>NC_030808.1:74782593-76032593 GCF_001704415.2 Capra hircus
GGTTGTTAGTGTTACCTTACAGTGTTACCTGTAAGGAATTAGAAACCTTGAACAGGACTACTTCCTGGGGCGAGGTCTGAAATCACATTTTAAAATATTAACAACCCTCCCTGTTAAGCAAGATTTCCAGTCTGAGAAGTTAATGTAAAAACTTCTCTGCAGTTGAAGAAATCCACAAAGTATCATGACAAGCCTTCCTCATGGTTTCACAGTTCAAGGCAGTACAAAACAACTTTCATTTAAGAAAATCTTAGATAGAAACCATGCAAAGACAGAGCACTGCTAATTGTAGGATTTATATCCCTGAATTCCGGATACTAGATCAGGGAAGGGGTTAAATTAAGAAAGTTTTAAATATTTAATAATTAAAAGAAGGAGAAATTGTAAGCGGAAATAGGGCAGTATGGAAAAAAGTAGACTCCAGATATAAAAATAGCTAGATAGTAATTTCATTGGTAAGAAAAAATATGCATGTGTTCAAAAGCAAACTATACCCAAGTATATTTGAAAATATGTGAAAATATTTGGATTGGAGGTGAAATCAGAGAAATCACTCAGGATCAGAGAGGTAGAAATCATTGAATGAGTATTTAAGATATATTGGGTATATAAGGAGAAGTTCCAACATGCATGACATAGGAGTTCTGGAAAATAAGGAATATAATGTTAGATCATCTACATTAGAAAGATGTAAAACAATTTTCAGAACTGAAAATTTCATGTGACTTTATCTCATCAAGTTCTTAATAATTTCTCATTTGAATTGTAGTAAAACCATATTACAATGAAGGTGAAAGTATCTTAAAAGTGACCAGAGAAAAAAAGATTAACCACTAGTGAATGATAGGTTGACCTACTGCAGACTTGTCATCAGCAATAATGGTTGCTAGAAGACAATGGGCTAGTATTTTCAGAATGCTGGGAGAAAGTAACCATCATTTGATATAGCATATCCATTTAACTACAAATCAAAAGAAAGAAAGGGAAAAGCAATTTCCATGGCATAGACTGAGAAGCTTTACCATTTACAAGTTATTGTGCCAAGTCATGACAAGTCACTCAGTAATGTCTTACTCTTTGCGACCCCGTGAACTGTAGCCCACTAGGCTTCTCTGTCCATGAGATTCTCCAGGCAAGAATACTGGAGTGGGTTGCCATTTCCTTCTCCAGTTTCTTCTTATTGGTTCACAAAGGCAAAGTTGAATCTAGAGGGAAGGGGTTAAAAGTACAATGGTGAGCAAAATGTATGGAAAACATGTTGTTATATTTACTATGTAATCAGTAATAAAGATCCTAAGGCAATGTTTTCATGGGCTTAAAAAGAAACTAGACATCTATTCAGTGATAGAAATGAAATGAGAGGATTTTAGATTTGGAAGATGCTTGCATTATTTGGTAGAAGCTCAGTGGTAACACTTATACTTGGAGTTTGCTAAATAACAAATTTATGTTAAAAATATTTAAAGTAACCCCTAAGTTGATAGGAATAGACTGTACTTTCCAAATTAAGACGAGGGGGAAAATTAGGAAGTGATAAAGAAAACTAAATCAACCCAATTGAAAGAACATAAGGGTAAGTAAGGGCTTTCCAGGTGGTGCTAATGGTAAAGAACCTGCTGCCAATGCAGGAAATACAAGAGGCAGGTTCACTGCCTGGGTCAAGAAGATCCCCTGGAGGAGGGGGTAGTATTTTTGCCTGGAAAATCCCATGGACAGAGGAGCCTGGCAGGCTACAGTCCGTGGAATGGGACAGAGTTGGACATGACTGAAGTGACTTAGCATGCACTCATACAAGGATGAGTAGAAAAGGAAAGAAATGTAATGTAAATAGGAAACACACACTATGATGATGGAAATAAAAACAGCTAAATCAGAAATTACAATGAATGTAAAGTGATTATAGTGAGCTCTTAAGGAACGTTTGGATCAGATGAAAATTGAAAATCCAAGCACGCAATGTTTATAAAATGTTGGTGAGATAATCAAATTGCTGAATGGTACACACAGCAAGGTACTTTTTATGTAAAAATGTACAATGCACAGGCACTAAGTAGTTTGAGGGGATACATAAAGAGGGAGTAAAGGAACAAACGTATGAACGAGAAAGCTACACATACCAAATTCAGAAATGTGGTTGGGTGTGGTTTGGAAGGTAATATAATGGAATTAAGGAGATGCTTAGAATATTTTAATTATATAAAAAGATGAGGCAACTATGGAAAATGTTAGTCTTCATTAAATGTGGATGGTGAGTTCATAAATATTTGAGATAGTAGAGAATCTGAGAAGGCAATGGCACCCCACTCCAGTACTCTTGCCTGGAAAATCCCATGGATGGAGGAGCCTGGTGGGCTGCAGTCCATGGGGTTGTGAAGAGTCGGACACGACTGTGCGACTTCACTTTCACTTTTCATTTTCATGCATTGGAGAAGGAAATGGCAACCCACTCCAGAGTTCTTGCCTGGAGAATCCCAGGGACGGGGGAGCCTGGTGGGCTGCCCTCTATGGGGTTGCACAGAGTCGGACATGACTGAAGTGACTTAGCAGCAGAGAATGGAAATGTGCCCTGTGGGTTTTGGAGCCAGACTTCCTGAGCTCAAATCATAAAAGCCCTTTTATGTGGGAATGTGGGAAATTGGGCAATTACTTTATTTCCTTGTGCATTAATCTCATCACTGTAAAATGAAGCGAAAAACAAAACAAAACCAAACAAAAACAAAACCAAAAAAATCCTTGTAGAACTGTTGTAAAGTTTGAATTAATAAATGCTGTGAATCAAAATCATTTGGTAGTCCCTGGTTCATGTTAACTTATTTGTTGAGGTTATTATTATCTATTTTTCACATATTTGAAATACTTATTTCATGTTAAAAACAATTCAAAGGAATTTGTTAATGAGTATGTAAACTTACAGTTAATTTGCAAATTGTAATCAAGGTAAACGTCACCGAAATTTAAATTAAAATCACTGATCAGAATTCTTATACAGCACATCAGAAAGTTTATAGAGCCTGAATGGAAACTTAAAAGAGAAAGTCTCATGAACATCTATCTAATTTGGTTTCCCTTTTATGACAATAAAGATGATCCACATGCAGAATGGGTTTTGTGTGAATACTTGGAAAGAGCTTCACATTTATTCTCCTAACTCGTCATTTAGAAACAAAACACAGAGATTCTAAAATTAAGCTTTTTTTTATAGAACAAAGTGAAAGATTTTGAAGTATCAAATGAAAATGATTTTTTTCCTGCAAAAGAAAATGAATTTTTAATTCTGTAGCACACAGATAAAATTTAATGTATGTTTTAATGTTTACTTGTTTTTCCCAACAAACATATGGCTATTTAAAATTTTACTTGTTGACAGATTGTGCCTTTTGTTACTAGAATGTGTCATATACCAAAGGGAAACCATTGGCAATTTTTTAAGTAGGTAATGGTATTAAAGTCAAGCTGGCCTCCTCTAAAAAATTTGGGAGAATCACTGGCTATGAATAATCCCTGTAGCACTGAACCCTGAGGTATGTGCTTCTTGGCTTTGGCCAGGAGAGAATCAGGCTTTTTTTGCTTTTGTTTTTCCATGGGTGTTCCATGATAACTCTTGCGAGTACTGTCTTGACACTCTTGTCTGATACCACAGGCTCGTATCTTTGTCCATGGAATTTTTCATCTGTGCATCTATAATGGCCCCTCATAATCATTCACAGTGACAATTCCTTTACTTCTCTTTCAGTTACTTCCAAGTTGAAAGCAACTGAGACCCTCCCAAGGTGAATTTGAGGTATAGCATATACCTTAAATATGAATTTGATCCATATTTACATCACAAGTGTACCATCCACATTTGATAACTATTTCTACTTTTTTATGTATTTATTGTTATATCATGTAATTATTGAATTGCATTATTACAGTTTGTATATTTTAAATAGAATTTGACAATCTTTATTAATATATGGTGATATAATCTCTAAAAAATTCTTATTAAATATACTTCTTTCATTTTTACTTTAATTCATTGCAAAGAGCTTGTTGTCTCTGTTTGTACTAATAAGTCCCTTAGGTTTCTGGGATTATAAACTTCCAGCCACTGATTTATTCCCAAATCGTCATTTCATAGTTGAAGTCTGAATCCTAGAGAGAGGAAATCAGTACATTGAACAAATATTTGTTTGCTCCTTATGTTATGTTAGTGGCACTGAGTTCTGGGTATAACGTGAAGG
The DNA here is from genome assembly GCF_001704415.2 of Capra hircus. Lineage (NCBI taxonomy): Eukaryota > Metazoa > Chordata > Mammalia > Artiodactyla > Bovidae > Capra > Capra hircus. The sequence goes on from NC_030808.1 coordinate 74,786,817, forward strand.
GTAAGACTAACATGACCTCACCTTCATGGGTGCTATAGAGGAGGAAATAGATATTAAACAAATAAAGAAAAATAGGTATCTAATTACACATTAGGATGTATGTTATGAAGGGGGAAAATTAATGTATTGGCAGAGAATCTGAATATGAAGGCAGATTTAGGTTGGGGGCTCAGGCAAGACCTCTGTGGAGTGACATATAAGCTAAAACCTGAGTTTATCTTAGGAAGAAATCAATCCAGGCAAAGGAAAATGCATGTGCAAAGATCTTTAGGTCTGAAGGGAACGAAGGCACGTGTACCTTGAGCTTAGTGAGCCAAGGAGAAAGTAAATTGTGATGATGATGGAATGGTAGACAGGAGCCAGATGGTGCAAAGCTCTCCAGGCCATGCTTAGGGTTTGACGTTTTATTGTAAATGAAATGGGAAGCTATGAAAGGGTTTAAGCAGGAGAGTGATGTGATCCAATTTATCCTGTAAAATATTAACTCTGCAGTAATGGTATGGTTTGGAAGGGAAATAGAGTAAGAGTATAGGTGAACTGTAGGTGAATGTTGGAGGAATCTAGCTGGGAGCTGTGATGGCCTGGATCAAGGTGTTGACGGTGGGGATGGAGAGGAGCCAACAGTTGGAAAGAAACCCCAGGTGTCTAGATCTCCTGACCTGTTCTCCGTTGCACCATCCTGCCTGGCCTGAAGTTGCTGCTGAGTTGAAACTGATGAATATGCTGTTGGAACTCTAAATGACTCTTCTGCAGAAAGTATTATTACCTCTTCAGCTCTCTCTGGTTGACTCTGCAGATTTTTCTTGGTGGATACTATAAAAAAGATGACAGACAAAGATCACATTTTACAACAATGGCATTTTACCTGCAGGTAATTTAGATTTGTGGTATATGAGGGAATTCCCCAAGCTTGCCAATTTGAATGAAAAGATTTCCTCTGAGATACACGACAGTTTTAGGACAGGTCCAACAGTGCTGCTCCTCTGATGTCAGGGAACTGTCATGCCTGTGCTCCTCTGTTCATTTATTTCTGGTGCCAAAAGATGTGTCTGTGAAAAACAGGCCTTAAGACTAACTGAGCAGATTTTTCTATGCCAAGCGAGGATGCTATTATTACAGAAGACTATTTGGATGCATGGAAGTGTCTATACTCCCCGTCCCCTTTTTTTTCCTTTTTATACTAGGATGCCAAAAGTTTTAACTCCAGCTTAGCGTTTGCTGTTTATTCTAGGTCCATCGCTTCATAGGTTTCTACCATTTCTGTGGGCTGATCACCAAAAAGAAAGAAGAGAGGAATATCAGCCCGTTAGATTTCTTCAACAGACAACTGATTAGCAGAGAGAAGGTGTACAGAGCAGAGGGTTCTGGCTTTGACCCATGGTTCTGATATTTATTACCTCTGTGATTTAGAACAAGTGATTTAACTTCTGTAAGCCTCAGTTTCTTAATCTGAAAAGAGGCCCAATATCTGCCTTCAATTATTCCTTTGAGAATTCAAAGAGATAGTCCACGCAAATACCACCTGGTATGTGGTATGCGGGAGTGTGTGTGTGCTAAGTCCTTTCAGTCGTGCCCGACTCTTTGCAACCCCAAGGACTGTAGCCGACCAGGCTCCTCTGTCCATGGAATTCTCCAGGCAAGAAACTGGAGTGGGTGGCTATGGCCTCCTCCAGGGGATCTTCCTGACCCAGGGATCAAACCTGCATCTCTTCTGTCTGTTGCATTGACAGGCGGGTTATCACTAGCACCACCTGGAAAGCCCCTGGTATGTGGTAAATGTTTGGCAATTTTTATCAGTGAATGAAACTCAGGAGAATTTGCCCATTGCTACTGCTCCTAATATGGGTCTTCCAAACCACATTAATTCTATCTTGAGAGTTAAATCTACTACACAGTCAAGGCTACTTGCAGGTTGTTGAACAAATTACAATGTGTATTCTTTTTTAAAACATTAAAGAAGTTATTACAGTTTTTAAAGATTACTTTATATTTAAAGCTATTACAAAATATTTGTTATATTCCTTGTGTAGTACAATACATCCTTGAGTCTGTCTTACACCAAATTGTCTGTGCCTCCTACTCCCACACCCCTGTATTGTCCCTGCATTCCACTGGTGCAATGTATATTGTTTATTAACAAATTTATTTATTTTTAATTAAAGGATAATTGCTTTGCAATGCTGCGTTGGTTTCTGCTATGCATCAGCATGAATCAGCCGTAGGTATACATATGTCCCCTCCCTCTTGAACCTCCACTTCCCACTGGTACAGTATATATTCATAATTCCTCAGAACAGTCTTCAGAAATAGGTCCTAGTCATTCAAACGATTTCGCCAGAAGCAAAGTATGCCTGTGTACAAAGAAATGAAATAGCTTTCTGGATACCACACAGCTCATTTGGGACAAGGCCAGGACACCTGTGAGAGGTATGAAAAAATGATTTTATTTAAAGGGACACAGCACAGAAGGATCATGGTCTGTTAAAAAGCCCCAATTCCAGGTATTAGCTGTAATGGAGTTTCTACTCTCTTCTGTGTTCTGCTTCTTCATCTGTAGAATTAGATCATTTTGAAGGACTTTTCTGGTTCTAAAATCTTCAGATTGTAGGATTACCTTTCTGTTTGAAATATCTCATGATTTTCGTTCTCTGGAGCTCATTCTTGAGTTGCCTGGAAGACAAGGCTCATTTCAGGTCCCCTTCCCTGGATGATAGTATAAGGAAGACCAAGAGCTGTGACTCAGGGAGGTTGACCAGAGTCAAACCCTCCTTCATGAATGCAAATCATTAGAAAGGCAAAGAAGTCATTTGGGTTCCTAGGAATGCTCACATTAAGCTCCGCCCCCCCTCATATTTCATGATATTCCATGGTATTCTACTCTGACACAGGGCTCCCTTAAAGGCCAATGATAGATTTTTATTTGGAGGAGAGGTCATACAGTTTTCCAGAGCTGAAGGGAGTCTACACATGCTCCATCTCCCAAGCCCACCAAGCACCAGCAGTCCTCAGGCTGACTTCTCTCCACCGTCCCTGCCACTCCCTTCCGAAGGCTTCACTATATGTCAGTGGCTTCCCGTGTGGCTTCTCGGACCACAGCACTATGCCCTCTAAGTCATCCTTCTCTGTTGTTCTCCAGCATGGCTTTCTAAAATACTGCCCTCATAATTTATCCCCAGGCTTAAAATCCTTCAGTTTCCTTATTGACTGATTCCACACTACTGATGTTTGTCTTTCTCAAGACAAACTTTGTTATGTGGATGTTTTCTTTTTGTGTGTTTTTAGTACTGGTCTTTTTTAAAACATTTGAGCTTTAATTTATAATATATGTATAATGTATGTGGTAGTACCTGCATGTACTTTACAAATAATAAATATATATACATGTGTTACCAAAACTCAGGTCTAGCAACTTGCCACGCAAAAGCCAATATGCAAGAGGCCAGATTTATGGAAAGGAAAGTTTGCTTTTTTTAAAAAATCTTATTTGTATCTTTGGATTTTTAAAAATTTTATTTGAGTATAGTTGCTTTACAATGTTAGTTACAGGTGTACAGCAAATTGACTCACTTATACATATATCCTTTTTTTTTTTTTCAGGTTCTTTTTCCATATAAGTTAATACAGAACAGTGAATTGAGTTCTCTGTGCTACATACATTAGGCCCTTGATGGTTATCTACCTTATATATAGTAATGTGTGTATATTAATAGCAAGCTCCTGATTTATCCCTTCCCCCTCCTTTTTCCGTTTTGGTAACCGTAAGTTTGTTTTGAAAGTTTGCTTTATTTTGGAGGCTGGCATCTGCCAGGGAGAGTAGACTCATGTCCAAAGGCCAGCTCCCCGTGACGATCACTGGACGAGAGCTTTTTAAAGGGGAATTTCAGGGGTGCATGGACAGAGGGGGGTGCTCTATGCAGAAACAGCACGGCCGCTCTGACAGCCACAGTCGTCTTGAAATTAGTCGTGCGGTGGTCTGGTCCGCATCCTCTTGACTGTTCAAAGTACAGTTAGTCTTCAGTTTCAGGGTCCGTTTGTTCCCGTTGCTCTGAGGCCAGTTCTCAGAACTGTGGCACCTTGTATCATGGCTATAGCCTGGCCATCATGTAGTTAACTTCTTCCACCTGGATTTCAGTGTCTACAAAACAGCTCAAAGGATATGGCTCTGAAGATTATCTGTCGTCCTTGAGGAGGAACTAAAAGTCCTTGACTTTATTTAATGACTAAGCTATGATTATTTGGTCTTGTTTGACTGCTTTTTTTGTTTCTGTATTTTCTCATTTTTCTGATAAAATTTCTTCTTTGACTAAAGTTTTTCTGCAGACAAAAGGTAAGCAAAGGTCCATTGCGGGGGATGGTTTCTGTCCTGGGAAGCCCTCACAGGCCCCTGCTTCTTTTCATATGGAGGTTGTAGATTTAACATTTCACAGATAGAGATATATGCACGAAAGAGTTTGGAGCTCATTGTTTTAAAGGATAAAATACATGTTATTAGCTCCTTAAAGAACCTCAAGTGCCTTGGATCCATATTTCCCTTCTGCTGTTACCTCCAGCCATTGTGTGCACCTTTTATTTCCCCATACCCTGGCCTGTCTCGTGCACTTGTACACTCTCTGAATATGCGCAGCTTGTGTCTCACATGGGGCTGGCCCTCCTGCTAATGTTGCTCAAAGCACAACTGCCCTGCCTATTCAAGGCCAAGTCTGAAATGTTGCTTCAACTCCGAAGCCTTTCTTTACTGCTTCTTGTCCTAGAACCCACCACCCCAGGTCAGCTTAGCAGCCCTGCTCTGTGATTTCATGGCATTTTGTTTGTTTCCCTAGTACAGCACTTGGTTATGGTTTATGGTGTGTGTGCCTCAGCGACGAGGCTGTGGGTGCTGTCAAGGCAGGAGTTGCATCTTACTCATTTTTGTACCCAGCACCTAGTGCGTGTTGGAAGTCAGTAAATGGTATTTGAGTTATTTTAAGTTTTCACGAGCATCTTCCTCTAGAGAGGAAACTGGGAGGGACAGGGTTAATGGTACAAGGAATAAAACTGGCTCAGCACAGAAACCCCATCTGATGGGCATTTCCCTGCCCTGCTTCTCCGATCTTCCCCATCTTCCCAGCCCAGACTGCTTTAGTGAAGAGGATACTTTGGAAAGCTGTGTCCTTTCTTTCCATTTAGCTTTGAGGCAGCATGAAGGTTGAGAGTTGCCTGTCTCAAGGTCACTTGATTGCCGCTGAAGTGGGAGGCAACTCAGGGCTTTGGAGTATGTGCGGTTTATGGAGGATGCTGCTGTGCTTGTCAGACTGCGTTCAGGGTGGAGGGGCTGAGACTGAAAGGGAGGAAAGGCACTGAAAGGGAGGAAAGGCACTGAAAGTATTCAAAGGCTTTACACAACTCTCTTACAAATGAGGAGCTCCTCTAAAAGTCACCGTCACAGTGGAAAATCCCAGTTATCACTTACCTCCTTTCTGTCCACATGCAAACAGCCTGTACCTACTCTGTGCCTGGCCCTGTGCTGGGTGTTGGGACAGGGTCGTGAATCATTCAAGCTCCTTGCCATCGAGGAGCTAAACCTAGTTCAGCAGCGGAGACAGAGCATAAGCAAACAGCTGTGACAGTGTGGGGAGTCCTCGCCTGTGCCCGAGGGAGTGATTAATTTAGCCTCAGGGTGTCAGGGAAGGCCCAGTGGAAGACAGCCTGGAGGGGTGGGGAGCAGCTCTGGGCCTAAGCAGCAGATGAGGTGGGCATTTCGAGCAGCAGGAACTACATCATCAGGGTCTAAAGAAAGGGTCGGCCGACTTTTTCTGGAAGGGGCCTGTTAGTAAATATTTTAGGCTTTTCAGGCTGTAGGACCTCTGTTGCAACTACTCATCTCTGTTGTTGTAGCACAGAAGTAGCCAGGGGCAAATGTGTGAATGAAGGAACATGGGCTGTGTTCCAATAAAACTTTATTTACAGAATTGGCAGCAGCAGGGCTGTAGTTTGCCAGCTCCTGGTCAAGAGGAGGATCTTCAGAGAGCCTCTCATCTGCTGGTACCCAGTCTTTTCAAGCATTAGCATTACTTTGCATTTCCTGTCCCTGTTTCTGGATGCTCTTAGCTCTTACCCCAGGGCTCTTCATCAGGTCTTGGTCAAGTCCGCTGCTAACCGTGCTGTCCACAGTAACACTCTCATCCCCTGGACCCTCCATCCTTTTCCATCGCCTTCATTTTGTCATGGTACCTTTACAACAGAAAACAGTGTTGTATATGAATTGTTCATTTCCATCTTGTCTTCCCAGTTAGAATGTAAACTTCATGGCTGTGCTCTGCTGTACTCAGCGCTGTGCTGGAACCTGGAATGTGCATCTTGTCTGCTTCAGCTCTGCATCCAGTGAGGTCAAATGTTAGTTGTGAATCAGCCATGGTGGGAAGATTGACCCCTTAGAAATCAGTCCCATGAAAATCAGGTTTGGGGCATTTCTTTTTCAAGAGCTGTTTTATGAGCTTATCACTAGTTATCCCCTCTACCTAAAATAACTATTGGAAAGTCTGGTGCTCAGTACATCCTTGTTTTTTGGATAAAATGTGCTGTTCGTATCTGCTGGTTGAGAAAATAGATTTGCAATTATAAATACAGAGTCCTCTTTGGATTATTATTGTTACAGGGAATTTCCGTGGCTGCAGTCCGTGGGGTCTCTAAGAGTCGGACACGACTCAGGGAGTTCACTTTCACTTTTCACTTCCATGCATTGGAGAAGGAAATGGCAACCCACTCCAGTGTTCTTGCCTGGAGAATCCCAGGGACGGGGAGCCTGGTGGGCAGCCATCTCTGGGGTCGCACAGAGTTGGACACGACGGAAGCGACTTAGCAGCAGCAGCAGCAGCAGCAGGGAGGGTAACTGCTGAAGGCATCTGTCACCTTCACTTGACCTGCTAGAGGACTGAGGACTCAGGACAAGACATGGTAGTCTTCACCCCACTGAGCAGACAGAGTCTGCTGGTTCTGTGACTTCCCATGATGTGGCATCTCTGCCTTATTCACTGCAGTCTCCTGAGTGAAGGTGGGGTCTCAGGCCTGTGTCTTTTTTTCCTAAACAAGTATTTTGAATAAGTTCCCCCAGCTTAGTGTGACTGTCATTTTTGCAGTGTATTCAAAAGTCCAGATAAATTCTGTCCTCTTTCCAGTGTCTTCCTGTATCAATCTCTGATTTGTCTGGGGCTTTGATGTATGGTATGCAAATGTGCCCTAGTCTATACCCTTTAGCTGTGATTGTCAGAAGTATATCTGTTTATGAACAATTTCCAACCCTGATAATCTAATTTTGAAATCTGCAGCAGTATGAGGCCCAGAAGCACTTGACAAGAATCACAATTTAACAGCCTCTTCAATCTCAGTTCCTTTAAATGGGCAACATTAAACCTTGATACTGAGGGTCTGTTTGTAAGCCCACAGAGACTGATTAAAAAAAAAAAAAAGCCATCAAATTACCACACAAAGCGTGCTTAACATTTACAAAGACCTCTGCATTCGCAGAATGCTTGTTCAACAGTCTTTTCAATTCCCTGTTCTAAGCACACACTAAGAAGTAGAAATGTGAGCTTGTGTTTAACCGCCATCTGGCTTATCGCAAAGCTTTCCAGGACCTCAGGCCTGGAAAGGACCTCTCATTGCCGCACAGAATGCCTTAGCTTTCGGAGACCTCTGTGCCCTTCGTTGCTGTCCTGACCTGTAGCTTTTTTTCTGCTTGTCTCTGCTTTTGTCCAGGGCCAACAAACTCACTGTTTTCCTTAGACAGCTTGTTCTCTTTGTGAATACAGTTTACAGAAAGGTCCTTTTTTTACCTGCCTCCCCATAATGTTCACCCACTGGCCCTAGTTCTGTCCCTGTGGAGCCACTCAGAACAAATTGGCCTCTTCTTACTTCTGTCTTCCTACTTATACTCTCAAGAAAGCGGGGACAGCTCTCCTGTCCCCTGAGTCCTCCCTTGTGCAGGCTGCATATCCACTGTTCATTCAGCCATTTTTCATGTGACAGTCCTTTGTACCCTCTTTATTTGGCTCCTATTCCTCTGGACATGTTTCAGTTTCACCAGTGTCTTTCTTAAAGGGACCCAACAGAGCTGGAGAATGCCTCTCTCTTCCTTAACTGGGCTTCCCTGGTGGCTCAGAGGTTAAAGCGTGTCTGCCTCCAATGTGGGAGACCCGGGTTCGATCCCTGGGTTGGGAAGATCCCCTGGAGAAGGGCATGGTAACCCACTCCAGTATTCTTGCCTGGAGAATCTAGTTCTATAACCTTGGGTAAATGAATCATGATCATCTCACCTGACCAATGAGAAAAAGTACCTTACACATTCAGTAGTGAGTATCAGATACAACTGTAGTAAAATCATGAGGAAATGCCTGGTAGGAAGTAGATGGGTTCAGCCAATAATATAATATAATATAATATAATATATTACTATTATTATTATAATAAGTACTGTTACTTGTCTGGATATGACTTCCATAACAAAATTGGGATCACTCTTATATTTTTTATTTTACATTGGAGTTTACATGGGGACACTTTCTCTAAGTTTAGGTACAAATGTTGAACAGGCTGGCCCTAGATAAACACAATCCAATTTTAGTATCATATGTATGTATATATGGGGCTTCCTCGGTGGCTCAATGGTGAAAAATCTGCCTGCCATTGCAGGAGATATGGGTTTGATTCTTGTGTTGGGAAGATCCCCTGGAGAAGGAAATGGAAAATCCCATGGACAGAGGAGCCTGGTGGGCTACAGTCCATGGGATCACAAAGAGTTGGACACGACTTAGCGACTAAACAACATGTAATACATATTTTATATTGTGTTTTATACGGGTACAAATATGTTAATATCTAATATATGCATACACACACACAGACATATATATTTCTTGCAGCTTCCCATAACCCCTTTCCTTTGTCACTCCCACACTTCAATAACTGATGTGACTTATGCACACCTTATGCACACTTTATGCACACCTAGGTGCTCCCCTTCCTCCTTCTCATTTCTTCTCTGCTTTCCTCTCCTCACCCACCCAACCCCAGCTAGTCCCAGTTCTGAAGCCCACACAAGCTACAGATTATGTCATGGATGTTCTTTGGAAAGGAAAGGTTGATGTTCATTCAGTATATTGGAAAGGAGTCTTATCCTAACTCATCCATGTGTTGGCTGGATGACCTTGGACAAGACATTTTCCCTCTGAGGCTCAGTTTTTATTTTCTGTCTTTGATGTTAATGAAAGAAGGTATTTTGAAGAATGAAGGTGTTGGCTTCCAAGTTCCTTTTCAATTAAAAAAAAATTCATTCTGTCCTGCAATCTAGTATTCATTTGAGATGTGTGATCAGGTTCCCTTGGCTCTGACTGTGTTCTGATTTCAAGTATATACTTAGGTAACAACGTCATAGCACCACACATTAAGGCAGCAGGAATGTCTAGATAACTCCTTCAGGTATCAGCTTTTCTGAGTGGCTGTCAAAAGTGGAAAGTGTTTGACTTTCCACAAGTCAAACACTCTGTGGAAATTGCCATGTCATCCTGAAGGGAATCAGTGCTAAACTTGAGGTCCTATGCTTTACCTTATTTTTTTACCAACCTCTTTGAAGGTAACATTTTTTTTACTTGCTTTTGTGGCTATAATTATAATTTTTAATAAAGTTTTTATTTTAAAATCCTTTTACATTTATAGAAAGATTAAAATAGTACAAAGAGTTCCCATGTATCTTACACCTAGTTTCCCATATGAACATCTTACATTTATTTGGTATATTTGTGACAGTTAGTGAATTGGTATTGATACGTTATGATTGACTTAAATCCATACTTTATTCAGATGTCCTCAACTTTTGCTTAATGTCCTTTTTCAGTTCCAGGGTCACATCAAGGACACCAATTGCATTTGTTGTTGTATCTCCTTAGGCTCCTTTTTGCTGTGACATTTTCTCAGAATTTCTTTTTTTTTCCTTTTAATTTTTTGGCAGTTTCAAGTGGTACTTGTCAGTTGTTTTGTAGAATATCTTTCAGTTGAGATTTGTTTGATGTTTTCCTCCTGATTAGACTGGGGTTATGGGTTTTGGGGAGGAAGATCCCAGAGGTAAAGTGCCATTCACGTCATATCAAGGGTAGGTGCTATCAGCATGTTTCATGACTGTTGACCTTAACCCTGACCCCCTGGCTGAGATAGCATCTTATGTGTCAGGTTTCTGCACTGTGAGGTAACCTCCCACCCTCCATCCCCTTTTCATATTCTCTTAGGAAGGAAGTCACTATGTATACCCACTGCTAGTTCTTATTCACCTAACTGTCCAGGGTGGATATTTCTGATGGCTGTAGTCTTTTTTTCCACCAGAATTCTCCTATTTTATTGACATCTTCTAGGGCTTTGTCATCTAAATCCAGCCAGCAATAAGGAAGGGAAAATGTGGAGGAGAATGTTTGCTTTTAAAAGCCTTGGCCTGAAAATGGCACACATCACTTCCACTTAACATTCCATATGACACTCATTCATCTGCCAAACCTAACTGCAAGCGAGGCTAGGACATATGGTCTAGCTGGGTGCCCAGGAAAAAGAGGAAATGGATTTTGGAGAAAAATCTAGCAGTATTTGCTGCACTACTTCAGAGTACAAAAGGGAATAAACCAAACCCATGTCTTGTCACCATCTAATAATATAGCCATCATTTCATTAAAAAATGAAAATATAATGGGAAACATAATCTTAGAATCAAGGAGAAGCATATCAATTGAATATAAAATTAGCTTAATAAAACTTATTCCATTGACCTTATTTTTCTTATTTCACTTTTGACCTATGAACATTTGTTGAGAATAGGCAGTTACCTACCTGTCAGCGTTTGAAAACTTCTGCCATGTATTATACCTGGGCCAGATTCTACATCGTTGCCAAAGTCTGCCGTGCTATTTTCCCCTTTACCCATTGTCTGTCTGCAGTGCTCTTCCTCTGGTTTCTTTGCCTGTGAAAGTGCATTCACTCTTCAAGTGACAAATGAGGTGCCTTCATCAAGTCCCTTGCTCCTTATGGTATCACACCACTCTGCTTCCATTCATAATTTAACAGTTATCCACATAGTATTATATATATGTATGTTCCATGCATTAGACTAGGTGCTCCCTGAGGACAGCACAGGTCTTACTGATTTGCTAGATCCCTAAGCATAGTCTGAAAAATATAAAGCATGTTTATTGAATGCACCCAGAATGTTAGATGTCCCAAAAACTGGTCTCATTTTTAAACCTCTTTCTTTAAAATACAACAAAACACTTTCTTTTATTCCCCCAATTATAAAAGTGATCCTCCCTTATGACAGCCACATCTTCCTGGTAGAGGTGATTTTTTGAACTGAACCTGTAAAGGTTGATAGGGTTTGATGATAATAAAGGTATAGCCCTGTCAGGCAGGCCATACTCCTTTCTATTACACATCCTAGGTTCAGAGCATTTGTTTACTAGATGATCAGATCTCCTTTGAAATAGCTATAGTATAATACATTCACTTTCATAAATCATCATGTAATTAAAACTCAGACTCTGACCTTGTTCTGGCACTGCAGTTGAGGTTGATGTACAAGCCCAGTGCTCATTATCGTGAACAGGAGTTACCAACCTGAATTCCCAGGGTCCCAACAAAGAGATAGCTTCACCATAGCAAAAGAATTACCACTACAGAAAGAGGAGCTTGGAAAAAAAAAACAAACAATCATTTTCAGACATTAATGATTCAGCTGCCATGTGTCTCATTACCAGCCAAAATATGACTTCTTAAGGTGATCTGATCAAATTTATTAGAAATAAAATATGAGTTATAAGACAGCTGTCCCTTTCCTTCCTTCTGTCCTTTTCTATCATCTGCTGCTAGTCTTTTGGTTACTTTAGTGACATTAAGAACTCAATATTTTACTAAAATGTAAATCAGGAGACAAGTCTATTTGTAAAATGCTCCCTTTATCTCACTTAAACTGTTTCTCAATTTTCAGGGTTGAAAAATTAGACCTTGCATTGGCACCCCACTCCAGTACTTTTGCCTGGAAAATCCCATGGATGGAGGAGCCTGGTAGGCTGCAGTCCATGGGGTCACTAAGAGTCGGACACGACTGAGCGACTTCACTTTCACTTTTCACTTTCATGCATTGGAGAAGGAAATGGCAACCCACTCCAGTGTTCTCGTCTGGAGAATCCCAGGGACAGGGGAGCCTGGTGGGCTGCCGTCTATGGGGTCATATAGAGTTGGACATGACTGAAGTGACTTAGCAGCAGCAGCAGCAGAGTTTATATTATTATGGGGCTTTTCATTTCACACTATTACATTTATTTATTCATCTGAAATTATAAATGTTGATAGATAGCATAAGAATTATTTTTTCCCATTATACAGATTGGAGAATAGCCTCAGATACTAAGTGACTTGCTCAAGACCCCACAGCAATTGTGGTTCAAAGCTGAGTCTCCTGAGTGCAAATATAGGGTTGAATGTACTGCAGTAGCATTTACCTGTCGGCAGAAGCTCAGACATTCTTATTTCCTCTGATTATAAAAGTGACTCACACTTAATAATAGCCAAGTCTTCCTGGGGGAAGTGATCTGGAACTGAGCCTGAGAAGGTTGATAAGGGTTTGTTAGATGGTAGGGGTCAAATATATATTTTTGCATTGAGTTTAGCTAGCTATCAATATGTGCTCTCCTACATATCCCTTGTTGGGGTGGGGCGGGCATAGAAACAGCACATTCAGAATGAATCTGTGGTTTGATTTCTGGCACTCTTTAGAGAAGAAGATTCTCAAGTCAAAGAGACTTTAAGTCATAGTTGCTCAACATCAATAGAGAATCATAGAAAGGACCTAGATATCACTTACTTTAACTTCCAGATTTTATTGGTGAGGAAATTAAAGCATAAAATTATTTTTTTAATTAAATTTATTTATTTTTAATTGAAGGACAATTGCTTTACAGTATTGTGTTGGTTTCTGCCAAACATCCACATAAATCAGCTATTGGTATACCTATGTCCCCCACCCTCTTGAATATCCCTGCCACCTTCTTCCCCATCCCACTGCTCTAGGTTGTTACAAAGCCCCAGTCTGAGTAATGCCTACACATTTAAAATATATTGAATTTGTTTAACCCACAGTGTTAATTCATAGTTATCAATCAGAATGCCTAATTTCCAGTTTAGTTCTCTTTAATACCCTGCTTCATAATTACCAGTTTTTTTTTGCGGGGGGCATCTTTTCTACTTTTAGGACTGCTTTGTAGAAGATATGTTTATACAGGCGTCACCTCGCATTCCCAAGTATGTGTGATCTAGTCGTAGGTGTAAAAGACATGATGGTCGTAGGGAGCAGGTCTGTTCCCAAAGAGTTTGTTGCACTTAATCCTTAACTGGAACTCTTATTTAGATTCAACCATCAATGAATGTGTTTAGTTTAACACACAGTACTTAGCATATTGCCTGCCCCCCCACCTAAAAGAGATTCTGAATAATTATTGATTTAATAAGTTGGTGAAGGAACTGACTCTCAGTTGAAATTCCTTGATTGCTCTTTTGAAGATAACATATAACTACATCACCAATCATATGATTCCCATCCTCACCTCATTTTTTTTGTCAGCTGAAGCAGCATTTTTCTTTTACTACTAATTTTAATGGAATAATTAGGACAGTAAATATGGTGCATGTTTGTGTGTGCATGTGCTGAGTCGCTCATTCCTGTCCAGTTCTTTGCTACCCCATGGACTGTAGCCTTCCAGGCTCCTCTGTCCATGGGATTTTCCAGGCAAGAATACTGGAGCAGGTTGCCATTTCCTTTGCAGGGCATCTTCTTGACCCATCTCCCACATTGGCAGATGGCTTCTTTACCACTGAGCCACCTGGAAAGCCCCCTATAAGTGTGCTGGAGTAGTCTAATTTTTACCAAACACTAAAGTAGAGACAAAGATGGTAGTGATATTGTAGAAAATAGAGTGTTGCTGCAGTTAGTACCACAATGAGAAAGCTTTAAATATTTATGGTTAGCAGCTATACAAAAATTCAAATGTATTATACAAAGATCAGTTTGATGGTATTAGTGTGTAGGGAATTTTAAAAGCTGAAGACCACATCTAGTTTGAAATATTTACAGAAATATATATGGCTTGATTTTTATTTATTTATTTTTTGTACTGGAAAAATGACTTACATGGTATTGGGTCTTACTCTGGTGATGTATTTACTGAAGATGAAATCTGTTTCCAGATACTTTCCAGTGACATCTCATGGCCATGGAGGGTTTAACTTTATTCTATGGATCTCATCCAAGACTGAATTTGATTAGAATTTTAAAACCAGGGGTTTCTGATAGATGGTTATCATTCAGCAGAAATAGAAGTCTTCCAGGACCTGATTATGACTGCTGAAAGCTGAGGCATTACACTGGCAGTTTGGTCTGAGCAGTATTCTGGAATGGACCACAAGCTTGGTGGTATATTGAAGCCAGACACTAGATGCACAAGGGAGAAAAATAACCCATTTTTTAGCACACCTCTGTATTTTCCTAATCATAATTAGCTTTTATTCATTTAGGCTTCCTTTGTGGCTCAGCTGGTAAAAGAATCCACCTGCAATGTGGGAGACCTGGGTTTGATCCCTGGGTTGTGAAGATCCCCCGGAGAAGGGAAAAGCTACCCACTCCCGTATTCTGGCCTAGAGAATTCCATGGATTGTATAGACCATGGGGTCACAAAGAGTCAGACACAACTGACTTTCACTTTCAGTTTTATTCATTTATATTTGATTTACTGTTGCAGAATGTTATGGATCTGCCTTTAGAGAGAGAAAAAAAGTAAAGCTGTGTTACCAAAATCCCTTTTTCCCAAATAGTTACTTCAGTATTTAAACCACTGGCATTTATGCATTGACTTAGGGGATGTTTTTGATAATTTGCAAGTGTGCATTTTTACAAACCAAATAAAAACTTGAATAATCATTTCATTTTGTTTTGCAGAACCCCAGCTGAAAGGAATTGTGACAAGGTTATTCAGCCAGCAGGGATATTTCCTGCAGATGCACCCAGATGGTACCATCGATGGGACCAAAGACGAAAACAGTGACTACAGTAAGGAACATTAGCTTCGTGCAATCCAATTACAATCAGATGTATGGCTTAGTGTCTCTTAGACTTAAAGCACAGCCAGGCTGCCTTTGGAACTGTTGAACTACTAGTAAGCTAGTTGTCTTTTCCTTTCTCCTTTTTGGTATGATTCTTATAGCAAACAGACAGTAATGGATAGAGCTTATATATTCGATAAGAAGGTCGGAGGCTTGAAGAAGTTCTGACTGCTCAGTGGACAAGAATTTCCTCTCATTCCATTGTTTGTAGTCAGGATGATGTTAAGTATTAACGGAAACAAGGCTACCTTCCAGCGCAAGGTAGTGTTTTAATCCTAGAACCAAATAGTAAGAATACTATAATAAGTCTTTAGACAAGGCTGTGGTCCTAGTGTGATTAGATTGACTAGTTTTCTGTGAGTATAGTTTCAGTGTGTCTGCCCTCTGATGCCCTCTTGCAACACCTACCATCTTACTTGGGTTTCTCTTACCTTGGGCGTGGGGTATCTCTTCACGGCTGCTCCAGCAAAGCGCAGCTGCTGCTCCTTACCTTGGATGAAGGGTATGTCCTCACTGCCAACCTTCAGAAAACTAGTCAATCTAATCACACTGGGACCACAGCTTTGTCTAACTCAGTGAAACTAAGCCATGCCCGCGGGGCAACCCAAGATGGGCAGGTCATGGTGGAGAGGTCTGACAGAATGTAGTCCACTGGAGAAGGAAATGGCAAACTACTTCAGTATTCTTGCCTTGAGAACCCCATGAACAGTATGAAAAGGCAAAATGATAGGATACTGAAAGGGGAACTCCCCGGGTCAGTAGGTGCCCAACATGCTCCTGGAGATCAGTGCAGAAATAACTCCAGAAAGAATGAAGGGATGGAGCCAAAGCAAAAACAATATCCAGCTGTGGATGTGACTGGTGATAGAAGCAAGGTCCAATGCTGTAAAGAGCAATATTGCATAGGAACCTAGAATGTCAGGTCCATGAATCAAGGCAAATTGGAAGTGGTCAAACAAGAGATGGCAAGAGTGAGCATCGACATTCTAGGAATCAGCGAAATAAAATGTACTGAAATGGATGAATTTAACTCAGATGACCATTATATCTACTACCATTATATCTACTACTTCTGAGGCAGGAATCCCTCAGAAGAAATGGAGTAGCCATCGTGGTCAACAAAAGAGTCCTAAATGCAGTACTTGGATGCAATCTCAAAAACGACAGAATGATCTCTGTTTGTTTCCAAGGCAAACCATTCAGTATCAAAGTAATCCAGTTCTATGCCCCAACCAGTAATGCTGAAGAAGCTGAAGTTGAACGGTTCTATGAAGACCTACAAGACCTTGTAGAACTAAACCCAAAAAAGATGTACTTTTCATTATAGGAGACTGGAATGCAAAAGTAGGAAGTCAAGAAACACCTGGAGGAAC
Organism: Capra hircus; assembly: GCF_001704415.2. NCBI lineage: Eukaryota > Metazoa > Chordata > Mammalia > Artiodactyla > Bovidae > Capra > Capra hircus. Next base: position 74,803,352 of record NC_030808.1, read on the forward strand.
AGGCAAATTTGGCCTTGGAATGTGGAATGAAGCAGGGCAAAGACTAATAGAGTTTTGCCAAGAAAATGTACTGGTCATAGCAAACACCCTCTTCCAACAACACAAGAGAAGACTCTACACGTGGACATCACCAGATGGTCAACACCGAAATCAGATTGATTATATTCTTTGCAGCCAAAGATGGAGAAGCTCTGTACAGTCAACAAAAACAAGAACAGGAGCTGACTGTGGCTCAGATCATGAACTCCTTATTACCAAATTCAGAATTAAATTGAAGAAAGTAGGGAAAACCACTAGACCATTCAGGTATGACCTGAATCAAATCCCTTATGATTATACAGTGGAAGTGAGAAATAGATTTAAGGGCCTAGATCTGACAAACAGAGTGCCTGATGAACTATGGACTGAGGTTTGTGACACTGTACAGGAGACCCAGGGATCAAGACCATCCCCATGGAAAAGAAATGCAAAAAAGCAAAATGGCTGTCTGGGGAGGCCTTACAAATAGCTGTGAAAAGAAGAGAGGCGAAAAAACAAAGGAGAAAAGGAAAGATATAAGCATCTGAATGCAGAATTTCAAAGAATAGCAAGAAGCGATAAGAAAGCCTTCTTCAGCGATCAATGCAAAGAAATCGAGGAAAGGAACAGAATGGGAAAGTCTAGAGATCTCTTCAAGAAAATTAGAGATACCAAGGGAACATTTCATGCAAAGATGGGCTCGATAAAGGACAGAAATAGTAGGGACCTAACAGAAGCAGAAGATATTAAGAGGTGGCAAGAATACACAGAAGGACTGTATAAAAAAGATCTTCATGACCTGGATAATCATGATGGTGTGATCACTCATCTAGAGCCAGACATCCTGGAATGTGAAGTCAAGTGGGCCTTAGAAAGCATCACTACAAACAAAGCTAGTGGAGGTGATGGAATTCCAGTTGAGCTATTTCAAATCCTGAAAGATGATGCTGTGAAAGTGCTGCACTCAGTATGCCAGCAAATTTGGAAAACTCAGCAGTGGCCACAGGACTGGAAAAGGTCAGTTTTCATTCCAATCCCAAAGAAAGGCAATGCCAAAGAACGCTCAAACTACTGAACAATTGTTCTCATCTCACATGCTAGTAAAGTAATGCTCAAAATTCTCCAAGCCAGGCTTCAGTAGTACATGAACCGTGAACTTCCAGATGTTCAAGCTGGTTTTAGAAAAGGCAGAGGAACCAGAGATCAAGTTTCCAACATCCGCTGGACCATAGAAAAAGCAAGAGAGTTCCAGAAAAACATCTATTTCTGCTTTCTTGACTATGCCAAAGCCTTTATCTGTGTGGATCACAAGAAATTGTGGAAATTTCTGAAAGAGGTGGGAATACCAGACCACCAGACCTGCCTCTTGAGAAACCTATATGCAGGTCAGGAAGCAACAGTTAGAACTGGACATGAAACAGCAGACTGGTTCCAAATAGGAAAAGGAGTACATCAGGCTTTATTTTTTTGGGCTCCAAAATCACTGCAGATGGTGACTGCAGCCATGAAATTAAAAGACGCTTACTCCTTGGAAGAAAGGTTATGACCAACCTAGATAGTATATTCAAAAGCAGAGACATTACTTTGCCGACTAAGGTCCGTCTAGTCAAGGATATGGTTTTTCCTTTGGTCATGTATGGATGTGAGAGTTGGACTGTGAAGAAGGCAGAGCACCGAAGAATTGATGCTTTTGAACTGTGGTGTTAGAGAAGACTCTTGAGAATCCCTTTCACTGCAAGGAGATCCAACCAGTCCATTCTGAAGGAGATCAACCCTGGGATTTCTTTGGAAGGAATGATGCTAAAGCTGAAACTCCAGTACTTTGGCCACCTCATGCAAAGAGTTGACTCATTGGAAAAGACTCTGATGCTGGGAGGGATTGGGGGCAGGAGGAGAAGGGGACGACCCAGGATGAGATGGCTGGATGGCATCACAGACTTGATGGACGTGAGTCTGACTGAACTCCGGGAGATGATAATGAACAGGGAGGCCTGATGTGATGCGATTCATGGGGTCGCAAAAAGTCGGACACGACTGAATGACTGAACTGAACTGAAGGCTGTATATTGTCGCCCTGCTTATTTGACTTATATGCAGAGTGCATCTTGAGAAATGCTGGACTGGAAGAAACACAAGCTGGAATCAAGATTGCCGGGAGAAATATCAAAAACCTCAGATATGCAGATGATACCACCCTTATGGCAGAAAATGAAGAGGAACTAAAAAGCCTCTTGATGAACGTGAAAGAGGAGAGTGAAAAAGTTGGCTTAAAGCTCAACATTCAGAAAACGAAGATCATGGCATCCGGTCCCATCACTTCATGGGAAATAGATGTAGATACAGTGGAAACAGTGTCAGACTTTATTTTTTGGGGCTCCAAAATCCCTGCAGATGGTGACTGCAGCCATGAAATTAAAAGACACTTACTCCTTGAAAGAAAAGTTATGACCAACCTAGATAGCATATTCAAAAGCAGAGATATTACTTGGCTGACTAAGGTCCATCTAGTCAAGGCTATGGTTTTTCCTGTGATCATGTATAGATATGAGAGTTGGACTGTGAAGAAGGCAGAGCACCGAAGAGTTGATGCTTTTGAACTGTGGTATTGGAGAAGACTCTTGAGAATCCCTTTCACTGCAAGGAGATCCAACCAGTCCATTCTGAAGGAGATCAGTCCTGGGATTTCTTTGGACGGAGTGATGCTAAAGCTGAAACTCCAGTACTTTGGCCACCTCATGCAAAGAGTTGACTCATTGGAAAAGACTCTGATGCTGGGAGGGATTGGGGGCACGAGGAGAAGGGAACGACAGAGGATGAGATAGCTGGATGGCATCACTGACTCGATGGACGTGAGTGTGAGTGAACTCCAGGAGTTGGTGATGGACAGGGAGGCCTGGCGGGCTGTGATTCATGGGGTCGCAAAGAGTCGGACACGACTGAGTGACTGAACTGAACGGATAGTAAGTCTTAGAACATCATTTCTGGAAGAATAAAATTACTTCTCAAAGTAAATATTGAAATATACATTTGTATATTACATGTTATTTCATCTTGACTGAGGCCAAATTTATTGATTTAAAAAAAACTATATTAAAATATTATATGTTACAGTTTATATGATAATAAAATGATAAAATACCAGTAGAAATGCAATTTTGTTTATAATTTTTTGAAATGAAATTTCAAAGTATTAAAAGATTATTTATGACATCTCTGAAAGTAGTGTTTAACTAATTTAACTATATGGCTGACAAGTTTGATAATTACCAAATCATCAAGGTCTGACAGAGTGTATTTGCATTTCAGAAGCATTTTTATTATAAGCCTCAGAGTCAGGAATGAGCACTCTCATCATACCTTTCAGTTTCTGCATAATCATATATAGGTACTTGGGGAGGAAATTCCTAGTTTTCTAAAAATATGTAGAACATTATATTGTTTCCCAAAGTTTGTATTCACTGCTAGATCTTTATTACTGGTCACTGGCCACATAGTAAATGCTCATTAAATCTATACCCAGTTGAGTTGTCTTCTGATAAATGTGGTTTTTTGGGTCAGACTTTCTTTCACTTTCTTTGTTTCTTTCACTTGTGGTCAGATTGACATTCTATCCAACTGAATAAGGTAATCTAAAAGCTTGATATTTTATGTTGAAAGTGTTAGTTTCTCAGTCATGTCTGACTCTTTGCAACCCCATGGACTGTAGCCCACCAGGCTCCTCTGTTCATAGAATTCTCCAGGAAAGAATACTGGAGTGGATAGCCATTCCCTTCTCCAAGGCATCTTTCTAATCCAAGGATTGAAAACAGATCTCTTGCACTGTGAGTAGACTCTTTACCAGCTGAGCCACCAGGGAAAAACACCGATCTGAGGGAAATTCTATGATCCCTGCTGCTGCTGCTGTTGCTAAGTCACTTCAGTCGTGTCCAACTCTGTGCGACCCAATAGACGGCAGCCCAACAGGCTCCTCTGTCCCTGGGATTCTCCAGGCAAGAACACTGGAGTGGGTTGCCATTTCCTTTTCCAATGCATGAAAGTGAAAAGTGAAAGTGAAGTCACTCAGTCATGTCTGACTCTTAGCGACCCCATGGACTACAGACTACCAGGCTCCTCCACCCATGGGATTCTCCAGGCAAGAGTACTGGAGTGGGGTGCCATTGCCTTCTCCAATGATCCCTAGAGTGTGAAAATGCTCCTATCCACCCCTTCTAAGTTATTCTTTGTTTACTTAATGTTACACGTTACAAAATATGAATTACAATAAAGAAAAGATCGTATTATAGACAATTTGAGCCCATTTTCTGCTGAGGAGTTGATTTGCTTATTGTGTTTCACATTGTTGGTTTCTGTTTGTGGAAATGCATTCTTTAAATGATTTAAGGTTTTCCCTGTGTCCAGATGAATAAGGATGCTTTCCTCTCCATGTATAATTTCCATTTATTGCATCTGAACTTGAATGCAAATTTAGTGAAGCTACAAGTATAGATGGAAAGCATCAAGGATGTTACTTAGTTGTGTCACCCCCTGCTGTCTCTGAGGCATCCCTTGATCTGGTTTCTTTTTCTATAAGATGTGGTGGCTGGAGTTGAAAGCATTAGTATCCTCTGTCAGCACCAGCCACCCAACTTAAAGAAAGATTGAAAAATTATAAATTTATGAAGATAGATTCAAGTGAGCCAAATAGCCATACCTAGTTTAATAGGATGCAGCTGTAACCCAGACAGCTGTCCTGTGAGCGCATGACAATTATCATAGAGCAGTGGCAGGCAGGTGAAAGTGTGGCCTAACAGAAACACTTGCTTCAACGTGTTTAGGAAAATAGTTGAAAGTGCTGTCTCTCCAAATGCTGGGTCAATGGCTAATGTAGATCGACAACCGCATGTAAATGTATACATTTATGCAGAGCACATCATGAGAAACGCTGGGCTGGAAGAAACACAAGCCGGAATCAAGATTGCCAGGAGAAATATCAGTAACCTCAGATATGCAGATGACACCACCCTTATGGCAGAAAGTGAAGAGGAACTAAAAAGCCTCTTGATGAAAGTGAAAGAGGAGAGTGAAAAACTTGGCTTAAAACTCAACATTCAGAAAACGAAGATCATGGCATTTGGTCCCATCACTTCATGGGAAATAGATGGGGAAACAGTGGAAACAGTGCTAGACTTTATTTTTGGGGGCTCCAAAATCCCTGCAGATGGTGACTGCAGCCATGAAATTAAAAGACGCTTACTCCTTGGAAGAAAAGTTATGACCAACCTAGATAGCATATTCAAAAGCAGAGACATTACTTTGCCGACTAAGGTCTGTATAGTCAAGGCTATGGTTTTTCCAGTGGTCATGTATAGATGTGAGAGTTGGGCTGTGAAGAAGGCAGAGCACCAAAATTGATGCTTTTGAGCTGTGGTGTTGGAGAAGACTCTTGAGAGTCCCTTGCACTGCAAGATCCAACCAGTCCATTCTGAAGGAGATTAGCCCTGGGATTTCTTTGGAAGGAATGATGCTAAAGCTGAAACTCCAGTACTTTGGACACATCATGGGAAGAGTTGACTCACTGGAAAAGACTCTGATGCTGGGAGGGATTGGGGACAGAAGGAGAAGGGGACAACAGAGGATGGGATGGCTGGATGGCATCACTGACTTGATGGACGTGAGTGTGAGTGAACTCCAGGAGTTGGTGATGGACAGGGAGGCCTGGTGTGCTGCGATTCATGGGGTCGCAAAGAGTCGGACACGACTGAGTGACTGAACTGAACCAAACTGATATACAAACAGATGTGTGTGTGTATATATAGGTGTGTGTAGTTATAGGGATAATGGCATTATGTATGACACACACACTGAGGGTACTACATTTGGTCACATACTTTTAGAAACTAAGTTCACAAACTTAAAATATCTTATCTTTTATTAAAATAAACTACTGTTTACATTTATTGAAAGGTTGGTATTAAAAGGAGATTAAATATACAAAATAATAAAACTTACTAAATTCACTTGGATACCCAACCCTTGGCCTAACATTTAGTTAAAACATCATTACATCTGAAGTTGCAGTATGCTCTCTTGAAATGGTGGAATCCTGCTTTTCCCCTTCAGTACCAGGTATAACAACTATCCTGAATTTGACTTTTTTAAAAAATTTCCATTCAGGTTTAGAAGTACATTTTTCATATATACATGATGCATATATTGTATACATCATTTTTGACATTGTTTTGCATGGTTTTAAACTTTAAGAGGAACATTACCATACATAATTTTATGTATTTTCCCCCCAATATCAAGGTCATCCAATGATATATAGTGATATATTTACTTTATATTATTCATTTTCATTTTTGTAAAGTATCCCATTGCATGAACAGACCAAAATAATTTATCCATTCTCTTTTTGATGGATAATAAGCATTTATATTTTAAGGCAGTTACAAACAGTGCTGCTAAAATATATCTTGTAGATGTTGAAGAAGCCTCCCTGGCCATCCTTAATAAAATTAAACATTTCACCTTGACCTTTCTGTTCTGCTACCCCAGTTTTTTCTTCTATTTGTAGCTCCTATGATGACCTAAAATGTATATTGTTGCTGTTAATTTTTTATCTCTTTCCCCAGAGAATATAATTTTCCTGACTGAAGAGATTTTGTTTTGATCTAGAATCTAGAATAATCATTAATACATAGTAAGCATTCAACAAAAGATGAAACAAATGAATTCATTTGTCCTTATGTATATGTGTAAAAGTTTCTGTAGATCATTGTCTATCCACCTAAGTATTTTTTAATATTTCCTTTTGAAATAATGTTAGACTTTAGAGAAATTACAGAATAACATAGGAAATTCCAGTGTACACTTCACCTAGCTTCCCCTAATGGGCACCACTTTATGTAACAACACTACAATGATCAAATCCAGGAAATTAACTTTGGTAAGTACTATTAATTGAGTTATAGACTTTATTCCGATTTTGCCAGTTTTTCGACTAATGTACTTTTTTCTGATACCACCCCCCCCCAAATATTTTAATTAAAATTTTCCAGTGAAAACAAGTTACTTTTATTTTTACCTTTTCTGAGTGTGGATTGATGCAAAAATATCAGAGAATGCTTTAAATTGTAGTCATGCTTTTTAATAGAAAATTATAAACCTCTAAGCTGTTAAAATGCATTTTCTTTCTGTACTTTGTGTGGGCAGGAGTAAAAGCATTTGATTGTTTGAAAAAAAATCTTGTTACTATGAGCATCTGTCAGAAGTGTGATGTTTGGTTCAGTAGACATCATTGGGTCCAGCCAACCTTACCATAGCATCTTGGATTGAATTAATAGGACACCTGATCTTTTGTTCATGAAGAAAAGACTAATTACATGTAATTGAGTACAAAGCCAAATGGGTTTGTCAGCAGCAACAGATAAAAATCTCTGCAAATGTAATGATAATAAAAGATGCAGAACAGTGTTGAAACACTGGCACACAAAAAAGACAATTGCAGTTGGGAGAGTATTAATAGGAATATTTTACATAAAATTAGAAAGGTAATTATTCTGCTCACTGGTTACCATAGAAGAAGATACATTTGAAGAGGTCAAACATGCTGGGGTGAAAACAATTAAAATATTATAACCAAATGCATTGTTCCCTTTGTTCTCTGAACAAAAATATTCAGGGCCGCTTGACTATGGCATGAGCTGCCTGATAAATGAGTACAATGGTGAAACTGGAGATAGTCAAGCAGATGCTGTACTAGTACTTGTAGAGGATTTATGGGAAAAAAACACAAAAAACAAAAGTCCTTTGGTGTGGGAGGTGAAGAACATGATGATGGTTGCGACGGTCTCAGACCTCACTGACTTTTAAGGTCTCCTTCAGTCTTAAGATTCGTTTAAAAATTATTTTGAATAGATAAATATATGATAAAAAAATTATAAAGGCACATAAAAGGGTATACAGTTGAAAAAGAGTAAAACAGTGCTTAACAGCCATGAGCTGGATTGGTACTACCAGCAGGCCTTGGTGTGCTTCTGTTGAATATAAACAGTTTCATAGGACACCAGATCAGAAAAGGCCATTGTGACCGTGATGGATCAGGATGAAAATGAGACCACTCTGTAATTACATCTGAATGTAGACAAAAACAAGAAAGATGTCCAAACTACAAAATGATCAAATATTGCTTTACCCTGGTTTATATAGATGGCTACAGCTTTATTGCCAGGAACTGATGTTACTATATTCTTCTTGCCATCCAGATAAGAATTATTAAGATATCCAATTATAGAATTATACCTGCATCCATAGAGCATTCAACCCAGAATAAATCCGCTTGCTTTTTTTTCTCCTTAAAAATCACTTGAGACCAAATCTGAAAGTCCTTGCTTACACCGTACTAACTAAAACACCTCAGTCCTGCCATGGTGTGTATTTTTCTTCTTTCAGTTCAGTTCAGTCGCTCAGTCGTGTCCGACTCTTTTCGACCCCATGAATCACATCACTCCAGGCCTCCCAGTCCATCACCAACTCCCGGAGTTCACTCAGACTCACGTCCATCAAGTCAGTGATGCCATCCAGCCATCTCATCCTCTGTTGTCCCCTTCTCCTCCTGCCCTCAATCCCTCCCAGCATCAGAGTCTTTTCCAATGAGTCAACTCTTCCCATGAGGTGGCCAAAGTACTGGAGTTTCAGCTTTAGCATCATTCCTTCCAAAGAAATCCCAGGGTTGATCTCCTCAGAATGGACTGGTTGGATCTCCTTGCAGTGCAAGGGACTCTCAAGAGTCTTCTCCAACACCACAGTTTAAAAGCATCAATTCTTCGGCTCTCAGCCTTCTTCACAGTCCAACTCACATCCATACATGACCACAGGAAAAACTATAGCCTTGACTAGATGGACCTTAGTTGTCAAAGTAATGTCTCTGCTTTTGAATATGCTATCTAGGTTGCTCATAACTTTTCTTCCAAGGAGTAAGCGTCTTTTAATTTCATGGCTGCAGTCACCATCTGCAGGGATTTTGGAGCCCCCCAAAATAAAGTCTGACACTGTTTCCACTGTTTCCCCATCTATTTCCCATGAAGTGATGGGACCGGATGCTATGATCTTTGTTTTCTGAATGTTGAGCTTTAAGCCAACTTTTTCACTCTCCTCTTTCACTTTCATCAAGAGGCTTTTTAGTTCCTCTTTGTTTTCTGCCATAAGGGTGGTGTCATCTGCTTATCTGCAGTTATTGATATTTCTCCCCGCAATCTTGATTCCAGCTTGTGTTTCTTCCAGTCCAGCGTTTCTCATGATGTGCTCTGCATATAAGTTAAATAAGCAGGGTGACAATATACAGCCTTGACGTACTCTTTTTCCTGTTTGGAACCAGTCTGTTGTTCCATGTCCAGTTCTAACTGTTGCTTCCTGACCTGCATACAGATTTCTCAAGAGGCAGATCAGGAGGTCTGGTATTCCCATGTTTTTCAGAATTTTCCACAGTTTCTTGTGATCCACACAGTCAAAGGCTTTGGCATAGTCAATAAAGCAGAAATAGATGTTTTTTCTGGAACTCTCTTGCTTTTTCCATGATCCAGCGGATGTTGGCAATTTGATCTCTGGTTCCTCTGCCTTTTCTAAAACCAGCTTGAACATCAGGAATTTTTTGGTTCACGTATTGCTGAAGCCTGGCTTGGAGAATTTTGAGCATTACTTTTCTTCTTTACTGAGGGTCAGTAAACCCAACTTTGTTCAACCACAGATGTGTGGATGTATTTCTTTGGCTAGAACGCATTAACACAGTCAAAAGAGACTTTCTGTGCTTCTCCTCTCTGCCACTTGGCCACATTTCTTGGTATTCTTTCAGATGCAGTCTGTGCATTACAGACATACACAATATTATACATATATGTGTATTAATATTTCTATATCTGTCTATTATCTACCAGCACTTCCCTGGTAGCTCAATCGGTAAAGAATCTTCCTGCAGAGCCCGAGACCTGGGTTTGATACCTGGGTGGGGATGATCCTCTGGCGAAGGAAATGGCAACCAAGTCTAGTATTCTTGCCTGGAAAATCCTAGGGATAGAGGAGCCTTGTGGGCTACAGTTCATGGGATCGCAAGAGTTGGACACGACTGAGTGACTAAACCACTACCATCATCTTGTTGAGTACTTTTTCATAACTTTAAATGTTGTAGCTACAAGACTTTTTCCATATTAGGACATATTTAAATAGGATACTTTATTTAACCTAGTTTCCTCTTGAAGTATATTTTAGTTCTTTCTAATTTTGCTAATATAAACTATGCTATAAACAATATCCATGTACAGAAGTCATTCTGTATGTGTGCAAGCATATTTGGATAGATGCTTAAAAGAGATATTGTTTGGTTAAGGTTTTGCGCTTTTTATGTCTTTGAAAAATACCTATTTATTCTCCATCATACAAATTTACACTGAGGGTGGCTGTTTCCTTATTAGTCAACACAGTGTGTTATCAAACTTTTGATTTTTTGTTATCTAAAATCATAAACTTTGTTTTCTTATTATATGTTAGGTTGAACACTTGTTCATATATTCTATGAGCCATCTGCAGTTCTTTTTCTATGAAATGTTTGTTTACATTTATTTATATTAAGTGTCTATTTTATCATTTGCAGGAAATCTATATTTTAAAAATCAGCTCATTGTTATGTGAATTGTAAATGCCTTCACTCATTTTGTTGTCTTTAAATTTTTTGACATGCTTTATTTTACTTTATTTTAAATATGCATTTATGCCTTCAAATTTTTCTGTTTAGAAAGCTTTCATTCATTCCAAGATTATTAAAAAAAAAAGAAAAAACCCTCCCATGTTTTAGTAAGGAATTGTTTGATTTTTATACTTTATGTTTAATTTATCTATAATTTTATTTCTTAATTTTTGATTCTAGGCCTCTAATATTTTGTGTTCCTAGCTACTAGTTACAAGTACAGTTTCTTTAGATTTGATGACTGTATTAAGTTCTCTATGATTTCAGCATAAAAAGTATCTTTCAAAAAGGCCTGTATCTGAGTTTTATGAATCCAAGTGGAAATTTAAAAATTTACTCATCCAGCTATGTTTTCTATACAATACTAAACATATGATGTTTTGATACCACCAATCATAAGTATATAGACACAGCCAAACCCAACAGAAGCTCTGTATTGCTAAACGATGAACAAAAACATGATCCAAATTGTTAGTTGAGGAAAATCATTAAGGACATAAGGGATTCTGCAAATAATTGTAAAGATGTTCTGTTTTCTTAACAAGGGACCTTTCTGGACATCGACATCACTTTCACCTACTCAAACATATACATTATAGTAGTCATGGGCGATCAAAAGCTGTGCCATATCCAGTTAGGGGGATATTATTTTCTTCTAGTGTCGTCTATACTTTAAGAATATATCACAATTTGTATGTGTGAAATCACACCTACAAGTCGGATGAAAAGCAAAAGAAATTCGTGCGTTATCCTGCTGATTTTCTTTAAGCAAGGTTATTTATATAATTCTGAGCAACACTTTGTTACATGTAATGTTGTTACTCTTATAGTGGCATGCCTTTTAAAGAGCAAAATTAATATTCAGTCTTAGCTTATGAATGCAGTTACGTCACTTGATTTTTTTTAAATAAAGAAAAAATATTGCGTTTTGGCTTTCATAGCTAGAAGAAAAGTGATGGATGTTTGTTAGAAATTTGTTTTTGTTGAATGTGTTTCAGTTTTAAAGACTGCTCCTTCAAATAATATTTGCGGAAAGCTTGAACAAGAACCAATTATTTCCTCAAATAGTTTACCCATTCACATGTGTTCATACGGAAATAACTCCTCAGCCTTTTTTTTTTTTTTTAACCTTGGCATTGTACCAGTTTATGTATTTCCTTTTGACCCTAAGACTTTTACCCTCTGGTCAGTAAAGTAAAACATGAGCCATTTGAGATTGTCCTTTTCCTAGCTGCTCTGTGACTATATGTGGCATATTTATATATATAGACAGTGTATATAGTGGTTAAAGAATCTTATGGGAGCTATGTCACCAAGTGTATTCCTAGAAGAACTAAGGACTTATATTATCTTTAGCCTTCTCCTAGCACTGTGAGGTGAATGGTGCGTTGGTCTTCAGCAAGTCACATAAACTATCTGGGATTTATGCAATCTCTGATTTTACAAAATGAGAGGAAGAGAGAATCTGTAAGCTTTTTATAGTCTTTCCTTTAATTCTCATATAGAAGTAAATGTGTGCTCAGAAAATCTGATCGACAGATTCCACTTCCATAAATACCATTTGTTCTTAAAGGTATGTTACTGGCAGGAAATCTTCAGTTTGCAAATTCCTATGTGATATTCTCAAGGTGTATATAAAGATCTGGGGAGTTATACACATAAATGATAGAGCCAGAACTGAATCCAGGCTGACTTGAGATTCTATGCCTTAGAGTTAGTTATTTAACGTAAATCTTAATCCCCTCATTTGTTTGGGCTTCCCTGGTGCCTCAGAAGGTAAAGAATCTGTCTGCAGTGTGGGAGACCTGGGTTCAATCCCTGGGTTGGGAAGATCCCTTGGAAAAGGGAATGCCTTCCCACTCCAGTGTTCTGGCCTGGCGAATTCCATGGATTGAGGAGCCTGGAAGCCTATAGTTCATGTTGTCGCAAGTGGGGATAATAATAGTACATAGATCATAGAATTGTTGTATAGATTAAATGGGTGATTCATGAAAAGTGCCTAAAATAACGCCAAAAGCCTGGTTAACTGTTGTCCATTGTTGTTGTTATTATTCTCCCCAGTAGGGGTCAGAGTCCTTGTTTGCCAGGAGCTTACAGACAGGGACCATTTTAACAGTAGAGTTCTTAATGGAGAAGGCAATGGCAACCCACTCCAGTACTCTTGCCTGGAAAATCTCATGGACGGAGGAGCCTGGTAGACTGTAGTCCATGGGGTTGCAGAGAGTCAGACACAACTGAGCAACTTCACTTTCACTTTTCACTTTCATGCATTGGAGAAGGAAATGGCAACCCACTCCAGTGTTCTTGCCTGGAGAATACCAGGGACAGGGGAACCTGGTGGGCTGCCATCTATGGGGTCGCACAGAGTCGGACACGACTAAAGTGACTTAGCAGCAGCAGCAGCAGAGTTCTTAACAGTGGTAGCTGTTGTAATGTGAAAGAACTCAGTGCTTAAGCTGAAGGGTCTGGAAAGGACTCTAAATCAGTTGTTCCTAAAGTGTGCACTCCCTGGACCTCCAGCACCAGCATCATCTGGAAACTTGTTTGTTGTTGTTGTTCGGTTGCTCAGTTGCGTCCAACTCTGCGACCCCTTGGACTGCAGCACTCTAGGCTTCCCTGTCCTTTGCCATCTCCCGGAGCTTGCTCAAACTCATGTCCATTGAGTCGGTGATGCCATCCAACCATCTCATCCTCTGTCGTCCCCTTCTCCTCCTGCCTGCAATCTTTCCCAGCATCAGGGTCTTTTCTAAATGAGTCAGCTCTTCACATCAGGTGGCCAAAGTATTGGAGCTTCAGCTTTAGCGTTAGTCCTTCCAATGAACATTCAGGATTGATTTTCTTGAGACTCATGGTGCTAAGTCACTTCAGTCATGTCTGGCAGTTTGTGACTCATGGTAGACATTGTGAATCAGAACCTCAGTGGTGGAGCTCAGCAGTATGTTTTGACAAACCTTCCAGATGATTCTGATGCACTGCAGGAGGTATGAATGGGCACTCTCCTCTGCATCCTGGATGTGAAGCGCTCACATTTGCTAATGAGGCAGTCTCTGTCTTGGAACTGTCAAACCTAGTTCTATGGGAACCTAATTCCTAATGTAATAGGGAAAGCACGGCTCTGCAGGTAGATGGAAAAGCATACTGAAATTCAGACTTTCTAGAATCTCAAATGTGTGGAATCTGTTTCATTTTTATTACATTTCCTGGAGAGTCAGAGCTCAGTTCTAGGCTGGTTACGTGATCAAACTTAGGTTGGGGAATAATTTAAAAAATTCACATATAGTAATATTTGGTTGCTCAGTTGTGTCCAACTCTTCTGTGACCCAAATGAGTATAGTCTGCCAGCCTCCTGTGTCCATGGGATTTCCCAGGCAAGAATATTGGAATGGGTTGCCATTTCCTTCTCCAGGGAATCTTCCTGACCCAGGGATCGAACCTGGTCTCTTGAGTCTCCTGCATTAGGAGGTGGATTCTTTACCACTAGTGCCACCTGGAAAGCCAATAATATGATATAAGTAAACATATATTACATAGTTTTTGTCTCAGAGCTTTTACACATGCTAATTCCTTTTGCTTGGAATGACTTCACAAATCTTATCCATCTGGTGAATCACTCTTACCCTTCAGAATTCTTGAAAACTGTTATCTCTTTTGTCTCTATGAAGCTTTCTCCAGCCATCCCTTCAACTGCCAACCTCACACAAAACCCCACAGTAATTCCTCTCTTCACTCTATTGTGTTTGAACCTTCTGTGTGCATTTTCAGTTGCAGAAACATTATACGACAGTACATCATACATTATATTGCAGTTCCTTATCTGCATTTGTGTAGATAAAGAATAACATCCTTATTTGCCCTTCTGTTTAGAATAGTGATGATATTTTCCAAGATCCCTTATAGGAGGGCTATGCAGATGTGTTTCATTTAGCTGGCACACTTCAAGAGAAAAATGAGTGTATCCAAGCAATGGATGCATCTAGTTTCCCCTACAATTCCTCCTACCTGCCTGGTCCTAAAGACTTTTCCTTTTTATTGGAGCATAGTTGCTTTACAATGTTTTCAGTTTCTACTGTACAGCAAAGTGAATCAGCTCTCTCTCTCTCTCTCTCTCTCTCTCTATATATATATATATATATATATATATATGTATATATATATATCCTCTCTTTTTAAAAAATTTCTTTCCCATTTATGTCACAACAGAGCTGAGTTCTCTGTGTTTTACAGTAGGTTCTCATTAGTTATCTATGTTATATTCATAGCATCAATAGTGTATATATGTCAATCCTAATCTCCCAATTCATCCCACCCCTTTTCTGCATGGATATCCATGTTTGTTCTCTAGGTCTGTCTGTCTATTTCTGCTTTGCAAATGCGTGTGTGCTAAGTTGCTTCAGTCATGTCTGACTCTTTGCGACCCTATGGTCTGCAGCCCGCCAGGCTCCGCTGTCCATGGGATTCTCTGGGCAAGAATACTGGAGTGGGTTGCCATGTTCTTCTCCAGGGGATCTTCTTGACCCAGGGATCGAACCCTTGTCTCCTATGGCTCCTGAATTGCAGGTGGATTCTTTACCCCTGAGCCACCGGGGAAGCCCAAGATTGTCTAAATCTTATATAGATAGTTTTTTCACATTCCACCTATATATGTTAATATATTTGTTTTTCTCTTTCTGATTCCTGAAGACTTTTGAATTTGAGATACCTGTGGTTCTCTCTCAATGTTTGTGAAATCAAAACCAAACCAAACAAAAATAAGTAAGAACTCAAAGGAAGAGTTTATACCACTTAAGTATCACCAATTGTAAGGCAGAGTAGCTTGGGCTTTTTCATTCAGATAACCTGTTTCCAGTCCAAGTCCTATCCTTAATTATCTGTATGATCCTGTTTCAGTCATGTAAGCTCTCTGTTCCTTGCATTTCTAGTCTGTACAATGAGGTTTGGGGAAAGGTTATCTCCAGTGTTAACAAATCTGAATGTTAGAAAGCCTGTAAATTGGCAATGATTTCTGTTTTTATTTCTCAAAAACTTGAAACTTTCCTTTTTAAACACATTACAAAAAGGGGCAAAATTGTGAGAGCAGATAGTACAATGATTTTTGCATTGAATTTAAAAACAATAGTAAATTTACCTTCAAAAACAATAGTAAAATTACCTTCAACAATGTATGGATGTGAGAGTTGGACTGTGAAGAAGGCTGAGCGCTGAAGAATTGATGCTTTTGAAGTGTGGTGTTGGAGAAGACTCTTGAGAGTCCCTTGGACTGCAGGGAGATCCAACCAGTCCATTCTGAAGGAGATCAGCCCTGGGATTTCTTTGGAAGGAATGATGCTAAAGCTGAAGCTCCAGTACTTTGGACACCTCATGCGAAGAGTTGACTTATTGGAAAAGACTCTGATGCTGGGAGGGATTGGGGGCAGGAGGAGAAGGGGATGACAGAGGATGAGATGGCTGGATGGCATCACTGACTCGATGGACATGAGTCTGAGTGAACTCTGGGAGTTGGTGATGGACAGGGAGGCCTGGTGTGCTGTGATTCATGGGGTCGCAAAGAGTCGGACACGACTGAGCGACTGTACTGAACTGTACTGAACTGATGCAGAATTTGACCACCTCTCTGTACAGTCAAAGCTATGATTTTTCCAGTAGTCATGTACAGATGTGAGGTGGACCATCAAGAAGATTGAATGTCGAAGAATTGATGCTTTTGAACTGTGGTGCTGGATAAGACTCTTGAGAGTCCCTTGGACTGCAAGGAAATCAAACCAGTCAATCATAACGAAAGTCAACCTGGAATATTCATTGGAAGGACTGAGGCTGAAGCCTGAAGCTCTAGTATTTTGGCCGCCCGATGCTAAGAGCCAACTCTTTGGAAAAGCCCCTAATGCTGAGAAAGATTGAGGGCAGGAGAAGAAGGTGGTAACAGAGGATGAGATGATTGGGTGGCATCACCAGCTCAACGAACATGAGTGTGAGTAAATTACAGGAGATAGTGAAGGACAGGGAAGCCTGATGTGCTGCTGTCCATGGGGTCACAGCGAGTTAGACACGGCTGAGTGACTGAACAACAGCATTGCTGTTGTCACTGCCTAGTCCACACTACTCTCATCTTTGGTCTATTGCAATATCTTCCTAAGTAAACTTGTACTTAAGGCTTTCCCCCCTTAGTATCCACACAGCAGTGAGAGGGGCCTAGTTAAAATGGGTCAGCTGTGGTACATATACACAATGGAGTATTACTCAGCCATTAAAAAGAATACATTTGAATCGGTTCTAATGAGGTGGATGAAACTGGAGCTGATTATACAGAGTGAAGTAAGTCAGAAAAACACCAATACAGTATAGTAACACATATATATGGAATTTAGAAAGATGGTAACAATAACCCTGTATGCGAGACAGCAAAAGAGACAGAGATGTATAGAACAGTCTTTTGGACTCTGTGGGAGGGGGAGAGGATGGGATGATTTGGGAGAATGGCATTGAAACATGTGTAATATCATATAAGAAACGAATCGCCAGTCTAGGTTCGATGCAGGATACAGGATGCTTGGGGCTGGTGCACTGGGATGACCCAGAGAGATGGTACTGGGAGGGAGGTGGGAAGGGGGTTCAGGATTGGGAACATGTGTATACCCGTGGCGGATTCATGTTGATGTATGGCAAAACCAATACAGTATTGTAAAGTAAAATAAAGTAAAATTAAAAAAAAAAGATTAAAAAAGAATAAAATGGGTCAGGTAAACTGACTTTTCTGCTCGATCTCTTTCATTACACATCATTAAGGGTAAAAGACAAATTCATCCCATGATCAGTAAGGTTTACATAATCCTACCCATTACCTCCTGACTATTCTCTTTCCTCTTTCTTTTGGCTAGTCTTCCAGATGTTCTTTTAACACACCAATCATGCTCCTTCCTTTCCCCATCATCTAAAATGTTCTTCCTCTAAATATCTAAATAGCACACTCCCTCATCATCTTCATTCCCTTACTCAAAAGTGGGCGGGATAGTTAGAGGTAGATAGGGAGTTTGGGATGGACATGTACGCTCTGCTATCTTTAAAAGGGATAACTGACAGGGACCCACTGTGTAGCACAGGGAACTGTCCTCAGTGTTATATGACGATCTATTCGGGAAAAGAATTTGAAGTGTAATAGACACGAATATATGTTCAAATGAATCACTTTGTAGTACATCTGAAACTAACACAGCATTGTTAATCAACTATATTCCAATTAAAAAAGTGAAGGCTTTTGCCATGCCAGTAGTCTTTTCTGGTTAATTTATATATGTTTTCAATCCCTATCTTCAACACTTTATCTCCCTTGGCAGCTTGATTTATTTATTTTTTCCCACTATTTACCACTATGTAATATACTTACTTATGTTATTATGTCCCTACCCCACTAAAATAGTCCCCATATACACTACACATTTCCCTCATTCATAATTTTGCTTATGTTATTTTCTCCAGTGATTATGTTATCCTCTAAAAATAATACCAACTGCCTTTTGTCTTTGAGAAATTTTTCTGATGTTTTTAACTGGAAGTCTTGCTTTTTCTTCTGCATACACTATACATCTCAAGATATTTATGGAGTTTAATCTCTATTGATGCATCCACTTTCTTTAAGTTATAAGTTCCTTGAGGGCACTGACTATGTCTGACTTATTTATGTGTTGGTGTTTAACAGGGCCTTGACAATAGATAAGAAGAGTAACAAATTCATAGTAATTAATTCATAGTAAGAGATGTATCATCAGACTCCCATATAAATTTAAAGGCATAATTAGAATATAAGCTCCACAGGGGCCCAGCACCTAGAATAGTGCTTGGCTCATAGTAGGTTTTCAGTATTTGTTGAATAGATGAATAAGAGAATGGCCTCATCAAAAATGAATAGGATTTTGTCAGACAACACTTAGCCTGAAGTTTTAATGCAAATTAAGTCACATTTGCCTCTTTTTATCTTTTCGAGAATGAGAGACAGACAGTTTAAGAGATTTCAAAAGATGGATAAGGAAGTCATTTTCCATTATGAAACTAGAAATAAAGTTGAGTCTGTATGCTTAGTCTGGAAAACTGAACTCTATAGCAGTAATAGTAAAAGAAGACACTGTTGTTGCAGTTTTAAATATATCTTCAGAGTCTTATGTGAATATATATTCATGGTGATAATTACACAGGCATCATTTTCTGAAAGTATGTAAATGGTACATTTACCCAGAAGAGAGGGAGCCATTGCTTTTATTATTCAACTAGGACCAGCAGCTACATTTAAGCTTATGTTGCAGGAAAATGAAAATATACACTCAGGTGCTTTAAGGGTAAGAAAGAAAGGCAGCCAGAGAGTTCTTAAAGTAGTGGAAAGGGGTATTAGAGTTCTGATGAATTAGAAATTATTAAAATTTCTCCAAAATTGCCTGATTCTGAGGCTCTAAGAAGTGAGTTCATTTGCTCAAGATAGAGTGAGGAAAATTCAGTTCTGTAAGATCCATAACCTGTGTTCCTTTCTCTATATAAATTATTGCTTGAGAGAGTATGCAAATTTAGCTCCATTCTCAAACTGAATAGATTTTAACAAATGGAATTGGGATTTGTTAAAATGTGGCTGGTTCAATTATGCATTCAGTCTGTGGCCACCAACTGAATAAGGCATAAATCAAAACTTAATTCTCATGTGGGTCAATATTTTCCAGAGCATACTACCTTGAAGTATCCCCATACATATTTTAAGTGAGGGATTTGAAAAATAAAATGGTCATTGGTGTGCCAAACATTATTTCTTAATGTATGAGTTTGGGCCACATTAGTAGTAATAAGTAATGTTTACCCAGTACTTTCTAACGTGTCTAGTACAGGTATGCAAATTTTATAATTTTTACTCATTTAAGTATTATATCAATCCTATAAAACAGGGGCTATAATTATTCCTACTTTGAAAATGAGTAAACTGAGGCAAGGGAAGTTGGAATAATTAATCCATGGTCATACAAATAATTATTTAACAAATTAATTACATGAATATTAAATGGTAGACCTAGGATTTGACCTCAGTGAATTTAGTTCAATGAAACATAGCTGAATGAAACTATGAGCCATGCTGTGTAGGGCCACCTAAGACGGACGGGTCATGGTGGAGAGTTATGACAAAACATGGTCCATTGGAGAAAGGAATGGCAAAACACTTTAGTATTCTTGCCTTGAGAACCCCATGAACAGCATGAAAAGGCAAAAAATATATGACACTGAAAGATGGAACTCCCCAGGTCAGTAGGTGCCCAATATGCTACTGGAGAAGAGTGGAGAAATAACTCCAGAAAGAGTGAAAAAACAGAGTCAAAGCAACAACAACACCCAGTTGTGGATGTGATGGTTGATGGAAGTAAAGTCTGATGCTGTAAAGAGCAATATTGCATAGGAACCTGGAATGTCAGGTCCATGAATCCAGGCAAATTCAGTTCAGTTCAGTTCAGTTCAGTCACTCAGTTGTGTCCAACTCTTTGCAGCCCCACAGACTACAGCACACCAGGCCTCCCTGTCCATTGCCAACTCCCAGTGTTTATTCAGACACATGTCCTTTGAGTCGGTGATGCCATTCAACCATCTCATCCTCTGTGGTCCCCTTCTCCTCCTGCCTTCAATCTTTCAGAGCATCAGGGCCTTTTCCAATGAATCAGTTCTTCGCATCAGGTGGCCAAAGTATTGGAGTTTCAGTTTCACTATCAGAAACTCCAATTAATATTGAGGACTGATCTCCTTTAGGTTAGACTGGTTGGATCCCCTTGCACTCCAAGGGACTCTCAAGAGTCTTCTCCAACACCACAGTTCAAAAGCATCATTTCTTTGGTGCTCAGCTTTTTTTACAGTCCAACCCTCACATCCATACATGACTGCTGGATAAACCAAAACCTTGACTAGACGGACCTTTGTTGGTAAAGTAATGTCTGTGGTTTTTAATATGCTGTCTAGGTTACCTGAAGTAACAGGCAAATGTTGCCTTAGACTACAGAATGAAGCAGGGCAAAGGCTAATAGAGTTTTGCCAAGAGAACGCACTGGTCATGACAAACACCCTCCTCCAACAACACAAGAGAAGACTCTACACATGGACATAACCAGATGGTCAGTACCAAAATCAGATTGATTATATTTGCAACCAAAGATGGAGAAGCTCTATACAGTCAACAAAAACAAGACTGGGAGCTGATCATGTACTCTTGCACTCATGTGGCTCAGATCATGCACTCCTTATTGCCAAATTCAAACTTAAATTGAAGAAAGTAGGGAAAACCACTAGACAATTTCGGTATGACCTAAATCAAATCCCTTTCAGTTACACAATGGAAGTCAGAAATATATTTAAGGGACTAGATATGCTAGACAGAATGCCTGAAGAACTATGGACAGAGGTTCGTGCCATTGTACAGGAGGCAATGATCAAGACCATCCCCAAGAAAAATGCAAAAAGGCAAAATGGTTGTCTGAGGAGACCTTACAAATAGCTGAGAATAGAAGAGAACCTAAAGGCAAAGGAGAAAAGGAAAGATATACCCATTTGAATGTAGAATTCCAAAGAATAGCAAGGAGAGATAAGAAAGCTTTCTTCAGCAATCAATGCAAAGAAATGGAGAATGATAAAATGAGAAAGACTAGTGATCTCTTCAAGAAAATTAGAGATATAAGGGAACATTTCATGCAAAGATGGGTACAATAAAGGACAGAAATGGTATGGACCTAACAGAAGCAGACGATATTAAGAAGAGGTTGCAAAAGTACCCAGAAGAACTGTAAAAAAAAAATATCTTCATGACCCAGATAATCACAATGGTGTGATCACTCACTAGAGCCAGACATCCTAGTGTGTGAAGTCAAGTGGGCCTTAGGAAGCATCAGTACGAACAAAGCTAATGGAGGTGATGAAATTCCAGTTGAGCTATTTCAAATCCTGAAAGATGATGCTGTGAAAGTGCTGCACTCACTATGCCAGCAAATCTGGAACACTCCTCAGTGGCCACAGGATTGGAAAAGGTCAGTTTTCATTCCAATCCCAAAGAAAGGCAATGCCAAAGAATGCTCAAACTACTGCATGATTGCACTCGTCTCACATGCTAGTAAAGTAATGCTCAAAATTCTCCAAGCCAGGCTTCAGCAATACGTGAACTGTGAACTTCCAGATGTTCAAGCTGGATTTAGAAAAGGCAGATAAAATTGCCGACATCCACTGGATCATCATAAAAGCAAGAGAGTTTCAGAAAACATCTTCTGCTTTATTGACTATGCCAAAGCCTTTGACTGTGTGGATCACAAGAAACTGTGGAAAATTCTGAAAGAGATGGGAATACCAGACCACCTGACCTGCCTCTTGAGAAATCTGTATGCAGGTCAGGAAGCAATAGTTAGAATAGAACATGGAACAGTAGCCTGGTTCCAAATTGGGAAAGGAGTACATCGAGGCTGTATATTGTCACCCTGCTTATTTAACTTAAATGCAGAGTACATCATGTGAAATTCTGGGGTAGATGAAGCACAAGCTGGAATGAAGATTGCTGGGAGAAATATCAATAAACTCACATATGCAGGTGATACCACCCTTATGGCAGAAAGCGACAAGCAACTAAAGAGCCCTTAATGAAAGTGAAAGAGGAGAGTGAAAAAGTTGGCCTAAAGTTCAACATTCAGAAAACTAAGATCATGGCATCCAGTCCCATCACTTCATGGCAAATAAATGGGGAAACAATGGAAAGAGTGAGAGACTTTATTCATTTTTGGCTCCAAAATCATTATAGAAGGTGACTACAGCCATGAAATTAAAAGACGCTTGCTCCTTGGAAGAAAAGCTATGACTACCCTAGGCAGCATATTAAAAAGCAAAGACATGACATTACCAACAAAGGTCCATCTAGTCAAGGCTTTGTTTTTTCCAATAGTCATGTATGTATGTGAGAGTTGAACTATAAAGAAAGCTGAGCACTGAAGAATTGATGCTTTTGAACTGTGGTGTTGGAGAAGACTCTTGAGAGTCCCCTGGACTGCAAGGAGATTCAACCAGTTAATCGTAAAGGAAATCGGTCCTGAATACTCATTGGAAGGACTGATGCTGAGGCTGAAACTCCAATACTTTGGCCATCTGATGTGAAAAACCGACTGTTTGGAAAAGACCCTGATGCTGAGAAAGATAGAAGGCAGGAGGAGAAGGGGACCACAGAGGATGAGATGGTTGGATGGCATCACTGACGTGAGGACATGAGTTTGAGTAAGCTCCGGGAGTTGGTGATGGACAGGGAAGCCTGGCCTGCTGCAGTTCATGGGGTTGCAAAGAGTTGGACACGACTGAGCGACTGAACTGAACTGAGCTAAATTTAGTTCCAGAGTTAATGCTTTTACCGTTCTGTGTTGAATACCTATTTTCTCTTTCCTCATTAATATTGGGGTTTCCCTGGTGGCTCAGAGGTTAAAGTGTCTGCCTGCGTCTGCCTGCAATGCGGGAGACCTGGGTTCAATCCCAGGGTCGGGAGGATCTCCTGGAGAAGGAAACAGCAACCCACTTCAGTATTCTTGCCGGGAGAAACCCATGGAAGGAGGAGCCTGGTGGGCTACAGTCCATAGGGTCACAAAGAGTCGGACATCAATTAATATTACCTAGTGCATAAAAAATCATACCACTGCATTCTTCTCACAACACTTAAGACTAGTATTATGTAGGGAATATTGCTTACTTATAAAATATTACAGTGTTTTTCAGGCAAAACTTTGAACTGGAGAGGATTTTCCTTCAATATGTTTGATGTGTTTATACTATAAAGCAAGATCTTTTTAGAAATAGTAAACCATTATACAATAATTTTAAAGATCTTGGATATCTGGTTGCCTTTTAAATATATCTGCCTTGGGAAGTTTGAGGTGTGTAGGCTGTGTATGTTTGTGTATGTATATATATTTCCATGTATTATTCAGTAGCCTAGATAGAGTGGTATTGAGTAGGCAGCCAGCCAGGATGGAGTGAGGTTGCACTCAGTACATCTGCTTTCCCTGACACTGAGGCAGAATGCGGAGCACACACCCATGTCAAATATGTCTGTCTAGTATTACTAAGCCCACTCCATAGTATTATAATTGAATTTTTTAAAATATCCTAAAGAAAGCGTCTGTTTGTTTCCTCTTGCTTAGATATTGCCAGAGTCATTGTTTCTATTGTTGTTTTTGTATGTTCCAGTGATCAGTCTTGATACATGGGGAAGGAGTGTGGTGTTGTGAATAGTCCATAGACTTTCAGAGACATACTGTTGAGGATATTAATATGCATTTCTTCATTTTGCAGCTGCATAAACTTGGGCAGTTTGCTTAGCACATTGATGCCATAGCTTCTCACCTACAAAATGGGAGTTATATGTGAAGACTTCACGTATGTATTAGCAGATTTACCCTCTTAGAAGGAAGTGCTTTGGAAAATCTAAAGAGTAGAAGTTTATATTACTTGAAGCTTGATGCAGAGTGATTTCAGGGAAAATACAGGATTTGAATAGAGCTTTGAGGAACTGTGTGACAGCCTTTTTGGAACCTCATCTATAATTCAGTCTCATGTAGGTCCTGGACCTAGCCTTCCCATCTTTGGGGTTATTTGTTCAAAGTCTAATTTAGATAGGATGGTGGCTCAGTAGCAAAGAACCTGCCTGCCAGTGCAGGAGACGCAGGTTCGATCCCTGGGTCGGGAAGATCCCCTGGAGAAGGAAATGGCAACCCACTCCAGTATTTTCATCTGGGAGATCCCAGAGGAGCCTGGTGGGCCACAGTCAATGGGATTGCAGAAGAGTGGGACACGACTTAGCAACTGAACAACAAACCCCAGGGTACTTGAAATTTCCCTAGGGGATGTGGAGGGAGAATGAGTCTAATTACATCTAATTACATATTTGTTCTCAGTTTTTGGATTCTTCTGATAATCTGATCAGGGAAAGTCCTATTAAGATGCAAAGGAAGACAATTCACCACCACCCCCGTTATCTCCAAGTCTTCTAGAACAGTGGCTCCAAATTTTTTGCACATTTGAATCATCTGGATACATTTTACAAGCCCAAATCACTAAAATCAGGATCTTCTAGGATGGACCCAGGCATCAGTATGCCTTTAAAATCACACACAAAGTGCAGTCAAGGGTAGAAACTGATTTCTTCTAGAAAATTACATTTTATACTTTAGTCCACATTAGAATCACCTAGAGGGCTTGTTAAACTACTGATTTGGAGGCCTTCATCCAGAATGTGTGTCTGATGGAAGGGCCAGAGTGTTTGTATTTCTTCTAACATGTTCACAAAACCAACTCTCAGAACCACCCTCTAGAACAGTACTTCTCAAACGGCAAGTACAGAATGATCATCTGGTGATCTTGTTAAACTGCAAATTTTGATTAAGCAGGTCTTAGATGGAGTCTGAGATTCTGCCTTTCCAATAAGCTATGGGAGATGCCCACACCTGCCCACTACTGCCCACACCTACCTTTGATCTATGGGCTGGTAAGATTTGGTATACAGGAGCATCACCTGATTTCAGTACTGACCATCTGGTGATGTCCATGTGTAGAGTAGTCTCTTGTGTTGTTGGAAGAGGGTGTTTGCTATGACCAGTGCTTTCTCTTGGCAAAACTCTGTTAGCCTTTGCCCTTTCATTTTGTACTCCAAGGCCAAACTTTCTTGTTAATCCAGTATCTCTTGACTTCCTACTTTTGCATTCCAGTCCCCTGTGATGAAAAGGACATCTTTCTTTGGTGTTAGTTCTAGAAGGTCTTGTAGGTCTTCATAGAACCATTCAACTTCAGCTTCTTTGGCATTACTTTGGCATTTGTTTGGGGCCTAGACTTGGATTATTGTGATATTAAATTGTTTGCCTTGCAAACGAACAGAGATCATTTGTTGTTTTTGATATTGCACCCAAATCCTGCATTTCAGACTCTTATTGACTATCAGGGCTACTCCATTTCTTCTAAGAGATTCTTGCCCACAGTAGATGTATTAATTTTGCCCATTCCAGTCCATTTTAGTTCACTGACTCCTGAATTATCGCTGTTCACTCTTGGCCATCTCCTGTTTGACCACTTCCAATTTGCCTTGATTCATGGACCTAACATTCCAGGTTCCTATGCAACATTGTTCTTTATAGCAATGGACTTTACTTCCATCACCAGTCAATCTACAGCTGGGCATGTTTTTACTTTGGCTCAGCCTTTTCATTCTTTTTGGAGCTATTTCTCCACTTTCCTCCAGTAGCATATTGGGGACCTACCAACCTGGGGAGTTCATTTTTCAGTGTCATATCTTTTTGCCTTTTCATACTGTTGGTGGTGTTCTCAGGGCAAGAATACTGAAGTGTGTTGCCATTCCCTTCTCCCGTGGACCACGTTTTGTCAGATCCCTGCAGATGGTGACTGCAGCCATGAAATTAAAAGATGCTTGCTCCTTGGAAGAAAAGCTATGACAAACTTAGGTCCATCTTGTCAAAGCTATGATTTTTTCAGTAGAAATATATGGATGTGAGGGTTGGACAATAAAGAAACCTGAGCGCCAAAGAACTTATACTTTTGAAATGTGGTGTTGGAGAAGACTCTTGAGAGTCCCTTGGACAGGAAGGAGATCAAACCAGTCAATCCCAAAGGAAATCAGTCCTGAATATTCATTTGAATGGCTGATGCTGAAGCTCCAATACTTTGGCCACCTGATGCTAACTGACTCATTGGAAAAGATCCTGCTGTTGGGAAAGATTGAAGGCGAGAGGAGAAGGGAACAGCAGAGGATGAGATGGTTGGATGGCATCACCGAGTCAATGGACATGAGTTTGGCGACTCTGGAAGTTGGTGATGAATAGGAAAACTTGGTGGGCTGCAGTCCACGGGGTTGCAAAGAGTCGGACACAAATGAATGACTGAACTAAACTGAGCATCACTGGGGAGCTTGTTAGAACCACTTCAGACCTATTGAATATGAAATTGCTTTTTAACAGTGCTGCACATTGGAATCATCTGGAGAGTTTAAAAAATATTGATACCTAGTTTTAATCCTGAAAATTCCAACTGAAGATTTTAATTTAGTTGCCATGGGTGTAGGGCATCAGAATTAAAACAACAACTCCTCAGAAGGTTGTAATACTGCAGCAAAAATCACTGAGACAGTTAAAAAATGAGATTTTTTTAAAGTACAGTGCAAATCATCGCTGTCCTTTTATGGAGTCTTCCATGATATTTTATTGTAAAAGGAGGCCCTCAAGATGGAGATTAACCAATAAATAGGTCCTCCTGAGTCTTCTGCAACAGATATCAGTAAGTTCTCAAAACGTTTATTGTGGCCGAGATTGAAGCAGCATCTTAAGATGCAGCTTCAGGCAACCACAGCAAAATGACTAGAGTGTCATGTATGCCTGCCAGGTACCTGCTTCATTTTCATTCATTAACTCCAACAAATTGAGGGCCAACTGGCTTCTAGTTGCTGGATTATAAAGGTGACTGCAGTGTAATATCTGCTCCAAGGATATTAGAGGAGGTTGAACTTGTATGTAAAACAAAATTTAATATTTCAAGGTAGCACCAGTGCTGCCAAGTGATTTAGAACAATTACCAGATTCCAGAGATGGGTGACATGAAGTTGTTCAGTCATGTCCGACTCTTTGCGACCCCATGGACTGTATCCTGCTAAGCTCCTCCATCTATGGAATTTTCCAGGCAAGAATACTGGAGTGGGTTGCCATTTCCTTCTCTGGACGATCTTCCTGACCCAAGGATTGAACCCAGCTCTTCCTCACTGCAGGCAGACTCTACTGTCTGAACCACTAGGGAAGCCCAAAGATGGCAGTCATTCCCCAAAGCCACCATGCTCAAAGAAAGCAGATTTGAAACTGAGTCTTGAAGAATGGGACCAAAATATTCAAGCTAAAATTAGGAGAACTGTATTTCAGATAAGGAAGCACAGAATCACCTAGTGGAGATTGCCGCATTGGAGAGAAATGAACTGATGAGAGCTGACTCATTGAAAAAGACCCTGATGCTGGGAAAGATTGAAGGGAAAATGAGAAGGGGGCAGCAGAGGATGAGATGGTTAGATAGCATCACTAACTCACTGGGCATGAATTTGAGCAAACACAGCGAGTTGGTGGAGGACAGAGGAGTGTGGCATACTGCAGTTCACGGCGTTGCAAAGCCGGACACGAGTTAGCGACCGAACAACAACTAATTTGGATGAAGCAAAGAGATTGTGAGGAAGTGTCAAAGGCACCATATTTTACAGTGCCTTAACTGACACATAAGGGAGTTTAGAGCTTATATTTTATGATGTGGGGGACCAGTGAAAGTTCCTGAGCATTGCAATAGACTGAAATGCAGTGGGATTCTAGTGATGAGGGACTGAAAGAGAGATTTTAAGTTAATTACAGAATCTTCTTATTTTTTACATTTTTCTCCTACATTTCTAAAAATTTCTTACTGCATTTATTTCTCTAGATCCACTTAATATTTTTAGGACAACTGTACATATATTACATATATATTCATTGAGATCAGTACATAGAACACTTGAGTGTAAATGCAACAAAAAAATTAAGTGGAGTTGTGAATGTTTCCTTTGTGGCTTTTTCACTGAGTTTCCACTCTTTAAGTATAATTACTCATCAATATTATGTGCATAAATTTTCAAAAGTGCTTTCTTGTTTTGGTGATTAATGATAATGAAATGCAAAGCTTTGGTTGAACATATCTAAACCATCTTAAGCAAGTTAACTTGCGTTGCCTGTGTGCAATTTTAACTGAGAACTCCAGGTTTTGTATTTTCTGGGTGGGACATTTCTGCTTGGTTGAAAAAATTATCTTGAGGCTTATAAATTTATTTATTATAATTTCATTTTTTCCCTCACTTTCTTTATAGCTATTTAGGTTGTAGTTACATTGTTATTCAGTCACTCAGTCATGTCCTATTCTTTGAGACCACATGCAGTGCAGCATGGAGAAGGCAATGGCACCCCACTCCAGTACTTTTGCCTGAAGAACCCCATGGATGGAGGAGCCTGGTAGGCTGCAGTCCATGGGGTCGCGAAGAGTCAGACACAGCTGAACGACTTCACCTTCACTTTTCACTTTCATGCGTTGGAGAAGGAAATGGCAACCCGCTCCAGTGTTCTTGCCTGGAGAATCCCAGGGACGGGGGAGCTTGGTGGGCTGCCGTCTATGGGGTTGCACAGAGTCGGACACGACTGAAGCGACTTAGCAGCAGCAGCAGCAGCAGCACGCCAGGCTTCCCTGTCCTTCACTATTTCTTGGAGCTTTTCAAACTCATGTCCATAGAGTCATTGATGCCACCCAACCATCTACTAGAATTTCTTTTCTATTTCTTAAGAGAAACAGAATTATGTAGCCTTACAGCCCATAGCAGCTAAGCGCACACTGTAGCTCTTCCTTGGCTGACTTCATGACCTTGGCAAAACCATAGTTTTGAGCTAAATTCAGTGCCCTCATATGTAAAGATGGCGGAAGAGTACACGTGTAGATTTTTTTTTTTTCTGTTTTAGACTTTCATTATCATCATGACAGGTATCCTGCCTGTCTTTTACACTACTGCAGTGCCTAGAATACAGGTGATGAGTTCATGAACAAACCTAATAGACCATGGTGTCAGTTTTGGCAACATAGTGTTTGATGGCAGATTTGTGGAAGATACAAATCTAAAGCCTTCAAAATATTCAGAGATTTCTTTGAGGGTGTTTTTACCCATTGATCTTATGGACTGATACCTGTTCTGTTCACTGAATTTTTCAAATGGAATGTGAGATAAATCTTCTGTACAAGACAAATAGGCTACAGCAGATGAGTGATGACAGACATTTGCTTTCATTATCAGTAGTGATATGCTTCATTTTTCACCTTAAGGGAAAAAAAAATCAGATTGAATTGACTTGTTAATTATGCAAGTTTTTGAACATCTTTGAAGTAACACAGGAAAGGTTATATGATAATATCAGGATTAAAAGCTAGTGGCAGGATTTCTACCCGAGCTATGGCAAATATTTCCACCAGCTGTTGTCAAAGAAGGGGGTCATCATGTTGTTCATTTTCACTAAGCTGAAAATCCATAGTGTTTGCTATTAGCCAATGCTTGGGCTTCCCAGGTGGTGCTAGTGATAAAGAACCTGCCTGCCAATGCAGGAGACATAAGAGATGTGAGTTTGAACCCTGGGTTGGGAAGATCCCCTGGAGGAGGGCACGGCAACCCACTCCAGTATTCTGGCCTGGAGAATCCCCATGGACAGAGGAGCCTGGCTGGCTATAGTCCATGGGGTTGCACAGAGTCAGACAGGACTGAAGTGACAGCATAGCATGCAATGCTTGGAAGAAAAAATTTAAGCCTCTAAGTCCCACACAACTAATCAGTTCCATAAGTCAGTAAATTCAGTGGGGAAAATAAAGCAGGCAATTGAATTAATTGATCAGTTGTTTATAAAGTAAGGCATTATATTAAAAGTACTGAATCAACATAGGTGAAATTATGTTGATTTTTACATTATTTGTGTGTTTTATTTTAAATATAGTTATTTTTGCTTACTGGATCTTAAACATATAAAATGAAATATATTTTTTCCTCCCATGATATGTTTTTTGCAATATTTTATTTTTTAATTAATTTATTTTTTTTACTTTATAATACTGTATTGGTTATTTTAAGAAGTTTAAATTATGAGGCAGTGATAACCCAGGCATCCGCCATCCCACCCCCATTGTGAAAGCTCTAGATTTGGAGGTTAAATAACACCACCCCCACTGATATCAATAATACTTTGTATTTTGCTTTTATAGTTTAACAAGTTTTTGTGAAAATTGTTATCTTAATTGATCTGCATGGTAAATTGGTGAAATATTCAGAGCAGATATGAAATTTCAGGGAGTTACTATTCCTTTGAATCAATGTGAGAACTGTCAAATGTTAGAACTAGGGCTCGTGACCTAGAGCTGTATCTTCTGGAGTTTAGTCTTCATTTCAGTCTTGATTTCTTGACTTAACGCTAAAGAAGTCAGGACAGTTACATCTTTCCCTTAATTTCTGTAAGAAATGTTGTTTTTGAGGTTAAATTCAATGACCACAATCATTTCAGCTTCTTCTATGCAATGTACTCTGTACTCATAATTTCATACTTTTGAAGAATCCCTAGTTTGCCGTGAGGCTCAGGCAAAGACATAAATATGATTAAGCAATGTGATAAGTGCTGTGTATGGAATGCCATGAAATTAGGAAAAGAGGATAATTCATTTGTCTGAGTGAATACTCCATTGTACTTTATATAACTGCTTTTGTGTTGGAGGATTTAAGAGCTCATAATATCTCCTAGCTTGCCGACTATTCAATAATAGCATTTTTCTATTGAAAAGGGGGAGGGGCAAAATTGACCTTTGTTGTTCAGTTGCTAAGTCATGTCCGACTCTTTGCAACTTCATGGACAGAGGAGCCTGGTGGGCTGCAGTCCATGGGGTCGCTAAGAGTCGGACACGGCTGAGCGACTTCCCTTTCACTTTTCACTTTCCTGCATTGGAGAAGGAAATGGCAGCCCACTCCAGTGTTCTTGCCTGGAGAATCCCAGGGACGGGGGAGACTGGTGGGCTGCCGTCTGTGGGGTCGCACAGAGTCGTACACGACTGAAGCGACTTAGCAGCAGCAGCAGCAGGACTATAGCACACCAGGATCCTCTGTCCTCCATTATCTCTCAGAATTTGCTGAAATTCATGTTCATTTACTCAGTGGTACTATCTAGTTAAATGATAAATACCAGAAATATATATTATGACTAACAAAACCAATCAAGTGACCTACAAAAATTATCACAAATATTACAATTGCAAGTGTTATTGTAACAGACTGTGAAATTAGAGGGAAAAATAACCTGATACCAACTTAATTTTAGGTTAAGATTTTGTCGGATATGATATTACTTACATTCTAACAAAACATCTTTATTGAGAGCGTAAGTGTGGGAAATGGTATTGAATTTTTAAGACAATTTGATATTGAGTACACAGATTATTTTTGTACACCCATATATCTTTGTTCTATCTCAGTATCTTCCACTATAAATTTACTTGGGCTTTTAGTGAGTCAGAAAATGCATCTTTTTCTCTGCATCTTTGCAAATTCAACCCAGTATTTCAAAAGACAAATATACTCTTTTAAATCTGTTCATTTTTCCAAGCAATAAGAGCCTGTCCTTAGAAGTTACTTGGAAGGACACTGGATTTATCTGTTGCAAAGAATTTGTAATGAACTTTGGTTTCCCTCTCTCCTTCCCTATTTCTCTTCCTCTTCCTTTCTTCTTTGTGTATTCTTTGTCACGTGAAGTGTTTTCCAGTATGTTTCAGCTTGTCACTGTTTTGTCACTGAGATAACTTGTGTAGATAACAGGTGGAAGTTAAATTGAATAAGCACATAACACTTTTATATCACATAGTAGACAGACAAATACTGTATGATATTGCTTATATATAGAATCTAAAAAATGAAAAAAGTGAATATAACAACAACAAAAACAAATACACTCACAGATATAGAGAACAAACTAGTGGTTACCAGTGGGGAGCTAGAAGAGTGGAGGGGCAAGATAGTAGTAGGGGATTAAGAAGTATCAACTATTAAGTATAAAATAAGCCAGCTATAAGGACTTACTGCACAACACAAGGAACATAGCCAGTATTCTGTAGTAACTATAAATGGAATATAACCTTTAAAAATTATGAATCACTCTGTTGTTTGCATATAACTTACATAATACTGTATGTCAACTATACTTCAATAAATTTTTTTAAAGTAAAAAAAAGAAAGGACCTAGCCAACAAAGTTGTTCCAAAATCTTAAAAAAAAATTACATAGCATTTCTTAAAAAGTACTTTTTCCCCAGTCCAATATAATCTTACATGGTGTCCAGTATCTTATTTGTAACAGATTCCCCAGATTCTTCCCTTCCTCTTCATTTTCTACAAAACCTGCATCAACACCCGCCACCCCCCCCCCCCGCCCCCGCCGCCACATATCGGCCCTATGCATCCTATGCTCCTACCTCTCAAACTCTGTTACCATGCAGGTTTTCTGGCTTTGCCTTTAGAGTCCATATTTGAATACACTCCATGTGTGGTAAGTATTATATTTCATTTTTTCTTACATGCTTGATTATGGAAATATGACCTAGAAAAGCTGTGAATAAGCAAGCTTAAAGAGAAACCACTGCTGATTCATTCATTTATTTGGCAAATATTGAATAGTGGCTTCTAAGACCAAGATGCTTCTAAAATGTCGTTGCTAGGCAATGAGGATAATAATAACAGTTTCTTGTGCCTTCAGCTTGCCCACAGAATAGGGGGAGTGTCAGAGAGATTTACAGATGAAGGTGTATTCCTCAGGGACCACATCTGTTGGATATGTATGTCATTGTTTTCCTAGCCTAAGCATGCCCTGTGACCTATCCTAAGTGCTCAATAAACTTTAATGAAAAGAATAAGTGACTTTTGATTAGAGATATTTACAAGAAGTTGTATGAGAGTTTTGGTAACTAAGGCCATAGAATCTTACTCCAAATTTTGTGTGGCACTTTTCATTCCCTTCATTTTTTTATTGTTATTTTGTACCCACATCCCACTCAAATGAGGACTTTTTAAATCCTGAAATAAAGCCAAGTAGTCAGTTTAGTTTATTTTTGAAATGACATTTTGCATATCAATATACTAGCATGATGCCTGAAAAAAAGTAAGTATTCAAGGAATAAAATCTTTTCAGTTATTCCTTTCTCATTAGTTACACTTAAATTTCAATCTGAGACTGACTTAAGTTTTATAGGTCCTAAAGCTTATATAATTTGGGGTATAACCTTTGAAAAAAAATACAGTGAAATGTAATTTAGGTAGAGTGAGAAAATAAATCAATAAAAGATTAAATTTTAAAGAGATGAAACCTATCACAAAATTATAAAATCCAAGGAAGTAATAAAATATTTTAATTATTTGATGTATACAGATCTATAGTGAAAAGTGAAAATGTTCGTTAGTCACTCAGTTGTGTCTGACTCTTTGTGATGCCATGCAGCCCACTAGGCTCCTCTGTTCATGGGATTTTCCAGGCAAGAATACTGGAGTGGGTTGCCATTCCCTTCTCCAGGGGATCTTCCTGACCCAGGGATCAAATCTGAGTCTCTCGCATTGCAGGCAAATTCTTTTCTGTCTGAGCCACCAGGGAAGCCCATTCAGGTCTATACATTTCTGTTATTTTTTTTAATCTTTGAATATATTTTCATGTTAACAGTTTTTATAATAGATTATCTGTAGAAAAATAATTCAATAATCAACAATGGTATTTTATTATTATTATTTTTTAATTTATTAAAGTTTGCTTAGCTTCATAGCTCATAATTGCTCATTTAAATACCTATTAAAGATTGTTACCAAATTTGAAAATTTTTGTTGTTGTTATAAGATTTTGAACATTTCAAATCCACTATCCAGGTCCTCCAGTAAATAACTTGCTATTCATTTTATATGTTACTACAGTGATGCTATGTACCCAACAATCACATAGCCCCATTTTCATATATCAGCAAGTATTTATGTCTTCATATGTCTGGGGTGGTCGACTAAGCAGCTCTGCTGATCTTGTCTGGCTTACATCTGTAGGGGTCGGCTATCCATCATTCTGTTAAGCTAGAATGGCCTTGGATACATAAGTGAGACCACTTTGTTGTTCTCTAGATGTCTTACATCCTTTTCTGGGACCAGTGAGAGTCTGCATGTTCTTTTCAATGCCACGGCAGAGAGGAAGTGCATAAACAAGCCAACTGGAGCTCTTTTTCAAGAGTCTGCTTGCATTGGTTAACATTCTGTTGGCCAAAACAAGTTTATAGGGCTCAGCCCCCGTATCAAGGGGT
The DNA here is from genome assembly GCF_001704415.2 of Capra hircus. Taxonomy (NCBI): domain Eukaryota; kingdom Metazoa; phylum Chordata; class Mammalia; order Artiodactyla; family Bovidae; genus Capra; species Capra hircus. Next base: position 74,838,011 of record NC_030808.1, read on the forward strand.
AGGACAAAATATCCTTTCAGAGGATTGCAAATTTATATGGCAAAGCACATGGATATAGGCAAGAATAGAGAACTGGGTGTATTACTGCAGTTCATCTATCATTTCCTTCATTACATTAAAAAAAACCTATTGAAGTATAATTGACATACCCAAAATACCTAAATGTCTAATGTATCCAATTTGATGTTTGGACATATGTATACTTCCCTGGTGACTCAAACAGTGAAGAATCTGCCTGCAATGCAGGAGTCACAGGTTCAATCCCTGTGTTGGGAAGATCCCCTGGAGGAGGAAATAGCAACCCACTACAGTATTCTTGCCTGGGAAATCCATGGACAGAGGAGCCTGGGGGGCTACAGTCCATGGGGTCACAAAGAGTTGAACATGACTGAGCAACTAACACTTTACATTCCTAACAACAGTGCCTGAAGTTTCTAGTTTATCTGCATCCTTGCTAACTTCTGTTATCTTTTTGTCTTTTTAAATAGTAGTCATTCTAACAGGTATGAAGTGATACCTCATTGTAGTTTTGATTTGCATTTCCCTGATAATTAGTGATGTTGAGTGTTTATCATGTACTCATCATTTGTATTTCATCTTTGGAGAAATGTCTGCTTAAGTCTTTTGGCCCTTTTTAATTGGATTATTTGTATTATTACTATTATCATTTTTGCTATTGGGTTGTACTTATATATTTAAGATATTAACTCCTTACCAGATTATGGTTTATAGATATTTTCTTCCATACTTTAGATTGCCTTTTCATTCTGTTGATTGTTTCCTTTGTTGTGCAGAAGGTTTACCTTTGATGTAATCTTGTTTATTTTTGTTTATGTTGCCTGTGCTCCTGGTGTCATATCCAAGAAACCACTTCCAAGATCAATGTCAAGAAGCTTTTCCTCTGTGAATTTTGCAGTTTCAGGTTTATGTATAGATCTATAATACTTTTTCAGTTGATTTTTGAGTATGATATGAAATAAGGGTCCAATTTCATTCTTTTGGATGTGGATATCTAATTTTCCTAACACCGTGTTGAATAAACTATTGTTTCCCTTTATCATCTCTTTTCCTTACCTTTTTCTGTGTGGTTCAGTGATTGAGCTTGTTATGGATCTCATGATCACCAACTCTATGACTTCTTTTTTCAAAATATGAGTCAGATTTATGTAAGATTTAGAATGGAATACTCATTTTGGAAAGAACAAGGTTGAGAAGATGCTTGAATGTCATATTAGATGCTTGGACTCTTATGTGGCTTATAATTGTAGTCTTTATTGACTGAATGTTTACCGATATCCCGAATATAAGCAGAATGTGTACCATCCTGCTTATTCTCTCTCTTAACCTCTCTCTCTCTGTTTCTGGGTGTCTCTCTCTTTCTTCCTCTCCAGCTCTCTGTTTCTCCATATTGTACAAGTGTGATCTAGATATGATGCTTATTTTGGAGAGCTTATAAACTAGTTGTGGTTGGGAAAAAAGATATTTTTAAAGAAAATAAAAATTGTGATAAATATAGTCTAGATCTGGGATTAGGGGAGCTGAGAAGTGAGAAAAAGCACTTGGTATTTGGTGTATCATTTCAAGCCTGGCATGGGTTTCCATATGAAGATATTGGGTGAATGACATTGCAAGCACAGGCAGTGAAGTAAAGAAAAACATGAAGTTAAAAGAAGGGAGGAAGAAGATCAAATTACTAGAAGCAGTAAATAGATATATTAGAATGAGTAGTGCAGTAGAGCAGAAATATAGGTTATATATAAATAACCTTGAATATTGAGCTGAGATGTTTTAAGTTTTTAATTTCCTTTTCATCTTAAAAAGCAACTTTTCTTTATACATTCCTAGAAATAATCTTTTCATGACTCTTAAAATTAATAATATTTACTGAAAATAAGGTAAGTACATAGAACTAGGGTAGACATTGCATAAACTTACCCTCAAGTGTCCTTAAAGAAGGAGACAGATGTGTAAGCAAATAACTCTATTACTGTGTTCCAAAAACCATTGCAGAGATATGCCCATGAAATAAATAATTATAGAAAAGGAAACTTATCTCTCAAGGGTTTGGATAAGACTTATGGTCCAGTTAAATAGAGAAGATAGGGTTTCCAAAAACCTATCTTCCAAAAAGAGAGGGCAAAAGAACCATGAATCCAATCTAGTTTAATTAAGATCAAGGGGAAACTTAGGACATGGCAGAAAGCTCTGTGAAACTGCTTATGATGAATGAAACAAGTTGCAGGTGATAAACTGGAAGTGTGGTTTACAGTCAGGTGGTAAAGGGCATTGAGGGTCAGAGTAAAGGCTTTGGATCTGTCCTGTAGATGATGAATAGTCACTTGAGGAATCAAGCAGGGAACTGACAGCAGGGAACTGGCATGAGTAGAGGAAAGGGACTTGGAAGAATGGTGTGACCCAGTTGCTCTTTGAGAATGGAAAGGAAGACTGGAGATATAGGAGGGATTGTCACTAAGTAACAAAGGGCTGGAGCCAGAGTTCTGTGGAAGATACATAATAGATCAGAAGAAGTCATTTGCCATTCTTCAAGATTTTAAGAGGCAGATGCAGACCCTCCCAAAGAGAATAGCTTTTAGCTTTTACCACTGAAAACTCTCATTCCAGATTGTTTACTGATTTTGTTTTTAATGAACTTGCTAAATCTCCCAAAGCGTACCATCTAAAAGCCATTATCACCTTATGGTTCATATAAAACTTTCACACAAGTTTCTTGTTTTTGTCGCTGTCTTGCTTTAGAAGTTTTCTTACTCTTCTCAGATAGGAAAAGGTTTATAGTTGCTTTTTTAAAATCCTGTTTTCGCTAAATGAACCAATGTTCTTTGCATTTGTCCTGGGAAATCTTTACTTTAGAAAGACATTTATGCACAATTTTGGATTTCATTACTCTTTTTCATAAGTATCATCACTGAACTTGTTGTTTTCCAGTGGTTGCATTTATTTACAGTGTGTAAATGTAGTTCGTACTTCATGTGTTGACTCTACGTTTGTTCCCAATGTCTATCGGTTAGAAGTAGATTTGGCTCAGACCAAAGTAACTAAAGTAGGTTGCACAGACTAAAGTAACAAGGACGTATTTTTCTCACATAAAAGCCAGACCTAGGTAATTGAAAGCTGGACTGGTGCCATTGCTCCACAAAGTCCTCAGGGGCCCAACTCTTTACAGTTCACTTGTCATCACCCTCTCAGGGGGCAGCCCTTGTTTTCATGGCCTGAGATAACCCAGTAACCCTAACCTCATCCCCATCCAAACAGCAATAGGGAAAATTGTAGAAGAGGGCAAAGGGCAGTTGTCTTGAAGAAACGGATATTCAGGAGTACAAAGACATTTCTGCCTACATCTCACTGGCCAGTACTGATCCATTGCCACAGTTAGACACAGGCTATGTATGGAAATTTAGCAAAATTTTCTATTACTTTTGAGAAGATGAGAATGGATATTAGGTGAAATTAAACTTAAAAGAGGAGGAGGAGGAAATAGGATATTTGGGGCAGATAACCACATTAGAGAGCCAGAAAACCTTTGTTCAGTTGCATTTCCACCAGGATTACCTGTCTGAACCTGTTTGCTCTTCTAAAAATTAGGCTGATCATTCTGTCCTAAATTCTTCATGGTGTTGATGGGTGAGGGTCAAATACAATGATGAATTCATCAACACTTTGAAAATTGTGTCGCACAAAAATAAAGTAGTATTTTAAAAGTGGTACGCGATCTTCTGAATATAAGCTCAGTAGATACAGGTGAGGTGATATGTCAATTTATATCAGACCTTATGGTTACCTTATTTGACAAGCAGAAGAATCATATGTCAATGACAAATAGCTCTTTAATAGAGAGAACACATCTCTGTTTATGTCAAGGATGTGATAGTGTATTTGATTCTTCTGTCAGTTCTACATATTAAGGATTATTATGCCCACTTTACAGACAGGAAAACTAAAGCAGAGAGTAAACAAATGGTTCCAAGGCACGCCGCTTCTGATTGTTGAGTTTAGAAACTACTCTGTCTATGAATCTCTCCCACTCTTTTGTTATCTGTGTTGCTGCTTTAATGTTTATACACCACACTTCTTGTTGCCCATTTGATAAAATCTAGATCTCTAAGATGGGAGTGACAGACTCTCAGGTATTTTCTCCCTACTTTATCTCCAAGGTGTTCTTGCCCATTCCCCAGTATGAATCGGATCCTTCAATTTGTTAGTCCCTTCCTATACACATGCACTACCCTACAGAAACTCACTTCCTGCCCTACTATAATGTTTCTGATCTTCGCCTACTCACCTTCTGTCCCTTCTTCAAGTGTCAACTTGGGTCTCCTCTTCTGTGTGAGACATTTCTTGAACACTTCAGATCACAGATCTTCCATTTCCCTGAACTTCTGTACATAGAGAATATATATATATAGAATGCATATATTACATTTAATTATAGAAATACATTATACACTGTATCAGATTATTCCATATGCCTTAGCTTTCTCTCCCCAACTAGACTTTAAGGTCTTATACTACTTCCATTTCAGTAACACAAGGACAATTGTAAGAACATGGGAGGAACAAAAACAAGTTGAAGTTGTGGTACCAATTAATTGTTAAGCATCTGCTAAGATTTAGTCTCAGCTTTCATGACAGATCAGAAAAAAGATTCAGAGGCAAAGAGACTGGTCCAATATCTAGGAATTGAATACTGCTATATTAAACTTGTGGTCTTAGGCTTGATCCTTTGGAACTATCAGTTGAACATTTGACTAAAAGCCAAATACTGTGTACATGTCTGTGTCTTATGTGTGTGTGTGTCTGTGTCTTGTGTGTGTGTATGTGTATGTTTGGCTTACTATTCCATGTTGAGAGAACCCCAGAAAATATACATATATATTTTTATTATATTCAAGACTGAGACCAGAACTGATGGGAATTTTATCAGTAGAAAAGATAGATAAGAACTTCTAACTAAGGCAGGATGTTAAAGTGAACTACAGGGCTATTCTCTTATGTTATAAATATTTAGTTGTTATAAATATTTCATTCACATTCATGTTGCCATCTATACAGCCTAGCTATATGGTTGCTTTCCAACTTTAGGTAATATGAATTCTTTCAGGATAGAGATAATGTTTTATGCTTCCGCTCATTTTGTATTTATCAGTGTTAACTAAAATAGTGCTGTATAGGGATATATAATTTATACAAGTACACTTTTGAAGGAATTAGATCATCTTATTTATTTTCTTTCTGATATTTATGTACCTTCTCCAAGTAGACAAGGAGACTGTTGAATATTTTCAGTAGTGGACAACACAAATATTGAAAGACTACAAACATATTCTCATTTTATCGTCGGATATTTAATTAAATTTATGAAGTTGATTTTTAATGGTTTTGTGCATAAATATGGACATATATGTATATATTTAATATACAATATGTCCATCAGAGCTTAAGCTTTCTAGCAATCATTGATCCATCTATCTACTGCTGCTGCTGCTGCTAAGTCACTTCAGTCGTGTCCGACTCTGTGTGACCCCATAGATGGCAGCCCACCAGGCTCCCCCGTCCCTGGGATTCCCCAGGCAAGAACACTGGAGTGGGTTAAAAATAAAGAGAACTGTTTTCCTGTTTCTAGCTTAGTTAAGTATATAAGCCAGGGGGCTTCCCTGTTGGCTGAGAGGTTAAAGCGTCTGCCTGCAATGCGGGAGACCCGGGTTCAATCCCTGGATTGGGAAGATCCCCTGGAGAAGGAAATGGCAACCCACTCCAATATTCTTGCCTGGAGAATCCCATGGATGGAGGAACCTGGTAGGCTACAGCCCACGGGTTCACAAAGAGTCGGACACGACTGAGCGACTTCATTTTAAGTATAAGCCAGTGGTTTTTGCTTTCATCTTGTGTGTTTAAGAAAACAGTGTTCAGGACCACAGGGAAAAGAAGATCATATGTTATGAAGCATATGTTATGAAGATCACATTTTATTTTTAATTATGATTCGAAATGTGTTTTCTTCTGTTAAGAATTTTTTGGTTCAAATTATTTGTTTGTTAGGAAAAATCATCTTATACTACTTGAGCGTATGTTCATTCTGTAGAGTGGAGATCCTGGACTCTCAGATCCATGAGGGGCGCTTGGAGTCCTTCTAGTCTAATCCCTTTATTACAGACGAGTTTATGTGATTTACCTGAAGTCACAGAGTGTTAATAATTAGTCATGCTGCAGAAACAAGAAGTCAGTTCTCCTCATTCTTTGAACTCTCCCCCACCAACTAATATCAGCTCATAGGTTTTAATCCTCAAAAGAGTCATTTTAAGAAGCAAGATGATAAATTCAAAAGGTCATTTATCTTTTCCTCTCTTTTTGCCCTCTAGCCCTCTTCAATCTAATCCCTGTGGGCCTGCGTGTGGTGGCCATCCAAGGGGTGAAGGCCAGCCTCTATGTGGCCATGAATGGTGAAGGCTATCTCTACAGCTCAGTAAGTACCTTGGTGTTTGTGCATGTGTGTGTGTATGTGTGTGTTCGCGCACACACAGAAACTGGCATTGAGAGATAATGAAGTAACCATATTTTAGGGAGAAAAATTACAAGTTGAAGTCATTTTATATTTTCCGACCCAGTGTGTCAGTGTTACTACACAAATTTTATAATTTATAATGTTAAAGATCATGCTTTGTTAAGAAAGAACTAGCGACTCTTCCTGTGATATAAAGTCTCTTTTTCCAGTTTCTACTTCTAGAGGATAATCTTGTGAATTTTATATTTAATTCTTACGACATTTTTCCTCTATGCTGTTACTTCTCTTTCAAACACAGTGGATGGTTTAGGAAGCTGAATTCTTGAATTTGTCTGGGAATCTTCTCTGACTTATTATAGAGAAAAAACCTTTCAGAATAAACTGTGTTTTTGTTTGTATTTAACAAAACTGTGTAGTACCTAATGTGTCAGATTCCTCAGATAACTGGAGAATTGATGAAATGAGCTTTGAATTCAGGGCTGAGCTATTTGAGTTTAATTTGCATTTCGGCTACTGTATTCCTTTGGGAAAGTCATCTCTTCTCTTTGACTTAATTTCCAAACCTTCAAAATGAGGGTGTTGGGCCTCAGGCTGTCAAACATCCCTCTTACATCTAAAACTGTTAAAATTAGGCAGCCTCAGTAGCTACATTATGAGCCCTGGCATATTTGAAAGCAGTTAATAACCTCACTCTCAAGATAATAATTTATGCACTGAGACAGTGCACGACACTGAATCTTGTGTATGTATGTAATTCCTGTTATATCCTAAGGAAATTACATATTTCAGAACTATCCTTGAAAACCGCAGATTTCCACCTTTCTGTCTATGATCTCAGTAAATAGACTAAGTTATTCAGGAAGTTCACTTATGCCTACTAGATTCTCAGTTAATTATTAAACAGCTTTTATTAAACATTTTCCATATAGAAAATGAATCTCTGGTACCCTATGCTTGCTTCCACCTCTCATTCTTATTAACGTTCTTAAAGTTGCTATTTTACTCCTGAACAGGTTCATATCTGAATATGCATTTATATACCAGATGTGTACATGTACATTTTCTCAATGGTTCTAACTCAAACTAACTCTTAAAGGTAGATACATTTTTTGGCTAAAACAATGGGCTTTCATACTTAATGTGTCATAATTCTAACATTTCTTAATGTTCAATTATTGTGAGTCTGTATTTTAAATGTGAGAATTAAAATAAGAAAAAAAGTTAGCCGGTTTTGTTTTGAATGACTCCAGTTAGTGAAACTTAAAAAATATATTTTTTAATGTATTACAAGCTAAAACATTTAGGTGATCTTAGGATACTATTAATTCAAGAATTTAACCAGTCATCAAGTAAACATCTGAAAGTAGACCATGTTTATGTCTCTATTTAGAAGGTTGTTATTCATTTTTATATTTATTTAAAAGATCATAATTCAGGTTGTAATTCCACACAAACTTTAGAGTTCAGATTTCTGAACCAGAAGTCATTTCCAAAGGTCTGGGAAGAAGGAAAATAAAAAGTATTGTCTGACAATGGTATTGTAGCATGTGGCAGCTGTGTAGGAGCCTGTGTGTGTGTGTGTGTGTGTGTGTGTGTGTGTGTGTGTGTGTGTCTGTCTGTCTGTCTGTGTGTGTATGAAGAGGGTGGGGACTGGGAAGGGTCACTGTTGTTGGGTGCAATCCCAAAGTTCCTGGAAGAGGCGCCTGAGCTATTCAGCATGGCATACCTGGACTTCATGTGTGGCAACACTTTTAAAGAAGCAGTTTTTCTGTCTTTGTGGCTGAGAGCTAGGCTTAAAATACAGGGATCCCATAGGAGAGATTTTAAGAAATTTTTGACTAGAGAGTGTTACAATAGGTGCTTTTTTTGTAATTGATCGAACACCTTAGTAAAACCTGTTGAGTTACCTGATTTGGGTACCTAGAGTTTTAGTTTACCTCTATGCTTAAATTTACCAAGCATTTGCAACTTTTTTCCTGTGTGGTACTGCTAGGCTACTGGAACAGTGTTCTTAATTATAAGCGTGGCATCGCTGACATAGGGCATCAGGGTCCCTACTTTCAAAATCAGTCTCTTTCTAGATAGGACGAATAGTAGGAAATGGTGGTTTTTAATTTTATACTAGCTTTTCCTACTGTCTGTCCCTTTGTTACAGGACGAAGTGGTGATAGTAACTCAGTCGTGTCTGACTGTTTGTGACCCTAGGGACTGAAGCCCGCCTGGCCCCTCTGTCCATGGGATTCTCCAGGCAAGAATACAGGAGTGGGCTGCCATGCCTTTCTCCAGGGACAGGACAAAAGGGGGCCAGTATTGGGAGAAGCACACCTGAAAGAGAATTGGGTATCAAGGCTTCATCATACTTGTTTTCCTTCCTGTGTGTGTAGCATGTCTCAGCAAGAGAGCACTAGCATGGCCAGGAGCCTTGCAGTGAGTTAAAAACAGGCTGTTACAGGCTTTCTTGAGGTGCTTTTGGTATATATTAAGGCTTGAAGTTATTTGAAAAGCAGTTTCCTACTTTATGGTAAACAGTATAGCCGAGCATACCAATAAGGTCCATTCCTGGAATTAGAGGTGGGGGTGCAGGGGGACTGATGATATGTTTCTGAGGGCAAACCCTAGAGATCCTGAAGAAGCTCAGTTAGAATCCAAGAGGAATTCTCAAATGATATCATGCATGTATGTCATTTACCTTGTCTGTATTCATAGTTAAGCTTGGAATTAATTCCCTTGCTACTTCTGATTCCCCTGCTCCTTTATCACAAGACAAAAGAGAGAGTAGTAAAGACTACTGCTTTACTATCAAGGACTATTACTTTACTACAAGGGACTATCTGGTAGCATAGAGCTAAGGTTTTGGAATCCATTCTGAAAGTCTTTATTTTAGTAGGTGATTTTAATACATAAGCATTTAATGAGATTGTTGATGCATCTGGATTTGTTTTTACCCTCATAGTTTGCACTTTTTGCTTCTATTTTATTTTCTCACATTATTGAAGCATTTTCTTATTCTATCTGTATTCTTCTGCTAGTTTGTAAATGTAGGTTATAATCCTAGCCTTTTAAGTATTTATATTTTTTAACATACATAAATAGTTTGCTGAATAATAAAATATATTTATTTCTGTCCTTCTAAACAGCTGATAGACCTTGGTATGTTTTCTTCGCTAGTAAATACTACCATTCTTGTCAGGAATTAGACTATTTACACTTTAAACTAAAATATGCACAGTTATTATTCTATAGTAAAAGTTAAATTTGTGAATCTTAAAGTAATTTCTGTGCACATAGGTTTAGTTTTCTTGTGTGTCAAATTTGGTCCTTCTGAGTTCACTTTTCTTCTAAACAAAATCCTCTTCTGTTTGTTGGTCTATAGACTGTGAATTCCCTTCATTTCTAGTACCTGTGAAAATACTTTACTTTCACTTTCAGTCTTGAATTATAGTTCAGGTAGTTACATAGTTTTTAGTAGACCTATATTTTCCCCAACACTTTGAAAATTATATTCCATTGATTTCCTGCCATCTGTTGTTGACTGTAAGAAGATTGCTGTCAGTTTAATATTCTCTTCTTTGTAGATTATCTATGTGGAAAATTAAATAAATTTTTACTCTTTATACTTCATGTTCTGCAAATTCACTATAATGTCTCGTTGTAAATCTATATTAAGTTGTTAGAAATTCAGAATCACTTTCAATCCAAAGAAATCAGACTTCTTTAATTTTGGAAAGTTTTAACTCTTGCCATATACATTTTATTTCTCTGTTACAATTTCCAGCCTTTTGTGCTGATAGTATTTAAGTGACTTTCGCTAGAAACCTGAAAATTTATCTACTCTAGAAATGATGCCGACTGTTTTGTGATTTCAGTCACTGTGCTTTAAAGTTTTGGATGTCTAATGGTTTCCATTCCGTATCTACCTGATCTTGACTGATTTCTGTTTTTACTATCTAGCTCTTTTTACAGAGAGTTATTAACTTACTTATGTCTCTGAGCATTCTTATAATACTTATTTGAATACTTATAATTCTTATAATACTTATTAGACTTTTCCATAAAGTTAATTGCTTTTGTAATGAATTCATGTTTCAATTGATGATTTTGTTAGCTGTCAATTTTAGAATAAGATTCAGATTATATTATGATTTAGAGTTAGTTCTGCATATGTTTGAATTTTGTTCCGCAGGCCCATTTCTCTTTGTTTTTCTTCTCCATAATCTTCCTTTTAAGTCTGCCCTCAATTTCCACCATATATTTGATTGCTTCTGTGTAGCCTCTGGGGCTTCCCAGGTGGCTAAGTGGTAAAGAATTTGCTTGCCAGTGCTGGAGACGCAGGAGACGTGAGTTCAATTCCTGGGTCAGGAAGATCTCCTGGAGAAGGAAATGTCAACCCACTCCAGTATTCTTGCTTGGAGAATATATGGACAAAGGATCCTGGGGAGCATGGAGTTGCAAAGAGTCTGACACAACTTAGCAACTAAATAGCAACAACAACAACAAATCAAACCTCCAGTGGCCTTAGTTTAGAAAAAGATTTTGAGTCATTTCAAGACTCGAATCCTAGCATAGCATTGGGTTAGGAAAGGGGGCCTGGGCAAGAGTATTGCTTGGTCTTATCTCTCTCATAAGGAGGCTATGTCTGTCATTGCATCTTGTTTAAAATAGTAGCAGCATTAAAAAAAAATACAGTGTATATACAATATTACATTAGTTACAGATGATCTACATAGTGATTAGAAATTCATATACCTCAGAAATAATCACTGTGGAAGTCTAGTAACCACCTGTCTCCATACAGTTATTACAATATTATTGATCATATTCCTTATACTATATATTAAAACTCTGGGTCTTCTTTATTCTGTAATTAAAATCTTATACCTCTTCATCGGTTCACTTATTTTGTCCAATCCTACAACCCCCTCCCATCTGACAACTGCCGGTTCGTTCTCTGTATCTATGATCTGTTTTCATTGGTTGTTTTATTTAATAGATTCCACAACTATGTGAGATCATATAGTATATGTCTATATCTGGCTTATTTCACTTAGTGTAATACTCTCTAGACCCAACAGTGTTGTTACAAATTAAATAATTTATTTTTCTTTTAAATGTTCCATTATATATATGTGTGTGTCTGTGTGTTTGTGTATGTGTGTGCGCACACACACACTCAGTTGCTCAGTCATATCCTACTCTCTGTGACCCCATGGGCTGTAGCCTGCCAGGCTACTTTGTAGTGGGATTTTCCATGCCTGGGAAATGGGAATGGGAATAGCTAAATCTGATGCTTCAGCAGGAATACTGGAGTGGGTTGCCATTTCCTTCTTTGGGAAATCTTCCCAAACCAGGGATCTAACCTATGTCTCTTATGTCTTCTGCATTGGCGGGCGATTCTTTACCACTAGCCACCTGGGAAGCTCCCATATGGATGTATGTATTATGTATATATACGTGTGGTGTGTGTGTGTGTGTGTATATATATATATATATATATATATATCACATATGTATATATACATTTTTTATACATTCATCTATTGATCAACACAGGTTGTTTCTATATCATGGCTATTGTAAATAATGCTTTAGTTAATATATTATTATTACAAGATATTGAATATAGTTACCTGTAGTAAACAGTAGGCTCTTGTTGTTTATATATTTTAATGTTTATTTTTAAAATCAACATTGCTTATCCTATTTGCTGTTGCAATTAAAGATGTGTGACTCCATACTGTTACAGCATAATATCTTGGCACTACCTTTAGAATTCTATACCTAAATCTGATGCTTCAGCAAGAACAATGTTGAGATTGCAATATGATACTGACTTTACATTGAAAAACTGAGTCAAAATTTATTGAGATATATAGAAGGGGTCTCTGAGGAAGAAGAAAAGAGAAAGCCAATTTCGGGAGTTATTGGAAGAGGACTGCTTTATGCCCACAAAATGGCATTAGGATTTTTTTATTTTACACCTCTAATTTCTTTTCTTCTCCACTATCATAAATGTCCAAAATTTTCCATCACTGAGGATAAATAAAAATTTTCTCATTTTCTGCAGCCAAAAATAACTCCCACATTTTACACTTTAGTAGGACATTTATCTGTATATTTCCTTTCTTTTGTTGGAATTATTTTCATGCCCTATCTATTAATTTTGATACAAGTTCCTTGAAGTCAGTGATCATATTTAATATATATTAATATATACTATAAGACTTTCCAGGTGGTGCAGTGGTAAAAAATCTGCCTGCCAATGCAGGAAACGCAGAAGATGCAGGTTCCATTCCTGAGTTTGGAAGATCTTCTGGAGAAGGAAATGGTAACTCACGTCAGTATTCTTGCCTGGGAAATCCCATGGACAGAGGAGCCTGGCACGCAGGCTCCTTGGGGTTGCAAGAGCAACTGAGCACACTCACCCATGCTCGCATCTGGAATATAGATACAAAAGAGTTACTCACTCTGGAATTTGAGTTTCTCCATCACCTGACTTTCTCATGGAATGCATGGAATTTAAGGTATATGCAGAATTATTTCTTGGATAATGGTGTCTCTGAAAAGTCTAATATTGAAGGAGAGATGGGGAGAGAGAGGGGGAACACCTTAGCCATTAATGCCAAATGAATCATAGAGTTTTGAAGTTAATGGTGCCTGAATAGAGAGAAATCAAAAGCCAAACCACAGAGGCTTGTCTAGCAATTAGATTGTCAAATATTCAGATTAGATCATTTGCATAATTTTTCTCATATACTTGAAGTTTTCTTGAATTTTATATTTCTTTTTCATCCTAGGTTGATTTTTGGCTATAGTACCTAGGAAATTGCTTATTTTACCTACTTTTTAAAAACCCTCATATATATATATATATGTATATTAACTGGGTTATTTTGATCAACACAGCTCGAGAATCTGGCTGTGTTGCTTGCGAACATATAACGTGAAATTGTATTGCTTTGCTTAGAATTAGGTTGTTTTTCTTCAGAAAGAATCAGCAGGTTATTAGTTATACTTTCTGTAAGGAATGAATGATGATAAGCATCCATTTTTACCTTATGATGTTTTCAGTAATAAGTGGTATTGGATTTATTCCAAGAGTTTATAATTTCTGGAAAATGTTAATACTTTAGCTCCGAGCTAGTCTTAATTGTAAAAATTAGCATATGTATTTCCTGTAGTATTTTTTTATTGAAAAGTAAAGTATTATATATTTCCTGTAGCATTTTTTATGAAAAGTAAAAATAGGATTAAGATTCTAAGAGTAGTACTAACGAGAACCTTTGGTTGAATCATTTGAAAATGTTAGATTGTTGAAAAAAGTTAGATTTTTGTCTTTCTACCTTGCCATTGGGCACATTAGGCCAACATGTAGTCATATATCCCAAATTTCTCAGTTGTGTTTTTTAGTTCATTAGTGAATCAGGTAGTATTAAGTAGTATGTAAGAATGAAATCTTTATAAATAAAACTGGGTTTGAATCACAACTCTGTAACTTACTTCCTTTGTGTCATTGGGGAGATTTCTTAACCTTCTAGACCCCGTTTCCTTATATATAAAATGGAGATAATAATGAAAATACCATCTTCATAGTGTTGTAGCAAGGATTAAATGAGACAATACATGTAAAACCCTAGCACTGTGCCTAGTACACAGTTAGTGCTCAGTGTCAGCTGCAAGTAGTAGTAATAGATATATTAAATAAGATGCTCATTGTAGACTAAATCAGTTTCTTATCATCGTTTCATGAAGTTCATGTAGGGTAATGCTACCCTTCTTTTCAGTGGTTATTCCCGGTTTGGCTAATCTAATATCTTTAGCCACCCTGGCCGTGGGAGGTTGGTTGCAGAGTATCTCTCATTAAGTTAGAGCCAATTAACTTCAGACCAAAGGCTTGACTTTATCTGTTGAAGGAGAGTTTCCTTTCTCTCTTTTAAACTGAATTTAGAACTTAGAGGATCAAGAGCTACAGCCGTCTTAAAACTACTAGGAGAAGGACTTCCCTGATGGTCCTATGGTTAAGACTTCACCCTACAGTGCAGGGAGTGCAGGTTCAATTCCTGGTTGGGGAGCGAAGATCCCACATGCCTTGAGGCCAGAAAAACAAAACAAAATAGATGCAGTTTTACACCAAATCCAATAAAGATTTTAAGGTTAATAATAATTATATTAGAAAAAACAAAACACAAGGAGAAATCATGGCTTAGAATGATTCCAACATTCAGAAGACAGAATGTTTCCAGGTGGAAAGATGGAGAAACCAGGTCTTGTTCACATCCTTTGACATTGTACATGAAGACATACCTGGAGCCAGTCCTACCACTGAAGTTTTCAGTTGTAGGAGCCAATTATTACCCTTCTGTGTGAACCAGTGTGGGCTGCATTTTTTTTTTTAACCTGATAAACTGACAATGGAGCAAATCAGTTTTCAGAGTTTTAATACTTTCCAAGAAAGCTAAAGCTCCATTTGTTTCCTGTTCTCCGTGTCATGTCTGCTGAAGGATTTCCCAGTGGCCTTGTTCTGTGGAGTTAGGACTTTACTGTGGCTTTCTGGGCCAGCTTGATTCCCAAAAGAGATTCTCTGCTCTTATTACTTCTGCCTTCCCTTGCCTGTTCCCCTCCAAAACCAAGGTAAGAATTTTTCATTCGCGTATATACTTATTTCTTGGGTTTGTAATGAATAAATGATCAAAAGATAGGACTCAACAACTTTTCTTCTCCTCTGCCCCCCATCTTGGGCCACTTTTTTCTACTTCTGGGGACATTTTTCAAAATATCTCCTTATATAACTCACTTGGAGGGAAATATATAAAATAAGTCTATAAGCCATGCCTTTGATAAACTTAAGGGATGGGAAAAGAGAAGCAGTTATGAATGCTAAATGCAGAGGGAAAATTAGTAAGTAATCAGTTGAGATTTGAGTAGAATAGAGAGGTAGGACATGGAACAACAGACTGGTTCCAAATAGGAAAAGGAGTACGTCAAGGCTGTATATTGTCACTCTGCTTATTTAACTTCTGTGCAGAGTACATCATGAGAAACGCTGGGCTGGAAGAAGCACAAGCTGGAATCAAGATTGCCGGGAGAAATATCAATAACCTCAGATATGCAGATGACACCACCCTTATGGCAGAAAGTGAAGAGGAACTAAAAAGCCTCTTGATGAAAATGAAAGAGGAGAGTGAAAAAGTTGGCTTAAAGCTCAACATCCAGAAAACGAAGATCATGGCATCTGGTCCCATCACTTCATGGGAAATAGATGGGGAAACAGTGGAAACAGTGTCAGACTTTATTTTTTTGGGCTCCAAAATCACTGCAGATGGTGAATGCAGCCATGAAATTAAAAGACGCTTACTCCTTGGAAGAAAAGTTATAACCAACCTAGATAGCATATTGAAAAGCAGAGACATTACTTTGCCAACAAAGGTCCATCTAGTCAAGGCTATGGTTTTTCCAGTGGTCATGTATGGATGTGAGAGTTGGACTGTGAAGAAGGCTGAGCGCCGAAGAATTGATGCTTTTGAACTGTGGTGTTGGACTGCAAGGAGATCCAGCCAGTCCATTCTGAAGGAGATCAGCCCTGGATGTTCTTTGGAAGGAGTGATACTAAAGCTGAAACTCCAGTACTTTGGCCAGGTCATGGGAAGAGTTGACTCATTGGAAAAGACTCTGATGCTGGGAGGGATTGTGGGCAGGAGGAGAAGGGGATGACAGAGGATGAGATGGCTGGATGGCATCACTGACTCCATGCACATGAGTCTGAGTGAACTTTGGGAGTTGGTGATGGACAGGGAGGCCTGGCGTGCTGCGATTCATGGGGTCGCAAAGAGTTGGGCATGACTGAGCGACTGAACTGAACTGAACTGAACTGAAAGCAGAGAAACATAAGCAGTTCATTTTTATGACTAAGTCTGAAGATAAGTCCACTAATTAAATAGACAGCACTGAGGAAAAAACAAGAAAAAGCAAAATAAAAAAGCATATTGATAGCTGGTCAAATTAGAACAATTGTCAGACAAAGACAGGTCACAGAATGCTACATTTTGAGGAGAATTCAAGTCTACAGCTTACTGTATTTATGGTGCATTTAAAGTTTGTTTCTGCAGCATAGATTTTTAAAATCTAGTAGTTAAATTGGGGAAATGGTTTAGCTGCATAGAAATGTATATGTCAAAACTGACATATATTTCAGAAATCTCTAAATGAAAACAAAGAAATTTTGAGGCCACTGAAAACATCAGTCTCACATGGGTACCTGTGTCATAGTTCATCCAGGAGCATTCCAATTTGTGTCTGATGTCTTAGTGTAAGTAACTGACCCTTAGAGGAGTCTGGATTAGGGTTTGGGTAATAATTATATAGTCAGATTATACATGATCCTACATATGATTCAGTGGGTGATTACATGTCAATATAAGCATGAAATCTCACTGAATAACTTGAAATTTTCCTTTTCTGATTTCCTTTCCAAAACCAACTTTTAATGGTAAATTTCTTAAGTTTATTTTCCTGTATCACTCAGTGATTGAGTATGGTTGTGAGTATGAAAAGATACCCATAGCAATGGTTTAAAGGGATGATAGGTTTAAGGTTTCTCACGTAACCAGATTCTGGAGATAGATAGAGGTGCCAATGTCTTTACGTTTATTTGATTTTCTTCTCATGGTGCAAGATGGCTCCTAAATCCTTAGCTAACATGTATACATTCTGGGGAGTAAAAGGGGGCACAGAGAAAGAGATGAAGCCTTTATCAGGAAAGCACACTTTCCCAGAGGTTGCAGAAATATCCATAGTGACGTCCAGTGATGACCACCCCGTGGACTGTAGCCCACCAGGCTCCTCCCTCCATGGGATTCTCCAGGCAAGGATACTGGAGTGGGTTGCCACTTCCTTCTCAAGGGGATCTTCCCGCCTCAGGGATTGAACCCTGGTCTCCTGCATTGCAGGCAGACGCTTTAACCTCTGAGCCACCAGGGAAGCCCATGTCACATAGTCACCCCTAAGTGAAAAGAGTGTAGGGAAATGTTTCAATTTAAAAAGTTTGGGGGGGGTGGCTGTCAATAAGACACTGCCATATTCAACAAAATCATTGTTCTGTTAATATGGAGGAGAAAATGGATATTGGGTAGACACCCAACAACTGCCACACTTCTCCAGACCAAAAATATAAGTGTAGATAATGTAAGACATTGGGACAAGAGAGTCAGAGAGACAGAGAGCAGGTGAGCATATTGAATAATAGATCTGCATGTGTAGTTTCTTCACATAAGATCTTCTGAATCACTGTAAGTTTGGTTGAAAAAATAATGACTCTCTCCTCTGAGATATTGAACTCCAGTGACTAAAATACTGAACTCTAGAGACTAAAGGGAAGAGATCTTACCTGTACTTTTATTCAGGTCCAGATAGATTAGAAATTACTTGGAATTTGGTGACAGAAGCTTTCTGCTTGTTGAGTTTTCATTACAGATTACTAGATACTTCCAAATTTCTCTTGGTAACAAGGGCAAAGATGAATAAGCGTTACTACTTCACCTTCCATTCTTTCATTTCATTGGAGGGTAAAAGTTCTCTCTGTAGGGAACTGTGAAAAGTCGTGAGGGAACTGAAAGCCGTAATGGAGTGGAACATGGCATATTGCCTTGTAAGGTTGTGTTTTTGCCTGTGGTTTCACTATAACTGTTCCTGAAACTCCAGGGATCGGCAACTTTTCCATGCTCCCGTTTAACCAACAATTTATGACCTATTTATTTCGAATTCTTAGTGTGGCACAGATTGTCTTAGGCACTGAAGATAAAATGAAAAGCACTTCTACTGTGGTAGGAACACAAGATGATGTGGAGTCAAATAAATGTGGGAATTTATTATTTAAGATTGGTTTTATAAAAGGAAAACATATTTCAGTAATAGAGAATAATAGAGAAAACTAATCGTGACAGGAATGCCATGAAAATTTCTTTGAGATGTTATTCAAGCTAAAACCTAAAGAATGAAAAGAAAGAACAAGACAGAGGAAGAATGATACTAGCAGAGGCAGAAATAAGTGCAAAACATTCATAGGAATAAATATTTATAAATATTATTGTTCTTATCCATTCTATCATAACTTTTATACCTGGATTTTTAATTCTAATATATATTAGTTTACTCATAGTCTATTTAAAATATTTTTATTTATCATGTGCTGAGTACTATTTTGGGTGCTCCAATCTTGAGAAAGGTAAAGGACAAACACTGCTTTCATACTATAATAAAAGAATGACAATGTTAGGAGTTATTAAAGGAAGGAAGCAGGATTATAGAAACATAATGCATTTTATGTCTTGGCATATTTTTTAATTTTTAAATGTACATGAACTCTTACAATGAATTTCTTTCTGTTATTTGTATTATCCTTGTTTTTTGACTCCTTTTACATTGAATCCAGGAAAAAGTTGCATGTTTTTAAAAATTTCATATGATGTTCAAGGAATTCTGTCTTTATTATTAATATTCCTAAGAAATTTCCAGGAACTTTCTCAGCTTTTTCAATGAAATGACTTCTTTGGCATTATTTTCAAACCTTGAAACCCAATTAGTAGCACATTTCCAAAAATATATGTATTTTAAAAGCTCCACACTACATATAAGAAGAACTTAAGATGGATCATAAACTTGCAGGAGCTAAAACTATAAATCTCTTAGAAGAAAGCCTAAATCTTTATGATCTTATGTTAAACAGTAGCTGCACAGACATGACACCAAAAGCGTAAGCAACAAAAGAAAAAATTTCATCATAATTAAAACATTTGTGCCTCCAAAGACACAATTAAGAAAGTGAAAAAGACAGCTCGCAGAAAGGCAGAAAAGTTAGCAGTTCATTCATTTAATAAGGAATGTGTGTTTAGAATATATAAATAACTCTCGCAATTAAAAGTAAAAAGATTAAAAATGTGCAAAGGATTTGAATAGACATTTCCAATAAAGATAGGCAAATAGTTAATAGCCACATGAAAAGATGTTCAACATCATTAGACATCAAGGAAATGCAAATCAAAACCCATAGGGACTCACCACCACTTCACACCCACTAGGATGGCTTTATTAAAGAAGATAATAGCAAGTATAGGTGAAGATATGGAAAAATTGGAACCCTTATTATACTGATAGTAGGCATATAAAATGCTATTGTCGCTTTGGAAGAGTCTAGCAGTTCTTAAAAGGTTAGAGATAGAGTTACCATATGAACCAGCAATTTCATTACTAGGTATATACTCGAGAAATAAAAACATATGTCCATTAAAAAAAAAAAAAGCACTTTTGTATGTTAATACTTATAGCAGCATTATTCATAGTAGTCCAAAGGGGAAATAACCTGTCCATCAACTAATGAATGGATAAAGTGTGGCATATTTATTTAATATAATATTATTTAGCATTTAAAAGAGTATTGATGCATGCCTCAACATGGATGAATCATGAAAACAATATGTTAAGTGAAAGAAACCTGTCACAAAAGGCAACATATTATATAATTCCATTTATATGAAATATCCAGAATAGACAACTCCATAGGGACAGGAAGTTAATTAATGCTTGTGTTGTGCTGAATGGGAATGGGTCACTTCTAAAGGTTATGAGTGCTTTTTGAGGTAATGAAAATATTCTAAAACTGATTGTGGTGATGACTGTATGACTCTGTGACTATACTAAAAACCTTTGAATTATACACTTTGGGTAAACTGCTGCATGTGAATTACATCTCAGTAGTGCTGTTGCTGGCCTTCCCTGGTGACTCAGGCGGTAAACAATCTGCCTGCAATGTGGGACACCTGGGTTCAATCCCTGTGTTGGGAAGGTCCCTGGAGTGGGCATGGCAATCCACTTCAGTATTCTTGCCTGGAGAATTCCATGGACAGAGGAGCCTGGCGGGCCACAGTCCACTGGGTTGCAAAGAATCAGACCCAACTGAGCAACTAAGCGCAGCAGGGCACAGTGCTGTTATTTAAAAAGCTAATTCTATTTGAAGTATCAATTTAATCATGATTTAATAGAGATTAAAAAGTAAATAAGATTATTTTCCCCTAATGGATTCCATACACATTAATTGAATTGTATTTTTTGTTTGTTGAAAGTAACACAAAGGTGTGAATTTCCTCACAACTGATGGGGTGTGATAAAACTTTCACACTCTGGTGTTGGAGCAAAAAGTGGAAAAAGAAATGAGAGCAGAGGAGAATTTATGCTTTCTTTGTGAAGATGTGTCCCACAACTGTAAACACCATTGATTCTGACCACAAAGTACTAGCTATGAGAGAAGAGCTTTTATAAGATTAATATTTGTTGGAACTGGTGAATTTTAATTTATCTACTGGGCTTAGATTTTTAAATTATTATTGTCAAAGTTTTAAAAATTTATACCTATCTGTTAATGAGGTGGTATTTTGGGATAGCTATATGTTTAAATCAAGAATATATTTTTCTTTCTCTCTTTGGCTCAATTTAAAAATGTTTTGTGAAGGATTCTTGAATATTTTGTACCTTAAAATTGCATCTTGGCACTATTTAATGGAAAAAGGTATAGAAATATATGTATCTTTTTAGCAATGCACTTTTTAGTGCCTTGCAGCAGAACATGTTACTTGTTAATACACATGGAAATTTCAAATTTTGGTGCTGTTTTAAATATGAATATTTTAAAAAGGCTTTAATTGAAGTTTGAAACCCATAGGGATATTTAGAAAAATAAATATATCAAGATATACTTTTAAATTAAATATTTATTTTTGATTTATGCATTTTATGATAGAATCACTTGAAGATCATCTTTAAGAAACCAAAATAGCATGCAGTTGAGGAGCAACATGTATCTTCCGTTCTAAGTGTAGCTTGTTTCACCTTCTACATCATTAGACATAATAACCGCATCTCAAGTCATAATAGAATCCTATTTTGTGAAGCATGGCTATTAATCTACCTTTCATCTCACGGCATTGTCAGAGTTATTTCACCATCACTCTTTTGTGTTCATTACAGCTTTCATTATGTTTGTTTTCAAGGCCAGTGGCTAGGTCAATCAATACTGCTTTCATTCAGTGAATTGGATGAGGTTTCATTTTCAAAAGACTTCCCATTTTAAATATCCTATATCTAGTTAGCCTTGTATAGTTTACTTGATGGCTGAAGAAAGAAAAAAATAGAAATGCTGTAAAACAAATATGGAGATACATAAAGTTTTAAAAGCGTTGAAAACTCTCAATATAATTTAGTCTAAAATAACGTTTGGTTATTGTTTTTGTATAGCCATTCAGTCTCTGATGGAACATCGCATTTTCTGTGGGGGCGTACCGCCCTCAAAGACTTCTCATGCTTTGGTCCAGCTGTCTGGCATGGTGTGAGCAGTGTGTGGACTCAGTCATACTTGGGTGGTAATTTTGTTCTTGCTGCTGGTTGAGTTTAAGTGATTTACTTCCTATGTCTATGTTCCTCTTTTTTTAAATTTTTTAAGTCTAGTGCATTATATCTGCTTTGTAAGTTTTTTAGAGGAACTTTAAAAGATAAAATAATAGATAGTACACTGAAATCAATAATGAACACACATTAGAATCAGTATTTTCTTTCTATCCCCCGTAAATGTCAAAACATTTGGCAAAACAAGAGATATATCTCAGAGTAGGATGTATATTTTTCATCTGAAAATTCATTGTTTGTTTTGATTATAGTGGAAATATTCTGGTGCTTTTACTTATTTTTGTTCTCCTTTTAGACTTCGTTCAATACGTCTGTTCTCTCTTCCCCCCAAATCTCCATTCCTTCAGACTTTGAAAGGGTTCCTTATGTTGCTCCCATTATTTTGTATTTCATTCTCTTAATGGTAAAGTAGCCACTTGCTGCCTCCACAACCTTCGATGAATTATAGTGACCCATATTATAAAATCTAAAATTCTTTGGCTGGCGTTCAAAACACTTTAGCAGTTTGGCCCCAACATAACTCTGGTTTCACCTACATTTTCATTTCCCTTTATGACATGTTTTCCTTTCCTTTCTTTCTTTTTCTTTTCCTTTTGAGTCATTTCATATATCTTACCTTCCACGCACTCAGTCCTAATGCCTTTTTCCGCTCTATTTGTGTGTCAATATGTATCTCATTCATTCTTTAAGATCCAACATCCTTCCACCGTGAAATTGCCCTTATTGAAACTAAAAACATCAAGCCTACCTTTCCTTCCCTTTCCGTAGCTTTTTGCTTGTGCCTCTCTCATATCTCTTTGTTCTACCTCAGGTTCAGTTTGTAATTATGTCTCCAGAACGAAACTATCAGCCTCTTGAAGGCAAATCCTGTATCAGATTCATCCTTGAAGTTCCATCTATCAGTTTTCTGTATACTTTCCCAAGCCATCATCCATCAGCAAAGGTGATGGAGTTGTCTGTTAACAATTGTGTCGGCTCCCATTGCTCTTCAGAGATGTGGAAAACTTTGTGACCTGACCCTTGCCACTCAAATTCATACCAAATTAAATATTTTGGATTTACTCTTAACGAGAGTGACATGAGCTATGTTTGATTTTCCCCTTTGTGGTCTAAATCCCAGAGGCAGACTTTCTTTCCAATAGTAGCTTATTGTGATCTTTTATTTTTTCTCCTTGCCTTTACATGTTGTTTTTATAGTCTATTAGATATATTTATGGTTTACACTTTTACTTTAAAATGTGATCATCAAAAATAGAGTTATTGTTATTCTGTGTGATAAATTGAGGGTGATCCTTCAACTTACTCATATGAAAGAAGCAATATTTCTATAAATGAAATGTAATATTTACACTGAATTTTATGGTTTGCAAAGCATGTTTATACCCATTATTTTATTTGATATCTACCTCCAAAATAGGCAAAGGCAAAGGATATTGTGCTTATCTTATGGATTAGGAAGTACTTGCTGTAGAGGCTTTTAGGGATTTGCCTGATGTCACAAGCTAACCTTGAGCTAATTTTCCAATGCTCATTCTAAGACACTTTCCATTATGTAATGCTGGGATATTTAAAATTCAGATAATTTGATTTCTTAAAATGATTTACCTGCGGTTTACTAGTGCTCCATCACTAGCCTTGCTGCAGATTAGTATCTTTTAAAACTTTATGTAATTAAAATGTAGTTGACTTACATTGTTGTGTTAATTTCTGATGTACAGCTAAGTAATTCAGTTGTACATACACACACATTCTTTTTCATATTCTTTCCCATTATGGTTTATCATAGGAAGGTTTAGTAATTTTTAAAAGCCTTATTTAGCTTGAACTATATTTTAGGTTGTCTGTTTTGCCACTAGGTCTGCCAGTGTCACTTACCCTCCAACATGGGTTAACATCATATTAGGTTCGATGTTGTAAGTGAGGTATTGAGCTTTGTGATTGGGATGGTCAGAAATTAGTTTCTGCAGTTTTTTTCTCAGGGTATATTTGTTTGCCTTTCTAATGCATGATTATAAATACAGCTATTGTGAGAGTGTGGGTTTTATTCTTGAAAAATGTTAATATATCTGCTAATTCTTTATTCCAATAGAAATTTGGCATTATTATAATATGGGTTATAGAGTAGTAGATTGTTATAATAAGGATACCTTTCTTACGAGTTTTAAACTGTGTTTCTTGGTCCTCATTCTCAAAGCTATATATATAAACAGGCTATGGTTTTGGTGCCTTAATATTTACAAAACAAAAGGACACAGGCAGAATCCTCACTAAGATGCCTTATGTGAAAATGGAAAGGGGAGTTGTAGAGCCCTCAAGTCTCAAGTGAAAAATGCAGAGGAAAGTAATTGGCCACATACCAAACTCTTTTGAGAGAATGATCCAGTAGTCCAAAATGGAAAATGAAGTTTCCAAAAAAACATTCCCCAAAGAGGTATGATTCATCTTGTGTGGCAGTAAATATAACTCTTTGAACAGTTATCTATTTGGCTAGTTCACTGCAGTCCCTGTACCTAAATCTGTAAATCAATTTTGCAAAAACTCTTTAGCACTCTTCTCAATTGCTTCCCCAGACAATCAACTGTTTGTTATTGTTGTTGTTATTTTAACTATCTTCGTAGTATTGAAAGATCTTCCGGGTCTACTAGTTTTATCTTTGCTGTCTAGTACTGTGCCTATTTTGGCTTTATTTTTATAGACTCTCAATTAATAAGTGATCATAGAGGTCAGATAGACTAAGTCAGGTTGACTTCCCTGGTGGCTCAGACCGTAAAATGTCTGCCTACATTGTGGGAGACTTGGGTTCAATCCCTGGGTCAGGAACATCCCCTGGAGAAGGAAATGGCAACCCACTCCAGTATTCTTGCCTGGAAAATCCTATGGACGGAGGAGCCTGGTAGTTTACAGTCCATGGGATCAGAAAGAGTCGGACACAACTGAGTAACTTCACTTTCAGACTAAGTCAGTGGCTCCTTTCCTAATGTTCACAAAAGTTAGAACCTGATTATTGCTGAAACATCTCTAAGAATGAGGGCTCTAACCTGAACTGTACACTGGACGTGACTTTTAGGGTTATCTTCTCTTTATTGTGCCATTTTTGGCCCTAGCTCTGCAATCTGGAGTCACAGAGAATTATGTTAATTACATACACTAGAGTTTTTCTACCTCTATGTTCATTTTATCTCTATCTCAATCATTATCCATGTATCTATTTATGTATCTATCTATTTATTTATCTTCCGTTACTTAGAAGGTTGACTGATGCCCAGTAAGGGCTTTAAAACTGTTTGCAAAAATTATTATTTCTCTCTGATATTTGTTGAAAAAAATTAAATACTATAGGAATGATCATAGTTTTCATGAGAATGTTAACCAGTTCCAGTTCTTTCACAAGAAAGTTAATAAATATGATTTAATAAATAAATTAACAAAGGGTTATTAATAGGGTTGTTAAATTAATAGGGTTGTTAAATTTTGTAAATTGAAGGAAACCTGTAAATCATTTGGTTCATTTTTTCCTTTTTTTCATATTAGAAAATAGAAATTTAGACCTGGATTTTTTTTTTTAAATCCCTTTATCATTCAGAGCTCACTCTTGTTTATATATATCTATCCTAAAGCATGATATTATAATCTGTGCAAATGATATTTTATTAGTTTCTGACCTGGTTTACCCTTGCTAATTACTAGTTGATTCTCTGGGGTCAGCAAGAAACTATTCACTGTAGGATGTATTGATCAACAATACAGCGCTGGGGAAATTAATTCACTTACCTCTTCAGTTCAGGTCAGTTCAGTCGCTCAGTCATGTCTGACTCCTTGCGACCCCGTGAACTGCAGCACGCCAGGCCTCCCTATCCATCACCAACTCCCGGAGTCCACCCAAACCCATGTCCATTGAGTCGGTGATGCCATCCAACCATCTAATCCTCTGTTGTCCCCTTCTCCTCCTGCCCTCAATCTTTCCCAGTATCAGGGTCTTTTCAAATGAGTCAGCTCTTCACATGAGGTGGCCAAAGTATTGGAGTTTCGGCTTCAGCATCAGTCCTGCCAATGAAAACCCAGGACTGATCTCCTTTAGGATGGACTAGTTGGATCTCCTTGCAGTCCAAGGGACTCTCAAGAGTCTTCTCCAACACCACAGTTCAAAAGCATCAATTCTTCGGTGCTCAGCTTTCTTTATGGTCCAACCCTCACATCCACACATGACCACTGGAAAAACCATAACCTTGACTAGGTGGACCTTTGTTGGCAAAGTAATGTCTCTGCTTTTTAATATGCTGTCTAGGTTGGTCATAACTTTCCTTCCAAGGAGTAAGTGTCTTTTAATTTCACGGCTGCAGTCACCATCTGCAGTGATTTTGGAGCCCAGAAAAATAAAGTCAGCCCCCGTTTCCACTGTTTCCCCATCTATTTGCCATGAAGTGTGGGCCGGATCCCATGATCTTAGTTTTCTGAATGTTGAACTTTAAGCCAACTTTTTCACTCTCCTCTTTTACTTTCATTAAGAGGCTTTTTAGTTCTTCTTCACTTTCTGCCATAAGGGTGGTGTCATATGCCTATCTGAGGTTATTGATGTTTCTCCTGACAATCTTGATTCCAGCCTGTGCTTCCTCCAGCCCAGTGTTTCTCATGATGTACTCTGCATATAAGTTAAATAAGCAAGGTGACAATATACAGCCTTTTCCTATTTGGAACCAGTCTGTTGTTCCATGTCCAGTTCTAACTGTTGCTTCCTGACCTGTATACATATTTCTCAAGAGGCAGATCAGGTGGTCTGGTATTCCCATCTCATTCAGAATTTTCCACAGTTTATTGTGATCCACAAAATCAAAGACTTTGGCATAGTCAATAAAGCAGAAATAGATGTTTTTAGAAATATATGTTTAAGAAATTCCCTGATATTGATTTAGTTTTAAGCATTGGTTATTTTTAATCCCTGTAGGTAACAGTTTTATGATCATTCTGATTGATCTCTAACACTGGGTTACCTGCTTTTCTGATACATAAAAAGCCTAGAGGAATGTATTTTTTCATTCACTTTATATTTGCCCAATAACGGCCTTGGTCTTATGTTTCAATGGATGGCTTGAATTAGATCCATAATAAGCTGAATCTGTGCTAAGTACGGCTGTAATATACAGGAACCAAGATGGTGTTCCTGGCAGTGTTCTCATCATATGTTCTCTGCTTGCATTTGATAGTCATTTCTATAAGTCCCAAGGAAATTTTCTTCTATGAAAGGTTCTCCCTTACTGGCATTTCCTCTTTAGACACTTATTAGAAGTTCATTTTGCGTTTGCTAATTATTTTCCCTTGAGTCAGCCTCAACCTTCTTCCAGTAGAGTTTGCTTACCTTCTCATTATTGTACATTCTAAGCAAATCCCTATTTTGTATTCTCACTTGTTCCACTTATCTCCCTTCTGATGGCTCAGTCTATATCTAGTTTTTCCGCAATTTATCTACCAAAGACCCTTTTCTAAAATATCTCATTTTCTGTTTACACAGAGCATATTTTATTGGCCAAATTTTTGGTGATTAACATGATGCCTCTCAGAAAAATATGCCCGTTCTCCATCATTGGAAAATCAGAACCTCCAACTCTTCTCAGTTGGAGGGTTGAGGTTGTGGGAATCAGTAGGTTATTAAGGCTTCTAGAATGGATCAATTTGTGCAGAAGTTTCCAAATTATTTTTCTTCTTCCCAATGATAGAACTCACATAAGCAAAAACATCATCCAGAAATTGTTCTTGCCTGTGCATTTTTGTGTGCATTATTTTTATTTATACTCAAGTAATTTTCATGCTTGTAGTGTGATTAGATCCATATGAAAACCCCAGAGAGGTTTATCAGACCAGTATAATTATCAGTATTTTAGAAATATGGAAAATTACTCAAAGATGATAGGGATCATTAATACCAGTGTCCTATCTAAGATTTTCCTATTTCATACCTAAGTCTCCTTTCCTTTCCTTACTTGAAACATGAATATTCCTTTGCTTGCAGTCCTTTGTTTGCCGTGGGGCTTCCCTGGTGGCTCAGACAGTAAAAATCCACCTGCAACGCAGGAGATCCAGGCTTGATCCCTGGGTTGGGAAGATCCCCTAGAGAAGGAAATGGCAACCCATTCCAGTATTCTTGCCTGGAGAATCCCATGAACAGAGAAGCCTGGTGGGCTACAGTCCATGGAGTCGCAAAGGGTTGGACATGATTGAGAGACTAACGCTTGCAGTAGTTAAGGAGTTCCATTTAAGAAATTTAACTTCTTTGTTTATTTTCCATATGAGACTAGAATATTGGTTGTAGTATGTGTCTGGAAGGGTAAAGACTGCTTTGAAAATGTAAGAACTGAGAGTAGAGAGTTTAACTGGGAAGTGGAGTGGGAAGCAGTCAGAGAAAGGGCATCTCAACCTGTATTCCTGGGAAGGAAAAGAAAAAAGCAAAAGAACACTATCTCTGTTTAAAATTTAATTTATATTTAGCCTTTTTAGTTTATGTAAGAATTAAGTGTGTTAAATTTACTCTTTTTTTTTTTTTTTTGTATCTTATAGTGGTACCTACCATCCCAAGCATGAAGAGATGGTATACAATAGGACCCACTGTTATACGCCTATGCAAATTGATCCAAGGATTTTATTTATGACCATTTTTGAGACTTCCTGTGTCTCAAAGCTCTTTTTGTTTTATTTCTTCCATTTCCATCTTGTTTTCTCCTTCCCACTCTCCCTCCATCCTTCCTTGTTCTTTTCTCTCTGTTTCTCTCCATCCCTCCAACCCTTCCTTCTTCCCTTTTTTTTGGTATAATCTTTTTTTTACAGACACTCATTAAACACATATTATATTCAAAGTGAGATAAATGCTTTAAATGCCTGTAATACAAAGAAGTATATAGAACTTATGTGTTCAAAGGAGCTTATAGGCTGGCAGTGAGTGTGTGTGTGTTAGTCGCTTAGTTGTGTCCAACTCTGCAACCCCATGGACTGTAGCCCACGAGGCTCCTCTGTCCATGGAATTTCCAAGGTAAGCATACTGGAATGGGTTGCCATTTCCTTCTCCAGGAAATCTTCTGAACCTGGGGATCACATCCACATCTCCTGCCCTGGCAGACAGATTCTTTACCACTGAGCCACCAGCGACACCCATAGGCTGGCAGAGTAGGTGGTAATAAAAAAATCAAGACATTCAGGGTGGAATCTGCCAAAGTTCTGAGTATAGAATTAGCAATATTTGAAGTGTAATACTGAGGTTATGAAATGGAGAGGATATTTGAAGTCTTGGCCTGAAAATGTAGTTCGTATCAGTAAGTCCTAGTGATTTGCAACCAGGAAAATACTAGTCATTTTAACCTGTTCTAAACTGTATTAAAGATACTTTTGTCATATCACATAAAATATGGTATATGTGATAATGTTTCATACCTTTTAATATTAAAAATTACTACATATAAATAAATGGGGTTGAATGTGGAATGAGAAACTGACTACTTTAGGTCCCATAGTCAAAATCTCCTAACCCCTCCTTCCTATGCAGGTGATCAAGTTTTAAGTGTAAGATAAATAAGATATTTAGGTATAAGATAAATAACAGATAGTCTATTTAGTAAAACCTATGAGGAACTCATCGGAGAAGGCAATGGCAACCCACTCCAGTACTCTTGCCTGGCAAATCCCATGGATGGGGGAGCCTGGTGGGCTGCCGTCTCTAGGGTCACACAGAGTCGGACACGACTGAAGTGACTTAGCAGCAGCAGCAGCAGCACGAGGAACTCATACTTGCCACAACTGCTTACTCCAACTTACAAAGACTATCCAGTATTTGTATTTATGTGCAGAGAAGGAAAATAGTAATTTCAGGGAATAATGGAGAACTTACATGAGGAGGGGACAAGTGGAAGCAAAGTCAGTTCCTGATGCCCAACAGAAATGTAAAAAGCTTGGGGATAAACTTCCTATGTCAAAAAGCTGTAGAGGGTTTATATTGTTCAAGATCCCTTAGATATGTGTGTTTTGGTTCTATAGCTCATTGCTTTGGGGCCATTGAGTAGGAATAATAGCTCTATCCAATTTAACAACCCCTCAGGTTCCCACAGTATTAAATGATGGAATGAAAATGATGACAGTTATTACGTTAGTTATCATTTTTGAATGCCTACTACATGTTTGAACTCTATGAATTTATTCATTCAATCTTCACAGCAACTCCCTGCATTATGTCCTAGCATTATCTTTCTTGGACAGGTGAGGAAATAAAGATGAAGTGATTTACCCAAGATGACCCATATGGAAGATGAAGCTATTGACTATATTAAATACTGAGTCTCTAATAATAAGAAAATGTCATAATATTTATTTACATGTTGTGCTTAGTAGTTTTAAAGAGCTTTGACATCCACTGTTATTCACACAACCCATGAAGTATATTAGGTCAGGTTATTTATCCCTTTTTAAGAGATAAGGCTTTTAACTTCAGGTCTATTTACTTCAAAACCTAAGCAGAGTTCACTGCATTCTGATGTCTTGTCATAATTTAAACGTACATAGAAGTGTCTCATTTTAGGCAATTTTCCAATCAGATTGGCTGAAATCTCATGGTTTCTTATGCGTGGGAATGTACATTTTAGTCTCTTAGTAATTATCTTATGCATTATACAGTCTTCACTGGAGTTGCCAGATAAATGAGATGTCACTGCACTTAACAGCAAAGATCACTGCTGCTGGCTTTCGATTGGTTTCATCTGTTGCTAGGAGGAGTTGCCATCTCTCAGCAGCTGCCAGCCAGGCGGCATTTCTGATGGAGCTGAGCCCAGGTTGACAGTAGCCAGAAAAAGAACGTGTCCTAACCTGGCAAGGACATCCTTCAAGTCAATGTTTTTGTCAACCAGGCTGACAGAATCCCTGATTTTGATGCATTTCATCGCTTTTCATGAAGCCCATTTTTGTCCGTTTACATTTCTTTGCTTAAATTTGTTTAGTTGCTGACAGACCGTATTCATGCACTTTACAAAAGAATAAGTAAATTCCAATTAACATCTGAAATGCAGAAGAACTTGGTTCCAGCTCTAGTGGGATAGTGATATATTGTTTGATTAAAAGAAGTAAGAGCCATTTCTCCTACATAAGGATACACATCATTTTCCTGGCGATTACAAAAGGAGCTTTAAATAGTCTCTTCAGGATTTTGATGAAAGAATGAGAATTGTTCGATTTGGATGGCTTCCCCTGTTTAAAATCCTGTTTATCTGCAAGGTGACTGAAATAGATGCTGGGGAAGCAAAAGCATTATGTTCATTCTTCCCCTTCTTGCTTTTGCATATCGTGAGCTGTCTCCCTGGAATGTTTTACATGCTGCTTAGTTAACTCTTCTTCATCCCCTAAGATCTGGCTCCAGTGTAAGACTTGGGGCAAAATTTTCCACATGCACCTCTATTCACTCCCTTCTTTGTGTCCTCAAAATGTTTCATTTATATTCTGTTTTGGGACTTCCAAGAGCAAACTGTCTTTTCTTAACATGAAATATAGTTTTCATGTCTTTATTTACATATGGTATTTTCATTTTGCCAACTATTTTTTTCTTGGCCATTTCTATTACTAAGCTAATTGTATGTCTAAAGGTTTAAGGACCACATTTTATGAACTTTGAAATCTGAGCACATAGTACTATGTCTGGACTGAGTAGACACCCATTCCTAAACCCCCAATACCAACCCCAAGGTATTTAGTAAATTAGCAAGTGCAGACTATGGTGCAATATTCTCCTCAATCTTCAAACAGCTAAATTCAGGAGTATCAAAGCCAGGCTTACAAAGACAAAAACATGTTTATATCTTTGACCCCTGCAATGCATTAACTGCCTCCAGTTGCATCCCATGGAGGGATTTGAGCATTCTCTCATTACAGAGTCTAGGTAATGAAGCACAGTCTGTCTAAACTGGAAGAAACATCAGAGAGTCAGTTGGCTCACATGCTTTTGGACAGATGTGGAAAAGAAAGCATGCAGAGGACTGCATGCAGAAGGCTGGTGGCTAGGCTGTGCTTCAAACCCTAGTGAGAATTCTATTAGGTTGTTACATGCATTTGGCATGTAACATTGAAGACAGCTTTGTAGTTCTGACATTGAAATTAAGTCCTGCCAATAAAGATATATCCAATAGGATCAATATAATGTCATGGCACATAAGAAAGCACCTTAGTCTTGGATCTGGAAGAGTTGAATTAAAATGCTGATTCAGTGCTTTGTGCCATAAACATTGATGTAACATTCTAGTCATTCACATTGTCTAGAGTCTCACCTATACTCCTCAGATTATAAACTCATCAAGGACTGTTAAATTTAATAAGGATTTATTGAGCAATTACAGTGTGACAGTATTGTTAGACTTCATTTTAAGAGACTACACCATATCTTGTATAATACCTAAAGCAAAATTAAAGGTACAATATGTTTGAAAAATTACCATATACTTCTTCAGTTCAGTTCAGTCACTCAGTTGTGTCCAACTCTTTGTGACCCCATGGACTGCAGCATGCCAGGCTTCCCTGTCCATCACCAACTCCCCAAACTTGCTCAAAGTCATGTCCATTGAGTCAGTGATGCCATCCAACCACTTCATTCTCTATCATCCCCTTCTTCTCCTTCCTTCAGTCTTCCTCAGCATCAGGGTCTTTTCCAGTGAGTCAGTTCTTCGCATCAGGTGACCAAAGTATTGGAGCTTCAGCTTCAGCATCATGCTTCCAATGAATATTCAGGATTGATTTCCTTTAGGATGGACTGGTTTGATCTCCTTGCAGTCCAAGGGACTCTCAAGATTCTTTTCTAACACCACAGTTAGTTCTACAGCACTCAGCTTTCTTTATGATCAACTCTCACATCCATACATGACTACGGGAAAAAACCATAGCTTTGACTAGACGAAACTTTGTCAGCAATGTCTCTGCTTTTTAATATGCTGTCTAGGTTGGTCATAGCTTCTCTTCCAAGGAGCAAGTGTCTTTTAATTCCATGGCTGCTGTCATCATCTTCAGTGATTTTGGAGCCTATGAAAACATGTATACTTATTACATATTTTCATATTAAGTAATTATGGTACTGAATACTTTTCAGCTTTATGTTCAAAATAAGAGTGAATTCCCTCATTTTTTAATGTAATATATGTTAGGAGAGGAAATGTCAGAAGTATTTAAAATATATGAAAGAATGATCTCTGTCTTCAAGAACTATAGAAACATACATTTACATCCAGCCAGTTTTTATGGTAGTCACAAGTCATTCTCAACCAGCATTTCTCAGAGACATGGATCCTGTTTGAATTTACAGGATGTAGGCAAAAGTGATAGTATCTTAACTGTAAGTTTCCTCCTATTCATGGGAGCAGGAAAGCTGTTCCTTCATCTTGGGTTTTCCTTAGTCTGCACTCAGTTGCTCAGTTGTGTCCAACTCTTTGTGACCCCATGGGGACTATAGCCCACCAGGCTCCTCTGTCCATGGGATTTTCCAGGCAAGAATATTGAATGGGTTGCCATTTCCTTCTCCAGGGGATCTTACCCACCCAGGGATCGAACCTGGGTCTCCCACATTGCAGGCAGATTCTTCATCATCTGAGCCACCAGGAAAGCTCATTAGTCTGTGGTAATCCTCTTCCATTTCTTCTTCCTGTCCAAAACCCAAGTGAAAACTGCCTTATTTGTGAAGTGCTATTTTGAATCGTCACCAGATAGAAATATTTATTCTTCCTTTCATGCTCCCATGCCTCTGCTGCTGCTGCTGCTAAGTTGCTGCAGTCGTGTCCAACTCTGTGCGACCTCATAGATGGCAGTCCACCAGGATCCCCCATCTCTGGGATTCTCTAGGCGAGAACACTGGAGTGGGTTGCCATTTCCTTCTCCAATGCATGAAAGTGAAAAGTGAAAGTGAAGTTGCTCAGTCGTGTCTGACTCGTAGCGACCCCATGGACTGCAGCCTACCAGGCTCCTCCGTCCATGGGAGTTTCCAGGCAAGAGTACTGAAGTGGGGTGCCATTGCCTTCTCTGCTCATGCCTCTATTGTGTCCTTAATCATCTTCACTTTTCACTTATCTGTCTCTTTAAGGGACAGGTTTTTTTCTTCATTTTTCTAAACCATCTAATTCAGTATCTTGCAAATAGTAGTGCTAAATAATTGAGAAATGAATGAATGAGTGAATAAAGTTGAAAGAGTATTCAATAATGATTTCTGGAATGACTGCTAAGCTGCAGTGTGCCATGTGCTGTATTCAATCTTGGGTGTACGTATGTGGTGAACTTTTATTTGCTGCCTGGCATGGATGGGCTAAGTTATAATAACACATATAAATATCTTTTCTGTGCTAAAGAATATATACCTGGGAAGCTGGAATGCTACCATTTTGAGAATGTATAGAAAAAAGTCTGCAGCTGTTAAAAATTTAACAGTCTTTGAAGTATAGAAGTGAACTTTTGAGAAATACAGTGGGCATAAAGAAAACAGTGTGACTCTGCTATCAGAGCCTAAAAAATATTAGACATATGAATTATATCAAAACAGGACTGCTGATTTGGGGGATGGTAGAGATTCTATTTTGATCTCAGAATAGCTCCTTTGTGGGCTTATCCAAACCATTTCTTGCTTGAAATCTTCTGTTTGATAATCTATTTCTCCTTCCCTTACCCACCCACCCCCACTGAATATTCTGAGGATTAATTATTGTAAAGTAATTTGCAAATGAAAGGCTTATATAAATTCTAAGTGGTGTTGTTATACTTTGGGTGATGTGCCAGTGAAATATTGACAAAAGCCCCTGTTTGCTAAAGCCTGCATTGATGTATTAAATTCCTGCTGTAGAACAGTACCTCTGGGAGCCTCATACTTCCTTTGCTTTAGATATGTGAATTGGCAATTAAAAATAATTACATTGCAGCACTGCTTGTGATGCCAGTCAAGAAATCTGCATTGAACAACATGGAATGTGGTCTTGGAGTTTCAGTTACCAGAGAATACACTTCTCTTCTCTCTTCAAACAGGAAAGCAATTCAGAATACTGTATTTTCTTTCTTAAAAAACTTTTTGTTTTAGCATATTTTCTGAAAACTGAATGAAGCTTTCCCATTTGTGGACTATGACTCAGATTGCAGGACAATTCTAACCAAATAGGTTTTCTTCTTTCTTCTTTATTTATTTGTTCTTGGAAGCAGGCACACCTATACCTCAAGTTTAGTAGTATACTTATTCTTGATAATGGGTGCTGGTAGAAGGGGCAGTAAAAGATGAGCAACATCTTCGTTGTGCCAAAGGAAGCCTAGATAATTGAGCTTGCACAAAGCAGTTTGAAAGAAGTTAGGCTGTCTCATTTTGGAGCATTTTGCTGACTACTTGGATTTTATTCTGTTTGTAAACCTGTGTGTAAGCCTGGGCTTGGGCTGAAGGTATTTAGGAATAGTGATATCAGTGCAGATAAGATAAGAATTAGATTGTACCACTCCAGTACTCCATCATGTTCTCTTCGGAAATGTAAGGCTGGGACTTGAAAGATCTTTTCTTTCGATTTCAAATTTGAAAGTATCAAATTTGCATAAAATTTCTTAAGGGATAGTGAAAGTTTCCTACAAAAATATAGATTACTTATATGTGCTTGATTTCTAAAAAGCAATGATTTCATCCATTATGAAGGCATA
This sequence comes from Capra hircus, assembly GCF_001704415.2. NCBI lineage: Eukaryota > Metazoa > Chordata > Mammalia > Artiodactyla > Bovidae > Capra > Capra hircus. The sequence goes on from NC_030808.1 coordinate 74,873,637, forward strand.
ATAATGTTCTTTAAGTGAAGTCACTTAGTCGTGTCCGACTCTTTGCGACCCTGTGGACTGTAGCCCACCAGGTTCCTCTGTCCATGGGATTCTCCAGGCAAGAATACTGGAGTGGGTTGCCATTTCCTTCTCCAGGGGAATCTTCCTGACCCAGGGATCGAACCGAGGTCCCCCACATTGCAGGCAGACGCTTTAACCTCTGAGCCACCTATAAAGGGCTAAATAATCTATGAAACTGAAAAATAAATATTAAGCTATTTTGAGATTTTCCTTATTAAATCATGACAATTTTGGAAGATCTGGTTTAAAGGTAATATGAAATATTTGTATTGCAGTGTTTTTATAACCAGACTTGTATTGGAGTAGCTGTCAAGTATGGGAATGATTGTGATAAAAATAGTGTCTGTATAAACTCTTGATTCTGACAATATTTCAGGGATGAAATGATTTGATATGAGATCGACTATTATTTAAAGAACAAGTCTAAATTTACTTTGAAAAGCATTTCATCAAAGCAGCCATTCTGGATTGTTGTATTTTGCTGTAGTTCTCTATTTAAAGATTTTTTTGGTGTCTAATTTCCTACTGTGATTATAATTGGTTCCTCTAGTTGAACAGAATATCAGGAGAGAAATACAGACCTTAATCTGATCCATCCATATTTGGATGTCCTGTCTTTGAATTCTTCTTAAGTTTAACATATTTTCCTTTTCTGAGGTCTTATCTGTTCTATGGGAGATGGCATCTAAAATCTCTACAATCATAAACAGTGATTATAGCTGAGTGAGGCCTGGAGATGTCTGTATACAGTTGAGGCCAAAAGGTTTTCAAAGGTCATGATGATCTACTAACATTCACCCTGTTTTGTAGTGGATAGATAAGTGAACCAGGAGTGAGGAAATCTGATTTCTGGTTCCAGCTCTGCCACTGATCCAGGCCAAAGAGTGCCATGCGTGGCCAGAAGGCTCTAGGCAGGGTTCTCTTGGATAGATTTGCCTTGTAAGCCAGAGAGAGAAAGTGAGAGCTGGCAAGACAGCACAGGAGCATGGTAGGGTTTATGGCACCCTTCTCTGGGTAACTCTGTCCTGCAAATCCCCATCATTTTGTGTTCCTTGACACCGTGTACTGACATCTGCATAGACCCCTAGATTTTGTTGGGTTCTGCCGGATTCCTGTGGTATTATTTGAAGACAGTCTTATGGGCTATGTTTTGAGGATCTATGTCCTAGGAAACCAAAGACTTTTCACAACTTCTTTATTCTGTATGCCCAAAAGAACTCTCAAAGGAATCCAATTAAGGTTCCTTTGACCTTATTCACTTGCAATATTACTGTTGCTTATGTTATTCTTTTATTTAATATTTACATATGTTTACTGCTCCAGCTAATACTCTCTCCAAACAAATATATTGGAAAACCAGGAAGAAAGGAAACAATTTTTAAAAAAGGGCAAAAGAAAAGAAAAACCAAACAACAAAAAATACCCTAACTATTCCAAAGAGAAATTACTGTGTCTTTGTATGAAATGTTTTGTACTTTACTTACAAGTGAATGGTTTTTTTCTATTTTCATGTGACCTGATATCTATACTTCTTCCAACCCAGATTGTTCTGTTTCTTGGTCTAGGGAGACAGGAAGCTACACAGAAAGAGGAAAGAGTGTCAGCAGTAACAGGGTGTGAGAGCTAGACAAAGCAATCTGGAATGGATGAAAAGGCAGAGGGATACTAATTATGTATTAGAAAAATGCCCACAAAAGAAGAAGTAGACTTTGAAAGGTATTAAAAAAAAAACCTCCCAATCTTTAATTAAATTGTAAGTAGCAATCCAGCATATGGTACTCTGAGAATTCCAGTTTAGTGGTGTTTTACTCAACTGAATTTGGCACTTCTTTTAGGTTCAGGAGATCTCAAACTGGTAGCAAATCAAAATAGTAGCATAACCCCTAAATCAAACTGGCTTTGAGGATGTGGGAATGCAGAGATGGAAAGATGTGTTACTTTTTATTTTAGAAAGCCCTTTTAAATTAGGTTAGAATTTAGCAGTGGAGAGAGGACTGGAAATCCCCAGACACTTACATTTCATTTTCTCTTCTGTTCAAAAATTGTAGCAAGTAATGTTTCATATAATTTTATTTTATTTCCCAAGGGAAAAAGTTTTTCTTCTTCTTCACACTGCCTTTATTTTTCCTTCAGAAAACATCACAAGGGCACAGAATCAGATTAACCAGAGAAAACTTTGATTGACTTAAATAAAATCTTTTCCCCTCCATTTTATCTCTCTTTTTCATCTGTCAGTGGAGGAAATCTAAATGAAATTTTGAGAGACTTCTGATCAAAATCACCTCTTAAGAAGTGAGTTGTTCAGCTAGTGTGTGTGTCTATATGCATGTATATATGTACACACATCTACATACACATGAACATATATATACATTTAGATAGACAGTCAAAGAGAAACTGATTGAAACTATAGATCTTTAAAACATTTTCCCTTATTTATTTCAGTACTTTAGATATTTAAGGCAATTGTATAGATATTTAAAAAAATGATTTTTTTCAATATTCCTATGTTATTAGTTTCTTTTGGATGCTGACTTGGTGAAACATATTGTCTTATGTCTGTGACTATATGATGCCAGACGGGTCTGTGAACACTGAGAAAAATATCTGCTCCTATTCTTGATACTGTGCCCAATACAAAGCTATTACACATTTGAAAAGAAAATACCTGGCTTAGTGATGACTACTTGGGTCAATACATGAATAAAATAAGCCCTTAGAAAGTGACTTCTATCATGCTGAACAAATTTCTGATTCTGAGCAAAGATAATGAGTGGTTTTAAACTTAGTGTGGGTATAACCAAAATTTGGCGTGAATTTAGCCATTTTCATATTTTGATTGGCTGCCACTGCACATATTTTGAGCTTTGACTGTGAAATCGTTATCCATTGCTTTTCTATTTCCACTTAAATGGTATTTTGAATTGGGTTAAGACACATGGTTCCAATGCTAATTTGATACAAATATTGTCAACTATAGCACACTTTGCTTTTATGAGGACTCTGGGAAAATACTTTTTTTCCTTTTAATTAAGATTCACAATCTGTTCCTCTAGGATTTTATTGTTAGAGGTTAGATCATTTAGTATTTTGTCTTGAAACTTGGAAAGAATGTATCAGTATTTCTATGGCTAACTTGTTTTTATATTGTTATTTTCCCTACTTATTTCCATAGGTTTCTCACAATTATACCTATTTATATACACCTTTTGAGCTATATCAGTAAACCAAAGTATTTGAAAAAAAGTCAGATTTGTGGGAAAATATCCTAGAACACTTCTCTGGATACAATGCTAATTAAAAAATAGTAATGCCCACAAGAATTCCAAACTCTTAAGTCCACAGAGTAATTAATAAATTGATATTTAAATTCTTTAAATTAATAATTTAATATATGTGTATATTTTTAATACCCCCAAATTCTACTTGTCAATGAGTACTAAATTACCTGATGACCATAGAAAAAGTCATTTATTCATATATCAGTAATGTATAGTCCATGAACTGGGGAGATGGTAATTTAATGCTATTTAATAAATAAGAGATAAAGGCAGAGTGGGCTTCCCAGGTTGCTCAGTGGTAAAGAATTCGCCTGCCAGTGCAGGATCCGCAGGAAATGCAAATTTGATCCCTGAATTGGGAAGATCCTCTGGAGGATTAAATGGCAACCCACTCCGGTATTCTTGCCTGCGAAATCTCATGGACAGAGGAGCCTGGAGAGCTACAGTCCATGGGGTCACAAAGAGCCAGACATGACTGAGCACACAGACACGCAATGACAAGATATATGTAGGCTGCTGCTGCTGCTGCTGCTAAGTCACTTCAGTCATGTCCGCTCTGTGCGACCCCATAGACGGCAGCCCACCAGGCTCCCCTGTCCCTGGGATTCTCCGGGCAAGAACACTGGAGTGTGTTGCCATTTCCTTCTCCAATGCATGAAAGTGGAAAGTGAAAAGTGAAAGTGAAGTCGCTCAGTCCGACTCTTAGTGTCCGACTCTTAGTGACACCATGGACTGCAGCCTATCAGGCTCCTCCGCCCATGGGATTTTCCAGGCGAGAGTACTAGATGATAGATAAATGGATACACATGTATATGCATGTATGTATAGATATGTATAGATCTATGTCATGTGTGTGTGAGTGTGTGTGTGTAGGTAAATCAAAACTATAGCTTACAAGAGCAGAGCTGATTTTGAGCCTCTCAGATTTTAAACCATGATCTGTACATAACTAGGGGAAGGCATTCTTATTTTTGAACAAGGAGTCACCTTACTAAAATACAGCATAAGAACCTGCCCTCTATAGAAAATGGAATTTTCCGGCTTATCACATGAAAAGATACATATCTCGTATCTTGATGTTATGATGTGGTGGGGATCTCAGAGGCTAAGTCCTGATCCTGCCACTTACTAGCAGTGGAGCTTGGGCAAATCAGTTTTCTGTGAGCCTCTGCTTCCTAGTATATAAAACAGGAATTCGAATCCTCAGTGTGCCATCTCATTGGGTTGTCATGAGGTTCAAATGAGGTGATGACTCTGAGGACTCTAGAAGCCCTAAGATGCTACCTGGAGATAATGGTGATATAGTTTCAGTGCTCTAATGATCAGTAAATTATAGGGTATGTTACAAAATAAAGGCTTCTAATAATTTTTGCAGGCTATTCAGAATTGAGGTCCAAATCCTCAGTCACAAAATGCCTATTCTGCCCCAAAGTCTTACACATTATCAAGGAATCCCTTTTGTAAGATTAGTAACTCTTGTAAGGGACTCCTCGATTCATGTAGTAGGAACCCCAGAGTATCACAGGTAACCTTGTGATGCTGCATGTTGGGCAGCAGCAGCAGAAGCAGTAGTGAGTTTCACAGGTCCCGGCTTCTCTATAGTTCCACAAATCTATATAGATTGTGGCTCCGTCTATGTGTTGGCAATGTACATGTGTAGCTGTGTTAACTCTTTGTGACCCCACAGACTGTAGCACACCAGGTTCCTCTGTCCATGGGATTTTCCAGGCAATAATACTGGAGTGGGTTGCCATTTCCTTCTTCAGGGGATCTTCCCAACTCAGGGATCGAACCCATGTCTCTTGCGTCTCCTTCATTAGCAGGAGAATTCTTTACCACTAGTGCCACAGACTAGAAGTCTTAATGCAAAAAATAAAAAAAGAGAGCATATCATTTAGCTTGAATATGTATACTTTTTTCATGGAGATAGTATTACCATGCAAAAATGAGAAATCGTTTGTGATATTTGGTTGTATTCTGAAATGACAGTCTTTTTTAAATTGCCAGTTATAGATTGGTGAAATCTTTTAGCAAATGAGAAGTTCCTTTCTACTGACTGTAGCTACTAATTATTGAATGCTTGCTATTTGCCACATAGTATGGTCGGTGTTTTGCATGTAGTATTTTATCAAATTATTAACACATTATGGTGCTGTAAATACTGTTGTTAATTCCAGATTACTATTAATCGATGAGAACCTAGATTTCTGAAAAGAAAAATTTATTTAGGTTACATGGCTAATAAATGGTATGCTGCAGAGCTGGGCTTATCTAGCTTAAATTGCTCTCGATCCCATTGCTCCTAAGAGTTGTCCTCTGTAGACACATGTAGCTCCCACAACTTCCCTTTCTTTCACTATTTTATTAAAAGCCCTTACCTTTTTATCTGAAGCCATTTTGATGGGCTAATCAAATGTATAGATATTATTAGTAAGAAGTGCAGTGCAACCACAGGTCTTGTAATGAGATATTCAAAGAGACCTGGGTCCAAATCCAAGCTCCTATACATGCAGTTATTTTGCAAATGCCAGTCGAACTGTTTGAGTTTCAGTTTTCTCATTCATAACAGGAAGATGAAACCTATTCTGTGGGATTATTGGAAGGTTGAATGAGGCATGGTCAGCTGTGTTATAAAATAAGTGTTATTATAATTGGATCTGATGTCTCTTTTTAATCCTCACTGGGTAAATCTGTTTACTTCCCTGGTGAAGAGGGCACTGACATTTATTGAACATCTAATATGTGCCAAGTGCCTTATTTACACTAATTAATATTAACCAGAGGCTTAGGAATTAGGTGTGATTGCCCCAGCATGCACGCATGCCCCAATTTTATAGTTATTAAACAGAGGTTTTAAAGTAGAATTCACATAATGCAAAAAATAAGCAAAGGTATCCACAGTCCTACTCTTGGCTCACCCATCTCTTTCTGCAGGCTGGAGCCAGCTAGCTCTCTATATAGCCAGCAAGATCTCAGTTTGTTCCTCACATGTGTTGACTTTAATGTTCTTTGTCTGTTTGAATCCTCTTGGTTTTTTTGTTGGTTTGCTTTATTCCCCTCCATATTTCACAGTGACTGCTCCCTTCTTGTTATTCTTCTTCTCTTTCTTTTTGGCATAAAAGCTGGAAGATGCTTTCTTGTCTTTCCCAATCATCCATCACATTGCCTATTTTGTTTTTCTTTTATATCACTTGTCACTGTCTGAAGCCATTTATATGTTTATCTAGGTACTGATTGACTCCTCTAGTAGAATATAAACTAGGAGATCAAGAACTTATCTGTCTTATTTATTCCTGTGTCCTAAGACTTAGAGTGGACCTGGCACAATAGGTATACCTGAAATAATTGTTAAATGATTGAACAATGTTTAGCTGCTCTTAAAATCAATTTTCAATGTAGACTGAGGCTGAACAAATCATTTAAAATGTAACCTTCGGTTTATTGAATGATTATCAGTATTTTTCCTGAAAGTCACCCAGTTTCTTGAAAAAGTGTACTGGTGCTAATAGGCATGAGTATTGGTGAATAACTTCAATTTTAGCTGAGAAAGCACAGGCACTCTGACATAAAGTCTTCTTTGACATCAAAATTGGTAGTTCTTGACTGATATAAAGCTTAGCATACAAGACATAGTACACATGTAAGCAATGAAGTTGAAGACATTTAAAATGCAAAGAGAGTGATTATATTTTGAGTGTATATGGTTTGCATTCAGTCTTTAAAGTACAATCTCAAATAGAAAAGTGAATTTTAAAAAATAGTCCATGTGCCTTGGTAACCAACCCAAGCTAGTTCTGAGATAGACTCATTACTTGAAGATTCTATTTAGTTATTGACAGCTCATGACTAAAAGGGGTGTTTGAGCTCTACTTGCTGAAGTATGTATATCATAGCCAGAATTATAATTATGAAAACTCTACAATTGATGATTCAAGAAATAGGGTAGCTGAAAAGAGATTTCAGGTTTTTTGTTGAAAATGCAGAAGCATCAATTAAGATAAGTATCATTTGAGTTTTGAACATAAATTTAATCTGGATATTATCTATAACAAAGATTATACTATAATTTAGTGAAGTTTTTTTAATCATAGGCATAAATCTAATTCTTAAAGGAAGATTTATGAATCCCTTGGGGGAATAGATTCTCTGCTTTGTCTTTCTCTTAAATGACACCCAGATGGCTTATATTATTGTGCTTTGGCTTTGATAATATTTCTTGATAACCAGGCATAATCTGCATTAATTGCCATAAATTGCTCTGGTTCCTTGCTGTGAATATTTTTACGTAATTGTTTGTATTTTGTATTTTGTGAATGATGGATCATTTTCTCACAGAGTAGTATTGCCATTCACAAATTTATTTTTCAAGATCTGCATTTTGCTTGAAAAGTTTTCACATCTACCTAAAGTTATTTCTATAATTAACACCCCCCAATCCTGAAGCAGTTTTGGCAGAAATCTTCATCTAAAAGGTCTTTCTTTAACTTTTTGAGGGGATGATAATGCCTTTTTAAACAGCTAAGAAAGTATCTTTGATATGCATCCTTTAAGATGCTTACATCTATCATCGCATTCACCAGTTTGTTTTGAAAATATTATCATGTCTCTTTCCACTAATATCAAAAGATAGTGTCTCAAAAGCAGATGATCCAAGCATCATGTCAACCTTTGTAAACTCAGGTTCTAGCATAGTTTTTGGCACATTGTAAATATTAAATGCAAAGCTGTTGAACTTGAAATCTAGCTGTATATATTGCTTTTTTCAGTTATATTCTCAAGGACTTTTCCGGTCTTGCATTTATTTGCCCTTCCACTCAGTGACACCAGTCTCTTTGGGCTGAGTGGTTTTACTACCTTGGGTAGCTTTCCCCATGGCATCTCTTCTCACGTGTGTTAGCTTTCAGAGCCTTTCTCATAGTTGCTGCTTCTAATCTTCTTTGATGCAATACACCAGATAACTCAGCACATTAAAACAATAAGTTGTATTTCTCCATCTATTAGTGTCCTCTTTGATTTCTTTCATCAGTGTTTTATAGTTTTCTATATATAGGTCTTTAGTTTCTTTAGGTAGATATATTCCTAAGTATTTTATTCTTTTCGTTGCAATGGTGAATGGAATTGTTTCCTTAATTTCTTTTTCTACTTTCTCATTATTCGTGTATAGGAATGCAAGGGATTTCTGTGTGTTGATTTAATATCCTGCAACTTTACTATATTCATTGATTAGCTCTAGTAATTTTCTGGTGGAGTCTTTAGGGTTTTCCATGTAGAGGATCATGTCATCTGCAAACAGTGAGAGTTTTACTTCTTCTTTTCCAATTTGGATTCCTTTTATTTCTTTTTCTGCTCTAATTGCTGTGGCCAAAACTTCCAGAACTATGTTGAATAGTAGCGGTGAAAGTGGACACCCTTGTCTTGTTCCTGACTTTAGCGGAAATGCTTTCAATTTTTCACCATTGAGGATAATGTTTGCTGTGGGTTTGTCATAGATAGCTTTTATTATGTTGAGGTATGTTCCTTCTATTCCTGCTTTCTGGAGAGTTTTTATCATAAATGGATGTTGAATTTTGTCAAAGGCCTTCTCTGCATCTATTGAGATAATCATATGGTTTTTATTTTTCAATTTGTTAATGTGGTGAATTACATTGATTGATTTGCGGATATTGAAGAATCCTTGCATCCCTGGGATAAAGCCCACTTGGTCATGGTGTATGATCTTTTTAATGTGTTGTTGGATTCTGATTGCTAGAATTTTGTTGAGGATTTTTGCATCTATGTTCATCAGTGATATTGGCCTGTAGTTTTCTTTTTTTGTGACATCTTTGTCAGGTTTTGGTATTAGGGTGATGGTGGCCTCATAGAATGAGTTTGGAAGTTTACCTTCCTCTGCAATTTTCTGGAAGAGTTTGAGGAGGATAGGTGTTAGCTCTTCTCGAAATTTTTGGTAGAATTCAGCTGTGAAGCCGTCTGGACCTGGGCTTTTGTTTGCTGGAAGATTTCTGATTACAGTTTCAATTTCCGTGCTTGTGATGGGTCTGTTAAGATTTTCTATTTCTTCCTGGTTCAGTTTTGGAAAATTGTACTTTTCTAAGAATTTGTCCATTTCTTCCACGTTGTCCATTTTATTGGCATACAATTGCTGATAGTAGTCTCTTATGATCCTTTGTATTTCTGTGTTGTCTGTTGTGATCTCTCCATTTTCATTTCTAATTTTATTGATTTGATTTTTCTCTCTTTGCTTCTTGATGAGTCTGGCTAATGGTTTGTCAATTTTATTTATCCTTTCAAAGAACCAGCTTTTGGCTTTGTTGATTTTTGCTATGGTCTCTTTTGTTTCTTTTGCATTTATTTCTGCCCTAATTTTTAAGACTTCTTTCCTTCTACTAACTCTGGGGTTCTCCAACTCTTCCTTTTCTAGTTGCTTTAGTTGTAGAGTTAGGTTATTTATTTGACTTTTTTCTTATTTCTTGAGGTATGCCTGTATTGCTATGAACTTTCCTCTTAGCACTGCTTTTATAGTGTCCCACAGGTTTTGGGTTGTTGTGTTTTCATTTTCATTAGTTTCTATGCATATTTTGATTTCTTTTTTGATTTCTTCTGTGATTTGTTGGTTATTCAGAAGTGTGTTGTTCAACCTCCATATGTTGGAATTTTTAATAGTTTTTCTCCTGTAATTGAGATCTAACCTTAATGCATAAATCAAAGAGGACACTAATAGATGGAGAAATATACCATGTTCATGGATCGGAAGAATCAATATAGTGAAAATGAGTATACTACCCAAAGCAATTTACAAATTCAATGCAATCCCTATCAAGCTACCAGCAACATTTTTCACAGAACTAGAACAAATAATTTCAAGATTTGTATGGAAATACAAAAAACCTCGAATAGCCAAAGCAATCTTGAGAAAGAAGAATGGAACTGGAGGAATCAACTTGCCTGACTTCAGGCTCTACTACAAAGCCACAGTCATCAAGACAGTATGGTACTGGCACAAAGACAGACATATAGATCAATGGAACAAAATAGAAAGCCCAGAGATAAATCCACACACATATGGACACCTTATCTTTGACAAAGGAGGCAAGAATATACAATGGAGTAAAGACAATCTCTTTAACAAGTGGTGCTGGGAAAACTGGTCAACCACTTGTAAAAGAATGAAACTAGATCACTTTCTAACACCGCACACAAAAATAAACTCAAAATGGATTAAAGATCTAAATGTAAGACCAGAAACTATAAAACTCCTAGAGGAGAACATAGGCAAAACACTCTCAGACATAAATCACAGCAGGATCCTCTATGATCCACCTCCCAGAATTCTGGAAATAAAAGCAAAAATAAACAAATGGGATCTAATTAAAATTAAAAGCTTCTGCACAACAAAGGAAAATATAAGCAAGGTGAAAAGACAGCCTTCTGAATGGGAGAAAATAATAGCAAATGAAGCAACTGACAAACAACTAATCTCAAAAATATACAAACAACTTCTGCAGCTCAATTCCAGAAAAATAAACGACCCAATCAAAAAATGGGCCAAAGAACTAAATAGACATTTCTCCAAAGAAGACATACGGATGGCTAACAAACACATGAAAAGATGCTCAACATCACTCATTATTAGAGAAATGCAAATCAAAACCACAATGAGGTACCACTTCACACCAGTCAGAATGGCTGTGATCCAAAAATCTGCAAGCAATAAATGCTGGAGAGGGTGTGGAGAAAAGGGAACCCTCCTACACTGTTGGTGGGAATGCAAACTAGTACAGCCACTATGGAGAACAGTGTGGAGATTCCTTTAAAAATTGCAAATAGAACTACCTTATGACCCAGCAATCCCACTGCTGGGCATACACACCGAGGAAACCAGAATTGAAAGAGACACATGTACCCCAATGTTCATCGCAGCACTGTTTATAATAGCTAGGACATGGAAACAACCTAGATGTCCATCAGCAGATGAATGGATAAGAAAGCTGTGGTACATATACACAATGGAGTATTACTCAGCCATTAAAAAGAATTCATTTGAATCAGTTCTGATGAGATGGATGAAACTGGAGCCGATTATACAGAGTGAAGTAAGCCAGAAAGAAAAACACCAATACAGTATACTAACACATATATATGGAATTTAGGAAGATGGCAATGACGACCCTGTATGCAAGACAGGGAAAGAGACACAGATGTGTATAATGGACTTTTGGACTCAGAGGGAGGGAGAGGGTGGGATGATTTGGGAGAATGACATTCTAACATGTATACTATCATGTAAGAATTGAATCGCCAGTCTATGTCTGATGCAGGATACAGCATGCTTGGAGCTGGTGCATGGGGATGACCCAGAGAGGTGTTATGGGGAGGGAGGTGGGAGGGGGGTTCATGTTTGGGAACGCATGTAAGAATTAAAGATTTTAAAATTTAAAAAATAAAAAAATAAATTTAAAAAAAAAACAAAAAAAACACAATAAGTTGAATTTTACAGATTATTAACTTCTGTCTCTAAACAAAGCTCTGTACTTAGTTAATATTGTGTTAAGGATCATGCTGCTGCTGCTGCTAAGTCGCTTCAGTCGTGTCCGACTCTATGCGACCCCATAGACGGCAGCCCACCCAGGATCCCCGTCCCTGGGATTCTCCAGGCAAGAATGGCAGTATAAAAAAAAAAAAAAATTACAGGATACCATTCCTCCTTGATTTATTTGGGAAGACAATATGTAAAAAGAGAATGCAACTAGAAAAGGAGATAATATATATTTAGTACTTAGTTGTTCAGTATAGATGAAAGTGAAGGAAATAAGACTAAGGGAATCAGGAAATCAAGGACTGTTTAAAGTATAATGGCAAGGTGTATGATTAGATCTAAATTTTGAAAGTTAAGCAAAGAGATACAGATGGGATGATTGGTAGTATTGAAATTACTTGGAGGAAAAAGTCTAGGATAGCCAAATAATAGATTTTATTTTTAAATTCCCAAGTCTCTAATTTTTCTGAGTAATTCACAGAATTCCATTTATGTTTAACCATTAATTTTCTACATTAGTGTCTTTTTCTTTTGTAGATGGTCTCATCATTTAGAATCAGATGGAAAGTAAATTCTAAAGAAGATATTTTGAAAGTTTAGTATAGATGATAATGTTTTGCCCAACAGAACTGACTTATATCATAATGCTTAGTAGTGTTAGTTGCTCAATTGTTGCCGACTCTTTGCGATGCCTTGGACTTGTAGCCTGCCAGGCTCTTCTGTCCATGGGATTCTCCAGGCAAAAATACTGGAGTGGATTGCCATTCCCTTCTCTAGTGGATCTTCCCAACCCAGGGATCGAACCTGGGTTTCCTGCATTGCAGGCAGATTCTTTACTGTCTGAGCTATAGGGAAGTCATTGTTGCAATAAGCAGTAGTATTTCTATACATTACAGGTGGGCATTATGGCTCAGAAGCAAATGTATATGCCATGAAATTCTAATAAGTAGCTAATGCTCTCCTCTACTCTTGCAGAACGATTATAATTTTTGATCATTTAGTGATGAAATAAAGTCAGCTTGGCCAAAAAAAATAATATCAGGAGCACATTCAAAACAAAAATAAAATTATCTTAAGTTTTTAAAATATAAACTATTGCAATTAATAAAATGAACTCTCTTCATTTGACTTCATGCATATGTCCATCCCATCCTCTCATATGTGCCTTTTTGAGGATTCTTTAAAAATTCATTGAGAGCTCCCTGGCAGTCCAGTGGTTAAGAAATCACCTTCTAATGCAGGGAGTATGGGTTCAATCCCTGTTTGGGGAGCTAAAAAAATCAAAACATAAAACAGAAACACTATTGTAACAAATTCAATAAAGACTTTAAAAATGGTCCACTTAAAAAAAAAATTTCCTTGATAGAAACCTCTGTATTAGTATGCCCACCTAACTACAACAACCAAAACTCTGGTCATGATTCCAGAAATCAATCAATTCAGCCAGCCTCTGGATCACTCTGCTGCTGCTGCTGCTGCTAAGTCGCTTCAGTCATGTCTGACTTTGTGCAACCCCATAGACGGCAGCCCACCAGACTCCCCCATCCCTGGGATTCTCCAGGCAAGAGTACTGGAGTGGGTTGCCATTTCCTTCTCCAATGCATGAAAGTGAAAAGTGAAAGTGAAGTTGCTCAGTTGTGTCCGACTCTTCGCGACCCCATGGACTGCAGTCCACCAGGATCCTCCGTCCATGGGATTTTCCAGGCAAGAGTACTGGAGTGGGGTGCCATTGCCTTCTCCGTAGATCACTCTGAGTAACTGCAAAAAGAAGAAAAGATTTCTGGGTGTTTTAAATCCTCTATAATTCAATAACACCACAGTGCTCAGCACTAGTAACTGTGAACGGAAACTCTTCCAAACCCTTCCAGTCTACCATTGATGCATATTTGACTTGGAGGGTTTCATGATTTGGCAGAAACCTGAAGGAAGCTACATATTGAAGAAAAAAAGAATTCTAATAATTGCATTACAAAATTCACTTCTCTCTGATGGATGCCAGCAACACATAAGATGGAAGATACAGCCAGACATCTGATAACATAGCATTTGGAGCATTGGGATTAATCCTTTTTCTCCTCAGCTTCTTTAAGTTTATAATGTACCAAAAGCATCTCTTACTTCAAGACTTGGTTAAATTATCACTCTTTTTTGAAATCTTCACTTGCTTTAGCATAATTAATGGCTTTCTCTGTCAGACATTCTGTGCTTATATCAGGGACTAAGATACATTTTGGTTTAACTGAATATATATCCTCCTCTCCTAAGCTGATCCCTTCAGGGACAGGCACCAGGTTATGTTCATTTCTCTGTCTCTAGCAGATAGGTCTGTATAGTGAAAGCTATGGTTTTTCCAGTAGTCATGTATGGCTGTGAGAGTTGGCTGAGTGCCAAATAATTGATGCTTTTGAATTGTGGTGCTGGAGAAGATTCATGAGAGTCCCTTGGACAGCCAGGAGATCAAACCAGTCAATCCTAAAGGAAATCTACCCTGAATATTCATTGGTAGAACTGATGCTGAGGCTGAAGCTCCAAGACGTTGGACACCTGATGTGAAGAGCTGACTCATTGGAAATTATCCTGATACTGGGAAAGATTAAGAACAGGAGGAGAAAGGAGCAACAGAGGATGAGATAGTTGGATGGCATCATTGACACAATGGAAATGAATTTGGGCAAATTCCAGGAGATAGTGGAGGACAGAGGAGCCTGGTGTGCTGCAGTCCATGGGGTTGCAAAGAGTTAGACACAACTTACTGATTGAACAACAGCAAGCACATACTAGATACTCAAACATTTATTGTCAGAGTGAATGAATGCACTTAGTTGGCTTGATTGTCTCTGGTTATTTCCACTTAAAACAATATAGCCTTGAAATCGTCTAGAATCTTACTTAAATACTCTAACAACAGGATGTATTTACAAAGAGGTAGCGTCTCATTTGCTTCATGCAAGAATTTTAAATTATTAAGGGTATCCATAAAAATAATTATGCTGGTCTGAACTAAAAGGTGGTTCACAGCATGAACATCAAAACTAAAATTATAATTAGGTTTTGGTACATTTCAGCTTTTATTATAGGGGGTAGGAAATGAAGCCAGATCTGCAGAATTTAAAAGAATTTTCAGTTTATAATGAAAGAAAAAAAGAACAGTAACAAAACTATACTCATATGATTGGATTCTTAGAGAAATATTTATTTTATTTATTTACATAAGCCATTTAAACAGAAACAGTAATACATTACATCTAATAATATTTCATTTACTTATATTGCTTGTTCGCTATAAGTTGATATACTTCATAATTTATTGATCTAGAAAGTAATTCTTGACAGTAAGTGATTTGCGATTGTAGTGAAAAGAGCACTCGATTTGAAGATCCAGGAAGCTTGAATTTTCATACTGACTTGTCTCATTATGAATTATATGATTATGGCCAATTCCTCTATTTCTTTGTCTCAGATACCTCATCTGTAAAATGAAGATAATTGCAATCTCATAGGAATTAATTCCTGACCTACTACCCTGGAGGAAGAGATGGCAACCCATTCCAGTATTCTTGCTGGGCAAATCCCATGGACAGAGGGGCCTGGCGAGCACTGTCCATGGGGTGACAAAGAGCTGGACATGGCTGAACAACTGAGCACACACATACACTAAGGGCAGTAAGAACTAACGGAAGTAGCTTTTTTTTTTTTTTTTTAAATCAGATCATAGTTCAAGACTTAAACAGCTCCTTTGTTTTCCAGGTCATGTTAAAACCCACGTAGTGGGGGCAGGTTATTGTATGTTTATACCGTAATCTGTCTTTGAACATTGAGTACTCACTCATCCCTACTCACTCATCATGCTAACTCACTTCAGTCGTGTCTGCCACTGTGTGACCCTATGGACTGCAGCCCGTCAGGCTCCTCTGTCTATGGGATTCTCCAGGCAAGAATACTGGAGTGGGTTGCTGTGCCCTCCTCCAGGGGATCTTCCTGACCTAGGGATTGAACTTGGATCTCTTATGTTCCCTGAATTGGCAGCTGGGTTCTTTACCACTAGCACCACCTGGGAAGCCTAACTGAGGTAGCCCTTGGGCAGTCCGTCTAGCTTGTTGAGTCCCAGTAGCATATATAGCCCGGTGCCATCACCAGTCTGGTGGGAATCCAGAGCTCTCTGCATAACCAGGACCAATGAGTCAAAGGTCTAGCTTCTCCAGTTGTTTTCTAAGTGGTTTCAAGGACTCGATTTAAGACTTCTAGCCCAATGATTCTATAACTCTTCGAAAACCAATATGTTACAATAGTCTGTCCAGAGTTGAATGTTTTCTGAGTTATTGAGAGCATGAGATTTGGAGTTTTGTTCTTTTTTTACTCTCAACTATACTGATCTGCCATGAGAATCATGACAAACATTACTCTCTCCCTGTGGAATATTAGACACAAGGCAGTTCTACAGTATGGCCCAACTCTCAAAAATTCCAACAGATTTATACATTTTGTTCTTCTGCTTTCTAATCTTCCTCCCTGCAGCTACCTAGAGACTCATATTATTGGGGAGGCAAATTATAAAGCTAATACTGTTCTTTAAATGACTGTTTTGGGAATTTCTGGGGTAAAGATTATTTGAAGGACAGGGTAGGGGACAACTCAATTGTAATTGAAGAATATTTCAGCAAAGATCTCAAAGTGTTTGAATACCCAGATGTCCATTTAGCAATACTAACTGATCATCCATGATGTGTAAGGTACCATATGGTCATCAAGATAGCATCAAATGTAAAAGGCAAGTACTTCATAACTTCTTGCCATCAAGAACTTGCTAGTTTAGAAAGGATGCTGAAGTTTGGGTCTTGATTACTGATGCCTCTTTTCCAGATTCTGACCAGTAGAAAATGAAAGACCACAGCACAAAGGAAGACCAAATTATCGTTTTCATTATTAGTGATGGCCAGTGCCTAGTAATTGGAAAAGCTGCATAGCAGAATTCAGTGTCGGCTTCAGACAAAGGGGTGGAGTTATTTCTGGGTCTCTGAATATAGACCTTAGAACTAGAGCCTACCTGTGAACAGAGCTGTGTCAGTAAAGTATTTCCAAGTGCTCTTTACCATTCAGCTACACAGAGGTTCTCTGGCAGAGCGGGGATGAAAGAAAGAATGGCTGGCCCCTGTCTGTGCGTCAGATGGAGACGCCAGACTCTGTTTCAGAGGTGTTGGTCACATGTGATGGGAAGAGAAGGAGGAGCCTTAGGCTGCATGAAGCAGGCAGTGAATAGAATTGTGCTTCTTCCTTCTTACCGCGTGTGCGTGCGCAGGAGTTAAGTTGTATGTCTCTGTGCTTTCCCTCCACAATCCAGTCTCATTTAGAACCCTATGATGCACTGCGCTTATCTGAAAGGGAAGGAAGTCCAAAAGAGAGAGGTTATATGTGTACGTATGGCTGATTCATTTTGCTGTCATTTTGCTGTAAAGAACTGACAGAACATTGTAAAGCAAGTATACTCCAATACAAACTAACTTTAAAAACATGAATAGGACTTCCCTGGTGGTTCCGTGGTTAAGAATCCACCTACCAATGTAGAGGATGTGAGTTCAATCCCTGATCCAGGACGATTCCACATGCTGCCTGGCAACTAAGCCCGTGCACCACAACTGCTGAAGCCTGCATGCTCAAGGGCCTGTGCGCCACAAGAGAAGACCCAACCAGAAATCAATAAATTTTAGTTATTTATAAGTAAGTGCAGTGATAAATAAATACAAAAATTAATTAATTAAAAAACGCATGAGTATACCAAATTTAAAGGTAAATGAGTTGGAATATTCTAGATGATGATTTTTTATAGTGTTGTAAATTGCTATAAAATGAAATTTGACTTTAAACAAAGATAAATCTTCAATAGTTATTAGCTTTTGTCTAATACCTTCTGTGAGTTAGAAATTAGGAGGATTTTACACTTACAGTTTGAATTTTTGTTTAAATGTGTTATTATTCATATAATCAGTCTAGTTATTTGAAGGGAAACATATATATCATTCTCATGTGCAGCAAAGTAACTTATTTCTGACAATAATTTAACATTTTAGAACATCCATACTGGATATTGTATAGTTTATGATAAACTTTTATATATAGCTTAATCTTAAATTGAGAAGCATCATTTCTTATTTTGGTCCTTTGGTTCTCTTGTATATCCATCTTCCAACATATGTAGAATAACCATAAAGAGGTAGAATTTGCTGGGAAAAAGCATCATGTGATTGAAAGGTCACCTGTTTGGCATCAAGGACCTTGCTCTGTTCCCAATTTAGCTTCTAATTTATATTGGAACTTTGAGAAGTCCTTTCATTTTTATTCAGCTAATACTAATGGAATACTTATTTTATATCAGTCACCTCTCTAGACTCTGGAGATTTTGTAGAACTATTGTACCAATATTTCTGCTTCTATGGGCCATAAATTGTAGTTTCCCTTTTTAGGCTTTGGTATATTTCCCAATAAAAACAATAAACTCCCTACTTGATAAAATGAGAGAAGAGGATCGGAAAATATCTCAGGATTCTTCCATATTTAACATGCCAGAATATGATTCTGATATATAATCCTGTGGTAATTAAGGATTAGAAGTTATGGTTGCAAAATTGCAAATATTTTGCTTTTCCAAGGTAGCAATTTAGTTGCATGTGTACCTTGGTAACTAGGTAAGTTTCTTCCTGTCACCATCAGCAAGGAAGCCAGTCTTCAGATAGAGACTTTTATTTCACGTTCAAGCTAGATAAGCATTGGTTCAGAGCTGTCTGGTTTATATATAGATTGATTAAAAGAAAATTATTTCAAACCTTCTAAGGGAGGAATCACTGAAAATGCCAAGGTGAGTGATGTTAACCTGCATTACTGTGGTAGCAAAGTTTGTGTCATCTGCAAACTCTTTTTAACCTTAATAGGGAATTTAATAAACACTGGGCAGCAGTAATCAATCTTCAGGCTTTCATGAGTATATGTTACTAATTTGCATTATTCTCTGGAACCATCTTACTAACTTTCTGTAGCCTTTATGTGAGAAGTAAGACTGAGTCACAGAGTTTCAAGCTTAAAAAAATAATATCTTAGTGACGATCTAACCTAGCTCATGATGAATGCAAGTATCAAGTGAATCAAAGCCAGACCTGAGACACTGGGAATCCATAGAGAAGTAAATTATTTATTCATATTTAATTCTAAGCATACTATAGATTGTAGTCACTGCTCACAGTGTGTACCTATATCATAGATAATGTTGTAAATAATATAAACATAATATAATGTGACAAGTGATGCAGTCATCCTGTGTACCTAGTTGTATGAGAACACGTAGTTTGTTTTGTTGTGAATAAATCTCCTTAGTGAAGATGTCAGAGTGGGATAATACATGAATGATTAATGAGAAGTGCTGGGCTCTTATTGTTCTGTGAAAAGGAGGAAGGGCATTCCGGCAAAAGGAGCAACACATATAAATGGAAAGAAAAATAAAATTTATGGGATGACCAGTGAGAAATGAACTGCTGACTTCCAGTTTCTGGTTCTGCATGTAGAGAGCTTGAAGTCATCACTTCCATCCTCTCAACAAGAAAAAAGGTTAAACAAATTGAAAATCAGCAGCTCTCCTTAGATCTATCAGAGAATTGAGATCAGAAGGCAAACCACCAGCTAAAAACTGGGAAGACAGAAAAATACAATCAGATCTTACTAGGAGTAGAAGTTACAGCTGGTAAGAATGTAATTGACGAATTGCTGGAGACTGCGCATATCTAACTCTTAGCCAAATAATATAAAACTACACACTAAAGACCTGCTCCTTTTACCTGCTACATCATGCCTGGCTTTTGACAAAAATTACAAGGCGTGCTTAAGGCTAAAAAATCATAGAGGAGACAAACCAGGCATCAGAAACTGACTCAGATATGGCAGAGATTTTGCAATTATCAAGCTAGAATCTTAACATAAATATTATTAGTATGTAGGATTCTAGTGTAAAGAATGGAAGAACAGATGAGTAACATAATCAAAAATATTGGAAAAAAAATCAAGAGGAAATGCTAGAAAATAAACAAACAAATGAACATCTAACAGAAATGAAGACTGCCTTGATGAACTCAGTAGTAGACTGGACATGTCCAGGGAAAGAATGAAGGAGATTGGCTACATGTTAATAAAAATTCCTCAAACTGAAAAATCAGTTCAGTTCAGGTCAGTTGCTCAGTTGCGTCCAACTCTTTGCGACCCCATGGACTGCAGCAGCACGCCAGGCCTCCCTGTCCATCACCGACTCCCGGAGTTTACCCAAACTCATGTCTGTTGAGTTGGTGACGCTATCCAACCATCTCATCCTCTGTTGTCCCCTTCTTCTTCTGCCTTCAGTCTTTCCTAGCATCAGGGTCTTCTCAAATGAGTCAGCTCTTCACATCAAGGAGAAATAAAACCTGAATAGAGTATCCAAGAATTGTGGGACAGTTACAAAAGATATAACTTATATGTAAAGGGAATGCCAGATGAGAAGATAAAACAAACGGAATAGAAGAAATATTTGAAGCAATAATGTCTGAGAATTTCTCAAAATTAATGACAGGCACCAAACCACAGATCTAGAAGTTCAGAGAACACTAGGCAGAAAAATGCTAGAAAATCTACATCAAGACATTCTATTCAAACTGCAGAAAATCAAAGAAAAAGAGGCTTTCTTGAAAGACTCTAGAGAAAGTTAGAAGAACACCTTATCTATGGCATAAAAATTAAAATAATTACATCAGAGTTATCTTCAGAAAACATGTAAGTAAGAAGAGAATGGAGTAAGATATTTAAAGTGCTTAAAGAAAATAAAAGTTACCAACTTGGAACTCTGTATCCAGCAAAATTATATTTCAAATTTGAAGGACACATAGAGATTTTCTCAAACAAAATTTGAGGAAATTTATTGTCAGTAGACCTGACTTAAAAGAAAACTTTCAGAGTGACAGAAAATAAAGGTCAGAAATTTGGATCTACATAAAGGAATAAAATTGCCAACATCCACTGGATCATGGAAAAAGCAAGAGAGTTCCAGAAAAACATCTATTTCTGCTTTATTGACTATGCCAAAGCCTTTGACTGTGTGGATCACAATAAACTGTGGAAAATTCTGAAAGAGATGGGAATACCAGACCACCTGACCTGCCTCTTGAGAAATCTGTATGCAGGCCAGGAAGCAACAGTTAGAACTGGACATGGAACAACAGACTGGTTTCAAATAGGAAAAGGAGTACGTCAAGGCTGTATATTGTCACCCTGCTTATTTAACTTATATGCAGAGTACATCATGAGAAACGCTGGACTGGAAGAAACAAGCTGGAATCAAGATTGCCGGGAGAAATATCAATAACCTCAGATATGCAGATGACACCACCCTTATGGCAGAGAGTGAAGAGGAACTAAAACGCCTCTTGATGAAAGTGAAAGTGGAGAGTGAAAAAGTTGGCTTAAAGCTCAACATTCAGAAAACAAAGATCATGGCATCTGGTCCCATCACTTCATGGCAAATAGATGGGGAAACAGTGGAAACAGTGTCAGACTTTATTTTTTGGGCTCCAAAATCACTGCAGATGGTGATTGCAGCCATGCAATTAAAAGATGCTTACTCCTTGGAAGAAAAGTTATGACCAACCTAGACAGCATATTCAAAAGCAGAGACATTACTTTGCCGACTAAGGTCCGTCTAGTTAAGGCTATGGTTTTTCCAGTGGTCATGTATGAATGTGAGAGTTGGACCGTGAAGAAGGCTGAGCATTGAAGAATTGATGGTTTTGAACTGTGGTGTTGGAGAAGACTCTTGAGAGTCCCTTGGACTGCAAGGAGATCCAACTAGTCCATTCTGAAGGAGATCAGCCCTGGGATTTCTTTGGAAGGAATGATGCTAGAGCTGAAACTCCAGTACTTTGGCCACCTCATGGGAAGAGTTGACTCATTGGAAAAGACTCTGATCCTGGGAGGGATTGGGGGCAGGAGGAGAAGGGGACAACCGAGGATGAGATAGCTGGATGGCATCCCTGACTCGATGGACATGAGTCTGAGTGAACTCTGGGAGTTGGTGATGGACAGGGAGGCCTGGCGTGCTGTGATTCATGGGGTCGCAAAGAGTCGGACACGACTGAGTTAGTGAACTGAACTGAACTGAAAGGAATAAATAGAGACAAAATAAAATCTTTTTTTTATTCTTCATTTATCTGTTCAAATTAATAACAACAACAATGTATTTCATGATTATAGGTTATGGATAAGTGAAGTAAATGACAGCAGTGTTATAAAGGGATTGAAGGAGGAACTGGTAATACTCTGCTCTAAGGTACATGCACTGCCTGAGCCAGTACATGTTTGAGAGTGCACTTGCATAGTAGAAAATGTATATTGCAAATTGTAGGACAACTATTAAAAATTTTTAAAAAGACATATTTGATATTCTATGTAAGGTTATTACAAGCTATTTAATATAGTTCCCTTACTATACAATGGGTCTTTGTTGTTTATTTTATATATTAGAAGTGTGCATTTATTAATCCCAAATTCCCAATTTATCTCTCCACCTTATTTTTCCCCCCTTTGGTAATCATAAGTTTGTTTTCTATGTCTGTGAGTCTACTTCTGTATCATAAATAAGTTCATTGGTGTCATTCTTTTAGATTTCACATTTAAGTGATATCATATACTATTTGTGGCTAAATGGATGGATGTAGAAATTATCATACTAATTGAAGTCAGATAGAAAAAGACAAATATCATACATATTTATTATTTAATTTGGGCATAGCAAATGCAGCTCTTTTTAAAGGAATTTTTCAAACAGCATCTCATAGGGTGAGTGAGTACTGAGTGCTGACACACAACAGAAAAGGATCCACAATGAAAAATAGCTCAATTAAATTTTTATCCATTATATTAATGAATGGGAATATAGTTTATATTTAAGAGTTTAATAATTTTGCACTTTCCACTTTCTCCTTTAGGTATAGTTTATTTATTCATTCTTTCTGTTCAAATGGGTTGAACACCTACTACATCCCAGATATTTATCTAAATATTAGGGATTAATCTGAGAATAAATGGAGCTTACAGTCTACTGATTTAATTGGATAATTATTCTTTAATATTTAGCAGTGATAGGTCAAAGAATGGGTGTTGAAAATATAATTCCATGATAGTTTAAAATAAACATTTTACTCATAACCCCTTATGAAAAATATCATATATCACTTATTGATGTTCCTAAAGCAGAGACAATAAATGAATAGAAGTTTGCTCTGTCTGTCATGCTGTTGAGATGAGCTTAGGTTGTTTTTGTTTCTAATGGCCTATTATCGGGGATTTATGGGAACAGCACTGTATAAAATCTCCAAATAGACAGTCATTACCATACCAGCCTCTGCAGTGTTGTCAGGAGGCTATTACAGAAAGTATGGGGACTGGAAACATTGAAACCTTTCCACCACAGGATTGTCTGAGGACCACAGGGAGTCGATTTGGAAGGTCTGAAGCCACATACATACTTGTTATGCTTTCGGCGAGCCCTTGGTGTATTTCACCCAGAGGGCTAGCTCTATCCCTCTACTCCAGTCGTGGATGTCTGACACCTATTTTCTCCATATATTGCCAATTGCTCAGGCTGAGGTCTCAGTGCTTCCTATGGCAGACATGGGGATCTCTGTGAAGTCGTTACATGGATACTGTGTTTGATCAAGAGAATCTCAGAGACATTACAAAAGGACAGTTTATTGCCAAGGCCACAGTATCTCCTCACCCCTGTAGTGAGTTGAATAGTGTCCTCCAAATTCATGTGGATCTTGAGCCTCAGAATGTGACCTTATTTGGAAACAGGGTCTTGGCAGAGCTAATTAGTTAAGAATCTCAAGATACTATCAGGGACTTCCCTGGTGGTAGAGTGGACAGGAATCTGCCTCCCAATGCAGGGTATACAGCTTCAATCCCTGGTCTGGGAGGATCCCACATGCTGCTGAGCAACAAAGCCCGTGGGCCACAACTGCTGAGCTTGTGAGCAGCAGCTGGCTCACACACTGCAACGAAGAGTACCCCCACGCACTGCAACTAGAGAAAGCCCACATGCAGCAAGGAAGACCCAGCATAACAGCAATGTCAACAAAGAAGGTGCTGTCGTACTCGACTTAGAGTGGACCCTAAATCCACTCTCTGTTGTCCTTCGAAGAAAAAGAGAGCAGAGACACAGGGAACTGGGCCACAGGAAGATGGACAGAGAATGGAGTGTGGGGCTATGAGCCCAGGAACACCAAGGATTTTTGCAAATCCCCCAGTTAGCAAAAGGCAAGAGACAGTTCTTCCCTAAAACCTTCAGAAGGAACATGGCCCTTCAGATATATTAATTTCAGATTTCTAGTCTCCAGCACTGTGAAACAATGCGTGTCTGTTGTTTTAAGTCACCCAGTTTGTGGTAGTTTGTTATGGCAGCCTTAGGAAGCTAATACGCCCACATGTACTGAATGTGAGAAACTAGAAAATACAAGGAAAACACGCAACTGAGTACTGAGACCTCATAAATCAGTGCGTTAAATTAAAAGTTGAAAAATATGTTAAAAACTCTTGAAAGCAGGATCTTCCCAAATCCTTTTTGGAATGAAACAGAATCTAAGAAATAAATAAAACTTCACAAAAGTCATGTATTTTTATACTTTTAAGACAAGCCGACAAGCCTTAAGTGAGACTCATCTGATGGTTCACTTCTAAGCATAAAATATTTTGACTAAAAATTAGAATATTCTAGCTCTTTGGTTGTTGGTTTTATTTTGTACCTAGTAATGTATGCTTGTGCTCAGTCATGTCTGACTCTTTGTGATCCCATAAACTGTAGCCCACCAGGTTCATCTGTTGATGGAATTTTCCAGGCAAGATACTGGAATGAGTTGCCATTTTCTGTTTCAGAAAATCTTCCCAACCCAGGGGTTGAACTCACGTCTCTTTCATTTCCTGCATTGGCAGGCGGGTCCTTTATCACTACCGCCACCTGGAAAGCCCTATCAATAGTCTGGGTCATGTGCTAGTTCATCTATTCACTAACTGATTAACCCTGAATGAGTTACTCCTTCTACTTCAGTTTCCTCATTTGTCAGATGGGTTCATAATAGTTCCTCATTATAGGGTTGTTGTGAGGATTAAATAAGTCAATAAGCAAGAAGCATTCAGAGCAGTGTATATGGCATATAGTAACTTCCTAAAGCACGCTGGATATGATAAGTGTTTGCTCAGCTACTTAAGATTTGTTTTGGAGAGGCAGTAACATAACTATTGACTTTAAAATAAGGAAGGATATACATGACAGGAAATGAAATTCTGAACAGTAATATTCTCTAATCATGGATACTATCATTAAAATATGTGGAAAGAAATTAAAATATTGAGTTATTTTTTTAATCTTATAACTAGCAAGTAAAAATGCTAAATACCATGTTTCAAATTTTAAACTCTAAAGTCTTGTTGCATTTCTTGTTTAATGCTAAGCTATGTCAAGGAAATAAATGTGTTATCTGCTCCATTAACTAAAATTTGTTTTTGGGAAAAAAAAAAAAAACTCATTATATTTGCAAAGTAGAATTCACAAAACAAGCTGCCAAAACAGCTGTGCAGTTCTAAAAATAATAATAATGAACTAAGTATATAACCCCATAACACTCTCTTAAAAACTTACATTTAGCATTCTTTGATCTTTTACATTTTCATCTAGTTGACATGTTATGAAGAATATTTTTTGATTGCATGTTAAGATCATGGTTTTTCAAAAGAAGATCTTTTAGGGGAATGTAAATTTCAGAAGTGTCTCTTCAGCCATATCAGACATTGAGCTAAATTGTTTATGTAATTTAATATACATTTACCTGCCCACCACGCATGTATTCTTTCAGAGCTGGAAATAAAATCTACAACTAGAAGGGACCCCAGGAGACTCCTCAGTGCACTCCCCTAATTTAATAGATGTGGAAGCACAAGCCCAGAGAAGGGAAATTATTTACCACACACCATACAGCTTCCCTGGTAGCTCAGTCAGTAAAGAATCTGCCTGCAGTGCAGGGGACTCGGGTTAGATTCCTGGGTCAGGAAGATCCCCCTGGAGAAGGAAATGGCAGCCCACTTCAGTGTTCTTGCCTGGGAAATCCCATGGACAGAGGAGCCTAGAGGGCTACAGTCCGTGGTGTCACAAGAATCGGACACGACTTAGAGACTAAACCACGATACAGCGAGGCAGCGACAGACCTGCTGCTCTCCCATCTTTTCCTTTCATCTTCTGCTTTATTCTTTATGATGCAGTTGGGCCCTTACTAATTGATAAAGGGGAAAACCCATTCAGAATCGCTGGTTCAGATTAGGCTTTGCCATATCTGAATGTATCTAAGTTACATGCTCGGTGCCGAGGACTGTGGGCTCTGGAGCTAGGCTGGTTAGGTTTAATTATCAGCCCATCAGTTGCTGGCTGTGGATTTTATAATTCTGGACCTCAGTTTTTCTGATTTGTAAAATGAGGAATATAATAGTGGCTAGCTCATAGTGTTGATATGAGAACTAAATGAGGTAATTATATAAAACACTTAGATGACTGTCTAGCATGTGGTCATTCAATTAAAGTTGGCTATTAATGGCCTTACAGGATCTCCCTTAGACTCAGTTTTCTCAGCTACAAAATGAGAGGCACATTTACCTCACAGAGTCCCTGCCAGGATTAATTTAAATTCTCTACAGGAATGTATATGATACATAACAGAAATATATGGGAACTCATACATTAAACAAGCATGATTTAGAAGATGAAATCAAAATAGAATTTGATTTTTTTTCACTGTCCTTTAAAAATGTGTACACTGGGAAGATTTTTCTTTATATGTCTGGATCACCTCTATTACTTTTCTTTAAGGTGTAGAACACTTATTCATTTAGTAAATGTATACTGCCCAGCCCAGTATAATATAACCACTTCTTTATTCAAAGGTTATTTCTTCCCTACTCTTACCCTGAGTCAGGACCTAACTGGGCAATAAGTGCAGGAGGCTACCTGACTTTGCTCTCACCTCTGTTGCCCACACTGTAAACACCAACTGATCCCTGCAGGGCTCCTTGGAGAGTGGAAAAGGAGGTGCAGGACGGGAGGTAGAGAGTGCTTACTTAATTGGTGCTGCCACAAGAAAGTATTAGAAGGTAACTCCTACTCTATTGTGATTATTAATGGATTTTTTAAGAGACTTCCCTTATTGGGCTCTGCAATTGCAGTACCCACAGGTCAGTGATTGATTCTAATCTTTAAACCGTCTCTCTCCGGTCAGCTCTTGATTTTCCAGTTTCTATTCTAGATAGACATTTTTGTGTTGGAGCAGCACCCTCCCATCCTATCGTCTTAGATGAGAATTAGAATGACTCCAGGCTGGCTGTTTCTGCTATGTGGTCTACATCTGGTGTCTGAGGCACAGTTTTGTTTGCCTTGACCAACTTTGGAAATGCAGGTCAGCCAAAATATAACCCCTCAGCCAGCTCCTCTCCCTAGTTCTCTAGCTTTCCCCGGGCTGGGATGTATTTTAATATTGGTTTGCTATATGATGGAAAGAAGATCAAGGTCTCTGAATGGTCCAGTTGAAGGTCTTTTTCCAGGTCTAGGATGAAGAAAACTCTATCTCACCCTTAAAATTTCTGTACCTTCCTTAGGAAATTAGAGCAGTATAACCAGTTTTCACATTATGTAGTTTTAAATTTCCATATTTTTTACCATTGTACTTTGGAATTCATATGTATCATATTCTGATTTCCTTAATTAAAATTTGTAGTTTTAAAAAATTCTGTTATCTAATGATGTCTGTTCCATCAATTTGTTAAGAAATTCCTAATTTTTAGTTTTCTAAGAACTGTGTTGAATATAGTTCATAGATAAGCTGAAATGTTGATCACAGCATCAGACTGAAAATTGGTGTTATGGAGTGGGTTGGGGGAGAATTACAACAGCCAGATCCCCATTAAAAGGGTGGGCTCAGGCAGGCTTCACTGCTCTGAACACATGGGAGGAGGGAAGATGTGTAAAAACTCATGGAAACAGTACTAAGTACTGCAGCACAGTCAAAGCTTCTACCAGCAACATTCTTGGTGACTCAGTAAAAAGTTTTCCTCTTGTCAATGGAAAGAAGATTTTAGTTGCTCTCATCACAGACACACCCAAATGGTAACTATGTGAGGAGATCATATGTTAATTAGCTGGAATGTATTTTGGCCATTTTGGCCACTTGATGCAAAGAGCCGACTCACTGGAAAAGACCCTGATGCTGGGAAAGAGCGAAGGCAGGAGGAAAAGGGGATGCCAGAGGATGAGATGGTTGGATGGCATCACTGACTCAATGGACATGAGTTTGAGCAAACTCCGGGAGATGGTGAAGGACAGAGAAACATGGTGTGCTGCAGTCCATGGAGTTGCAAAGAGTCAGACACGACTTGGCGACTGAACAAGAAATAATCATTTGGGGTCCCCAGGTGACTCAGTGGCAAAGAATCCTCTGGACAAGCATGAGACACGGTTTCAATCTCTGGTCAGGAAGATCCCCTGGAGAAGGAAATAGCAACCCACTCTAGCATTCTTGCTGAGAAATCCCATGAACAGAGGAGTGTAGTGAGCTACAGTCCATGGAGTTGCAAAAGAGTTGGACATGACTTAGCAACTATACAACAACAGTGATCCTTTTACTATGTATATGTATATCAGTTGTATTCCTTAATTCTTATTTTCAAAAAAGCATGAAATGAAGACCCTAAAGGACATTGGCCAAATAGGTGCCCCCACTACAGTCCAGACATTCTTTGCTTTGGGAAACCATCTTTATCTTCTGTTCGTTTTGTAGTCACAGTTACTCCTGTGGATGGAGGTTTCTACAGAGTGCTTTCTCATGGAGCCAATTAAAAGTTGTAGGTGGTTTATGACTACCCCTCAGATTTGACTTGCTCTATCAGTTTCCATGGGCACAGAAGGGCCGAGAGGAGCTACTCCACATTCAAGGTCAGGAGGGGTGCCCCTGAGGAGATACTCCTCATCCAAGGTAAGGAGCCACGGCTGGGCTTTGCTGGAGCAGCCGTGAAGAGATACCCCATGTGCAAGGTAAGAGAATCCCAAGTAAGATGGTAGGTGTTGCGAGAGGGCATCAGAAGGCAGACACACTGAAACCATAATCACAGAACACTAGCTAATCTGATCACATGGACCATAGCCTTGTCTAACTCAATGAAACTAAGCCATGACGTGTGGGGCCACCCCGGACGGGCGGATCATGGTGGAGAGGTCTAACAGAATGTGGTCCACTGAAGGAGGAAATGGCAAACCACTTCAGTATTCTTGCCTTGAGAATCCCGTGAACAGTATGAAAAGACAAACTGATAGGATACTGAAAGAGGAACTCCCCGGGTAGGTAGGTGCCCAATATGCTACTGGATATCAGTGGAGAAATAACTCCAGAAAGAATGAAGGGATGGAGCCAAAGCAAAAATAATACCCAGTTGTGGATATGACTGGTGATGGAAGCAAGGTCTGATGCTATAAAGAGCAATATTGCATAGGAACCTGGAATGTCAGGTGCGTGAATCAAGGCAAATTGGAAGTGGTCAAACAGGCGATGGCAAGAGTGAATGTCGACATTCTAGGAATCAGCAAACTAAAATGGACTGGAATGGGTAAATTTAACTCAGATGACCATTATATCTACTACTGTGGGCAGGAATCCCTTAGAAGAAATGGAGTAGCCATCATGGTCAACAAAAGAGTCCAAAGTACATTACTTGGATGCAATCTCAAAAATGACAGAAGGATCTCTGTTCGTTTCCAAGGCAAATCATTCAATATCACGGTAATCCAAGCCTATGCCCCAACGAGTAACACTGAAGAAGCTGAAGTTGAATGGCTCTATAAAGACCTACAAGACCTTCTAGAACTAACACCCCCAAAAGATGTCTTTTTAATTATAGGGGACTGGAATGCAAAAGTAGGAAGTCAAGAAACACCTGGAGTAACAGGCAAATTTGGCCTTGGAGTACGGAATGAAGCAGGGCAAAGGCTAATAGAGTTTTGCCAAGAGAAGACACTGGTCATAGCAAACATCCTGTTCCAACAACACAAGAGAAGACTCCACACATGGACATCACCAGATGGTCAACACCTAAATCAGATTGATTATATTCTTTGCAGCCAAAGATGGAGAAGCTCTATACAGTCAGCAAAAACAAGCCCAGGAGCTGACTATGGCTCAGATGATGAACTCCTTATTGCCAAATTCAGACTTAAACTGAAGAAAGTAGAGAAAAGCACTAGACCATTCAGGTATGACCTAAATCAAATCCCTTATGATTATACAGTGGAAGTGAGAAATAGATTTAAGGGATTAGATCTGATAGACAGAGTGCCTGATGAACTATGGACAGAGGTTCCTGACATTGTACAGGAGACAGTGATCAAGACCATCCCCATGGAAAAGAAATGCAAAAAAGCAAAATGGCTGTCTGAGGAGGCCTTACAAAGAGCTGTGAAAAGAAGAGAAGCAGAAAGCAAAGGAGAAAAGGAAAGATATAAGCATCTGAATGCAGAGTTCCAAGGAATAGCAAGAAGAGATAAGAAAGCCTTCCTCAGTGATCAATGCAAAGAAATATAGGAAAGGAACAGAATGGGAAAGACTAGAGATCTCTTCAAGAAAATTAGAGATACCAAGGGAACATTTCACACAGAGATGGGCTCAATAAAGGACAGAAATGGTATGGACCTAACAGAAACAGAAGATATTAAGAAGAGGTGGCAAGAATACACAGAAGAACTGTACCAAAAATATCTTCATGACCCAGATAATCACGATGGTGTGATCACTCACCTAGAGCCAGACATCCTGGAATGTGAAGTCAAGTGGGCCTTAGAAAGCATCACTACGAACAAAACTAATGGAGGTGATGGAATTCCAGTTGAGCTATTTCAAATCCTGAAAGATGATGCTGTGAAAGTGCTGCACTCAATGTGCCAGCAAATTTGGAAAACTCAGCAGTGGCCACAGGATTGGAAAAGGTCAGTGTTCATTCGAATCCCAAAGAAAGGCAATGCCAAAGAATGCTCAAACTACCGTACAATTGCACTCATTTCACATGCTAGTAAAGTAATGCTCAAAATTCTCCAAGCCAGGCTTCAGCAATTTGTGAACCGTGAACTTCCAGATGTTCAAGCTGGTTTTAGAAAAGGCAGAGGTACCAGGGATCAAATTGCCAACATCCACTGGATCATGGAAAAGCAAAAGAGTTCCAGAAAAACATCTATTTCTGCTTTATTGACTATGCCAAAGCCTTTGACTGTGTGGATCACAATAAAGTGTGGAAAATTATGAAAGAGATGGGCATGCCAGACCACCTGACCTGCCTCTTGAGAAACCTATATGCAGGTCAGGAAGCAACAGTTAGAACTGGACATGGAACCACAGACTGGTTCCAAATAGGAAAAGGAGTATGTCAAGGCTGTGTATTGTTACCCTGCTTGTTTAACTTCTATGCAGAGTACATCATGAGAAATGCTGGGCTGGAAGCACAAGCTGGAAGCAGGATTGCTGGGAGAAATATCAATAACCTCAGTTATGCAGATGACACCACCCTTATGGCAGAAAGTGAAGAGGAACTAAAAAACCTCTTGATGAAAGTGAAAGAGGAGAGTGAAAAAGTTGGCTTAAAGCTCAACATTCAGAAAACAAAGATCTTGGCATCCCGTCCCATCACTTCATGGGAAATAGATGGGGAAACAGTGGAAACAGTGTCAGACTTTATTTTGGGGGGGCTCCAAAATCACTGCAGATGGTGACTGCAACCATGAAATTAAAAGATGCTTACTCCTTGGAAGGAAAGTTATGACCAACCTAGATAGCATATTCAAAAGCAGAGACATTACTTTGCCAGCAAAGGTCTATCTAGTCAAGGCTATGGTTTTTCCAGTAGTCATGTATGAATTTGAGAGTTGGAATGTGAAGAAAGCTGAGCGCTGAAGAATTGATGCTTTTGAAGTGTGGTGTTGGAAAAAAGAATGTGAAGCTTTCCATGGTGGCTAATGTGAAGGGTTTTGTTGCTATTTAGTTACTAAGTCACGACCGACTCTTTTGAAACCCCATTGGTTTGTAGCCCACCAGGCTCCTCTGTCCATGGGATTTCCCAGGCAAGATTACTGGAGTGGGTTGCCTTCTCCAGGGGATCTTCCTGACCCAGGATTAGAATCTGAGGGTTCTGCACTGGCAGGTGCATTCTTTCCCACCGAGCCTCCAGGGAAGCCCAGTATGCAGGGAACAGAGTTCATTTAGAAATTTTCTGTTTTAAGCAACTGTATTTCTTTAGGGTCACACTGTGTCCCTGATATATTCCTAATTGGAAGTTGGTCATGCCAATTTGAGCAAACGCTTATATTTGCTTAAAGTATTTACATCTTACTGGCCTCAACTTCAGAAAAGCCACACAATTAGATTACCAGCTGTTAGTGGAAGCCAGATATTTGTTGTTTTTTTCTTTTCCACCCTTAATGTGTCTCTTTCTCTCTCTCATCACAGCCAGTTTTTAAACCCTGACTGTCGTAGCTGCCACAGTTTTTTTTTTTTTTTTAATGGCCTGCTACCAGGTTAAGGACTTTCCAGTTTTTATTACTGAATAGCTTCTCTGAAGTTAGTTAACAACTACACTTTGAAAAATTGTGAAATATGTAAACAGTTGGCAAATATGAAGTATTTTATGAGTTTTGCCAGGTAATCTATTTTTGATATAGTTTACTGTACACATTTTGTTTACATATATAATTGTCACTGAATTCCTCACCCTGATATTTTGGTAAGGGTGCTTACTGGAATCATATGTTATTTCATGGAGGTTGTTGTATTGGGGAATTTGCACTCTGTTCTGTGTAGACAGGTAAAAATATATGGAGAAGATTTATCTGATAATTTCATTATCTCTGTGGATATAGGAAATTATTGATTTTATTTTCTACTATTTTTCTAGACTTACCTTCAAAAATAGAGAAGCATTTATATGATGTCACAAAAGGTAATTAGGATGTATTAACCTTGAGGCATCTATTTGAGGTTTCATATTTGTAACAATCTTCCTCAGCCTGTATAATTATCTGGCTAATGGTGATCAATCATTATGATGCTGATGACAGGCATTTTTCAGTGTTTCCAGTTTTACTTTTTTAAATCACTTATTTGACATCCTGAAGATTCAAATCCTTGAATCAAGCTGCCAAGCAAGAAGGGCATAGGCAGCAAGCAGACAAACCAATCTCACAACTTGCTGTCTCAAGGTTGTACTCAGAGATTGAATCCCTTCATCTATTATTTTTGCCAGCTTTTTTAAAGCAAAAGTTTTATAGAAGTGGAAGTGAATTTTTTTAAGTCTGACACCCTTACTGTCAGAAATACATTCATTCATTTAACATTTCCTGAGGACCGGCCGTTTGCCAAGTCTTGAGAAAGAATACTCACTGCCTTGGGAATGTTTGCCGTCTGGTCACAAATGTGGACCGAAAGCAACCAGTAATGAGAGGAGATGGGGCTTGACTGCAAGAGCTTAAATCTGAGCACAACATGAGCTACTGATGTAAGTAGAGTCCAGCATGCCAGACTCTCTGAGAGCCTCCAAATTCTTGTGATACAAACCACCTCTAGTCCACAGGAGGCCTCTAGGGTTTCATTCCTTTGTTTTCAGTCAGTAAGTATTTTGTGAGATTTAAAAGTATCAGTTGCTCAGTCATGTCTGATTCTTTGCAACCACATGGACAGTAGTCTGCTATTTTCCACTGTTCATGGAATTCTCCAGGCAAGAATACTGGAGTGGGTAGCCATTCCCTTCTTGAGGGGATTTTCCAAACACAGGAATCAAACCCAGGTCTCCTGTTTTGCAGGCAAATTCTTTACCAATTGAGCCACCATGGAAGCCCTTCTCACTCTTTTTCCAAGTATTTTGTGACATTTTCTTTTTACTCTTTACATCGTTGTGTTTTGTTCATACCTGCCCGGTTCCAAAGGAGCTCTTTGACATCAGGAGTGGCAGTGTCTCTCAACTGTATCCATGTCTATAAACTTAGAGTGCCTAGTGCAAATGTTTGCATGGGTTTTTCCCATTAACTCATTTATATAACAGTGTGAGTGGTTTAGTACCTTTATTAAAAGAGGAGATTGATATTCATATAAAAAAAGAAAATCCCAAGAGATTCAGACAGAAATCCTCTGTGCTATGCACAAAAGTGATAAAACTAGCTTGCTTTTCAATCTGTGGAGAATATGGCCTTTTAAACTCTACCCACTTTTTTCCTACCCTGAATCCAATCTAAAGAAACCGATTCTTAAAATTTATTCACCAGTGTTTTCTGCTCATCTAAGAGTGTTTTGAGAAAGAGATGGTAATTGAGATAGATGCTGTTCTTTTCCTAAAAAAAACTGGGTAGGAGTTTGTCTGTAAGGTAAGGTATGAAAGTGATGTCTTGTTAAGTTTAGCAAATCACAAGTCATAGGACATCAAATGAGGAAGGGACCGTGCAGTTTTATCTTTGAATATTTTTGCAGTGGCTGTGGTCAGTTGGGCTCTTTGAGGCATTTCCAGTGATAAAGAAGAGTGTGCAGATCCTCTGACACACGGAAACATGAAGCAACTTGAGACTTTATGACAAATACATATAAATATTGAGCCTCGTCTGTATGTAATTTCTTCTTTATCCTGCCCAAGTAGGGAAAGATCACATAAGCCAGTGGCAAGTGTATCATATACATACACAAACAGTCCCTTTTTCCATTGTTGAGGATTTATATCCAGTTGGTGGAGTGTTTTGTAATTTTCTTATAATTAAGTTCGACATTCTATGTCTGTAATCATGCAGCAATATTTCATAGATTACGCTGCAACATAGCAATTGCACAGACTCAGATTATGGATATATATATATAACCTCCCACTACCCTTTTCTGTCTGAAGGGATACAAAGGTAGGCTTGAGAAAAATGGGCCCTTTGTGATGCTTAGCTGCCACAAAAAAAGCAATAAAAGTTATTGAAAATTCCTGGGGTAAATTGTGTTTGTACAATTTTTTTTTTTTTCATTTTGGATTTGTCCCTTAGTAATTATTTCATTTTCAGATAGCTCCAAGGAATTTGGGCCATTAACTTTTTAATGCAGCACTCTGATTTTCCTAGGACTTGCCAGCATTTTTATTACTCATTTCTAATAACATCACTGAAAGGAAAGTCAGTATTCTCTCTCCTGTCCATCCAGAAAACCCTAGAACAGGAGAAGAGGAATGAGTAGAGCCAGGTCAGAGAGTCTGGAATCTCAGAGGAGCAATTTTTAAAAGCCAATTTAAGAGGTCTGAGTAAAGCAGGTAGTGGTTTATACCCTGGAAAAGTGACTCGTTGGAGAATTCTTTCCACAGTCCCTTAGAACTGATGTCCCTGGCTTATGTGTCTCTTCCCTGGGACACACTGAAAGTCTTTCTGACTTCTGTGTTAAATTACTTTCATGTTTGTTTCTATAACATTCAAAACCTATTAAACGAGGGTGGATTGATGTAATTAGGAATGGGGATTGAGAAAGACTTCCCCCGAATAGCAATCTTTGTGTAGAGGGCAAAGTTAGGAGGGGATGAAATAGATATCGTAGGTGCCATTAGCAGAGAGAGGGAAGACCGAGGATGATGAAAGGGAAAGTCAGGTCAGAGAGGTAGATGGGGAATGGCAAGCTAGATTTTTATACGTTGAATTTTTAATATGAGTGGGATACTTCATTGGAAGTTTTAATTCAGCACCCCAGAGGCAAATCAGGTTTTTCCAGTCATGTTGTCATAACGTTCAAAAAATGAATTGAGAATTAATCAACAATATATCTGGTTAACAAAGTGATTATAGCATTGAATGGGACTTTCCAGGTAACGAGGTGCTAAAGAATCCACCTGCCAAGCAGGAGACATGAGTTTGATCCTGGGATGATTCCCTGGAGAAGAAAATGACAGCCCACTCCAGTATTCTTGCCTGGAAAATCCCATGGACAGAGGAGCCTGGTGGGCTACAGTCCATAGGGTCACAAAGAGTTGGACATGACTTAGCACCTGAACAGCAGCATAGCATTGAAAACTGCAGGTATTGACATAGACTCAAGAAGTGTTTAATGAGTAAAGGATACAGAACACAAGATAAAAGAATTGGAAGAGAATTCAAATCTCTAAATTCAGTAGCAAATATCAGCAAATGCATTGAAATGAAGAAAACTTGATAGTTTCAAGCAAGGGTCTCATACTTCCTTGGTATTCCAAAAGGATGCACAGATCTCCTACACATAAAATGATCGTCATGTTTTGTGCCCAAAGTTAATGACTTTTAGATGATACTTGGAGAGAAATTTGTGGCAATGTCTAATTGATTGGTCATGGTCCAGTATTCTAAAGAACCATCTCCATGGCATGGAATGAGTCAGACTGCCAATAATCCAGTGGAGAAACTCAGAATGGAAAGAAAAAACCTATTCATCAATTCAATTTGAATTGAATTTGAGGTGTTTTAGTGGAATTTTACTGTCTTGTCAATACCAATTGTATCTCCCTGTTATTCTTTCCATTAAATTAGTGCGTATTTTTTATTTGTTTTTTTTTTTAAATTTCATCATAGCATCATCCTATCTATAATATGGAAAAACATGCATATTAGATAAGTATTTGCTTATTTGTTGAATGAAACATATTTCTCATTTTATTTTATCTTTGCTGAAATTATGAAAGATATATGAAGTATAATACATGTGGATTCTCATGAGCATTTTGGAAATGACTCATCTAGAATTAATTCATCAGCTCCTGTAATGCACTCCATTTCTTTCCCAGTACCCTTCATGAGTACTGCTGTGGTTCATAATAATTTAGATTTAGGGATTTTTTTTTTCCTTTTTCCCCCTTTTGCTCACTTTGTCAAATGACAGAAAGGGAAAACAGGAATTTTATTAAATGTTGACATAATTAGATAATGAGCAGAAATTTTCATGAAAAGTCTAGTTCTTTGCTCAAGAGTTTATTTAACAGTTAACAACTTAGATGCAGGAAATTATGTGCCACATTCCATGCAGCCTAAGGCTCCTTGGAAGGAAGAAAAATGCTTCCACCTTTCAGGAGCTGTGGAAATTGTTCCAAGACCAACAGGAAAAGCTTTATTTCTGTACAAAAAAGCTCTGTGGTCATCAGAGCAGAAGGGGCTTGAATTTTACATTGTGAAAGTTTTCTATGTAACACTGGGTTTTGACTCCATTGACCTTTAGAGATGGGAGGATGTGGACCGCAGAGCTGGAATTGCAACCCCATGAAAGGTATTCTCTTTTAGTAATACTTCAGTGGTACCAATATTTAATGTTCTCCTAAATGAGTGAAACACCTGGACACTGACCTGAGCGAATGCTGTTTCTCTGTCATATAGGACTCAGTAGCAATGTTCAAACTCATTGATTCATCCATTCAACTTACAGAAATTTATCTTAATAAAATAATTCCAAGTAAAAAAAAAAAAGCTATGTACCTGAAGATATTCTTTGCAGTATTAGCTGTACTAGCAAAAGATGAAAGCAACCTAACTATCCAGTGGTAATGGTGGTGGTGTTCAGTTGCTCTGTCTTATCCAACTCTTTGTGAGCCCGAGGATTATAGCACCTCAGGCTTCCCTGTCATTCACCATCTGCTCAAACCCATGTCCATCTAGTCGGTGATGCCATCCAACCATCTCATCCTCTGTCATCCCCTTCTCCTCCTGCCTTCAATCTTTCCTAACATCAAGATCTTTTTTTTTTTTTTTTCCCAATGAGTCAGCTCTTCCCATCAGGTACCCAAAGTATTGGAGTTTCAGCATCAGTCCTTCCAATGAATATTCAGGACTGATTTCCTTTACAATTGGCTGGTTTGATTTCCTTGCAGTCCAAGGGACTCTCAAGAGTCAATTCCAGCACCACAGTTCAAAAGCATCAGTTCTTCAGTGCTCAGCTTTCTTTCCAGTCCAACTCTCACATCCATCCATGACTACTAGAAAAACCATAGCTTTGACTATATGCACCGTTGTCACCAAAGTTAATGTCTCTTCTTTTTGATATGCTGTCTAGATTTCTCATAGCTTTTCTTCCAAGGAACAGGCATCTTTTAATTTCACGGCTGCAGTCACTATCTGCAGTGATTTTGGAGCCCAAGAAAATGAAGTCTGTTACTGTTTGCATTACTTCCCCGTCTATATGCCATGACACGATGGGACTGGATGTCATGATCTTCATTTTTCAAATGTTGAGTTTTAAGCCAGCTTTTTCACTCTCCTTTTACCTTCATCAAGAGATCTTTAGTTCCTCTTCACTTTCTGCCTTAAAGGTGGTGTCATCTGTGTATCTGACATTATTGATATTTCTCCCGGCCATCTTGATACCAGCTTGTGCTTCATCCAGCCCAGCATTTTTCATGATGTACTCTGCATATCAGTTAAATAAGCAGGGTGACAATATACAGCCTTGACATACTCCTTTCCCAATTTGGAACCAGTCTGGTGTTCCATGTTGGGTTCTAACTGTTGCTTCCTGACCTGCTTACAGGTTTCTCAGGAGGTAGGTAAGGTCTGGTATTCTCATAACTTTAAGATTTTTTCATAGTTTGTTGTGTTCCACAAAATCAAAGCCTTAGATGTAGTCAATGAAGCAGCAGTAGACATTTTTCTGGAATTCTCTTGCTTTTTATGATCCAGTGGATGTTGGCAGTTTGATTTCTCGTTCCTCTGCCTTTTCTAAATCTACCTTTTACATCTGGAAGTTCTCAGTTCACTACTGTTGCAGCCTAGCTTGGAGGATTTTTAGCATTACCTGGCTTGCATGTAAAATTTGTGCAATTTTGTGGTAGTTTGAACATTCTTTGGCATTGCCCTTCTTTGGGATTGGAATGAAAACTGACTTTTTCCAGTCCTGTGGCCACTGCTGAGTTTTCCAAATTTGCTGGCATATTGAGTGCAGCACTTTCACAGCATCATCTTTTTAGGATTTGAAATAACTCAACTGGAATTCCATCACCTCCACTAGCTTTGGTTGTAGTGATGCTTTCTAAGGCCTGCTTGACTTCAGACTCTAAGATGTCTGGCTCTAAGTGAGTGATCACACCATCCTGGTTATCTGGGTCATTAAGATCTTTTTTGTATAGTTTCTCTGTGTATTCTTGCCACCTCTTCTTAATCTCTTCCCCTTCCGTTAGGTCCATATAGTATCTGTCCTTTTTTGTGCCCATCTTTGTGTGAAGTGTTTCCTTGGTAGCTCTACTTTTGTTGACGAGATCTCTAATCTTTTCCATTCTATTGTTTTCCTCTGTTTCTTTGCATTTTTCACTTAGGAAGGCTTTCTTATCTCTCCTTCCTATTCTTTGGAACTTTGCATTCAGATGGGTATATCTGTCCTTTTCTTCTTTGCCTTTTGCTTCTCTTCTTTTCTCAGCTATTCATAGGACCTCTTCAGCCAATCATTTTGCCTTTTTGCATTTTACTTTTGTGGGGGATGGTTTTGATCACTGCTTCCTATACAATGTTTTGAACCTCTGTCTATAGTTCTTCACACCTCTGTCTGTCAGATCTAATCCTTTGAGTCTATTTGTCATTTCCACTGTTTAATCATAGGGATTTTATTTAGGTCATACCTGAATGGCCTAGTGGGTTTCTCTACTTTCTTTAATATAAGTCTGAATTTTGCAATAAGGAGTTCATGATCTGAGCCACAGTCAGTTCCTGGTCTTGTTTTTGCTGATTGTACAGAAATTATTAAATAAATTCAGTCATACATAGGTATAGAAATATTCTGTAGCCATTAAATGTTATCAGGTACACTATGTAACTAAGAAAAGCATTTCCATTCTAATGTTCTATAAGGGAATGAATAACTAGTCATAATATGTATTTAGCTAACATTTATTAGGCCCTTTCCATTTGCCATGCACTATTTAAGCATTGTACATTTATACATCTTCACAGTAATTCTAAGAGATAGATGCGATTATTACACATATATTATACCCAGGAAGGGGCTTTCCAGGTGGCGCTATTGGTAAAGAACTCGCCTGCCAGTGTAGGAGCCGTAAGAGACATGGGCTCCATCCTCAGGTCGGGAAGATCCCCTGGAGGATGGCATGGCAACCCACTCCAATATTCTTGTTGGGGGGAATCCCATGGACAAATGAGCCTGGCAGGTGCAATCTATAGGGTCACAGACAGACATGAGTGAGGCAACTTAGCATGGAGATATACATGAAGAAACTGAGCAAGGTTGCAGAGCTAGTAACTGCTGGGTCAGGGATTCAAAGCTAGATAATGTGTCTCTCGAGGTCATACTTAACCAGTCTTTATATAAGATCAGCAAACAAATGTGTATATTCACATCAGTTACACCTAGTTGGAGAAGGAAATGACAACCCACTCCTGTACTCTTGCCTGGAAAATCCCATGAGTAGGGGAACCTGACAGGCTGCAGTCCATGGGGTCGCGGAGAGTTGGACACAACTGAGCGACTTCACTTTCACTTTTCACTTTCATGCATTGGAGAAGGAAATGGCAACCCACTCCAGTGTTCTTGCCTGGAGGATCCCAGGGATGCTAGAGCCTGGTGGGCTGCCGTCTGTGGGGTCGCAAAGAGTCAGACACGACTGAAGCGACTTAGCAGCAGCAGCAGCAGCAGCAACACTGAGTGGATGTAAAAAGCTGAAAGAGAATATACAAAAAAATAAAATTACTCAACACTGTTGAAATTCATAAGAGACACATTTTTAAAATTTCCTCTAATGTTCTAACATATGGCTTTTACTATATAAAAATATGACTTAGTAATGTCTAACATTTGAGTACAAAGTTCAAACTTTATTAAAAAAGATGTTTCATATATTACGAAAGAGAGATGATCTCTGTCCAGTATAGCCATTTACCCCATTTGAAAATCCACTCCCAGAAGTGTGATGTTAAGTTTAGTTTTGGTAAAAGCTACCAGAGAGGCCCAGAGAGTGGGGAGAATAGATGCTTAAAGAATAAGGCTTTCATGGAAAATTGTAAGTAGGAGGATTTGCTAATATGTAGGTCAGAGGATGGCAGACTGAGTAATCTGTTCATAATGTAAATGTAGCAGGGATAACCGGTGTAATCAGTATAGGAAAAATCATATTAAACATTAGGGAGAACTTCTGAGCTTTAATAGTATTGTTTGGGGCTGTGTATATATATTTTAAAATAAAAGGTTTTACCTGAAAACCTGCAGCTACCCATCCCTTGGAGGAGCAGAAATGTTCATAGAAGGAAAGAATATAGCTGAAGGCAGGAAGAGAAGCACCACATGGAATATAAACTATATAATAGAGAAGGAGAAACTTGTGATTTATGTTAAACTTATTAAAGATGCACTGTGAGAAATTTGTAACTTGGGGGGTGCAAAATTATCTATAATGGTATCTTAATGAGTATGAATTGTGTAAAATTATATCCTATGATTAAAGAAGTTTTATAAACCTTTTTAATTTGGAGTCCAAGAATGGGTTTAGACTGATGCATAACTTCCATAAATTTTATATCAAGTTTAAATATGTGCAAGTGAGCAGTTTGACAGGGAGGGTTCCTGTGGTTTCTATCAAATAGTCTTAAATGTCTATAAGCTATTGACTACTATAATATCTACATTGATCTGTTTCAGGAAAAGATAAGGCTATACAGTTATTATAGATAGGTAGATAGATAAACTTCCCCTTTGGCTCAGTGGGTAAAGAATCTGTGCAGTGCAGGAGACACAGGAGATGTGGGTTTGATCCCTGGGTCAGGAAGATCCCTTGGAGGAGGAAATGGCAACCCACTCCAGTATTCTTGTCTGGAAAATCCCATGTACAGAGGACCCTGGCAGGCTACAGTTCATGGATATCAAAGGGTCAGACAGAACTGAGCAACTAACACATACACAGATAGATAAACAGATGACGAATAGATGGCAAATAATACATAGACAGGTGATAACAGGTAGTCTGTTGCACATAGTTTCAGAATCTTGTGGATGGACCCCTTCTAATGTGTTTTCTAAATATGCTGTTGGAAATTCTTATAATAAAGTCTTCAGATATATTGTTGAAATGAAAATAGGTAACACAAGCATTTAAAAACCTCCAATTTATGGTCACTGAGGAGTATAATGAAAAAGAATTTTGCTTTGGGTCTTCAGCTCTATCTTGCACATTATGTTTGTCATAAAACTGACAGATCTTTGGGATATTTGGGGGTTCTTCCTTTGGCCGCCATGCAGCAAGCTGGTCAGCCTTTGCTATCTGAGGTGCAGTAATCATCAGAGTAACCTGCCTTCTCAGACAAAGTCACCTGTTCCAGGACCAAGGCTCAAATAAATTTCCTTTGCATCTTGGTGACATCTCTTCTTTTCATTGTGAAATCAGTTGTCCTTGTTTAGAAAGCCATCTTTTAGGTTTCCCATAATCCAAACCTATAGGTAGAGCTTCGCTGGTGGCTCAGTGGAAAAGAGTCCACCTGCCAGTGCAGGGGGCACAAATTTGATCCCTAATCTGGGAAGATCCCTCATGTCATGGAGCATCTAAGCCCATGTGCCACAACTATTTAGCCTGTGCTCTAGACTGCAGCTGCCACTACTGAAGCCCATGTGCCCTAGAGCCCGTGCTCCACAGCAAGATAAACAGTCACAGTAAGAAGCCCATGCTCTGCAACCAAGAGCGGCCCCCCGCTTGCCACAGCTCGAGAAAAGCCCCCACAGCAGCAAAGACCTAGCATGAAAGTGAGTCGCTCAGTCGTGTCCGACTCTGTGACTGCATGGACCATACACTCCATGGAGTTCTCCACCAGAATACTAGAATGGGCAGCCTTTCCCTTCTCCAGGGGACCTTCCCAACCCAGGGATCAAACCCAGGTCTCCCGCATTGCAGTCAGATTCTTTACCAGCTGAGCCACAAGGGAAGCCCAAGAGCCATCACAACCAAAATTAAATAAATAAAATTATGTATTTAAAAAACT
The DNA here is from genome assembly GCF_001704415.2 of Capra hircus. Classification (NCBI taxonomy): domain Eukaryota; kingdom Metazoa; phylum Chordata; class Mammalia; order Artiodactyla; family Bovidae; genus Capra; species Capra hircus. Next base: position 74,916,574 of record NC_030808.1, read on the forward strand.
TACAGGTAGCAAGAATTTAAATAGACATGACACATAGTTTCCTGATTCTTCAAGGCATTGTTCTCTTGAAGCAAATAACCAATGAGAAGAGATTTGGTCCACTTTTAAAATCAGTTTTTATTGCCTTTAACTTTATTAAAAGCTTTATTGAGATGTAATTCACATTTGTTGCTTTCCCCCTGACTTTCTCTTCCCTTTTATTGGCTGTAAAAATGTATGTCTATGTGTGTGGGCATATGTGTATGTTTGTGTGTGGGGTTTAAAAATAGAGCAAATTGACTTTTGAGAAGCACAGTTAATAAAACACTTGGATTGTAATATAGGATGGAGTAAGACTGTACGCAGCACAGAAAAGTGGAATAATTTCAAAGTTTCTAATTGAAATAATAATTTTACTAGTTACCTTTTTTTCTTCCTAATGCCTGCACTAACTCTGACAATTGCTCCAACATTTTATAATTTAGACAAGAAAGCTTTGAATGGAATTTGTGACTTTGTAAGGAACATATAGCAAGATTGTGTTCTTGACAGAGTGTAATATTTCATGTTGGTTGGTATTGGCCCTTCCATGAGTTTCTGTGAGACTCCCGGTTTGTCTACTAAGTTGTCTATTATTGGGGAGGGATTTTGTGTGTGTATGTGTGTGCATGTGTGCACACCCTCAGTTGCTCATTCATGTCTGACTCTTTGTGACCCTGTGGACTATAACCCACCAGGCTCCTCTGTCTACGGGAATTCTCAGGCAAGAATACTGGAGTGGGTTGCCATTTCCCTCTCCAGGGGAATCTTCCTGGCCCAGGGATGAGCATGTGTCTCCTGTATTAGCAGGCAGGCTCTTTACCACTGCACCAATTTGGACATCTCCGCATGGTTGTCTGCTTGTGCAATTTCAATTTTTTGTTTGTTCAGCAAATGTTAATTGATTGTCTCCTCTATACAATGACTTATCTATGCTTGATGTTATGGGGTTTACAAAATTAATAAGAAAATGATCGCTGCTTCTAAGGAGGGACTTATAAATAACTGAAGGACAAGGAAGATTGTGGATCTTACTGTAACACACCGGTAAACAGGATGCTCTGGGAACAGAGGGAGTAACTTAAGTTTGAGAGGTCATAGAGGAGTGCATGCAGAGGAAGCTTTTTATCAGGGCTTTGAAGGGAAGATAGGGTCATTGTAGGCAGAGAAGGGCAAAGTGCTAGGACTTCCAACGGGACGAAAAACAGTGATTCACTGAATGCTTTCTGTGTGCTAAGCACCAGGCAAAATGGACTTTTTCCTATGAGCCAAGTGCTTTTCCTGTCCCCACAAACAGAGAAAGAAATGGAAGCCTGTAGAGATTTATTTTGTTTTCAGGCCAAAAGAGAGTGCAGGCAGCAGAATCACTGCCGTATTTGCTAAGCTGAAAGATTGTATTTCTCTTCTTCATTACCGTGTCTAGCACAGTGGTTGGCACACTTTTTCTTAAGGTGCCAGACAATAAGTATTTGATACGTTTCACATTTACACAATCTCTGTCACACTTATTCACCTCTGCCACTGTAACTCGAAAGCAACCATAGACCATACAGAAATGAATGAAGTTGGTTATATTCCAATAATACTATTTATGGATGCTGAAAAGGAAATTTTGTGCAATTTTCACATTTCATGAAATATTCTTTTTTGATTTTTCAAAACATTTTAAAATGTTATGTTTTAACATTTTAACATTTAAAATGGTTAAAAGGGTTAATACTATTTTTCACTCATGGCCCTGCAGCAATAAGTGGTGGGTTGGATTTGTCCTGCAGGATGTAGTTTGCTGACCCCTGATGGCTTATAACAGGAGATTAATAAATATTTACCATGAAAAGTAACTAGTGGGAGAAACACCTAGATCCTGGGTGTATCACATAGCTCCTGGGTCTTCCACTTGACTCCTAGTCTCCATAAGTGGCCCTGCTGGGAATTCTGGACTGTAATTTGAGTGACCAGTGGCCCTGTACTCCCAACACTGAAGCATATCATTTTAGACATAACTATACTTTATACAGATACATTTGTTGAAAAATAACAGGTCAGGAAATCAGCTGAGATAAGGCTTTGATTCTATTATTGAACCAAGAAGTATGTTCAGGCCTGTTCTTGAAGTGAGCAAAGATATGATATACCCTAAGTCACCTGGTTTGTTTATCTTTAAAGAGCAAAAGCTTTTTTGTGTCATCTATTTAAAAACTATTGAGTTATATTTGATGGCCTCCTTTTGATTAAAAAATAAGAAAAAGTCCCTGAAGTTGAACTTATTTATATAGTGAACATGATGTAAGCCGGATGATATTCCTAGATAGCATTGATGAAATCCAACATACTTGAATATACTTAGCAAGATCCAGTACACCTGAATATCTCTGAGGCAGACCAGTACTCTTATAAAGAGAAACACAAAGCTGTTGGCTTCGGAAAGTGGATCCCGGGAACATTTTAAGTTTTATTAGACATGTTCCTACCTGTTCCTCAGACTGGACTGTGGAATTTTATCTTTGTTGGTCTAAAAGTAGAGTCTTGATAACCACTTTTATGTTAGAACTTTTCATATAGGTCTGTCTGATTTCAGAGGTACCAAGAGTCTAATGATTATGAAGATTCCACTTAATATAGTGTAAAGAGTGGCCTTGGAAACTTGTCTATCCTTCCTTCTTATTCTTCCTCTGGAAAGTGGAGTAATGATAGTCATTTCATTGGGTTGATACACAGATAAAATGAGATAATGAATCATTTGAATTAATTTACCCTATTTTTAGAACTTTTTTTTTTGCTTTTTATCTGTGACAGAATTAAAAATAGAACTCCGTGTATTACAGTTCCCTACTATGTTTATTGTGAACCCAAGTTTTTCCTTTTAGTCTCTTTTCGATCTCACCCTGAATGTGAACCAATAATTTCCTAACTTTGTTCTGACAACACTTGTCAAAAATATGATGTACCCAACTGGTTGTATTCTATAGCTTTTGAGAAAAGGCATCCTTGAAATACACTTTGTTGATGGCATGAATTAACACAAAATATTAGATTAATTTAGTTACTATGAGTTAGAAGAGCATTTATTTATTCCTTATTTAGATTTCTGATGTGCTGTGTAGTTATGATGGTTTATGAAAACAAGCCTGGATATCTTATGCTAAATTATTAGCAAAAGCCTAACTCAAAATGAGGTTTTAGTTCACATGATGGAAGGATTGATTCCTTTGATTTTCCCCAAGAGAAATGAGTGTTTCAGTCTTTAAAGATTAAATATAACACAGGTTAGCTCCTCTTCAGTCCCAGTAAGGAGAGTTTGCTATAATTCTACAGATCTTTGCTCTAAAGCTCATTTTCATTATTCTTATTGATGCTTATCAATTAAGACGATTTTGTGTCAGAGAAGGATAGGAATAGGATGCTTTGTTAGAAGGCAGCAGAGTTTCGGAGGACATCTTTAGACTCACATGTTTTTCCATTTGACCCTAAAATCAATAGACTGTTGACCAAGGTCTTAACTTGAATTTTTATATGTTAGAAATTTATTTGTTCTGATTTGAACTTTAAAACTCAGTTTCTTTTACTTCAATAAGAGAATTCCATTGCAGAGCCAATATATTGTTTTAATCAATGCTTCTTAACTTGTCTGTATGTGAAAATTCCATGGAGAGCTAAAAGTAAAAAGATCATCCTTGAACTCATACTCACGTTTAATAGATTTGGAGTGTGGTCAGACATAGGTATTCTTTTTTCTCTTTTTCCTCTGTTTCTCCTGATTTTTAAAAACAAAACCAGTAGACTTTAACATGTAGTTTTGGTGTTCATCTCAGTTACTTGGGGATTTTATAAAGCTAAAGACTGATTCTTTAGTAGGTCTGGGGTGGGACATTGATGGGGCCAACATTGATGTTCTAAGCATCACATTTTCAATAACAAAAATATAAATTAAGGGCTGATTTTGTTAGGGAACTTTTTATCTGTGAATGACTTGACTAAACCACTGTCTGTGACGTAGTTATATTTGGCTTCATTAGATATTCAAAATGATCTCATACTTTACTTGTTAAAAAAATTACCTTTCTTAGTATCACTTTGCTTAATTCAGTTCTACATTTACTGAACACCTAACACGCTCACTCTTTTGCTAGGCTTGCAGGGAATGTACAGAATAGAAAAATACAAATCCTGTACTTAAGTAGCTCAAAGAGGAGTTAAGTTCTGATGCTAATGACAATGATTTAAGTACAAGGCATTATAAAAGAAGTAAAATGTTTGAGTTTTTGGTTAATTTTGAGATGTTATGCCATTTGGTTTCCAGGTTTTGGAAATTCAGTCCTTTTTTGTTTTTCTTTTCTGTAAAGAATGTATGTATGCCTGGGGTGTGGGCAGTGTAGGTCTTAGGGATTTTTATCTATTTTGGTATGGGTATATCTAAAGTACCTAGAACAGAGCTTGACTAAAAAATCTTGAAAATGTGAGTGGAATGCACATGGTTGGTAACAGGTATCTGCCACCTAGTATTTCAGAACAGTGGCTTTTGAAGCAGACAGTGTGATGGATGCCCATTGTAAAGGTAAATAAGCCTAACATATCATGTCATACACAGGACAGTTTCTTTATGGGAAAGTAGAGGCGGTATGGAAGAAGGATATGGACAGAACGAGTGTTATGTATCAGGCATTTCAAGACCATACAGAATCATAGGTAACACTTGCCCATGTTTATATATCAGGTTCTTCTTATCAGGTCCTTGGAGTTTTAGTGGAAACTGTGGTTAAGAGGATTGTTTAAGCAGGCTAAGTGTTTGGAGCACTCAGTCTTTTGTGGAAACCTCAAAACTACAGATGAGTAGAAAATCATAGGATTTTTGTGGAGAATTTATGAATTTTACTTGATCATGGATGAGAAAGTTCTCTAAATATAAGATCTTTTCTTCCCATATATTACTTCATTTAAAAATAACCAGCTATTTCTCTTTTAGATCTTTTAAATGGTCAAAAGCAAGTGATAGAACTCTCTAATATACTTTTAGGATTTCATAAGGTTAAAAATTATAATAAACATGATTTTGATTATTCCTGGGAAAATAATTATCATTTTATGTTATTTTATAATATATTATTGTAGACTCTAATTATAAGTATCTCCAGTACTTTCATGTCAGAGAAGGATAGGAATAGGATGCTTTGTTAGAAGGCAGCAGAGTTTCAGAGGACATCTTTAGACTCACATGTTTTTCCATTTGACCCTAAAATCAATAGACTGTTGACCAAGGTCTTAACTTGAATTTTTATATGTTAGAAATTTATTTGTTCTGATATACTGTTGTATATACTGTTGTGAAAACTTTTTGTAATATTATAACTTTTAATTCATAAGACACGTTCATTTGAAGTCATTGTGTTAAACATTTTTTTTAATCCTCAAAAAGTAGTTTTTGAATGTCTTTCCAGAAAATTAACAAAGTGATCAGCAGCTCACTTGCCAAGGGAATTAAGAGCAAAGTTTATGCCTCCCACTGCTGGCTTACTTGTACAAAACAAATGTCAGAGGCAGCACATGGGAAACTTGTAATGGTTTAATTTACATGTATGGAGTCAGCACAAAATTAATAGCAGTCTGTCACCAAGGTTTGTTAGCTAATTGCTGGGTTTTAATGTTAAGCAAATGAATGAATTTTAACAATGTTTCAAGAGCCTCTTTGGGAACCTATTCTTTCTATTCCTCTTGACATACCAAGCTTCTTTCTAAATATATTTTCTAATTCTTCAAGTATTAAGATGGCAACTTTTGTTGTCTTTGGCATTCGACCCCCTCCCTAGTAAAATCAGCTGATCAACCTCTCAGAAAAACCCATAAGGAAAAATTTCCAGGGCCACTGCTATTATTTTCTTTTTTACACATCCCTTTCCTTGTAAAGGACAAACAGGTCAAATTTTCCCAGAGGCTGCAGGAAGAATGACTTACTAAGTGTTTTATAATCTGACTCTACATAAAAGTAATTTAAGTAGGAAATCGTTCAGTTCAGTTCAGTCACTCAGTTGTGTTCGACTCTTTGCGACCCCATGGACCGCAGCATGCCAGGCCTCCCTGTTCATCACCAATTCCTGGAGTTTACCCAAACTCATGTCCATTGAGTCGGTGATGCCATCCAACCATCTCATCCTCTGTCGTTCCCTTCTCCTCCTGCCTTCAATCTTTCCCAGCTCAGGGTCTTTTCAAATGAGTCAGCTCTTTGCATCAGGTGGCCAAAGTATTGGAGTTTCAGCTTCAGCATCAGTCCTTCTAATGAACACTCAGGACTGATTTCCTTTAGGATGAACAGGATGGATTTCCTTGCAGTCCAAGGAACTCTCAAGAGTCTTCTCCAACACCGCAGTTCAAAAGCATCACTTCTTCGGTGCTCAGCTTTCTTTATAATCCAACTCTCACAGCCATACATGACCACTGGAAAAACCATAGCCTTGACTAGATGGAACTTTGTTGACAAAGTAATGTCTCTGCTTTTTAATATGCTATCTAGGTTGGTTATAACTTTCCTTCCAAGGAGTTAAACATCTTTTAATTTCATGGCTGCAGTCACCATCTGCAGTGATTTTGGAGCCCAAGAAAGTAAAGTCTTCCACTGTTTCCACTGTTTCCCCATTTATTTGCCATGAAGTGATGGGACCAGATGCCATGATCTTAGTTTTCTGAATGTTGAGCTTTAATCCAACTTTTTCACTTTCAAGAGGCTCGTTAGTTCTTCACTTTCTGCCATAAGGGTGGTGTCATCTGCATATCTGAGCTTATTGATATTTCTCCTGGAAATCTTGATTCCAGCTTGTGCTTCATCCAGCCCAGAGTTTCTCATGATGTACTCTGCATATAAGTTTAATAAGCAGGGTGACAATATACAGCTTTGACGTACTCCTTTTCCTATTTGGAACCAGTCTGTTGTTCCATGTCCAGTTCTAACTCTTGCTTCCTGGCCTGCATACAGGTTTCTCAAGAGGCAGGTCTGGTGGTCTGGTATTCCCATCTCTTTCAGAATTTTCCACAGTTTCTTGTGATCCACACAGTCAAAGGCTTTGGCATAGTCAATAAAGCAGAAATAGATGTTTTTCTGGAACTCCCTTGCTTTTTCAATGATCCGGTGAATGTTGGCAATTTGATCTCTGGTTCCTCTGCCTTTTCTAAAATCAGCTTGAACATCTGATAGTTCACAGTTCACGTTAAAGCCTAATCTATTTCTAAGGTGTATGTCAAAAATATGTCTTATGATGTAAACAAAAGATATTTTTTTCTCCCACTGCCCCTCTCTGTATTTTATTCAATGAGGAGTAATTTTAATCTATTCCTAGAGATAATCTCCAGCAGGCCCATAGCATCTCTGCTACCCTACTGACATGCGAAGTCACCAACAGTGTAGGTTCAGTAATTAGCATATAGACTAAGGGATTAACCCACACTTTGAACTTGATTTATTAACAGTTAAACCTTTCTTTCTTAGAGTCTCTTACTATCGCTTTCTATTTAGCAGTTATATGAGCTCTACCAGAGTCGAGGTGCTTTGTGGAGGGGAGAGAATTAGTAAGCAGAGTACAGGTCTCATTGGCCTCAATTTTGTCAGTACCCAGCCTTGGCAGATGTGTTTAAAGTTGCTGTCTTTGAGTAGACCAGTTTCACAGAAAAGCTTTCTCTCATGACTCCTCTCTTGAGATCTTTAAGGATTCCCTGCCAGATGCTTTCCCCTGCAGTTCCTTAACTGGCATCTCTATTGCAGGTGTTTCCTTTGTAGATCTGTCCCCAGCAATGCATACACTGTGACGCAAGTCCAATCTCTTTGTGATGAAAAGCCTTTCTCCTTTGACTCCAGTTTAGCCTATCCAAGGCGACTCCTCCCCTCCTTTTCCCTCCTTTACTCTTCTCATCTGTCTGTCTCTTTGGCACAGCTTAGGTCTTAGTAAAATTTTACCTTTCTTAGATGTGAGTCAGATGTGTCTTTCCCCTGCTGAGAAGTTGCACTCCTCAAACTTTCCTCTGCATGGGTGTGGCAAAGATAACAGCACCGCAATAGCTTTTTTTCTGGAAAAACTTGATAAGCAGTTTTATCTAAAATCCTGCTTCTGAACCTTGGACCTCTGTTTAAATCTTGTTGTATCTCAGGGGGCCAAGAGTAATAGAGAATAGAGCATGCTCCCTTTCATCACCTATGTAAATACTGTATATGGAAATTTGTGAACCCACAGAATGCATTGTGAACCCACAGAATGCATTGTGATAGCTACTGATTGGGTTTCTCAGTTAAATCTGAGGCAGGAAAAAGTCCCAATTAAATGTGTTACATATTTAAACAAGTTGAAGATAAAGACAATTCCTCTCATTGTGATTTCTTAACCATTGACTTGGCATTAGTAATTAGACACAGTAAGACATTTGTGGCAGATCAAAGATGTATAAAATATAGTTGTCTATATAGGCATACAATCTTATTGGGAAATCCAGGTATATTCAGTATAGATAAATTTGTCTCTGATATTATTGATCAAACTACCCTGATGTAGTTTGGCAATCCATTTGGTTTGGTATTTGCCAAAGGGCAAGGCTAGCTTGGTATCCAGGGGGGCATTTTGACATGGTGATTTGGATTGACAATTGGATATTGATCATTAAGATGGGGATGATTCATGAAATGGAAGGTTGAGGTGGAGAAGGGAAAAAAAAAAGAGTAAATTAACCTAGAATAGGTTATTGGTTGTATAATAAGCTTATATTTAGTCTACATATTTTACTGCAATGTCTGTCTACAAACACACACACACACACACACACACACACACAATGAAGGCAGTTAGAGACAAATCCAAGGGTGTATCACACACAGCCTCTCCTATATAATGGGCTAATGATGAAGAATTCTGGCATTGTCCTTAAGACCTACCTTTGAGTCCATGGAGTGATCGTGAAATCCAGCACCTGGGTTATTTTCATTGCTTTTTCATATGCTTAAACTTTTTCTTTAACCATTATCTAAAGTTAAAGTGTTTTCATTACTTTGTGGCAAAGAAAGATTCATATTTTTTATATCTTACACAGAAAGAAAAACTATTTGTGTTTTTCCCTTGAGGAAATATTTATAAACTACTCTCACAGATTTCCTTAGAGAAGAAAGTATAAACAACCTCCCTACACACTCCATTTATAAACATTTCCATTAAATCTGTTTTACCTTTCATTCATGGAAAGTGCATATTCATATGTGGCATGTCAGGGACTTACTGCATTTTACCCGTGCACTTGGAATTTCTTTGTTCCAATCCAATGTGTTTGGGCTTTTGTTTGAACATAATTGTGTTCACCTTACTTAATTCTTTCTCTTTTTCCTTTGCATTTTATGGATATGTTGGTAACTGCATTTAATATGTAAAGAGTTGCTTTAAAGCCATTCAGCCGTACTATAGTGAGTTGCCATTTCCTTCTCCTGACCCAGTGATTGAGCCCACATCTCCTGCACTGGCAGGCAGGTTCTTTACCACTGAGCCATCTGGGAAGCCCCAAAATAAACTTAAGAAGTTTTAAAAATGTTTTTGCTTTAAATGCATTCAATGTATAGTATATACTATGCTAAATAGCATGTAAATTAGTATGCATCATTTTTAAAGAAACATATTCATGAATATCCTAGTTTCTTTACAAAATATATGTAAATTAAATATGTATAATTAAATTTATATTTGTAAATATATATAAATATATAACTGTCCACATATATCAAGTCTGTTAGCTATAGATTTGTGTGTGTATGTCTGTGTCTCTGTGTATGCGTAAATGCAACATGAAATTTGAATAGAGTGTAGAAATCAATGAGGATAAATTATTGCAAAATTACCAAAAGCTTTCTCCTCCTTACAGATCGTCTCTCTTTAAAAGAACAAAGAACAATGTATATTTGGTTAGATTGTTGAGAGTTTCAGTTATTTAAATATCATAACATTATCTCAATGTTTAAAGCAAGAGTTTGAAACCAAAGGAAAGACTCAGTCACAAAGACTCTGTCTTATTGTAGCTAGTTGGATACCATTCCCTTTCACTTTTCACTTTCATGCATTGGAGAATGAAATGGCAACCCTCTCCAGTTTTCTTGCCTGGAGAATCCCAGGGATGGAGGAGCCACAAAGACTCTGTCTTATTGTAGCTAGTTGGATACCATTCCCTTTCACTTTTCACTTTCATGCATTGGAGAATGAAATGGCAACCCTCTCCAGTTTTCTTGCCTGGAGAATCCCAGGGATGGAGGAGCCTCGTGGGCTGCCGTCTATGGGGTCACACAGAGTCAGACACGACTGAAGTGACTTAGCAGCAGCAGCAGCAGCAGCTCGGTTCACTATTCTCTGGCCTGAACGTGAATATGTATGACAATGAATTCATCATCTGGTATAGCACAACCAGACAAGCCATAGCAGTGATGTGCAGTTTCTCTCCCGACCAGAATTCATGTCATAAAGCTCTATAAATCTCATTAAATGAGCTATTTTTACCTCACTGTAGAATAACAAACAGAATCCTCCAGGTGGGTGTACTCATTAGATGCTGTATTACTCCAGGAAAGACTTTAATGGCTAATGGAGAGCTTCCATGGGCTTAATGCATACCTCTTTAGGAAACAATGTATGTGCTTGGCTGTGTTTAGATTAAATGTAACAGATTTCTCTTTTTATTTTAAAAACTGGGAGTCAGAAATGAGAAAAGTATAACTTTAGTCCTTGGAAAATATAATTGTTATTGATTGCTTTTAAACAACTAAATTAAGTTTGCCTGATGGTTCATCGAGGTGGGAAATCAAGTTGTGCCTATCTCTGATATGTAAGACAGAATCTAATTTGAATCCAAGTGCGTTTTTATTTTATCACATTAAATGTGAATTTAATTCCATGTAAAAACTTATGCTGTGATATACACATCAACATTATTACCTTAGTGCATTGATAATTCCAACTTTCCTGAGTATAATAATCATTTTTGCCCCTATCAATCAACTTAGAAAGTGTCTAGTAGTAAAACTCAGAAATGCTTTCTCTCCTCTGATTCTAATTTTAATATGTATGCCTCACTCTTAGACCTATTTATTGACTTTTCCTGAAAAACAGTAATTGGGAAAAGTTCACAGTGTGCATAATATTAATAATTTTAATTTTTTATTACTTTAACAAAAGTAACTCTCTAGTGAAGTCACATACACTATGTCCAGCAGGTTGATAAATGCTCTGTTTGTATTATTTCCTTTAATCCTTACTATAACCTGTTATGGAAGTTTATTAACTTCTTTTTCAGAGATGAGGAAACCAAGGCATCTACAGATAAGAAATTTCCTGGGTTCTTACAGTTGGTATGTGGTGGAACCACAATTCATACTCTATTCCTGTGACTCCTGAGTTCAAGTTCTTACACTTCACAGTAATAGTTCTCTTCTATCCTAGCCGGTGACCTGATATAATTTCAGTAGAACTTTAGCAGAATTGTATTGTGGAATGTTACCTAATATTCCAAATATTAGATATATTATTGAAACCAAATCATAAGAGTATTCACTTGTTTACTTATTTTAACTTCCTTTGATTGCATTGTTAAACTTTTCATAGTGTAAACTCTTAGATAAGTTTAAGTCTATATTTAAATGTAAACGTTTAATATTTTCCAACTTGATCTTTTCATGTTTCTATATTAGTTCTAGAATCTTGGCTTTTGCCTGTTTGTGGAATCAGGTATTTTGACTTCAAAGGTAAATTACAGATTATTGCTAGTCTCGTATCATAATTTATGCAGTTATTCTCTGTATATGTTTCCTAAATAGATTCTGTGATTATCCAGAGTGATAAACTTATCAAATATCGCTATCACTGTATTGAAAATAGCAGTAACACACATGTAATTTGAACACATATTTTTTTTTACAAAAATGCATCATAATACTAAGGTAATATTATATATAGCTATTTTTAAACAGGTGTAAATGAATAACAAATATTATACATGATTCATTCCCTTTATTAAGTGAGTAATTTTCATAGCCGTCATTCTTTGAGAAAAATTTCCTGCATTTTTTTTTATGCTGCTAATTTTAAGAAGCTTCATCTGATTAATATGCAACGGTAGGACCCCACACTGTCTGTGGAGTGTGTTTCTCTCTAAATAAGTCCATTTCTTACCTATCAAAAAATAAATGAAATGGTAGGGCTCAGTATATAATTTAAATGACACCATCTTCCCTTTTGGGCTTCCCTGGTGGCTCAGTGGTAAAGAATCCGCCTGCCAATACAGGAGACGCAGGTTCAGTTCCTGGGTTGGGAAGATTCCCTGGAGAAGGAAATGGCAACCCACTCCAGTATTCTTGCCTGGAACATCCCATCGACAGGGGATCCTGGCAGGCTACAGTCCGTGGGGTTGCAGAGTTGAACACAACTGAGCAAGACCACCACATCTTCTCTTTCAAACTCAGCCTTTAGCCATACCTGCTGCTGCTGCTGCTGCTGCTGCTGCTGTTAAGTCGCTTCAGTCATGTCCGACTCTGTGTGACCCCATAGACGGCAGCTCACCAGGCTCCTCTGTCTCTGGGACTCTCCAGGCAAGAAAACTGGAGAGGGTTGCCATTTCATTCTCCAATGCATGAAAGTGAAAAGTGAAAGTGAAGTCGCTCAGTCATGTCCGACTCTTAGCGACCCCATGGACTGCAGCCTACCAGGCTCCTCCGTCCATGGGATTTTCCAGGCAAGAGTACTGGAGTGGGTTGCCATTTTCTTCTCCGTTAGCCACACCTAACCTTTTTGTTTTTCAATTCTTTATATCAATTTCTATATTGCTATATTGATTCTAGTTCATATTAATATTTCTGGACACATCAATAGAACATCCTAATTCCCTCAAAGTCTTGGTTTGTTTCTATTGGCTAAGGCTAAATTAGGACTTCCCTGGTGGTTCAGTGGTAAAGAATCCACCTGCCAATGTGGGAGACGCAGATTCAATCCCTGAGTCGGGAAGATCCCCCGAGGAAGGAAATGGCAACCCACTCCAGGATTCTTGCCTGAGAAATCCCATGGACAGAGGAGCCTGGCAGGCTACAGTCCTTGGAGCTACAAAAGAGTGCGACATGGCTTAGTGACTAAACAACAACAAAGCTAAATTGAGTAATTCCTTTTCTCCTTCCTTGTTTCATCCTTTTTTCCTCCCGCATTGCCACATTTTTATTAATCATATGTAATTTATATTACGCTTGCCAGGATTCATGATTTGTCAATATTGTCTTATTTCCTCTTTCCCTTTTCTTCCATAAGATTTGTTCCTTGTCTGGAAGCAGAGTCCAGGATCAATAAAATGATCTATCTTCTCTTAAAAATATTAACCTCTTTTGGAGGTTAAGAGTATTAAAAGGATGGTTTTAGTTAGGTTCCAGGAGCTCTGGGAATTCAAATCATATTTTTTTATCCAGAGTCAGGTTATATTTTACCTTCAATGCAAAAGTTAGGAGATCAGATGGTTTTTTGATATATTTTATATGTCATTGGTCAGAAATTCTCTCTGAGTTTATTGATCAATTCATAAATACATTTTCAAGTGATTGGATTTATGCTACTAAAATATTTACTAAACAGCTAACTTGTCAATAGGATTTAGTTCCTTTCTGTTGCTTTCCTTGGCATTAAGAACAAATCAATTCCTTGAGGATATGATGTGAGCAATGTTAGGAATGCAATAACATGAGAATCACACTTAAGGTAATGCTTTTTTATCATTAATCTTTCTTGTATTCTTTTTCTTTTCAGTTTCATTGAGATATGTGTCTTATATGAATTAAGCAGTAGTTTTCAGAGTATTTTTCCTAATTATCCACTCACAATTTTTGCTATGGCTGACATCAAATTAAGATGATCATTGTGTTACTTAGAGACAAGTAATTATTTCTGAAATTGTTGACAATAAAAGATACCTTGACAGAGCCATTGATTCTAGTTAAAGGCAGCTAATCTAGATATACATATATTTTATTCCCTCTGTCTTTTCATACTGTGAAAAGCTGGGTGGACTCCGGGAGTTGGTGATGGACAGGGAGGCCTGGCGTGTTGCGGTTCATAGGGTTGCAAAGTATCAGACACGACTGAGTGACTGAACTGAACTGAACTGAACTGATTGCCTCTGTCACTCTAGAGTTGGAAATACCATATCCTTTCTTAAGAGCCTGTGTGTTTCATCATCCTGTCAATAAAGAATGTCTTCCTTGGCTCCATGCAAAATGTCTCTGATTTGCTTATTTTGAATCTAGGGAATATTTGATCAAAATTCCCATTATAAAGTATATAATTTCATGATTTTGAAGATAGACTTATCTTTTTAACTGTTTTTTCTCTAGGTTAAACTTGATTTCTCTTGAGTATAACTTCATAGGGACAGTGTGGTATTATTAAATCCTCTTACTTTTTCCATTTAGAAGACATCATACATGTCATAGGTTGTTATTTGTGGTAGTGAACAAAGCCTGGTAATTGTATTTAAGAAACTCTATGAAGGGGAGACAAATCTAAGTTATACTTAATGACTGTAGCGGTAAATAGTTTTTTCTTTTTTTTATAAACTCATGAAGACATTATTCTAAGACATTTAGTAATGATATAATATGTGCCTGCTGTTGTGCCAGGTATAGAGAATAGAAACTGTGGTGACCTAAATGGTGAATCAGTCCAAAAAGGATGGGATATGTATATGCATAGATGATTAACTTTGCTGTACAGCAGAAACTAACACAACATTGTAAAGCAACTATGTTGCTGTTTCGTCACTGTCATGTCTGATTCTTTTTCGACCCCACAGACTGTAGCCTGCCAGGCTTCTCTGCTCATGGGATTCTCCAGGAAAAAATACTGGAGTGGGTTGCCATGTCTTTCTCAGGCGATCTTCCCAACACAGGGATTAAACCTACATCTCCTGCTTGGCAGGCATACTCTTTACCGCTGAGCACCCGCGAAGCTCAAAGCACTATATTCCCAATTTAAAAAAAAATCCACTACGTAACTCCTGGTCTATCTTTAAAAAATCAAGAAAAATAGAGGTGCTATTGTTATCTTGTTTACCAGGGTATTCCCAGTTCTTTTATGAATACCTAATGCAGAAAGAAAGAAAGTTTAGTTGCTCAGTTGTGTCTGACTCTTTGCGACCCCATGGACTGTAGCTTACCATGGGATTTTCCAGGCAAGAGTACTGGAGTGGGTTGCCATTCCCTTTGCCAGAGGATCTTCCTGACCCAGGGATCAAACCCAGTTTTCCACATTGTAGGCAGATGCCTTACCGTCTGAGCCACCAGGAAAGTCCTGGTGTAGACTGTCCTAAATAGTTATATGCTCTTATATTTGAGTGCTCAAACCTGAAGTGTAAAAACGCCTGTGTAACAACCATGCAGATAACAGGAAACCTATCCATCACTCCAGAAGTTTTTCTAGTGTCGTTTCACAAACTCCCTACCAAAAACTAATAACAACCGTTCTGATTTTTTTAGTATACAAATTATTCCTGTTTTTTCGTGAACTTCATATAAATAGGTTTATACTATAGGTGTTCATTTGTATCTCTCTTTTTTAGTTCAAATTAATGTTTCTGAGATTCATTATGTTTTCTGTTTGTTTTTGTTTCCTTTTTCAATATAAGATTTTATTTTTAAAGCAGCTTTAGATTCACAGTAAAAATGAAAATATGGAGATTTCCCATGTAAATTAGTTTATCTATTGTTAATTCATTTTATTGCTATGTAATATTCCTTTATTTTAATATATCACAATTTGCTTATCTGTTCTAACGATAGACATTTGAGTTAGTTCCAGTTTGGGGATATTGTGGTTAAGCTGCTACATGCATGTTCTAGTCATGGTTTTTTGGTGGGAATGTATAGTCACTTTTCCTTGGAATTTGCATAGGAATAGAATTTCTGGGTAAATAGTTGATATACGTTTAGTTTTAGTAGAAAGTGTCAAATATATTTTCAAAGTTGTTGGATCAGCTGATACTCCTATGTAACAGTCAAATTTAAGGATGTAATAGTATAGTAGATTTATTAAAGGCAATATACAGCATGATTATGGCTAAGAAACACAACTTACTCTCCAGCAGAATCAGAGTACTCAGTACCAGACAGTACAACCAATGGCAGTATTTTCACGGAGCACATACTGCTCTGAGAGGAAAGAAGGTGAGTATAGATTTCAGGTGCTCTGAAATTATGCAAGGAGATTTGTTAATTAGTTTGACTGTATTTATCATTTAAATATATATATTTATGTCAAATCATCATGTTTTATACTTTAAATATATAACTTCCCAGATGGCTCAGTGGTAAAGAATTAGTCTGTCAAGTAGGAGACCCAGGTTAAATCCCTAGGTTAGGAAGATCACCTGGAGAAGGAAATGGCAATCCACTCCAGTATTCCTGCCTGGGAAATCCCATTGAATTAATGTTAGCAATGTATGAACATTATTCTCATTAATTAAATGTAAAAAGTATGAATAGAATTTTGAGGCACAAAATAGACTTTATAATTTAACTTCAGTTCAGTGTTCAGTCACTCAGTCATGTCCAACTCTGCAACTCCATGGACTGCAGCACGCCAGGCTTCCCTGTCCATCACCAACTCCCAGAGCTTACTCAGACTCACATCCATTGAGTCAGTGATGCCATCCAACCATCTCATCCTCTGTCATCCCCTTCTCCTCCTGCCTTCACTCTTTCCCAGAATCAGGATCTTTTCCAGTAAATCAGTTCTATGCATCAGGTGGCCAAAGTATCGGAGTTTTAGCTTCAGCATCAGTCCTTCCAATGAATATTCAGGACTGATTTCCTTTAGGATGGGCTGGTTGGATCTCCTTGCAGTCCAAGGGACTCTCAAGAGTCTTCTCCAACACCACAGTTATATAATTTAACTTATTCAGTTCAGTTCAGTCACTCAGTCATGTTCGACTCATTGAGACCCCATGAACTGCAGCATGCCAGGTCTCCCAACCATCACCAGCTCCCAGAATTTACCCATTCATGTCCATCGTGTGGGTGATGCCATCCGACCGTCTCACCTTCTATCGTCATTTTCTCCTCCTGCCCTCAGTCTTTCCCAGCATCAGGGTCTTTTCCAGTGAGTCAGCTCTTCACATCAGGTGGCCAAAGTATTGGAGTTTCAGCTTCAACATTAGCCGTTCCAATGAACACTTGGGACTGATCTCCTTTAGGATGGACTGGTTAGATCTCCTTGCAGTCCAAGGGACTCTCAAGAGTCTTCTCCAACACCACAGTTCAAAAGCATCAATTGTCTGGTTGTCAGCTTTCTTTATTCACATCTATACGTGACTACTGGAAAAACCATAGCCTTGACTAGACAGACATTTGGTGGCAAAGTAACATCTCTGCCTTTTAATATCCTGTCTAGGTTGGTTATAACTTTCCTTCCAAGGAGTAAGCGTTTTTTAATTTCATGGCTGCAGTCACTATATGCAGTGATTTTGGAGCTCCCAAAATAAAGTCAGCCACTGTGTCCCCATCTATTTGCCAAGACGTGATGGGACCGGATGCCATCACCAGAGAAAAAAATATCGTCCACTGGAGAAGGGAATGGCAAACCACTTCAGTATTCTTGCCTTGAGAATCCCATGAACAGTATGAAAAGGCAGAAAGAACACTGAAAGATGAACTCCCCAGGTCAGTAGCTGCATAATATGCTACTGGAGGTCAGTAGAGAAATAACTCGAGAAAGAATGAGGAGACAGACCCAAAGCAAAAACAACACCCAATTTGTGGATGTGACTTTGATGGAAGTAAAGTCCAATGCTGTAAAGAGCAATATTGTATAGGAACATGGAATGTTAGGTCCATGAATCAAGGCAAATTGGAAGTGATCAAACAGGAGATGACAAGAGTGAATGTTGACATTTTAGGAATCAGTGAACTAAAATGGACTGGAATGGGTGAATTTAACTCAGATGACCATTATATCTACTACTGTGGGCAGGAATCCCTTAGAAGAAATGGAGTAGCGATCATGGGCAACAAAAGAGTGCAAAGTGCATTACTTGGATGCAATCTCAAAAACGACAGAATGATCTCTGTCGCAAATCATTCAATATCACTGTAATCCAAGTTTTTCCCGGGCCAGTAATGCTGAAGAAGCTGAAGTTGAATGGTTCTATGAAGACCTACAAGACCTTGTAGAACTAAACCCAAAAAAGATGTCCTTTTCATTATAGGAGACTGGAATGCAAAAGTAGGAAGTCAAGAAACGTCTGGAGTAACAGGCAAATTTGGCCTTGGAGTACAGAATGAAGCAGGGCAAAGGCTAATAGAGTTTTGCCAAGAGAATGCACTGGTCATAGCAAACACCCTCTTCCAACAACACAAGAGAAGACTCTACACATGGACATCACCAGATGGCCAACACTGAAATCAGATTGATTGTATTCTTTGCAGCCATGTATAGAGATGCTCTATGCAGTCAGCAAAAACAAGACCGGGAGCTGACTATGGCTCAGATGATGAACTCCTTATTGCCAAATTCAGACTTAAATTGAAGAAAGTAGGGAAAACTGCTAGACCATTCAGGTATGACCTAAATCAAATTCCTTACAATTATGCAGTGGAAGTGAGAAATAGATTCAAGGGACTAGATCTGATAGACAGAGTGCCTGATGAACTATGAATGGAGGTTCATGACATTGTACAGGAGACAGGGATCAAGACCATCCCCAAGAAAAAGAAATGCAAGAAAGCAAAAGTGCTGTCTGAGGAGGCCTTACAAATAGCTGTGAAAAGAAGAGAAGAGGAAAAAAAAAGGAGAATAGGAAAGATATGCCCATTTGAAAGCAGAGTTCCAAAGAATAGCAAGGAGAGATAAAAAAGCCTTTTTCAGTGATCAATGCAAAGAAATAGAGGAAAACAACAGAATGGGAAAGACTAGAGTTCTCTTCAAGAAAATTAGAGATACCAGGGGAACATTTCATGCAAAGATGGGCTCGATGAAGGACAGAAATGGTATAGACCTAACAGAAGCAGAAGATATTAAGAAGAGGTGGCAAGAATACACAGAAGAACTGTACAAAAAAAGATCTTCATGACCAGATAACCACAATGGTATGACCATTCACCTAGAGCCAGACATCCTGGAATGTGAAGTCAAGTAGGCCTTAGGAAGCATCACTATGAACAAAGCTAGTGGAGGTGATGGAATTCCAGTTAAGCTATTTCAAGTCCTAAAAGTTGATGCTGTGAAAGTGCTGCACTCAGTATGCCACCAAATTTGGAAAACTCAGCAGTGGCCACAGGACTGGAAAAGGTCAGTTTTCATTCCAATCCCTAAAAAAGGCAATGCCAAAGAATGCTCAAACTACCACACAATTGTACTCTTCTCACATGCTGGTAAAGTAATGCTCAAAATTCTCCAAGCCAGGCTTCAGCAATACGTGAACCATGAACTTCCAGATGTTCAAGCTGGTTTTAAAAAAGGCTGAGGAACAAATTCCCAGCATCAGCTGAATTATCAAAAAAGCAAGAGAGTTCCAGAAAAACATCTGTTTCTTCTTTATTGACAATACCAAAAGCCTTTGACTATTGGATCACAATAAACTGTGGAAAATTCTTAAAGAGATGGGAATACCAGGCCACCTGACCTGCCTCTTGAGAAACCTATATGAAGGTCAGGTAGCAACAGTTAGAACTGGACATGAAACAACAGAGTGGTTCCAGGTAGGAAAAGGAGTACGTCAAGGCTGTATATTGTCACCCTGCTTAATTAACTTCTATGCAGAGTACATCATGAGAAATGCTGGGCTGGATGAAGCACAAGCTGGAATCAAGATTGCTGGGAGAAATATCAATAACCTCAGAGATGCAGATGACACCACCCTTTTGGCAGAAAGTGAAGAGGAACTAAAGAGTCTCTTGATGAAAGTGAAAGAGGAGAGTGAAAAAATTGGCTTAAAGCTCAACTACCCTGGTGGCTCAGACTGTAAAGCATCTGCCTACAATATGGGAGATCGGGGTTCAATCCCTAGGTTGGGAAGATCCCCTTGAGAAGCAAATGGCAACCCACTCCAGTATTCTTGCCTGGAAAATCCCATGGACGGAGGAGTCTAGTGGGAAGCAGACCATCGGGTTGCAAAGAGTCGGACACGACTGAGTGACTTCACTTTCACTTTCTTTCAACATTCAGAAAAGTAAGATCCAGTCCCATCACTTCATAGCATTTTAACTTATATAATACTTAATAATATTTCTTTATGGAAAATCATTTATGCATGATTTTCTCTTGAGGATGTTCTCTAGTGACCAATTATGAACATGCTCTGTTGTTTTTTTTTAATCTGTCCTAACTGTAACTTATGTCAAATCCATCAAAATTTTGACTCATTTTTTTTCTGTGTCGCTATTTAACAATATATATTTAATGCTATAGTACACTCCACAATCAGGAGCATATTTCTGGGAAATTTTTCCCATGCCCAAATGTTCATATTCATGGCCACAGAATCAGATTTTAAAGGTTATCAGAATAAAACAAAAATAGATAGGCACATTTTGGCATCCCCTGAAAAATTATGTTATGTGTCAGATTTAAATCTAGATTTAATATAAATGTTATTGGAATTCTCAGTGTTTTAGATTATCCATATGGGTACACAGGTTAAGTACTAAGAACAGTGGAAAACTGAGTATAAATATATGAATCAATAACAATGCTGTTTTTAAATACATTTTTTAAAGATTAGAGCAATGACATCCATGTCTAAAATACCCTCCTGTTCTGGCTGAACTCCAGGTTTTCACTGGTTGGGTCCTTTTTGTATTACAGCAAAGGCAATCATGCCGTGAATGGTTTCTGGTGCAAACTGCTTGAAAGGAGCTCCACGTTGCCTTTGGTCAGTGTCATGTATGAATGGATAGAATATGGGTTAAAATGTTTGCCTCAGTTTTCAGATAGCACTGAGAAGGTCACCTGATATACCTGTCCTGTTTTTATAATAATGGTATAATCAGAAAAAGAAGTTTGTTCTTTCCATCCTGAAGATACTATGTGTGGAAGTAGTCTCAACTCATCAAAAGAATCAGTAAATAATGTCTTTTCAAGCACTGCCCCAAATAATCTTTGTTCACTAGCAATGAAAGCTGGAGTTTTCAGAAAGTCATTCATGAGAACCAGATTCTTTTCATGTGTTGGAAAAAAAAAATCCTCTGTTCCTAAGGTGTGTGTATTGCATATCTAAAGATAATATTCCTGACCCTTCCCACAGTTTATGAAGTTACACTTCATGAAACCCACTTAGTGCATGACTATATTTTAAATACTATAGAAGGGCTGAGTCAGGAAATTGTACTATAATACAAATTGGGCTCACAGCAATTATTTAAACAATCTTTTCTTACATATGTTTATTGGGTATCTGCTGCATACAGTGTTGTATGTAAGTATAATTATAGGAAAGTTTTGAAAACAGAATCCTTGCTTCACAGTGGAGTTTTCTCTGATAATATTTTATTAGTTCAGCTGGCAATTAATGAACATCCACTTTGTGAAGACTCTGCTAAGGACCATGAAGGTTATTTCACATACCCTCTTTGAAAGAGCGCATGATTATAATTACAGTTATACAGTGTGCTACATCCATATAGGCTATACAATAAAGAATGCCACGACATTCATAATTTAATAATTAGAACAATTCCATTTTAGCTGTGGTGGACTGATTTATCATGCATTTGATAACCAAGTCTCATGTTAACTGCAGAATGGCTGCTAAAACTGAAGTGTTGGAAATTCTTGGCCAATAAATAATCAACAATTGTAATGGTAGTTAAAAAGTGGCAATAGTAAACATGATTCATCAACTAGCTAGGACTTGATGATAGACTAGTTTATTTACATTAGGAAAAATACTATGCCCTCTAAAAAATTACTCTGTGAAGATTTTAAAATTACTGTTAGCCCAGAAGGCTATTAAAGAAAACTAAAGGGAAACTATTGGATAACATTAAAGCCTAACTATCTGAAATACTTAGGATAGCTTAAAGCCACATGCCAGAGAATGTGATAAGTATATTCAGTGTTAATACTTGTACAACATGAACAGTGATACTTCCTAAATTCAGGTAACTTGAAGATGTTAGGCTTGGTGAAAACAGTTGCATGGAGAACGTGAAAACTTCCTGTACTGAGCCATGTCTATACATCTTAAAATAGCTTCCAAGGACACATTTGAGCATTATCCAGGTTGCTTTCTGAGACAGCGTTTCAGTTTTAGTGTGCATATTAAACATGTCCAAGTTTCTAATGGATCTTTATTAATTTCCCATTTGTGATTTTTATATCAACCCCTTTTGAATCTGTATATCATACCTAATGGGTGGGTGGAATCTTTCCTCTAGGAAATTGATGTTGATAATTTGGCTGCAATGATACCAAGTAGTATGAAACCTAAAAAAAAAAAATTCTCAGCCATTTATCCCTTCTGGAGAATTTTCATGACTGATCATAGACTATAAAGAGACAGTCTAGAAGAATCAGATAATTAAATACCTTAGCAAAGTATGAGTGCTAATAAATAACTCTTTAAGTATTAATCTATTATCTGCTTTACCCATATAGCAGAAATTCTGCTTTCAGAAGCTGAACATTTTCCGTTATTCAACATCCCTCATTATTGGTAAGGTCTTATTTAGAACCAAAATCCACCTCTGTCATTTGGTCTTAATTTCTCCACTAAGCCACACAGAGTTGTTGACTCTCTCTTCCCTGATCCCTTTCCAGATTTAACATCTTCAGCTTTTCATACATTCCTCGTAAATATTTTAGACTCCATAAACATATAATGGAAGCATTAATTAAATTCTTGACCTTGAGCTGTTTTGCTCATGCTTCTGATCTCTAAGTGTGGATTTCAGAAAGCTGTCAGCAAAATCTGCCATAATACAGATCCACATTGCTGGTACTCTCTCCTTATGCTGTTTTGACAGAGTGAAAGTTGGCTGACCTTTAAATACTGTTGTATGCATGCTTGTGAGGTGAGCAGAGTCCATTGAGCTAAATCTGATTGCATGCATGGACAACTACAAAATACAATAACCTTTAAACTAATAGCCTCTGAATGAATGTTTTTGTAGCCAGCCTGAAAGACAAAATTACCTACAAATTTAATACTTTACAATGAAGAAACAATTATTCAGTGCTGAAGTCTTTTGGGGAATGCCAAATTAGTAAATCTGCTTGTTGAGCATTTGGGGTTAGACTGGAAATGTGCCTACAGGATTGAGCAAGCAGCTCTTGTCAGCATTCCTCCGCATACCCTCACCTCACCAAGTTTTATCCTCAACATGTTTTGTTTCTTTACAGTTGCTTTAGGTTTCCTATCACTTTAACATTTGCATCAAATAGAATCAAGACCTACATAGAAAAGGCTGTCATAATATCTGAGAAATGAGTTCTTTAAATCTTCAGTCAAGGAAAGTATGTCTCCATCTACAATATATTCAGACTTTCAGAACTCCGTGGGCAGCACTGCACGATTCAGCACAATTTGTATTTACAATGATTATGCTTGGTGGTGAGTCCCTGAAGATCCAGTATAAAAAAAGAATTTGCTTCTTTTACGTATTTGCCCCATATTATGCATTTGTATTCTCTCCATTTATGTTGTTGTTTAGTTGCTAAGTCCTCTCTGACCCTTTTGCATCCTTATGGACTGTAGCTTGCCAGGCCCCTTTGTCCATGGGATTTCCCAGGCAGGAATATTGAAGTGGGTTGCCTTTTCCTTCTCCAAGGGATTTCCCCAACCTAAGGATCGAACCTACATCTCCTGCACTGGGCTACCAGGGAATCCCTCATTTATGTTAAAGGTGAATTATTTCCCTTCGACTGTTTTTAAAAATGGTTATTGACGTCAGTTATAGTCACGGTGATTCTTTTGTTGATTTTTGTAAACTCATGCTGGTAATTATTATTCTATGAAGATAAATGATGATATTCATGTATTTAATTTATGAGTATTTACCTTGTGTTGGAGCATTGGAACAATGCTTTTTGGAGCATGCTTTTGAAAACTAAAGCTATAATCTCTGCTAGATGTTTTGAAATTGTGTTTGTGTTCTGAAGGTATTAAATAATATGGAATTTTCTAAGGAGATGAGCTTCATCAGAAAATTCTAGACTGTGAATTATAATGTCTTGGACATAAATTCTCCCACATACCAATGTTTTGGCTTTGATGACTGTTGCCACAGTCACTAAATCAGTTTATTGAAAGTTGATGAATAAAGTGGATACGAAATGGAAATCTCAAACCATGAAGTCCAAACTTCATTGGTCACACTAATCACATTTTTTGCTATTATATATTTATTAAATATTTTCATATTTCAGCACCTCAAAGCAAGGGCTTGGCTGTCATTCTGACTTTAGGTCTGGCAGAGGTAGAATTAACTCCAGTTTGTGAAGCCCTTTCTATGTCTTCAAGAATTGTTAAAAAGACTCTCCTCTAGCGTCCTACTGTACTTGTTCATGACTACTGCTATTTGTTGTTGTTGTTCAATCACTAAGTCGTGTCTGACTCTTTTGCTACCCCATGGACTGTAGCCTGCCAGGCTCCTCTGTCCATGGGATTTTCCAGGCAAGAATACTGGAGTGGGTTGCCTTTTCCTTCTCAGGGGATCTTCCCAACTCACGGATCAAACCCCCATCTCCTGCATTGGCAGGCAGGTTCTTTAGCACTGAGCCACCAGGGAAACCTGTTACTGCTGTAACACAGATCAAATTGTGTTAAATACTGCCATTTCCTTCTTTTATGATTTCCTTCCATGGTCCCTTAAGAGACCATGTCTTTTCACCTTTCTCTTTCAGGCTCTTGCATCCTATGTGACATGTAATTGATAGCCAATAAATGTTTGCTAAATAAATAGTAAGTTGTGCTAGATCAAGTATGTAGTTACTACCTGTTTCAATATTTGGGGTGATTTTCACTTAGTGAGCAGAAAAGGGCATCACATAGGAGTCTCAGAATTAGAGTCTTCAAAAAAGGAAAATGTTGATTTGTTTGGCAGATAGTGTTCTGTCTATGTGGAGAAAACCATTTGGTTCAGGAAGACTCAGACATGTAGTGCTCTGGATCAATAGAGGAAAACTGTACTGATAACTCTGTTTTTTGAATTTATCTGGAACATGCATTTTAGTTAAAAAAGAATCATCTAGTCTTGGAATCTGGATTTTAAAATCAGGATTTGTTTTGACTTGATTTGATCTTATTGTGCATTCTTCTCTCGCATTTATCAAACCAGACTTTTGTCAATACTTTACCAAATGATTTATTCCCTTTTAAAAAGAGGCAGTGTATTCATTTAACCAAAACCAATAAGCTATGAAACAATATTTACTTAACAGTATTTACTGTTAAGTAACCATAAGCTATGAGACAGTATATACTTTCTGTATTTACTTAACATCTTTATTGCACCTGTCTCCCACCACTCTTTCTTATGGGCTTCCTAGTCCGGAGGTGGTGGTGGTTTTTTCCCATATATAAGCAGATTTGTCTATTTATTTCAGTTTGTTACAAAAGAGAAACACACTTCACATTATCACTGCACTTTGCTCTTCCTACTTAACTGTATTTCTTGGAGATTATTCTCCATCAGTACACCAGAAGTTTCTGTACTTTGAAAGTCTTGTGGTATTGCATCATAGACTTTGCCATATGTGGTTTTATTAGTCTCATATTGGGGAAGGTTTGCTTCATTTTCTGTAATGTAACCAGCATTGATACAAATATGTGTCCTCATTTTAAAGTTTATCTATAGAGTAAACTCCTAGAAGTGAAATGGAAAATAAACATTTGTGTGTTTGCTGCTGCTGCTGCTGCTGTTGCTAAGTCGCTTCAGCTGTGTCAGACTCTGTGCGACCCCAGATACGGCAGCCCACCGGGCTCCCCAGTCCCTGGGATTCTCCAGGCAAGAGCACTGGAGTGGGTTGCCATTTCCTTCTCCAATGCATGAAAGTGAAAAGTGAAAGTGAAGTCACTCAGTCCTGTCCAACTCTTAGCGACCCCATGGACTGCAGCCCACCAGGCTCCCCATCCATGGGATTTTCCAGGCAAGAGTACTGGAGAGGGTGACGTTGCCTTCTCCATGTGTGTTTGCTAGGTATTGCCAAATTGACCTCTATGAATAGAGTAGAGATTTATACTTCCTAAAGCAATATATGACACTGTCAATTTTTCCACAGCTTTACTAACACCTCTCTTTGCCCTTGGTATTTGTGTTCAGCCTATTACTTATTCTAAATGAACTCTTTATATATTAGGAAAATTAGTCCTTGAAAATGCCTTTTACCTTTTGGCTTAGTTTATGGTGCTTTTTGTAACCAAGAAATATTTGTATTTTCATGAATACTAAATATTTGACAGATTCAGCAACATAAAGTTAACATTTTATTGATCTTTCTAACTTCCAAGATTTGTAAAAATCATACTGAGAATAACTTCATCACTCCAATGTCATTTAAGTTCATTAAAAATGCCTAATGTAAATTTTATAGTTTAAAATTTTATACTTAAATCGTGTACTTGGAATTTAACCCAAGAAAAGTTTTTTTACCATCAGTTCAGTTCAGTTCAGTTCATTTGCTCAGTTGTGTCTGACTCTTTGCGACCCCATGAATCACACCACGCCAGGCCTCCCTGTCTATCACCAACTTCCAGAGTTCACTTAAACTCACGTCCATCGAGTCGGTGATGCCATCCAGCCATCTATCCTCTGTCGTCCCCTTCTCCTCCTGCCCACAATCCCTCCCAGCATCAGAGTCTTTTCCAATGAATCAACTCTTCACATGAGGTGGCCAGAATATTTGAGTTTCAGCCTCAGCATCAGTCCTCCCAACACCCAGGACTGATCTCCTTTAGGATGGACTGGTTGGACCTCCTTGCAGTCCAAGGAACTCTCAAGGGTCTTCTCCAAAATCAGCCCAAATGTTTCAACACAGTTTCTTAAGTAAAATCTGTCTTTTCTCCACTAATATTAGATGTCATATTAGAAACACATTTTTACTTGTGTGGATTTCTGTACTTCTACCACTGTCTCATTGTTCTGACTGTTTATTTGAGTCCCAGTACCACACTGATGGGCTTCCCTGATATCTCAGTTGGTAAAGAATCTGTCTGCAAAGTAGGAGACCCCAGTTTGATTCCTGGGTGAAGAGGATCCCCCAGAGAAGGGATAGGCTAACCTCACCCCCACCCCCGCCCCTGCAAATGCTTGGGCTTCCCTTGTGGCTCGGCTGGTAAAGAATCCACCAGCAATGCGGTAGACCTGGGTTTGGTCCCTGGGTTGGAAGATCCCCTGAAGAAGGGAAAGGCTCCCCACTCCAGTATTCTGGCCTAGAGAATTCCATGGGCTGAATAGTTCATGGGGTTGCAAAGAGTCGTACATGACTGAGCAACTTTCTCTTTCACCACACTGATTTAAATGTTGTAGCTTTCTATTGTTTTTTAGTATCATAAGTTTGTTTTTTCCTTCTCTGCTGCCAAATTAAGCTTCTTTTTCATGATTGTTCTATTCCTTCTGACTTATTTTTCTATATGAATTACAGAATCAGTTTTTCAATTTTCTCAAATTTTCTATTGTTTTATTCTGTATATTTTATGAAAATTTATTATCGGTATTATTCCTAAATATTTTGTGTCTTTTACCGATTGATCTCTTCTATTGGAGGTGATTAGTATTCATAAAGGATAATGATTTCTGTTTGTTAATTTTATACTGAGCCAATTTATAAAGTCTCATTGTTTTCAATAGTTGCACTGTAAACCCTGCCTTTCTTTAAGTTGTACAATTGTATCACTTGCAAAGCATCATCTAAGTAAAAATACTTGTTTTATCCCCTTAATGGTTTTTTAAGTTTTTTTTCTCTTATCCAGTTATATGGCCAAATGTATGCAAAAGAATGGAACAGTGCTTAAATAAGAGGGATCAAATAATTCTTTAGATGGTTAGAGTTTTGACAACTTTCTGTCTTCTTTGGCAGACATCTTAGATTTTCTGTTTTTGTTAATTTGATATTTCTATAATATTATCAATTTTATCCATGCTTCATATTAATTTGCAGTTTAATAAAATGGTATCTTTTTATTCTTTTATTTTCTCTAACTAATCATTTATTCATTATCATTTGTTATATTAGGTGTTTCAAATTTTTCTGTTTATTTTTGATTTTGCTAGGTCAGTGGTTTCAATTGGGGCGATTTTGACAATGCCCAGCCCAAGGGGACAATTGGCAATGTCCACAGACAGTTTTGGCTGTTACAAAGGGCTGAGGGCAGTGGCTGCTGGCATCTAGTAAGTAGAGGCTAGGGATGCTGCTCAATATAATGAACAGGGTAGCACCTACAACAAAGAATTGTTTTTCCTGAGTGCCAAGGTGCCAAGAAATCCTGGCAGCTAAAAGTGTATTCATGTATTTATATTATTTTATTTTTCAAAATTCTGCTTTTGTATGTATTTACTATTCCTGTCATTTCCTTTATAATTAATTAGTTTTTGTTTTGATTATTCTAATGGTTTTCCTTCTGCTTTTGTTAACCTTTTAGCTAAAGTCTAAATATAGATGCTTAATTCATTTATCTTCCTTGTTTCCTTACTTGGATATTTAACATGATGACATTTCTTTAAGCAATGTCTCAGCTATGTCCCATAGTCTCTGAAGCAGTGTATTTTCACTGTGGTTTTGAGATACAGTGTAATTTGGGTATTGATCTTTATGTAAGAGTAAAGGGGCTTCCCAGGTGGCTCAGTGGTAAAGAATCCACCTGAAGTGCAGGAGTTGCAGGTTAGATCGTTCAATCCTGAAGATCCCCTGGATAAGGAAATGATAATCTGCTCCAGTATTCTTGCCTGGAAATTCCCATGGACAGAAGGAGCCTGGCGGGCTACAGTCCATGAAGTCTCAAGGGTCAGACATGACTTAGCAACTAAACAGTAACAGTATGTAAGAGTACTTTAAAATATTAGATGTCATTTTCCAGTTTCATTAATTTCTAGTTTTTTCATTATGTCATCAGAGACTGTTGCCTTAGCTCTTTCTCCTGTTTTGATTTTACCTATGTTTTGTGTGTAACCAAAAGTAAGTAAATTATTGTGAATGTTCTGTAGCCACTAGTAAAAAGAAAAGTTCCCTGTTAGGTTTTTACTTTGGTCTGTCTCAATTACTATGTGTTTAAATTTATGAATGCTGCTACTCTGGTATTTAGTGCCTATCTAGTCTTAGCTCTTTAATCTATTAATACATGCATCTGTGCAAAAGCACTTCAGTCATGCCGGACTTTTGTGACCCTATGGACTGTAACCACCCAGGCTCCTCTGTCCGTGGGATTCTCCAGGCAAGAATACTGGAGTAGGTTTTCATGCCCTCCTCCAGGGGATCTTCCCAATCTGGGGACTGAACCAGCATCTCTTATGTCTCCGGCAGTGGCAGGCAGGTTCTTTACCACTAGCACCACTGGGGAAGCCCATTAATACATAGTTTTGTTAAAAGTCCATTTCATCACTTGTAGCGACAGTTCTTTTTTAAGAACATTTGTTTGCCTTGAATTCAGTGTTGACTATTATTACAATAATGATGTTCATTCTCCTTTTGTTTGCATTTGCTTGGTCTTCCATCTCAAATTTTCAGAAGAATTTATTTTAGGTATTATTCATCTATATAGTACAAAGTGAGTTTTGCGGCTTGCTGCCACTTGAAAGTATTTTTCTTTAATATATGAGATTAGCCTATATGCAATTTATTCTTTTAAGAATTTTTTCATGCCAATCAATAGCCAGACAATGTGCCAGGTGCTAGGGACATAGCAGTGAGCAAAACAGACCATGCTGCCCTCTTGTTGCTGTTATTAGGGAATATATATTTAATATTAATTGTATATTATTTCATATTATGCTTTTCTGTCTTT
Source organism: Capra hircus (assembly GCF_001704415.2). Classification (NCBI taxonomy): domain Eukaryota; kingdom Metazoa; phylum Chordata; class Mammalia; order Artiodactyla; family Bovidae; genus Capra; species Capra hircus. Next base: position 74,946,553 of record NC_030808.1, read on the forward strand.
AAAGCTATTGTACTTTATTTTTGCTTACTGTGGGGTGTGTGTGTGTGTATGTGTTGCTTCTGAACTGGAAAGTTGGTATTCTTGACGTAGTATAATTTTTATGTTCTAAATTTTTATGTTCTAGAAGATTAGAACACATCCTCTATTTGTTTAAACAGTATTTGATTCTCCTCTATAATTAATGATGGGATTAATATTTTTACTCTTCTTTATTCTCCCCATCCTCCTTTCCTCCAGCTAATTTCAGCTAATGACGTCATCTTTCTTAGTGTTTTACTTTGAGCTATTAAATACTTATATCCCATTACTTATTTTAAAGAATTAAAAATATCTTTTAACCCTGGTTTTGAGGTGAGAAAATTACCATACTAATTCACTCTCTCACCCATGGTCAGGATATATAACATTTACATTCTCTCCTATCATTTTAATCCTTGCATATGTTTAAATTTGTTCCATAAATAAGTAGATTCAACTTTCCTTATCTTTTTACATAGTCTTTCCAAAAATATCTTTGCTGGATGAAACTGTTCCTCAAGAAGTACTCATGGAGACAATATCCCCTGAATTCTTGAATGTTAAAAACTGTTTTATGTTTTTTTACTTGAACAATACTGTGGCTGGATATTAAATACTTGGTTTGTTTTTTTTTTTTTCCCATGAAGATTTTTGTGGCTATTGCTCCACTGCTTTCTAGAACTGAATGTTGCTCTAAGGTCAACTTTTTTTTTCCCCTCCTTGTAATTGACTTGTTCCTGTTTCCTGACAGCTCCGAAGGATCCTTTCTTTGTCCTTCAGATTAGTTGCTTTAACGGAGAAGGCAATGGCAACCCACTTCAGTACTCTTGCCTGGAAAATCCCAGTGACAGAGGAGCCTGGTGGGCTGCCGTCTATGGGGTCGCACAGAGTTGGACACAACTGACATGACTTAGCAGCAGCAGCAGTTGCTTTAAAGGGACATACCTTAACAAATAAAAGATAAGTCATGTCCTTTTTGTGACCAAGAGTATAGTGATAATATAAAATTAGAAATTATAAGTAATATTTAAAAATAGAAATAAGGAGCTGTGAGTAATTTGAGGTAGAATTTTTATTTCGGACAAAATATCAGGCGCAGTTTTTCATAGTATTTAAGCTGAACCTTGAAGGATTAGGACATGGAAAACTGAGAGGAAGCAGGATTTGGGTGGATGGAAATGGAAAATTGTGTGGTACAATCACTGTGCACTAGGTCACATATTTCAGTAGATTTCAAGAACCTTGACGTCAGCAAATACTTCTGATATGTCTTTTTATCCCTTACAACTCCTAGCAAAATCTTTGCATATAATAGAAGTTAAGCTTATTTATGTTGCATATAATCATCCTTTGTTTTAGCAGGTAAACACATTTTAGTTGATTTTCAGAGTAAGAAATAATTTTATCATCATAAGATCATCTTAATTCAGTGAAAAGTTAGGATTTTTTAGTAGATGTAGGATATTAGGGAATTTCAGACAAGTCATCACAGCCTTATACTAATGTTGATTTTACTTATTTTTTTTGAATGGCAATATTTTCATTGCTGGGTTAGAAAAATCCAAAAAGCTCTCCAGTATATGGTCATTAGGTATAGGATTCATCACTCATTGTCCTTCTATTGAGTAACAAACATATGGAAAAATCAAGCATGAATGCACCTGTTTTCCCCTCTTTCCTCTGAGTTTCCAGGACTCTAATGGACTTCCATAAGGTTAGGGATATAACTTGCACAGGGTCTATGAAAAATTTATAAGACAAATTTCCTCATTGCGTTCTGTTCTATCTGCAATGCCAGATCTTGAACTTACATGAAAAGATTTTATTATTTCTGAGATCTCCACCCTTGCTCCCTTACTGTCAAATACATGTCCTCCCTTTTATTTTCCCCACTCCCACTAAGCCCTCAGAAATTCACTGGGTTTCCCAACCTTAAACTTGTTTGGAATTTGAGTTCCATGGTCAGCAGAATTAACAGTCTGTCACACACTTGGAGAGCTCTTGCTAGAATAAATTTCACATAATTAATAGTTTTGTCACAATCTGGCATTAAAAGAGCAGGCTGAATTGCAGTAGCTTCTCCCTTCATCAGTTTCAGTTCAGGAGTTCAGGGATTACTCCTTTGTTCCTTAGTTGGAAGAATAAACTTATTGAAATCAGCAGTTTTGAGATAGTCAGTGTAAACAAAACAAGCCCATTAGCATTTTCTTTTTTTACCATTAATCTTGAATAGTGTTATAATGATTGAGTGCTATCATTTGTATACAAACCAAATAGAGAATGGAAAAGAACCAATATTTTATTCATCATACACATATTTATTGGACTCAATTGATACTTTGAGTTGTGCACAATTTTGGGTGCTTTATATGTGAAAGACAAGTGTATTTTGCAAGTGCAAAAGACTGGGAAAGGTTCTGCACTGAGCAGGCTCTTCAGGATTGGAAGCTTGATCCACATGGCTCAAAAGCCTCTGCTCTTTCCAGGACACTGGGCTACCTTCCCAATTGAGTACTGTTCATAGGCAATTTGCTTCCCATCAGAATTGGGAGAATTCGGTTAGAATAGGCTTGACTTGGGATGAGTCACAATACAACACTGTCCAAAGACTGCCTTTGATAGTGTTTTTCAGAAGGATTACATGTGGGGTGGCCAGAGGAGTTCACTGACTTAGAAACTTTGAAACTGTCAAGAACCTTTGGAGCTCCTATAGGATAACAGAAAGCAAGATACTTTTAACAGAAAGACTTTGGATTCACTCCCAGCTGTACTTCCTTTAATAAGGTAACTCACTTCTTCCCCTGAGCCTCCAGCACTCTTTGCAGTGCTAATGGCAGGATTTTATGCACATAAAATGAGACAGTTGAAGAATTTCCATTTAATGAAACTTCTATTTCTTTTTTTAGTCTTGCCATATTATTCTCCAGGTAACAAAACTGAAGACTGGAGAAAAAAAAATCAACTCACCCTGGGAGATAGAGATCATTAGAGAAACAACTAGGCCTGATAGATTAATGGACAAACTCATGACCCATCCATTACCTTCATTGTTAGTAGGAAGGAGAGCCCTGCATCTTACAGTCTGGGTTTCAAAGATCTGCCCAGTGAATGGACAGAAACAACAACAAAGACATATTTGATTTACTACTGAATTCTAGAGGTATATTTTATGAGTATTTGGTGAGAATTATGTTTGTGACATTGAGCAGTGAATGAATCAAGTTCATCAGAGGAATTAGCTCTGTATATCGTAAGTAGTAGGCAGTACTGAGTATAGCCTCTATTTGCTTCTGGGATTCATTCTTCTTGTATGAACTGATTAATGTACACTTGCTATATGATTGTTTCCTAGTTTTATATAACCTCCTTTCACTGTAACAGTCCTAGTTTAAATACATGAGAATACACATTTAAAGTGTTTATTGGGAGTTCTGCACAGTACCTTCAGTTCAATTCAGTCGCTCAGTCATGTCCGACTCTTTGTGACCCCATGAATCGCAGCACTCCAGGCCTCCCTGTCCATCACCAACTCCCGGAGTTCACTCAGACTCGCGTCCATCGAGTCGGTGATGCCATCCAGCCATTTCATCCTCTGTCATCCCCTTCTCCTCCTGCCCTCAATCCCTCCCAGCATCAGAGTCTTTTCCAGTGAGTCAACTCTTCCCATGAGGTGTCCAAAGTACTGGAGTTTCAGCTTCAGCATCATTCCTTCTAAAGAAATCCCAGGGCTGATCTCTTTTAGGATGGACTGGTTGGATCTCCTTGCAGTCCAAGGGACTCTCAAGAGTCTTCTCCAACACCACAGTTCAAAAGCATTAATACTTCGGCGCTCAGCCTTCTTCACAGTCCAACTCTCACATCCATACATGACTACTGGAAAAACCATAGCCTTGACTAGACGGACTTTAGTCAGCAAAGTAATGTCTCTGCTTTTGAATATGCTATCTAGGTTGGTCATAACTTTTCTTCCAAGGAGTAAGCGTCTTTTAATTTCATGGCTGCAATCACCATCTGCAGTGCTTTTGGAGCCCAAAAAATAAAGTCTGACACTGTTTCCACTGTTTCCCCATCTATTTGCCATGAAGTGATGGGACCGGATGCCATGATCTTAGTTTTCTGAATGTTGAGCTTTAAGCCAACTTTTTACTCTCCTCTTTCTCTTTCATCAAGAGGCTTTTTAGTTCCTCTTCACTTTCTACCGTAAGGGTGGTGTCACCTGCATATCTGAGGTTATTGCTATTTCTCCTGGCAATCTTGATTCCAGCTTGTATTTCTTCCAGTCCAGCGTTTCTCATGATGTACTCTGCATATAAGTTAAATAAGCAGGGTGACAATATACAGCCTTGACGTACTCTTTTTCCTATTTGGAACCAGTCTGTTGTTCCATGTCCAGTTCTAACTGTTGCTTCCTGACCTGCACAGTACCTTATCTTCCTCAGTGCTATCGATGCTCTGTGACTCTTAATGTTTAAATATTAGCTTAGTAAAAAGGGGGCTTGTCACTCTCCAAATAGTCATTTTCAGATTTTCTGTACAATGCAAGGTTTGTTCAGCATGACTGAAAGCTGCATCCATAATGTATCAACAGCATTTAAAATACAGAGAATTCAGAATTCTGTCAAAAATCATTGCCAAGGTCTGAGAGAATAGTGTAGATGTTTTTCCAGAGATAAAATTAATCAAAATTTTTATTCCAGGTGAACTTTCATTTTTTTTCACATTTAATCAAATTTAGAAATGTCTAGAGACTATAAATCTAAACTGCTTAATTCAAGTGCTTAAAGATTAGAAAGGGAAATTATTTTCTTAAGTAGGTCATCCTTAGTTTAACGTGTTTAGTTTTATGAAAGCTTTCACTTCTCATTTTGAAATTTTGAGACCATATCTACTGTGTTTATTTTTCAACTCTATTTCCACAATCTGAGAGGTCATCTTTCCTGATATGCTGAATTGATCTTATTTGTCATGCCTCGCATTTCATGACTTCCTTTTGTCCATTTTAAGATTATGTATTGAGGCTTTTACCCTTATGCATGTAAAAAACAATAAATAAAAGGGAAGAATGCTTTTATTTATTCCATCACGAATTTTAGGTCAATCTGACATCAGATCTCATCAAAATTAAATATGGGAGTTCAAGAATATGACATAATAACCTTTTATGTTTCTATTCAGAGGATCTCCAGGTACACCAGAATTATTGTTATTGAGAGTTTCTTACTATTAGCTCTACATCAAAGACATTTTTTCTCTCTAATTGCCAGATTATAGAATTAGTATTTCTTAAAGGTATATTTTACACATTTGTTTGTTAGGCAATGAACTACATATTTGAAGGCAATCCCTGCCCTCCAATGATATGAAGTATAAAATATATCAGAATGATACATAAAATGTTAATCAAAAAACCCCTATAGACCAACATACTCTTGATTTGTAGAGGATGCTTAACTAGAGTACAAGAGAGTAACAGCAAATACATGTCTGTGTAAGGGGCCAAGGATTTACCTATGTTTTACATCACATATTTGGGATAACCACACATCCCTATAGTCAACAATGAGCTTGTTAAAATATTTATTCTGATTAAGTCAGTCTGGAATGGGGTCTGGAATTCTTTAGTTTAGTTCTTAGGGATGTTGATCCTGCTGCATTGTTTATGTAGCAAGATATTAGATAATAAGCTCCACCATGTACACAGCACTTTGAAGTTTACAACATACTTTCTTACATAATATATCATCTAATTTTTACAGTTATTGAAAGCATGTAAAAGGAGATGTATTTATTTTACAGATGAGAGAACTAACGTGAATGTGACTTTTTTCCAGCTTTTCAAGTGTGTGAACTGCTAATTAGTAAATATAGGATAAGAACTCTATTCTTCAGACATTATGAACAGATCTCTTTCACTTACAGAATGTTCTAAAGCTGTATGATAATAATATGCCTTAGTTTATATCCTTTGATCATTAAAATTCTTTATAATAGCATTTTTTTCATTTTTCATAGGAATTTATATTAACCTCACTTTATGTTATTAAAAATTGCTCTTCTCAGTCTGAAAAGTCGATTATTAATTTTCAGACTATTGCATTGTATTTTTAGTAGTAATATTTGGCTTCTGACATGGTAATGCTATTCTAAAAATAGTTTTAAAATGTCTAAGAAATAAAAATCTGTAATTATCATCACTTACAGGATTATCTAATGAGCAGTTAAAAGGTGGCAGAAAACTACTGGAGCCAGAATATCTGCATACAAATTTAAACCCTTTCATGTCCTGTCTGAATGAGGTCAGTCAGTTATAAAAATAAATGTGAGGATTCCTTATCGTCAATTGGAAGAAAATACCATTTTTCTTTTTTCCCCACCAATTTTTATTCTTTACATAGAGTCAATAAAGATTATACCAGTATAGTTTGTTAAGGTAGAAAGACATTTTATTAGAGTTCAAATTTCAATCTTCCATCAATTAATTGTGTGTGTTTAACCCTCCAGTGCTCAGTTATTGGCAATTTCATTCATTTAGATTCATAAAATTTATTGTATTTCAACCCTGTGCCCAACGCTAGACCACTAATGCTTGGTGTAGGAAAGTCCATACTCTTGAAGAGCTCCTAGTTATGGGGTGGTAAATCTCAGAGTATCTTAAGCCCTGTATAGCCTGAAAATGTTTGATACACTGAAAAACAAGGATTATACTGCCCAGGTAACTCCAAAAATTATTCTGAGAATTGAATGGGTTAACCTAAGTGATTGAAATCTGTTACAGTAAACTCAGGCTTTCATAATGTCTGGCTTCCCATCTTGCCTTTCTCATAAGCATAGAATTAGACAGTTAGTTGTACTAGATAATTACTTAAAAAAATGCAGCCAACACTAGAGTGTAAGTCAGTGGAGCAGGTGATCTTCTTTAATATAAATATTGATTTTTCTAGTGCCTTAAGTAAATATGGATTGTACATTTCCTTGGAGTATGACTTTCAATTCTTAGTATATTTTTTTCCCTAAAATAGTGACACTGATTTAGTTTGTATCTTTAATACTACAAGAATGTATCATTTCCTGTTCTGAAGAAAAAAATACCTGAGGGCATTGTGATTGTGATAAAGTTCCCAGTATTTTGAATGATTTTGACTGTGTTTGCTGTGTCAAGGTGATGAGCCTTGACAAGTTGACTTGGCATACCTGCTAAGCAGATGGAATACAGCTGTGGTAAGAGCAGAGTCAGTTACATTTAATATATTTCAGTTTCTACTGACTGTTAGTGTATGAGCAAGTGTACATATGCTTAGCAGAATGATGATGTCAGGACATAGGGTTTCTGCAGTGCTAGTGAGTGATATATGGTTAATGTCATCTCTAATTTTTTTTTTAATTTTCTAGGTTAAACAAAAACACACTTTAAAGTAATATGTACTTTTCTAAGAAAACGCAGAAAAGTAGAAAATAAAAACTAAAAGTTTGTTCATTAAAAAAGAGAGAGACAGACATAGAAAACAAATGTATGGACACCAAGGTGGAAAAAGAAGGGTGGGATAAACTGGGAGATTGGGTTTGACATATATACACTATTTAGGTATGAAATGGGCTTCCCAGATGGCGCTAGTGGTAAAGAACCCACCTGTCAAGGCAGGAGATGTAAGAGATGTGGGTTTGATCCCTGGGTGGGAAAGATCCCCTGGAGGAGGCCATGGCAACCCACTCCAGTATTCTTGCCTGGAGAACCCCACGGACAGAGGAGCCTGGAGGGCCATAGTCCATAGGGTCACAAAGAGTTGAACACGACTGAAGCAACTTCACACGCAGGTATAAAATAGATAACTAATGAGAACCTACTGTATAGCAAAGGGGAAAAAAAAGGAACTATAGAAAGTCTGTTTGTAAGACATGTATTAATATAATCTTAAAAATGCAGTCCAATATACATTAGGTGCAGACAAATACTGTTTGATTCCACTTATATGAGGTACCTAGAATAGTCAAATTCATAAAGTCACAAAGTACATCAGTAGATGCCAGGAGCCAGGGTTGGAGGGGTGGGGAGCGGGAATGGAGAGTTACTGTTTAATGGGCTGGAGTTTCAGTTTAGGAAGGTGAAAAATTTGGGAGAGGGATGATGGTGAGAGTTGTACAACAGTGTGAATGTACTTAGTGCTGCTGGATTGTACAGATAAATACGGTTAAAATAATATGCTTTATATTATGTGACTTTTACCACAATAAAAAAGTTAAAAGCATTTTTACTTGCTCCAGCTATTTATAATTCTCTTAAAATGTTTCTCAATTTAATTTTTGCTGAAGTTGAATCCATTTTAAGTACCAATTGAAAGTAATGACTATGTATCATGGGCTACAAGAAGTAATTGACCTGTATTTATCAATAATGGGTAGTTGGGGATAAGTCTTCATTCCTAGGCTTTGCTTTGATTTCGAGTCAATTCTTCCTCCAGTTTCATGTTTGTTACTTATCTCCTGTTCACTTACTGTGGTGTGGTGGATTTTGTTTTTGACATAAACTAAGTGGAATTGTAGCTTTTCCAGGTAGAAAAAAACGTTTTCTCTTTGGTAAACATAGCTTTCAATATTCCAATAATCAGATAAAGGGTAATAGAGGAAGCAATCAATATACATTTCAGATATTGACTCTGCTTACTTACTAGTCTACTTCTAGAGAGAGAAAATTGAACTGGCATCCTCATAAGAACAGAGCAAAGCATATTGCATAAGCAAAGGACAGAGGCACAGGATATGGGATTAAGTTTCTAAATGTGAGTAAGTACAAGAGTTATGCTTCCTGGGTTTTACTTCTCTTTCTAAAATTGCTGCAAAGATAGTGATTTTATTGATGGCAGCAGGAAAAAACAGGGTGGTTGTAAGACTGGATAACATCTGCTTATTCATTCCTGTATCATACATGTCTGTGTTGGTGCGTGTGGTTTTTGTGTGCAGTGTGCGTAGGTGTGTATTTATTTATTTATGTCTGCAGTAATGGCACTTTATGATATTTTTGCCAAGGACAGAATCCTGCTTTTTTACTTATTTTAAGGACTTCTACTTATTCAGGTTTAAAATGAATATTATGACATAAAAATTAAGGCATACTGTGTTTTTTGGGAAAAAAAAGTTTGCTCTTTTACTCAGCATTCATGTAGTACTGACATTGTGTGACACATTATTGTAACTGCCCATGAAACAAACATATGCAAAATATGCATATTTTGTATACATATACAAACCAAGGGAAAACATGCCCTAGTACTTAAGAACAATGGTTCATTTAGGCTTGGGAACAGGACATAAGAAGAGGGGCTATAACAGAATGGGTCCCGCATGGCAAGGTGGGAAGTGTAGAGTTTTCTTTGAGATATTCAGAAACCATTTGAACCATTTTTTCTGTAATAAATTCACATAACAAATATTCACTCTTTTAAAGTGTACAGTACAATGAATTTTAGCATATTCACGAAGTTGTACAAGTAGGTCAGTTTTATCTCTCCCCGCAAAAAAACCATACCCATTAACAGTCACTCCCCATTTCATTTCCATCCTCTCTCAGCTGCCGCTGCTGCTGCTGCCTCCGCTGCTGCTGCTGCTAAGTCGCTTCAGTCGACTCTGTGCGACCCCATAGATGGCAGCCTTCCAGGCTCCTCCATCCATGGGATTTTCCAGGCAAGAGTACTGGAGTGGGGTGCCATTGCCTTCTCTGTTCTCAGCCGCTAGCAACTGCTATTTTAGTTTCTGTTCCTATGGATTTGCCTGTTCTGGACATTTCATAAAAATGAAAGATACAATATTAGGCCTTTTATGTTTGGCTTCTTTCTTTTTTTTTAAATTTAAATTTGTTTATTTTAATTGGAGGCTAATTATTTTACAATATTGTATTGGTTTTGCCATATGTCAACATGAATCCGCCACAGGTGTACACATGTTCCCCATCCTGAACCCCCCTCCCTCCTCCCTCCCTGTACCATCCCTCTGGGTCATCCCAGTGCACCAGCCCCAAGCATCCTGTATCATGCATAGTGTTTTCAAGCTTTGTCCTTGCTGTTGCATGTATCAGTATTTCATTGATTTTCACGGCTGAATCATATTTCACTGGATGCATGATTGCATTAACCACATTTTATTTATTTATTAATCAGTTGATAGACATCGTATCTGTTTCCAGTTTGGGGCTGTTATCAATAATGCTGTTATGAACATTTATGCACAAGTTTTTGCGTGAGCATACGTTTTCAGTTCTCTCAGGTATAGATGTAGGACTGGAATTGCTACTCACATGGTTATAGTGTTTTTAATTATATAAATTGCCAAACTGGTTTCCAAAGCACTTACACTATTTTATGTTTCCACCAGCAGTATAGCAGGGTTTTAATTTTTTCACATTCACATTGGAGGATGAGTACATTTTGCTTTCGAGGTAGAAAAGCTATAAACTTGAATCTATAAAATTTTCAAGGTTTGAGGTAAATTCAGTTTGGGACGAACTGGGTTGCTGACAGGATATAGAGAAGGAGCTGTTAAGTGATTCACTATATTTTTCAATGTGAAACTTCAGCCTTGAGATTGTGGCTAAGCTTCATTTCTTCAGTTTCTCTAACTTGAATTTATGCAAGTGTGATCTGTGGTAGTGGGTGGGCAGGTTCTAGTAAGAAATAAAAAGTCCTTGGACATCTTCTAGATGCAGAAAATCAGAATTTTCTATGTGGCATTAGGAATTTATATTTTAACAAGTACTTCAACTGACTCATTTACATGCATGCCTGCTCAGTCATTCAGTCGTGTCGGACTATTTTCAACCCTAACGGTAGCCCACCAAGTTCCTCAATCCTTGGGATTCTCCAGGCAAGAATACTGAGTGGGTTGCCGTGTCTTCCTCCAGGGGATCTTCTCAACCCAGGGATGGAACCCGCGTCTTCTGAGTCTCCTGCACTGCAGGTGAATTCTTTACCCTGAGCCACTGAGGAAGCCCATTCATTTACATACTAGAGGTTAAAAACTGCTCTAACCTACTAGCATTAGAAGGGGTCATTGCAAGAACCTCACTGGCAGGTGTAACCATGGTTACTCTGGCTATTATGTACATTTGAGAACTGACATTCAGATATAATTTTTACCAACATCATGCCAGACACTTCACATTTTTTCTTTCATTTTGTTCTAGGTTTTTTTTATTTTTTAATTGTAAAAATGAGATATTTAAGCATTGGATGGTCAAGCACACAGAACTAAAAGGTGACAGATTTGAACCCTAAAATATCTTTTCATTTTACAGTCATATTAGTATAATTTTTATTTACTGTATATAACAAGGGTTACTGAAAAAAGGTAAGAAAAATGCCTTCTTTCAGTTGTGAGCTCGGCGGGGGGCGGGGGGCACTTCATGTTCGTTTTTAACTGACTAGACTAATGGAATGGAGAAATGGAACTAGAGAAATGGAATTCTGCATCATTACTACCAGGATCACCACCAGAATCATCCAGAAGCACTTTTCAAGCTCCTTTTGCTAAGCTGTGTTGTGCACTGCATCTTGAAAATACAGAAATGCTGTATTAGTTTGTCTGGTAGTAATAATGGATTTGGTAATTGGATTTCAGAAAACACTGCAACAACACTCAGGATATCTTACAAAATCCTAACCCTGAGGCAGGCTCTCCCTGGTATATTTAGGATTGGGCAGGAGCCAAGGTGACCTTGATTTTGTTGCTAACCAAGCTGCTGTGGGTTTGCAGAATCGTAACAAACTGCGCTGTAGATATTTTATCTTTTTTCATCTAATGGGCTATGGGAAAGTGTCTTCTTGACACAATTTATTGCAGTAGACAGAAACATTTGGAAAAAAATATTTTTGTCACTTCATAATAGTGAATAATGTAACATTATATTATTTTAGTAGAAAATATAAAACAATATTGGAGGAGGGCATGGCAACCCATTCCAGTACTCTTGCCTGGAGAATCCCATGGACAGAGGAGCCTGGCAGGCTGAAGTCCCTGAAGTTGCCAAAAGTTGGACATGACTGAAGCAACTAACCACACATGCATAAAATAATGTAGTATGCTGTTTTTTGCATTTTTTTCTGTCGGAGTATACATTTGTAACTCTTTGGGGACACTAATTATCCTGGTTCAGTTCTATATTCCTCAGTCCATTTTGGATATAATAGATAATTAAGGCAACCACATAATTTATCATTTAAACTTGAATAATTTTCAAGTAGAGCCATTAAGCATTTTGCCAGGATTTCAGGCAAAACCCAGGATTATACCCAGGAAACTAAATGTGTAGTCACCCTAGATTAATAAGTGCTTAAAGACATACAATTTATTTATCACCCAATATGAGGGACCTCAGGGTCAGATCTCATGAACTGCAGCACAGCTGATACTAAAAACCATTGCCTATGGTCCATTATTATATTCTTTACTTGTATATTTTAACTGCAACTCGGTGACAGAAATAGCAGACAACTAAAGATTAATGCGAAAAAGAAAACCTGGGTAGAAGAGACTCTGTGTGCTAATATTTACTTGTTAACTATTTCTTTTACCATTCCCAAAATAGAGTGTTTTAAAATGGCATTCTGCTTCATTAAAAGGGCTTTGTGTTGTTTTTAAGTGTAGTCACTGTAAGTTTCCTAGGTAACCTGTAATATTCGGCATTCAGGCGCCTTTGATAAGTAAAATGTGTTGAAAGTGCAAAACTGCAAGAAGCTGGTTTTATCTTAGATAATTCCAAGATTCCTTTAATGTGATTTTATTATGGCCGAAAAATTAATGTTCTTGAGTCACTGTATTAAGCTACCCACCCCTAATCTAGGGGAAAGTATGGCCAGAGGTGTAGTGCAGAATATATAGGGAGGAAATAAAGATGGGCTATCCAATGGAAAAGGAAATAAAATGTCTGGAGGAGATCTTCCACTGTCCCGTAATACAGATATAGATTTGTAATGCAACATTTATTTTTCTGAACTCTAATGCCTTGTTCAGTTTGCAGAAATGATAAATGAAAGTGTGCTGAATTTCAGCCTGTATTTGAAAAGAGCCAGTGTGAGCAGTCCTTTTGTGACAGTAGTAGTCAAGCTGGTGGATTGAATGCATCCTCCGTTTTCCAATCTGTTGTATCAGGGTGAATTGAAAGGTGACAGACAAGAGAGTCATAAAAACATGTTTGGATTTCTGCTTGTGTCATACACTATGAAAGTGTTCTGTATTGATAGTAGCCTTTTATCTTTTATCATTGAGAAAAGAAAAGAACATATTTTTACCATTCAATTCCTATCTGCCAATTCTAGCCCCCAGGGAACACCACACTAGAACAATGTAAAATCTGATATGCAAGAACAAATACCAGTTATCATTCTTTCTCATTAAGTTCCAGATGTTGACCTTTTAGGATTGACATAAGAAATCTATAATCCAAGAATAATCATATCCAAGGATAAGAAAGCTGATTCTTCTCTGGACATTCTCATGAGCTCAGTTCTCAGCCAAAGAAACTTTATCTGAGTCTCTCCAGTAGAGTTGATTATCATGAATATTTTTTCAGGGGGCGTTTTTGATCATAAGCGAAGAAGAAACCTGCCTTTCATTGGTTTTCCTTCACCTACCAGTTATAATTTATTCCCATATTCACATCCTATTCAATATGGCCCCGCCAGGTTTTCCAGTCCGATCTTCCACTTCGGTTCTCAATTTACTTTTCTTCTCTCCTGAGTTTATAAGTAGGGCCTGAATATGCATCACAGTTGACATTTCTCTTTCTCTCTTTTTTTTCTGTGGTTTCCTCTTCTTACTACTAATTTTATAATCAAAATTGAATTGAAATTATAAGGCATTTCAAATGCTTATCTTTTTGTTTCATTAAGAGATTTTTCTCTTGTTTTGTGTGTGTGTATGTGTGCGTTGCTTTTTTGTTTTATTTCTCCAAATCTTTGTACCATTTAATTTTACGATGTTCGAATAACAATTGTTCTTTTATAATTATTTATCCTATCTTTATACTTCTAGTTATCACTGGAAATAAAGAATGCATCTCAAGTATCTTAGTAATGTTTTTCCTATATTTTATGGATCAGTAAATACTTGTTGACCTGAATTACATTTTACTTTTAGATTTCTAAGACTTGAACTGTATTTCTTTCTATATGTTATCCATGGACATTGTTCTGCTAGTTTGCTCCATCGTTAGATTTTCCTGAATCATGTCATCTAAAATTTAGTTATTTGAAGGACTATTTATGATGTTCTGAAGTGGTAGTCACACAGTCATGTCTGACTCTTTGTTACCTAATGGACTGAAGCCCTCCATGCTCCTCGGTCCATGGGATTCTCCAGGCAAGAATACTGGAGTGGGTTGCCATTCCCTTCTCCAGGGATGATGTTCTGAAGTGAAGTGAAGTCGCTTAGTCATGTGTGACTCTTTGTGATCCCATGGACTGTAGCCTCCCAGGCTCCGCTGTCCATGGGATTCTCCAGGCAAGAATACTGCAATGGTGGAGTGGGTTGCCATTTCCTTCTCCAGGGGATCTTCCCGACCCAGGGATCAAACCCAGGTCTCCTGCATTGCAGGCAGACACTTCACCATCTGAGCTACCAGGGGAGCTACCAGGATGTTCTGAGGACCCAGACGATTGGTTTCTTTGCTCTTGGTATCTCTTTCACTCTCTCTTACCTCTGAGATGTCTGACATGTGTCACAGTCTAAAGATACCAAATACCTCTTTGTACTGTCATGACGCCCACGAGGCACACTAGAATCTTTCATTTGAATAAAGCCTACAGCACATGAAACAAGCTCTATTAAACTTTAATTGCTATTAGGAAAGCATGACATTTAAATCTAGTTACCATTTTCCCATTGACTGATCTCTGGAACTTGGAAAGTATTTAGAAGAAATAAAAATCACTAATTAGGTAAGAATAGGGGAGTTTCAGTTGGGAGTAGAGCTTTATCAGAGAAAAAATGTTATCCTACCCAAATAAAGATGGGGTCCAGAAAATTGCATGTTTGTAATAGAATCCAAATAGCACCAAACGTATACATCAGCTGCCAGGTTTGACTGAGATCCAGTCGACCCAATCTTATTCCATTACCAATACTTGTTCATTCAAGTCATCTTCTCATAGAGTCACATAAGTGTGTTGATTTGCTCCGTTGTCTTTCATGCTTGGGGTACTGTATTTTCAGGTGCTTGCAGTTGGACACATGTTCAGAAGACTTCACTGTGTCTTATTTCCCCTGATAGAGAGAGTGGTGATAGAGGAGCCACCTGGAAAACGGAAAGGAGAGGTTTCCCAAATTTTCTTTTTCAGTAAGCTACTGAAATATTGAATATCAAGTTTCCAATTGTCTTTTAATTTTTTAAAGGAATTTTTGAAAACATGTTGGTCAGTAGATTTTTAGGCTATTGTTTATTCAATGAACAAATATATCACTCATCTAGAATTTAGTACAGCTAAATTACAGCATAGTTCATAGAAGGCAGTTACCAACTCTTTGTTAACCCAGTAGATGAATGCTAGTTCCTGATTAATTATGAGACAGTTATAATGTGAGAAGAATTTGGAGTAGGTGATAACAGAAGATGAAATTTGAACAATCCAGGTGGAAAGAAAGCATTAGGTAAAACATAAGGTTAAAAATAAATATAGAGTGGGAAAGTTTGGGGAAGAGTAAGTCATTTAGAATTTAAGGTTCAAAGAGAAGTGGAATGGTGAGAGAAAGGTGAAAGAAGATAGGCAGAAACCAGGTCATGGAGGGTCTTTCTTGCTGGACAGAGTAGATGGAATTTATTCAATGGTGAGTCACTGAAGATTTCTGAGCTGAGGGAGTTTATGACCTGGCTTGCACTTTAGGAAGATTAAACTGTCAGCAGTATATGTGATGGATTGGAGTGAGTAGGTACTAGAGGCAGGGAAGGTAGTTGGGAAACAGTTTCAATAGTGAAGATAAGAAGTAATGAGAGCCTGAACTGGAAAGCAGCTGTGGAATCTGTAAAGAATGAATGATTGTGAGTAATATGGAGAAGGTAGCGTCAGCACCAGAAAGGACAGTGATGCCTGAAGGTTGGTTGGTACTCATTTGTCATAATCAGAAAGAAGACATTTACAGTTATCTGTCATAAACAGAAACACTGAGATTAGGTATAGGTAAAGTGGAAGTGAGCTCAATTAGGGGTCTTCAAATGCAAACTAAGGCACTAGGTAGGTCACTTAACTGAGTGAGAATAGGCTCCAATAACTACTAGAGATATGTAGGGTCTATGTTACAGTGCAGTGGTTCTAAAACTTGAGGGTGCACCAGAATCACCTGGAAGCCTTGTTAAAAGAAGCGTTTAAGGTTGGAAGGAGGTAGAATAATAAGAGAAAGGGGTAGAAAGATAGATAGGAACCAGGTCAGGAGGGTCTTTGATGCTGGACAGAGTAATCTTCCCACTCCCAGAATTTCTTGTGAAGAGATTGTGTAAGTCTGTGTGTGGCCTGATACTTTGCATTTCTAATAGAGTCCAAGGTGATGTTGATGTTTCTAGTCAACCAATTGGAGAGCCTTTATTACTCTGTGCCCCAGCTAAGTGTACCATAAAACACATGAGAATCATCTGAGGAGCCTTAAGAGCATCCTAGTATATGGGCTCATACCACATCTATTAAACAATTCAGAATGGCTTCTTTTTTAAAAGTTCATTCCTCATGTGATCCCAATGGGTAGCCAGACTAAAAACCATAAGTCATATCTTCTGATTAAGAAATCAAATATTTGAATATTATGTAAAATTCTTTTCTACCTTTGCCCATTTTTAGTCAAAGTACCTTTTTGTGCAGCAATGAATTCTATCATCCTGATTAACTGGCCCAAAAGATGCCATTGTCTCTTCTTGTTGTATTCCCCACAATCACATATACCCTCCCACAAGATGAACTCACATTTAGTGATTTCCATTTATCTGTAATAACTTTTACTCTTTATATCTATTAATACTATAAGTGTTCTGACATAGAATATTGGTTAGAACTCATGAAGATGTCACTAGTTTTATATTACTTGTGTAATCAGACCTTGATCTTTTTAAAATAAAATTGGAGAAAGAACTAATCACATTGTGTATGTTTATAAAACTTTATAGCAAAGCCTTTTAGAAAAATATCTTCCATTTTGACTTTCAATGTTTTGCTTAAAAAACCTTACTACTAAGGCTTAATTATATGTTATTCATAAAAGCATTTTTAAATGATGTTGAGAAGATTCAATAATCACTGAGACATGTCCCCAAATGCTGTATGGATCCATGTGTTTTCTCTGATTTCTCAGTTCATAACAAGTAGAGAGCATTTACCCACAGTAACAAACTCCTGTACTCACCTCTCCTAGGCTAGGATCCTTTGCTTTGGTTTGATATTGTTGCCAGCTATTACCAACTGAAAAGACTGACTATTGAAAACAAACGCGTTGAGCATTAAAAAAGTTAATTCTTGAGCCTAGAAATAATAGTAACAATGACAAAAACATCAGCAGACACTCATGTAGTGCTTACTACATCAGGTACTGTTTTATGTGCATTAGCCATATTAACTCCTTTTTATCTTCAAAGTAAGCCAATAAGGGATGAGGAAACCAAGACCAGGAGTCGTGATTTGCTCAGGGTCAGGAAGCTGGGTAGGGATCTGAATCCAAGTCTATCTGATTTAAAGCAAATTTTCCTAATCATTATCCTGCTATATTCTTAATGTATAGCAAGTTCCATTTGTAAATATGTTTTCCTTGACACACAGATTATAAGATAAACATAACTAGACACATCAAACTATTTGCTTCAATGGGTTCATCTTGTCACACCCCTGACATTCAATTATTAAAACGTTTCTCATCCAGTGCAGTCAAGGAAAAAACATTATTGTGAAATGAAGTGATAGACTGGATGCCAGAGTTTATGTCCTCATTGGCTATACACTTTCTGTAGCAGATTTAATAAATCCTGCATTTCTCTGGGCCTCAGTTTTCTCATCTCAAAATGATGGTCTTGAAGATTCTTTAAAGCTCCCAAATCTTATGGATTAAACTTTATTTCAAATGTAAAATTTTAAAAAGATATGTGTATCTGGGAATTCTTTTCAACCCTATTTTTTTTTTTTTTGCTATTTCCTAGAAAAAGTTCTTGATGATTTATTTTAAAATGAAGATATCTACAGAAGTTTCTAATTATCTGGCATTTAAAAACTATTCTTTAATATAGGGTTTGAAGACATCAATATATTAAGGAAAAACAAGGTTATATTTATATATATATATTATATATATATATATAAACACATAGTACATATTACATTTTAGAGAACAATGTGTAAATTCATTTACTTCCCATCAAGAGAAATCTTCTTTTGCATATTCAATCTAAGAGCTCAGAAAATAATATCTCTCTTATTGTTAAAGAGAATTAGCAGTAAAATAGGGCAGGCCAGGATTAACAAGGAATAAACTCCATTACATGGGGGTGTAGATAACAAATAGCTGTCCAATTTATAAGATGTTAAGGTTAACAGTAATTTAGGGATAGTTCTTTGTGCCTGGAAAGAAAAGAAATAATCACCTAGAGGAAAGTTAATGGGAGGAGATGAATTATAGATTCTTTTGCAGGAAAAGATTATGTTTTTGGAGGTGGTGGGGGGGTCTCAGGATATAAAAATACACTGAACTGTCTTTGTGACCATGGCCTGGAAATTAGTTTCAGGAAGGAAAGTAAATTTTCTTAAATTTATTCTGGACTCTGAGCTTCATTCTGTTCATAGGGTCTAGTATGGTGCCTTGTGGGCTTCCTAGGTGGCTCACTGGTAAAGAATCTGCCTACCCATGCAGGAGACTTGGGTTTGATCCTTGGGTCAAGAAGATTCCCTCGAGGAAGATTTGGCAACCCACTCCAGTATTCTTGCCTGGGAAGAAGGAGTCAATTTAAGTCCTGTAAGCAAAGGTTAAAAATTCTGAAAGTGTTAAATGAAGTTTTCAGAGAAACTGGAAAGCTGTTTTTATGTAGCTGAAGAATTCTATCAAAGAGTTGGATTTGTTTTCATGTATGACTTTAAAGAATAAAACAAGAAAAAAATGGCAGAAGTTTCTCTGCAGGGGAAAGAGATTTTGAAGGAAATAAGAGAGGGCAATCTAAGCTATCCAAAGATGACCCTCAGCCATGTGGAGAGCCTTATAATTGAAGGCCTGCTAAGAGAAAACAGGTTCAAATCAAACGGAGTGTTGTGAAGTGGGTCCCTTCATTAAACAGTCTTTGATTTATTGTGTTTTTTTTTTTACCTTTGAGGTCCATGGGACAATGACTCAGGCTCTTAAATTTAGGGCGGAATGCTATGGGTAATGAATAGTAAATAAAATCTCGATTGAGGAAACTTAACTCTTCTGATGAAATATTGCCATGTGAAGTCCATCAGTTGTAACATTAAGCGTTATCACCTTGCATTGGTGGCATGAGGATGAGGCAGGCTTTTTACAGTTCCTCGAAGATGAGTATTATTCATCCCTCTCCTTTCTCTTCATCATTGGCTCAGGAAACCAGACTCCAAAATGGAGTTTAGTAAGCTGTGATCTGGGGTAAGACAACTGTCTTCAGTGGATTTTGGAGGAACTGAGAACATGAGGAATTTCTGCCAACAGTGCTGTCAGCTACTGAAAAGTAACTTCTTCATTCCTAACAGATCTGGGTTGCCGGTGAAGGTATACAAAGAAATGGAACTCATATAACTCAGTTCTAATTGGCAAATATTATTCTTTATAGAATGAAAGATCCTAAAATCATTCCTTTCCAACCATTCTTACATGGCCACAACTATCTACATTATTTAGCTTTGTCCTAACATTGATATTTAAGACCACTATTTGGCCAATTGACCCAACATCAAGCTGGAAAATCTAACGATTATGATTTGACATTTTAAATAAGTTTTAACAAGTCAGTCACCAGCTCCCTTCCTCTGTGTTGGTTTTCGCTCTCTTGTAAGTTACTTAGTCATAACAACCACTTGGATCCCAGGAAAATGTGAATGAGCTGAAAGTCAGTCTGTAGTTAGAGCGTCCCTTCCTACTCTAATTACGAGTATGTAGACTGCATGATGCAGAGAAGGCGATGGCACCCCACTCCAGTACTCTTGCCTGGAAAATCCCATGGACGGAGGAGCCTGGTGAGCTGCAGTCCATGGGGTTGCTAAGAATCGGACACGACTGAGTGAGTTCACTTTCACTTTTCACTTTTATGCATTGGAGAAGGAAATGGCAACCCACTCCAGTGTTCTTGCCTGGAGAATCCCAGGGACGGGGCAGCCTGGTGGGCTGCCATCTATGGGGTCACACAAAGTCGGACATGACTGAAGCGACTTGGCAGCAGCAGCAGCAGCAGACTGCATGATGATGGAGGCTCTGTGCAGTCACTTCCCCTCATTCTAGGTCTTCCTTTAGCAAGAATATTTGACAGCACCATCACCAGTCCCAAAAAGAGCATTTGCAAGTAAAAGAAGTCTAACACACAAAGATTTGTGGAACAAAGCTATTGTGCTTGTTCGAAGATTCACTGTTACCTTTCATTATTAATCAGAGCTGTGATTCTGGGTCCTCTCACTTATTAAATATGAAATACTGGGTAAATATTTTCCCTTTTCTGATCCTTAATATTCTCATCAATAAAATGAATATGAAATTGATCTCACATGGTTATTGTGAAGAATAAACAAGAATTAGTAAATGCTTGTGAAGCAGGATGTGCAGTCATGTAGGTGCTTAATTACTGTTGCAGCTCTGGTCTTCATTGAAGAAAGTGCATCCTGTGGACTGATAAATGGCCTAAGTAAGAGTTTAACAGTCTTGTAACATGCATAATAATATTTGTGAATTACACTGATGGACAGGGAGGAAGGTAGCTGTTTGAGGAAATACGCTATTCTCTTTCTTTGATTTGGGTTTGTTTTGCCCTGTCTCCCCAGGAAGTCCTTCAATCCTGGGTTCGGTTCTTGGAGACTAGGCTGAGCGTACTCACAGTCACATGACCACAGCCTCCATGTGAGAATGGAAGCTTCATAGGAATAAATGGGCCATGAACATCCGATTTATTGAGAGGCACCACAGGCACCTTCAGTAGGAGAGAGTGCAGTTGCATCATATGGTCTCCAGGTAGATTTGAGCTGTGTTCTGTCCATTGGGCCACAGAGGGACACTGTTCTTGTCATACTTGATAAATCAATTCTTGGTAGCATAAAATTCCTAACAGGTACTGTAAATTCCTTAGACGTGTAGGTTAAAATGTAGTAAAATGAAAACTAGACTGGACCTAAGACCTGGGTTTGCCCCTTTCCAAACAATATGATCTGGGTAAATCACTACATATTGAAAGCTGTTTTATCATCATGAAAGTGGCATCATAATACTTACCTTAAAATGGCTTTGCAAATGAAATAAGATGGATATTTATACACAAAGAAGTAAAATGAAATGAACATTTGTAAAACACAAGAGCTTAATAATTCCTGCCAGAGGATATTCATATTGGTTGTAGAGTTCCAAACACATAGAAGCTGTTCTCTTTCCAAAGGGTGGTTCCTCTTGATTTATGCAGAGCTTTTTACTGACTACAAACGCAGTTTCCAAAAAGAGTGGGAGGCATACTTAGTGCTCTGGCTCCCTGGGAAAGTTGTGCTTTAGAGGAAGAAGGGAGAGTGACGGCATTTGGCATTTCCTTGCTAGAAGGGTAAGAACGTTCTGTGTGGAACCCTCTTCTACAGAATTTTAACATTGATTAAGAATTGGCATGGAGAAGGAAATGGCAACCCACTCCAGTGTTCTTGCCTGGGAAGTACCATGGACAAAGTCTGAGCCTGGTGGGCAACAGTCCATGGAGTCGCAAAGAGTCAGACACGACTTAGCAACTGAGTACACACAAGAATTGGCACATCGTATGCTGGCAAGCTATGCTGTAGGAAGAACATGGGGTAAAAACAGTTGGTATCATAGCATTTCTAGGACTGGCAAGGAGCACACAGCTCTGACAAGTACACTTGTCACAACAGACAGGTCATCAATGTCTATATTTCTCTTTATATTATACATCATTGATGCTAACCATCTTATCCCCACAAAAGCCCAAGGACAAGCTTTTGAAATCATTAATAGAGACTGCCAGGTTACCTTTTTTTCTTTTACTTTCTTTCCTTTTCTTTCCATTAAACTCTCCATTTCTGTAAATTTTTGTGTTGAAATAAATGTGAGAGATGACGTCTCCAGGATACGACAAAAGGAGGCACAGTATTTATGACTCTTAAACGACAAATTCTGAAACGCTTTGAGTCCAGGCAGGATAAAAGGTTGGTATTAAATGTGACCTTTGATTTTAATGGTCTCGAACAGAAACCTCCGTTTTCTGCTGTGCAAATTGCACTGTAAATTAGTGGCCCAGTTCACTGCATTTTCAAGCAGTGAGGGAAAGGGGCTGAGCAGACAGCAGCAAAAATTATTTCTTGTCACCTGCAGTCTTCGAAATAACAAGTTGTTTGAACTTAACCATTTTCTCCCCAACCATTTTTACATAACATAGTGAAATACATTTTTGTCTGAAAGCAGCTAACTGAGCTAATCAGACTTTGACATTGATGGCCCATTTCTTCCCAACTCCAGTCCTCAGTTTCCACATCTACAAAAGAACAATCTACCTGATTAGCATCTTTGTTTCCAACTCCAAATCCTAGGACTCTATAACCTTCCTGTTCTTATTGGCCAGGAAAGAAGAACTGTTAATCACGAGAGTAACCCAGCAGTTTGCAACCCAATAAGCAGTTCCAAGAGCATCCATTTGCCTGAGATCTCAGTGTTTAAAGGTAGGCACTGCTGTGCAAGTGTACATCAACTGACAGTCTTGCAACATGAAGAGGATGCATTTACAAAATAAAGTTAGGCAAAACAGAAGTTAAATTGCAAATACATATTGCTCAAGTTACACAATGGGCTATTTGGGGGAACACCGTAGGCTGTTTAATGTTCCTGTATCTAACGTGGGAGACTTCACTTTGCAGCAAGAGTCTAAACTTTTGTGTTTTCTCATTTCCTTTGAAATCTGCAATTATGTAGGATTTATTGTGTTCTTTGGAAAGGAAAAAATTTTTTGTGTTGTGATTTTTTTAAAGCACTTAGAAATTGCCACGCAGTGGATCTTATACTGTTTTTAGCATTTCTTTTTGAAGTAGGTTTTGCGGCATCACCAACTCAGCTGTCACCGATTTCTTACATCTATAATTGATCTTTTGTCCCAAAGACACTCAATCCACTGTCTTCTCCTTTTCAGTTAATAGTTACTCTGCATTTCTAGTTGGTTAAAAAACCAACCAACCACAATTTGAGTCTTAAAACCATCCTTAATTCCTCTTTTTTCTTTTATGCCCCACATATAATCTCTTAGAAAACTCTTACAGTTTTAGTTTTTCAACTCTAAACATAATCTGATTAATTATCACTTTGTCTGCAGTTTCCAATCTAATCCAAACCATTAGCACTTTTCCTCTGGAGTACTGTAGTAGCCTACTCACTGATCTTCCCGCTTCTACCACTGCCTCCTTGATGAGAGTGAAATTTGCTCAGTCTTGTCCAACTCTTTGTGACCCCATGGACTATACAGTCTGTGGAATTCTCTAGGCCAGAATACTGGAATGGGTAGCCTTTTCCTTCTCCAGGAGATCTTCCCAGCTCAGGAATTGAACCCAGGTCTCTGCATTGTGGACAGATTCTTAACCAGCTGAGCCACAAGGGAAGCCCAAAAATAATGGATTGGGTATCCTATCCCTTCTCCAGGGTATCTTCTCAACCGAGGAATTGAACCAGGGTCTCCTGTGTTACAGGCAGTTTCTTTATCAACTGAGCTATCAGGGTCTAATCCAAACAGCAGCCTACATATCCTTTCAAAATACATGAAACATCAATGTGTGTCTCTGCATTAAACCCTCCAGTGGCTCCCCTTTCCACTGGAAGGCACTTTCCACTTCTCTAAGGTCTTTGCAATGCCTTAGAGAATCCGATGCCTTGCAATATTTATGCCCTCATCTCTTTGTTGCTCTCTTCTTTGCTGATTTCTCTCCAGCTATGCTGGGCATCATTTCTGGGCTTTGGTCTCATCCACCTTAATGGATCTATCAATCTATTAAAATTATAGCACCCCCTCAATATATCCTGACACTTTACTCCCATTTCTATTCTCTGATACTTGAATAGCACTTCTTTCCTCAAATGCAGTGTGTGTGTGTGTGTGTGTGTGTGTGTGTGTGAGTTGTCTCTGACTCTTTGTGTCCTACTCCAGGGGATCTTCCCAAACCAGAGATTGAACCCTAATGTCTTGCTTCTTCTGCATTAGCAGGCAGATTCTTTACCACTAGCGCCACCTAGGAAGACCTCAAGTATAATATTTATTATATTTATGGGCTTCCTTCCACTTTCTACCAAAATATAAACTCCATGAGGACAATTTTTTATCTCTTCTTTGCTATATCCCAATATGTGGAACAGTGCTTGGTTCAGAAATAGTAACCTTTAATTACTTGGTTAATTCTTTGATAGATACCAAGGTTAAGCAGTTCATCTGTGTTCAACCTCATAAAGTCCTAGATGGTTATACAACTGTTCATTCATTTTTTATCTCTTCTTTGCTATACCCCAATATGTGGGACAGTGCTTGGTTCAGAAATAATAATCTTTAATTATTTGGTTAATTCTTTGATAGATACCAAGGTTAAGCAATTTATCTGTGTTCAACTTCATAAAGTCCTGTATGGTTATATAATTGTTCATTCTTCCACCTGTTTTCTGAGCCCATAATATTGAATTTTCCAAAATTTTATTAACATGAAAATACCACAAAGTAATTTTCTTTTTAGAACTTTTCCCAAAGCTTCTTTTACTACCAGTTCTTTCCATTCTGATTTGTGGGGACTTGACTCCCAGCTATATGTGAGTTCCAAGAATGATTTCTAGTGGTTCTTTCCCTTGACATGGATAGCTTCCTCTTACACATGTGCAGGTCAGTACCCATCCAAATATTTAAGAGGCTGTGCAGAAATTGAGCTTTCTTCCTCCCCTGCAGTACTTTGCCCTGGAGTTATAGCCAGTTAGTTCCTCGAACTCCAATTTGTTTTCTCAACTCAGTTTTGTGGGCTGTCCAAGTATTTTCTGTGCTGCTGCCTAGAAATTTCTTCCTGGAGCAGTGGTAATGTTCAGCACATTTGTTTCCTTCTTTCTTTTTCCATGGATGGCAGCTGTTCACTGCATGTTTTCCAGTGGCTGAAAACCGTTGCCTGGTTTTGGTTGTTTAAAGTCAGGAAGCTAAGTCTAGTCACTGATACTCCAACATGACCAAAACCAAAGCTCAGTGGAAAACTCCTGAAGCCAAATCGATTTTTATTTCCTCCAAGCAGAAGAGTATATAAGTCAATCAGGTAACTAATAGCATAGAACAGTATCACTAGTTTTCATGTTTCATGTAGGACCTACAAGTTATCAGCATAAAAGCAATAAATTATAAGTCGAAGCGTTTGATTTTTTTTTTTTAAAGGGTTTGATTTTTAACTTCATCAGTTACAGTTGTTTGACCTTGGGCAGTTCACTTGGAGTTTTAATTCCATCATCTGTTTACATGGGGAAAAGAAATGCTGCTGCTTTATCACAAATTACATCAAGGATTAAATGTGGTCATGGATAAAATTCCTATCTCTAAAATCCTGTCCTTGTATGAGGGGATATTCTTATACTCATCATTATCTGTCAAACTGGAAAACTTAGAATGATAGTACATTTCTCCTTAATTCATCTTGTGCTTTCTTATTCTGATAGCTCATGTAGACAAAAATATGTTCTATTTTAATATGATGTGTGTCAGGTAGGATTAATTTTCACAGTAATATAACAACAGAAATTCATAATACTAGTGGTTTAAACCAAGATAGTTTATTCTATTACATAAAAATGGTCTGTAGGGATACAATCATAGCTGACGTAGGATTTTCAGAGGACACTGGAGATGCAGGTCTCTATTCTCCTGCTTTTCCATCCTCAGTGACAGCATTCATTACCTCTTGTTTCAAGATGGCTGCTGAAATTCTAGCGAATTACATCTACATTCCACAATGGCAGAAGGAAGAAGCAAAGAATGACCAAATGTTTTCCTTCAAGCCTAAGCAGCTAATTTTAAATCAGCTTTTCTGAGAGTCCAATAACATAGTTTTGTTACTATTCTATTAACCCTAATTTAGAGAGATGGGCACATATGAATGCAAGGAAGGCTTGTCACAGATGTCTTCTTATTTCTATAGTATCAGTCAGTTCAGTTCAGTCTCTCAGTCCTGTCCGAGTCTGTGTGACCCTATGGACTGTAGCACACCAGGTTTCCCTGTCCATCACCAACGCCCAGAGTTCACTCAAACTCACATCCATCAAGTCGGTGATGCCATCCAACCATCTCATCCTCAATCGTACCCTTCTCCTCCTGCCTTCAATCTTTTCCAGCATCAGGGTCTGTTGCAACAAGTCAGTTCTTAGCATCGGGTGGCCAAAGTACTGGAGTTTCAGCTTCAACATCAGTCCTTCCAATGAATATTCAGGACTGATCTCCTTTAGGATGGACAGGTTGGATCTCCTTGCAGTCCAAGGGACTCTCAAGAGTCTTCTCCAACACCACAGTTCAAAAGCATCAATTCTTTGGTGCTCAGCTTTCTTTATAGTCCAACTCTCACATCCATACATGGCCACTGGAAAAACCATAGCCTTGACTATATGTACCTTTGTCAACAAAGTAATATCTCAGCTTTTTAATATGCTGTATAGTTTTATCATAGCTTTTCTTCCAGGGAGCAAGTGTCTTTTAATTTTATGGCTGCAGTCACCATCTGCAGTGATTTGGGAGCCCCCCAAATAAGTTCTGTCTCTGTTTCCATTGTTTCCCCATCTGTTTACCATGAAGTGATGGGACCAGATGTCATGATCTTAGCTTATTTAATGTTGAGTTTTAAGCCAGCTTTTTCACTCTCCTCTTTCACTTTGATCAAGAGGATCTTTAGCTCCTTGTCTCTTTTTGTCATTCGGATAGCATCATCTGCAAATCTGAGGTTACTGACATTTCTCCCAGCAATCTTGATTCCCGCTTGTGCTTCATCAAGGCTGGCCTTTCACATGATGTTCTCTGCATATAAGTTAAATAAACAGGGTGACAATATACAGCCTTGAGGTACTCCTTTCCCAGTTTGGAGCCAGTCCATTCTTCCATGCCCGGTTTCTATAGTATATCTATTTAAAAATACATATTTTGTTACCAGAGAGAAAAATAAGAATTGGTGTTGAGAGACAACATTCAGTTTGCCACAGAATTTTTCTTTAGCAAGAAGTGATTCTCTGAGTTAGTTCAGGATAAGGTGCTACAGAAGACATACCGTATAATTATATGTCCACAGTGAGACACTCATAGACAAATAGCTAAGTTAAGATGGCTCAAAGAATGTTCTGAAGGTATTCACTGAAGAGATTTCTCTCAAAATTTTGACCTGTTGTGTTGAAGGTTTGTGGGGTACTTTCTATGGAATGTCATGATGCACATTGACCTCATCTTAGGAAGAATAGCTATTCTATAAATTTTAGTACATCTGAACATTTTAATGAATCAGATTCCTTTTCCCACTGATGCATGATAACTTCAAAAATTTTGTTTTCATTCCATGATGATTTTTAATAAGAACTCTGGAAAAGCAAATCTTTAAGAGTTCTTAACTTTCTCCATCTTTATCAGTAGCTAATGAACTGTAAAGGAATGCCTAAATGCACTCAAATTTTTTTCTATTTAAAGAAACTCTGAGATTGGGAAGTAAATCCTTTTGTGAAGCAGGAATGTTTTGCAGGAATTACTCTGGAACTTATCTGGCTGTAAGTGGGATTTTCCTATGTTTAGCTTTGTGAATGTAGTTTGCACCAAGTATCCTGCAGGCACCTCAACTTCAGCATGTCTAAAATGGTGTCAGGGAGCCCAGTTAGGAGACTGTTGCTGTAAGTCTTGACACCACTTTCTCTCTACTCCCAGTTCATCAGCTACTGTGATGCCAGAGAAATAATTCCTAAAAAACAAATCCACTCATTTCACTGCTCTGTTGAAAACCTCTGCTGGATCCCTGTTGCCTGCTGAATAAATGCCAAGCCCGTTAGCAGAGCATTGATGGTCCTTGACATTTTGGCCTCAACTGCTTTTCCTGCCATTCCCTCCACATGGCATATGCTCCAGAACACTTCACTTCTCCCACTGTCCAAATACATCCTTCTGAATGTATGCTTTTGGCCACGCCTGGATTGCTCTGTGTCTAATACCTCTTCTACCTAAAGAATTTCTCCTTTTGTAAGACTCAGCTCAAATATCTCCATTCCAACTCCACAAAGAAAGACAGTCACCTGTCTCTTTATTTTCATAACAGTCTGGCTCACATCTGAGAGCATTCATTACATTTTATTGTAATTATTATTATATCTTTGTCTCCATGACTAGACTTTAAGTTTAGAAGCTGTGACGTAATAAATCTTTATTTGTTGGGTATGAGTAGCATTTGAATGTACACTCAATCCCAGATACTGTATACTTTGCAAATAATATATTGTTAATACAATTATAAGGTATAGTTTAAGTAACTATACCTTAACTCTCAATACAATTATAAGGTATAATCTCCATTTCACTGATGAATAAATGAATGTTCACAGATGCTAAGGAGCTTTTTCTGCCCATACTACCAATAATGTTTATAGCCTGGATTTAAACCTATGTCTGTTGCTGAAGGCTAGGTGTTTTATCTTAATATAACATTCTCTGTCTTCAGACTTTAGCACTGTGATTGATATCTAAAACATGTGAAATGTACAAAATTGGGTGTAGGTTGTCTCCAAAACCTATATATACACAGAGGATAAGATTTTCCACCACTGAGGTTAATTCATGGGAAATAGGTGGGGAAACAGTGGAAACAGTGTCAGACTTTATTTTTTTGGGCTCCAAAATCACTGCAGATGGTGACTGCAGCCATGCAATTAAAAGACGCTTACTCCTTAGAAGGAAAGTTATGACCAACCTAGATAGCATATTCAAAAGCAGAGACATTACTTTGACAACAAAGGTCCACCTAGTCAAGGCTATGGTTTTTCCATTAGTCATGTATGGATGTGAGAGCTGGACTATGAAGAAAGCTGAGTGCCGAAGAATTGATGCTTTTGAACTGTGGTGTTGGAGAAGACTCTTGAGAGTCCCTTGGACTGCAGGGAGATCCAACCAGTCCATTCTAAAGGATATCAGTCCTGGGTGTTCTTTGGAAGGAGTGATGCTAAAGCTGAAACTCCAGTACTTTGGGCACCTCATGCAAAGAGTTGACACACTGGAAAAGACTCTGATGCTGGGAGGGATTGGGGGCAGGAGGAGAAGGGGATGACAGAGGATGAGATGGCTGGATGGCATCACCGACTCGATGGACGTGAGTGTGAGTGAACTCCGGGAGTTGGTGATGGACAGGGAGGCCACACAATCCTAACAACTAGAGTGGGTAGAGCATCCCATTTTTCACCAATAGCCAAGTGGGTCTTCAGCATGTAGAAACAAGGAGAATCCAGGAGTCTTTTCTTCATCTACTAAGGGATGTGGAGATGGATGGAGTGGGCGTATCACCATTTTTTTCTTCTTTACACACTACTGCAAGGTCTGCTCCACGATCTTTTCTAGCAGACACTCTGATTTCAAAGTCTCCACATCAGAAGTGAGCACATTTTCTATTTTCTCATAGCCCTCAAACTTCAGATGACTCAAGTCATATTCCTCTAAGAACACTTCCTACTTCAGCTACACTGTCAAGACAGAGATACTTATTTGCTCAATTTAGCAAGCATCCAGTCAGAGAATAGCATGCCAGTCTTTCCTTGGCAGGAACTCAAGTTTGATGAAAGAGAAAGGGGATGTAATCTCCTTTTCCTAACCCACAAGGAGGGGAGGAAATTGATTGTCTTCATGAATCCTGCGTTTCTCAAAAGGCCTAACTCCAAGAGAACCCTTTCCTATTGATATGGAAGGAAAAGGTAAAATGGTGGTTGGTGGTCATTATTCTCTCTCTTGGTATGTGCTATAAGATAGGGTATGTGACTCTAATTCTGGAATGCTTATGTAGAATGTGGGGTACTTAGTGCTGCATATTTTAATCTTGGATTTAACTACAATTTTGGGACCACACAAAAATATACTCAACAGCTTGTTACACTTTGATTTTCTAAATTCCCTTAAATTAGCCATTTTTCTTATGAATGTCATAATAAGTCCTTCAGAAAGATAATGCAGTATATTTCTGCCCTTATCCACTCTTAAGGGCCTTTGTGGTGGCTCAATGGTAAAGAGCCTCCCAGTGTAGGAGATACAAGTTTGATCCCTGAGTCAGGAAGATCCCCTGGAGAAGGAAATGGCAACCTACTCCAGTATTCTTGCTTGTGAAATCTCATGGATGGAGGAGCCCGGCAAGCTACAGTCCATGGGACTGCAAAGGAGTCAGACATGACTGAGTGACTGAGCAACAATCCACTCTTAGGCTGCACCTGCTTTAGGGACTGGGAGCAGGCTGAGCTTAGGAGAGCAGAAGATAGTAATCATCTCTAACCAAGAAAATGCAGGGGCTAGTGAAGCAAAGTTGTATGCACTTCTGAGGAGTGATGGGCAGTCCCAGTGCAAATCTGAAGAAGGATGTCTTCCTGATACTTTGCTACTTGGGCAAATGGCTACAGTCTGAGTTTACTGCTTATTAAAAGGTACTATGTTTACCTGGTTGGGGCATTTCTCTTCATAATTCTGATTCCAGGAAAGTGTGATTAATGTTTAATACTTTAAAGCTGAGATGCCCAATAAATACTAAACATATATGACCATTTAAATTTACATATTAATTAAATCATATTAAAACTGAAAATTTAGTTGCTCAGTAATAATAACCACATTTCAAGTACTTAGTAATCACAAGTGGCTTGTGGATTCAGTATTGGACAGTGTAGAAATTGAGCATTTCCATCATTAAAGAAAGTTCTATTGGAGAACATTGCATGTTGAGATTCTTACCTGATATATGATAAGGAAAATGGAATTTTCTTCCATCTGTGTGCTCACATATGCTAATGTTAGGCCAAAAGACAAACAAGGGTTGACATGGACTACAAGGATACCTTTTCAAGAATTTTTTCCAGCTCAGTATTTGGCTTTTGTTTGGCACCTTAACTAATTGAGAAGTGAAAATCCCATCTATCAGCAGTTGATAATTTGAATCAAGCAATTATAAACAATAAATTAATCAAATTTCCTTTATTTAACCTTCCATGAATTGCTCAAATCCATCAATTGACATGATTCTTTTCAGCCACATGAAGTCTTGACCTTTACTTACTAAAAGTACAATTGTACTAAAGTACTAAAAGTATTCAGGGAGGGCTCAGAAACTCCCAAGACTGATACCATAGTTAAGAATATAAGCAGACTCCTTTATCAGACATGCTTAAGCTGTTTTAAATGTACCATGTTCTTAGCCGTATAGACAGTATTTACAGAACAGTTCAACTTGGTCTTCCAAATCTTAATTTTGTTGACACTTTCCAGTAAAGCTGAAAATGAACTTGTACCTCATTAGTTAGTTTCACATAATTCTAATTACTTTTCACAAGTGAAGTGAAGTGAAGTGAAGTCGCTCAATCATGTCCGACTCTTTGCGACCCCATGAACTGTAGCATACTACACTCCTCCGTCCATGGGATTTTCCAGGCAAGAGTACTGGAGTGGGCTGCCATTTCCTTCTCCAGAGGATCTTCCTGACCCAGGGATCGAACCCAGGTCTCCCACACTGTAGGCAGATGCTTAACCATCTGAGCCACCAGGAAGTCTACTTTTCACAAGAGAAGATCTTACTTAGAAAGATAATCAGTCTTGGTCAAGGTGAAAACAGGTTATAGGACAAATGCGTATAAAGTAACTTGATAGGAAAAATATTCCCAATTAGTCCTACTAATCATCTAGACTGGAAAGGCACTTTTTTTTTTAATCTAGTGTACATGTACACACACACACATACATATGCAGAGGTAAACTTTTGAAAACATATCTTGAAAATGTAGCATTTTTAAATTGAAGTTAATTTTTAATGTTGTGTTACTTTCAAATGAATAGTAAAGTGATATTCTTTTCAGATTATTTTCCATAAATAGGTTATTACAAAGTATTGAGTATAGTTCCCTCTACTATATGATAGGTCCTTGTTGCTTTCCTGTTTTGGATGTAGGAGAAGGCAATGGCACCCCACTCCAGCACTCTTGCCTGGAAAATCCCATGAACGGAGGAGCCTGGTGGGCTGCAGTCCATGGGGTCGCTAAGAGTCGGCATGACTGAGCGACTTCACTTTCACTTTTCACTTTCACGCGTTGGAGAAGGAAATGGCAACCCACTCCAGTGTTCTTGCCTGGAGAATCCCAGGGACAGAGGAGCCTGGTGGGCTGCTGTCTATGGGGTCGCACAGAGTCGGACACGACTGAAGCGACTTAGCAGCAGCAGCAGCAGCAGTGTGTATATGTTAATCCCAATCTTCTAATTTTTCTATCCCCAAAAAACATTTTTTAAAAAGATCCAACCTGTCCTGACTAAATCTTTTTTCCCTAATACATGGACCAGTTTAAAAAATAAACATGTCTAAATCAGTGAAAATATTTTAGCGTTGTGTTGTCACCATTGAGCACCACTTCACTGCTGAAGGAAACACTGAAAATATAGAAGGTAAAGATAAAAGCATTGTAAAGTTTTAATAGCGTTTTTGTATTTGTTTGTCAGCTCTGCACGGATAACTGCTCACCATATTATAGCATTATGTATGTCATGTGGTTTTTTTTTAGAATTTATTTTGTTGGAGTATAAAATAATGGAGAATTGAATGTTTAAGCCAATTCTCCTATCATTTGTTGAGTAAGGACTTAAAGAGAATCATGTTTCACTTTGCTTTATACCTGAAACTAACATAACGCTGTAAAATAACTGTATGTCAATAAAAAATTTTAATTAAAAAATAGAGAATTGTGTTATATTACTTTATGATGTAGACATTTCTGACTTTCAAAATTCATGTGAATTTGTTAATGATAAAACCCCTACTGGGAACAGTTTTGTGAGGCTGTATAATTAAAATTCCTCTAATTTTACTACCATGTATTAAAAACTCAAGTGCCAACTCTAGAGGAACCTCAGTGACAGAGCTCTTTATGTGTAGAAAGTAACTTTGATATATCTGCTTTCATCATCTAAATGAAATAAATGCAACATTTGACAGCATACATGATTCAGAAACAAGTTATTGACTTTAAAGGAATGTTCATATATAAGAGACTATTAGGAATAGAACTTATAAAAGAATATATTTTTAATAATTATTTATTCTTGGTAAATAGAAGAGAACAATGTTGCTCCCTACACATTCTAACTGTATATTCCTATCTTGAAATCAATATGTGTGAACATGAGGCCCTTATTAACAAATTCATTAATTACAGTTCTGCTTATTCTGTTGTGAAGGATATTCACTCATTTACTCTCTCTGACTGACAGGAAGTAATGACTCCAATAAGCTAATGAGGCATCAAGTTAAATAAATATAACTTTAAGTTATTAAAAGTGTAAACATGATTTTAATGAGTTTTTATGCTAATATTTCTTTAATTATTGATCAATGTTGGTGATATACAAAGAGGAATGACTCTGAGGCGGGATGACTATGAGACTAGCTTCCATGTCCAGCTCTATGTTTTAACAAGATTTGTGGTTGGAGTTGAGCTGTATCATCTTTCTCAGTCTTAGTTTTTGAGCTTACCCCTTGGAGTTATGGTGAGGTACAAGTGAAATAACAGACACTGACATTTTATTTTTGAAAAAGGCAAGTGTTCTTTAAAGGCATGAAAATGAAATTAAACTAAATTCGTGGTCTGTAAAAAATCTAGATATATTCTGTTATCCTCATTCCCTATTCCATTTTAATGGCTAAGAGAGAGGGATTATGTTTTGTTCAGGATCACACAGCATATTAGTGGGAGAGTTAGTGAGCATATTAGTGCTCACCAAGCAATTGTTCATGCTGTAATGTACATTTGTAAGCCTTTGATGATTGCTGGTATCTGAATATGCTAGAAGAGTTAGCATATACATACAGTGAAAATAATTTGAAAATTTATTTGGCTTTCTATATTGAAATTTCATTCTTAGTATCGAACATACTAATATATATCTCCTGAGTCTAGTATTTTTTCCAGGATAAACTGGAAAGGAAAAAAAAATAGTTCATAGTGGTGTTTTTCATTCCTGCTTGATTATATTCTTGTTTTCATTATGACTTTGATATCTTTATATTTTAAAACATGAGTAATTTCCATTGCTTTCTTGATTGGTCTCTTTACCACTGCTGTTTTTTAGAGTCAGCAAAACAAACCTTTTATCTCATGGAAATTGACTGGGTAGCACTTCAGTCAGTATATGTATACAGTTGGCCCTTGACATATGAATCATTGTGGGCATCAATGGAGAAAATACCCTTCATTCCACCAGGATTGTGATGCTTTTATTCCTGAGTTTTCCTGGCCTAAGAGTACCTGATACAACGGCTTTATTTTCACTGTTTTGAGACAGGGAGGGAAAGGGAGCAGGTAGATCTCACAGGTAGGTTATCTTTTTTCTTCACCTTTCTAGATTGACAAAGAATGTTGTTTATGGTGTCTTTTAATAGCCACTTACAGCATTTAGCTTTCCGCAAATGGTCAAATATTTCTCCTTTATTTCCTAAACTTTATGCACTGACTCTCAAAACAATCACTGCTAGGTGGGCTTTCTATATTCTGTGGCATGCTTCTGAAGAATGGCAGCATCAATATCTGACCTTCATCTGTCTATCTGTCTACTGACTTCAGAAAGCTACTGGGTATTTTTAGAGAGTATGATTTTTTTTTTTTTTTTTTTTTTTTTTACCTAACCCCCTATTCTCCCAAACCATGGGAAAAAAAAAAAAGAATAAGACATGTCAAATATAGAAGACATCTGATCTAGTCTGATCTATGTCTTATATGAAATGCTAGCCTTGGGTGAAATGAAATGGCAACCCACTCCAGTATTCTTGCCTGGAGAATCCCATGGTTGGCAGAGCCTGGTAGGCTAAAGTCCACGGGGTCGCAAAGAGTCGGACACGACTGAGCAACTTGACTTCACTTCACTATGAATAGATCAAGGCTGACTGCACTCAATACTCAGTTCTTTTTTCCAGGCTTACTAGCATTTCATTTTAGAATGTTAGGTCCTGTACCTGGAAAAGATCTTGAAGATTATCTTGTTCCTTTCATTCTACTTCCCCAATTTACAGATCAAGCAATTGAGACCAAGAGAGGTGGAGTAGCTTCTCAATTTCAGGTAGCATTGTTATTGACTTCATCTGTTTCCCATTTGTTCACGTATCTTGCACATATTTCCCTTGATACTGTGTTAGGACAAGCTTCATTAGTTTAAAACTTAAGTGGACTCTAATTTATCTAAAAAGCATGTATGTAAGATTTTCCAGTTTACATAAGTTGGAAACAGTCTGTTAATGAACCGTTGCCTGGTAAAGAAGAAATTACCCTAAAAGATAAGATTTGTGCCTTGTGCTACTTGAAGTGTCAAAAGAGGGGTTAAGTAAAACAATATGAAATTTCTCTTTGGAAATGTGCACCAGCATCTGAATCATATTTAACTGTTTATTAGAAATGGTTAGGGTGTTTCCAAAACATTTCTCAGTTGCTTACATATGTTTGGGCAGTTGAGTGATGATATTGGTTATTGTAAGCTTAGGAATTTGGGCAACATCAGATTTAAAGAGCTGATTTTTTTGAACTTTTATTATATCACTGATATTTGTTTCAACTCAGTTTTTCTTTTCAGTGTCCTTAGCATTCTGAGTTCATAGGCTATTATACCTACAATAGCTGTTAGAGATGATCTTGTCTCCTCCCTTTTCTCATCCTATTTTGCAGATGATGTAAGCAAAGTTACAAGATATAACCTGAACATTTACAAATTGAGTAAACATTATTTACTGATATTGTTTTTTTTATCCATTTTCTCAGTGGTTTCCACACTCAATCTAATATGCAGCTTCATTTATAATCAGGTTATAGACTAAAGAATAAATGTTAAGTAAATAAAGTAATGGAAAAACTATATTGTCAGTTTTAAAGGCCATTAATTCCCTAGTGACCATCAGTGAACATTTTACTTCTCATTAGGTGCATGAAAGCATTGTGGTGTTAAAAAAGTTGAACATTCTCTATTTGTGTGAATAATTTGCTTAGCATATCTTTTTTATCATAATGCAAGATGCTCGCCTCTTTGTCTTTGAAATTGCTGCATGTTTCAGAATTACCTCTAGGTTCTTCTTGCTTTTCACATTTTGCAACAAAGCCTTGGAATGAAAAAATCTGTTGACAGCAAATATGTAGATTTTATGAGAGTTAAAATTAAAAAGAAAAAAAATGTAGCTTTGTAGATTGGCATTCAGAAGACCCTGAAGGAATCTGTAAAGAGAATAATCTCCTTTCCTCATGCTGTTCTGATTGGACAGTAATGAAAACTGTAGCTTTCCATCCACTGTTTTCTAATTCATGGGCTACTAACCCTTATAATCTCTATGATGCTTAGCTGAAAGTAGTCTATAAAAACTTAGAAAGAAAGGAAATAGAACAAAGAAGTAGTGCTCCCAAATTATGTTACATCCAAAGTTAAATTTCATATAATTCAGATTTCATTGCATCCTTAGTATGAAAAATAACAACATATTAAACATTTTTAAAGGTCAGCAAAGGAAAACATATTACAAATATTTTAAACTGGTTGCCTGATCCTGAAGTTCATAGTAACTGTCCAGAGTTTTTTATCTAGGTGCTGAGAAGAATTGTTGTTGTTATTGTTCAGTCAGCCAGTTGTGTCTGACTCTTTGCCACCAAATAGATTGCAGCATGCCAGGCTTCCCTGTCCTTTGCCATCTCCCAAAGTTTTCCCAAGTTCATGTCCATCTCATTGGTGATACCATCCAGCCATCTCATCCTCTGGCACCTTCTTCTCCTTCTGCCCTCAGTCTTTCCCAGGATCAGGGACTTTTCCAATGAGAAGAATACAGAATTATAAACCAAATATATCACTAAAAATATTTTTTTTTCTTTCATACTAGGACTTTCTGGAAAGATGTATAGAAAATTGCGCATGGACTTTCAAAGTGAAGACTATACTTGGCCAATTCACAGCAAGCAATGAGTAGGCATTCATTATTCTCATTTTTAATGATTAGTTACAGGAGAAATATTTTTGGAAAGTTAACTCTCCATAGATTTCTCCTAATTGTATATTTTATCATACAAAACCAGACACTCTAAGGAACACAAATCTGATCTCTAGTCTTAAGCAGGGAGAAGGCAATGGCAACATACTCCAGTACTTTTGCCTGGAAAATCCCATGAATGGAGGAGCCTCGTAGGCTGCCGTCCATGGGGTCGCTAAGAGTCAGACACAGCTGAGCGACTTCACTTTCACTTTTCACTTTCATGCATTGGAGAGGGAAATGGCAACCCACTCCAGTGTTCTTGGGGAATCCCAGGGATGGGGGAGCCTGGTGGGCTGCCGTCTATGGGGTCGCACAGAGTCGGACACGACTGAAGTGACTTAGCAGCAGCAGCAGTAGTGATAACTCTATTGCGAAAACAGACGCTTGTCTTTGCAAATATGGCCTCTAAAAAATTAATCTATAATTTATTCTATATCCTAGTTTGTGTTTGTGTTTGAGAAAGAGTGCTTAAGACTGTCATGTTGTCACAGAAAATTAAATGGACTGAAAAGGGGGTAAAGAATGCTATAAAATGCTGTCAAGTCTACTGTGATAGTTTACATTTAGAATATTATTTTTGAAGGAAAGGAAGAAATGTGAAGCTTAGAATATTTTTATTAATTCCATCTGTATTTGACATTCTTCAGGAAACTTGAAGCTAAATACTTTCATGTGTGGATGGGATTATTTTTTTCTTCTGGCCAATGTGAAAATTCTACTGTCCCATTGAGTATTCTTAACTAATTAGCTCCAAATATTGGCTAAAAAGAAAGGTGACATTTTACCTCAATTGCTTATGAAGATTTCTGACTCCCAAGGTTCTATATCTTGTTCTGTTTTAACATGCTCATTCAAAATCTGTGCCTAAAGGCATTATAAAACATGGTGTTCATCCAAGCCTTTAAACAAGAAATCTCAAATTTTTTCTTTTAGGTACAGTCTTTGAAATAACCTTTTAAAATTGATTGACTCTGATTTTTTTTCTCTTTGATCATTGAAATGCTATCTACTTTAGCTGAAATAAAGTCTTGATGAAAAGTTAATCTTAAGGCCAATCATGTATTGTGAGAGAATAATTTGTTTTCTTTCTGCTGAGAATGAGAATTCAGTATGCCTTTTTTGGAATAGATAAGATATTGATGGACCCTGGGGCTTATTTTCCCTTATTTTTTAATATTTAATTTTATTCAGGGAAAGATATGTGTGTATGTAAGTATGAGAGGCAATGAGAGAGAGAAAGAAGAGATTTCTCTTTCTACTTAAAAGCCCATAATCAATAGTTCCATTTTGGTCAGTTTGTAAGAAGATCACAGAACCAGTAATCAAATGATTCTCTCCACTAAGTGAAAGTTTGAGGATCAACACTTCAAGCTCTAACCAGACTAGCTCTTCATTTAGCAAGTAAGATTTTGTATTAAATGAGATTAAATGTAACCTCCAGAGTTTGTCCTTAAAATTTATACTAGAACTGAGACAACTATTACTGTCTACTCTGTGTGCTTAGAGGCATACAGTATTATCTCATGTCCATGTGAAAAAACACAGAGTATGAATAGTGTAGAAAATTTTTCAAAACAATTTTATTATTTTTTGCAGAAGCTTTTACCTATCTTGTGTGTTTCTCTTTATCCCTGTTATTTGTTTACAGCTTCAATATTTTACATATGCAAATACTAGTATACTTCTCCATATTATGTCAGAAGAGTCACAAATGCTGGAAAAACTGATGAAGAAAAGATAGACCTCCAGAAAAAATGATTGGGGTGTCACTACAAGAATCTTGTCTAATTTCACAAAATCTGTTGATCCATGTGAAATTCCACAAGATCTGTGCTTCCTCTTGTGCTCATTCTTAAGATAGCTCAAAGAAATGGACAGAAATAATGAATGTTTCTTTGACAAGGTCATCATTCTTCAGAGTAACAGGCATAAATGATAATCCTTTGCACAGACTTGCTGCATTTTAATTCATAAGACCTTTTCACTAATATCATCATATTTGTATTCAGATGTATTTCATGGGTTGTGGGAGCCAGTAGTGACCCAACTGAAATTTTAGAAGAGTATTTCAAAAAGGGAGTCAGAATTAAAATTGGTAAGAAGCTAATCATCAGTATAAATTTGGTCACGTGAAAAAACATGTTATAGCTCTGTTAAAATCCTTAAGTTTTTCTTCTAAAGTGTGATTGCTTAAAAAAATATTTTCAGTGAGCAAATCACTTTTCCTTTAAAATAGTTTTTTAAATATATGGGAATTTTTGAAATATAAAACCTTATGCCAGATGCAAGTTGTAAATGGCATTTTGTTTGTTTGCTTGTTACTGAGGAGATATTCAGTTCAGTTCAGTTCAGTTCAGTTCAGTCGCTCAGTCGTGTCTGACTCTTTGCGACCCCATGAGTCGCAGCTCGCCAGGCCTCCCTGTCCATCACCATCTCCTGGAGTTCACTCAAACTCACGTCCGTCGAGTCAGGGATGCCATCCAGCCATCTCATCCTCTGTCATCCCCTTCTCCTCCTGCTCCCAAACCCTCCAAGCATCAGAGTCTTTTCCAATGAGTCAACTCTTCGCCATGAGGTAGCCAAAGTACTGGAGTTTCAGCTTTAGCATCATTCCTTCCAAAGAAATCCCAGGGCTGATCTCCTTTAGAATGGACTGGTTGGATCTCCTTGCAGTCCAAGGGACTCTCAAGAGTCTATTATTGTATCAAATAATATGTGATCTATCATATAGTACATATTATATGATAGCAAACCCGAGTGCCAAGAGCCTGAGATAGAGAGAGGCACATCTAGGTAATTTAACTTGAATAATTAGTAGAGTGGGCAATGAAAACCCAGTGTAGCCTGAACTTTAGGCTTTTCATAAGAAGTTAAAAA
The DNA here is from genome assembly GCF_001704415.2 of Capra hircus. Classification (NCBI taxonomy): domain Eukaryota; kingdom Metazoa; phylum Chordata; class Mammalia; order Artiodactyla; family Bovidae; genus Capra; species Capra hircus. The sequence continues at coordinate 74,986,887 of NC_030808.1, forward strand.
TATTTCTATGTGAAATTTTATGAATTTGAAAAAAATTTGAAATTAAACATATTCATGGGTCATGATTGCTTGGTTACCCACATTCTCCCCAAAGCCATATATGGTTCTATTTATCTTCTAACAAAAATGTAAAGTAAGAATAATTATTTAGTTTTACATATGAGAAGGCTGAGGCTAATAAAAATTAAGAAGCTGACTTTTACCCAAGTAATAATCAGCAGGGCAGCAAGGAAACCTTGTGTTTGATACCAAACCCTTGGGTTTTCCTGTGTTTCATTTTACCTCTCAGAAAATGTGTCTTAATCCAAATATCGTATTTTAGAATTAATTCTTTCTAAAAGCTTATTTTTTAAGTGTATTTCTTAACTGCCCAATACAGTTTTTGAAATAAAAATGAAAAAATATAAAAAAAAGAAATAGGAATCATGGGACCTGTAATCTTCTCTTTCTCAGTGTACCAACCAAAACCTGTTCCAACCAAGTCACCATCACTGGTGGATCAGTGGTAAAGAATCCATCTGCCACTACAGGAGACCTGGGTTGGAAAGATCCCATGGAGAAGGAAATGGCTATCCACTCCACTATTCTTGCCTGGCAAATCCCATGGGCACAGAAGCCTGATAGCCTACAGTCTGTAGGATTGCAAGAGTGGGACATGATTTAGAGACTAAAACAAAGTCAACAACAAACCATCACTCCACCTAGTGGTGAATAGTGAATAGAATAATGAAGTCGCTCAGTCGTTTCCGACCCTGTGACCCCGTGGACTGTAGCCTACCAGGCTTCTCCGTCCACGGGATTCTCCAGGCAAGAATACTGGAGTGGGTTACCGTGTCCTTCTCCAGGGGATCTTCCCAACCCAGGGACAGAAGCCGGGTCTCCCGCATTGGAGGCAGACACTTTAACCTCTGAGCCACAGCATTCTCTAATTGGAGGTCATTAGTATGTCTAGAAAACAACTTAAACTTAAAAGAAAAGCATGAGTATACTTTCAGTCTCTAATCGCATACTATCCTTTGGGAAAGCCAGAAGAGTCTTCTCCTTAATGTGTTAGGGTGAGTGGATCATGGAAGTTCTGTGCTTAGAATTCATGACATTTGACTATATTTTAGGACAGGCTATCTCACTAGTGATTCTCCGGACTCTAGATTTCATTTGTGGAATTGTATGATTACTGGGATACTATAATATTGTAAGTTGAATATTGTTGTACAGAATATTTTCTTCCCATTCTATTCCCCTTCATCTACTAAGTAACCATGCATTCCTCAGGGGTCAAATACAGCCTCTTTCAGGAAGCTCTTCTTGACTTAGATCCTTATGCAAGAGGGGATTTTAATACTCAACTCTCTGCCTCATAATGTTGTGAACTCTGACTACCAGGGCTGTCTGTTAATATATATATCATTATTTGATTAGAACATGGACATAATTTAAATGTTAGCTGAAAGAGTATGTGAATTACATAATTGTTAGTGGCTACCCAGACATTAAATACCAGATACACTATTTTACCAACCTCACATTAACCTTCCTTTTCTCTACCTACCCTGACTGATTTACATATAAAATATACATTGAACATGAGAATACAGGCAAATATATTATTATAGTTTTATTTTCCTGTTTATGAGAAAGAATAAAAATGATGCACAGTATGAATTTTTGCTCATAGACTGTGTATAAACATCAGAAACTAAAACTTATCAAGTCTAGCAAAATATCTCCTTCATGTATTGTTCTTCTCTCCCACACAGTAGTTTTAAATACAGCTTTTCAAAAGATGAATTCTAGAAATTTGCGTGCTGAGTCTATTAAAGAAAATGGTCAGATTCTATTCAGACTGAATACAAGCTAAATTGGTGAAATGCTGTGACACTTTGCCACTTGGCTTCAGTTAGAACAGCATCAGTGTTGAGGTTGGCTTTCAATGCTGGGCCTTTTTCCTTTTATAAAATGGTTTAGAAAAATTCCACGTTTCCTTTCAACCCCATCTCTAATAATCCAGACTTCTATTAAGGATAAAAAATATTTAAAATGCCAACCTGCAAAATATGTGAAAAAAGAAGTTTGAGCATTGGGCACATTTCTGGGGAAAGCAAAGGCAAATATTAACAGCTCATCAATAATTAAACCCCAAACTTTGAGAGTAAAGTTATAGGTAGATAAAAAGAATTTGAGCTTTAATGGAAAAGGAGATATGACTCAAATTAGACAATGAATTTTCAGTTGTTTTTTAATCTGTCAACCCATTTTTTTCCATGGGGCATACAAATAAAAAAATAAAACAGATCAAATTATTTCAGATAAAGTAGCATTCAAAGAATTAAAATTCAAGAGAAATTGAGCTGAAGGTTTTTGTAGTCAGTGACCTGAACATAAAACTTTTTATTCGTTTGATAGTTTCTAAAAATGACTTGATTAGAAAAAATAAATGTAAAAAAATAAGTATAGCTTTCTTGCTATTGAGCTTAATGGGTGCAGAAACATATATATACAGGAAAATTGTTTACAGTATACACTAAATAGCATTCCATGACTGAGTAATATTCCATTCATTGTATAAATACATCACATCATTATCCATTCATCCTTTGATAGACATTTAAGGTTCTTGCATGTCTTGGCTAATATAAATAGTGCTATGGTGAACATTGGGGTACATGTATCTTTCCTACTTAAGGTTTTAAGGTTTTCTCCGGATATATGTCCAAGAGTGAGATTGCAGGATTATATCGTAGCTCTGTTTTTAGTTTTTGAAAACCTCCATCCTTTTCTCCATAGTGGCTGTATCACTTTACATTCCCACTGATAGTGTAGGAGGGTTACTTTTTATCCATAACCTCTCCAGCGTTTATTACTTGTTGACTTTGATGATGGCCATTCTGACTGCTGTGAAGTGAAACTTCATTGTTTGCATTTCTCTAACTATTAGTGATTTTGAATATATATATTTTTCATCTGCCTGCTGGAGATCTGTATGTCTTCTTTGGAGAAATGTCTGTTTAAGATCTGCCCACTTTTTGATTCATTTATTTGTTCATTTGTTTTTGCTCTTGAACTGTATGAGCTCTTTGTATATTTTGCAAATTAGTCTCTTGCCTGTCACATCATTTGCAAATATTTTCTCCCAGTCTGTAGGTTTGTGTTTTCATTTGTTTATTGGTTTCCTTTCCTGTGCAAAAGCTTGTAAGCTTAATTAGGTCCCATTTGCTTATTTTTGTTTTTATCTCCATTACTCTAGGAAACAAATCCAAATACACATTGCTGTGATTTATGTCAAAGAGTGTTCTGCCTTTGTTTTCCTCTAGGAGTTTTATACTATCTGGTCTTAGTGAAAGTTGCTCAGTTGTGTCCGACTCTTTGCAATACCATGGACTATACAGTTCATGGAATTCTCCAGGCCAGAATACTGGAGTGGGTAACCGTTCCCTTCTCCAGGGGATCTTCCCAACCCAGGGATCGAACCCAGGTCTCCTGCATTGCTGGTGGATTCTTTATCGGCTGAGCCAACAGGGAAGCCCAAGAATGCTGGAGTGGGTAGTGTATCCCTTCTCCAGCGGATCTTCCCTACCCTAGAATCAAACCCTTCTCTACCCAAGAATGCAGGGGTCTCCTGCACTGCAGGAGGATTCTTTACCAACTGAGCTACCAGGGAAGCCCCTCTGGTCTTATATTTAGGCCCTTAATCTATTTTGAGTTTATTTTTATGTGTGGTGTTAGTAAAGTTTGAACATTTTACATGTATCTGTCCAGTTTTCCCAATATCTCTTATTGAAGAGACTTTTTTCCATTATATATTCTCTTATCCTTTGTCATAGATTAATTGACCATCAGCTGTGTTAATACTATAGGTATGTAGTATAGGTTTGAAGTCAGGCAGCCTGATTCCCCTAGCTCCATTTTTCTTTCTTAAGATTGCTTTGGCTATCTGGGAGCTATTGTGTTCCATACAAATGATATCAGCACAAAAAGAATGAAATAACACCATTTGCAGCAACACTGATGGACCTAGAAATTATCATACTACATGGAATATGCCAGAGAGTGTAAGACGAATATCATATGATATTACTTATATGTGAAAGCTAAAAAAAAAGATAAGATGAACTTATATACAAAAACAGAAATAGACTCACTGACATAGAAAACAAATTTCTGGTTGCCAAAGGAGAGAGGGAGGGATAATTAGGAGTTTGGGATTAACATATACATACTAGTATGTATAAAATAGGTAACCAACAAGAATTGTACTCAATATACTGTAATAACCTATAAGGGAAAATAATCTGAAAAAATACATATATATGCACATAAAATTGATTCACTTTATTGTATACCTGAAACTAACACAGCATTGTAAATCAACCATATTTCAATTTTTTAAAAAACAAATTTTTTAAAAAGTAACAGAAAATTATGTAATATTTTATATGACGTAGTGGATGTATGTAGACATGAGCTGCATAGGAAATGTGACAGTTGAAGGTATATCAAAAGAATGGGCTGTTTAACATAAAAAATGAAACATTAGGACTGTACTTATAGTCCTCAAGGCCCAGATACCATTTGTTTGCTTTGCTTAGTATGTATTAATGGCTTTTATCAAGTTAAAATATATTTGAATTTTTACATAATTGGTTCTTAATTTAAGAAAGCTGTGGTACATATACACAATGGAGTATTACTCAGCCATTAAAAAGAATACATTTGAATCAGTTCTAATGAGGTTGATGAAACTGGAGCCGATTATACAGAGTGAAGTAAGCCAGAAAGAAAAACACCAATACAGTATACTAACACATATATATGGAATTTAGAAAGATGGTAACGATTACCCTGTATGTGAGACAGCAAAAGAGACACAGATGTATAGAACAGTCCTTTGGACTCTGTGGGAGAGGGAGAAGGTGGGATGATTTGGGAGAATAGCATTGAAACATGTATAATATATAAGAAACGAATCGCCAGTCTAGGTTCGATGCAGGGTGCAGGATGCTTGGGGCTGGTGCACTGGGATGACCCAGAGAGATGGAACAGGCAGGGAGGTGGGAGGGAGGTTTGGGATTGGAAACACGTGTACACCCGTGGTGGATTCATGTTGATGTGTGGCAAAACCAATACAATATTGTAAAGTAAAAAAATAATAATAATAAAAAGAAAAAGAAAAAAAAGGAAAAAAAAAAAAAGAAAGAGTATCTCTTATAGACACCCTACATGGAATCTTCCTTTTGTAAGCTAATATAGACTGTGAAAAGAATGCTGTTTCACACGCATGTTTATTCTGTCATGTTATCGGCTCCCTGAGAATGTACACTCCTGTTTACTTTTTAAAAGTACATTTCCCCCTTTTCCAGATACTTATGAAAGGAAAAATTGTATTTCCTTTTAGGCAATTAGTCTATTGATTGCTAGCTGTAACTTTTAAGATTTAGGTATAAAATAAAGAAATTTAAAAATGTACACCCATGGTGGATTCATGTCAATGTATGGCAAAACCAATACAGTATTGTAAAGTAAAATAAAGTAAAAATAAAAATTAAAAATAAATAAAGAAATAAATAAAAAGAAAAAATGTAAGTGGTTGACTTTTGAATTTTGCTTGTATTCTGGTTCAAAGGAAGTTTAACTCTTTAAGATATCTGTACTATGGTTGATGAACCATTGCAAAGACTGTTTCATTAAACTTTTTCAGACATTGGGAAAAGGCTATATTCATTCATTCATTCTGTCATTCATTCAGAAACATTTATAGAGAAGCTCCCAGTGCAGGTACTGCTAAGATTCAAGGAGAAATATAAGAAATACCTTGATCACAAATAAGTTGTACTTCGTAAGATCATATTTGCAAACATATATTGATATACAAAATATGCAATAAAAGCGAATATTATGTTGAAAGCCACAGATACATTTCTGTTGTTGGAATCAGAAGAGGATGAGCTGATTTTCAGATAACAAGATGAGATGATTTTCTGAAGGGAGTTGAATTTAAATCATGTCTTTAAGAATAATTGAGATTTGGATTTGCAAATATAGGTGAGAGGACTTGCCACATATAAAGTGCAGCAGAAACAACAAATGAAATATTATGATGGAATCTATTGGTGATGAAAAGTATGTAACAAATGACCTATGAAGATAGATGCAGACAGATGACATGATTTAGCAGTCTGATGGTAAAGACATCAGAATTATCCACACATATATGAGTCTTTTCCTTTTCTGTATTTGTAGCCAAAAACTATACAAATGGGAAGATAGGTAAATAAATGTTCATGCTTGCAAAATCGTTTCCTTGGTCTATGATTTTTGTTGGGTTTGAGAAGATGCTTTAATTAAGTGACTTGTCACCTTTTAGTATGCAAAAGAAAATTACTCTAGGATTAACTCATGAGTCCTGAATTATAAATTAATCAAATTAAAAATGTGCATTGATAGGATCATTAGGTAGTAGGATGGCTGTAAACTTACAGCCAACCTACTTAAATGCTGGATGGGCCAGTTCCTCTTTCACCCAGTATTCCCTTTTTACACAAATGCCAGTCCACTTGGAAAAATATAATCTGATTTCCATCCACGATCCCTATTCAATCCATCAGTCAAGTTTACTGTTTTTATCCTGTTTGTATTTAAATGATCACCTCTTTCTGCCTTCTGCCTCCTGCTTTGCCAGTGCTCATCTGGCAGTCATATGAGCAATCATCTGGTGAAGTCATGGGAGCAAAATCTCACTACTTACAACCAAAATGGCTAAAAACAGTGTCCTCACTGTAACAGGTAAGCACAGTGATACTAACTGCGCTTCAGACAGTAACTGAAGCACACTGGTCAAAGTCATCTGATTAATGGAAAATATGCACGATTATAAGGGAAAGCCTGCTTCACCTCATCACTCTTAATGATAAAAGCACAGAAATCATAACCAGAGACAGACAGAAGACTGTATTCCATTCCTGACTCTGCTGTTACCTATAAGCATGATCTTGACTGTGTAATTTTCCTCCCATTGGTGATTTTTGTTATGATTTAGTTGCTAAGTCATGTCTGACTCTTGCAACCCATGGACTGTAGCCCGCCAGGCTCCCCTGTCCATGGGATTTCCCAGGCAAGAATATTGTTGTGGGTTACCATTTTCTTCTTCTCCTGGGCATCTTTCTGACACAGGGATCAAACCCATGTCTCCTGCATTACAGGTAGATTCTTTACCTCTGAACCACAAGGGAAGCCCTGAACCTTTATTTCTTTATCGGTAAAATGGAGAATCAGACTACATGTTACAAGCCCTAAATTTCAAGGGTTCTGTTAATCATAAGAACAGAACTTACAAACTTTCTTTGTTTTATGAAGCCAAAAAATATGCTTATCATCTCTTTGTCTGAGTGATAATTTATTTGAAGCATGATAGAGGTAGATTATATTATTCAATAACCTAGGACTGTAGAAAAGAAAAGTAAAAAGCAATCCAAGCCCTCTCTCTTCATTCCTATTTAGTGGTGAATATGTTTACTTTGAATTATCCTTCTGAGGAGTCATTATCACAGCAAGAAGCATTGCAGCAAAGATGTTTTAAAAAAAACCCAGAGCTCTAGCTTTTTAGATCTATCAGAACTGTTTGTCTAGCAGATTACTCTTTAGGCTGTTGAAATGAAAGTGGCTGGTGTTATGGTGCATGCAGGCTTAATTGAGACTGAGCAGAACACATCTGTGAGAGGTGGTTTTAGAGCACTGCTAAGGGATATAATATCAAGCCTCAATCTACTCACACCTGCTGGGTACCTGCATTATACCAGGATTCTTTTGCTTTGCCTTTTTTTCTTACACTTTTTTTCAGATTAAGAAAAGGATTTGTGGTATCTGCTATGCCTCACAGCAATAAAACAGCAATCCCACATCGCAGGTGCTCTGTAGTCATGGTGCATTCCAGCCTGTATTTTTCTTTCATTGACCATTACAGTAGTTCCTCACTGAGAAATGTTTCAGTCACTGAGCACTGTAATCACTGCCAAGAAGATGTTTAAACAAAAGTGTAATTTAAACTCAATGAACAAGTAACACAAGCAAATTCTGGGGTTGTTTCTCCTTAATGATAGTGGGGATAGTTATAGAGCATCCCTTTAGTGACACATGGGCTTTCCTGGGGGCTCAGATGGTAAAAAATCCACCTGAAATGCAAGAGACCTGAATCTGATCCCTAATGGGGAAGAGCCCCGGAGAAGGGAAAGGCTACCCACTCCAGTATTCTTGCCTAGATAATTCCATGGACAGAAGAATATGGCAGGCCATGGGTTGGCAAAGACTCAGACTCGACTGAGTGACTAAGAACACATTTCTTGGTGACACGTTACCCCCTAGAAAACCCTTTATTGCATGTGTGTGCCTGCTAAGTCGCTTCAGTCGTGTCCAACTGTTTGCGACCCTATGGACTACAATCCTGCCAAGCTTTTCTGTCCATGGAATTTTCCAGGCAAGAACACTGGAGTAGATTGCCATCCCTTCTCCAGGGGATCTTCTGACACAGAGATTGAACTCAGGTCTCCCACACTGCAGGCAAATTCTTTACAATTTGAGCCACCAGGGAAACCCTATTGTACTGGCTATATTCTTTTGTTAGTTTTTAAATTTTATACAGTTTTAAAGGTTGATTTCCATTTACAGTTATTGCAACATATTGGCTACATTTGCTGTGTTAAACAATACATCTTTGAGCCTGTCTTACATCTAATAATCTGTACCTCCCACTCCTTCACCTCTATGATTCCCCTACCCACCCTTCACTGGTAACCACTAGTTTGTTCTCGATATCTGAATCTGCTTCTTTTTTGTTTTATTCACTAATTTTTGTATTTTTTTAGATTCCACATATAGATAATATACAGTATTTGTCATTCTCTGTCTGACTTATTTCACTTAGCATCAATTCAGTTCAGTTGCTCAGTCATGTCCAGTTCTTTACATCCCCATGGACTGTAGCATGCCAGGCTTCCCTGACCATCACCAACTCCTGGAGCTTGCTCAAACTCATGCCCATGGAATCAATGATGCCATCCAACCATCCCATCCTCTGTTGTCCCATTCTCCTCCTGCCTTCAATCTTTTCCAGCATCAGGGTCTGTTCCAATGAGTTAGTTCTTCACATCAGGTGGCCAAAGTATTGAAGGTTAGTTTCAACATCAGTCCTTTCAATGAATATTCAGGATGATTTCCTTTAGGATGGACTGGTTTGATCTCCTTGTTGTCCAAGGGACTCTCGAGAGTCTTCTCCAACACCACAGTTCAAAACCATCAATTCTTCAGCACTCAGCCTTCTTTATGATCCAGCTCTCACATCCATACATGACTACAGGAAGCCATAGCTTTGACTAGCTGGACCTGTGTCGGCAAAGTAATATCTCTGCTTTTTAATAAACTATCTAGGTTTGTCATAGATTTTATTCCAAGGAATAAATGTCTTTTAATTTCATGACTGCAGTTCCCATCTTCAGTGATTTTGGAGCCCAAGAAAATAAAGTCTGTCACTGTTTCCTCATCTATTTGCCATGAAATGATGGGACCAGATGCCATGATCTTAGTTTTTTGAATGTTGAGTTTTAAGCCAGTTTTTTTCACTCTCCTCTTTCACTTTCATCAAGAGGCTCTCACTTAGCATAATACCCTCTAAGTCCGTCCATGTTGCTACAAATGGCAGAATTTTAACGTGTATATATGTACCACATCTTCTTTGTCCATTCATTTGCTGATGAATGCTTAGGTTGCTCCCATATCTTGTCTATTGGAAATACTGCTCTGAACGCTGGGGTGCATATATCTTTTGAATTAGTGTTTTGCAGCTTTTTTTAGGATATATGTCCTGTAGTGTAATTTCTAGGCCATACTGTAGTTCTAGTTTTAGTTTTTTGAGAAACTGCCATACTGTTTTTCACAGTGGCTGCAGCAATTTACATTCTCATCAGTAGTTTACAAGAGTTTCCTTTTCTACACATCCTAACCAACATTTGCTACCTGCTTTTTGTTTGTTTTGATGTTCGTCATTCTCACAGGCATGAAGTGATTTCTTGGTGTGGTTTGATTTGCATTTCCCTGTAATTAGTGATGTTGAGCATCTTTTCATGTGCCTGTTGACCACCTGCCTTTCCTCTTTGGAAACATATCTATTTAGTTCTGCCTATTTTTCAGTTGGGTTGTTTGTTTGCTTTTTTTTTTTTTGATGTTGAGTTGCATGAGCTGTTTATATACATTGGATATTAATCCCTTGTTTATATAAGGTTATATAATTTGCAAAAACTTTTGCCCATTCAGTAGGTTGTCTTTTCATTTTATTGATGGTTTCCTTTGCTGTGATAAAGCTTTTAAGTATGCCCCATTTCTTTACTTTTGTTTTTATTTATTTTACTTTAGGAGACAAATCCAAAAAAAATGTTGCTGTATGTCAAAGAGTGTCCTGCCTATGTTTTTCTGCAAGTTTTATAGTATCTGGCCTTAGATTTAGGTCTTTAATCTATTTTGAGTTTATTTTTGCACAGGGTGTTAGGGAACATACTCCAGAAACTATAAGACACTGATGAAAGAAATTGAAGATGGCACAAACAGATGGAAAGATATACCGTGTTCTTGAATTGGAAGAATCAATATTGTTAAAATGTACATACTACCCAAGGCAATCTACAGAGTCAGTGCAATCTCTGTTAAAATATCAATGACACTTTTCACAGAACCAGAACAAATAATTTTAAAATTTGCATGGAAAGACAAAAGACCTGGAATAGCCGAAATAATCTTGAGAAGGAAGAAGACAGCTGGGAGAATCAGACTCCCTGACTTAAGATTTTCTACAAAGCTACAGTGATCAAAACAGTATGGTACTAGCACAAAAATAGACATATAGATCAATGAAACAAGATAGAGAGCTCAGAAATAAGCCCATGCCCTTATTGTTGTTTTCAGTTATTAAGTTATGTCTGACTCTTTGCAACCCCATGGACTGTAGCATGCCAGGCTTCCCTGTCCTTCACTATCTCCTGGATTTTGCTCAGACTCATATCTATTGAGTCACTGATGCTATCTAACCATCTCATTCCAAGCCCATGCCCTAATGGTCAATTAATCTATGGCAAAAGAGGCAAGAATATACAGTGGAGAAAAGACAATCTCTTCAATTAGTGGTTCTGGGGATACGGGACACCTGTGTAAAAGAGTGAAAACAACTGCACTCATTATTAGAGGTCTGAGAGCCACATTTTGTTAGTGCATTTGTTTCACTTGTCTAAATTTTTTTTTCCTTGTTAGTTTAACTTCTTGTTTCAAGCAGTAACACAAGCATAAAGGAAAGTAAGTCTGTATTCTCCATCCACCGCAAGTCTCTTCCCAGGAGGCAAACATATTATCAGTTTCTAGTATATACTTCAAAAGACTTTCTAAACATAACACAATCAAATAACTGTTTGTGTGTATGTGCACATTGAACACAAATGGTAGAATGTACAAATTCATGTGTGTTTGCATTTTAAGTGTGTGTATTTAATACAAATGGTGATATGTACAAATATGCATTTATAGATTTCTTCTTTTATCAAACTGTGTGTGCATCATGGAGATCTTTCTAAAGGAGTCCTTAATTAACTGCTTTATTGTCTTTAGCAGCTTTATAATATTGCATTGTATCACTATGCCAGGATTTATTTCACCAATCCCTCATTGAAGGACATTTCTATTTTTCAGTATTTTCATGTTAGAAACATCTTTATCCTGAATACAGTCTTGAACTTACTCCATTTTGAATATGTGCTATTGTATTGCAGGTCATATTCCCAGAAGAGAGTCAATGGGTAGGTCTCATGGATTTTGCTCAAATCCATTGAGTCTGTGATGCCATCCAACCATTTCATTCTCTGTGGTCCCCTTCTCCTCCTGCCCTCAATCTTTCCCAACATCAGGGTCTTTTCTAATGAGTCAACTCTTTGCATCAGGTAGCCAACGTATTGGAACTTCAGCTTCAGCATCAGTCCTTCCAGTGAATATTTAAGGTTGATTTCCTTTAGGATTGACTGTTTTGATCTCCTTACTGTCCAAGGACAACTACATAAATAGAATTATTATGTCTGGATCGTGATGCCCTGAACCTTGATTATTATGAAATGTTCCTTTTTACCTCTGATAGTACTCCTTGTCTTGAAGCATGTTTCGTCTGATCCTACTATAGCCAAATCTATGCTTGGGCTTCCCAGATGGCACAATTGTAAAGAATCTGACACAGGAGACATGAGTTCAGTTCCTGGGTCAGGAAGATTTCCTGGAGTAGGAAATGGCAACCCACTTCAGTATTCTTGGCTGGAAAATTCCATGGACAGAGGAACCTGGTGGTCTACAGTCCATGGGGTCACAAAACGTTGGACACAACTGAGTAACTGAGCATGCATAAGTCTGTCCTTACTGTTGACTTGGGTATATGTTCCTCACACTTTTACTTTCGACCTCTATGAGACTTATGGTTGTCACTTCTAGATAATACATTGTTGAGCTTTGCATTTTTGATCAGACAGCCTTTATCAGGCTCTGCCTTCCACTTGGAGTGGATGCTCTTTTTGCAATGAATGTGGTGATCACTGTGATTGGATTTAAACTACCACCTTGCTGTTTGTTTTCTATTTATCTCAACTCACTTTTATTTTTCCATTTTTCTTCTTATTTATTTTTGTTTAATTAATGCTTTTTATGACTCGTTTTAATTCCTGTGTTGCCTTCTTAGTTCTACCCTTTTGTATTTGTAGTTCTTTCTGTAGAAAGTACAGCAGTGATTCTTACTTTATGATAGTTGACTTAGAATTAATGTTAAACACCTCACATATACTATAAGAATCTTAAAATAATATATTTAAATTAAACCTCTCTTCTTTCTGCATTTTTGTGTGTATGTTTTTATGTTATAGCCCTCTCAGTGCAATGCTATTTATGCTTTAAAATATTAAAAGAAGAAAAAGTATGTTCTTTTATATTTATCAACATGTTTGTGATTGCCAGTGGTATTTATCCTTTCCTATGTAACCTACTTTCCATCCAGTGTAATTTCCTCTCAGTCCAAATAGTATCTTTTAGCGTTTATTATACTGGAAGTGAGTGAAAGTTGCTCAGTCATGTCTGACTCTGTGATTTCATGAGCAGCAGCCTGCCAGGCTCCTCTGTCAATGGAATTCTTCAGGCCAGAATACTGGAGTGGGTTCCCTTCTCCAGGGAATCTTCCCAAACCAGGGATCTTACCCAAGTCTCCCACATTGCAGGTGGATTCTTTATAGCTGAGCCACCAGGGAAGCCCAAGAATACTGGAATGGGTAGCCTATCCCTTCTCCAAGGGTTCTTCCCAACCCAGGAATCAAACCAGGGTCTCTTGCATTGCAGGCAGATTCTTTACCAGCTGAGCTACCAGGGAAGTCCAAAAGTACAGCGAATGTTGCTCAGTCGTGTCCGACTCTTTGCGACTCCATGAACTATACAGACCATGGAATTGTCCAGGCCAGAATACTGGAGTGGGTAGCCGTTCCCTTCTCTGGAGGGTCTCCCCAACCCCAAACCCGTTATAATGCAAGTCTTCTAAACATGAATTCACTCATTTTGTTTGTTTGAAAATATTTTTACTTTATCTTGCCAGCTTTGAAGGATATTCGTACTGGATATAGAATTGTAGATTCAACTTGTTTTTTGTTTCAGCCTTTTAATGGCTTCCCTCCATTGTCCTCTAGCTGCCATGGTTTGCCTGTGTTTCCTGTGTCTTTGTACCTTCTTTGTGTCATTTTAACATTTTCTCTGTCTTTCAGAAGTTTGGTTATAATGTGCTTGGAGCGTAGTTTTGGTTTATTTCTCCTGCTCAGAGTGTGCTAAACTTCTTTGATGTGGATCAGAAGAAATTTTTATTTTTACCATATTTGATAAATTTTAACCATTTTTTTCTACTTAATTCTATTTCTTTTTCTTTAACATAGCTAGACAGTTTGGTACTGTCAGTGGTTACTGGTTCTGTTTTATGTTTGGGGGGATTTAAATATTTATCTGTCTGTTTTAGCCTGGATAATTTCACTTACTCTGTCTTCAGGTTCATTGATACTTTTATTTGCTAGCTTGTAATCTGTCAATAAATACATCCAGGATTTTTCTCTTAAATATTGTTCTTTTCAATTCTAGACAGGTTGTTTCTTTCTTTTAATCATCACTTCCAATTTTCACTGATACTTTTTATTTGTTTACTCATTATGTCCTTTTTCTTTAAGTCATGTAGCATATTAATAGGAGCTATTTTAAAATCCTGTCTATTAACTCTAACATCAAGGTCATCTTGTGGTCTTTTCTGTTGATTGCTTAATTATGGATTACATTGCCTTGCTTGTATCCATGTTTTATAATTTTTATTGTGTGTTTGATATTTGTATAATATGAGTGTGCCTTTTTCCTGACATTCAGATCGAAAAATAATGGATTTTCTTGACCCTATCGGGGTGTGTGTGTGTGTGTGTGTGTGTGTGTGTGTGTGTATGTTTGGGTCTTGATTATTTTGCTTCTGTCTTTAGCCTGGGGTTGGAGGAAAACCTTATTTAGAGTAATATAGTCTTTTGAGGTCTTCAACAAATGTCAAATGTGTTTATTGAAGTCTCTCCTTTCTGGCTTGTCTAGAAGTTCATCATATTCCAGCCCTGCCCAACTGTGGTATGTTTATTCAGTTCTCAAACTTGCAGTAGCTATTCTATGCTAGCTTGAGGAATCTTATTCTGAGCATATGCAGTCTATTCATAAACACAGGACCCTCAGGAAATTCCCATACAGACTCCTACCCTTAATGCCACCAGTCTTCTTTTCTTTGGCACCTTTCTGCAGAAACTCAAGTCCCCATAGTAGTTCTAGACTCCAGTTTCTAATACCATAGCTCAAAAAATCAGCTGGCTATACTTCAACTTCACCTTTCCGTATCAAGGTTGAAAAGTGCACCTTGAAGAAAGCCGGGGTTGTAAATCAGCTATACTTTAATAAAATAAATTTTAAAAAGAAAAAAAAAGCCAGAGTTAATATGGTGCACACCTCAATGCATTTTCCTTCTCTCGAAGAAAACCCTGCAATTCTAGTTGACAAGTGCTTGGAAACTGCTTTCCCATCTACTTTGTCCAGTTTTATAATTATTTATAAAAGAAAATTAAGTTTGATATTGATTATTGTGACTTCATTGAAGTTGACAGATTAAATTTTTTAAATTGGGAAATTTCATGTTTTAAAAAACATATTTCTATGCTTAGTTGATATTTCTGGGGTCCTTTAGAGTATTCAGGGAAGTCCTTTAGACTTCCCTGGTGGCTCAGACGGTAAAGCGTCTGTCTATGATGTGGGAGACCCAGGTTCGATCCCTGGGTTGGGAAGATCCCTTGCAGAAGGAAATGGCAATCCACTCCAGTACCATTGCCTGGAAAATCCCATGGACAGAGGAGCCTGGCAGGCTACAGTCCATGGGGTCACAAAGAGTCAGACACGACTGAGCGACTTCAGGACTTCAGGTTCAGGTTAGAGTATTCAAAGTGACTTTCTAAAAGATTTAACACTGTTTAGCTTGAAATAGGGGAATTTGAAAACCTTCCTACCTTCATCCTTATCCCCAGAAAGGAAGACAGAGATTGAGGCACCAGAGGCACACAACCTTTTACATAAATGTGTTGAGGGTATTCAGTATACCCTCTGACTTGATTTTCAGACTCAATCGTAAAGGATATTTGGTCACATACTGTGTACATGGTCACTTCATAAGAATTAATGATGTTTTTACTTGGAGAATTGCATTGCTCCCCCCAGTGCATGCTTTCTGTCTCTAGAACATTCGGACTTCTGGAAATAATTCTGGTGAGAACAGTAAGCTGCAACATGGTATATTCCATTATGGCTTCCCTGATAGCTCAGTTGGTAAATAATCCGCCTGCAATGCAGGAGACCCCAGTTCGATTCCTGGGTCAGGAAGATCCCCTGGAGAAGGGAAAGGCTACCCACTCCTGTATCCTGGCCTGGAGAGTTCCATGGGCTGTATAGTCCATGGGGTCACAGAGTCAGACACAACTGAGCGACTGTCTCTTTCACTTTCATATTCCCTTATCCACTGGTCTTCTCCTAATTCTCTCTGCTCACTCCACCACTAGACTTGCAGGCTTCTGGCTAAAGGGTAAGTCAAATGATGGCTGTGTTGTATCAAACCTCATTAGAAAGTAATATCATCACATTACTTATCTCAGATTAATGTCAGACATCCTCCACTAGAAAAAGAGAAATGGTCACGTTTATCTGTGTGCTCTGTAAGTAGATGACCAGATTGAACCTTAAGCAGTATAACCTTGATTAGCTTCTTATAAGGAAGAGACACTCAGGACACATAATTAAGATTCCATAAGGAAAGTGGTTTTTCTCAACCTACTGCTCAGGGGAACCCATTCTCGTTTGTGATATTAAATATCACCTGAAAATTGTAATGAGAAAGCAAATAAAGTAATATACCAGGTACTGTTTTAGCATAACCTTGTTGTCTTTTTTTTTTTCATTTTTGATTTTTTTTGTTGTTGTCGATGTGGACCATTTTTTTAAGCCTTCATTGAATTTGTTACAGCATTGCATCTGTTTTAATTTTGGTTTTTTGGCTGGGAGGCCATGTGGTATCTTAGCCCCCATACCAGGGATCGAACCTATACTACTGCATTGGAAGGTAAAGTCTCGACCACTGGACAGCAGGCAGTCCCAAGCATACCTACATTTTCTTATTTAATAATCATAACCTTACAGTGAAGGTATGATTAGTGTTAACTTACAGATGATAAAAAAATTAAGGAAATTAAGTAACTTGTTCAAGTTTAAAAATCAGGGAGATGAATGTTTGTGTCTGCTGCTGCTAAGTCGCTTCAGTTGTGTCCAACTCTGTGCAACCCCATAGATGGTAGCCCACCAGGCTCCCTCGTCCCTGGGATTCTCCAGGCAAGAACACTGGAGTGGGCTGCCATTTCCTTCTCCAATGCATGAAAGTGAAAAGTGAAAGTGATGTTGCTCAGTCATGTCCGACCCTCAGCAACCCCATGGACTGCAGCCTACCAGGCTCCTCCATCCAGGCAAGAGTACTGGAGTGGGGTGCCATTTGTGTCTATATGCCTCCAAAATTAGGTTTCCAATACACTACAGTTTTCATTATTTTATGGTGATATAAATTTACCCTGTTTCCTTATAAGATTTTGCAAAGAAAGTGTTAACAAAGAACTTTTAGTTTTAGAGAAATTAACTTAAGAGTTTTCCAGTAAAGAATATATATCTCAAAAGTATATAAAGATTCCCTTATCGGCAGTTTTTTCAGTTATAAAATTAGACTTGTTCTAGTCAAAGCAGTTCAGTTTTCAAAAAATGCTTCATTTAAGATAATGTATTTCAGCATTTTCTTTGCCTCTTGTCAGGATGGGAAACAATAATTCTCTTGCTTGATTTAATATCATTATGTCTGACAACACAGTTAACAAAGCAACTGTTAATATTCCAAAGATTTTCAAGCTCTGTGCATCTAAAAGTCACTAATGAAATTAGCGAACCCGAACCCTTCACAGCCAAATATCCAAAGCTTAAGACTAAAGGAACTGTGGGTCTCTGGAATTGTTGGATGTAAACTGTGTAGCAAGAATCATCAAGTACTTGATTCCTTCTTTATAAGCAACCCAATAAGCAAAGTTTACAGTGAACAGGAAAGATGTGTTTGAACATTAAGAAGAGTTTAGATTTTGGTTTACAATTGGAAAGGAAAAAAATCAGAACAAGAGAGTTCCTTGTATCTAGCATATGTTTGAAAAATCAGTAATTTTTACATTTCATAAGGAGACTAAATAGTCATAATTACCTATATAATAGCAAAGTTTATTTTCTCATATTACCTTTTCTTTTGCATTTTGTTTTCTTAATAACAATATCACTACCATTTCTCTCTGGTAAGTAAACACTGTTTTTGAAATAACAAAATTTTATCTTGACTGCTTAATTTCAAGAAATTATGTGACTATTTAATATGAATGATAAAGCTATAGAAGGTTTAAGTCAAAAAAAAAAAACATTTTAGGTTGCCTGTTCAACAAACAACACTTTTTCATTTAGGGGAACAAGGAGCCTAAGGAAAATGATCATCCCAATGTGAACACAAATTACAGATATACAGGAATAAAAATCCAGGTCTCAGGATGTCTTTTCATCATATTATTTTGTTGGAGCAGTGTTTGTTTGTTTGTTTTTTAATTCTAAGGACTGTTGAGAATTTGAGGGAAATATAGTAATTACCTTCATAAAACTTATCCCGGTAATGTTCGGTTGTAAAGGAGAAAACAAGGTGAAGAATTAGAAGGTGACAGGAGGATGTGCTGAATTATGTAAGGTAATCAGGGGAGGTCTCTGAGATACTCAGACGTGAGCAGTGACTTGAAGGAAATGAGGGAGCAGGCCAGTTAATATGTTATTGAAGATTTTCTATGAAGAAAGAGTATTAATTGTGTGGGACTTCCCTGGTGGCTCAGAGGGTAAAGCGTCTGTCTACAGTGCGGGAGACCTGGGTTCAATCCCTGGGTTGGAAGATTCCCTAGAGAAGGAAATGGCAATCCACTCCAGTACTCTTGCCTAGAATATCCCATGGACGGAGGAGTCTAGTGTCCATGGGGGTCGCAAAGTTGGACCTGACTGAGCGACTTCACTTTCACTTTCACTTTGAGATGGTTTGTGCTTGTTATTTTTGAGAAACAACAAGGATACCAATGGCTGAAGTGCAATGAGTATTCATTAATTCAGTGCACTTTCATCCCATGGATTATTGGAGCTAGAGCAATGAGAGAGAAATGGGGCTCTACAAAGAACCAGATGAAGATGAGTCATAATTGTGGTACCATTTAATTATATTAATCATACAGAATTATACAAGTCATGGATTCCTACTTGAGTTGGAAAGCATGCATTTTAACATGCATTTAGTAAAGCTAGAAGGAGCAAAAAGTGGTTGTTGTTAAATCACGTAACATTCTTTTCTTCTAAAAAATGTATTCTATGTAATTGTCACCATGAAATATAGAAACTTTCATGTTTTAAGTTATGAAGTCAGAGTCTTCTATGTAAAAGAAATGATTTCAAGTAATTGTATGGGTCTTCAAATAGCTTGTACATAGGTTATATAATTTGATCTTTATAGCCCCATGAGTCTGTAGTAAACATACCTTCATTTTTTTGATAAAGGAGTTGACGTTCAAAGAGGTGAACCGATTTGCCAAGAAACACATCATGGCCAGCACCCCAAAGTCTTCCCCTTGCTCCATCTCACTAATTACTCTCCATGAACAGTCCTGAATTCTACAATAGATTGATTTTACCTGCTTCTGAGCTTTATATAATTGAAATAAATTGTATGTAGCTGGTTTATTTTTCTCCACATTATGTTGGTGAGAATCATCCGTATTATTATAGTTGTAGCTTGTTTATTCTCATTGTTCTGTAGTATCTTGTTGTCAGAATATATTACATACCCAGGCATTTGGGTTGTCTCCCCTTGGGGTTGTTATGAATAGTGCTACTATGACCATACTTATACATGTCTTTGGGGGGATAGTTAAAGATAGTAATAGATAAACTGATTGATTAATAAATACAGAGCTAGACAGGTTTCATTTGGCTATAAATCCAGAAATAGAATTGTCAATCATAGGATATACCTACATATATCACTACTGCCAAATAGCTTATCAGTGGTTTTACCAGTTTACTCTACCATCAGTTACATATGAGAGACCCAGTTGCACCACATCATTTTCAACGCTTGGCATTATCTGTTATCTCATTTTAGCTGTTCTTGAATGTAACCCATGGTGGATTTTTCCAACTTTATTGAGATAGAGTTGGCAATTAAAAGTTTTACAGCTTGATAATTTGATATGCATATACATTGTGAAATACTCATCACATCAAACTCATTAGCATATCCATAGCTACCATTTTCTTTCTTTCTTATTTGTTGTGATGACACTGTCTTATGATCCTGCAATCCCCTTTGGGAACGTATCCAAAGAGAATGAAATCAGGATCTTAAATATCTGCACTCCAAAATTTATTTCAGTATTACTCACAATAAACAAGATGAGAAAACAACTTAAGTACTGGTCAACAGATAATAGGTAAAGAAAATGTGATGGATGGATGATAAATAGATAATAGATAGGGTATATAGCATATATATGAAGTTCAACTTTAAAAAGAAAGAAATCTGCCATTTTCTACAACTCGTCGGATATTGGGGAAAATGAAATAAATCAGATACAGAAAGACAAACATGTGGAATTTAGATATTTGGAATCTAAAATAGTCAAAGTCACAGAAGCAGGGAGTAGAATGTTGGTAACCTGGGGGAGGGAAAAATGGGGAGATGTTGGTAAAAGGGTACAAAATTTTCATTTATGCAAGGTGAATTAGTTCTGGAGACTAACGTACAAGAATGTGACTGTAGTTCACCACATTATATTGTATATCTGGAATTTGCTAATAGGGCAGTTATTAAGTATCTTCACCAAGTTTTTAAATATAAGAATTATTGCCCCTACTTTATAGATGATGAAACAAAGATATATCAAAATTAAATAGCACAATCAAAATCATGCAAATAAAGAAAGAGTTAAAAATGTTATTCAGTTCATTTTATCACATAATCTTTGTGGTTTCCTTAACATATTTTTATTATTTACTTCAACAAGAATAAATTGAGTGTTACATATGCTGGACTTCTGATAAGGACTGTGTCTTTGTGAGCAAAAGCTCTCAGTGTTTAGGACAGAAACAAGAAAAACCATTATGAAAGAAGACACAGTCCATTAGATATTATACTAAAAAAAAGTAAAACAATGAGAAGCTAAAGAAAGGAAGAGCATTTCTCTTTATTTTACCAAATAGAGAAGTAGAGAGGACAACTTGAGCTGAACACAGTTTGAGGGTTAGAAAGTGTGGGCATGTTGAGGAATTAGTGTGTGATGACAACACTGTTGGCAGTGGTAGTCAAGCATGAAAGAAATGCATTTTAGCCTTACAGCCATCAAATTCCCTAAATTTCTATCTCCTTGCTCCTCATGATACATTTAAAGGAGAATACCGTTCAAATGGAGGGGCAACGGGCACAATTAGAGGCTGGCGAAGAAGGAAGGAAGGCTCTCATCTTGTGCAGTGGCAGAGCCTGAGACTCATAGGAAAAGCCAGAACCTGAGTAGGATATCAGCGATCTAAGTACAGAGAGAAGAGCAGGAAGAAACACAGGAGAGGGATCAAGCTAGAGTATGAAACTGTGAAGATGGGAATCAGAGAGAAGAATTCTGGAGAGAGTAGTTTAGAATTGGATGGATAGGCACAGACTGAAAAGGATCCCGAGTGGTGGCCTTGATCCTAACTAGTGTTTCACTCTTCACTCATCATCTGGAATGAAATGCATGGGTATTCCAAGACAACATTAGGGTGAATAGGCATTTGGAATGTGAAAAGAATTGGACATATAATGATTCATATAATGCTAGAACAAAAAGAGTTGTGCAAATGCTGCTAAAAAGGTGAGTGCTCAAAATTAATTTCAAAGCACTATCAAAGGTCATATTCATATTCTACTGAAATCAAGGTCAGTTTAAGCTAAACGACTTAAAGATTTGGAAAGATTTTGAAGTAATAAATGTGACAAATAAACCTAGCATCTCATAGATTTACACACGTGATGTGCATCTGGAGATGTTTTTGTTTCATCAACAACCGTTTATTCTATGAGCCTTGCTATGTACCTAGGTGGAACTGAACACTCAGGACTATAGATGTAAACAAATATTATTCATGAGATAAGCACAAGCAGCAGATAGTTTTACAAAAGGAAAAAGAACCCTCTTTATACTAATTATTTACTCCGCTTCAATTGTATTCAGTTACACATTATCTATTGAGAAAGTCTAGGATTTTATCACCTTGGCTCAAAACCTGCCTGTCTCCATTACACATTAGATGTATTGTCATTCTGAACATAATTTTTATAACCTCAGAGCTTCTTCTGAATGTATATGACTGCCTCAGTCTTTGTTAAAAGCTTTCAGCTCGGTCGTGTCCGACTCTTTGTGACCCCATGGACTGCAGCACACCTGGGTTCCCTATCCATCACCATTCCTGGTGCTTACTGAAACTCATGTCCGTCGAGTCGGTGATGCCATCCAACCATTTCACCCTCTGCTACCCCTTTCTCCTCCTGCCTTCAATCTTTTCCAGCATCAGGGTCTGTTCCAAAAAGTCAGTTCTTCGCATCAGGTGGCCAAAGTAATGAAGGTTCAGCTTCAGCATCAGTCCTTCCAATGAATATTCAGGACTGATTTCCCTTAGGATGGACTTGTTGGATCTCCTTGCAGTCCAAAGGACTCTCAAGAGTCTTCTCCAACACCACAGTTCAAAACCATCAATTCTTCAGTGCTCAGCTTTCTTTACAGTACAACTCTCACATCCATACATGACTACTGGAAAAACCATAGCCTTGACTAGACGGACCTTTGTTGGCAAAGTAATGTCTCTGCTTTTTAATATACTGTCTGGGTTGGTCATAACTTTTCTTCCAAGGCGTAAACGTCTTTTAATTTCATGGCTGCAATCACCATCTGCAGTGATTTTGGAGCCCAAGAAAAGAAAGTCTGTCACTGTTTCCACTGTTTCCCCATCTATTTGCCATGAAGTGATGGGGCCGGATGCCATGATCTTCATTTTCTGAATGTTGAGCTTTAAGCCAACTTTTTCACTCTCCTCTTTCAGTTTCATCAAGAGGCTCTTTAGTTCTTTTTCATTTTCTGCCATAAGTGTGGCGTCATCTGCATATCTGAGCTATTGATATTTCCCCAGGCAATCTTGATTCCATCTTGTGATTCATCCAGTCCAGCGTTGCTCATGATGTACTCTGCACATAAGTTAAATAAGCAGGGTGACAATATATAGCCTTGATG
This sequence comes from Capra hircus, assembly GCF_001704415.2. Classification (NCBI taxonomy): domain Eukaryota; kingdom Metazoa; phylum Chordata; class Mammalia; order Artiodactyla; family Bovidae; genus Capra; species Capra hircus. Next base: position 75,009,896 of record NC_030808.1, read on the forward strand.
TACCCCTTTTCCTATTTGAAACCAGTCTGTTGTTCCATGTCCAGTTCTAACTGTTGCTTCCTGACCTGCATATAGGTTTCTCAAGAGGCAGGTCAGGTGGTCTGGTGTTCCCATCTCATTCAGAATTTTCCACACTTTATTGTGATCTACACAGTCAAAGGCTTTGGTGTAGTCAATAAAGCAGAAATAGATGTTTTTCTGGAACTCTCTTGCTTTTTCAATGATCCAATAGATGTTGGCAATTTGATCTCTGGTTCCTCTGCGTTTTCTAAATCCAGCTTGAACATCTGGAAATTCATGATTCACGTACTTTTGAAGCCTAGCTGGAGAATTTTGAGTATTACTTTGCTAGCATGTGACATGAGTGCAGTTGTGCAGTAGTTTCAACATTCTTTGGCATTGCCTTTCTTTGGGATTGGAATGAAAACTGAAGCTGAAGTTAAAGGCTTTCAATGATTTTTAAAAATACATGTACGTGTTATTTGTTTTAGTTATAGTGGAAACAATCTGTGTAGGATAAAGCTTAATTTATGGTATAAGGTCCTGGATGCTGGAACAAATATAATCATCTATGAAAAAAACAGAGCTTCCCAGGTGACTCAGATGGTAAAGAATCTGCCTGTAATGCAGGAGACCCCTGTTCAATTCCTGGGTCGGGAAGATGCATGGGAGAAGGGATACACTTACCCACTTCAATATTTTTGGGCTTCTCTGTTGACTCAGATGTTAAAGAATCCACCTGCAATACCGGAGACCTACGTTTGATCTCTGAGTCAGGAAGAACCCCTGGAGAAGAGAATGGCTACCATCTCCAGCATTCTTGCCTGGAGAATTCCATGGACAGAGGAGGCTGGCAGGCTGCAGTGCATGGGGTTTTCAGGAGTCTAACATGACTGAGTGACTAAGTGCATACACACACGTGACAAAACAGAACTAAATGTCTAGTTACATGATTGATTCTATTTTCCTTGCCATAAGAAAAAAAATTAAGAATAATAGTGCATTGGAGTTTTTTTTTTTAATTCTGTAAGTACATTACATCATGCTTTCAGAGCCATCATCTTATTTTCCTTAAAATAACTTACAATTGAAAATATAAAATTCAAAGACGTTTAACCACTAACCTAAAGTCCCACAGCTAATATGTATGTGTCTGGAAGCAAAACCCCAATTTTCCTATTTCAAGTAAAAGACTCTTGATTTCTCATTACACTAATAGTGTGGTAATCACAAGGATGTAAATTCTTTGATGCCCAACTTTATATTGAAACGAAAATTGTGAGCATATTATAAAGGTTGCACTTAGAATGACTGCCCAAATTGGCTCAGTGTTCTTAAGGCTTTCCTCCCCATTTCTAGGAGATTGGCTCTGCCCCCACAGAAGTGCCTGCATGAAGCTTTTGCCATTTTTTTTTTCCTCCTGAAATGTTCCCCTGCCCTGCCACCAGCCAGATATTATCACTGCCTCATTTCTGAATTTTGACTCTGAATCGCCTCTTTAAAATTTTAAATGGGATACTCCACTTGACTTTTTACATCTGATTATGACCTGGAGTGCTCTATCTGGGATCTCCATTTGCCAACTCAGAATGTTAAGGCTCAGCCCGTGCCACAGGCTTGATTACTGGCTCATGCCCCAGTATTTTAGTCCCTATCCAACTGGACTTTTGCTTTTCTAGGAGCTGACTTTAAACAGTTGTGAAACTAAATGGAAACCTTGGAGTTCACTATTTATTAAATAAGAGTATGTATGAAAGACAACATTGTAACTCTACCAGGTGGGCGTGGGTTTAATGATGGCTTGCCTCCAGTCAACAGCTTGGTACCTAAAGCAGGCTTGGCAAAATAGGAAGGAAGCCTTGTGTGGCACTGGAAGAAAGCACTGAACTGGTAGCCAGAGTCCAGGTTCTAGCCCAGGGTCTGGGTCTGCCCCTAATAGCCTACAACTCATAAAACAATTATTTCACCATCATGGGCTTCTATTACTTTGTTAAATAAAGGCAGCAAATTGAACTATCACTAAGCAGCTTTCTATCTCCAAATGTTCGTATTTCTGTGAATTAAATAGGTATTACATGTATTTTAAGGTATATTTACACACAATTCCTTGCCTCCTATATTTCTCCTAATTCCTGTTATAAGGTCTGAGATCTTATATGTAGAACTTATTCACTGAGTTTTGTAGAGTCCCTTAGCATCTAGGGTTCATTAGTATTGAACAAAAGCTTTGCAGTTATTTGGATATGTTTTTTAAAAGTAGAGCTAGTAAAATCTGTAGTGAACTTTTAGCTTTTTCTAACTCTTTACAACCTAGTACTGGAAGGAAGCCAGGACTTTTAATTTATCTTATAAATTTAATTTGAATCACTTTGATTCCCTCTTTTGACAGTTGTTAAACTCTGTCCTAATAATACTGAGACAGAGTCATAAGAGAGCCCATTGTCCAGAGCACAGGACTATAACTTAGGATGTTTTGTGTTGCCAGACAAGGAATATACTATAGTTTCATTTTCCCCCTCACTTTCTCTAGTCACTTCATTACTCTGATTCTTTCTTTTTTATTTATGATTCTTTCTTTTTAAATTATTTATAATTCACCTACCTTAAAATGCATGTTTTTACACTATATTCTTCAATTTTTTTTTCCACAAAATTGTGCAGTCTAATCCCAGGATACTTTTTGTCTCTCCAAGAAAGCTGTCATTTCCCATTTACCCATCTCCTCAGCTTTTGGCAGCCACTAATCCATGTCTTGTCTCTGTATTTGCCTGTTCTGTGCATTTCATACACATTGAATCGTACAACATGTGACCTATTGTATCTGGCTTAATGTTTTTGAGATTCATCTGTATTGTCACTTGAATCAGTACCCCATCCTTTTTAAAGGCCATATAATATTTCATTGTATGGATATATCATATGTGTTTATCTGTTTATCCATTAATAGATGTCTTAATTGTTTCCACATTATGAATGATGCTCCTATGAATATTTGTATACAAGGTCACATACGGACATATATCTTCATTTCTCACAGGTACATACCTAGACGTAGAATTACTAGGTCATGTGGTAACTGGATGTGTAACCTTGTGTGGAACTACCAAACTGTTTCCCACAGCTGCTCCATTATTTACATTTTTACCAGCAAGGGATGAGGATTGTAGTTCTTCTAAATCCTCACCAATACTTTTCATTATGCGTCTTTTTTGATATAGCCATCTTAGCAGATATGAAATGGCACCACATAGTCAATTCTTAAGCCACCAAGTTTACTTAAAACAGAGTATTCTGTGACATAATGTTTTTATTATCAATATAATAATTTTTATTTAAATATTATTGTTATTTTAATATGTAAAACTACCTTTCCATTTCCCTTCTCATATTTTTTAGTCACATTTTTTGGGGCCTATAATTTTTGAACCATTTAAAATGAACAGAGTCCTCTCAATGGTTTCTTTATCATTAGAGACCTTCATCTGTCCACATAGATGCATCACTGTAGCTCTTTGCAAAGGAATCTACGGGACTAGCCTGGAAGAATCACCTCCAAGGACATGGTTTTAACAGCTTTAGTCCTACATATTCCTCGGTAACTTAACCCCATATGGAACTGCATTAAATCACTGCCATCTTTGATTGAAAGAGTTACAAGGAAGAGATTCCTCTAGCACTTAGTGAAGACACACAGCGACCGTTGTGAATATGTTTGGCATGTAGAGTTCTTGTTTCCTTGAAGGACTGTTTACTTGTTTACTACTGAAGAAGATGCAGTCACATTTGCTTTTCTTCTGTTTCTCTTTGAAGGGGAAAAATTTCTTCTTTCCATGAAATGCATTTTGTTCAGTTGGCTTGTTAAAATTTGATTTTATTGTATTGATTGTAAAATCTCATTGTAAGTCCCTGAACAAGACTCAGGTAGAAAAGGTAAACTTAAGTTTATGAAGCAATAAATGCAAGTTCTGGCATGGATGCAGTTATTTTGTTGTTGTTTAACTTTATATTAATCATATAACCTTTTGATGGTCACTTATCAAGTGATAGAGATGAGGTAGAGGACTACTAAGGTTCCTTCTTGAACTAAATTGCTCATTCTATGTTTCATTAGAGATCAGACAATGTAATAGTAATATTTTCCTGGGTATCTTTACCTGAAATCTTGATTAGTAAGTAAAAAAATGTTTCAAAGAAGTTAATCGGAATGTTACTGACATTAAGAAAACAGCTAGTATACTAGGTGACTTTATGTTACAAGCTTTGGCTGTTTAACAGATTTATGAATATATAGGGTTCTCCCTTAAAAATCATCTGCTCAAGCCTGCATGTGCTGTGGTTGTGTTATATTTTGATTTCCAGTGTTACATTTCGTATGCTAAGGGCCACAAAAATGCATAATAACCATTCTCTTAAATTTATAAACATTGCACTGAGGTCTAATTTTGGACTTGAGCACAATCTTGAATGATATTAGTTTAGCCCAAGGAATGATTCAAGCTTGGGCAATTGTGTTCTGTGGAGTAAAAAGGTTGTTTAGAAAGGAAGTCTTGTTTCTTGATTTTGTATGATAAATCTTTATAACCAAATGCTAACAGAAATTACATGCAATTATTTCTCATTTTTTTCTGAACAGAGGGCCTATATTTCAGGCTTATTGTTGATATGTTATTAAAAGCTTTCTGTCTTTTGTATCTTCTTTTTTATCTTTCTGCAGGATGTTTTCACTCCAGAATGCAAATTTAAGGAATCTGTGTTTGAAAACTACTATGTGATCTATTCTTCCACACTGTACCGTCAGCAAGAATCAGGCCGAGCTTGGTTTTTGGGACTCAATAAGGAAGGTCAGATTATGAAGGGGAACAGAGTGAAGAAAACCAAGCCCTCATCACATTTTGTACCAAAACCTATTGAAGGTATGAGCTGAGCTTCTTTTCTTTAGATCCAGATCTGTGTGTTAATGCCAGTTCTGCTCTTTGTCCTTTCACTCAGGGGAGATTGTTTTTACTGCAGCAGATCAGAACAAAGATTCAGAAAATACAATAGTACTACTTCCTATAAAAAAAAAATCTATTACAAATACTTGGCACTTAGAGAAAAACTGCTTCAATATAGAGGCTAGAATTTCTTGAAAGTAGAAAAATAGTAGCCGTGACCATTTGAAATATAATTTCTTTCTTTAATGAACTCACTGATTTAATTTCTCAGGCTATACTCTTTAAAAACCAATAATACTATTATAGTGCTCTAAAGTTTTATCAAGGCTTTTAGAAATATATTTGTATCCTAATTGCTACATTATTGTGAACAAATTTCACAATCTGATGTATTCAGTTTTCTTTGTATTTTTTCAAGAAAGAAAATATTCTGTTTACTGTGATAATAAATATTATAGTTTTAAAATTTTATCTTTCCCCACTGAGCCTATGCCTTCCCCTCCCTTGATCATATAATATGGTGCTCATCTATTTCAGTTGATGAGTGGACTAAGTAATTTAATGCTGAGGAAACACATTTTTGGCAACTTGTCCCCTAAGAAGGATAAACACATACCATTGGGGTAACCGCACATGTACTATATTCAGTCAAGCTTTTTAATACAGACTGAAAAAGCAGCAGTGGTCTAGACATTTACCAACACACACTCTTCTCTAGAAGTCACATTATAGTCACTTAAAACATTAGTTCATCTTCCTTGTCTGAAGAAATGAGAATTTGTTCGCAAATAGCAAATAGTGCATTGCTCTTCTGTGATTTAGCCAGGCTTGCTGTCCCATGTCTAGAAGGGACAGTGTAGGGACACAGTGCCTGCTATAGATCCCAAAGGACTGTAACCGTCAGCAAACACTTGGTAAATCAATACTATGTTCAAAGCACTGGGGGGAAATGTGACATTCAAAGCTTCTAGACCCCCTCCAACCTCCCATCACACACTGTGCTTTTAACCACACAAAACAGAACTTTCTTCTGTTCTACGGTTTTTTTTTTTTTTATGTTTCTAATATGTTTTTACTATTTTGGGCCTTATGTAGGTATTTTGCTCTTCTCTGTCACAAAATTCTATTCATGTGCCTGGGAAATGCCTGTCAGACCTTGTAAAAAATTAATTCAAGGAGTCAGTACTTCTATGAGGGTCTCCCTGACTTCCTTCAAGTAGAATTAAACACTCTGTTACCTTATTATTGTATCTTGTTCTATCTGCTAGAGATTATCATATTGTATTAAATCTGTCTCTGTCTCTTCTTATCCATGATTAGATTACTTTGTTTACATTTTATTTTTCTTTATTAGAATGTAATTGCTTTACAATGTTGTGTTAGTTTCTGCTGTACAAGGAAGTGAATCAGTTCCCTCTTGCAACTCCCTTCTGTACCCGCCCCCCCCACTCACCCTTCCGGATCATCACAGAACATGGAGTTTAGCTCCCTTTGCTATATAGCAGCTTCCTGCTAGCTCTCTATTGTACACATGGAAGGCAATGGCACCCCACTCCAGTACTCTTGCCTGGAAAATCCCATGGACGGAGGAGCCTGGTAGGCTGCAGTCCATGAGATCGCTAAGAGTTGGACACTACTGAGCGACTTCACTTTCACTTTTCACTTTCATGCATTGGAGAAGGAAATGGCAGCCCACTCCAGTATTCTTGCCTGGAGAATCCCAGGGACGGGGGAGCCTGGGCTGCCGTCTATGGGGTCGCACAGAGTCGGACACGACTGAAGCGACGCAGCAGCAGCAGCAGCAGCAGCAGCAGCAGCAGCAGCAGCAGTGTATTTATGTCAATCCTAATTTTCCAGTTGGTCCCTTCCCCTTCTCCTGTGTCCATATGTCCATTCTGTACATCTGCATCTCTGTTCCTGAAAATGGGTTCATCTGGACCATTGTTCTAGATTCCACGTATATGCATTAATATACAATATTTGTTTTTCTCTTTCTGACTTCACTCTGTATGACAAACTCTAGGTCCATCTACATCTTTACAAATGGCCCAGTTTTGTTCCTTTTTTATGGATGAGTAATATTCCATTGTATATATGTACCACGTCTTTATCCATTCATCTATTGTTGGGCCTTTAGGTTGTTTCCATGTTTTGACTATTGTAAATAGTGACATAGTGAACAATGGGGTACATGCATCATTTTGAATTGTGGTTTTCCTAGGGTATATGCCCCACAGTGGGATTGCTGGGTCTTATGGCTTGCTCCTAGGAAGGAAAGCTATGACAAATCTAGACAGCATATTAAATAACAGAGATATCACTTTGCTGAAAAAGGTCCATATAGTCAAAGTTATTATTTTTCTGGTAGTCATGTATGGATATGAGAGTTGGATCATAAAGAAGGCTTAGCACAGAAGAACTGATGCTTTCAAGCTGTGGTGTTGGAGAAGACTCTTGAGAGTCCCTTGGAGATCAAACCAGCCAATCCTAAAGGAATTAACCCTCAATATTCATTGGAAGGACTGATGCTAAAGCTGAAGCTCCTGTCCTTTGGACACCTGATGGAAAGAGCTGGTTCACTGGAAAAGACCCTGATACTGGGAAAGACTGAAGGCAAAAGCAGAAGGGGGCAGCAGAGCATGAGATGGTTAAGTAGTATCACTGACTCAATGGAAATGAGTCTGAGCAAACTCCAGGAGATAGTAAGGATAGCGAAGCCTGATGTGCTGCAGTCTATGGGGTTGCAGAGTCAGACAAGACTTAGTGACTGAACAGCAACAATAATGGCAGTTCTATTTTTAGCTTTTTAAGGAACGTCCATACTGTTTTCCACAATTGCTGTACAGATGTTTTATTTTTCTCATATACTCTGTATCTTGTACAACATCTGACATATTGTAGAGAGAAATTCAATAATTACTGTTAATTGGATAGTGAACAAGTAAATGAATGGATGAATGCGTAGATAGATACAAAACAGGGAAAAACTATATGCTCCAGAAAACTTTTCATATTTTTGGAGATACTAAGTATGTTTACTAATGACAGTAATTTAATATAAAAATTGATTTATTACATGTTGCCAGAAATGATATTGAGATTTATAGAAAGAGCCAGCACTTCCACCAAAAGAAAGACATTGGAAAGTTGTTCTTTTAACACATCTTCAAGGCTAGGACAGGTTCAGAACATTTGAGACAGGAGGTAGGGATTAGGCAGACAGAACCACTCCAGGTGCAGTATGAGTAAACTATTAAAACTATTGAACCATTTTTATTTGTACATTTAAGTTGATTTCTTGTTGTAATAAAAGTAGTGCATGCTCATTAACAATTTTGGAAAATTCATGAAAGCAGAAAAGTAAAGTCCATGTGTTTTATTTATTCCTTTTATAAATAATGCATTTCATACCCTGTCCCTCCTAAAATAAAATACCTGTAACCAAACCTCCTAATCATGACTTCTGTCTGCACTGTAGCTAGAGAATCCTTTTCTTGGGTGTGAATGACCATGTACAAATTTATAACAGAATGTATACTATCACCATGTTCTGAGTTTGAGAGCTGCCTTAATTCTTCACATTTGCTGGATTTCAGTACAAATGTGGAAAAGACAACCAAAAAGTGTTCGAATCAGATTCAGTTGTGTACAACACAAAACCCATGTTCAGATCAGTGTAATTAAACAAAGTGTTATTGTCTCACGAGCCAAATGTACAAACCTGCTGTCCAGGACTGGTTCTATGGCTCTGCAATTGTTAGGGACCAGCCCCTTTCCCTTCACAGCTTCACCTTCCATCCTGTGTTTAGAAGATAGGCAGTGTTAATAAGGGGTTGCAAGAGCATCTATTCAGACAGATAGATGGACTTGATATTTAAACCCATTACCATGTACATTGCACATCAACCTGTGCTTACCCTCCCCTGGAATTTTAGACAACAGTGCAGGCTTCACCATTCCTAGTTTTGCCCTTTCAAAGCATTGTTCACACCACAGAAAAGTAGCTTCCCCAGATTTAAATTGTCTTGATGGTGACCTCCCCCTTTAGCTTCAAATATAGAAGCCAAATACTCTCTGACAAAGAACTAGAGACAGTCTCCTCCTCTTCTCCTCCTTCCTCCTGCAAAGAGCTCATTGCTCAGCTCCTGCAGGTGGTTGGATATTCAGAATTGAATTTCTTCCTCCTGAAAAGAGTGTGAGTGCTTTCTAAGAGTTAAGGTTCAAGAACTTAATCCTTGAGTGAGAAATATATTTCTAAAGTGAAATTAGTAAATATCAGTTAAAAGCCACTGCTATAGAAATACTAAATTTGAACTCAAAGAACATTTACCAGTTTCTACCAATTTATTTTCTAGTGGGAAGATAAGACTAACACAACATGTACATACCTTTACTCACACACCTTTAGGACAGTTACAGTTATTCATTCTGCCTGTTAGAACCATTGCTTTAAACTAATAGAATCTGAATAAAGTTCCAGTAGTATAATGTAGATCATATTTTCCCAAGCATTAGTATCAGAACCGCCTGTAGTGGTTTTAAAAGTACCAATTCTTAGGTCAAATCTCCCAAGTATTCAGATTTTATTGTCTAAGTAATTTTGATGGCAACTAGGTTTGAGATTTGGTGTTCTAAACTGACCTTGGTGTTTCTATGCTTACTTTGACCCTATCTGGCCATAGGAATTATTTAAATATATTCAAATTATTATGATCTATATATTTTAGAAGTCTAATCTGTTATGGCATCTGGTCCCATCACTCCATGGCAAATGGGAGAGAAAGTGGAAGCAGTGACAGATTTTATTTTCTTAGGCACCAAAATAACTGCAGATAGTAGCTGCAGCCATGAAGTTAAAGGATGTTTGCTCCTTGAAAGGAAGGCTATGACAAACCTAGACAGCTTATTAAAAAGCAGAGACATCACTTTGCCAACAAAGGTCTGTAGAGTCAAAGCTATGGTTTTTCCAGTAGTCATGTACAGATGTAAGAGTTTGACTGTAAAGAAGGCTGAGTGCCAATGTTTTCAAATTGTAGTGCTAGAGAAGACTCTTGAGAGTCCTTTGGACTGCAAAGAGATCAAATCAGTAAATCTTAAGGGAAATCAACCTGAATATTCATTGGAAGGACTGATACTGAAGCTGAAGCTCCAATACTTTGGGCACCTGATGTGAAGAGCCAACTCATTGGAAAAGACCCTGATGCTGGGGAAGATTGAAGGAAAAAGGAGAAAGGGGTGGCAGAAGATGAGATGGTTGGATGGCATCACCAACTCAATTTGAGCAAATTCTTTGACATAGTGGGATCACAAAGAGTTGGACACAACTTAGAAACTAAACCACAACAAATCTAATATAGAGTAAATTCTCATTCTGACACCGTGGAATTAAATGTATTAAACATTTTACATGCTTAGCTTTCCTACTGCTCTTAGGATGGTTGTACATTAGTGCTAGGTTAAATTACTAAATGGACTTAATAGAGGTAATACCAAATATTATGCCAAATTGATCACTAAGAAATTAACTTGATAGTAATCAATTAGACTTCAGGCTATACTACAAAGCTACAGTCATTAAGACAGTATGGTACTGGCACAAAGACAGAAATATAGATCAGTGGAACAAAATCTAAACCCCAGAGATAAATCCACTCATTTATGGATACCTTATCTTTTACAAAGCAGGCAAAAATATACAATGGATTAAAGACAATCTCTTTAACAAGTGGTGCTGGGAAAACAGGTCAACCACTTGTAAAAGAATTAAACTAGAACACTTTCTAACACCATACATAAAAATAAACTCAAAATGGTTTAAAGATCTAAACATAAGACCAGAAACTATAAAACTCCTAGAGGAAAACATAGGCAAAACACTCTACAACATAAATCACAGCAGGATCCCCTATGACCCACCTTCCAGAGTAATGGAAATAAAAGCAAAAATAAACAAATGGGACCTAATTAAACTTGAAAGCTTTTGCACAACGAGGGAAACTATAAGCAAGTTAAAAAGACAGCCTTCAGAATGGGAGAAAATAATAGCAAACAAGGCAACTGACAAAGAATCTCAAAAATATACAAGCAACTCCTGCAGCTCAATTCCAGAAAAATAAACGACCTAATCAAAAAATGGGCCAAAGAACTAAACAGACATTTCTCCAAAGAAGATGGCTAATAAACACATGAAAAGATGCTCACATCACTCATTATCAGAGAAATGCAAATCAAAACCACAATGAGGTACCATCTCACACTGATCAGAATGGCTGCTATCCAAAAGTCTACAAGCAATATATGCTGGAGAGGGTGTGGAGAAAAGGGAACCCTCTTACACTGTTGGTGGAAATGCAAACTAGTACAGCCACTATGGAGAACAGTGTGGAGATTCCTTAAAAAACTGGAAATAGAACTGCCTTATGACCCAGCAGTCCCACTGCTGGACATGCACACCGAGGAAACCAGAATTGAAAGAGACACGTGTACCCCAGTGTTCATCGCAGCACTGTTTATAATAGCCAGGACATGGAAGCAACCTAGATATCCATCAGCAGATGAATGGATAAGAAAACTGTAGTACATATACACAATGGAATATTACTCAGCCATTTAAAAGAATACATTTGAATCAGCTCTAATGAGGTGGATGAAACTGGAGCCTATTATACAGAGTGAAGTTACCTTGAAAGAAAAACACCAATACAATATACTAACGCATATATATGGAATTTAGAAAGATGGTAGCGATAACCCTACATGAGAGACAGCAAAAGAGACACAGATGTATAGAACAGTCTTTTGGACTCTGTGGGAGGGGGAGAGGGTGGGATGATCTGAGAGAATAGCATTGAAACATGTATATTACCATATGTGAAACAGATTGCCAACCAGGTCCGATGCATGAGACAGGTGCTCAGGGCCAGAGCACTGGGCTGACCCAGAGGAATGGGATGGGGAGGCAGGTGGGAGGGGGGTTCAGGATGGGGGACACATGTACACTCATGGCTGATTCATGTCGATGTATGGCAAAACCACTACAATATTGTAAAGTAATTAGCCGCCAATTAAAATAAATAAATTTAAAAATTAGAAGAAAATAGACTTTGCCGCTAATAAATCCAGATAAATGTCTTAAAAAAAATCTTACCAATGATTTACTAAGTAATTTTGAGAAAATAATTTATTACTTCAAAGTAAGTTATCTCTGGAAATGCAGTTGATTATAAATTCCATCTATTTCACTGAAATAGTATGAAGATTAGACACTGTAAGAAGTTTGGATTTCTCAAATCTGTCAGATCAATGCAAAGTGCCTTTTCCATTTTCCCTTGGAAATTGGACATTGTGTTACTGTGTTAGGTACTGGAGAAAGGCTGTCAGGCATGGTATTGAACAAAGTATTAGAGACAATGAAAATTGAATTTGGAGGGAAAATAATCTATTTAAAAACTATGTACTAAGACACCAAAGAAGTGAATAAATCAGGAGTCATGACTTTGTAAAGCTACTATTGAGAAGATGACTAATGGCAAATTATTTGATGTTTTTATGTCATTTAACTTGAAAGAAAACTAGATGACTTGTTTTTTCCAAAATTGTCTTTTGGCCCCAACAATACTAAAAGACAAAAAACAGAGATGTAGTAAAAATGTACCTTTTATGCTCCTGATAGTTTTCGTTACAGAAAATATAATAGCAGCCTCTCTCTCTCTCTCTCTCTCTCTCTCTCTTTCCATCTTTTGAGTGTGGGATCTCTGCCAGCCTGTGACAACTTATTCCCCCAAACCACTGTAACTCATTCAATGCAGCTTTTTCTCTGGTTTTTAATTTAATCTTCAATAAAGCCCTCCTACTCTCCGTGACACATTCTTCTTCCATCTCTCTCTCTCTCTCTCTCTCTCTCTTTCTCTCTCTCTCTCATGCACACAAATACTGCTTCTGATCTCTTTCTAAATGAAGGTACAGATCTTTTTGTTCATGATGTCTCCCAACTCTTTATAATAAATATTTACAGCACACTGGGTGCGTCCCTTTGGCAATGCATTGCTTCTGAACCAGCACTTAAAGTTCTTCTACAGTTCCAAAGGGATTCTCTGTGACATTAATTAAGGTGTGAAATTGCTTCCTGTTAATTGCCCACACTCTTCCATGATCTGCTATTAAGACAATTAAGTTTCTTTAATGGTACATTAACTAACAGAGCAATCTAACCTTTCCACTTCTTGGAAATTACAGAGTGCCAAGGAAAATTTGATTAAATTGGTAGTAATAAAAAGATTAGTCATATTTCATTCCTCTTTGATGGAAACTGATATAACATGAGGGTTCTTTATCAAGTGTCATTTATGAGTTTTATTAGAAATTGGAATTATCTTGCCTCCATTTGGAAAACAGAATCCGTCAGCAACAATTACAGTTGCCTTCCTCTCAAGTTTCTCAACTCTTCAGTCCAGAGAAATACTGACTCTCGAAGATTTACACCTAGTTTCTTCAATAATTATCAAAACTTTCAACTTTTTAATGATTTATAAGAATCCAGCAGTAATATAAAAGTAATAATCAGTAGCAGTTGTACTATATACTATGTGCAAAATTACAATTTGCTAAGTACAAATTTCAAAACATTTGAAAGATTTTTTGTTATTTTCAACATTCCTCCTAACAAGAGTATCATTTGCTAGTCAGTGACACTTTGGGAGGAAACATTAAGATTAAGAATATTATCCCAATTTTAAACATCAGGAAACTGAGTTTAAGAGCAGTTACATAGCTCACCTAGGTCCAAATAGCTGCTGCTGCTGCTGCTGCTGCTAAGTCGCTTCAGTCGTGTCTGACTCTGTGCAACCCCATAGATGGCAGCCCACCAGGCTCCCCTGTCCCTGGGATTCTCCAGGCAAGAACACTGGAGTGGGCTGCTATTTCCTTCTCCAACGCATGAAAGTGAAAAGTGAAAATGAAGTCGCTCAGTTGTGTCTGACCCTTAGTGACCCCATGGACTGCAGCCTACCAGGCTCCTCCGTCCATGGGTGTTTCCAGGCAAGAGTACTGGAGTGGGGTGCCATTTCCTTCTCCGGGTGCATATAACTAGAAAGAGGCAAAACTGAGCCACCAGGGAAGTCAAGATTAGAGTTGTTATCTCTACCAAATACTGGTAGAGCATCCAGCAAGCTGTTGAAAGAGGACTGACCATACATTCAATAGTGACTTCACAGGACTGATTTCAGAGGAGTTGTGGGAATGTCTAATTGGAGTTGATAGAAGTTGTAACAAGAGTTAAAGGAAAGAAGAAAGTAATATTAAATGACACTTCTGAGGAGTCTTGTTATAAAAGGAAAATAGAGAAATGGAGCACAAGGTGGAGAGAAACATGGTGGCTATGTGTTGGGGTTTGTTTGTTTAAAGCTATTTAGCATATTTATAGACTGATGGGGGAGAAGGGGAAATTGGTATTATAGGAGAGAGGGTCACTGAGTAATACTGACCAGAGGGGATGGGATCAAGTACACAAGTGGCAAAGTTAAGTCTAGATTTAAATAGAAACAGGAAGAGTTCAAGCATTTTTAACAAGCAGGAAGCCAGGATATGCACAAGCAGATGTGTGCAGGTTTGTATAACTTTTCTGGTGGAAATATGAATGCTTTCTCTTCTGCATGTATTTTCTAAGTGAATTCAGAGTGTCGTTACTGACAAAAAGGAAGGGAAGAGGGAGAGATAAATGGAGAAGGAGAAAAAGAGAAAGGAAAAGGAAAGAAAGCAAGCCTATTTCCTGAGTCTAAGGAGGGTATGAGGCAGTTTTCAGAGTTTGAGGAGGAAGGAGAGATATGGAAGACCGGGAGAGGGGATTGGCTAGAGAAATGGAGGAGGATTCCACGAAGTTCTGAGCACCCCCATGAGGTTTGGGGTCAAGATTTTTTTTTAATATTTATTTGGCTACACTGGGTCTTAGTTGCAGCATGCGGGATCTTTAGCTGTGGCACGTGGGACTTTTAAGTTACATGCAGGATCTAGTTCCCTGACCAGGGATTGAACCCCAGCCCCCTACACTGGAAGCATGGAGTCTTAGCCCTTGGACCACCAGAGAAGTCCCTGGGATCAAGATTTTGACTGAGACCAAGCAACTAAGTTTTTTCTCTAAACTCATTAAGCTGTTTGACTATAAGCTTAGAGCAGGAACTCTGGAGCTAATCACACATGAATTTGAAGCTGATTCTGTTTATGTCAGTGAATGACTTTAAACAAACTACCTTTTCTGCTCCTCAGTTTCCTTAACTGAGAAAGGGATCAATTAAACTGTCTAAGGTCATTTAAAATAATCTTACTGTATATAAAGTGCAGATACCGAGTAAGTGCTCAATTAATATTAGCTTAGACTCAGCAATAAGGAATCCCCCTGCCCATACAGAAGACACAGGAGATGCAGGTTCTGCCCCTAGGTCAGGGAAGATTCCTTGGAGGAGGAAATGTCAACCCACTCCAGTCTTCTTGCCTGGGAAATCCCATGGGCAAGAAGAGCCTGGTGGGCTCTAGTCCCTGTGATCACAAAGAGTCAGACATGACTTACTGACTAAAACAACAAATGGTTAAGAAGACAGCAGTTTCTTAGAGGAATACCCCTTGGATGGTACCTGGAACCTGACTTATTATAGTTTGGTTTATAAATAACAGCAACCCCTGGGGTTTCAGTTTTAAGAAAGACATTATTTTAGTTTGTTTTTCAAGAGAAATGTAAGATAACTAAAATAAAATCAACTATTGAATGTTAAGTGTTTCAAACAGGGAATCTGAGCTATTATAATGGCAAGGGACACCTGCTGATTCTGATAACTACATTCACAGCAGAGGTACAAGTGAAAGAATCGAATAGAAAAATACTAAGTGGAAAGTCAATCCTGGAAAGACCCATACGTAACCTCACAAAGAGAGGATGATATATGTGTTATATGTGATATATGTTTGGTCTCTTTCTTTTCTAATGGCACAATCTTGCATTTAAAAATAAAGCAAAATTTAAATAGAACAAATACCATATGTTAACATAAGTTGGTAGCCTATGGTCTTGTTATGACCAAGTGTAGAATTTTAGTTGATAACAGGACTGCAGGACTTTCTATAGACGTATGGCCACGATCTCCCAGGAAGCTGTGAAAATGACAGCCTTTGCTACACCAAGTCACTTAGTTATGGGTGTCAATCATGCAGGTGTGTCCTCTTCATATTGAAGGGGTGAACTAAGGATTCCTAATGGATGCCATGTCTTAAAACAATATGTAACGTGAGTTATTTTATTAGAAACCCTCACTTGTCCCTGTGTCTGCAAATAAGGAAGAGTATTCTCTCATGAAATCTCTGCCTCATTTTTATGCCGAAACCTGGGATAAACCCTTCTGCTCCAATGTACTATAAATCAAGAAAAGTCAAAACATGAATAAAATGAAACTTTCAGAAGAAGAGGAGGAAGAGCAAGAGTGGGGGAGGGAGAAGGGAAAGAAGAAGAAATTTAAACATATATGAGAAAAGAGGGAAAATAGAAAACTGATTTGAAGAAAGAGTTCTAAAGAGCCATACAGAAATACTTCCCTTTTCAAAGCATTATCTCCTTCTACCATTTATCCAAAACTAGGGCTTGCCTGGTGGCTCAGCAGTAAATCTACCTGCCAGTGCAGGAGACGTGGGTTCAATCCCTGGGTCAGGAAGATGCCCTGGAGAAGGAAATGGCAACCCACTCCAGTATTCTTGCCTGGGAAATTTAAGGCTACAGTCCATGGGGTCACAAAGAATTGGGTATGGCTTAGCAACTAAAACAAAAGCAATGACATTATGATATCACATGTGTTAGAGGAACCATCATACTTATCTCAGAAACATTATGTGGGGTGAAAAAACAGCAAGTATATTTTATCATACTTGAAAAAGAGCAAGAAATATGATCAAGACAACCCAGAAGAGCCATGTGATGGAGAAGTAACATTGTTAATCAGGCGGGTATTATATTAGGATACTAAGCATTCTTGAAATTTGGATATTGAAACTTGTAAAAATAATATGAAGTTAAATTGGTAAGTAACACCAAAGAAATCAATTCTGTACCAACAAATGGCCATTAAATCATGCCCACTAAAAATAAAGCCTGTATCACAAATGAAGCCCATAGGATTCTGAATGATACATGATTAGATAGTAACATCCCAAGTTTCCCATAGAGAATTTGTTTCCAGTTGTTAAATCTAAGGTAGCACTGAGTCTGAGTTTCTGTGAAACAGATTTGTGGAGCTGGGAGGACAAGAAATATAGTAAGTTAGATTTTTTGTTTTATTCACTTTATTCTCAATTTAGAAATATCAAAATAACTGGAATATCAAACTTTGCTCTCATAGCTGTAGTGGATAGAATATATAAAGCAAAGCACTTTGGAAGAAAATATTCAAAGTCAGATAGATTTTTAAAAATTCTAAGGCCTACACTAATAAATATGTTTTATAAGGAAATAAAATCTTATTGTAATAGAAAGTGATGGAAAAGTCCTTTGAACTACTGCAAATTAAAATCAGGAATCAATTATTGGGAAGAAAAAACTTGACTTACACGGGACAGGAGAATTTGAGAAGCACAATTTAGGAGCTGTAGAATATATGTAACTGTTGAAGATCAGCATCTAGATGGTTCCTTAGAAATGTTTCTTAAAGGTTTTTCACAGTTGCTTAGTAATAGATAATTGGAAATTAATACCAGAACTTAAAATTCTAGTACCAATAGCTATAAAAAGCTGTGATTAATTTTTAGTGTACAGTCAAATATATAGGATTCTTATATGTGGAACTAGTAATTCTTGATTTATCACTTACTATTTATTCTTCTTATGCTCCCCACAAAACAAAAGGATAGCCCGTGTCAGTATGTTAGTTAGCTTAACCAAGAGAGCCCCACCTTTCAATAACAGTCAAAATTATGGAACTTAAAATATGTTAGATGTCAAGTATAGTCATCATTCAGTATTTGCGGTTCATTCCAGGAATCCCTGCTGATACTGAAATCTGCAGATGTTCAAGTCCCTTATATGAAATAGCATAGTATTTGCATATATATACTACACACATACTCCTGGATACTTTAAATCATCTCTAGATCATTTATAGTACCTAACGCAATGTAGGGCTTCCCTGGTAGCTCAGATGGTAAAGCGTCTGCCTACAATGCGGGAGACCCAGGTTCCATCCCTGGGTTGGGAAGATCCCCTGGAGAAGGAAATGGCAACCCACTCCTGGACTCTTGCCTGGAGAATCCCACGGACTCAGGAGCCTGGTGGGCTACAGTCCATGGGGTTGCAAAATGTCAGACACAACTGAGCGACTTCACTTTACTTCATTTCAATGCAATGTAAACACTGTGTAAATGGTTGCTGCTGCTGCTAAGTTGTTTCAGTCGTGTCCGACTCTGTGCGACCCCCTAGATGGCTAGATCCGGACAAATTCAAGTTTCGCTTTTTGGAACTTTCTGGAATTTCTAATTGAGTGTTTTCCAATCCTTGGTTGATTCTGAGGATGTAGAACCCCCTGGATACAGATAGCCAACTATATATATTAGATACGCAGCTGGTCTCACACGTAATAGTACCTCAGCTAGGTTTGTTCCTGAGAAAATAAGATGGTGTTTGCAAGGCATCAGAACAACTGATAGAAGTTTGAAATGTTGCCATCCATTCCTTATGGAATCTATGCAGTAAGAGTCAATTTGACTGATTCTCCTTAACTATCCTGCCTGGCTGTAGTCATGTCATGTAAACATAGTTGGACATTTTTATAGATAAAGAGATTGAATAGATTTTTCCCTATACACTCATATACTTGATGGGCATATTATTAGCTGTTTGTTCACTATCAAATTCAGGCGGATATGTACCAAAATCCAGGCTTAAATCCTCTCTCCTGGTCTTCAGAAGGTCTGACTCTAGTTGGCTCGGTCACTCTCGTCCCTCATCACCTCAGTTTTATCTCGTCCTTCAGCAGTCACTGTTTCTCTTAGACAACCTGCACTTCATCCCTTCATTCTTTTTTTTTTTTTTTAAATTTTTGGCTGCACTGGGCCTTCGTTGGCTGTGTGCAGGCTTTCTCTAGCTGCGGTGAGTGGGGGCTCCTCTCTAGTTGCGGCGAGCAGGCTTCTCATTGTGGTGCTTTCTCTTGTGGAGCATGGGCTCTAGAGCACTGGTTCCATAGTTGTCATGCACCGGCTTAGTTACCCTTTGGTGTGTGGAATCTTCCCAGACCAGGGATCGAACTCGTGTACCCTGCATTGGCAGGCAGATTCTTAACCACTGGCAGTCCCATCCCTTCATTCTTACTTATTAGCCCATCCACTTCTCTAAACCCTTTGCCTCCTTCAAGGCTAAATCAACATTAAAGAGCTATTTTAGATACTCATTCCCATTCAGCTCTGCTGTGGCCCTTTCCTCTCTGTGATCTGTGTGCATGTCTATGCTCTCTTTCTTGGCCTTGAACTCCTTGAGGGCAGGAATCAGATCATTTCTTGCAGTTGCCACAGAATCTAGCAGAGCACCTGGTACAAAGCAGTTTGTTTCTGCTCATAGAATGAATGAACAAGTTAATACTAAAACAAATTCTTCTTTGGATATCAGCCAGCAAAAGAGTAATTGGAATTTGAGGAGAGGAAAGAAGAAAATACTATAATAGAATCCAAGTGATGCAATATTAGTAAAGCCAAATTGAAAGGGTCAGTAAAGGCTTTGTGAACCAGGTCATTCCATCAAAGAAATCCAATATACTCTGTCTCTTCTAAGTGTGCGCATGGAGGTCAGGTCAGTCAGGTCAGGAAGTTTTCTCAATTCCCCTCCCCATCATATAGTAATTGGTAGCTTTGAGATTAATCCTGCATGTGTACTAAGTCATGCCCAGCTCTTTGCAAGCCTATGGACTGTAGTCTGCCAGGCTCCACTGTCCATGGAATTTCCTAGGCAAGAATACTAGAGCGGGTTGCCATTTCCTACTCCAGGGGATTTTCCCAACCCAGGGATCAAACCCCACATCCCCTACATTGGCAGGTGGATTCTTTACCTCTGAGCCACCTGGGAAGCTCTTGACATTTATCAAGACACTTCTTTTCCAGAGAAGAGCAAACTCTTCTAAGAGAGCATTGTGTAATAGAAATATAATATGAGCTAAGTATTCTATTAATTTAAGATTTTCTGGTAGTCATATTTTAAAAATAAAAAATAAACATGAAATGGATTTTAATAATGTACTCAATCTAGTATATTCAGATATTATCATTTCAATATGTAAGTAATATAAAGCATTACCACTGAGATGTAATTTTTAGTGTGGTCTTTAAAATTCAGTGTTTATTTTATCCCTCTTGCACTTCTGAATTAGGAGTAGCCACATTTTTAGTGATCAGTGACCACATAGGCAAAATGGATACTGTATTAGATAGCGAAGGCCTAGGATGTTTTCATCAGATTTCCCTATCGTCTCACCAGCCCTTTATCCTTCAGTTCAGTTGAGTTCAGTCGCTCAGTCGTGTCCGACTCTTTGCAACCCCATGAATCGCAGCTCGCAAGGTCTCCCTATCCATCACCAACTCCCGGAGTTCACCCAAACTCATGTGCATCAAGTCGGTGGTGCCATCCAGCCATCTCATCCTCTGTTGTCCCCTTCTCCTTCTGCCCCCAATCCCTCCCAGCATCAGGGTCTTTTCCAATGATTCAACTCTTTGCATGAGGTGGCCAAAGTATTGGAGTTTCAGCCTCAGCATCAGTCCTTCCAATGAACACCCAGGACTGATCTCCTTTAGGATGCACTGGTTGGATCTCCCTGCAGTCCAAGGGACTCTCAAGAGTCTTCTCCAACACCACAGTTCAAAAGCATCAGTTCTTCGGCACTCAGCTTTCTTCCCAGTCCTATATCCTTAGTGTATCTCAATTCTCTTTTTCTTAGCACAGTTCTAAGACTGATACTGTTGACTATTGGGGAATTGTTGGTTCTTCCCATACAAATAGGACATCTCTGATTTTAATAGTCACTTCTTTGTTTACAGCTTACATGTAAGGTGTTTGTTTCTGTGTGTGTGACTTTTGAAAATTATGTATAATTCTTAAGTATGTTGTGCAAATATACACAACATGAAATTTGCCATTTTAACCAATTTAAGAGTACATTTCAGTGCCATTGAGTACATTTCTGTGTTTTGCAGCCATCACCACCATCCATCCCTAAAATTTTTTCTTCTTCCCCAACTGAAACACTGTACCCATTAAGTATTTACTTGCATACTTCCTTCGCTCAGCCCCTGGAAACATTCTATGTTCTGACTTTATTAATATGACTACTCTAGATATCCCACATAAGTAAAATCATAAGATGTTTCCATTTATGCCTAGCTTAGGCTTCCCCAGTGGCTTATTATTTCATTTTGTCTTTAGGTCCTCAAGGTTCATGCACGCTTGTGTTAGGATTTGCTTCCTTTCTAAGTTGAACACTATTTTATTGTATGCATATACCACCTTTTGTGTATCTGTTCATTGGTTCAACCAACCAAAGGTGCTTGCACCTTTTCGCTATTGCAAGTAATGCTTTTATGAACATGGCTGTGTAAATACTATTCACACCCTTGCTTTTATTTCTCTTGGGTATATATCCACAAGTGACATATCTGGATCATATGGTAATTCTATGCTTGATTTTTTGAGCAAATCATTGTCTAGTTTTTCACAGTGGCTGTCCATTTTAAATTCCTTCCATCAGTGTACAGTGGTTCCAGTTCCTCCACCTACTTGCCAATACTCGTTACCTATTTATTTTAAATAGGCATCCTGAATTTGTTTTCATTTCCATTTTTTTAATGACATTAGGAATCTTTGGTAGAAATGAGGCCAGCTTGGATCTAGATTAATATATGGAAATAACTTTAAAATTGTCTGGTATAAGACAATTATTTGCACCGCTTATTTGACTAATTGTTTCTGTGCTTTTATTAAGAAATTTTGATTAAGACTTTGAAATCCTACACTCTCATTTGGCTCTGCTACTCTTCACCATCTGATTTTAGGGAAGTCACTTCGTTTCTTTTATATTTAAAAAATGAGGAGAGGAATTTCTCACCTACTTTATTCACCTGGTTATCATATTTAGTTGGTCAGTTTAAAATGGCTTTGAATTTCCACCTGGACAGGTTTTGGTACTCCCCAGCAAGATCCAGGAAAATCTTCACAATCAAATGCCAGTTTGGGTTCTATATGAGAATCTCATCCCTCTGTGGTCATTCAGACTGAGAAGTCAGTTAATCCCAGTTAGGGTTAAATGCAAAATTCTGTCTGTTGTTACAGTTCATTTAAAGACAGTTTGACTATGAAAATAAATAAATGGCTTTGAAGACTCTGAAATAATAGATTTATTGAAGGGATTAATCCCGGGCTACAGTCTATGTGGTCGCAAAGAGTTAGATCTGACTTGTTGTTCAGTCACCAAGTTGTGTCTGACTCTTTGCATCCCATGGACTGCAGCACACCAGGCTTCCTTGTCCCTCACCATCTCCCAGAGTTTGCCCAAATTCCCGTCCATTGAATTGGTGATGGCTTCCAACTATCTCATCATTGTCGCCCTCTTCTCCTTCTGCCTTCAATCTTTCCCACGTCAGGGTCTTTTCCACTGAGTCAGCTCTTCGCATCAGGTGGCCAAAAGTATTGGAGCTTTAACTTCAGCATCAGTCACAGTTGATTTCCTTTAAGATTGACTAGTTTGATCTCCTTGCTTTCCAAGGGACTTTCAAGAGTCTTCTCCAGTACCACAGTTTGAAAGCGTCAGTTCTTCA
This sequence comes from Capra hircus, assembly GCF_001704415.2. NCBI lineage: Eukaryota > Metazoa > Chordata > Mammalia > Artiodactyla > Bovidae > Capra > Capra hircus. Next base: position 75,032,650 of record NC_030808.1, read on the forward strand.
GCACTCTGCTTTCTTCACTGTCCAGCTCTCACATTTGTACATGACTACTGGAAAGACTATAGCCTTGACTATGTGGACATTAGTCTTGTCAGCAAAGTGATGTCTTTGCTTTTTAACACACTGTCTAGGTTTGTCATAGCTTTCCTGCCAAGAAGCAATCATCTTCTAATACCATGGCTACAGTCACCATCTGCAGTGATCCCAAGAAGAGGAAATCTGTCACTGCTTCCAGCTTTCCCCCTTCTGTTTGCCACAAAGTGATGGGATTGGATGCTGAGATCTTAGTTTTTTCTTAATACTGAGTTTTAAACTGGCTTTTTCACTCTCTTCCTTCACCCTCATCAAGAGGCTCTTTAGTTTCTCTTTGCTCTCTGCCATTAGAGTGGTATCACCTACATATCTGAGGTTGTTGATATTTCTCCCAGCAATCTAGGTTCCAGCTTTTAACTCACCCAGCCAGCATTTGGCATGATATGCTCTGCATATAAGTTAAATAAACAGGGTGACAATAAACAGCCTATTGTACTCCTTTCTCAATCCTGAACCAGCCAGTTGTTCCTTACAGGGTTCTAACTGTTGCTTCTTGACCCGCATACAGGTTTCTCAGGAGACAAGTAAGATGGTCTGGTATTCCCATCTCTTTTAAGAGTTTTCCATGGTTTGTTATGATCCACACAGTCAAAGGCTTTAGTGTAGTCAATGAAACAGAGGTAGATGTTTTTCTGGAATTCCCTTGCTTTCTCTGTGATCCAGCAAATATTGGCAACTTGATCTCTGATTCCTCTGCCTTTTCTAAACCCAGCGTGAACATCTGGAAGTTCTCTTCATGTAATCCTGAAGCCTAGCTTGGAGGATTTTGAGCATAACCATACTAGCATGAGAGATGAATGTAATTGTCTGGTGGTTTGAACATTCTTTAGTACTGCCTTTCTTGGGAATTGGGATGAGGATTGACCTTTACCAGTCTTGTGGTCGCTGCTGAGCTTTCCAAATTTGTGTATTTGATAGCATCATCTTTTAAGATTTTAAATAGCCCTGCTGGAATTTCATAACCTGAATATGGACTGGTAAATCAGTCTGAAAGTATTTTTAAAAATCTTTTAAAATATATGTATTTTTGGCATGCAAATTTTAGAGATTATCATTGTGATTATTGTGTACATTACAGTAATTTTGGTTTATATTTTGGACGTATAATGCACTTTATAGTACAGTTATGCTTTGTTTTCTTCTTGTATTCTGTGTCATCATTTTATTATGTATCTTTCAGACAGAATAGCACAGTTATGGAGTGTTGATACAACTATCAAAGGAAGTTATATTGGGAGAAGTGTTTTGTCGTTTCTTTCTTGGCTTTCGAATTAGATCATATTCTTTTAATTACCTTTTAATTCTAAAATTTGATTGAGATTTATACCCCTTGTTTGGCATTGGAGAGCCTGAAAGTAACAATGAAAATTGAAGACCAAGAAATTAACATAAATTTATTTGTTTTGTTACTTTTAATTTTCCAGCTAGTTTGAACAGTTTTTTTCAAACCTGGAATTTTACTACTTCATTTAATGGAAAAACAGGAAAATTTGTGATTGAATTGTCCTTTAAAAAGAGCAAGCTGCACACTTTGCTATGACACTGGTGACTTTTACTGTTTCAGAAACATTGAAAAAGTTTAGATGCCAACTTGGAAAACTCTGGGGACTTGTTACTTGGATGGCCAGCAGGATTACATTATTAGTAAAGTTATTTGCAGTGATAATTATAATGGCAACCTTTTGTGTTATCACAACTTAGGTATTTTATATGTAAGTGGGAAATAGCAAAAAAAGATATAAGTTAAAAACAAATGTCTTGGGTAGAGTGTATGACAGAAGGAAACTTTAAAAAGAAATTACAACACTAAGAAATTCAAGCACAAAAATTATAAAATATATTATTTAATGGAAATTAAGAGTAATATTCTTTGTGTCTCTAAACTGAAGTTTAGAAATTTGCATGCCAAAAATCTATTGTTTATAATTTATTAGATTTTTTTTTCATTCTTTGAGACTGATTTAGGAGTCCATAGTTAGCAGTCCATAGTCTTTGTGACCCCATGGACTATAGGCTCCTCTGTCCATGGAATTTTCTGGGCAGGAAATACTGGAGTGGATTCCCATTTCCTTCTCCAGGATCTTTCTGACCCAGGGATCAATTGCGTCTCCTGCATTAGCTGTGCTGTGCTTAGTCACTCAGTTGTGTCCGACTCTTTGTGACCCTATGGACTGTACCCCACCAGGCTCCTTTGTCCATGGGAATTCTCTAGGCAAGAATACTGCAGTGGGTTGCCATGCCCTCCTCCAGGGGATCTTCCCAACCCAGGGATCAAACTCATGTCTCCCGCATTACAGGAGGATTCTTTACCATCTGAGCCACCAGGAAAGCATTAGTAGGTGGATACTTTACCACTTCCACCACCTGGGAAGCCCCAGGTCAGGTTTGGGGATTTTCAAAGCTGATTAGGTGACAGAGTAGGGAAAAACGGCTTTATGGCATCATATAAATTGCTTTCCAGTCCAATCACTTCATTACATCTTCTGGGTTCCCATGTGCACTAACCAGTTATAAACACATGGTTATATATTTTGCACACATAGACATATTATTTAGTTTGGGGGATTTTGACACTTTCCCAAAACAGAAATATATGCAAGAGACATTAGGCTTGAAGAATTTCAAGAGTTTAACAGAATCTTATGCAAGGATCTTCTGCCTTTAGTAAAAGAAAAGCAGACCCTTGAATTACCTACTAGTACTATCTGAAAATTATAGGATCTATTCTTTCTAAACTAATTTCCTATGTACACTTTGCTAGTGAGGCCAAAGGTAGTTAGTCCTTTGAGGATATTGGAGGGGTCATTCAGTACAAATATTTTAAAATCTCATTCTAAAATCCATATAATACTTATATATGATATACTGAATCAACATGCTTTTATATATATTTTATAGTAACCACAGTGTGGTTCAGATTTTGCTAGCATCAGCATCACCTGGGCACTTACTAAAAATGCAGAATTTAAGCCCACTATAGATCTTCTGAATCAGAATTTGCATTTTAATAATACCCCTATGTGATTCAAATGCACATGAACATTTAAGAAGCCCTCCTACTCAGATGTTGCAAGAAACCCATCTCCTCATCACTGAACTAGTCTGAGGAGAAACTTACTTGTCTCTTAACTCTCTTAATTTAGTTTTGGATTTAGAATGTATCTTCAGTAAAAACTGTTTATCACTGTGTTCTCTGAAATCTTTTATTCAGAATTTTCATGAGGAGATCAGCTTCTTCATTTTTCTTATACATCTTTAGATGCTTACTAGGTGTCCAATTGGACAGAGCTAGAAAGTGGCTGAGTGTGGAAGTGGACCAGACAGTGTGTCTCCTAAATTGGTGCTCTTCAGCACCATACAACATCTATTTATTCATGGCCATGCTCAGGTTTCCAGTCCCAGGGCAAAGCCTATAGGAAGAAGCAATTTGATTGGAAATAACATTCAGATTGCCAAGGTACTGTAGTGATTATTCAACAGATATGGGTATGCAATTGTTTATTCCTAAGTCAAGGATGAAACTATCTCTTGATATTTAAGTAAATATTTCATATGCTCATATACAGTCACATTTGTCTCATGACAGTAAAATGAATCTGTTTTAATGTACTCAATATGCTGATAGATGCTATCTTACAAGAGTAACTGTGAATTGAAAAACATTGTTCTTTCTATGCAGTAATCTAGCAAGAGCTGTGATAATTCACAGATGACTGAGCTTTAGAGCCAGACAAAACAATAGAAGATAAAAAGAACTGTTTATATAGATGCAAACTGAAACCTCAAGGTTGCATAATCACATTTCCTATTGATCAATAACTAAGAAGCCATAGAATGTTCATTACCTTAGGTGAGGGAAATATGAAGAAATTGGAAAAACTGCGTTGTTTTTTTTTTTCTTCTCTGCTCTCTCTCCTATTATCATTTCTTATATAGGATACCCTGAAACTTGGCACTAAAATTTCAATTGATATAACAGTATCATATTTCTTGTAGTAAGGTAAAGATTAAAAGATCACATAAATAAGATTTTTTTTTTCTCTATCAGAACTAGATTGCAGACTAAAGTCTGAAAAACAAGATATGTCTTTCCTCCCTTTAAATGTTATACTCCCGATGTCTCCTCTCACTCTAGATAAAAATCCTGTTACATAGGTTAGTAGACAGCAAAAACTTATTAAGCCTTATCTATAAGGCAACAGAAACCACTTATATGTCTGCAGCTCAGGAAGACTTAAAAGGGTGTGACTGATAGAACTAGAAAAAATTGTGTATCCATTAAATATTTTAAGTTAAGACTCGTTTTCATGGTAGGAAAAAGAGCTAGTGATGAGAATGAACACTAAATAAATTCAAATCTGAGATGTTTATTGGGGCTGAATTTGATGTCCGCTATTGTTGTGAGTAATTAATGTGCTTTTTGCCTTCCAGTGTGTATGTACCGAGAGCCATCACTACATGAAATTGGAGAGAAACAAGGGCGTTCAAGGAAAAGTTCTGGAACACCGACCATGAATGGAGGCAAAGTTGTGAATCAAGAGTCGACATAGCTGAGAACTCGTCCCTTTGTCCCTCTGTCATCCCTTCCCTTTCTCCCCCTGCCCTTTACCCATTTCCTTCCAATAAATCCACCCAAGGAGAGGAAAATAAAATGACAACCCAGGACCTAGTGGCTAAGATTCTGCACTCAAAATCTTCCTTTGTGTAGGACAAGAAAATTGAACCAAAGCTTGCCTGTTGCAATGTGGTAGAAAACGCACATGCACAAAGATTAGCACACCTAAAAGCAGAGGAAAAAATAAACCAAGACTCCACAAGCATTAAAACAAACTGTGCTGTTATTAATAGAGGACTAATTGTAATGAAGACATAAATACAATAAAGACGAAATAAAGTTATTACCTTAAAGAAAAGGGTTTTGGAGAATTGAACTTACAAATCGATGTAATATCCTAAATGGCTTAAACTCTGGATAATGCTGTGATGTGTGTTTTGAATTTGTATTTTCCTTGGGCATTTGGAATTGACACAAAATTGCAGCCTGTTTCCAGGATTTTTTTTACCATAATATTGAACATGTATGAAGTACAGATTCTAGTGCCTATAAGGTATATAGCCAGGAATAATTTAACATCAAGAAAAATTTTATTTTAAAATTTTATTCCTGAAATCAATATTTAAGATTGTTTTATGCAAATCATATGTTGAATTCAGTGCTATTAGCTGATTTCATTCTTTCCTAACAAGAGTTTCAGATTCTCCTAGAAGAATATCACATTTTTTTTAAAAGTATTAATTCAGGAGCTCAATTTTTTTTTTTCTTTAGTCACTTAGAAAAAAATTTCTTGTTTTAAGATTGAAGTAACTTTTAGGAAATTCTTTGTTGTTGCCATGCCTTGGCAGTGATATGTAACTTGTGTGGTTTTGCCATTTGATCTGATTTTTTTGTTGTTTGTTTTATTTTGTTGACACCTTTAAGAGTATAGGTAAATGTCTAGCTGTCTTAGAAGAGAGTTTTATACCATTTCTTGCAGCAGAAAAGAAAGAAAAGGTGTTTTACATAAGGAAATAAATCCTAAGAAGTTGGTGCAAGCAAGCTATATCAATATTTGCCTTCGTACCTTACTAAGTTTTCTGTATGTAGCATTTTCCAAATTTCACCAAGGAATCGGGAGGCATGGCTGTGAAATTCTTAACTTACTATCTTATGAAGCCAGTAAATTGTTGGTTGCTAGATAGCCTCATTTATAAATCTAATTGAAAACAAGTCTGTCTCCTAGAACACAGAAGGAAATTGTTATACCTTGGATTTTCAAGGGGCATTGAGAAATAATACTGAATTAACAGCCATGGTTCCAACAGAAGCTCCTGTTGTGGCTCACACAACAGGGTTGTGTGAGTAACTTAAAGTAATAATAATAAAAAAGAAATGTAAGACTAGGCAAATGCATATTTAGCAATACTGAAATGTTAGAGAAGAAATGAGTACAATTGCCTTGGGGAAAAAAAAAATAGATCTTCTTGGTCCTACAAATCAGGAATGGTGTAGAGACATCCAAATCAAAACAAAACAAAACAGAATGTTAAGAAATATATGCAGATTTATGGATGTTATCAATGAGAAGACTTAGCATGTTACTTCTCCTATAGCTCTTCCGTCCAGCATGTACTGTTCCAAATACTCCCTAAAATATACACTTTGCAGAAACTCTAGGCCCTCACTTTAATGACCTTGTCATTGGTTGCTGTATTCTTTCAAAGTCACTGTAATTTCCCTCACTCCACACAGTCATTAGTGGTCGGTGTCCTTCACCAAGTATTCTATTTCTCTTATCAGGAGGTAAGCAGAAAATGAAATGAAGGAATTTGTGTAATCAGTTGCAAAGAATAAAAGTTATGCATCTCAGCAAGGATTTTGAACACACATCTGCAAGGGATATTTGTTTAATCAAATATTTGGAAAGTAAGAAATAAAGGCATTTAAATTAAAGAAAATAATGTTATTCTTCTAGGAAAAGAATGCCCTTGTAAAAAAGAAATACAACTCTAGTTCTATTTTTCCTTGTCACTCTTGATTCCACTTGATTATAAACGCACCTGTCACTTCCAGGACCAATCAAATTATAAGCACAAAGCCTTATTTATTTTTTTTTGAAAAAATAAAAAGGAAGCTTCTACAAAATGGCTCCCAGGCTCATTTAGCATAAAATGACTTGAGCTTTTTGGTCATACACACATCCACACATATACACACATCACAAGCTCACAAGTGACACAGTTGACAGTTTCACAAAGTGTTCTCAATTATACTGATGATTTCATGATAGAGTATATCTTATCTAGTTCAATATTATGGAAAATATGATAGAGATATGAATCTCCAGCAAAAGTCTTCCCCTTATTTACAATGGCTGTTTATCATCTCACATCTAGGTGCACGTCTTCCCCCTTTCTGAAAGCCCTGAAGACAGTTCTAACTACCCAGTTTGTATTTTGTGTTTCTCCATATCATTTAAGCAAATGTTCACCATCGTGAAACATTGGAAATTAGCTTTGTTAAGTTATACTTAATTTCAGAAAATAAATGGTTGAAAATCTGAAGTTCTTTAACAGATTAACCTGACAAAAGCTGTGGTTTAGAGCACAGGGTGAACTTTTGCCTAACTGCTGCTTATTTTTTACATAAAATCTTTAATAGAAGAATTCAGTATTCACTATCTAGGTTTTTAAAATATTACCAAATATATACATATTATTATTCTATTCCTTCCAAAAATATGAGCCATTTTAAATGGTTTGCTTTTCAGGTTTATGCAAAATATCTTGATTTTCATCATCCAAATTCTGGGTCTCAATTCACCCATTACTTGTTCTCCTATAAGTAAATTTGTTTTTTTTTCCTTAAATGCACTGGGATAGTCTCAGGAAAATTATGACTTTCAGTAAAGCTTTGTAATTGACTATGTAAGTATAAGGTAAAATGTGCTTTTTCCAAGAGTCCTTATTGTATTGATAACATGTTTCAAAATCAGTGGGCTTAAGAATGAAAATGAAACTTTTGAGAATCTCACAAAGTAGTTTTCTGGCCAATATACCTTACTAATGATTAAGCTAGAAGTCTGAGCTATAGAAACAAAATGGTGCTGAAGTTCCCTTGGCTAACTCAGAGATTTTATGCTTCAGAAAACTGGAGGACAGCAGGTCAGCTTATCCTTGATCATGGTAATAGTTTGAGTTTTGAATTTTGCATATGAATTTCATAGCACATTTTCAGTCATTATGGATTAGCACAATAAAAAGACATTAATTTGACACAAATAATGATGCTTTATGGGCCTCATTCTAATCCAGATAGCTGTTAGAAAAATTCTTATACTGAAGAAAATGACAATGCTGTTGATAGGTATTCTATGTAGATGATTGGTTCTGTGGTACCACTACAAGAGATGAGAGTATTAAGACAAAAGTAAAGGATGAAGAATCTTACTGTGAGTTGAAAAGTTTGACAGTCCTAATTTGGGACCAGTAATTCCCTGGTGGAGAAGCATGACTACATCAACAGTAATTTTTTTTTCAACATGAACCCAGAAATAGCAAATCTATTATTTCACCTTCAAGGCTTCGTCTCTAAGGTCACACTCCAAGAAGGGTTTCCATGATGTTGCTCAATTTCATCTGTACCAGGTGAAACACACTCCAGAATAAAAATCCCCTGCTTATTTTAATATCATAAAAGGCTGAGATTATTTCTCTGTCATAAACTTGTAAATAGCATTTTATAAATCAAAATCACCTTCAAAACAGTGAATTGTTTTACAAATATATATGTGTATATATACACACGCTTCTGAAATAAGGATATATTCTATAGAGTTTTATTTGATTTGTGTTCTTTCGTTGTAGGTAATTACAGATAAAGAGGTTTGAATGCAAAACTTTATATATATATACATATATATGTGTATATTTCTAAGTATAAGTTGCCACTTTATAATATAAAAGAAACAGGTGGGAACAATAATGAAAGCACACACTCCTTCAGAATGTCAGTAATTCTGAATCCCTTCTTTGATGCAGAAATAGCTATTTTTTATTTCTAAAAAGGGATTTTGAAGAATTGTACTTCCTGACAGATTCCCTGGTAAGTCATAAAATTTATAGTTGAGGGCAAGAAAAAAATACGTGCTAAATGCAGATATTCATTTTTCTGGAATTTTCCTGGAACCCAAGTTAAAAATCAACATTTAAAATCTAAATTAAGTGAAAGTAACTAATGTTCACAAATGATATATTGAGCTTCAGTAACAGAAGCAAAAATATATTTAACACTATGATAATAAATTTAAAATAATGTCATAGTAGAAACTGCATCATTAGACATTTTATTAGTTGGAAAGAATGAGTGGATGTTTTTTGTCTTTGCTCTAAGCACAACCTAAAGACTGTGGCATTAATTTTTTCTTCAAGCTGTTCAAAAGTCCAAAATATACTCCCATGAATAGAGCGGGTTTTAGGCTCCATTAAATGTTAACATCTTAAGAAATGATTGAGACTGAAATGTTTAATAAATGCATTGTATGAGAAACCAAACAAATTAATGTTTTGTTTTTACATTAAACACAGATTACTCAAATCATTGGTTTTTTGAGATCGAATTTGTAAAATGTTTATACATCACAACCTTCCTGAAGTAAAAAGCAATTAAAATCTTGAGATGCGTATGCATGCAGAGAAAATACTTGCACTTTTTTTTCTAACATTAAATTTATTTGGGAAGTCTCTTTCCTTTTAAAATGTATCCTATAATATGTCACTGAAAAAGTGCTGTGTCTTATAAAAAAAATCAAAACTGGATTTATGGATGGAAAATGAATCAAAATTGTTATTGAACACTGTGGTTAAAAGTAGAAATAACTTTCTAAGTTTGTAGCTACTTGTGGTAAACCTAACATTTTCTTTAGAATTAAGAACTAGAGCACATCCATTTAGAGCATATTCATTTATTCATACTTTAATAACTAGATCCTTAGTCGAGTTTAGGGATCATAAACTAAATTATGGTCTAAAAAAATCCAAAAAGGCAGACATAAATAATGTAATACCCAAATGTAAGTACTACAATAGTTATTAAGATTTTATGTACAACTGATGTTGCGACAATCTAGCCTAGATGAAAGACATGGGTTGAAAAGGGGATAGATACAGAGTAATGAAAGACACCGAAGGGCCCCACCAATAGAGGAAATAATTTGAAAAAAAGTTACAGAGAAACAAAAAACACAACTTATCTCGGAAATCCTTGTGAATGAAACAAAGAATGAATGTTCAGAGAGATATGGGGGGACTGAGTTGAAAGAAGTAAAAATTAAAAGTTTTTCATTGTTTCATTACTGTACTCTTTGGATCTGTTAGGACAATTCTGCTTGCTCACAGCAGAAGGCCCAAACCACACTAGTCCTTTGTCTAGAGATCACAACATCATTACCACAAATGCTGAATTTGTCTGTAGTTCTCTTAACTCTGCCACTCCATGTTTAATAACTTCCTTCTTTGAGTTCAGAGATAAAGAATTTGGTAAAGAACCTGCCTGCAATGCAGGACACCCAGGTTCCACCCCTGGATCAGGAATAACCCCTGGAGAAGGGAATGGCTACCCACTCCAGTATTCTTGCCTGGAGAAGTCCATGGACAGAGGAGCCTGGTAGGCTACAGTCCATGGGATCATAAAGAGTTGCACATGACTGAGCGACTAACACACACACCGAGTTCAGAATTCTTTATACAGGTTGCAAGATACAAAATATTTATATCACCTATTCTCTCACAATTCCCCAGGAAACATCTCCCCGAATCTGACTGGCTCAGTTTAAGCCGTGGGTCCCCATACAATAAGCCACTGTGGCGTGGAATTTGAGACATGTTGACTAGTTTAAATCAACCAGAGCCTTTTTCTAGACTTTTAGGTTGGATGTACTTGTCCAAAGATACAGGTCTGCATAGATGAGGGGTGACTACTTGAATGAAATTCAGAGTCCATTTAGCAAGAAGTTGTGGAAATGTATGCTATGTAGCAAACTTTCCATTATCTGTTAATGAATGTATATCCTATCACAGCTCATTGGCTATTCTAAAAACTGGCAGAGAAATGCAAGTACTAATGAATTAAAGCTGCAGCCATAAACCATAAGGAAGACAAAGGCAACTGAAGATTCAGTTCCCAAAACATTATTAAATGTCTGCTATGCAAAAGGCACTGTGTGGGTCACTGAGGAAGATATAAAAGAGCTGCAATTTTAGATTATGAGACTGACATGCTGCCTACTGCCTGAAGAAGGCAGACAAGAGCTGCAGTTTTAAAGAAAAGTGGCCCATTTGACAACTCAGTTTACCTGGTACTGGCTTCCCCAGTGGCTCGACTGGTAAAGAATCTTCCTGCCAATGCAGGAGACATAAGAGCCACAGTTTCGATCCTTAGGTTGGGAAGATCCCCTGGAGGAGGGCATGGCAACCAACTCCAGTATTCTTGTTCGGAGAATCCCATGGACAGAAGAGCCTCATAAGATACAGTCCATGGGGTCGCAAAGAGTCGGACATGACTGAGTGCACGTGTGCATGCATACACACACACGCACACACACGCACACACACACACACAGACACTATACCTGGTATGTCCAATGCTTTTAGATGACTGTCAGAGGACTAGAAAAAGCAGTTTGGCTATTGTAAACCAGAGGTCTATATCATATCTACTTTTCTGTTCCTGTAAAAACACTGTTTGGATGAGGCCATTAAAAACTTCATCTTAAAATATCTCTCAATACTCAGTCTAGGTCATAAATTCAGGACTATTTGCTATATCAGAATCACCTGGGGTAGCCATGCATAACATTCTTGAATCCTCTGTGCAGATAATAGCCTGTGTTTGAACACTCTGAATGACAGTTAATCTCTCAAGCATCATATTCCGTTTGGGGACAGTAATGGTTTTATAAATTTCTTTCTCATAACTTGTTCTGTAGTGTCTACTATTCTTTTAAATTTCACTCTCTAGGGCTATTCTGGTGGCTCAGTGGGTAAAGAATCCACTGCAAATGCAAGGAGACACAGGAGATGCAGGTTCAATCCCTGGGTTGGAAAGATCACCTGGAGAAGGAAAGGGCAACCCACTCCAGTATTCTTGCCTGAAAAATCCCTTGACCAGAGGAACCTGGCGAGCTACAATCCCTGGGGTCCCTAGAGAGTCAGCCGCAACTGCGCAGCTAAGCATTCAGGCACTCAGGGCTACTCAATGTTAATTTAATCCTCCACCTACAAGAAAGGCTACAGATATTTTAAGGTTATTGGTATTTCTCTGGGCTTTCCTGGTGGCTCAGATAGTAAAGAATCTGCCTGTAAAGTGATCCCTGGGTTGAGAAGATCCCCTGGAGAAGGGAATGGCAACCCACTCCAGTAATCTTGCCTGGCGAACTCCATGGACAGAGGAGCCTGGTGGGTTCCAGTCCATGGGGTCGCAAAGAGTTGGACATGACTGAGTGACATTCTTCAACTATTCCCTACTTGTGAAAGATTTTCAGAAATTTAAATGTTTTGCTTCTGTAGTATTCTGTTTTACTCAGAACAAATTTTATTAATATGGAATGCTTAATACAACACGGTGTTCCTTATATAATTTAACTAGTCAAGAGGCATTCCCTCACTCTTAATAGTCTAACAATCACATTAAGACTGCATGTATTTTTTGATGACCTCATCAAAAATTTTTTCACATTCCAGTTCATTTCTGTCAAAACACCTAAACATTTTCTTCACCTTTTCATCTGTATGACTTAAATGGAGATGGAGGCTTGTCAATAGACTAATTCTAACTTGATTAAATCATTGAGAAGCATTAACCCCAAAGATACAAGCTCAGAATTGTCCAGATACACTACAAAGTTTCCATTCAATGATTAGCTGTCAATCCTCTACTTCGTGTGATTATACCTAGTTTGTGTGATCAGATCAGACTGTTTTCAGGAATAAAACACAATTCACTTTATCTCATCTCACCTGGGGTGAGATATTAGAGCTGATCATCCTGATGAAAAGTCTTTACCATAGGAAATACATGCTATTACAGAAGGTACATGGTTTTGCTCTATTTTCAATTCTCTATCTTCTTTGAGTCTCCATTAATTTGATCATCATTCTCTCCAATAATTACATTAATTACACTTATCAGAATCAATAGCTTCTCACTAGTTTCATTGTTTCATTCTAAAAATTTAAATATTTACTTGTTTCAATAATAGTTTCCAGATCTCTTCAAATTTATATCCAGTGTTTTCTTCTCTAAGTCAACTTGCAGTGAGTGTTCTGGTAACACTCTAAAAGGTTTTTAATAAGCTGATAAATCTGATAAATCTCTGAGTTTTTAAGAACCTGAGAGTGTTTTTTGTTTGTATTTGCCTAATAATAGCAACTGGGTGTGCATCAAATATTTAGTGTATCTTCTTTCCTCAAATTCTCCTGATTTTCCACTAGCTTCCAGCTTTTTTTTTTCCTGCAGAGGAGGGGATATACTCTGTTTGAAGTTACATGAACTCTCTGAGCATCAGCTTTCACAATTGTATTTCTTGGGAATTTAAAATATTATTGGTATTGTTATTTTTCTAATCATTTTTGACAAGCTTATCTAGAAGATAATATATCTTAATCACTGTGCTATGTCTCTTACAATTACACTCATGTATTAACCTTGCCATTCCATTCGAATTTGTTGTCTTCAAAAATATGTCCATGACCCAGAGAAGCACACAGAGACATCCACAAAAACACAGTAACAGGAGGTCCTTAATATATGAATTATATGTCAATGCTTTGGCTTGTCTCTATCACCCACATTTTTACACACTTGCATAATAATTTTCCTCCTTCTGTCCATTTTCAAATTATCTTACCACTTGGATGACTGCCTTAGCTCACTGCCTAGTTCACTAGGTTACTTTTTAAAAAGTTAAGTAGTTAATATAACCCCTTAGGATAGTATTTGGCACATAGTAAGCCTATAATCGATTCACTGTTGTTATTTTTATTAGCCATGCTGCACAGCATACAGGATTTTAGTTCCCCTATCAGGGATTGAACTCATGGAAATGCAGAGTGGAAATGCATTTCCTTGCAGTGGAAATGCAGAGTCCTAACCACTGAACCACCAGGGAAGTCCCATGGTTTACATTTTTTCCCCTAAGTTTTTGAGTGTTCATTTTCCTCTATTGGATAACCCTGGAATGCACTATCACAGATTCTACTGGCCCAGCATATCTGGTTAAATAGGAAAACAGCCATCGCAATACCCTTCCTTAAAAGTCTTACTGAGGTACAACCCCGTTCAGCCTGTACTGGCACATCTCAGCACATGTGCAAACTAAGCATGAAATCAGGAACTAGAATGATCCTGGCCTGCTTGACTATCCTGTTCTCCAACATAGAACGTTAGAACTATTTCTCACCTGGCTGAAAAAGCAATGACTGTTTTCTGTTAGAACACAGACAATGTATATGTCCTTGGACTTGCAGGTGGTTATCCACCTTTCAGATGCACACGGTGCAGTTATCTGGAACTTGGTTCTAAAAGCAGGAACTGGAGTGGTTATCTCCCCCCCCCCCCGCCCCCCGCCCCCCGCCCCCGGCTCTTCCTGCCTCTCCCAACCTCTGCTCTACAACTATATCCAAGTTCTGGTCAAATGTATATACCTGGATTCCAGGTGAAGGATTCCAACAATTAAATCATCAATCAGAATACATAAAGTGATTTCATTTTCAGGCTTTTTCTGTTTATTTAAGGAAATGGGGGGACCTATTCTGTTTCTATTGAAGGACCTATTCAGTGGTTCTTTAATCTTGATTGCATATTAGAATAATTTAAGCTCCCCAGTCTTAGACGGACAACTGCCAGTAGATATAATGTTGTTGTTTAGTCCCTAAGTCTTGTCTGAATCTTTCATGACACCACAGACTGTAGAGCTCCAGACTCCCCTGTCCATGGGATTTCCCAGGCAAGAATACTGGGGTAGGTTGCCTTTTCCTTCCCTGTGTATCTTTCCAGCCCAGGGAACATCTCCTGCATTGGCAGAAAGGCTCTTTACCACTGAGCCACTTGGAAAGCTCAATCTAGGCGCACACCCCCTCAAAATCTAGGCTCACTGACCCTCAAAATCTTGATGTCATTGGTTTGGAGTACAGACAAGTGATTTTTGTCTGTATAGGCTGATGAGATAAACTACTAAATAAACTCCTAAAAAATAACTAATATTTATTAAACACCTATTCAAGGCTGAATGAATCTGGATTTCTAGACTACTTGTAAGTTGTAAATATCCATAAGTGTTATGAGCAGAAGACACTCTTTTTGATGAAGTTTAGACAATCTGAAATGCGGGTGCTGTTAGATGCCAAGCCACTGCTATATCCCTGCCATTTTCTGAAACAGCCTAATCTCAGAGTTGGTGTTGTTATATATTTAGAGATTTCTTGATAAGGCACTTGGCCTTATATTTCAGATTGTTGTTGTTTAGCCACTAAGTCGTGTCCAACTCTGTTGTGACTCCATGGACTGTGGCCCTCCAGGCTCCTCTGTCTATGGGATTTTCCAGGCAAGAATAAGGAGTAGTTTGCCATTTCCCTCTCCAGAGGATCTTCCCAACCCAGGGATAGAACCTGAGTCTCCTGCATTGGCAGACAGATTCTTTGCCGCTGAGCCACCAGGGAATCAATTTATATTAGTTACTTTACTGTATATCTGGGGTTTCCCAGGTGTCACGGTTAGAATCTGCCTGCCAATGCAGGAGACACAAATGTCAGTGTGATCCCTGGGTTGAGAAGGTACCCTGGAGTAAGAAATAGCAACCCACTCCAGCATTCTTGCCTGGAGAATTCACGGACAGAGGAGGCTGGTGGGCTACATGCTGTGGGGTTGCAAAGAGTCAGACATGACTGAATGACTAAGCACACTATATATCTGGAGTTGGTTCAAGGACAGTTAGCTCTGTCTGAGTCCACAGAGATGCTTATTTAAACAGTCCCATTTAATGGGTGCTTATTTCTACACAAGATACTCGAATCTGGGCGAGGTCAGTAAGTATGGCTGCTGTCTTGAAAAAGTAGCCCCTAAGGTTGTCAAGGACATCAGTAAAATACCTAGACTTGTATGGAAAACTGGCTTTACTTGCCTCTCCAATGCCACTTTATTTACACTGAACATCCCAAGACAGGCTTCACTGTTACTTGGAAAGAAGTTCACTTTTCTCTGACAGTGCAATCCTGGCTATAAGATATCTCTTAGTGTCGTACTCTGTCTTTTCTGGATCAGATCATCAATTCCCAGGACAGAATTAAGTTATAATAGCTTTTTCCCTGCTTTCACTCAGAGCACTCCGTCCCCTAAAAAAAAAAAAAGGTCACCCCTGATATTTTCTTCTCTTCCCAGCACTACATTTCAGAAACGAAGTAAGAAGTAACACGTGAATTTTCCTCTACTACATGTACAAGGATTGATTCTGTCACAAGCAAGAGTTCTCTGTATCCATTCCAGGAAGCTAAGTATCTCAGTGGTGTTTGTTTCTGTGTGTTACTATGTAGCCGGTCTTCTCTATGCTTCATCCGTCGTTACCTTTATCATTTCCATCAGAAACGTGACTCGTCAAGGCTCATAAGTCCCCTTGACTTTGCCCCAGTGATCAGAAAAGGAGAGTCAGAAATTCATATCAGGTTGTCCTGAGGTCCAGTACTTAGAGCCCGCTGAACACCAGAAGTTCACATCAAAAGAATACACCTGGGAGTCAGCTCACTTTCTCTGCCTCTGTTGGAGTGCCAGCCAACTCTTTTCAGGAAAAGCCTGGGGAAACTAGGTCCTTTATTTTCCAACAGTAGGAGTCTGGAAATTGGGTCAGACCTGGTATGATCACTATACAGCTTAATGCCAGTTCATCCATCTTGGACTCTCTCCTGGTATGATTACTGGTTAATTCCAGTGGATCTCTGAGTGGCAACCTCCCCTGGCTCAGGCTCAGGAATCCCATTCCAGTGAGCTCTGAATTCAGTGCTGACAGAATACAGCCAAGTTGTCTCTACTTTGTCTTTGTCTCCCTCCCTTCCTCTCCCCCTCTTCTTTCTTCTTCAGAAATTCTCTCTCTCTCCCTCTCTCTCTCTCTTTCTTTTCTAATCTCAGCAGTATCCTAGAGGGCTGGAATACAGTATTTGGTAAACTAGTAGGTGATAATACCTAGAAAGCTAGAAAAACTCTCACCTCAATCTGATTGCTATAGGATCTTCAACAAGCTAACTCCCCTCGATACCTGTTTCCCCACTGTAAAATGGAGATAGTTCACAGAGCAGGGATTAATTTCATTGTCTAATAGTCCTTATCTATATTGAAAATCTGTGTCTCTCTTTATACTGTGGTTCTAGACACACATCAAAATCCCTACCAGAGAACATTAGAATTTCTGTTTACAGTGCACAAATGTATTTTAAAGAACTAAATAGAATAATCAATTATCTGTGTGTGTTTCAAAATGTGTTAGTCTATCAGTCATGCCTGACTCTTAGCGACCCCATGGGCTGTAGTCTACCAGGCTTCTCGTTCATGGAGTTATCCAGGCCAGAATACTGGAGTGGGTAGCCATTCCCTTCTCCAGGGGATCTTCCTGACCTGAGGATCTAACCCTAGACTCCTGTATTTCAGGCAGATTCTTCACCAGCTGAGCCACCAGGGAAGCTCGAATCAAGTATGTGTGGTTGTGCTTACTCAGTCGTGTCCAACTCTTTGTGACCCAATGGACTGTAGCCCGCCAGGCTCCTCTGTCACCTCTATTCTGGTACTGAGCATGGGGATTCCCTAGGCAAGAGTACTGGAGTGGGTTGCCATGCCCTCCTCCAGGGGACCTTCCTGATCCAGGGATTGAACCTGGGTCTCCTGCATTGCAGGCGGAATCTTTACCATCTGAGCTACCAGGGACGCAACCAAGTATATTTACACCCAAAGTTTGCTGTTTTGCTGTCCTTTCTTCACTTCTAATGTTCTGGGCTTCCTTCTGATATTATTTCTCTTCAATCTAAAGAACTTTCTCACAGTATATTTAGAGCAGGCCTACTGGCAATGGATTACCTAATCAGGAAAACTCACCAGGAATTATCTGAAAGTTTTTTATTTCACCTGTATTGTTGAAGCACGTGTTCATCGGATATGGCATTCTGAGTTGACAGCATTTTCTCTTTCAACCACTGAAAACTGTAATGTCACTTCTTTCTGGCTCCTGTGGCTGTTCTCCTATTGAGAAGGCAGCATTTTTCTCTGGCTGTTTTTAGGATTTTTTTTTCCTCTCTCTTGAATTTTCAGCAGTTTGATTATGATATGTCAGAAAGTGGAATTGTTTGTTTGTTCTGTTTGAAATTCACTGAACTTCTTGAATTTGTATGTATAGTTCTTTTGTCAAATTTGAGATATTTCCGACCATTATTTCTTCTAATATTTTTCTTGCACTACGTTTTTTTCTCTTCTCTTTCTGAGGCTCCAGTGATAAATGCTAGATTTTTTTGGTTATTATCCCACAGATCTCTAAGGCTCTTATCACTTTTCCAATTTATTTTCCTCTCTGATGTTCAGATTGAATCACTTTCATTGGTTAACCCTCCAGCTCATTGATTATTTCCTCTGTCACCTCTGTTCTGGTACTGAGCTGGTGAATGGAGGCTTTGTTTTTGGTTTCAATTATTATGTTTCCCAGGTGGCGCTAGTGATAAAGAATCTGCCTGCCAATGCAGAAGACATAAGAGATACAGGTTTGAGCCCTGGGTCAGGAAGATCCCCTGGAGAAGGAAATGGCAACCCACTCCAGTATTCTTGCCTGTTGAATTCCATGGACAGAGAAGCCTGGCAGGCTACACAGTCGTGTCTAAAGAGTCGGACATGACTGAAGCAACTTAGCACATTGTGTTTATAGGTTTAAAATTTCCATTTGGTTCTTGTTTATATCTTCTATTTATTTGGCATGCTTTCTAGTTTTCCTTTTGTTTCAAGAGTCATTTAATTCCAACATCTTTGTCATCCCATCATTGGTATCTTGATTTTCATTTTCCCATGCAAGTTGAGATTTCCCTGGTAGTTCATATGCCAAGTAATTTTTAAATTATACCTTGGATATTTAGAATATTATATCATATATGAGACCCTGACTCTACTTTCAATCATACGGAGAATATTGAAATTTTTATTTTTGTATGTAGTCAAACTGGTTAGATTTAGACCTTAAGTTTGAACCAGCCTCCTGAATTCCTTGTTCCAGTTAACTTTTCAAACCATTCATATGCCATTTGGATCTTCCTGGTGTATATGCCACCTAGTGGTCAGTCTTGGAAATGGACGGTGGTGAATATGCTCAGTTCTCAAAGTCTTTTGCATGCTTAATAGCATCCGACCTATGTGTGTGCACTGTTTGGGAATGAGTTGGATGCTTATAAACAATGATTCGGGATTGATTTCCTGCATTCCTTCCTCTCCATAATTTGTGTCCGTACTTTCTGGTTCTTTGGAATTTTTCTATTTCATCCTTCACGTAGAGAGCTGTGATTTTAGTTATTCTGCTCTTCAGGGCACTTCTGAAGGGAGTCCATCTCTCCAGTTAAACAGTGGTTCAGTTCAGTCGCTCAGTCGTGTCCGACTCTCTGCGACCCCATGAACCGCAGCACGCCAGGCCTCCCTGTCCACCACCAACTCCCGGAGTTCACTCAGACTCACGTCCATCGAGTCAGTGATGCCATCCAGCCATCTCATCCTGGGTCGTCCCCTCCTCCTCCTGCCCCCGATCCCTCCCAGCATCAGTGTCTTTTCCAATGATTCAACTCTTCGCATGAGGTGTCCAAAGTACTGGAGTTTCAGCTTTAGCATCATTCCTTCCAAAGAAATCCCAGGGTTGATCTCCTTCAGAATGGACTGGTTGGATCTCCTTGCAGTCCAAGGGACTCTCAAGAGTCTTCTCCCACCAGCACAGTTCAAAAGCATCAATTCATCGGCGCTTAGCCTTCTTCACAGTCCAGCTCTCACATCCATACATGACTACTGGAAAAACTATAGCCTTGACTAGACGGACCTTAGTTGGCAAAGTAATGTCTCTGCTTTTGAATATGCTATCTAGGTTGGTCATAACTTTCCTTCCAAGGAGTAAGCGTCTTTTAATTTCATGGCTGCAATCACCACCTGCAGTGATTTTGGAGCCCCCAAAAATAAAGTCCGACACTGTTTCCACTGTTTCCCCATCTATTTCCCATGAAGTGAGGACACTTAAAAAAACAACAATGGTTGGCCCCGCCTCTTTGGAACTACAGGTCCTCTGCTGAAAGTAGAGGAAGGCTCTCTTACTCAGAGCTTTGGCTTCTATGGGCTCCCGTTATAACACACAGTTGTTTAGGAGTCAGGTCCTGGGAGAACAGAAAAAAAGAGACAGGACTGCAGTAGGGCATTTCCAGACTCTATCTAAAAAATGTTCCCTTTCTGTTCCTCGAGTGAGTACTATAGGGCTTCTCCTGAGCTCTCTGTCTAATCCTTTGTGCTTGCTGCAGTGTTGGTTGAGAAATATTGGAAAAAAAAATGGTAAAGTCACCATTAATTCATCAGTAAATCAGAGATCTCTTCCCAGATTTGCCTGCTATTTTTAAGACTCCTCAATGAGCTTTTTGATGCATCTTGTCCAGGTTTTATTTGATGCAAAACACAAATTGACTGATACTCTATCGTATCTAGACTGGACAACTGACAGTCTTTAAAACTCCAAAAATTTAATGATGCCTAGATCCAACCAGTCCATTCTGAAGGAGATCAGCCCTGGGTGTTCTTTGGAAGGAATGATGCTGAAGCTGAAGCTCCAGTACTTTGGCCACCTCATGCGAAGAGTTGACTCATTGAAAAAGACTCTGGTGCTGGGAGGGATTGGGGGCAGGAGGAGAAGGGGACGACAGAGGATGAGATGGCTGGATGGCATCACTGACTCGATGGACATGAGTTTGAGTAAACTCCGGGAGTTGGTGGTGGACAGGGAGGCCTGGAGTGCTGCGATTCATGGGGTCCCCAAAGAGTCGGACACGACTGAGCAACTGAACTGGACTGAACTTGTATGTTAATTACCCTACTTCATCAGTCTACCAAAAGTCTTCCCCTTTTCCTCAAAGTCCATACACCAATTAGAAATGTAAAATCCAGGAGAAATAAAAAGCAAATATTACATATCCCAATACTCTATTAATCCCGGATAACGTGAAGAAGAATAAATGTCCCCATCCAACCTAGTTTCTACCTGAATATAAAATGTAACATTGTATGGCTTTCAAAATATGATTTTCAAAATAGTATTTTTTAATGAAAGAAGATAGCTGAGCTTTCCTGGTTGTCCAGTAGTTAAGAATCTGTCTTGGAATGCAAGGGACACCAGTTCAATCCCTGGTAAAGGAAGGTACCACAACCATGGAGCAACTAAGCCCATGAGCCACAACTGTTGAGCCCATGTTTTAGAGCCCATGAGCCACAACTGTTGAATTCACGTGTCACAACTACTGAAGCCTGCCCACCCTAGAGCTTGTGACCCACAGCACCCTGCAATGAGAAGCCCATGCAGAGCAACAAAGAATAGTCCTTGCTCTCTGCAACTAGACAAAGCCCTTGCACAGTATTGAAGACTCAACACAGCCAAAAATAATAAATAAATAAAATTATTTTAAAAAGCAGGTAGTGAGTTACAGCCTTTCTGTTTAGTCCACTGATTCAGGTTTAGAAATTTTGGAGAAAATGGTCCTTAATTCAACATTATTCTACAAGTCATAGACATAGCTTAGTGATTTGAAAGAAATATAAAAGCTGGCCATCAGTATACAAGAGGTTCATAAAGTCAAACCTCTGGCCTCCTTTTCTCCGGCAAAATATACCGTGTGGCTTAGAGTAGGCGGGCCCAGGGGGTGCATCTGCAGTGTCTGCCACTCACGGTGCATTTCTTCTGTAAATCAATACATTCATCATACTTGATTATGTCAGAGTCATAGTGACTAGAAAAGTCTATAAAATATTCTTTTCCAGAAGACTTAAGAATATTGGAAAAAGTTCGACTTCCTTGCAGTAATTATGAAGAATAAAGGGCCAGTAAAAACACATGCATTATACCATTCTTGACAGACCCTCCAAAGAAAATATTAACTTATTAATTAAGGCTCAGTTCCTGAAGATAACTGAGAGTTTTTAAAAGTAGCTAAAGATTTTCTGAACTATAAGCAGTCGTCTGATTCTTAAGAAAAACATAGACAGTGTAGGTAAATAATACGATTTTTCTCAGAATCTGGTTTCATATGTACTTTTAGATGTAATTTGATTATTCAACCTTTTACACTATTTTATTTCTTTGTGTAAAAATCTCTTCTATTGGACGATGAGATCTTTGAAGGGCAGAATGAGGTATGTTCAGCTATTTGGCACAAAGCTAAATTTAATGTGTTCTTCAAATTGTTTCAAATATGCAAAAGATTAATCATAAATTTCAATAGGATGTAATGGATTTTTTTAGCTGGCCATATCAAAGAAAAAAATCCTGGCAAGATATTTTTTAAAGAACACTCATGAAAAATTCATTTTCTCTAAAACAATCCTTGCCATTTAGCTACAGTATGTGGCAGTCACTGTACTATTGCTAGTTTTTTTCCCCTTGTTTATTTAAAGTGATTTTATTGGTGGAAAAATTTAAGCCAGTATTCTAAGTGGTGTGTAGGAGTCTTCTCTGAGCATGTATCTTGTTGATACACAATAGGCTATGTGCATATATTTTAATTCCCACATAATCTTCTAAACTGCTCTCCTGAAGTCTGTACAGCATATAACCTAGTTAGATGGTTTCTGTCTCAGATACTGGTGGGTATCATCTCAGGGATAAATGTAACCTTCTGTAGTATACTGATTTACTAGAAAGAAGATTTCCCCTTTTGGCCAGCAAAAACTCTAGAAGAATCTTCAGCATTCTGTGGTTACCCAGGGAGCAAATGATTTAGAGCAGCACTGACAATAGACAAATGATGAGACTTGCATATGTAATTTTAAATTTGCTAGTATCTACATTAAACATATATGAAGAAGAAGTGAAAAATAATTTTTGCAATATAATATATGCAACCCAATATATCTAAAACATTTAAATCTCAACATAGAATCAATATAAGATTTATTAATAATATATTTGCATTTTTTATGCTAAGGCTACAAAATCTGGTGTGAATTTTTTACTTACAGCACATCTCAGCTCAGACCAGCTACATTGCAAGTGCTCAGTAGCCACATCTCACTTATTAGAAGCAATATTTAGAAGAACAGAATGAAAGGATTAGAAGAGATTATTGAAATTCTCACCCTGCCTCTTATCTTTTATTTGAATATTTTCATACTATCTGTAGAGAATTTTCTCTAATGCAAAACACTGTTGAAGTCCTGCAGCTTCCCACGTGGTCAGACACCACTTTTCCTTTTCTCTGAGACTCCTGCTGATGCCATTGTCTCTTTTTTTCTTCTATGGCATTTCTTTCCATCACTGGGTCTCAGCTTGGGGAAAATGAAATGTTTCCCAATGTCTGCTGAGTTCATTGATGACTTCATGCAAAACACATTTTTATTTTTACCATTCTCAACTCAGCAATGATCTCTTTTCCTCGCTTGTAGTCTCTACTTTTTTGACTAAGTAATTACTTTCAGGTCTCTAATTAATTTTATCTTTCTCAGGGGAGACTTCGCTGAATCTTTAAGAACTCTCTGAGATCTAGGATGGCAAAACATACTGACTGTCTTCAAAGCACCAACTGTGGAGGACCCCTTCTAGTGAAGAAACATATGTATTGGGTAATACAATAAAAAATCAAGTAGATAGTTGGTGGTTGTTATGCAGTCACAAAGTTGTGTCCAGCTCTGCGACCCCATGAACTGTAGCCGGCCATGCTGCTTGAATGAATGCGTAAATGATTAAGTGAACAAAGAATAGAAAGATGAGAGAGAGAAAGTGACTTGCTAAAGCTCTCATAGCTGATAAAGGGTAGTCTCTGGTTCAACTGAGCTCACACAATCCATACATTTAAAGAAGTGAAGGGAACTGAAAGTCGCTCAGTCGTAAATCCAGATGAATTGACATTGCCACTCACTGCTCTTGGATAAGTTTCATCTTGGAACTCTGGCTATTTTAGGGGCCATTTGTTTCCAGTTTCCATGGTGAAAATTCAGAAAGCTGTTCTGTGGTGAAAACTGATTCTTGGTTATGGATAAACTGAACTATAATATTAGTCCAAATGTGACAAACTGAGGAAGTCAATATATCATAGGATTCAAGCAGTTGTTTTTCTATAACCATATGTGTTAGTCGCTCAGTCATGTCTGACTCCTTGCAACCCCATGGATTGTAGCCTGCCAGGTTCCTCTGTCCTTGGGATTTTCCAAGCAAGAATATTGGAGTGGGTTGCCATTTCCTTCTCAGGGGATCTTCCTGACCCAGGGATCAAACCCATATTGCAAGCATACTCTTTGCCATCTGAGCCACCAGACCATGGTGTCTTACTTAATATGGATTCTCCTTATACCGCTATATTATGCAAGATCTTTGAGGAAATCTTCCTCTCTGATTATTATTGACAATTCTATCCAGTGTTTACTTAAAATTTCCTTTTACTTTAGAAAGTATATTCCATCCAATACACATTAGAATCAGAATCTCTCTAGAACATACATTCTATTTACTTGATAGCGTTAAAACACTAACGCTTCAAAGAAATTTGAACTTGAAAAGCTGGTGATTTTTTCTTTTTTTTCTGAGTAAATTGGAAAAGCTAAAACTACAGTTTCTAGGACTCATTTCCTGACAGAGTTGACCAAAACTAAAATTTTGCAAGATGTGGCAGAAGGCAGAAGTGAAGCAGGAGTTACTTGGCTCTGAAGGTCATTGTGGTTAATAGACCTGGAGGGTGTCAGTGTGTCTTCACTAACTCAGGCTCTGTGCCCAGTTCTTTCTGACTGCTGGCACTAATGACCAATTGCAACCCTAGACTCACTATAAGATCCAGAGGCAGAACCATTTCATAGATTTTCCCATCAGCTCCCTGTCATAGTCACACATCAGCAGACAGGTTTGACTGGCTTCCCAGATTCCTGTGCAAGCCCTAATATTTCCATCATTGCCAGTGCTTCAGGAAGGCTGCTTACTAACTTTATTCTGATCTTCCAGCTTCTTCATTCTAAACTTAATTTCTAGCTTATCTCACAGTTGGGTAATATCCAACTGCTATAATAAAACCACAGTACTCCTAGGGTTTCTACTTCCTGGATTGAACTCTGTCTGATATATTACTTGAGTTATTTCATTCTAGCTTTCAGTAAAGAAAAGGCAATAGTTTTCTTTTTTTTCTGAGAACTTTCCTTTTCCTTTCTTTGATTTATGATCTTTTTGACAATTTTGGCTTAGAAGAAACTTATTCAGTTCCATGAGAACTTAGTTCATCTATGCAGCGTAGGAAAAAAGAGAGTGTTGCACACATATCCTATGAAATATCCCGGAAATTTTCTTCAGTAATTAGGTTTTTTGGGGAAAAAAAAGTAGACTTTCATATATCAAGTGCTTAGAATTAGTCTTTAGTCCTCAAAACAATTTTCCAGATCATATCCAAATCTGTTTATTAGAGGGAATATGCATACATAATGTGTGTATAATTTAAATGCATATCTAAATCATTTAATTAAAAAAATTACTCTAACATAATTTTAAAAGTTAATTTCCTCTAGTGAATTACATGTTTGGCCAAATGGAAGTTCTGATGGAACAGCTTTATAAGTAGAATATGTTACCCATGTGTAAAACTGGTCTTCATCTTGATATAAAATTTGATCTAAAATAGTTATGATTTATGAATTAAGAAAATAACATAAAAGTGAACATCTACAAAATAAAGAAGGCAAGGAGGCAAGGATGCAGGTTGGTACTTTATTTTTACTTCTATTTGTATCATTTTAGTGGATTATGAGAATTACAATAATAATACCACCACTATGGGGCTTCCCTGGTGGCTCAGTGGTGAAGAATCTGACTGCCAATGCAGGATATACAGGCGCCGTCCCTGGGTTGGGAAGATCCCTGGGAGAAGGAAATATCACAACCCACTACAGTATTCTTTCTGGGAAAATCTCATGGAGAGAGGAACCTGGCGGGCTACATTCCATGGGGTCACAAAGCAGTCAACGACAACAAAAACAAATACTACCATTAATAATAATAATACCTATCATGTGATAGAAATCGGAGGTGAAGAAAGTGTAAGGAAATGGTAAAATTCTATACAAACGACCATCGAGATTATGACGATTTTCTCTTTCCTCTTCTCTCTCTCTTTCTTTCCCATGCTCATAGAGGTTTTTTGCTGATATGAGCTAACCTGATAAGATAATCCATAAAACTGTTGGGAGGACTTGCTCTGTTCCCAGGCAACGGATGCTTATTTTAAATATGGTCTTTCAGAAGCCATGATTCATCACTGCTGTCTAAGTCTGAAGTGACATTTAACAACGGATACTTGAGGGAGCTCAATTTTTCAGTGGCCTAATCAAGTCAATTCAGCAAATAGAAACTAAACACCGACACTATACTTTCTCATTCATTCACCCATTGGGAAGTGTGAGCTAGGCCTTCTGCTCAGAACAGACAACCAGGAATACATCCCATATAAGTCTTCCTTTCATGGAGTTTCCAGCACAGCAGAGATGATAACTATACCAAAACCTGTTTTAATATATACTAGAGTATATATCGGAGAAGGCAGTGTCAGTCCACTCCAGTACTCTTGCCTGGAAAATCCCATGGAGGGAGGAGCCTGATAGGCTGCAGTCCATGGGGTCACTAAGAGTCGGACACGACTGAGAGGCTTCACTTTCACTCTTCACTTTCATGCATTGGAGAAGGAAATGGCAACCCACTCCAGTGTTCTTGCCTGGAGAATCCCAGGGACGGCGGAGCCTGGTGGGCTGCTGTCTATGGGGTCGCACAGAGTCAGACACGACTGAAGCGACTTAGCAGTAGCAGCAGAGTATGTATTAAATTCTATAGCAAAAGATACAAACTAGGTGTTAGAAAAGGAGGTGATAATTGAATAAAGGCTCAGTGGACATGAATTTGAGCCAACTTCAGGAGAGAGTGGAGGACAATGGAGCTTGGTGTGCTGCAGTCCATGGGGTTGCACGGAGTCTGACACAACTTAGTGACTGAACGAACAACAACAACAAACTGAATAAAAGAAACCAGCATTCAAGACAAGAAGTGGCCTGAGGAGAGACACAAGGCTATGAAATTGCAAGATATGGCCAAGGTTTCTTGAAGTGTTATCAGGTGGTGTTTGATAGTTAATATTCTAAGGCCACCTATTACAATGGAATTTTCCAAACTTCAGTGATTTAATGATATTTGCATCTTTGCTCTATCCAAGCTTTTGGCCAAATATACCAAAATATAATTATTTGGTTTTTATTTAAATAACTGTACATTGAATTTTACTTTTTAAAGTTGTTCTAAGCTTTGGAGCTTGATATACTAGTGATATTTTCTACTAAAAACTATTTTCAAAACCATTACTATTAAAAATGTCTGTTGCCCTAAAATAATCTTGAGCAACAGTGGTATATTACTGTACAATGAGAAACTCCATGGGAAAAATGAGGCAGGAACAGGGAAGCAGCGTCATGCCAATGGCTTTGGGTTGCATAATATGGACGGACCTCTTGCTTAGATACTGAAGGGAAGATAATTTCACAGTGATGAGAACTGCATTTTAAGAACTTAATTCAAGGAGCACTGATGTTAAGAGATGAAAAAAAATCTGGATAAAGACTGAATTTCATTCCAGCTTCCTTTTTTAAGAGCCAACTCAAACGTTACTGTTTTTATGAAACCTGCCCTCACTCCTCCAGGAGTTTAGCGAATTAATTATGAGACTTCTTTATTAAGCATTTTATGAGTAGTTAGCTTTGCAGCATTAAATCTATGTTTTAAACATATCTCCTGCTTCTTTGTGAATATCCTGAAGAATTTTCTTCTTCATAACTGTGTCTTCAAACTCCCCAGTGTGCGAAAGCTACTGAGGGCTAAAATTTTGTAAACTGGAAGAAACAGAAATGCTAGATAAAAGCTAGATAACGCAAAAGTTAACTAGTAACAGTGTAAAATGTGAAGGAATGAGTTTCAGAGGTTCTTATGGTTAGGTGATTGGAGACATGATGGAAGTAAAGATGGTTATGAAATTGCAATCTGGTTGAAGATCATGACAGGAGGAAACGAGTTTCAAGTCCAAGTTCATCCACTGAGAAATGTCAGTCTCTGAGCCAGGAACATTGTGTAGGTCCACTCTTCTAAGATAAAACTAACGTTTCTGCACTTTTGTGAAATCAATTATGTGCACAGAGCTTAATGTACATGGTGGCTGTTTGGATGAGCATACTCATACCTGCCTACTGAGATGAAGCAGTAGTATCAGAAGAACTAATAAACTATACTCTCGTTTTGCCTCTGTCACTAGTCAGTATTTATTCATAAACTCAATGTGCTATGTCAGTGAATTTCAGTAACAGAATGAGCCCTACAATACTTCCTTGTCTCCTTTGCATGTTCCAATCAAGTAATGACTGTGGAAATGGTCTGGAATTGCTTTCACTCTTGTATCCACAATAGTACATTATGGATAAAATAAAGTGTGAGGTTTAGAAAACATAAACCAAATTATATTACTTTCTGCTGCAAAGTTTCAGTGATTTCCTCCCTCAGTTTAAAATCCAAAAAAGCTTATTAGGACTATTGGCAGAGCCCTTGCACGTAGTGTGGCCTTTATTTGTTTATCACTGAATTGCTAGCACCTAGAGCATTGCCTAGCACATACTGTACGCTAAGAATTATGTAATAAGTATATGGATCCATGATAGAATGAAAAAGAAAATGAATGCATTGATTCTGACTTCCTAGCTAATTCGTGGTGAAGTCGGGGCTAGAAGATAGGTGTCTTGATTCAAAGACCCAACGGCCCCAAATTGTTCTCATTCATAAAATTTCCAACGGCCCCAAATTGTTCTCATTCGTAAAATTCTCTACCATGACCATCATTGGACCTATAGAAAAGGTATTAATTCTTGAGGTGTTTACCAAGAGTCAAATGTGTGGTCCCTGGCTAAGGACCAAGTTACAAGTTTTGGCTGTGTACGAGGGTGTGCAATTGCAGCCTTTTGACCTTGTGAGTTTACCAGCTGATCTACATAGTTCACAGAAGCTGTTCTCATATTTTCATTTCACAAAATAGCAATGTATATTTATCTGCTTCTTATTCATACATTTTGTGAGACACTTCGATTTCAAATTTATTTATTTTAACAAAGTACAATATCATTCAAGCATTTTATAAGTGATAAAAGGCGAAATCGGAGAGGCTCTGACTTCATCATGTAAAGGTTAAATAATTCTGATTTTCAGCAATGAGTATCGATTGCTCTTTCAAGATGTGTTTGAAGATTTTTTGTCAATGAGGAAAACATTGATCAAGGGTCTCTTGAAATCCATTCAAGTGCAAAGAGAAAGGTGAAGAAGTTGTGCTAAACATATGACTATTTTGCTTAAGTCTCTTGGAAATACACTACTCTTCCACAGGGATAATGGATATCTCTGAGAAATGCTATAATCAAGCTATTGCAAAATTGTAACAAATTCGTGTTAGCCTGTAATATGCAGAAAAACAATTGTTAAAATTTGGGGAAAAAATAAACCCCTTGTCCAGTGAGCTTCTGCCATGCCAACTCTTGAGTTCAGCTATCTCCCAATTCATAATTAAAAGCAAATGAAGAAATTCATGAAACTGTTAATTGAGTTTATTGCAAACCCATACTGTTACAGCTATTTCCCCAATGTTTCTTTTTTCCTTCAGTTGACTCTCTAGTTGTAAAAGAGTTTTTTTTTTTTTTCCACTTTTAACTGCTGT
Organism: Capra hircus; assembly: GCF_001704415.2. Taxonomy (NCBI): domain Eukaryota; kingdom Metazoa; phylum Chordata; class Mammalia; order Artiodactyla; family Bovidae; genus Capra; species Capra hircus. Next base: position 75,062,284 of record NC_030808.1, read on the forward strand.
CCTTACCTTTTTGTACAAATGACTGTATTAGGGAAAGTGCAGACAAATGAAACTTATTTTAGTTACCTCTTCTTTTTATTATATTTTATACACATTTTTATAAATCTATTAATCTTTCTTCCCTCTATCTTAATAAGAAAAACTTATCTCTCTTTTGGATTTTTTTCTCCTTCTATTATTTTTTAAATTTTCTTTGTATTCTGTTCTCTCTTGATCACTTAGCCTATAGAAATGTTTGTATTTAACAATCTTAAACAAATGAGCAACCAATCCTCATCTCTTACAGATATTCACATTATTATGACAACTCTTTATTTTCACTAATAAACAACTAGAAATAATGCTGAAGATTTCCTGTCCCCAAGACCTCCAGCAGCTTGGCTTCATCACTTGTTCCTTTTAGATACCTAGAATGGATATTTTATGTCAAGTAAAAAGATCTTCATGACCCAGATAATCATGACAGTGTGATCACTCACCTAGAGCAAGACATGCTGGAATGTGAAGTCAAGTGGGCCTTAGGAAGCATCACTACAAACAAAGCTAGTGGAGGTGATGAAATTCCAGTAGAGCTATTTCAAATCCTGAAAGATGATGCTGTGAAAGCCCTGCACTCAATATGGCAGCAAATTTGGAAAACTCAGCAGTGGCCACAGGACTGGAAAAGGTCAATTTTCATTCCAATCCCTAAAAAAGGCAATGCCAAAGAATGCTTATACTACCACACAATTGCATTCATCTCACACGCTAGTAAAGTAATGCTCAAAATTCTCCAAGCCAGAATTTGCCAATACGTGAACCGTGAACTTCCAGATGTTCAAGCTGGTTTTAGAAAAGGCAGAGGAACAAGACATCAAATTGCCAATATCCGCTAGATCATCAAAAAAGCAAGAGAGTTCTGGAAAAAACATCTATTTCTGCTTTATTGATTATGCCAAAGCCTTTGACTGTGTGGACCACAATAAACTGTGGAAAATTCTGAAAGGGATGGGAATGCCAGACCACCTGATCTGCCTCTTGAGAAACCTATATGCAGGTCAGGAAGCAAGAGTTAGAACTGGACATGGAACAACAGACTGGTTCCAAATAGGAAAAGGAGTATGTCAAGGCTGTATATTGTCACCCTGCTTATTTAACTTATGTGCAGAGTACATCATGAGAAATGCTGGGTTGGAGGAAGCACAAGCTGGAATCAAGATTGCTGGGAGAAATATCAATAAGCTCAGATATGCAAATGACACCACCCTTTTGGAAGAAAGTGAAGAAGAACTAAAGAGCCTCTTGATGAAAGTGAAAGAGGAGAGTGAAAAGGTTGGCTTAGAGCTCAATATTCAGAAAACTAAGATCATGGCATCTGGTCCCATCACTTCATGGGAAATAGATGGGGAAACAGTGGAAACAGTGGGTGACTATTTTTGGGGCTCCAAAATCACTGCAGATGGTGACTGCAAATGGTGAAATTAAAAGATGCTTGCTCCTTGGAAGGAAAGCTATGACCAACATAGACAACATATTAAAAAGCAGAGACATTACTTTGCCAACAAAGGTCCATCTGGTCAAGGCTATGGTTTTTCCAGTAGTCATGTATGGATGTGAGATTTGGACTATAAGGAAAGCTGAGCACGGAATAATTGATGCTTTTGAACTTTGGTGTTGGAGAAGGCTCTTGAGAGTTCCTTGGACTGCAAGGAGATCCAACCAGTCCATCCTAAAGGAGATCCATCCTGGGTGTTCATTGGTAGGACTGATATTGAAGGTGAAGCTCCAATACTTTGGCCACCTCATGCGAAGAGCTGACTCATTTGAAAAGACCCTGATGCTGGGAAAGATTGAGGGCAGGAGGAGGAGACCACAGAGGATGAGATGGTTGGATGGCATCACTGACTCAATGGACATGGGTTTGGGTGGACTCTGAGAGTTGGTGATGGACAGGGAGGCCTGGCCTGCTGCAGTTCATGGGGTCGCAAAGAGTCAGACACGACTGAGTGACTGGACTGAACTGAACTGATTATATTTGTTTCAGTCTGCCTACATTTCTCCAAGACACTCTTGCCAGGTCATTGGTGATTACTACTAAATTTGCTCTTGCTAAGCATACTAACGTACAGCTAAATCAATTTATTTTGGTTTGTTTTTCAAAATCCGTTTAACAAATTCCTTGTAAATTTTATCATGTGACTGCTGTGCAGTTTTCAATTTTCAAATATTTCATTTCTTTGGTCATATACACTCCTTGTGTTGTTTCTTTTCCTACCCATTCAAAATTTTTTTGGTTCTACTCCATTCACTCCTGTCATCCCTCCTGTGCATGGAAATATGGACATTTACCAAGAATACACCTATGATACCCATCTTACATGTCTATTCATTGTCCTAGTGATCTTACCTACTTCTATCTTTGTTGCCACTGTGGCCGTTTAGTCTCTCAGTCACGTCCGACTCTTTGCAACCCCATGGACCATAGCTCACCATCATCCTTTCTTCCCTCTCTCTGCTAATGGCACCTCCAACATCTATTTCATTTTTTCCTAATTTTTCCTTCAGGTACCTTCTCAAAGATTTTTACTCAGGGAAAGTCTTTCCCAACCCCTATTCTTAAATTACATTAATCCACCCTCATTTATCACATTTTGAATGTTCTAGAAACAAACATGAAAGTAATTTGATGCAGGAGTCAAAACAACTCTCAGTGTGTCCCAAGAAAAAGACACAGACACCAGGGACATCAGTTCTGAGGGACTGTGGAAAGAACTCCCCAAGGAGTCAGTTTTCCAGGTTATGAACCACTATCTGCTTTACTCAGACTCCTTAAACTGGCTTTTAAAAATTGTTCCTCTGAGGATGATCGGTCTGGAATCTGACCCGGCCTTAATTCTCTTCTCCTGGTCTAGGGTTTCCTGGATGGACAGGAAAGAGAATACTGTCTTCCCTTTCAGTGATAGCATTAGTAATGAGTAATCAAAATGCTGGCAAGCTCTGGGAAAATCAGAGTGTTGCATACAATGGTAATGGCCCAAGTTCCCTGGAGTCATCTGAAAATGAAATAATCACTGACAGACAAATCCAAAATGAAAAAAAACAATGTACACAAACACAGTTTACTCCAGGAATGTTCAGTAATTGTTATCGCTTTATTTTGTGGCAGCTAAAGAACCTCTTGATGAGGGTGAAAGAAGAGAGAGAATAAGCTGGCTTAAAACTCAACATTCAGATAACTAAGATCATGGCATCTGGTCCCATCACTTTATGGCAAACAAAAGGGGGAAAAGTAGAAGCAGTAACAGATTTTATTTTATTGGGCTCCAAAGTCACTGCGGAGAATGACTGAAGCCATGAAATTAAAAGACATTTACTTCTTGAATAGAAAGCTATTACGAACCTAGGTAGTGAATTAAAAAGCAGAGACATCACTTTGGTGACAAAAGTCCAAATCTATGGCTTTTGTAGAAGTCATGTATTGATGTGAGAGTTGGACCATAAAGAAAGTTGAGTGCCAAAGAATTGATGCTTTCAAATTGTGGTGTTGGAGAAGACCCTTAAGTGCCTCTTGGACTGCAAGGAGATCAAACCAATCAATCCTAAAGGAAATCAACCCTGAATATTCATTGGAAGGACTGATGCTGAAGCTGAAGCTCCAATACTTTGGCCACCTGATGCAAAGAGCCAACATATTGGAAAAGACCCTCATGCTGGGAAAGATTGAGAGCAGGAAGAGAAGGGGGTGACAAAGGGTGAGATGGTTAGATAGCATCACCAACTCAATGGACATGAATCTGAGAAAAACTAGGAAATATTGAAGGACAGGGGAGCCTGCTCTGCTACTGTCGATGGAGTTGCAGAGAGTTGGACATGACTTAGCAACTGAACAACATAGCAACAAGCTTCACAAAGGACCCATTATTTTTAAGCCTACATTTGTACCCTTTCAGACAAGGAAAAGGTGGGGGGAGGTCATGTGTATCCATAATCTGAGTCTGTCTTATTAATCACCACCATAAACACAAGTAATTCCATCTGATGGCGAAAACTTTCCATTCAACTTCTTGGATATTTTCACATGACTTTCTGAAAATGCTTCATCCAAAATGATAGCCACTAGTCACATGTGGCTGCTGAGCATTTGAAAGGAGCCTAATTTAAATTTAGATGTTCAAAAATCATAAGACATACATCATTTTTAAAGGCATAAGACAAATTCTAGGGTAAAATATCTAATAAATTTTGGTACTGATTCAGTTCAGTTCAGTTCAGCCACTCAGTCATGCCCAACTCTTTGTGACCCCATGGACTGCAGCATGCTAGGCTTTCCTGTCCCTTACCAACTCTCAGAGCTTACTCAAACTTAGGTCCATTGAGTCGGTGATGCCATACATATTGAAATAACAATACTTTGGATACACTGGGATACACAAAAGCCATTGTGAAAATTAATGTTACCTGCTTCTTTTTACTTTTGAAAATGTGGCTAATGCAATATTTAAAATAAATGGGCTCACCTTATATTTTGATTGACAATGCTATTTGAAATAATGCAAATTATTTTCTACATTCCCTCTTAAATCAGTGACTTTACCTGATTTTTTATTTTGGACAGAAAAGCAGTTCTTTTCCTGGTCTCTGGGATTTAGTCCTGGCCTTTTTCGACATTTTTGTTTCACAGCTTTTCTCCACCACCTATGTGTGTGCTAAGTCGCTTCAGTCACGTCTGACTCTTTGCCACCCCATGGACTATAGCCTGCCAGGATCCTCTGTCCATAGCGTTCTCCAGGCAAGAATACTGGAGTGGGTTGCCATGCTCTTCTCCAGGGCATCTTCCTGACCCAGGGATCGAACCTGTGTCTCTTACGTCTCCTGCACTTCAATTCCTTAAATGTAAATATTTCCTGATTTAATCAATCATTAAGCCTTATACTTATTTTTTCTTTAAACTTATTCTGGCTCCCCCTTTATTTTTGTTTTTATTCTCACTCATCTGTTCTAGACAATTTCAGTAAATAAAGTCTCTCATCAGGCTCTTGTGAAAGGAAAATAGAAATGGAATTGGTATGGCTAAGAGAATGCTCTAAAATGGTGCTAGGAGACTTGTGGACATTCATTTGAACCTGGATGGAATTTGACCTTTTGACACTTAAGTGTCCTACTGAAATCATCCAGAACATCTGCCAAAACTCAAGATACTTATTGGACCCTTACCCTAAAATTATTGGTAATTCCTTAAGGGCAAATATTTCCTGATTTGCATCTGAATTAATCACAATTCTCATCAGGCAACTTTTAATAACCATCTTTTGTCTTTATAAGTCTTTACCTCTTTCTCTTTCCCAGAACATATTCTTGGTTTTATCTGAAGCTGTGTCAATCCAACTGTAATTCTTAAGACCTCAAATGAACTCTTCTTTTTTGCAGCCTCCTGCATTGTTTTTTGCTTTACACTTTTTGCTCCTTCAAGAGCTATACACATATCAACTATCCTATATACTATCCCAAATAAACCTCACCAAACCCAACCTTCCTCTACTCAAAATTTTTTTAGTGGTTTCTTATTATTTAGTGAGTAAAGTTCAATACGTTTAATCAAAGTTCAAAACTAGCAACTTTTCCAATTTTATCTTTGCTTCAGATAGTTGTATTTCCTTCCATTTGCTTTGCTAATTCTAGTCTAGGTTTCCAAGAAATGCCATGTCTATCTACATTTGTTAAAATCAACCTTGTATTCAAATTCTATTTTAAATGTTATTTTTCTTACAAAGTTCCCACAAATAATCTCTCCAAAGTCTGAATTTTGTTGACACTTGGCTTTTATGACATTGCCCACATTTTAACTAGTTTGGAGTTTTTCCATTCATTATTTTTTCTACTTAAAATGTCCTTGAAGAGCAGGAATTACAGCTTAATTATGTGTATACCCATCCCCAAGTGACTATCATGATGCCTACCAAGACAGGTTCTCAAAAATTATTTATTATATAAAATAAATATGTAAATGAATTAGTGAGGAATGAAATAATTATGCTTTATAAAATTCAGGATTTCTTTTGGAAAATTTCCTCCCTATAATAATAATGACTGCAGTTTTAAGTTATTGGTTTATGTGTTTTTCTTCAACTTAATATGCAAATCATTGAGTTTAGCAAAACAAGTATTTCATTTGCTGGTGAAAATGCTTAAGACAACAAAAATGGGGCATATTAAGAGTCAATGGAAGCTGCTACATCTGTATCTTTTTCACACCATCTGTCTCCCAAGTTGTTAGATGAATCCAAAACCCTTCCAAGTTTTGCTGGTCTGCAGCAGTAAAATGCTTCAGTGGCAATTTCAGACAGACTGAGCATATTTCAATTAGACAATTTAGTTGTAAGAGCATTGTCTTAGCAGATAACCTTCCACGGATTATAAAGAAAATAGCTTAATTGTTTTATTAAATAAAATTAACAAAATCCAGGAGCTTTAGTTTCAAAACTTTTAGCCATCAGTTAAGTACAATTTTGCATATGATAAGTGTGATGAGCCCTTCTACTGCAGAAGGGTTGACAAGTAGTTGTACAAATAAGATGACTGTTCTATCTGAGAAGCATCACCTATAACCAGAAATACATTTTAAAATAACTAAGAAATAATAAATATGCACCTAGCACTGAAGCTGAAAATTAAGTCTCAGTGTTGTACCATGTCAAGAAATCCTGGTCTAAGAGTCAGAATTGCCAGATACTAGACCAATGGCACCCCACTCCAGTACTCTTGCCTAGAAAATCCCATGGACGGAGGAGCCTGGTGGGTTGCAGTCCGTGGGGTCACTAAGAGTCGGACACGACTGAGTGAGTTCACTTTCACTTTTCACTTTCATGCATTGGAGAAGGAAATGGCAACCCACTCCAGTGTTCTTGCCTGGAGAATCCCAGGGATGGGGGAGCCTGGTGGGCTGCCGTCTATGGGGTTGCACAGAGTCGGACACAACTGAAGCGACTTAGCAGCAGCAGGAGCAGCAGACCTAAAATTATAAAATATAATTAGATTTCTTATTTATTCAGCAAGTCTATAACCACAAATATTAGCATTACCCAATTCTGAAAAAGAAACTTCCATATTTTCATGTATCATTAGGTATAGGAAATAAATCTAAAGTTTAATCTTAACATAACGTGCCTATATTCATATAATTTAAGTTAAAGACTACCTGGAGTTAGTTGTAAATATATATGTTCTTAATGTGTATTTGTTAAGATTACATATGTAATGCTGTGTGATGGCATGGATGCATCATAAAAGGCAATCACTTTTGTTGGAAAGTAGTGTTTATATCAAATATTTCTAAATTTTTTATTTAACAACTGGGGAAAGAGAGGGCCTGTAAGGACAAGAAGATCCACTACAGAGATCTCCAAAGTCAGACATCTAGATATGAGGTCACACTGGCTTCACAACTCATGTAATCAGCTTCTCAGATGGCTACTTAGGTGACTTTTATAAGTAACTAGCAAATTCATGTTTCCAAAGCTGTGACACAGTGAAGAAAATCAATAGAATCTCTAAAGGTGAAATAGTGATTTGGGAAACTGAAGAAAAACGCACAGAGAAATACAGCCTAGAATTTCCTGACTCCAAAAATTTATACTCAATTGAGCAGGAAATTAACCATGATTTCCAGAAAAATCCTTTTCATTCCACTGGATAACAACAGTCATCATAAGAACCTGATATGTTTTTAAACTTAGAACTTTATTCCATAATGTTATCAAGGAAATATAATGTAGGTAATGTCACTATGAGAGTAAAATGTGAATTAAATTCAAATCAATATGTATTCTACTATCTTACTATATTTGAAGCATTATTCTAAGGAGTTTAGGGGAAGTAAAAATGAAAATAATATTTTATACCTGTAATCAATATTCTACTTTGTAAAATTCCTGGTTATGGGTTGAATTCTGTCCCCAGAAAGGAAGTGCTGAATTCTTAACCCCTAGCACTTGTGAATGTATCCTTATTTGGAAATAAGGTATTTGCAGATGTAATCAAGTTAAAATGAAGTCATTAGGATAGGTCCTAATTCAATATGTTGGGTATCCTTATAAGAAGAGGAAAATGCCACATGAAGACATATACACACAGGGATAATGCCAGTGAACATAGGCAGAGATTGAATTGATGCAGTTGCAAGCCGAGAAGTGCCAACAATCTGTGGCCACCACTAGAAGATAGGAAAAAGCAAGGAAGTGTTCTACACAGAGGCTTGGATGACCCTGATGACACCTTGATTTTGGACATCTAGCTCCAGTATTCTGAATGAATAAACTTCTGTTGTTCTAAGCTACTCAAATTTTGGTATTTTTTTCAACAGCAATCTGGAATACTGATACTTTCTTTTTCAAATTTTGCATTTGAATTAGTTACAAATAGACAACCAAACATCAAATTTGAAATCATTCAGTTAGTGTGGGCTCTCCTGGTGTCTCAGATAGTAAAGAATCTGCAATGCGGGAGACCTGGGTTCACTCCCTGGGTTGGAAAGATCTCCTGGAGAAGAGAATAAGCCTACCCTGATTTGAGCTTAGATTTCCAAAGGTGGCTGTAAGGCATTCCATAAAAAGGAACAGACATGAGGTGCCTTGCAGGGACAAGGATGAAAGGCTCATGTGGACATACTTTGGAGTCTGGTTGTTTTGGGCACCATTCCCAGTGGGAATGGTGGAAAGTGAACAGAGTACTGACAAAACTAAGTACAGAGCTTTCAAAATAATGAAAACTAAAGTTGAAAACAAATGGGCTGCTTACTTCCAATTATTTTATTTATCTCCACAGTCCTACAAAGAGAGGTAGGATGTGCCCATGTTTTATTAACACTAGCTCTAAAGAGGAAAAAAAAAATAATTCATACAATCCAGGTCACTTACAGCAATGAAAATCTGATTTTCCCCACCTCATTAAGAACATTGAACAGTGAGAGAAATAGGAAAACCAATAATTGTATTGATAGCGAACAGCTCTATACTCACACGAATCTCTGTATAAAGAATTGTGGGCAACTTCTAACCGTAGAAATGTAGGTCATAAAGCTTTGTGTACCTGAAGCTTGCCTCCTACTCTTTCCTCTTGGTAACTAAACTGAAAGGTAAATAGAGAATAATCATCATGATTTCTTAGGAGAATATCAGTCAGAGTATTGACAAAGGAAGTGGTTTGTGTATTACCAAAACTTTAATGACAAGATTTTACTTTTAGAATTATATTCTGAGAAGTATTTTTTAAGCTTTATTATTATTTGTTTTAACTGAAGGAAAATTGCTTCGCGATAGTGTGTTGGCCTCTGCCGTACATCAACACGAGTCAGTTATAGGTATATATGTATCCTCGCCCTCTTTTCACTTCCTCCTACCTCCCTCTTCTTTCCAACCCTCTAGGTTGTCACAGAACCCCAGTTTGGGTTCCCTGAGTCATACACAAACTCCCATTCAGTTCAGTTCAGTTCAGTCCAGTTCAGTTCAGTTCATTTCAGTCACTCAGTCATGTCTGACTCTTTGTGACCGCATGAATCACAGCACACCAGCCTTCTCTGTCCATCACCAACTCCCGGAGTTCACCCAAACTCATGTCCATTGAGTCGGTGATGCCATCCAGCCATCTCATCCTCTGTTGTCCCCTTCTCCTTCTGCCCTCAATCTTTCCCAGCATAAGGCTCTTTTCAAATGAGTTAGCTCTTCTCATCAGGTGGCCAAAGTATTGGAGTTTCAGCTTCAACATCAGTCCTTCCAATGAACACCCAGGACAGATCTCCTTTAGGATGGACTGATTCGATCCCCTTGCAGGCCAAGGGACTCTCAAGAGTCTTCTCCAGCACCACAGTTTAAAAGCATCAGTTATTCAACACTCAGCTTTATTTATAGTCCAACTCTCACATCCATACATGACTAGTGGAAAAACCATAGCCTTGACTAGATGGACCTTTGTTGACAAAATAATGTGTCTGCTTTCTAATATGCTGTCTAGGTTGGTTATAACTTTCCTTCCAAGGAGTAAGTGTATTTTAATTTCAAGGCTGCAATCACCATCTACAGTGATTTTGGAGCCCCCCAAATTAAAGTCTCTCACTGTTTCCACTGTTTCCCCATCTATTTCCCATGAAGTGATGGGACCAGATGCCATGATCTTTGTTTTCTGAATGTTGAGCTTTAAGCCAACTTTTTCACTCTCCTCTTTCACTTTCATCAAGAGGCTTTTGAGTTCCTCTTCACTTTCTGCCATAAGGGTGGTGTCATCTGCATATCAGAGGTTATTGATATTTCTCCAGGCAATCTTGATTCCAGCTTGTGCTTCATCCACTCCAGCATTTCTCATGATATACTCTGCACATAAGTTAAATAAGCAGGGTGACAATATACAGCCTTGAAGTACTCCTTTTCCTATTGGGAACCGATCTGTTGTTCCATGTCCAATTCTGTTGCTTCCTGCATACAGGTTTCTCAAGAGGGAGATCAGGTGGTCTGGTATGCCCATCTCTTGAAGAATTTCCCACAGTTTATTGTGATCCATATAGTCAAAGGCTTTGGCATAATCAATAAAGCAGAAATAGATGTTTTTCTGGAACTCTCTTGCTTTTTCCATGATCCAGCAGATGTTGGCAATTTGATCTCTGGTTCCTCTGCCTTTTCAAAAACCAGGTTGAACATCTGGAAGTTCACAGTTCATGTATTGGTGAAGCCTGGCTTGGAGAATTTTGAGCATTACTTTACTAGCATGTGAGATGAGTGCAATTGTGCGGTAGTTTGAACATTTTTTGGCATTGCCTTTCTTTGGGATTGGAATGAAAACTGACCTTTTCCAGTCCTGTGACCACTGCTGAGTTTTCCAAATTTGCTGGCATATTGAGCGCAGCACTTTCACAGCATCATCTTTCAGGATTTGAAATAGCTTAACTGGAATTGCGTCACCTCCACTAGCTTTCTTTGTAGTGATGCTTCCTAAGGCCCCCTTGACTTCACATTCCAGAATGTCTTGCTCTAGGTGAGTGATCACACCATCGTAATTAACTGGGTCATGAAGCTCTTTTTTTTTTTTACAGTTTTTCTGTGTATTCTTGCCACCTCTTCTTAATATCTTCTGCTCCTGTCAGGTCCATCCCATTTCTGTCCTTATCAAGCTCATCTCTGCATGAAATGTCCATCTCTAATTTTCTTGAAGAGATCTCTAGTCTTTCCCATTCTGCTGTTTTCCTCTATTTCTTTGCATTGATTGCTGAGAAAGGCTTTCTTATCTCTCCTTGCTATCAATTTTACACAAGATAGTGTATACACTTCCATGTTACTGTCTCCATTCACCTCACCCTCTCCTTCCTCCCCACCCACCATGTCCATAAATCTGTTTTTTATGTCTGCATCTCCATTGTTGCCCTGTACATAGGTTCATCAGTACCATCTTCTTAGATTCCATATATATATGTTAATATACAATATCTATTTTTTTCTTGGAAGTATTTTAATGCTATCATCTTGATCCTTTTTAAATAATAAGAACTCACACTCATGTGTGTTTTTCACATGCTAGGAACTAAAAGCTTTACATGATTTAAACTTTAGCAATCATCCTCTGAACCTTTGCAGATGCTGAAGCAAACTTAGGATGGTAAACTAATATACCCAGACTCACACACCCTAGAAGAGACCAACCACGTTTCCTTAGCAATTGTGCTTTAAAGTGCATGTACTGATCGACTACTCTCTTCTGCCTCTGAAAGCAGGATGCTGTATATGCTAAATATCAAAATCTTATGTAGTTACATTGCCTGACATCTACTTTTTTTCAAGCCAAATATCCATTTCATGTATAGACAGTGTTATCTGCATAAAAGCACAGGGTAATGAGAGTGCAAATGCTTCTCAGGTGACTCATGGGTAAAGAATCCAACTGCAAAGCAGGAGACGGGGATTCAATCCATGGGTCAGCAAGATCCCCTGAAATAAAAATCCCATGGACGGAGGAGTCTGGCGGGCTGCAGTCCATAGGGTTGCAAAGAGTCAAAAATGACTGAGTGACTCAGAACACACAGAATGAGATTTAACCCACTTCTGCTTAATGTTTATTCTTTTCTCTATAAACTATTGATATCTCCCAGCCTCCTCAATGAGTCTTCCTTCATATTTGATACATTAAATGCACATAGCTGTAGCTCTTACCATCTAAACATGACATATCATCCTTCACCACAAAGAAAATTCTTTCATATCATGTCTGGCAGGATCATGTCAGGTTCACTGCCGATGCACCTAGAGTGCCAGATAGAATGATTTGGTTTTAGTATGTATACTCTTAAATTATATTGTATAAGCTAAAGAAGCAAAAATAAGAATCAGTCATTAGTGCAAGAAGAGTTACTCAGATCACCACATGTAGAATATTTCTGATTGGGAAAGAATACTTCTCTCTATCTTTATGCCTTGTAAATTCCATCATGAGCAAGAAAAACCTTAAATTATCTGTCCTAACAGTGTTACACAGATGTAAGCAGATAAAACTCTAAAGTTAACATATAAATAAATATGAGATGGCATCACAAATGTTTTGCCACGATCTGCTATTTACTTAGTACTGGTATATATTCTGTATTTTCCAAATTCACTCTTTCTTTTAAGCCAAACGTTAAACAGATTTCACAAAGTAACACTTTCTGCTGCATTATTTACTTTATTATGATTCAAACGTGAATATGTTAATAAGAGACATTTTCTAAGTAATAGATTTCTTTATTATCCCTGAAGAAGCGATCATTTGAAAGTTTATGTATATCTCCAGATCTTTTTCCTCTGTTTCATCCTTGAAATTAAAATATACGTTCTCTTGAACTGCAGGAGGTGGTAGCATGGAGGGAATAAATTATCCCAGCAGAGGAAAAGGTGCTTTAGCACAGCTGGCCTGCGTGAGTGTCAGTAATCATCTAGGACATCATTGAACTAAGGCTTTTCCCACTGTTTCTCCAAAATAGTACCTTAAAGCTGTAGGCAACGAACGTCTACATCTGTCGATTCACTCACCAATTAAAATAAGAATATGTCTACCTCGTTAAAATGCAATTTCCCCCAATATTTTTAACATCACATTCATGAAGGTGAGATGTTTATAAGTAAAAATGAGGCAAATTTTTCTCCAACTCACCTAACTCAGCCTGGATGTTGATTCCTTTTCCAGCTTTTCCTAAAGTTTTAGTTCTCTAGGCAAGAAAGAAGTGCCAGAGAGTCCACTAATGATGATTCTCATGGTATGCTTATGAAAAGCATCTGAGAAAATGAGGTTTATCCTAAAGGTCTTGAAAATAATAGTCGAGCTTTCTTTCTCTTGTTCTGAGCACATGTGGTATTCTGCTGGTGAGATAAAATTGCATTTTCTCTCTACTCTAAAGGGGTTTACTGTGGGATTTATGAACTCTAGAGCTCCTAGAACCCCCACATTAGAAAGGTACCTCAAGGTCCTCAGGTTCTTGGCTCCTGAGGATTTTAATTGAGGTGGAGCAACAAGAAGTTTTTGCAAGAGATGCACAGAAGAATCTTTCATCAGGGATAGGACTCAGAACACAGCAGGTATAGTTAGCTCTCACTGTATTAGTCTCTTGGTGCTTTTTGCTTAGTCACTCAGTTGTGTCCGACTCTTTGCGACCCTATAGGCTGTAGCCTGTCAGGCTCCTCTGTCCATGGAATTTTCCAGGCAAGAATAGTAAAGTGGGTTGCTATTTCCTTCTCCAGGGGATCTTTGAGACCCAGGGATCGAACCCGTGTCTCCAGTTTCTCCTGCATTAAATGCAGATTTTTACCCACTGAACCGTTGGGGAAGTACTTCTCTTGATAATATTGCTCAGAAGTTCGGGTTGCTTATGTCATTTGAGGACTGAAGAAAAGCATCAGATATCTTGTAATTACTGTAGGTAAAGTGCTAGGTCTACTAAATACTCCGCGTACCATGGAGGCTCTGCTGCTGTGAGGATTTCAGTATAAAGAAGGGAATCTGTTGAAGATGTTTGAAGGAATTCAACAAAGTGGACAATCATTTTTATATGAAGTCAGCATGGGCTTTTATTCTTTAACAACCAAATGCCTGTAGTAGTAGACTTTTCCAACACAGAAGCAACTCATATTTAGATGAAAAGTTCCTGTCTGTGAAGGTTTGACACTGTAAACTCAGAACTTACTGGTCACTTACTTTGTGTGAGGTTTCACACTAAGAAATTTGGCTAAACAAAGATATAAATGAGGCAAGAGTCATGCCCTCAAGAAATTATTATCTGTTTGAAACTGCCAAAGCATCCTGTCTTCTGAAGCATTCCATGTTGTCACTTTCCAAGCTTAAATGTTATTTGTTTTTATTTTTGTTTAGGCTTTCACAATGATCTTTGAAATAATTTGGGATTTCCAGTTATTATAACTAGATACCAAAAAGCAGGAGTTTAATATGCTATAAACAATTTTCTATGTATAAATACATTTCTCAGTATTAATTTTCACATTTATAGGACAATCACCATTGCTTTGGATGTTGACCCCATGATACTGAGAAATCTTATAGTTGCTTCTAATGCAAAAGGCTATGCAATATAAGTTCAAAATCAGAAGGACAAATATTTCTATCAGAAAAGTAGACCACCTAGATCTGACATATACAGTTACTTTCAAGTAATCAGAATAGTTTATTAGGTTAAATATTTAATTCTTAAGATAACACCAAGGTCAGCTTAATATTTTTGTATACCTATGTATGTGTATATGAGGAGGGCATGGCAACCCACTCCAGTACTCTTGCCTGGAGAATTCCATGGACAGTGGAGCCTGGTGGGCTACAGTCTGGGGGTTGCAAGAATCAGACATGAGCGAGAGACTGAGCACAGCACAGCACATGTGTACATAGTTGTATTTTCCTTAGTTCATTTTGGGTAATTTCCTCTGCATGGATTCTGTTCAAATGACTGAAATGAAGATTTTGGTTTTCTTTTCCATTTTTCTGATGTTTAAAATTCCAGCACTCGGGCCAGAGAGAAAGACGTGACAGTTGCCTCACTTAATTATAGATGCCGATCATGTAGCCTGTTTTTTCTGTCTGTCTCCTAGTTCTCTTCATAAACTGGCAGATAATCTCATAATTATTCAAACCATTCTGGTACTGCTTATGCAGCCTGATAAAGACTAGCATACCACGCTTCAGCAGTTCCACAGTCATTTATTATCAAGATTAGAGATTCCCAGGAAAATCATGTTTTAACTAATTTTAATTTGAGGATTCAGTAGGGAGGGGAGGAAGAGATAGAAAAAGGCAAATTACATTTTTTAAAAACTCTTATGCTTTCCATTATTCAAATAATAGTGAAGAAGGCATTGCATGAGGAAGAAAATAGTGTTTAAACATTTTTAGTGAAAGCACACATAATTAAGTCTTAGCTCCACTTATGGCTGAATAAATGGCAAATGGCTTTTTCCGCCTAAAGTCTGTCTCCATGAGTCTACAAGATGGTGTGTACAATGCAATATAATGGAATACATGTACTAATAGCAATATAACAAAATAAGTATGATCTCATTAGTAGTCATGGGTGTCAAGCTTTGATGGGAAAAATACAATGTCTTCTACTTGCGTAGTCAGCCATGATATTAGGTCACCAAATAAGTGTGCGCTCAGAAGATTTTAAAATAGATTTCTCCAATCCCCACTCAGGAAGGATTGATAACTAGTAAACATAGTTAAATATCTGAATATTTTTGTAGAACATAACATTGCTGAGATGTTAGAGAAAAAATGCTGGTGAGATGCAGGTGGAAGAGATCTTGATGTGGACGTAAGTGCTCTGGGTTCGAATTTTGGTTTAATTATTAACTCTTACTTAATAATTGCAACATTAGCCAAGAATTAATTTCTATGAATATTAAGTTCATTTTCTTGAACATGGGGATATTAATTCAGTCTTACAATGCTACAATAATATATGAGATCAAAATCACTTTGCAAGCTGAAATTCATTGCGTGGTTGCACATTATTATAGCAAATAACTAGTTTGCATTGATAAAGAAAAATTGCATCAGATTACTTGTTGGCAAGGAAACTTCATCAAGACTATTGCAGTAGGGGTCAAGGTTATAGCAGTGGGGGAGAGAGTGAATTTAATTTCACTGAAACTAAAGAGAATTTCTAAATGCAGGGGTGTGTTAATGGTTTCCCAGGTGGTGCGGGGGTAAAGATTCTGTCTCCCAATGCAGGAGACAAGAAGATGCAGATTTGGTTCCTGGGTCAAGAGATTCTCTGGAGCAGGAAATGACAAACCACTCCAGTATTCTTGCCTGGAAAATTCCATGGACAAGGAGCCTGGCAGGCTGTAGAGTCCATGGGATTGCAGAGTTGGACACAACTGAGCACACACACACTTTAATGGAAAAGTACTGGAGGACTTGCTGGAAAGATTGGTCACTGTGCCTAGACCATCTGCTTTTGCTAATTGATGCTTAGTGAAGTTAAGTTTTTATCTTCCCCAGGGAGACTGGGAGACCAAAGTCCTCTCTTTTTCGAATCTAAAAGGGAAGAGACCAGAGGAAGAAGATTTACACCTCAGAGTCAGGGGAAGAAATTACAATGGTTAAGTTTTCTAAAGTAGATGGTCTAAGAAAAGGTAGGTTAGGGGAGCCTTTGGTCAGAAAGAATCCTGCCTAAAGTTTAGTCCATCTTAGGAGACCTTTAAGGATGCCTTGGTCAATGGATGTCAAAATCTTCTAATCCCACTGGGAAAAACAAACACTAAATCAACAGTCACAGATATGCCTTTTATTCCTGGTTTCTGTTCACTGCTGAACAACATTCAGCCATCATCAGTTATATTCTGAAACTTAGTTTTTTAGTGTTGGAGTAGGGAGTGCATAATCAATGACATGGAAAAGTTGAATAAAACAAAAATGACAAGAATTTTTGCCATGAGTTGTTTTTCTGAGATACATTGATGTTTGTATGCAGATAAACTTATGTGGTGATAAATATATGCAGGCTCTCATTTGATTCAGCTAAATAAGATAAAAGAAGTATACAGTGCTCACAAATTCTCTCAGACATGGCTTCGAGGAATGGACTTTTATCCATGTAGAGTCACATGGCTCTGACAGTGTTCAGTCAGAATTTAGTCACAGCCTAAATTTTCTTGGGTCCTTGTTCTCTGGTTCTGCGGAAATAAGCATTTAACCTTCTTTACCTTTTTTTCAAAGGACTTGCATTTTGAGCACATGGTTAAACTCAGAGCTGCTAAATAACACTTGATTAACAAGGACAAGGGGTGGGGGAAATGTTCTCTGAACGTGTTAAAATGTTGACTGTTGACAATATTTTCTGAGTTAGTAAACTTGTGAATTTCTAAAAAAAAAAAAAAAGAAACCTGAGAATTTGATTGAATTTACAATTAATCTATAAAGAAATTTGGGGAGAATTACCATCTTAACCATATGAAGAGTTCTGATCTGTGTATATGATACAATGTCTATTTATTTAGTCCTTAATGGAGTAGGATGAGTATGGGTGGGCATATCTGTTATGGACTGGATATTTTGGTCACTCCCTAAATTTGTATGTTGAACCCTAACACCTAATAAGATGATATTAGGAGGTGGGGCCTTTCAGAGGTAAAAGGGTTTAGAGAAGTTCATGAGGTTGGAGCCCCTAGGATAAGATTCAGTTCAGTTCAGTTCAGTTCAGTCGCTCAGTTGTGTCTGACTCTTTGCAACCCCCTGAATCGCAACAACCCAGGCCTCCCTGTCCATCACCAACTCCCGGAATTCACTCAAACTCACGTCCATTGAGTTGGTGACACCATCCAGCCATCTCATCCTCTGTCGTCCCCTTCTCCTCCTGCCCCCAATCCCTCCCAGCATCAGAGTCTTTTCCAATGAGTCAGCTCTTCGCATGAGGTGGCCAAAATACTGGAGTTTCAGCTTTAGCATCATTCCTTCCAAAGAACACCCAGGACTGATCTCCTTTAGAATGGACTGGTTGGATCTCCTTGCAGTCCAAGGGACTCTCAAGAGTCTTCTCCAACACCACAGTTCAAAAGCATCAATTCTTCAATGCTCTGCTTTCTTCACCGTCCAACTCTCACATCCATACCTGATTACTGGAAAAACGATAGACTAGATGGACCTTTGTTGGCAAAGTAATGTCTCTGCTTTTCAATATGCTGTATAGGTTGGTCATAACTTTCTTTCCAAGGAGTAAGCGTCTTTTAATTTCATGGCTACAATCACCATCTGCAGTGATTTTGGAGACCCCAAAAATAAAGTCTGACACTGTTTCCACTGTTTCCCCATCTATTTCCCATGAAGTGATGGGACCGGATGCCATGATCTTCGTTTTCTGAATGTTGAGCTTTAAGCCAACTTTTTCACTCTCCTCTTTCACTTTCATCAAGAGGCTTTTTAGTTCCTCTTCACTTTCTGCCATAGGGGTGGTATCATCTGCATATTTGAGGTTATTGACATTTTTCCCGGAAATCTTGATTCCAGCTTGTGTTTCTTCCAGCCCAGCGTTTCTCATAATTTACTCTGCACATAAGTTAAATAAGCAGGGTGACAATATACAGCCTTAATGTACTTTTTTTCCTATTGGAAACCAGTCTGTTGTTACATGTCCAGTTCTAACTGTTGCTTCCTGACCTGCATATAGGTTTCTCAAGAGGCAAGTCAAGTGGTCTGGTATTCCCATCTCTTTCAGAATTTTCCACAGTTTCTTGTGATCCACACAGTCAAAGGCTTTGGCATAGTCAATAAAGCAGAAGTAGATATTTTTCTGGAACTCTCTTGCTTTTTTGATGATACAGCAGATGTTGGCAATTTGATGTCTGCTTCCTCTGCCTTTTCTAAAACCAGCTTGAACATCTGGAAGTTCACAGTTCACGTATTGCTGAATCTTGGCTTGGAGAATTTTGAGCATTACTTTACTAGCATGTGAGATGAGTGCAATTGTGAGGTAGTTTGAGCATTCTTTGGCATTGCCTTTCTTTGGGATTGGAATGAAAACTGACCTTTTCCTGTCCTGTGGCCACTGCTGAGTTTTCCAAATTTGTTGGCATATTGAGTGTAGCACTTTCACAGCATCATCTTTCAGGATTTGAAATAGCTCCACTGGAATTCCATCACCTCCACTAGCTTTGTTCGTAGTGATGCTTCTAAGGCCCACTTGACTTCACATTCCAGGATGTCTGGCTCTAGGTGAATGATCACACCATCATGATTATCTTGGTCATGAAGATCTTTTTGTGCAGTTCTTCTGTGTATTCTTGCCACCTCTTCTTAATATCTTCTGCTTCTGTTAGGTCCCTACCATTTCTGTCCTTTATCGAGCCCCTCTTTGCAAGAAATTTTCCTTTGGTCTCTAATTTTCTTGAAGAGATCTCTAGTCCTTCCCACTCTGTTCTTTTCCTCCATTTCTTTGCATTGATCGCTGAGGAAGGCTTTATCTCTCCTTGCTATTCTTTGGAACTCTGCATTCAGATGCTTATATCTTTCCTTTTCTCCTTTGCTTTCCCTTCTCTTCTTTTCACAGCTATTTGTAAGGCCTCCCCAGACAGCCATTTTGCTTTTTTTCATTTCTTTTCCATGGGGATGATCTTGATCCCTGTCTCCTGTACAATGTTACGAACTTCCATCCATTGTTCATCAGGCACTCTATTAGATCTAGTCCCTTAAATCTATTTCTCACTTCCACTGTATAATCATAAAGGATTTGATTTAGGTCATACCTGAATGGTCTAGTGGTTTTCCCTACTTTCTTCAATTTAGGTCAGAATTTGGCAATAAGGAGTTCGTGATCTGAGCCACAGTCAGCTCCTGGTCTTGTTTTTGTTGACTGTATAGAGCTGCTCCATCTTTAGCTGCAAAGAATACCATCATCAATCAAAGAATATCATCAATGATTTCGGTGTTGACCATCTGGTGATGTCCATGTGTAGAGTCTTCTCTTGTGTTGTTGGAAGAGGGTGTTTGGTATGACCAACACTTACTCTTAGCAAAACTCTATCAGCCTTTTCCCTGCTTCATTCCATATTCCAAGGCCAATTATTGTCCTTAAAGGGAGAAAAAAGAACAGCTCCCTCACTCTGCTATGTGAGGAAACAATAAGAAAGCAGGAAGAGGACCTTCACCAGGAACCTGATCATTCTGACATCCTGATCTTGAACTTCTAGCCCCAGGAACTGAAACAGAAATATTTGTTGTTTAAGCCTACCAGTCCATATTTTTGTATAGCAGCCTGAACTAAGACCATATCTCACAATGACTAAGGAGAGATGGTGGTATTAAAACACAGAATGAACTGATGGAAGTTAGTCATTTGCAAAAGCTTATAAAGTTAAAATGGAACCTTGGTAGCTAGATCAAGTAGAGTGTGTGTGTGTACACACACACACACACACACACACCTATTTTATCCTTGAGAGGTCATTCTTTACAGATTTTATGGTGGAGATAGAGCGGTCAGTGAAGGAGAAGAATGGGGATAGTTGTTTGAGAAACTACATTGAGGGTATCTATCTGAAAGGAGTTTGACATAATGCAGTGGGTATATATAGAAGCACAAGTTAATTTATCTGAAGCTGAGGGACAACTGATGTGTCTAGGAAGCCATTAATGTCAACTCTACTTCTTAGGAGCATCTCATATATCTATTGATCAGGCCAACATTTATTACAGTCTCATTTTGGTGGGTCCTTTTCTAAGGCATTAGAAATTGAGGTAGGTAAGCAAAAAGGCTCACTGCTGTGATTTATTTGATAGAAATTCATAAACTTACTGGTCATTACCAACCACCCTAACCTCATGCATAGTTAAAACAGAATAAGTAGAGTGACTTTATCCTTTAAAACACTGACAATGTTTTCTCCTCCAATATACATATGGAAGATCATATCATCTACTGTTGTTTCAAGGACTCCATAATTCCAGGGAGGAGTTGAAAAAGTTCAAAATAAAAAAAAAAAGAACTTTTTTCTTCTAAGAAAAAATTCATTTAGATATACCCCAGGAGCCTCACTTTTAATATTAATACATTAAAATTGATTTATTGACTTTCAGTTTCAGCTCTGACTTGTAAAGAAATTAGAAGTCAACATCTCCATCATTACAATAAGGAAACGCTGAAAACAATCTTGAAAACCAATGATTTTTCTAATGCCCATTAGAAAACTGAGACCATAGGGCAAATTTTTACCCTTAAATCTGGAGAAGACAGGACAACCCAGAGTGTAATAGCTAAGATTTACTCACATGAAGTACAAGCTACTAGAACCATTAGCTGGTAAGAACACTTAAATGCTAATTTTGACAAATTGCTGGAGGTTGAGTCTGGACTAATATGAGAATTATAATTTCCTAGGGACTGTCTTAGTGAGGGACACATATTTATGGGCTCTGTATTCAGGAACCCTGTAAGATTCTTAAGGTGAATTTCTCTAGAAAGCAAAAGATGAGAATAATCATTGTGGAATAAGTCAGAGCATTGTTCATAAAAAGTTCTTAGCCTTCAGGAGCAAAGATCTTACCAGAACCTTAACCCACCTGGGGTAAGGACATTTCTTCTAGTCCAGGCTGCTCTGATCTTCTTATCTCATCTAAAGAAACAAAAACTGTTCTACTGGATTGACAACTGTGATTATTAAGAACAGGTTCACTAAAATGTAGACCTAGAATTATACAACACGTCCCCTTTCTCACACCTGACCACAACCAAGGAGGGCTCCAGTATAACATCAGTGATTACAGCTGAAAGAGATTCAAGATACAGATTCCTTCTGAGGAGTAAAAAGGGAAGCCAGTCAAGAGAGACACAAAAACAAGGACAATAGATGAATCTGAAATCTCTGACACTTAACAATTTCACCAAATATTAAATACAGCTCAACCCCTAAACAGGTTAACATAAACTCTAACACTATATGGTCAAACATCACATGACTAAATTTCTGAAATATATTGTAAGATATGCTGAAAGACAGGAAAAAGCAGTCCGAAGCCATAAAGCAATCCTTAAAAATAGATTCAGATATGAGAGAGAGGTTGGGATTATCAGACAGGGAATGTAAGTTCACTATGATTAATATAAAGCTCTAATGAAAATAGTAGATGACATACAGGAAAGGATGGGCAATGTAAGCAGAGATTTGGGAGCCTTAATAAAGAGCCAAAAGGAAATGCTAGGAATAAAAAATACTAACAAAAATGAAGAATGCCTTTAGTGTGCTCATCAATAGATTTGAAATATATGAGTAAAAATATCAATGAGCTTGAGGATATGTCAGTACAAACTCCCAAAATGAAATACAAAGAAAAAAGGAATGAAAAACAAACAAAACCCAGAGCATTCATGAAACATAAAATGGTTTCAAAAGGTATAATGTGTATAATTTGAATAACAGAAAAAAAGAAGAATGGAACAAAAAATATTCGAAATAATAATGGATGAGAACTTTCCAAACAGATACCAAACTAATGTTCCAGGATGTTCAGAGAGTAGTAAGCAACATAGATGTGGGAAAAAAAAGCAACATCTAAATATTATCATATATATTCAAATCAAAGAAAACAAAAGAGAAAATCTTAAAAAGAGCTAGGATAAATGGGAAAAAGTTTACCCAGAGAGAAACAAGGAAAACATTGCAATGAATTTCTCATTAACAATGAAAAGAAATGAGTTAAAACGCCAGAAAAAAACACAAAAGAATGGAAATGCTTATAACTAAGGGTAGACTCCGGTAGTTGGTAATGGACACGGAGGCCTGGCGTGCTGCGGTTCATGGGGTCACAAAGAGTTGGACATGACTGAGCTACTGAACTGAACTGAAGTGTAAAAAAATAGTGTAAAAAGACTACAAACTGCATAATTAAAATTATATTTCATTTAGAAAAAGCAAAATTACAGAGATGGTAGAAAGTTGAGTGATTGCCTGGGGGTTGGGAGAAGTGAGGAGGATTGAGCAGGGAAGTCTTAAGGAAGAGACTTAGGGAAGTCTCTTCTAATGGCACTGTAATAGTTGACACATGACACTATGCATTTATACCAAACCATAGAAATTTATGCGTGTTCCTTAAAATATGCAAATATAAAAATTATTTAGGACATTATGGTGAATCCATGACATAATGCAGCATGTGACAAAACAAACTAACTGTATTAAAAATGTATGAAAGGTATGAAGGTGGAGGAAGTGATGACCTAAATAACTTTGAAAATGAGCCGAGTCTGTAAGGCTAAAGGCAAAAGAAACTGAACATAAGCCAAATTCTAGTTGATAAAGTTGTTTCTAATGGGTCATGGGTTGCCAATCCAGACATGGCTATTCATTACACTGAAAATGAACAATTAAGTGAATGCATGGTAGTCACTGAGAGTCAGATTTTTCACTATTGGAGTAGAGGGTATAGATAAACAGTGAGAAGAAGTTAGAATGACCCATGTCATAATCAGCCAGAGTCAGAAACATCAGTTTAATTTAACATGAGTTTAATTTAACATGAGTTTAATTAACTCATGTTTAATTTAACATAGGCACAGATGCATAGAAATCTATGCAGATATACATATATAAGGTTAGAGAACATACATACATACAACTCTGCTGTGTCAATACCTAAAAGATATTACCCCTTCCAGTAGCAATGAGCACACTTAGTGCCCTGTGATTTCTAATACCGTTATCCACTGAAAGGGCTCCTTGGAGCAAAGATTGATTCTAGAGTTGAGGAAGGAAATATGCTAGATGGATCTGGAGCATCTTACAGTGCCAGATAATAAGGAAGTGCTTAAAAACAAAACAAAATGAAACGTAACAATGATACTGATATGCCTGAAGGACATAGGAACCAACTGAAAGCACTTCCAATGGCCAAATCTGGAGCAGTCTGAGCCGTAAAATCAATAAAAGTAATATTAGATTATAAGACCAAGTGAAATATTAATATTTGTGAGTTTATATTGACATAAACAAATATTTGAATGAAAGCACATAATTAGCAGAGAAGAGACAAATCTGCCATGCAGGAGAAGTCCAAATAATTTATGTAGAAACTCTGCCTTTAATGGAATGGAACTTAACTTCCCACATTGTAAGTCTTGGCTGCACAAAAATTACAGTGTGCGGTCGGGGGATGTTGTTTAGCGGCTCAGTAGTAGCCGACACTTTGTGACCCCATGGACTGTAGCTCGCCAGGTTCCTCTGTCCATGGAGATTCTTCAGGCAAGAATACTGGAGGGCGTTGTCGTTTCCTTTTCCAGGGGATCCTCTAGACCCAGTGGGTCTCCTGCGCTGGCAGACAGATTCTTTACTACTGAGCAGTTGGGGGAGGGTAACGTTAATATGGAGAAAACTGACAAACACTATCTCATCCATGTGGATTACTTGATGGCAGTGATAAACATGCTGTTAATATGTACTCTGGAGAATATGGTGTAACTGATACTTGTATTTAGTGGTCATCCTTTCCAAATTCTATAACTAACTCCAGTCTAATCAGGAGAAAATCATCCCACAAATCCCAATTGAGAGTCATTCTACAAAAACCCTAATCACAGTGCAGGTATGCTCCACTTTTTGACATTTTCTTGATGCCCCTTTGCTTTTAAGAAAGACCTATGTTAGTATCTGTTTTTGCTAGAGGAAAGAGCATTTTCATTTTTACAGTGAAGGGCAAAAAAGCAAAAATAGTGTTCAGTGTTTGCTCTGCAGCCAGCAGGAAGAGTGGCACCGCCAAGATCCTTCCTCAGGAACTACACTCAGCATCTGAATCTCAGGCAGACATGCTTTGAACTGTGTCTGTTCCATGCTTTATCTTGATTTATTTTGTGTATGTGTTAGTAAGATGTTAGGGAATTGCCCTTGGGTAATTGCCCCTCCAGTTTACACCAGTTCAACTTACAAAATGTTTCATAAGATGTCTGCTAATGGCTGGGGAAACCTGTACACCTCTAAACTGCCAGAGCATCAGAAACAAGGACAGGCTGCCACAGATGAGAAGAGCCTAAGGAGACATGCCAACTAATTAGAACCTTGTAATTTACATGGCATTCTGGAACAGAAAACAGACATTAGGATAAAAACTAAGGAAGTCTAAATAAAGTTGGGATTTTAGTTACTCATAAATTATTGATGTTTACTCAATCTTTCTAACAAATAAATACTCCATACTGACATAAAGCTTCCTTGGTGGCTCAGACAGTAAAGCGTCTGCCCGCAATGTGGGAGACCCGGGTTCGATCCCTGGGTCAGGAAGATCCCATGGAGAAGTAAATGGCAACCCACTCTTGTACTCTTGCCTGGAAAATTCCACAGACTGAGGAGCCTGATAGTCTACATCCATGGTGTAGCAAAGAGTCGGGCACGACTGAGTGACTTCACATTCACATTCACAATGTAGGATATTAATAACACAGGAAATTAAGTGTAGGTACATGGGAATTCTGTACTACCTTTACAGTTTTTCTGTAAGTCTAGAACTCTCTAAGATTAAAGGTTCAGTAAGAAAATAAACTTATCAACTGTTGCAAAAGATCATCCATCTAAGCATTCAACTAGACATGACGAGTCATTCTCTGAGTTCCTGTCTTCAAGGACACTTGCATCAAGTTCTAATTCTACTTCAATTAAAAAAAATATTTTTTCCCATTCTGTCATGTTTTTTTTGAATTCTCATCATTTCATCATCTTATCAGATCTTCCTAGACGATTTCGTTTAAAAAGTCCCCTAGCCAGCACCATTTTCATGTATCTTAAATTAAGAAATCGAAGCATTTTAAAAATAACAATTCCTTCAAAGTTAGGGCTATTGACAATAAATTTGATGATCCTGAGATCATCTGAGGGGGGGAAAAACTGTGATGATTTAGAAGAAAAGATTAACTAAACTGCTTACTTCCTGCTTTGATTTTGCTGCTATACTTAAGCTGCTTATCTTCCTCACGATTTTCTAGAAATAGTATTTCTCAAAATTCTTTGCCAATATGTAATTTATCTGATTGTCTTACAATGTTTTATGAAAATTTGTTTTGGGCCTTTAGGTGATTGGCTTTACTTATTTATGGCCTTGGAGTTCTGGAGAACAATAGTCATGACCGACTCTTTGCAACCCCATGGACTTCAGCTTACCGGGCTTTTCCATCCATGGGATTTTCCAGGCAAGAATACTGGAGTGGGTTGTTATTTCCTTCTCCAGGGGAATTTCCCAACCCAGGGATCGAATTCAGGTCTGTCGCATTGTAGGCAGACGCTTTACCATCTGAGCCACAGATAAATAAGCAAAGTAGAATATTTATATTGTGTATTTGACAGTCTGTTGAACTTCTAGGAGTTATTTAAGTAGTCTTTGTTTCTTTGAGCTAAAGTGAATTCTTGGAGCTAAGATGAAGTAGGGAGTCTCAGAATGATTTATTTACTGTGCATATTTTCATGAATGCCCAAAGGTAATCTACATGGTCTGTGATTGCTTTTTCATGGGCTTTGACCTGATGGAAATAAATATATATCATTGCAAATTATCCAAGGCAGCCTTTTTCAAATTGCATACTATGATATTTAAATTTGGCCTCTAATCTTCTTTAACATTTGTATTAGACTTCCATAGTTACAGTGCCATACTATGACAAAGTATGATTCACCCCATAAATATTCATGTTCATTAATCTTTTAGGGAACCCAGTTAATGCATAAAATAAAGTCAAGCTACACTGAAGATGTTAGCTGCTCATTTGCATAAAACCACACCTGTTCTCCAGGGAACATGTTCCTTGATCCTCCTATGGTCAAAAGATTTTGTTTCACAATGTGCTTGGTGCTTTCAGTCAGTCAGAGGGTTTGACAAGGGAGCCTGCGGGAATAGCGAGGAAATATTTGATTTTGAGGGTCAGACTTTTTTATCTGGAAGGGAGTTAAAATGGCATTTACCAGGAACCACACTGGCTGACTTCAAAACTACAGGGCTCAGAAAGCAGCCTTTGATTTCTCTTATCTCCCTGTAAGGCATGTTTATCAGAAAAGATTAGGAGGAGACTTCCAGCAGGACCTCTGTCCCAGCAGCTTCCATTAACCAGTTTCCATGGTCTATTCTTTCACTGTTGTGAAAACAATTGGTAACTTGTTTTATTTGTATCAAACTGTCTGGCATTTGTGAACAGACTTTGGAAACAAAAACAAAAACTGGAGCCTTAAAGAGCAAATATACTCTTAAAGAAAAAAAAAAAATTCTTTTAAATAACTTCCAAGGAAAAAGAAGTGAAGAACAAAGATGTCCATAAATCACAAGATGGAAGGGGGAGGATTGGGTAAAGGAAGGTGTACTTTCCTGGGGAAGAAATAATGAATTATCTTGGCAGTCTAAAAGGGGGGAAAAGGAGTGAAATGTAGGACTCAACAAATAGAAGAATGGAGGCAAATTAAGAAAATGTTTGGAGAAAAGTTAGTGTGAAAGAAAAGCAAGAGGAAATATCACTCATATGAGTAACAGTGAAAAGTGGAAAGAAAAGAACCAGTTATCTGGTAGTTAATGGCACTCTCAAAAGGAAAGGGACACAAAGGCAGTGACCACCCCCTCACAAAGTCTGAGAAGCCAGAACAGGCTGTGCTTTTCCTTATCCACCCCACCCTACCCCCCAGCCCTGTTTCAAGCACTTAACTCTGGGAGTTTTTTGCTGTCCCAAGTGCCATGTCTTTCTAGAAAGAGGTATGCATATTAGTTGTGCTGAAATAACTTCCTAGACCCCATTTGGAGCCATTCCTGCCCAGTCAGCAAACCAAAACTTTGATAACTTTGCCTTCCCTATACATGGTCCACCTGCACAGAAATGCAGTATTTCCCCATCAGCCAATCTCCAAATGCCAAGCTAACTCTGGCCCTTTCACCCCCTAAAAGGTTGACTATGTTACCCCAGCCAAGCAGATATTTCATTTGTCTCTTCCTTGTTCCTCATCATATAAGAGCTTCTTATTTTGTACCTCATTTTGCAGTTCTTGGAAACGAGACCATATATCTCATGAAGGGTTAATGTTTGTTTGTATCATCTAAATTGTTTTCGATTATATTTTAAACAGTCCAGCCATTATGCACTTGCCTTAATATCCATGCCAACAAGTGTGTTGATATAAACAGTTTTAAGAAAATGGTGATTTTTAAATTGTGGGGGACCAAACTGGTGGAGAAGGGAAGGAGACTGGGACAGGTAGGAAGGACAGAAGTCCTGCCACCATTGGGCAAACTCCAATCAGGGGTGCAGACCAGGCCAGGGGCAGGGGCAGGGGCAGGTTGCTGGGCACCCAATCCTAGCATCATCCCCTTCATTTTTTTCCTTAAGAAGTTCAGAACATAAGCAACATGTTTTCATTTTTATTGTATTTTATTTAATTTTTGTTGTTGTTGTTGCTGTGTACTATTTTTGTTTGAGCTGCTGATTCTCAAGGAGGGACTCACAGAACCCTCATGAAGGAAAATTCCCTGCAAAGCTGCAGTCAAAGCAGTTATCAGTGGATGAACCTGCAGAATTCTACAGAGAGGAGAGGTACCAGCTAAGAGACAGGAGGCAAAGGACATTGTGTGGAACCAACAGTAGCAGGTGCAGCATCTTCAAAATAATTAGGAAAAAGGGCCCATTTCCCAAGATATGTTTATAAATCTACTTCCTCTGAACAATGAACTCTGAACTTCAGGATGCGATTCCTCCTTAGAATTGGGCAACATACAAACAAACGTGGAAGTTGTTAGAGACGGAAAGAGATGCAGTGTTAGCGCCAGAGGATGACAGGGGAGAAGTGGGTCCTTGCTGTGCAACCTTGGAAAATCTTGTCACCTCTCTGAGCTTGATCTTTTCATTTCTCTAATTGAAGTAATAATAGGTGTCAAGCTTGGCTTGTAATGATGATCAAAAGAGAGAAATACGGCACTACCTTTAGAAAGCTATGAGGTGTTATCTGAGCCTATGTTCCCTGCTGGATTTACAGATGCAAAAAAGTGAAGTGAAGTGAAGTGAAGTCACTCAGTCGTGTCCGACTCTTCACAACCCCATGGACTGTAGCCTACCAGGCTTCTCTGTCCATGGGATTTTCCAGGCAATAGTACTGGAGTGGATTGCCATTTCCTTCTCCAGGAGATCTTCCCGACCCAGGGATCGAACCTGGGTCTCCTGCATTGTACACAGACGCTTTACCCTCTGAGCCACCAGGGAAGTCCACAGATGCAAAACTCTGGGGCAATTAAAGTCACTGCCAAGTACAGTCTTTGCACCTGATTTTTCTAATCAAACTTTGAATACCATAGAAAAGGTGACTGAACACCAGAGGTAGGGTTGTTAAATCCCAAAGATTTTAAAAATGCCTTACTTCTGAAGTGTCATGTTTTATATTTTATTGTAGTGAACAGCAGCCAGGCCTACATTTACCCTTCTCTTTACTTTTCCAGGGTAGCAAGGTCAGAGTAGCACAGTTCTTTTCCAAATTCTAGGGTTAGTTTAATAGGCCTGAAGAAGGTCACCTACCTGCTTCTACACTCAGTCTGCTAGTGCCTACTAAACACAGGAAAATAGTCAAAAACAGCATTGTACACTTGGGCAGGAATGTAGATCAGAGGTCAGAATGGCCTTTCCTTTCTTTTCACTTGGACCTTTTTGAAGGGAAGGTACAGCGATAGAGCCCTGATTCAGCGGGGGCAGTCATTAGTGGCAGACAGAACAGCCAGGCGCCGCAGTTGGCCACCAACTTCCAGCCTTCAGTTCCAGCTGCCAGGAGGTAGAGGGGGTGGTGGAGAGGCTGACTCACTGGAGTGGAGCCAAGGGGAGTGAGAGGCTGACAGGCCCTTCTCTGCTGGGAAGAACCAGGCTGCAACTGGGCCCATCAAACAGCTCGTCATAGCACCTGCAGTGCAAGCAGAAGATAAGGGACAGATTGGCCAGGCCAGGTTTTTCAGAAACTTAGATGCAGTTTTCAAGGTGGCAGGAACTGTGAGGCCTCTGAAAGAAGTAGCTGGTATATCACAGGTTCTGGTCCCTTTATTTTATTATTGGCTATAGAAAAGGGAAGTACCACGCATATGAACTGAAAATTCGAAATATAATAGTCAGAGATGATGAAATGATAGTTTTGCCGAGCACACTGCTGAGTGATGCAAATAGTGCATAGCTAGACTGCAGAGCTTTTCACATTAAAAAATAATAAGATAATAATAACATGAGTGTTCCTTTTCTCAAACTTTCCATATTAAACTGCACTATCTTATATCTCACCGCAGCCCTGGGAGGTTGGCAGAGCAGGGGTTATTACTGTTTTCCTTGTCTTTCACGCTGAGTCAATGTCTCAGTTGTGGCCTGAGCTCTTTCATTTTCCACTCTGATCACTGAATTTCTGTATGATCTGAGACTTTTTAGATCCCCTCTTCAGATAATACTAGGTTTATTTAGGACTTTTTTTTCAGTACTCCCTTCTCCTTCACGGTTCTGAGAGGTACACCAGAAGCCTCCTTTATAGGAGCTACTGAGGAAGGGACATGAATGCTAGTGATTTAGACTCTACTTCACAACAGTGAGGGAAGTGCTATAGTTATCTGTTAAATATGTGAGTCTTCTGGGTAAAACTCTGTTTGAGGTGTTCTTGTTCCAAAAGTAAAAGTTTTAGAAATGATTGGACCAGATGTTTTCTAAATTCTTTCTGGCTTTGCTATCCTATGATTATCTAGCCCCTAGATTATAGGGTGCTAACTTTTTCAGGATGCAAGAGTCTTGTTTAGTACTCAGATAAAATCGATACAGTAGAGAACAAAACACCCCAAATTCTTGTAACATGGAGAAATCTTAGCATATGGTAGTTGAAAGACATTCTGTCTGAGTCCACATTTTCCTTCCATTGGCCAAGTCTGTGGCTGATAACATAAAGAATGGGTTGCCATCTTAACCTCTGCTGCTATGGAGAAGTACTCTCTCCCTCTAAAACTCATCTATAAAGTATAACAAATAATACTAATAATACCCATATCATTACAAATAGCAAATGGAATAAAATAGTTCATAAGCCTAATGTAATCCCTAGCACATTTTGTAGCTCAAAGATTCTGAGGTCTCACTTCAGTCATTCTTCTGACTTAATCTATCCTAGGATTTTTACCAGCATGTTATTATCCTAGTTTTTTTTAGTTTGTTTCTTGCCATTTTCATCAACAAGGAGTACACACTCCTGAAGATATAATCAAATGTTATAAACTCATATGGTCTATAACAACTGGGCAATAAAATGTCCCTAGTGCAATTGAAAGAGGAAAGTAAAAAAGCTGGCTTATCATTGAATGTTCAAAAAATGAAGATCTTGAGATCTGGTCCCATCACTTCATGGCAAATAGATGGAAACAGTGGAATGGAATGGAAACAGTGACAGACTTTCTTTTCCTGGGCTCCAAAATCACTGCAGATGGTGACTACAGCCATGAAATTAAAAGAAGTTTGCTCCTTGGAAGGAAAGTTATGGCTAACCTAGACAGTTTATTAAAAAGCAGAGACTTTACTTTGTCAAAAAAGGTCCGTCTAATCAAGGCTATGGTTTTTCCAGTAGTCATGTATGGATGTGAGAGTTGGACTCCAAAGAAAGCTGAGTGCAAAAGAATTGATGCTTTTGAAGTGTGGTGTTGGAGAAGAATTTTGAGAGTCCCTTGGACTGCAAGGAGATCAAACCAGTCCATCCTAAAGGAAATCAGTCCTGAATATTCATTGGAAGGACTGATACTAAAGCTGAAGCTCCAATACTTTGGCCACCTGATGCGAAGAACTGACTCCTTGGAAAAGAACCTAATGCTGGGAAAGATTGAAGGAAGGAGGAGAAGGGGAAGACAGAGGATGAGATGGCTGGATGGCATCACCGACTCGATGGACATGAATTTGAGCACACTTTGGGAGTTGGTGATGGACAGGCAAGCCTGGTGTGCTGCAGTCAATGGGGTCACAGAAAGTCAGGCACAACTAAGTTACTGACTAGAACTGAACTGAAAGAGAGTATGGAATGAGTTCGACTGTGCCTAACTACTTGTTTTACCTGGCTACGTTTTACCATTAGAACCAGTGGTTTCAGAGAATATGAATTTCTGCATTCTCACTGGAAATAACCCATTTAAGAATGTTGGCTCATTTCCTTTAAACCAAAACATCTCTACAGGATAAACTTGGCAAGTTTACAAAATGATATTATACTGATTTGGAACTTGGGGAGGTAGGTGGAAAGATTCTGAATTTATTGTATATGTTTCTAATTTATACTCCTATACAGTTGTGCTTGAAGTCCTTGGGTGACTGAATCAATATAAGAGCCGAAGACTGACCCTGAACTTTAGTCCTCCATTCCCCAAAGGACAGCTCACTCAAATGAAGATGTTTCAGTGGATTCAAGGGTCAAACAAATAGGAATAGAACGGAATCATGGTATCAACTTTGAATGGGCAGTTTTCTAGTAACTTGCTGCTGCTGCTGCTGCTAAGTCGCTTCAGTCATGTCCGACTCTGTGCGACCCCATAGACGGCAGCTCACCAGGCTCCTCTGTCTCTGGGATTCTCCAGGCAAGAACACTGGAGTGGGTTGCCATTTCCTTCTCCAATGCATGAAAGTGAAAAGTGAAAGTGAAGTCGCTCAGTCGTGTCCGACTCATAGCGACCCCATGGACTGCAGCTTTCCAGGCTCCTCCGTCCGTGGGATTTTCCAGGCAAGAGTACTGGAGTGGGGTGCCATTGCCTTCTCCAATGCATGAAAGTGAAAAGTGAAAGTGAAGTCGCTCAGTCGTGTCCGACTCAGGCAGTCCAAAGTGAAGCCAGTTGTCCAATGATGTCCGCTTCTAGAAACGGTTGAGAGAGTTGCTAGTTGTGCATAAGCCAGCTTTGGAATCTTGGTAGCTCCAAACTCAGACAAAGGTAAAGGTGATTTTCCTCTTTGATTCACATCTCTGTGTGCTGTTTAGCAAGGTACCTCTGCCACCTGGATTACCTGTAAAGGACCTGCTCCAGGGCAGGAGTAAGTTCCTCATGCTTAAGTATATAAGAATTACTTAGAAGGCACATTTTTCTCTTTGTGTCTTTTAAATTTATTTTTCCTGATTATAAACTAGCAATTATAAACCTGCTTTGGAGAGAGGCAAAAAATATAAAGAAGCAGAGAAACACTTTGTCTCTGTGCAATTACCCAGACATAGCTATTATTTTGTCACATTCTCTTTCAACAGTATCATCTGTAATCCTGCTGAAACCCACACAAAAGGGTTTTATTGAATGTATTTTGTATATATGAAATTTCTGGCAGATATAAATAAGTGACTGTTTATTCTGCTTATTAATTTTTGACCTTTTATGTCATTTTCACTTTCTCTTTATTCTTTTACCCTTTCAGAATAGTATTGTTAACCCTGACTGAAATTAGAATCAATAGGACAGATTTACTGAAAATACTGGTGCTCAAGCCTGAGGCCTAGGTGAGATACAACATGATCTGGAAAAACTAGGGCCATTAAAAAAAAAAACATCTTGAGAGTAAGAAATTTACATGCATGTCTGGGCTCAGCAGGGCACCAATTCATTGCCTCTGAACATCGATCTGTTCCTTTGATCTTCCAGTGAGAAGGGGCTCCAGCCACCCCAGCAGCTGCCACTGAGGGGACCGCAACCAGAAGACAAGCTGAGTGACTAACCCTCACAGTCACTGGGGAAGGTACAGTGACAACCCCCATACAGATGTGAGCCAGGACCCGGGGGCTGTGTCTGGGTTGCAGAGTCAGGGGTGTCAAGGGCGGTGATAGCCATAGTCGCAGGGTAATGGTGGGGCTGGGGCCCCAGGCCTCCTCCAGCTCCTCCTGCCCAGACACAATGACTTCACTTGGAGGCACATCAACCCAGTTAGAAACTCCACTGTTTTCTGTATGACTTCTGTAAAAAGATGTCTGCCATCATTCTAATCTTGGTTCCTCTTTGTGTGCATGGTGTCCCTTTTTTTTTTTTTTTTCTTTTTCTGGCTACCTTCCTGATTTCTCCATCTTTTTGTTTTCCATCTTTCACACTTAGTATGCTAGGGGTTAGTGTGTGTGTGTTTGGTGTTCCCATTTCCAGCTGGCTGCACGTCACAAGAGATCTATCTCTAGCAAGTTATTTGCTACTTGATATGTACAAGCCTGCAGGGGGTGGAGGGCATTCTCTGTCATGATTAAGTCTCATCCTTAACTGGGCACTGTGTCCCGACCTTCTCTGTGTTCCTGCCCCTTTCCCTGTGTAGTTCTGAGCCCAGTATGCTTTTAATCCTCATTACAGCTCTATGTGTTTATTATAATAGCTGTGAATAATTTCTTCTTGGCAGAAATCCCCTTGTATGTAGTATTAATGAGATACAGCACTCTGCAATTATATCTGTAAAGTGTCAGAAACATAGTACGTGTTCAGCAAATGATGGTACTTTCCCTGTTGTCTCAACTTAAGGTGTTGGGAGCTGAGGGGTATTTTCAAGAGGGAATTGGTGTATGGGCAAGGAATAGATTTTCTTTTATGCTATTATTTTCAGACTAGGCAATCCGTGGCACTCTTTGCTTTATAATCCAATAATTACTTATTTACAGACTCAGCAATTGGTAAGGTCATTGTGACCTTTCTTGAGACAAACTGTCCTGTTAAAAGCCTACTGAGCTCTAGCTGTTTGGGCTGTGTGGTTTCTGGGGTTTGTGGGAATCCTGCCACATTTGTAAGATTATTCACATTCCCTTTGCATTTAGGTACACAGCTAGCATAATTCACAGGCATATTCCATAAACATTTACTCCAAAGAATGAGGCAAGGTTTGCTTTTCTAAATAAATGGCTTTTGTTTTGCCTTTCTTTCTTTCCTCCCTTGTTTATTTTCCTTCCTTCCTCCCTCCTTTCCTTCCTTTATGTGTAGAAGTATGTTTCACAGACAGAATTTTTTTAATGAACATTTCAAATAACGATTTCTTCAACGTCCATCTTCAGATTCTCTAGCATTCTCTTAATGTATAGGACATATATAAAAG
This sequence comes from Capra hircus, assembly GCF_001704415.2. Taxonomy (NCBI): domain Eukaryota; kingdom Metazoa; phylum Chordata; class Mammalia; order Artiodactyla; family Bovidae; genus Capra; species Capra hircus. The sequence continues at coordinate 75,097,301 of NC_030808.1, forward strand.
TTTTAATATATATTTGAGAATTTTCCTCTGTATTTATTGAGTCGATTTCCCCAGTCTGATAAAAAATGAAGATTAATAGAAATGAATGTAATTACCCAACTAAGAAACAAAGGATTACCACATCAAAGGTCCTTATCAAACCTTTTCAGAATAATTTTATTCCTGTCATTTGAAGAGTGGGTACTGTTGATTGAGACAAAGAGTTGAAGAGCATTAAAAAATTAGACAGATGGATGAAAGATGAATCATACAGATTCTCGTATTAATTTCTGAGGATATGTTGCATGAGAAACTATTCTTTTGAAAACGATTATGTAAAATAGAGGCATGCAATGTGGTATTGGCCCAGTGATGAGAGCACTCAGGCTGCACGCCTCCATCACCCGTAACATGCTCCTTTATCCTTCAGCGCGACTACCTCAAGGTCTTCCTAGAGCAAGAAAATGAACCCGAGATGTCAAATCAAAAGTCTTCTAGGCTAGTCCTTCTTGTCCTTGTTTTTTTAACAGTATTTGACACTACTAACCCTTCTGCTCACATATTTTCTCTCCTACCACCATCCTTCTCTTTCTCTCTCACTCTTGCTCACCCTTTCTTCATTTGCTACTACTTTTGCTACCATCACTTTTTAAAAAAAGAATCAATTTTATGCCAAATTTTCAGTTAAGCATTACCCTTTCCCTTGAGAGGATGCGGGAAACTGAAACCCCAAAGTTGGAGAGTAGAATGCTTTATATTACACTGCTTTATTGGTAATATGTGAAGCATTCCTCCCACTCAGGGGGTAAATGATAGGTTGTAAATAACCTCATGCAACTTGGGTGTAAAGCAGAGAGCAAATTGGTCTGCATGAACGCTTCCTTCTAAGGGGGCTTGGCTGTCCATTATTTCAGGGTTTCTAATTCTATGCAGAACATCTGGTTAATAACATGCGTGCTTTGGTTCTGCTAGGCTAAACACTGAACGGGAAAATCCAGTGAGGACTTGGAAAAAGGTTCTTTTCCATGACATCAGAGAAAAGTGCTCGGTTTGAGGGAGGAGATGGCCTGTTTTTGTCACAGATCCTAAACTGAAGGACAAATAGGGCAACAGTCGTTGAGTGAATAGCCATCACTACTGTCACGTGTGGTGCTATTAAAAAGAGACGTTTTTGGCAAATAAAAATCACGATTAAAAAAAAAAAACCTACATGTTACCTTTTTATGGGAAATAAAGAGTATTTCTTTAGGTTCACTTTAAAATAAAAAGTTTAGCTATAGAAGCAAAGGGTATTTCTCAAAGGAGATTAGAGCAAATAAAAGAAGAATTGTTGGTGCATTAAAAGAAAAGGAAACACTCTATATGAAAATAATTAGAGAAGCAGCCATTTTAATTATCCCTGGTGGCTCAGATGGTAAAAAATCTGCCTGTGAAGAGGGAGACCTGGGTTCAACCCCTGGTCAGGAAGATCCTGTGGAGAAGGGAATGAAAACCCACTTCGCTATTCTTGCCTAGAAAATTCCATGGGCAGAGGAGCCTGGAGGGCTCTAGTCCATGGGGGTCACAAAGAGTCGGACATGACTGAGCAACTAACACACATATCATTGCAGCAAGTATTCATCATCTTCTATGTGGTGGCTAATCTGGTTCATCTTCACAAACTGTTATTCCTTTCTTGGCCTTCCCTGCCCTGATTTGGACAATCCCTGCATAAAACTCTTGACCTCTCCAGAAGAAGTAAACCAATAGGTGATATAATGTATTTAATAGTTTGGGAAAGTGTTGCTTCCTAAGAGAAGACAAGTCTTTGGTTCTCTCTTGAATATTCCAAAACTAAATTTGAATCCAGGTGATCTTCATTATTAACCTCTTCTGTATTTCTAGATTTGCCTACTCACTAAAATTTATCTGTAACCCCAAATCCGACCTCATGGCTCTTATATAGGCATCATTCTCACTCAGCCCCCAAAAGTTTGAGCTGCTCAACAGATTACCACCTGGAGGTTAAAACAAAGCTATGCTCTACATTCTTGTTTCATCTATCATGCAGTAAACAAGTATCCTTTCCTTGGTCAGTGTGATGCCATATCTTTTGCATTTTGTGCTTTTTTGTTGATGATTTCACTGTGAAATAGTCTCCCAAGTGTAGAGTTGAAGTGTTGTCTAGTGTTCCAAAGTGCAAGACAGCTGCAAATGTGCCTTGGGTGTTTTAGTTAAGCTTCATTAAAGATAAGCTTAATTCAGATACAAGCTATAGTTATAGAACTATAGGTCAATATTATTGAAGCAACAATTTATGTTAAACAAGTTGTCTTTAAAACCACATGCAAAATAAGGTTATGTATTGATTGGTTGACAAAAATGTGACCTGGCCTTGCAAGAACTTAACTTTCTATTTCCTCTCAGAGCAAGGCTTCAGTATTTGCTAAATCAGTGTTTGCTCCAACTTTATAGAGCATAACTACTGTGGATAATGAGAACTGACATAAAGAGAGCGAGATCTGGAAAGTATTTTGAAGCCCATTATATCTGTACTACACCAAGTACCTTCTCCTGTAATGTATGTGTTTACATTTTATTCTAAAATCTCTGAGTTCCCTCTAGGGGTTAACTTAATATTCATTTCTCATGTTTTACCATAAATGAGAGTGCTTTACCTCAACTGGAAGGTTTCCTCTTTTCTTTATCATTCTCCAAATTTGATAGGGTTGCTCCTTCTTCACTAGGAAACACATTTTCTAATTTTCCAGACAGCTGGAGTCATGGAAGACATTTTCAAACACTGAATGGCAAAGGAAAAAAAAATAGAGAATGTTCCTTAAAAGAGGTGATAGTTTAATCTAAGGATGATGAGGTGGTATTTTAAATTAAGTGAGTGAAAAATGAAAGAAGGGAGATTCCTAGCAAAGGAGAGCCATACTACAGAAGGAAGGACACGTTTGGGAGGAAGGTAGCTGGCGTGACTCCAGGCCAGGTGCACAAGAGGATGTGGCAGCAGCTTGTGTGGGGAGCAGAGAAAGTTCCCCGTATAAAATGGTTTGACATTTGGGCAAGGAATTTATCTTCATAGAAAGCTTACAAAATAGAAATAACATGAAACCTTCTTATTGATATCTTTGCTCTTATTTATTTATTTTAGAATGATCTTTTTGGTTATGTGCAGAATGAATTAAGTAAATGATTAGGAAGCTATAAAATGATGAGGGCCTTTACTTAAGCAATAACAATGTAAAGGAAAAGGAAAATATAAATCATAAGGACATGCAGGCTCTAGAATTTAGAATGTTAGTGACTAACTTAACATTGGAAGTAACTTTAAAGGAGGAATCCAGAATGGCTCCCATTTTGTTTATTTTAGCCCTTTCTCTCCCCAGCTTTTCTAAGTTCCCATAAATGCTTTCCAAGCAATATCATATTCAAAGTACTGAATAGAAGCTGAGAACATCACAATGACATATATGACCTTGCTCTCTCAGGAGAGAGTGAGTGTCATCACACAGATGAGCTAAACTTCTTCATCTGTCAACTGGGAAATTTAGATGGTTGCCATGCTAAGTTGTTGATCCAATGTTGAGAATTCTACAAAAACTTGCAATATGATGTCTGGCGGTTACTGCCAGACACTAATTTCTTGGTGAGCTGTGGCCTTGAAAATCTGTTAAGCCATGGAACAGTGTGAGATCCTTAAAGGAAGAGTATTACTACATTGTTACCTGTGAAGCTCACCCATTTTCAGAAGTATGTTACCTTTGAGAGAAATTCTGCTTTCCAAAATGAGTTGGTCAGACCAGGAAAGCCACTCATATGGAAGTGAGAGAAGTATCATTTGGTCAAAGGAAGAATTTAAGCTGTGATGTAATCAAAACAGAGATCCCAACCCACTCATGGAAGAGATCCCAGCCCACTCATGGAATGAAGCGGTGGTCTCTAGAACTGTGATGGCTTTAAATGTCACTCTAAATTTTAGGCAAAGAGTCTGGCTTTTATGCTCAGCCCACTGGTTATTCAAAGTGGACAGCCCCTAGGGAAGAAGGCTTATAAATTTGATATCAGCAGCATGAGGACAGTCTGGACACAGATACAGTTGTGAGCCATTAACAGTTACTCTTAGGTATAGTATTGTGTGTCTGGACCCTGAAAGGGAGATTTGGTCTGAAAAATGTAGTAACATTTGTAGTTACAAATGTAGTTAGGTGTAAATAAAATCTCCACTAGCACCCCTATTACAAATCATCCTTCTTTGGAAGTATACTAACCCTGTGTCTATTACACCTTATACAGAGATAGTAATTATCCCTTATCAAATTTACCTTTATTTCCCCAGGTATTAAGATATGATTTTTCACTTGTCATTTTATCCTCAAGCAAATGTCTCTTCTTTTCCAGCCTCTCATGCCTCTTTTCTAGGAGTATTTTATTTCTCTCCATTTTTTGCCCAAGACCAACTTCTCCCTTTATTCACAGGAATGTGTCTTTTATCCATCTCTTTTTTTCAAAGTTAGCAGTGATTTTACATGAGAGCTAATGTTTCATACAATTTTGAATAGAATATAGAGGTGGTGCCTCTAAAATCCAGTCATTCTGTAATACTACGGGTTATATCTTGCTCAGTATTTGTCTATTATACCTTTAGTGTTCAGTAGAGTAGTGGGTACAAAGGTGATGGTGATAAAGATCAATACCTATTACCTCTTTTAATAATGGAACACTAAAGTTTTAGGTGAGCACGTGAGTACCCTATTTCTGGTTTGTTGTTTCTGTCTCAATTAGGTATGCCAATGTGACTAAGTTTGTATCTGTGATTCACAAATGGAATTAATATATACAACTTCCTGGATATCTCCTTTAAGAAGTTTATTTTAAGCTCTGCTTTCTCCTCTGTGGTAGCTGGATAATGGTAATGACTTAGAGCATATTTGGAACTTTCCCTACCAGTCTTGGCTTGCTCACTTCTAAACCTTTCTATTAGAGACAAAACATTTTTCTTGTAAAAAGCCAGTGTGCTTTGGGATATCTTTCTAGAGCTCTAATTGTTCAGAAATCCTTAAAAAAAAAAAAAAAAAAAAGCCCTGGAAGTGGGCTCTTATTATGAAAACTCTGATTACATGTGAAATGCACTAAGTGGCAGATGGAAAATTCACAAATATTGTGAGTTGGGAACTGGAGAATGCCATTACGCTGTAGTGAAGTGGCTGTTAAAACTGTTGTTGCCATAACCTGGAAGGCAGATCATGTGCTCCTGAGGCGAGAGCTCTGAGGAAATTAATGGCAAAATTCAGAATGAGTCTGTGTGTTGGCTGCTACTTATGCCTTTTTGTTGTTGTTTTATTGAACTCAGGACAAGCATTGTCTATATTGCTACATAATCTTCAAAATTATCATTTTAATATTTTATATTTCATAGAGTAATTGTACTTTACTTAGCAGCATCCTTCCTGAGTGATTTCAATTATTTGTAAATAATGATGCAATAAACATCTTTGCATATGTAGCTCTTCCCCATATTTCCATTTAAGTAACATTCTCAGTAGCACAATTGCTCTATTGAACCCTTTTACAGTTCTTGAGTCATGTTTCCACAGACCAGTCCTAAAACATACCAAGTTGCACTGTCAACAATAATGAATAAGTATGACAATTTTCACTTTAGTTTAGACCAGCAATCAGTACTAGAATTTTTTTTTTAATTCTACATATAAATGGAATCAATCTTTGTCTTTCTCTGTCTGATTTATTTCACTAAGTATAACACCCTCTAGAGTCATCCATGTTGTTGCAAATGGCAAGCTTTAGTTCATTTTATGGCTGAGTAATATATCTATATGTCTGTATATATTCCACATCTTCCAATCCATTCACCTAATGATGGGGACTTAGTTTGCTAATTTAATTGGTATAACATGATATGTTGGTGTTGAATTAATTTGTATTTCCTTTTTCAGTTTTACTGAGATATAATTAACTTACAGCACTTTGTAAGTGTACAGTATAATGATTTGCCTTACAAACATCATGGAGTCATTAGCACAATAAGTTTGGTGAACACCCATCATCTCATATAAGATTAAAAGAACTGAAAACAATTTTTTTCTTGTGATGAAAATTGAAGATTTCCTCTCTTAACAGCTTTCATATATAACACAGAGCAGTGTTAGTTATATTCATTATGCTATAAATTACATCCCTAGTGCTTATTTATCTTATAACTAGAAGTTTGTACATTTTGACTGCCTTCATTCAATTCTCCCTTCCCTACTCCCCACTTTCAACAACCACAAACCTTCTCTCTCTCTTTTAATGAGTTTGTATGCTTAGTCCTTTGTATGTTTTTGAAGTATAACTGACCTACAACATGGTGATTCAATGCTTCTATAAAATTTAAGATGATCATCACTGTTAAGTTTAGTTATACCTGTCACCATACTAAGATATTGTATTGGTATTGACTGTATTCCCCAAACTATACATTTCATACTCGTGACTCATTTATTTTGCAGCTGGAAGTTTGTACCTCTTAATCTCCCTTGAGTATTTTTGTTCTCCTCCATCTCATCCCCTTCTGGCAAACGCTTGTTTGTTCTCTGTATCTATAACTGTTTATATTTTGCATGGCTGTCTATTTGCTCTTTAGATTCACATACAAATGAAATCATACAGTCTTTGTCTTTCTCTGTCTGACTTATTTCACTGAGTAAAATGCCCTCTAGATCCGTCCATATTGTCACAAATGGTAAGCTTTAATTCTTTTTTATGGCTAAGTAATATAGCTATATAATCTATATACCTACCTATATACCACCTCTTCTTTATCTGTTCACCTAATGATGGGCACTTAGTCAGCTTCCATATCTTGGCCATTATAAATAATGCTGCAATGAATATTGGGGTACATACATCTTTTCTTGCTAATGTTTTCTCTTTTCTTCAGAAGGGAAAATAGAAATATCCAGGAGGGAAATGGCTGTATCATATGGGTCCTGATACAGCAGGGTGAGGGCTTGCTGCGTTCCTGGGGCTAAGTCTCCTCCTGTGGGGGGGCAGGCAGCAGATTCCAGGGCTAGTGCCAGTGTACTGGTGTGGTGGCTGGGTCCTGAGCCCTCTGGTGGACGGGGCTGGGCCCTGGGTGGCTGTGGGTTCAGTGGGCCCTCAGGCTGCTGGTGGGTAGGGTTGCTTGGCTTGAGGCATTCTAGTAATGGTACCCACAGGTTGGTGTGCAGTTCTGCGTCTTGGCCCTAAAAAGCTAGAGGAAGCGTTCCAAAATGTCCCCTGCCAGCACCACTGTCTTAGTGGTAGAATGTGCTCCCCCATATGGCTGCTGCCAGTGCTTATGGCCCCAGGGTGAGCTCCAGTTGCCTCCTGCTTCTCTGGGAGGCTCTCTAAGATCCATTGGTATGCCTGACTCCAGCTGTTTTCAGATTATTGCCACTGCTTTGGGTCCTGGAATGTGTGAGTTTGTGTGCACCTTTTAAGAGTGAGTACACCCGTGGTGGATAAGTCAATGTATGGCAAAACCAATTTAAATTAAAAAAAAAAAAAAAGAGTGAGTCTTTATTTCCCACAGCCTTCTGACTCTTCTGAAAGTAAGCTCTGCTGGCCTTGAAAACCAAGTGTTCTGGAGGCTTGTCTTTCTGGTGCAGGACTGGGGAGCTGATTCAGGGATTAGACCCCTTGCTTCTTGGAGAAAACCTCTGTAATTATAATTATTCTTCCATTGTGGGTCACACACCCGGGGTATGAATCTTATTTCCCCACTTCTCTTTTTTTCCTTTTGCTCCTTCTTTATATTTTTAGTTATAGGAGAACTTTTCTGCTAGTCTTCAGTCTTTCTCATCAATATTTGCTCTGTAAATAGCTGTGGTCTTGGTGTGTTCATGGGAGGACTTGAGTTCAGAGTCTTACTACTCTGCCATCCTGGCCACAGAATTGGTACTGACTCGTGCTGGAGGTAACTACAAAAAGTTAATGGACACCAACCAGAATTGGCCTTGTTTCATGAAGAGAAACAGGATTCTCATAGGAGCATACAGAGGGAGAATCTCTTTGTAGCTAAAAAGTTAAAGTGATGGAAAGTCCAGGGATTCGGGATCTTTCAAAGTTAAAAAATATAACTATCTGTGCCTCAAACAGCAAAAGGTAACATGATACCTAGAGTTATCCTGTGGCAGATTCATGTTGATGTATGGCAAAACCAATACAATATTGTAAAGTAATTAACCTCCAATTAAAAAAAATAAATTAAAAAAAATTTAAGAAAAGATTAGGTCAAAGACATCTATTGTTTCTGTTATTTCAGTTTCCTTCCTGAAGCCATTTAAACTTTTTGACTTAAAAGATATAGGCCTAACTTAGAAGCCAGTAAATAAAGGAGGGATATTAAAGAATCTGCCTGCAATGCAGGAGACCTGGGTTCAATGCCTGGATTGGGAAGATCCTCTGGAGAAGGGAATGGCAACTCATTTCAGTATTCTTGCCTGGAATATTACATGGACAGAGGAGCCTGGCGGGCTACACTCCATGAGGTCACAAAGAGTCAGACATGACTGAGCGACTAACACTTCCACTTCATTATAATAATGGCTTATTGAGATATTTGGGCGTGCTACCTTTTACATGTACTAAACCCTTGAAAATTTGTACTGTCAATGAAACCATTAACCTTTCTATAACAGGCCTCATGTTTGACCCCTAGAGCAGCACTGGTGCCCACAGACTGTCACTGGCAGAAAGTGGGTTGTGGAAGCTGCCTAGTCCCCAAAGAGAGAACACTCTCCACTCATCCCACCTCAGAGTTACTCATGTAAGAAAGGAAAAAGATATTTTGAAGCAGGAACTGTGGTGAGCAGTAAATAAAGGAGGGAGTCCCCAAAGGCAGAAACTAGGGGGAGCCAGACAGATGAACCAAGTAAACTACCCCACAGCCTGGGGAGGAAATTTTGTGTGATTTCTGTCCACTGAGCTTTGATAACTGCTATGAAACACTGACTACTCTGTTTCCCATTCTTTCCTTTTTCGATATGCTCATTTTAATATGGTTATAGCTGTTCCTATGTTATCAGTATATATTAGAAGAGAGAGAACTAGCTTGTCAGTTAGTCAACAGATTGATTTTGAAGAGCCAATCCAGATATGATGAAGAGAAATGCCCATTACAAAATCCAGGATTTTGGTCTGGATGTAGTGAATTTAAAGATACTTAGGTAACCAGAATAGTTAACTGAGGGAAATTCTGAAAGCCCCTAGTGTATATTTTCTCATGATTTCTTTAGTAACAGATACTCTCACTTTTGCTAGACTCATTATCATTCAACAGAAGACTATGGTTCCTAGTCTCTTTTACTGCTAAATGTGATCCTGTGGCCAAATTTGACCAAGAGCCCATGAGAGACATTGATGTATGAAGATTTCAGGTTTTCTCCTTAAAGGTGCTTTTGCTGGACTTGGTCTCCTCATAATCAGCTATGAAATGACAAAACCCCAAACTGCTGTGAAGGTGTTATGTTAAAGATGGCAAAACTTCACTCCTAGCCTAAGAGCACTGAACCTTGACATGGGTCACTCTAGGTGCTGGTTAAGAACAGGCTGCAACTGGCAAGGAGGAAAACAGGGCAGTTAAGGAGACAGGGAAGAATTTGAACAAGAAGTTAAGATGATGACTTAGACAAAATAGTGGCAGTGGAGGTGATGAGAAGTACTCAGATTCTGAATATATTTTGATTTTAGAGTCAACAGGATTTCCTGACGTATTTACATGAAATGAGAGAAGAAATGGGGTAAAGAATGCTTTTTTAAAAAAAGATTTTTAGCATAAAGCAACTAAAAAGGTAAATTTCTATCATCTGAGATGAGGAAGACCACAGATAGAAATGTTTTGTAGGGAAAGATCACAAACTCATGTTTGGTCATGGAAAATTGGAGATGCCTCTTTGATAGCTAGAGCTTCCCAAGTGGCGTTAGCGGTAATGAACTTGTATGCCAGTGCAAGAGACATAAGACACATGCGTTTGATCCCTGAGTCAGGAAGATCCCCTGGAGGAGGGAATGGCACTCCAGTAGTCTTGCCTGGACAATCCCATGGACAGAGGAGCCTGGCAGGCTATAGTCCTTGGGGTTTCAAAGAGTCAGAACTGAAGTGACTCAGCATGCATGCTTTGAAATCTAAATCAAAATTGAAAAGTTGACAATATCCATCTAAAACTCAGCAAAACAATCTGGAACTTAAAACATACATTTAGGAATTGTCAGAAATTATTTTAAACTCATTTTCTCAACTTTTTAATTATAAAAATTTCAGTATAAAGAAAAATTGTTACATACATTCATAATTCATCCCCAAGTACTTCAATATGAATTTCCTTATTAGAATGGCATTCCACTAAAAAAATCACTCTATCAATGTCATACATAAGAAATTGGATATTTCCTCAAATAATTGGTAATTATTATCAAGGCTATATGCAAATTTTCCTATTTACCTCAAACATAACACTTATTACATTTTCTTTTTACAAATTAGAATATACTTAAGGTTCAAGCACTAGATTATTACATCTTTTAATGAAGAAGAGATCATATTTTTGCCATGGCATTGACTCTTCTAAATCACCAGACCAGTTTTCTCTAACATCTTACCTGATGTTTCATAGTTGTCTAATTTGTTTTTTTTCACTGCGCTATATAGCATACAGGATCTTAGTGCCCCAACTAGGGATAAACTCATGACCCCTGCAGCGGAATCAGTCTTATCACTGGATAGCCAATGAAATCTCTCATAGTCTTTTTCTTATGTCATTAACTTATTTTTATATCTCCTGCATTTTTGATAAACTGAAAGTTAGGTCTAATGTCTTAATTCTGTTTTGGCAAGATAATTTCATTAAAAGTTGTGTACTTTACATTGTGTTATAATTAGAAAGCACATAATTTCAGTTCTTTCCATTACTGGGGACTTTAATAAAGAAGAAAGTGAATTTACTTGTCATTCAACAGGACCAAATTTTATAATAATTTCAATTAAGACTTAGACACTTTAAATATGCTGCAATCATCTTCGCTGGACTTACTTTGTGAACAAAAGATCTTTGGATTTTAATTTGAGTCTGCAAATGAAAATAGAACTTGAAAGCTGATTTTTAAGTTATGCTTTAAGAACAATTGTCCTTTAAATGCATTTGGGATAAATGCAAAGGAGACAGACGTGGCACTTAGAATGAATCTTTGTACATTACATGAATAATGATAATTGTGGTGCCAGACTTTCACAGATGAGATAAATTTAATCGACAAATGGGCGGCCAGGGAAGTGACTTTCAAACCCACCTTTCACTTATTCAAGGTTATACCTATAATTTGTTTGCAATCATAATTTCTATGTCACCTTTAATATTATTCATTTCTTCTTTATGATACATACTCAACAACTATATAGTTATACAACATTGTCACCGAAATACAGTGTTTTTGTTTGTTTGTTTTTTCAGGGAGGGAGCATTTATATCTTACCTAATTAAGTAAAAAACAGAATTTACTAAGAAGCAAGAATAAGTTAGGCTGATTATAGTAAGTTTTTAAGTGATATGCTGCTGCTGCTGCTGCTGCTAAGTCACTTCAGTCGTGTCTGACTCTGTGTAACCCCATAGACGGCCCCCCACCAGGCTTCCCCGTCCCTGGGATTCTCCAGGCAAGAACACACTTTAAAAATATTTCAGTTGGAGGAGGTTTCAAAGCTTGGAATTATAAGGGACTTGTTAAAATTCATATTTATTAATATTTTTACTATTCAGTGAACAGATTTATTTTATTAATTTTGATTAGTGTCCAATTTATTTTCTTGCCATATATGCAACAGAGAGCAGTATTAAAGTGTTTGCCAAGATGAACAAAATCATTTTTCATCCTTTCAGATACATTAATCTAATCCAAGGAAAGTTTGTTTAGCTTGGGAGAGAGGTAAATAGTGCCATATCCAGAGATGCAAAACAAAAGATGAGATTGAAAAAACATGGTTTATAACAAAATTTCAAAGAACATTAGACATAAAAATTGTCAGAGAAAACACAGTTCACTTTGGTGGTTTGAATAAATGTGAAAAATACTCGTGTTCACCCTGCAGTAGCACACATTCGTATATTATACATGAACTCATTTGTTTAACAACATTTGTGAAGTCTGTGTGTGTGTGCTTGCTCAGGGACTGTCACCCACCAGGCTCCTCTGTCCATGGGATTCTTCAGGTAAAAACATCAGAAGAGGTTACCATTCCCTTCTCCGGGGGATATTGCGGATCCAGGAATCAAACCCATGCCTCCTGCATTGCAGGCAGATTCTTCACCATCTGAGCCATCAGGGAAGCCCATTTAAATGTTATAGAGGTCGCATTAAAAAAAGTAAAAAGAAACTGGTGAAATCCATTTATCAACATATTTTATTTCACATAATCTATTCAAAATATTATCGTTTCAGCATGTAATCAATGTAAAATTATTAATGAGATACTTGACATCATGTTTTCAGAGTAAAGTTTTAAAAATCCATTGTGTATTTTACACTTTTAGCTCATCTTAATCAGAACTAGTAATATTTTAAATGTTCAGTAGCCACATTCCACTAGTGACTACTCTATAAGATAGAACAGTTCTATTGTTGAATTGTAGAAATTGTGGATTGCATGTGTCTTTATCAATATTATTTGTTTAAAAAGTCTCTGGGATGGTCATGTACCCTCTACTATATTTAAAATGGATAAAGAACAAGGACCTACTATTTTCTACAGGCAAATCTGCTCAATGTTATATGGCAGCCTGGATGAGAGGGGAATCTGGGGGAGAATGGATACATGTATGTGTATGGCTGAGTCCTTTTTCTGTTCAACTGAAACTCTCACAACATTTTTAATTGGCTATAGCCCAATACAGAATAAAAAGGTAAAAATAAATGAATGAAAAGGAATGAAGTACAAATAAAAAAGTCTTTGCAATTACTTTACCCTTATCCCCTCGTTCACACTGTGTAGGTACCTACATTAGTTTCCAATGGCTGTTGGGACAAATTTTCACAAATTTAGTGCCTTAAAACAATACAAATGGATTGTCTTATAGTTCTTGAGGTCAGCGGTCTCAGGTGGGTCAGCAGGACTGTATTCTTTCTGGAACTTCTAAGGAAGACTCAGCTCTTCGCTTTTTGCAGCTCCTGATTCTGTTTGCACTCTGTTTGTGATAGCATCACTCCAGTCTCTACTTCCTTGGTCACATCTCCCTCTGAGACACTGACCCTCATGCCTCCTTCTTACATACACTTTGTGGTCACATTGGATCCACCTGGATCATCTAGAATAATATTCCCATCTCAAGATACTTAATCACATCTGCAAAATTTCATTTGCTCTGTAAATTAACATTCACAGGCTTGGGGGATTAAGAAATGGACATATTTAGGGGAGGCAATCTACTTACCACAGTACTCAGTTGGTTCAAGGCAACATTAAGTCTAGAAAATTCCCCAGGAACTATCAATAGAATTAGTCTTGGCTCAAAATTTGGCGTTTGAGTTCAAGTAATGTCACTGATATAAATGTAGTCCTTTGCCATAGACGTGTCTAAAATATTAGTGAGACAGTTTTTCACTTGGCAAATTACAGTAACCCATTAATTTTAAGCATTTAGCACTGGACAAATGTGTCAGTTCTCAAGTTTTGTTCAGTCTGATAATTTGTAGTTGTTTGCATGCATGATCTCACACTCTGGCTACCTCTAGTTTCTTCAGTTCTTGTCTCTCTCTTGCTTCCTCACCTGTCTCCACTGGACCTCATTTGATTCCCCTAAAATGCCCAGTTGCTGCCAGTGACAGAGCCTTTGCATACGAATTCTTTTGCTCAAGAAGGTCCTTACCTGCCTTAGTAGGTAAAGGACTTATTAGTTAAAGACTAATACAAGTTTTATGGCATTAAAAAAAAGCAGATCCCACTAAACTTCTCTCCTTCTTGTCTTTCCCTTTCTGTGTGTGAGTGTGTACATGTGTTTATGTAATAAGCATGAGGCACAGGCCTCAGCTTACAGTATCTTAAAAGATATTTTCCTTATTCTAAGCCCTGTTAGAGATAGGCAACTTCTCCTAGATTCCTATTCTCCAAAATGGCCAGACAGATATGAATCCAGACATAATTCAGGAACCTCATTTCCAATTCTTCATTTCACGTGGGGCCCAAGGCCTCCTCTGCTCCCCACATGTGGCTGTCAGAGCACAAGTGCTGTTAGACCACAGTCTCCCTCAGGCAGTGCAGCTTCAGCTCATTAGTTCACTGTTTCAGTATTAGATGGCCCTGCATTTCTCATTGTGTGGGATTTTTTTTTCTTTCTTACAAATTCAGTGTGCATATAAAAGAATGCTGCCCATGTTTTATCGCAGGGTCATCACTTTGCTGACAAAGTGATGGTCAAAGCTATGGTTTTTCCAGTATGAATGGTTTTTTCAGTATGTATGGTTTTTTCAGTATCATGAATGAATGTTAGAGTTGGACCATAAAGAAGGTTGAACACCAAAGAATTGATGCTTTCAAACTGTGATGCTGGAGAAGACTTTTTAAAAATATAAATTTATTTATTTTAATTTGAGGCTAATTACTTTACAATATTGTATTGGTTTTGCCACACATCAACATGAATTGGCCACGGGTGTACACGTGTTCCCCATCCTGAACCCCCCTCCCACCTCCCTCCTCATACCATCTCTCTGGGTCATCCCAGTGCACCAGCACCAAGCATCTCGTATCCTGCATATGAAGCGATTCGTTTCATATATGATATTATACATGTTTCAATGCCATTCTCCCAAATCACCCCACCCTCTCCCTCTCCCACAGAGTCCAAAAGACTGTTCTATACATCTGTGTCTCTTTTGGTGTCTTGCATACAGGGTGATCGTTACCATCTTTCTAAATTCCATATATATGCGTTAGTATACTGTATTGGTGTTTTTCTTTCTGGCTTACTTCACTCTGTATAATAGGCTCCAGTTTCATCCACCTCATTAGAGCTGATTCAAATGTATTCTATTTAATGGTTGAGTAATACTCCATTGTGTATATGTACCACAGCTTTCTTATCCATTCATCTGCTGACGGACATCTAGGTTGCTTCCATGTCCTGGCTACTATAAACAGTGCTGTGATGAACAACAGGGTACATGTGTCTCTTTCAATTCTGGTTTCCTCACTGTGTATGCCCAGTAGCAGGATTGCTGGGTCATAAGGCAGTTCTATTTCCAGTTTTTTAAGGAATCTCCACACTGTTCTCCATAGTGGCTATACTAGTTTGCATTCCCACCAACAGTGTAAGAGGGTTCCCTTTTCTCCACACCCTCCCCAGCATTTATTCCTTGTAGACTTTTGGATAGCAGCCATTCTGAGTCCCTTGGACAGCAAGGAGATCAAGCAAGTCAGTCCTAAAGAAAATCAATCCTGAATATTCACTGGAAAGACTGCTGCTGAAGCTTCAATACTTTGCCACATGATGTGAAGAGTCAACTCACTGGAAAAGACCCTGATGGTGGGAAAGATTGAGGGCAGGAGGAGAAGGGGGTGGCAGAGGATGAGTTGATTAGATAGCCTCACTGACTCAACAGACATGAATCTGAGCACACTCTGTGAGATAGGGAAGCCTGCGGAAGCCTGACATGTTGCAGTCCACGGGGTCACCGAATCAGACATGACTTAGTGACTGAGTAGCACTATTTTATTGCACACGTCTGGATTGCTCTGTGGGACATTTCTGGCTTTTCCTTTCACATTCTTAGAACCAGAAGTTCTTCATACTCATATATTTTTATCTATATTATCAAGCTTAATTCTGAAAACTACATTGTAATCCAAATTCTAGAGAGAAGAATGAACCATCTACATTCTGGAGAATAACAGTAGGTATATATAAATGAATAACTGAATTGTATTGCTGTACACCTGAAACTAATACTAACACAATGTAAGTCAAATACATTCCAATATAAAATAAAATTTAAATTAAAGACTAAAAAAAGAAACTAAGGACCTACTGTGTAACAGTACAGGGAACTCTACTCAGTATTCTGTAATAACATATATGGGAAGAGATTATAAGAAGAATGTGGTGGTTTATTCACTAAGTGGTATCTGACCCCATGGACTGTAGCCCACCAGTCTCCTCTGTCCATAGTATTTTCTAGGGAAGAATACCGGAGTGGGATGCCATTTCCCTCTCCAAGAAGAAGAATAGATACACGTATATGTATAACTGAATCAACTATATTCCAAAATCAAATAAAAATGTAAATAAATAAATACATAGACAGGACAAATATGCACACTCAAAAGGACTATTTTTGTCATTATTTCATTAAAACTCACATACATTAAGAAATGTCAGTCTTTATGTGAGAATTGGTAAACTCACACTGATATAAAAGCATTGAAACTTTCTAATAAACCAGAACCAATGTAAAACCAAAAAAAAATGGGGGGGGGTCCATGAATAAATGAAAACAAAACAGCAAATAAATAAGGAACGTAATGAATAACATCCTTGAGAAGGCTTTATATTTTCTTCTTCTAGTATATCTGGGACAGATTCTATGTCACTGACATTACCAGGCGTTTGGTGCTTAAGCTGCAGTCTTTTGATAGGCAGCTGCCGCTCTTAGGCTGGTTGCCTTCCAGAGTCAGAAAGCGGGGAGGAGGAAAGAGATGTTATTTTGACTGAAGTAAGATAGAAAGGGAGTTCACACCGAGGAACCCAAGGGCATAGTGGGAGACTGGCATGCTTGGCCCAGGGCTTACCAGATGGTGCTTGTATTAAAGAATCCATCTGCCAAAGCAGGAAATGGAAGAGATGTGAGTTTGATCCCTGGGTTGGAAAGATCCCCATGACAACCTATTCTATTCTACTACTCTTGCCTGGAGAATCCCACGGACAGAGGAGCCTGGCAGGCTACTTTTCATAGGGTCACAAAGGGTTGGACAGGACTGAAGTGACTTAGTATATATATATATATATATGCTTGGGGCCCCTATATTTCCATCTGAAAATATTTTGTGGAGTGTTGTATGCGTGTTGCACAGTCAGCCTGCCCAAGAATTTTTACTACTGGTTATTTGAAGTAGATACATTTACACACAGTACTGTGCCCATTACATAATTTTGCAGTTGCACATGAATTTTTTTCTGGGTGTTTGCTGAAGTGCCAGGAGAGAGTAATATAATATTTAGAAATCATTTAAAAATGCACAGAAGGTGACGCATCAGTTGAACAAATTCAATCTTAGAAGGACATCAGGAAAAGAAATATATAATTAAGCTGTCTATGTGCCTATTTCTTTACATTGAAAAATTAGGTTAAATATCCTGGCTTTTATTCCTCTTTCACTTCTGCTTTCCTCCTCCTCTCCCTCTCCTCCTGCCCACATATCTCACGGTATCTTATCCTTTCTCTTTGTCATCCTTTTTCTTATCCCAGGGCTGGGAGACATGACAGCTGGCCTGAAATGGTAAATAGGCAGATGATGACTATCTTTTTTGGTGAGGATGAGGACATGGAGTTTGAAAGGAAGTGGGACATCAAGGACAACCTCAGGTGCTTCTGGACTAAGAACACGGGTAGGCAGAGAATGGCTTGACTGAGAATGGGAGCACGTCTGGAGATGCAGATGAGGGAGATGAGGAGACTACCAGAAGTCCATTTACAACATATTTCATTTGAGACATCAGTTAACCAAGTGAAGATGTAGCATACAGCATTGAAACATGGAGTTCAGGAGTGAGGTCCAGGTTGGATGCAAACTGCAGCATTTTCGCCCTGAGGATACTGGTGAAAGCCCTGGGACTGAATGAGATCATCAAAGAAGGAGGGGTGGGTAAAGGGAGAAGTGTGATCCCTGAGCCTGGGGGTCAGTCTGACCATTTTCAACTGAGAAAAATTCTCCTTTCCTCTCCTTCCCCTTCTCCCTTCCCCTCCTCTGTCTCCTCTGCCTCCTTCCCAGTTCTAAAACCCCCATTACTTTAATCTCTTAGGAGGTAAGGTAGTTACATTGACCAGTCATAAAACTTCAGAAGAGAAGAGGCATAACTGATTGAGATAATAATTTGCTACTTAACCATTATTGTTGCTCTCTAACTCTTAAAGTATAATTTAGATGCTAAATAGAATTTAAAATTCTAATGTTATACAACTTAAGAACTGCATCTTGTTCATGTTATAAATATTTTAAAAAATATTCCCTTAAATTCTCCAGTAGTTATTCCTCTATGACTCATCGCATCTCAAAATTTCTGCTACATGTACAGCTTGATCAATGTTTTGTGAAGATTAGCATTCACCGTGTGTTATACACGAGTCTAAACTGCTCAGCAGCACAATAACCCAATGATTTGTGGATGAGCGCACTTCCATTCTTGGTTGAGCGCAGCTTTAAGAGAGATCCCTGTGGTCAGGGATCTGCTCTTATCCAGGTTTTATCTCTGACTCAGCAAGGTGAAACTTCTAGTTGACATATATATCTCCATTCTTTTTCAGATTATTTTCCCATACAGGTCATTACAGAGAATGGAGTCGAGTTCCGTCTGATATACAATAGGTCCTTGCTGCTGCTGCGTCGCTTCAGTCGTGTCCAGTTCTGTGTGACCCGTCCACCAGGCTCCCCCATCCCTGGGATACTCCAGGCAAGAACACTGGAGTGGGTTGCTGTTTCCTTCTCCAACAATAGGTCCTTACTAGTTATCTATTTTATATATAGTAGTTCAGTTCAGTCACTCAGTCATGTCTAACTCTTTGCGACCCCATGAACTGCAGCATGCCAGGCCTCCCTGTCCATCACCAACCCCTAGAGTTTACCCAGACTCATATCCTTTGAGTCGGTGATGCCATCCAATCATCTCATCCTGTCATCCCCTTCTCCTCCTGCCTTCAATGTTTCCCAGCATCAGGGTCTTTTCACATGAGTCAGTTCTTCACATCAGGTGGCCAAAGTATTGGAGTTTCAGCTTCAGTATCAGTCCTTTCAAAGAACACTCAGGACTGATCTCCTTTTGGAAGGACTGGTTGGATCTCCTTGCAGTCCAAGGGACTCTCAAGAGTCCTCTCCAACACCATATTTCAAAACCATCAATTCTCCAGTGCTCAGCTTTCTTTAGAGTCCAACTCTCACATCCATACATGACTACTGGAAAAACCATACCCTTGACTAGATGGTCCTCTGTTGGCAAAGAATATCTCTGCTTATTAATATGTTGTCTAGGTTGGTCATAGCTTTTTTTCCAAGGAGCAAGTTTCTTTTAATTTCATGGCTGCAGTCATCATCTGCGGTGATTTTGGAACCCCCCAAAATAAAGTCAGCCACTATTTTGCAATCTATTTGCCATGAAGTGATGGGACCAGATGCCATGATCTTAGTTTTCTGAATGTTGAGCTTTAAGCCAACTTTTCCACTCTCCTCTTTCACTTTCGTCAAGAAGCTCTTTAGTTCTTCACTTTCTGCTATAATGGTGGTGTCATCTGCATATCTGAGGTTATTGATATTTCTCCCAACAGTCTTAATTCCAGCTTGTGCTTCATCCAGCCCAGCGTTTCTCATGATGTACTCTGCATATAAGTTAAATAAGCAGGGTGACAATATACAGCCTTGATGTAGTCCTTTTCCTATTTAGAACCAACCTATTGTTCCATGTTCAGTTCTAACTGTTGCTTCTTGACCTACATACAGATTTCTCAGGAGGCAGGTCAGATGGTCTGGTATTCCCATCTCTGTTAATCCCAAACTCTCAATTTACCCCTCTCCCCACATTTCCCCTTTGGTAAGCATAAGTTTGTTTTCTAAATCTGTGAGTTTGTTTCTGTTTTGTAAATAGGTTTATTTGTATTATTGTTTTAGATCCCATGTGTAAGTGATATCATATGGTATTTCTCTTCTTCTATCTGACTTATTTTACTTAGTATGATAATGTCTAGGTCCATCCATGTTGCTGCAAATGACATTATTCCATTCTTTTTTATGGCTAAGTAATATTTAATCTTGAAGTGATCTCTAGTCTTCCCCATTCTATTGTTTTCCTCTATTTCTTCGCATTGAACCCTGAGGAAGGCTTTCTTATCTCTCCTTGCTATTCTTTGGAACTCTGCATTCAAATGTGTATATCTTTCCTTTTCTCCTTTGCTTTTTGCTTTTCTTCTTTTCACAGCTATTTGTAAGGTCTCCTCAGACGGCCATTTTGCTTTTTTGCGTATCTTTTTCTTGGGGATGGTCTTGATTCCTGTCTCCTGTACAGTGTCATGACCCTCTGTCCACAGTTCATCAGGCACTCTGTCTATCAGATATAGTTCCTTAAATCTATTACCTAAGAGAAGCAGAAAATATTAAGAAGAGGTGGCAAGAATACACAGAAGAACTGTACAAAAAAATCTCCACAACACAGATAATCACGTAGTGTGATCACTCACCTAGAGCCAGAGATCCTAGAATGTGAAGTCAAGTGGGCCTTAAAAAGCATCACTATGAACAAAGCTAGTGGAGGTGATGGAATTCCAGTTGAGCTATTTCAAATCCTGAAAGATGATGCTGTGAAAGTGCTGCACTCAATACGCCAGCAAATTTGGAAAACTCAGCAGTGGCCACAGGATTGGAAAAGGTCAGTTTTCATTCCAATCCCAAAGAAAGGCAATGCCAAAGAATGCTCAAACTACCAAACAACTGAACTCATATCACACACTAGCAAAGTGATGCTCAAAATTCTCCAAGCCAGGCTTCAGCAATATGTGAACCATGAACTTCCAGATGTTCAAGCTGGTTTTAGAAAGAGCAGAGGAACCAGGCATCAAATTGCCAACATCCGATGGATCAACAAAAAGGCAAGAGAGTTCCAGAAAAACATCTATTTCTGCTTTATTGACTATGCCAAAGCCTTTGACTGTATGGATCACAAGAAACTGTGGACAATTCTTCAACAGATGGGAATACCAGACCACCTGACCTGCCTCTTGAGAAACCTGTATGCGGGTCAGGAAGCAGCAGTTAGAACTGGACATGGAACAACAGACTGGTTCCAAATAGAAAAAGGAGTACGTCAAGGCTGTATATTGTCACCCTGCTTATTTAACTTATACGCAGAGTACATCATGAGAAACACTGGGCTGGAAAAAGCACAAACTGGAATGAAGATTGCTGGGAAAATATCAATAACCTGAGATATGCAAATGACACCACCCTTATGGCAGAAAGTGAATAGGAACTAAAAAGCCTCTTGATGAAAGTGAAAGAGGAGAGTGAAAAAGTTGGCTTAAAGCTCAACATTCAGAAAACTAAGATCATGGCATCTGGTCCCATCACTTCATGGGAAATAGATGGGGAAACAGTGGAAACAGTGTCAGACTTTATTTTTGGGGGCTCCAAAATCACTGCAGATGGTGATTATAGCCATGAAATTAAAAGACACTTACTCCTTGGAAGGAAAGTTATGACCAACCTAGACAGCATATTGAAAAGCAGAGACATTACCTCGTCAACAAAGGTCCATCTAGTCAGTTCTGTTCAGTTCAGTTCAGTTCAGTCGCTCAGTCTTGTCCGACTCTTTGCGACCCCATGAATTGCAGCACGCCAGGCCTCCCTGTCCATCACCATCTCCCGGAGTTCATTCAGACTCACATCCATCAAGTCGGTGATGCCATCCAGCCATCTCATATTCTGTCATGCCCTTTTCCTCCTGCTCCCAATCCCTCCCAGCATCAGAGTCTTTTCCAATGAGTCAACTCTTTGCATGAGGTGGCCAAAGTACTGGAATTTCAGCTTTAAGCATCATTCCTTCCAAAGAAATCCCAGGGTTGATCTCCTTTAGAATGGACTGGTTGGATCTCCATGCAGTCCAAGGGACTCTGTAAAGTCTTCTCCAACACCACAGTTCAAAAGCATCAATTCTTCGGCACTCAGCTTTCTTCACAGTCCAACTCTCGCATCCATACATGACCGCTGGAAAAACCATAGCCTTGACTAAACAGACCTTTGTTGGCAAAGTAATGTCTCTGCTTTTGAATATGCTATCTAGGTTGGTCATAACTTTCCTTCCAAGGAGTAAGCATCTCTTAATTTCATGGCTGCAGTCACCATATGCAGTGATTTTGGAGCCCAAAAAGATAGAGTCTGACACTGTTTCTACTGTTTCCCCATCTATTTCCCATGAAGTGATGGGACTGGATCCATGATCTTCGTTTTCTGAATGTTGAGCTTTAAGCCAACGTTTGCACTCTCCTCTTTCACTTTCATCAAGAGGCTTTTTAGTTCCTCTTCACTTTCTGCCATAAGGGTGGTGTCACCTGCATATCTGAGGTTATTGATATTTCTCCCAATCTTGATTCCAGCTTTTGCTTCTTCAAGCCCAGTGTTTCTCATGTTGTAGTGTGCACAGAAGTTAAATAAGCAGGGTGACAATATACAGCCTTGACGTACTGCTTTTTCTATTTGGAACAAGTCTGTTGTTCCATGTTCAGTTCTAACTGTTGCTTCCTGACCTGATATAGGTTTCTCAAGAGGCAGGTCAGGTTGTCTGATATTCCTATCTCTTTCAGAATTGTCTACAGTTTCTT
Organism: Capra hircus; assembly: GCF_001704415.2. NCBI lineage: Eukaryota > Metazoa > Chordata > Mammalia > Artiodactyla > Bovidae > Capra > Capra hircus. Next base: position 75,119,870 of record NC_030808.1, read on the forward strand.
GTGATCCACACAGTCAAAGGCTTTGGCATAATCAATAAAGCAGAAATAGATGTTTTTCTGGAACTCTTTTGCTTCTTCCATGATCCAGCGGATGTTGGCAATTTGATGCCTGGTTCCTCTGCCTTTTCTAAAACCAGCTTGAACATCTGGAAGTTCACAGTTCACGTATTGCTGAAGCCTGGCTTGGAGAATTTTGAGCATTACTTTACTAGCATGTGAGATGAATTCAATTGTGAGGCAGTTTGAGCATTCTTTGGCATTGCCTTTCTTTGGGATTGGAATGAAAACTGACCTTTTCCTGTCCTGCGGCCACTGCTGAGTTTTCCAAATTTGCTGGCATATTAAGTGCAGCATTTTCACAGCATCATCTTTCAGGTTTTGAAATAGCTCAACTGGAATTCCATCACCTCCACTAGCTCTGTTCATAGTGATGCTTTCTAAGGCCCACTTGACTTCACATTCTAGGATCTCTGGCTCTATGTGAGTGATCACACTACGTGATTATCTTGGTCATGAAGATCTTTTGGTTTTTCCATCAGTCATGTATGGATGTGAGAGTTGGACTCTAAAGAAAGCTGAGCGCTGTGATGCTTTTGAACTGTGGTGTTGAAGACTCTTGAGAGTCCCTTGGACTGCAAGGAGATCCAATCAGTCCATCTAAAGGAGATCAGTCCTGGGTGTTCACTGGAAGGACTGATGTTGAAGCTGAAACTGCAATACTTTGGCCACATGATGCGAAGAGCTGACTTATTTAAAAAGACCCTGATCCTGGGAAAGATTGAGGACAGGAGGAGAAGGGGACAACAGAGAATTGGATGGTTGGATGGCATCATTGACCCAATGGACATGGGTTTGGGTGAACTCCGGGAGTTGGTGGAGGCCTGGCGTGCTGCAATTCATGAAGTCACAAAGAGTCTGACTCGACTGAGTGACTGAACTGAACTGAATATTCCATCACATATGTATAACTGCATCCCTCTACTGTAAGCCTGAGACTAGCACAGCATTGTAAATCAACTATGCTGCAATATCAAGTGAAAATTATAATAAAAATAAAAATAAAAATATTGTCCTCACCCTCAATGGCCTCCTTCCCTGAAAAGGGCCTTTCTCCCTGGATCCCTGGCAACCTATTTTTCCCACAATATTCTGTGTATTTAGTGAGCTCCTCTGTCACCAGGGGAACAAACTGGCTTTAGAATGACAGGTCAGTCATAGAAGACAAAATGGTCAAGATGAGTAGATCTAGAAAAAGACAGGTTTTAAAGAGAAATTTGACTTTAAAGTCTGCTTCTAGATGGAGATGACAGCTTGCCCCAGTCATCTGATAAACCAAAAAAGCAAAATAAGCAAGCAATAAGTATATATGTATATTTTTGTGAGGTAAACGTGAGGATCAGGCATGATACTTCTCTTTCTAGCATGAAATATCTAAAAAAACCAACTCAAATTACACTATTGTTTTCACATGAGTCTTGCTTTCCCTCTACTCTGAACCAGCAGCAAAGCTACCTGAGTTCGCATTTTGTTGTTGTTGCTAACTTGCTAAATCCTGTTAAACTCTCTCTGATCTCATGGATTGCAGCATGCTAGGGCCTGTGTCCTCCACTATTTCCCAGAGTTTGCTCAAATTCATGTCCACTGAGTCAGGGATTCTATTTAACCATCCCATCCTCTGCCACCCCCTACTCCTTTTGACTTCAGTCTTACCAAGCATCAGGATCTTTTTCATATGTGGCCAAAGGATTTAGCTCTGCAATTAAACAGCTGCATGACCTTAGTTCAGTTCAGTTCACTTCAGTTCAGTCCCTTGGTTGTCCGATTGTTTTGTGACCCCATGGACTGCAGCACACCAGGCCTCCCTGTCCATCACAAGCTTCTGGAGTTTACTCAAACTCATGTCCATCGAGGCGGTGATGCCATCCAATCATCTCATCCTCTGTTATCCCCTTCTCCTCCTGCCTCCAATCTTTCCCAGCATCAGGTCTTTTCACATGAGTCAGTTCTTCACATCAAGTGGCTGAAGTATTGGAGTTTCAGCTTCAGCATCAGTCCTTCCAAAGAACACTCAGTACTCATCTCCTTTTGGATGGACTGGTTGGATCTCCTTGCAGTCCAAGGGACTCTCAAGAGTCTTCTCCAATACCATAGTTCAAAACCATCAATTCTTTGGGGCTCAGCTTTCTTTATAGTCCAACTCTCAAATCCATACATGACCACTGGAAAAACCATAGTTTGACTAGATGGACCTTTGTTGGAAAAGTAATGTCTCTGCTTTTTTTAATATGTGTCTAGGTTGGTCATAGCTTTTCTTCCAAGGAGCAAGCCGTTTTTAATTTCAAGGCTGCAGTCAGCATCTGCAGTGACTTTGGAGGCCCCTTGGAACTCTGCATTCAAATGGGTATATCTTTCATTTTCTCCTTTGCCTTTCACTTCTCTTCTTTTCTTAGCTATTTGTAAGGCCTTCTCAGAAAACCATTTTGCCTTTTTGCATTTATTTTTCTTGGGGATGTTCTTGATCCCTGACTCCTGTGCAATGTCACCAACCTCTGTCCATAGTTCTTTAAACACTCTGTCTATCAGATCTAGTCCCTTGAATCTATTTGTCACTTCCACTGTATAATTGTAAAAGTTTTGATTTAGTTCATACCTGAATGGTCTGGTGGCTTTCCCCACTTTCTTCAATTAAAGTCTGAATTTGACAATAAGGAGTTCATGATCTGAGCCACAGTCAGCTCCTGGTCTTCTTTTTGCTGACTGTATAGCGCATCTCCATCTTTGGCTGCAAAGAATATAATAATCTGATTTCGGTATTGACCATCTAGTTATGTCCATGTGTAGAGTCTTCTCTTGTGTTGTTGGAAGAGGGTGTTTGCTATGACCAGTACATTCTCTTGGCAAAACTCTGTTAGCCTTCACCCTGCTTCATTCTGTACTCCAAGGCCAAATATGCTTGTTACTCCAGATATTTTTCAGTCCTACTTTTACATTCCAGTCCTGTATAATGAAAAGGACATCTTTCTTTATGTTAGTTCTAGGTCTTGTAGGTCTTCATAGAACTGTTCAACTTCAGCTTCTTTAGTATACTAGTCAGGGCATAGACTTGGATTATTGTGATATTGAATGGTTTGCCTTGGACAGGAACAGAGATCAATTTGTAATTTTTAAGATTGCATCCAAGTACTGCATTTTGGACTCTTTTGTTGACCATGATGGGTACTCCATTTCTTCTAAGGAATTCTTGCCCACAGTAGTAGATATAATGGTCATTTGAGTTAAATTCACCCATTCCAGTCCATTTTAGTTCACTGATTCCTAAAATGTCGATATTCCCTCTTGTCATTTCCTGTTTTACCACTTCCAATTTGCCATGATTCAAGGACCTTTCATTTCACTTTCCTATGCAATATTGCTCTTTACAGCATCAGACTTCCATCACCAGTCACATCCACAACTGGGTGTTGTTTTTGCTTTGGTTCCATCTCTTCATTCTTTCTGGAGTTAGTTCTCTACTGACCTCCAGGTGCATACTTGGCACCTATTGACCCGGGGAGTTCATCTTTCAGTGTCCTATCTGTTGCTTATCCTTGTCATTTCATCCTTTGAGTCTTTTGTTTCTTAACCAATGAAAAAGAAGGGTTGGATAAGATGGTTTCAAAGACTCCGATAGCTATAAAGTCGTCTTGTGCTGTGGCATTATACCTTCTTCATTTGTCTAGGGTCCTTAGCCAAACCCAATCTTACTTTAAAAATAGCTTTTCAAACCATTTATAAAGAGGCAGTTTATATTATGGTCTAAACCAGTAATTTTAAAACAGTAATATCCATCTGAATCATCTGGGGATTTTATTAAAATGAAGATTCTGATTCTATAAGACAGGGATGGGTCCTGAGGTTCTGCGTTTCTAACAAGCTCCCAAGAGATGCTGATTCTGCACGTTTAAGCACCACACGTGCTAAATTTGCTAAATTGATCAGCAAAGATCTCAATAATCATGAGGGTTCCCATTTTATAGACACATTCACACGTGTAGTCTCTCTCAAACACACAGTTATGATGACCCAATGTTTTGTTTTAAAGATTAAGTTTAAATTTTTTTTCCTTTAAGCTAAAACGTCAAACCAAATCAATTTACAAACCAAATGAAACCAAATAAATTAGAATAATTTCAGTTAATCATCAGAATATTTTATTTGCATTCAAAAGTAAATACATTTAGTTGTAATTGCTTTTTATATAATTTAGTGATTTGACTTAATTTGGCTAGTCTCCTGTCAATCCAATAAAAATATGATATGCTGTCTCAACTTGCAAAAGAACACCAGGTGCCACATTCACTCTTTAGAAAGTCATCCTAACAATGCTATTGGGAATAGTTACTGTATGAAAAGACCCAGTACAGATGTTATGGGGTTTATTTTTAATTTCTGTTAAACTTTCTCCTTCCTCTCAATCTAATTTATGTCAGGTACTAAACCTATGAAATTCATATTTGGACAGCTTGTCTCTACCTTGAAGCTAAAGAACTGGAAGATATTTTATTAACTATGGCACACCACTCTCCCCTCAAGAAAAACCATACACACACACCACATACCACACAACTGACTTCCCTCAAAAATAATCAGCCAAAATGCAAAGGCAATATTATAGCTAAACTCAATTAATGATTGCTTCTGAGAGGAGGTTTTACATTTTTAACCTGATAACTATGCTCTATTCTTGAAGATGAAATTTTTTTCTGAACACCTGCAACTAACATGACCAAATGTTTCTTGTAATTACACAAGTGATTCCATCTAAATAAGTACTTCCTAGACTCAAACTCCAGTTAAGAGGGATCTACTAAGTCTTTGAATTCACAAGTTAGATTCTCCTCCTAATGAAAAATTAAAGACTTATGTCAGTTCAGGTTCTAGAATTATTTTATTGTTATTATTGCTATTATTATTGTGTCCCTGGTGTCTCAGATGGTAAAGAATCTGCCTGCAATGTGGGAGAACTGGGTTCGATCCCTGGGTTGGGAAGATCCCTTGGTGAAGGAAATGACAACCCATTCCAATATTCTTGCCTAGAGAATCCCATGGACAGAGGAGCCTGGCACACTACAGTGCTTGGGATTGCAAAGGGTCAGATCAACCGAGTGACTAACACACAACTTGCTGTTATTATTCTTGTTGTCCTTATGGTGGGAGAGATCCGAGATTCTGACAGAGCTAGTGAGGAGAGCTGAATGCTTTTACTAGATGGAGAGTGTGAAACAAAAGAATCAGCTAGGGAACTTTGTCTAAAAAACAGTCTTGTTATTTCCTTCCATCTGAAGCCTTTTATCTCTGGAATTCAGATTCATTAGGTCTGAGCTGAATCTCCACAACTGAAATTTTAACAAGCATCCTATGTGAGTCTGATGCAAATATGCATGAGATCATACTGTGATAGTGATTTCATTACTCAAAGTATATTTGCTCTTGAATCATTTAATTTAAAAGCTGCCATCTGAAGATGTGTCTGTTTAGAGTAGCAGAGACTCTCAGTGATGTAGACAGTCACTGTTCACATCAAACTCTGTACTGAAGAGAGAGCCTCTTCTGAGCATGAAAGGTATTTGGAACCATACATCTTGATCATTCAAACTTGTTAAAAGATTCCTTCGCACTTTCTAGAGCTGGTGTAGCTTTCATTTTAACATTTGCCATTGCTTAAATTTCTCAGGAGGCTTTGCTATTATTTTTTAATTGAATAAGGGCTTCCCTTGTGACTCAGCTGGTAAAGAATCTGCCTGCAATGTAGGAAACCCCGGTTCGACTCTTGGGTCAGGAAGATCTGCTGGTGAAGGAATAGGTTACCTACTCCAGTTTCTCCTAATGAAAATTTGGGAACTTATGTCAGTTCAAGTTCTAGAATTACTTTATTGTTATTATTGCTATTAGTATTGGGCTTCCTTGGTAGCTCAGATGGTAAACAATCTGCCTGCAATGTGAGAGACCTAGGTTCTATCCCTTAGTTGGGAAGATCTCCTGGAGAAGGGAAAGGCTACCCATACCAGTATTCTGGCCTGGAGAATTCCATGGACTATCCATGGGGTCGCAAAGAGTCGGATGCGACTTTCATTTGCTAGGGCAATAAAACAAATCCATTTCAACAGGAGTACATATATTTTGTTTACTTAAAATTCCCGAATGAGAGAAATGGCTTCCGACACACTATATATACAATTAGGCTCTATAACACTTAAAGATCAACATGCTATATTAATACAATTTTAAATCTCTTTGATGAAATATAAGTGTAGAAAGAAAAATAGGCAATAGTCTAACCAATTTCCTAGAACTAATTATAAAAATGTGTGTAGACATATTTTCATATAGCCTTTTATAGGGCAATTTAAAAATAACTATGAGTAAAATGTTATTAAAAATTGTTCTCCTCTAGAGGTTTCAATGTGAGTGAAAGGTTGGAATAGAGGAAGTGCTAGAAAAGCATACACTGACTTTTAGAGCTTAACGGGGCCTTTGAGAGCAGGAATAAGGAGACCTCGATTCTACAACTAGGTTTGCCTATGACTCATTAACAGAAGACAAGTTATATCTCCTTTCTAGATCTATTTTCTTCTCCAATTTGGCTTCTTATGAGTGAGATTATTCAATTAAGTGGTTTCCAGCTTGGAAACCACTTTCTGGAACCAGAGATAGCTTAAGTATTTGAAAAATACTTATCAAAAAACAAAACAAAATAACATATCACAGACCTACATACACACGTACAGAGAAATATGTACTCAGAGTAAAATTAAGAAGAATATTGAATGTCAATTTGTTTTTCATCTTGATTAGAGTTAAGTTACTTAGTTGCACAATACTATCCTACGCAGGTCAGAAAATTTGCTGGTGACTTCATGAGAATTCATAGATCAGGAAAGTAGGCCAGTTACTTTTACTCGTGTCGCAGATCAGAGAAGTCAAATTGAAAAACAACAGCAAACCAGTTTATTCTAGTGAAAACCAGGCAGCCACCTATTTGGCTAGAAATCTTGTTTTTTATTTATGTTTATTTCCATGAAAATAAACATAGTCTTAAGACTCTACACAAAAACTATTAGAACTGATAAATTAATTCAGTAAGGCAGCAGAATACAAGATTAACAAACAGAAACCTGTTGCATTTCTCCTTACTAACAAATATCAGTAAGAGAAGCAGACAAACAAAAAATCCCTTCAAAAATCAGGCAAGAAACATATAGGAATAAACCTGACCAAAGAGGTGAAAGACAGATATTGAGAACTATAAAACACTGATAAACTGGAGATTTGTCTCTTATATGATGTTATGCATGTTTCAATGCCATTCTCCCAAAGCATCCCACCCTCTCCCTCTCCCACAGAGTCCAAAAGACTGTTCTATACATCTGTGTCTCTTTTGCTGTCTTGCATCCAGGGTTATTGTTACCGTCTTTCTAAATTACATGTATATGCGTTAGTATGCTGTATTGGTGTTTTTCTTTCTGGCTTACTTCACTCTGTATAGTCAGTCCCAGTTTAAAGTAAAGTAAAAAAAAAAAATACTGAAGGGAGAAGAACAACAACAACAAAAAAACATTGATAAAATAAGCTGAGGATGACTCACAGAAATGAAAAGATATACTATGCTCTTGGATTGAAAAAATTAATATTGCTGAAATGGTCATACTACCCAAACCAATCTACAGATTTAATGTGACCCTTATCAAATTACCCATGACATTTCCACAGAATTGGGACAGATCCTAAAATTTACATGGAACCAAAAGATCAAGAATTACCAAATCAATCCTGAGAAAAATTAATAAAGTTGGAGGCATAACCCTCCCAGATGTGTGTGAGCTTTTTGCGTGCTCAGTCATGCCCAACTCTTTTTGACCCCAGCAGCCTCTCCTGTCCATGGGATTCTCCAGGCAAGAATACTGGAGTGGGTTGCTATTTCCTTCTCCATGGATATCTTCCTGACCCATGGATCGAACTAGTGACTTCTGCATCTCCTGTATTGGCAGGCAGATTCTTTTACCACTGAGCCACCTGGGAACTTCACAACCCTCCAGACTTCAGATGATATTGCAAAGATACAGTAATCAAAACAATGTAGTATTGACCCAAAAACAGACATATGGATCAATGGAACAGAAGGAAAAGCCCAGAAAGAAATCCACAAACTATGGTCAATCAATCTTTGATAAAGGAGGCAAGAATATACAATGGAGAAAAGGCAGTCTCTTCAGCAAGTGGTAGTCAGATACTCGATGGACAGCTGCATGTAAATTAATGAAGCTAGAACACTTTCTGACACCATACATAAAAATGAATTCAAAATTACTTTAAACATTTAAATATAAGACATGACACTATAAAAGTCCTGGAAGAGAATATAGTCAAAACATTCTCTGACAAAATCATAGCAAGGTTTTCTTAGGTCAGTCTCTCAAGGCAGTGAAAATAAAACCCAAATAAACAATTGGGATATAATCAAACTTTAAGCTTTTGCACAGCAAAGGAAACTATAAACAAAATTAAAAGACAGCCTATGGACTGGAAGAAAATATTTGCAAATGATGCAACTGACAAGGACTTAATTTCTAAAACATACCAACAACTCATACAGCTCATTAACAGCAACAACAAAATAAATAAATGAGCAGAAGACCAGCAGACATTCTTCCAAAGAAGACACAGACATGGTCAACAGGTACATGAAAAGATGTTCAACATAGCTAATTATTAGAGAAATGCAAATCAAAACTACAGTGAGCTATCACTTCACACCAATTGGAATGGCCATCGTCAGAAATTCCATACAAAATTCTGGAGAGGGTATGGAGAAAAGGGAATGTAAATTGGTGCAGCCACTATGGAAAACAGTATGTAGGTTTCTTAAAAAAAATAAAATAAAGTTACCTTATGATCCAGCAATCCCACCCCTGGGCTTGTATCAGGAGAAAACCATAATCAAGAAAGATGCATGCACCCCAATGTTCATTGCAGCACTATTTACAATAGCCAAGACATGGAAGCAACATGGAAATGCCCATCAACAGATGACTGGATAAAGATAATGTGATAGATACACACAATAGAATGCTACTCAGCCTAAAAAAAGAATTAAAAAGTGCCATTTGAAGCAACATAGATGTACCTAGAGATTACCGTACTAAGAGAAGTAAGTCAGAGAGAGACAAACATCATATGTTATCACTTATATGTGGAATCTAAAATATGATACAAATGAACTTATTCAGAAAATAGTGATACACTCACAGACTTAGAAAACAAACTAATGGTTACCAAAGGTAAACGGTGGGGCAGGAGAGGGATGAATTGGGAGTTTGATATTAACAGATACAAACTACTATGTAAAAATCAGATATGCAAGATCCAACTGTATAGCACAGATAACTATAGTCGATATAATAAAATCATGATGGAAAAGAATATGAAAAAGAATATATATGTATGTATGTGTATATATTGGGTTTCCTAGGTGGGACAGTGGTAAAGAATTTGCTTGCCAATGCAGAAGATGTGGGTTCGATCCCTGGATCGGGAAGATCTTTTGGAGAAGGAAGTGGTAACCCACTGTGTTATTTTGCCTAGGAAATCTCATGAACAGAGGAACCCGGGGGGCTACAGTCATGGGGGTCACAAAGAGTTGGACACAACTGAGCACACACATATATGTTTATAACTGAATAACTTTCCTGTACACCAGAAACTAACTTTGCAAATTAACTATACTTCAGTAAAAAAGTTTAAAAAGAACTACACTAAACTAAAAAATGACTGCGCCTGACACACATTGCCAATAAATAAACTTTTGTTTAATACATTTAAACAAACACAGAGAGATTTTGTGCACTCTAAATATTGAATACATAGCTTCAGGTTTAAAAGACTTCCAGATTATGGGAAAAATCTTCATCAAGAGTCATGGGTTAACCGTACATTTAACAATTGTAGTTAAGCAATTTTTTTCCCGTTCTTGATTAGTAGCAATATTAAACCATGCTTTAGTCTAGTTTGCAAAAGAAAAGTCTTAAGACTTTGATACTAAGTAAAATCAAATTTGTGAGAAAGTGCTTGTTCACATCTGCTGCTGCTACTTCAGTCGTGTCTGACTCTGTGAGACCCCATAGATGGGAGCCCACCAGGCTCCACCATCCCTGGGATTCTCCAGGGAAGAACACTGGATTGGGTTGCCATTTCCTTCTCCAATGCATGAAAGTGAAAAGTGAAAGTGAAGTTCTTCAGTTGTGTCTGACTCTTCATGACCCCATGGATTGCAGCCTACCAGGCTCCTCCGTCCATGGAATTTTCCAGGCAAGAGTACTGGAGTGGGTTGCCATATTCACATCTGGAGAGTGTTAAATGCTCCAGGATGAGAAGCTAGGCCTTGCAGCCAAGTGATAATCAAATTATCTGTGCTAATCCAAAGCTAGGAATCTAGAGAGACACAGGATCTAGTGGTTGGCAGATTGCTGCTCCTGTTCCTGCTGAGACAGGAGGAACTTTAAGCTGCACTTGAGGTAGAATCTGTAGAACAGAGAAGTCACAGAGTCAGGGGAAGTGAAGGTGGAGGGGGGAAAGATGTAGACTAATGATACAAATAGAACAACACAACTAGCTCTTACTAAGCCAGATCTGCCTGGGGGTAACAGATGACAATCTAATTTATACCTAGAGTTTGTGTAACACATGGGCCCTAACCTTTGGCCTTGGGTTTCTGAGTGGAAAATGATGAGACAGTGTACATCTGTTGAGAGTATATCATGGACTAGGCCCTGAGCTATTTTACTTCTCACAAGAACTCTGTATCAGCCATCTTATTATTCTTATTTAATAGATGAGAAAATTACAGTTTAAAACATATGAGAAACTTAAGATCCCAAGTTTATATTATTCAAAGCCCCTAAGCTTAGCTATTAGGCTTCATGTGCTGGTTAAGGAAATATAAAATAAAGGAAAATTGTTTCCTCCTTCTCAGGCCAGTGGAAGGGTTCAATTTATTCAACCCATCTTTGCTACTAACAAGGAGGTAAATTACAGATCATAAGTATATGACAGTATATCCCAGACTTCCTTTCATAGCCCAGATTTTAAGTGTTGTTCCTCGTGGTTGTAATGATATTTGACATTGTCCTGATTGTCCTGATATTTGACACTGTCCTGTTGATATTGGACTACATATTTTACTGCCTAGATTTTCTCTTGCTGTTGGAAATGGCACAAAATTGAGAAACCTCATTTACCTTCAGGAAGAATGCATTTTATGAAGATGCTGAAAACCATATGGGAATGACTAGTTCATCCTAAGTTTCAGTGTTCTGTATAATTGTCAATCCAAAGTGGGTCAATACAGTCACTAGACACTGGCCACAAAGCTTCTGCATATTTGAGGGCAAATGACTTACCAGCCACTAATGATGCTAATGAATGTAAGATCTGATTCTTAATTTGAAAGAGACTAGAGTTGAATGGTTCTATGAAGACCTACAAGACCTTTTAGAACTAACATCCCCCCAAAATGTCCTTTTCATTATAGGAGACTAGAATGTAAAAGTAGGAAGGCAAGAAACACCTGGGGTAGCAGGCAAATTTGGCCTTGGATTATGGAATGAAGCAGGGCAAAGGCTAATAGAGTTTTGGCAAGAGAATGCACTGGTCATAGCAAATACCCTCTTCCAACAACACAAGAGAAGACTCTACACATGGACATCACCAGATGGTCAACACCAAAATCAGATTGATTATATTCTCTGCAGCAAAAGATGGAAAAGCTCTAGACCGTCGACAAAAACAAGACCAGGTGCTGACTGTGGCTCAGATCATGAACTCCTTATTGTCAATTTGACTTAAATTGAAGAAAGTAGGGAAAACCACTAGACCATTCAGGTATGACATAAATCAAATCCCTCATGATTATACAATGAAAGTGAGAAATAGATTTAAAGGACTAGATCTGATAGAGTGCCTGATGATCTATGGACGAAGTTTGTGACATTGTACAGGAGACAGAGATCAAGACCATCCCCATGGAAAAGAAATACAAAAAAGCAAAATGGCTGTCTGGGGAGGCCTTACAAGTAGCTGTGAAAAAAAGAGAAGTGAAAAGCAAAGAAGAAAAGGAAAGATATACCCATTTGAATGCAGAGTTACAAAGAATAGCAAGGAAAGATAAGAAAGCCTTCCTCAGCGATCAATGCAAAGAAATGGAGGAAAAAAACAGAATGGGAAAGACTAGAGATCTCTTCAAGAAAATCAGAGATACCAAGGAAACATTTCATGCAAAGATGGGCTTGATAAAGGAAAGAAATGGTATGTACCTAACAGAAGCAGAAGATAATAAGAAGAGGTGGCAAGAATATGCAGAAGATCTTCATGACCAAGAAAGATCTTCATGATCAAGATAATCACGATGGTGTGATCACTCACCTAGAGCCAGACATCCTGGAATAGGAAGTCAAGTGGGCCTTAGAAAGCATCACTAGGAACAAAGCTAGTGGAGGTGATGGAATTCCAGTTGAGCTATTTCAAATCCTGAAAGATGATGCTGTGAAAGTGCTGCACTCAATGTGCTAGGAAATTTGGAAAACTCAGCAGTGGCCACAGGACTGGAAAAGGTCAGTTTTCATTCCAATCCCAAAGAAAGGCAATGCCAAAAAATGCTCAAAGTACTGCACAATTACACTCATCTCACACGCTAGTAAAGTAATGCTCAAAATTCTCCAAGCCAGGCTTCAGCAATACATGAACTGTGAAATTCCAGATGTTCAAGCTGGTTTTAGAAAAGGCAGAGGAACCAGACATCAAATTGTCAACATCCACTGGATCATGGAAAAAGCAAGAGAATTCCAGAAAAACATCTATTTCTGCTTTATTGACTATGCCAAAGCCTTTGACTGTGTGGATCACAACAAACTATGGACAATTCTGAAAGAGATGGGAATGCAGACCACCTGACCTGCCTCTTGAGAAACCTATATGCAGGTTAGGAAGGAACAGTTAGAACTGGACATGGAACAACAGAATGGTTCCAAATAGGAAAGGGAGTACGTCAAGGCTGTATATTGTCACCCTGCTTATTTAACTTCTATGCTGACTACAACATGAGAAACGCTGGGCTGGAAGAAGCACAAGCTGGAATCAAGATTGGGAGAAATATCAATAACCTCAGATATGCAGATGATACCACCCCTATGGCAGAAAGTGAAGAGGAACTAAAAAGCCTCTTTATGAAAGTGAAAGAGGAGAGTGAAAACGTTGGCTTAAAGCTCAACATTCAGAAAACGAAGATCATGGCATTTGGTCCCATCACTTCATGGGAAATAGATGGGGAAACAGTGGAAACATTGTCAGTATTTTTTGGGGGGGCTCCAAAATCACTGCAGATGGTGATTGTAGCCATGAAATTAAAAGACGCTTACTCCTTGGAAGGAAAGTTATGACCAACCTAGAGAGCATGTTAAAAAGCTGAGACATTACTTTGCCAACAAAGGTCCATATAGTCAAGGCTATGGTTTTTCCAGTGGTCATGTATGGATATGAAAGTTGGATGCTCAAGAATTGATGCTTTTGAACTGTGGTCTTGGAGAAGACTCTTAGAGTCCCTTGAACTGCAAGGAGATCCAACCAGTCCATTCTAAAGATCAGTCCTGGGTGTTCATTGGAAGGACTGATGCTAAAGCTGAAACTCCAATACTTTGGCCACCTCATGCAAGGAATTGATTCATTGGAAAATACCCTGATGCTGGGAGGTATTGGGGGCAGGAGGAGAAGGGGACGACAGAGGATGAGATGGCTGGATGGCATCACTGACTCGATGGACATGAGTCTGAGTGAACTCTGGGAGTTGGTGATGGACAGCGAGGCCTGGCGTGCTGTGATTCATGGGGTCACAAAGCGTCGGACATGACTGAGTGACTGAACTGAACTGACTGAGACCTTATATAAAAGAAATATGTATGAATTAATCATATATTTGTATATCACCTATTCTAGATACCTAATAGAAGGGATTGTGTTTGGGGATGATTTAGGCAAACAGGATTGAAATGAGGTCAGTGAAGCTTGAAAAGTAAGAAAGATGTGTCTTAGGGAACAAAATTATTTTTCCAGATCGAGAAATTAAAAAATGGTAAATTTTGGTATCATCATACAACTGGTACTGGCTGGTTTGAAATTTTATAATTGAAAGGAAGGAGGGTGGTTAGAAGTAAGCCTGGAAAGATAGGGAAGTAATAACAAAGAGCTTTATAGATATGGATATATGGATAAAATTCCATCACACAAAGCATCATCAAATGTTTAAAATAAGAGTCAAGGAAAAAATCATGGATATAGTTTAACATATCCATTCTTTAGATTGGGTATTTTTTTATGGGATTTATTTTTTCTTCTAACCCCAATGGACTGTTGCCTTATTTAATTTTTAAGAAGCTCTTTTTTTAAAGCAAAGGTATAAGTTAACAATAAGAAAAAAATTTTGTATCTTTGAAATGTTTTTGAAAGAAGGAACTACAAAAGAGGTTAGGGACTGTCTTTCCCTTGAGAAATTTGAGACTGAGAGAATCTTCTCCTCTGTCAGAAATGCTTTAAGGAAAATTGACTAGAGATAGGTTAATAAACTCTGTTAGTCAATGACCTTATGGGGTCCTCCAACCAAACATTTCAGTGATTCTGTAATTTTTAGAGAGCTGCAAACAAGCTTTGCAGTTCATGATAAAATTTGCAAAGCAGCTTATGGTTGGCAAGGATTAGTGGGGCTCTGTGAGCCCACAGATTAGCCTTTATGTTTTAATGTGCCTGCCCTCACAGACAGAAATGACACTGCTCTTTCAGCTTCAACAGGCTATGTGCTGTCAATTATTTTTCCAGACCTGGACATACTCAATCCTATATTATCTAGACAGGCCTGTTGTGGTCAAGGTCATACATGATGTTGTTAGCTGGCATATGTAGAAAAAGGTGAAGTTAATTGACCTTCTAAGAGATGATTAAGAATGAGTTCATAAAGACATCAAATCTCTGGATAGGAAATTACCTTAAGTTAACTTGGTTAAATATCCGGGTGGATTCAGGGATCAGCTCAGGGTCTCATCTGATATTACCTTTAGAAATATCAGATACAAAGGAGAGTCTCCGTAGGAAATTCTTTAGGGCAATCTTTATGCTAGCTCAAATACACAGCAAGGTTATATCAGGTCACCCTCAGAACCAAGAGCTTAGATCCTCCCCCAAAAAGGAAAATAACAGACAAAGGGAAGAAATTCTAAGAGGAAAGATAGTTATTAAAAAATGATGATGCATATCCAATTACTAACCCTAAAGGACACTAATATCAAAAAGTGTTCTAATTTAACAGAGGTACAGGTATTTAAGAGACTAAAATTGATTCCAGAATCACTGAGATTTGTCCATGGATGCCCTTGTGGAGGTTTAATATAGGAAGAGCATTAATCCCTAGTTTGAGTCTATCACCCACTTCAAAGACCTGAGAGGAAGGAGGAATCCTGCCACCCACACCTTTAAGAGATTAACATGTCTGTAAATATAAAAAGTTTTAGTCAATGTGTACCCTAGAGTCACAAACTCCTTCTTCATGTCTTATTACTAAAATGTAACTGACCCCATGAAACTGGGTCAGAATACCAACCACTTGTAAAATACTTTTGAGTTAGTGTGGGTTAGTGCTAATTCCCAGGAAAGTTATGTTTGGAATTAGCCAGAATAGAAATGTACTTGGTGATAGCAGTCTCTCTCCATTTTTGTCAAAAATGGTTCATGAACTTCCCATGAGACTTTATGTAACTCATTGATAGTGGTTTCGTACAGATTCAGTCCTTTCCTTGTTCACTTTTTCCTTTTATCTAAAGAAGCTATGGAAGCCTAGGATCCAAGAACAATTTATTTGTACTTCTTTTGATTTTAGCAAAATAAAAATTACATAAATTCTCATTGGATGCTATTGTGACATATACTTTTATTTCCCACTACTGAATGATTACAAATAGTGTTACTAGGTTTATATAGCATCAAAATGTAAACACATTGTAATTATTCTTGAAGGCTCGCTCACCCTCCAGCATTTATCATCCAGACTGGATCTTATATTTAGTCCATTCATAAACAGATGGGACACTAGAGGTAAAGAACCTGCCTGCCAATGCAGGAGATGTAAGAGACCTGGGTTCGATCCCTGGGTCAGGAAGATCCTCTGGAGGAGGGCATGGCAACCCACTCCAGTACACTTGCCTGGAGAATCCCAGGGACAGAGGAGCCTGGAGGGCTACAGTTCATAGGGTCGCAAAGAGTCGGCATGACTGTAGTGATTTAGCACACATGCATGCACAGTTATTTCACATCCTGGATTTGGAAGATCTTGGTTTTCTTACAGATCTCAAAGGTTCAAAATATGTCTTCAGGCTTGCAAGAATCCAATTTTTAAAAATTGTTAGTTTTCTTTTATTTTTTAGAATCAGGACAATATTCATCTACTATAGTCATACTTTTTGCTTTTATTTGTGCTGTTTGGATGGTTGAAATGCCAGAGTTGTCCTGTATTCTGTCACTAAGTAACCAGAATATCATCGGCTGAGTTTTCATAGAAAAACAATTTAAATAATGTTACAATTGTGTAACAAATTTTGGTCACATAATAGTCGTATTCCTGGGCCTCTCTGTGTTATATGCAGGATTCTTGTAACACTGATAAGGGGAGTTGTAAAGTTTTCCTATATCGCTAATTATTAATAAATCAAGAAGAAAAGAAGGAAACTGGGCTAGTCATAGCCCAGTAGAAAGATTAGAAATGCGGATGAGGTTCAAGTGTCTCTAGATTCCAAGCTTTCTTCCCAGCTGACTCATCTTAGATGTGAATTTTTCTAGTACTCAATTTCCAAATCTTATACTGCCAGGTCTTGAATTAAAGAAATTCTAAAAAAATTGAGAAAAAATGAGATTGGGTAACTATGGAATCCAACTTTGAATATCTTTGAGACAGTTATACACTTTTTTTATCAAACAATTCATCTCTACCTTTGCAGTGAAAAATTTGAACCAATAGTTTGGAGACAGTTTTACAGTGGAATTTTCCTGATAAGATTACTTTGAAAAGATAACCTTTTCTATGACATTATTTGGATATAAATTGTTTTGTCCTCTACATAACACACTTCAGCCTGCACAGTATTGTTTGGGGGATCTCTGTGGAAGGATGTGTCAAGGTAATTACAGAGGGAGGAAGTGACATTGCCAGAAGCTGATTCATTAATTTCCAGACAGATTCATGGCTTGCAAATCAACAGCTGAGAACTCAGAACCTCTTGGGTAGGAATAAGAGTGGTTGCAGCAGGTTCAGTGACAGGCTGTCTGTCTTATGTCTGAGAGCAGAATGGGTCAGTGTTCAGTGCTTTCATTCTTCATGTATTTCTAGACTTAAAGGAAGATTCTATTTAAACTGAGTTGAATTAGAGGTTTTTTTTTTAACAGTAATTGTGACCTTATCATTTCCTATCAATACTGCTGATACAAAAACTGTCAGCCCACCAGGCTGATATTAATATTCTAGTAGTTATATTTGTATTATACCCATAAAACTACCTTCTAAACTAAATCAGTTGTACACTAGTTAGAACTGGTAATATATCAGCTGGATTGTTTGTAAGAAAAGGAAAGCTACTGTAGTTAGCTTAGACTAAAAGATAATTTATTAGCAATATGGTAGGCAGCCTTTATAGTGTCAAAAGAAAAGTTGAACAATCAATACTCAAAGTAAATAAATAAATAAAGAGTAGTCCCTTAGAATAACTAAGTGACACATCTCTGTCAGGTGACTCCTCACTGTGGAGGAGTACATATGTTGACCTTCCACAGTACAGGATCTAAAATTCAATAGTACAGGAACTGATAGCATCTAGATGTAAGCTAGATTTAGAAAAGGCAGAGGAACCAGACATCAAACTGCCAACATCCAATGGATCATAGAAAAAGCAAGGGAATTTCAGAAAAACATCTACTTTTACTTCATCGACTAAAATAAATAAAGCCTTTGACTGTATGGATCACAAGAAACTGGAAAATTCTTAAAGAGATAAGAATACTGGACCATCTTACCTGCGTCCTGTGAAACCTGTAACTCAGGTCAAGAAGCAACAGTTAGAATCAAACATGGAACAACAGACTGGTTCCAAATTGGTAAGGAAGTATGTCAAGGCTGTATATTGTCACTTTGCTTATTTAACTTTTATGCAGAGTACATCATGAGAAATACCAGGCTAGATGAAGCTCAAGCTGGAATCAAGATTGCTGAGAGAAATATCAATAACCTCAGATGTGCAGATGACACCACCCTAATGGCAGAAAGCAAAGAGGACCTAAAGAGCCTCTTGAGGAAGGTTAAAGAGAAGAATGAAAAAGCTGGTTTAAAACTCAACATTTAGAAAACTAAGATCATGGCATTTGGCCCCATCACTTCATCTATTGGCAAATAGATGGGGAAACGATGGAAACAGTGACAGACTTTGTTTTCTTGGGCTCCAAATTCACTGTGGATGGTGACAGAAGCCATGAAACGAAAAGATGCTTGATCTTTGGAAGAAAAGATCTTTGCCACATGTAAATCCATAGCTTTGACTATGGATTTTCCAGTAATCATACATGGATGTGGGAATTGGACCATAAAAAAACACTGAATACCTTTTGTGTATGGTGTTAGAAAGTGTTCTAGTTTCATTCTTTTACAAGTGGTTGACCAGTTTTCCCAGCATCACTTGTTAAAGAGATTGTCTTTTTTCCATTGTATATTCGTCAAAGATAAGGTGTCCATAGGTGCGTGGATTTATCTCTGGGCTTTCTATTTTGTTCCATTGATATATATTTCTGTCTTTGTGCCAGTACCATACTGTCTTGATGACTGTGGCTTTGTAGTAGATCCTGAAGTCAGGCAGGTTGCTTCCTCCAGTTTCATTCTTCTTTCTCAAGATTGCTTTGGCTACTCAAGGTTTTTTGTATTTCCGTACAAATTGTGAAATTAGTTGTTCTAGCTCTGTGAAAAATACTGTTGGTAGCCTGATAGGGATTGCATTGAATCTATAGATTGCTTTGGGTAGTATACTGTTTTTCACTATAATGATTATTCCAATCCATGAACACAGTATATTTCTCCATCTATTAGTGTCCTCTTTGATTTCTTTCACCAGTGTTTTATAGTTTTCTATATGTAGGTCTTTTGTTTCTTTAGGTAGATATATTCCTAAGTATTTTATTCTTTTCATTGCAATGGTGAATCGAATTGTTTCCTTAATTTCTCTTTCTATTTTCTCATTATTAGTGTATAGGAATGCAACGGATTTCTGTGTGTTGATTTTATATCCTGCAACTTTACTATATTCATTGATTAGCTCTAGTAATTTTCTGGTGGTCTTTAGGGCTTTCTATGTAGAGGATCATGTCATCTGCAAATAGTGAGAGTTTTACTTCTTCTATTCCAATTTGGATTCCTTTATTTCTTTTTCTGCTCTGATTGCTGTGGCCAAAACTTCCAAAACTATGTTGAATAGTAGTGGTGAGAGTGGGCACCCTTGTCTTGTTCCTGACTTTAGGGGAAATGCTTCCAAGTTTTCACCATTGAGGATAATGTTTGCTGTCGGTTTGTCATATATAGCTTTTATTATGTTTAGGTATGTTCCTTCTATTCCTGCTTTCTGGAGGTTTTTTTTTTTTTTCCCATAAATGGATGTTGAATTTTGTCAAAGGCTTTCTCTGCATCTATTGAGATAACATATCACTTTTATTTTTCAATTTGTTAATGTGGTGTATTACATTGATTGATTTTCAAATATTGAAGAATCCTTGCATCCCTGGGATAAAGCTCACTGGGTCATGATGTATGATCATTTTAATGTGTTGTTGGATTCTGTTTGCTAGAATTTTGTTAAGGATTTTTGCATCTATGTTCATCAGTGATATTGGCCTGTAGTTTTCTTTTTTCGTGGCATCCTTGTCAGGTTTTGTTATTAGGGTGATGGTGGCCTCATAGAATGAGTTTGGAAGTTTACCTTCACAAAAATAAGCTCAAAATGGATTAAAGAAGATCTAAATGTAAGACCAGAAACTATAAAACTCCTAGAGGAGAACATAGGCAAAACACTCTCTGACATAAATCACAGCAGGATCCTCTATGACCCACCTCCCAGAATACTGGAAATAAAAGCAAAAATAAACAAATGGGACCTAATTAAAATTAAAAGCTTCTGCACAAGAAAGGAAACTATAAGCAACGTGAAAAGATAGCCTTCAGAATAGGAGAAAATAATAGCAAATGAAGCAACTGACAAAGAATTAATCTCAAAAATATACAAGCAACTCCTGCAGCTCAATTCCCGAAAAAATAAATGACCCAATCAAAAAATGGGCCAAAGAACTGAACAGACATTTCTCCAAAGAAGACATACAGATAGCTAACAAACACATGGAAAGATGCTCAACATCACTCATTATCAAGAAATGCAAATCAAAACCACAATGAGGTACCATTTCACACCAATCAGAATGGCTGCAATCTAAAAGTCTACAAGCAATAAATGCTGGAGAGGGTGTGGAGAAAAGGGAATCCTTTTACACTGTTAGTGGGAATGCAAACTAGTACAGCCACTATGGAGAACAGTGTGGAGATTCCTTAAAAAACTGGAAATAGAACTGCCATATGACCCAGCAATCCCACTGCTGGGCATACACACCGAGGAAACCAGAATTGAAAGAGACATGTGTACCCCAATGTTCATCACAGCACTGTTTATAATAGTCAGGACATGGAAGCAACCTAGATGTTCATCAGCAGACGAATGGATAAGAAAGCTGTGGTGCATATACACAATGGTGTATTACTCAGCCATTAAAAAGAATACATTTGAATCAGTTCTAATGAGGTGGATGAAACTGGAGCCTATTATACAGAGTGAAGTAAGCCAGAAAGAAAAACACCAATACAGTATACTAACGCATATATATGGAATTTAGAAAGATGGTAATGATAACCCTGTATGTGAGACAGCAAAAGAGACACAGATGTATAGAACAGTCTTTTGGACTCTGTGGGAGAGGGAGAGGGTGGGATGATTTGGAAGAATGGCATTGGAACATGTATATTAACATATGTGAAATGCATTGTCAGTCCAGGTTCAATGCATGATACAGGATGCTTGGGGCTGGTGCACTGGGATGACCCAGAGGGATGGTATGGGGAGGGAGGTGGGAGGTGGGTTCAGGATGGGTAACACGTGTATATCCATGGTGGATTCATGTCGATGTATGGCAAAACCAATACAATGTTGTAAAGTAATTAGCCTCCAATTAAAATAAATAAATTTATATATAAAAAGACAAACACTGAGTACCAAGGAATTGATGTTTTTGAACTGTGGTGTTGGAGAAGACTCTTGATACTCCCTTGGATAGACAGGATATCAAACTAGTCAATCTTACAGGAAATCAACCCTGAATATACATTAGAAGGGCTGATGCTGATGCTAAAGCTCTAATACTTTGGGCATCTGATTCAAAGAGCTTACTCATTAGGAAAGACACCGATGGTGGGAAAGATTGAAGGGAAGAGGAGAGGGGGATGACAGAGGATGAGATGGCTGGATGGCATCACTGATTCAATGGACGTGAGTTTGAGCAAACTCAGGGAGACAGTGAAGGACAGGGAAGACTGGTGTGCTGCAGTCCATGGGGTCCATGAGAAATATTTGCGTTAAGTTGCTTTTCTAATGAGTGTTGGAGCTAGAATCAATACAGGTTGATCTATCAGCACTCTGCTTTTTTAACTATATAACTATTAATAAGTGGGTAGGATTTAAGAATATATTATGCTAAAAGTAGAGTTGTTAGTAAACTTCACATTTTTGACTGGACTGACAACTATAGAAGAGCATAGATAGGTGTTTGTCTCAATTAAAGCTGTATCTCAATAGTAAATAAATTTATTCTAGAAACTCTGCAATACAAATATTAGCATGCATTTCATCAATCAATTTTTAAAAATAGATTTATATGAGTTAACTATTTTTACCAGTGGATTACAATCAATCTCTATGATAGAGAATCACAGAAAAAAACTCAGATCTTCTGTCACATCTAGTGACTCTAGAGAAATGTGTGCCTATGAAATTTGAATTTTATTTCTTAACAGACCTTGTCTTTTTTGTTTTCATGTATAAAAGATGGGATTCTCTGTACTTGTTCTTTTTGCATTTAAAATGCTTCATTTGAAAAGGCTTGATTAATGTTTTCCTTATTTGTAAGTTTATTGTAAAGCTTATTTATCACCTTTACTATTTCCATTTCCCATTTCCCTGCAAGTCACACTCATTTTTAAATGTGGCAGGCAAAGATCTATTAAACTGCATTTCTACCTTTGTAAAAACAAAAACACTTGTGGTTCTCTGAATGAAGTTGATCTTTTCTTTGTAACCAATTGCCTACTGTGGCGTACAGGAAAGAAAAATAGAATGAGTGTATGGAAAGTATTTATAAAACAGTGTTTTTATATATCCATAAATGAATTTTATGAATAAAATGATTCCTTATGGGCTCATAATGCTGCACTGTGAAGGGAGTATTCTAGCTATTGTGCCTTCCTAGATTCTCCTCAAAACAGTTATAGAATAAGAAATTACAGACTCCATACAAAACTTACAAACCCCAAACTCCTCAAGCGTGATTTATATCATCCATAGTTCTCAAAAATATAAATACCATTTTTTGCATAATTTTTTATCAACAGAGATATAATAAAACTAGCCAATTAATTTTTCCCCTTTCATTTCAAAGTGAAAAAAAAATCCCCAAACTAGTCTTAAGTTTTTCTTTTTCAGTATTTGTTGTTTGAAAGTGAGGATTTATCTTATGGAGAGGCCACGTGCAAAATAAAAATCCATTATCTTTGAGTAAACATGAGAAAAGACTTTATGGAGAAGAGGCACTTGATAGGCTGGAGGTACAAAAATGGTGGAGCTGTGGGGAAAAGGGATGAAATGATCTTATCTGTTGCTTATTTGCTTTATGATATACCTTAAAAGTTATACCAGACTTAGCTTGGAGTGTGTTTGTAAATAACCATAATATCAATGACACGTGCCATTGTTTCATCAAAAGTCGCACATTGAAATCTCAGAAAACAATTCTGGGTCTTAGAAACCAAACACTAGTGAAGACTAAAAATGTTTCTGTAAATTAATGGAGTCTAAATCAAGATCTCTAACCACTATATTGTCAGAAACTCAGTCCTTATAAGTACGCTTCTTATCTAAATGGAAAGAAATGCATGGAACTAAAATTTAAGGATCTGGACTATGTAAAACAAGCCAAAAGTGGAGGATAAATAGCCAGGAAAAACATCTGAGTTCTCCAACTCACATTTTCTTTCCTGGCAATTGAGACTTTTTATTTTCCATTTTCAGGCTACTTACCAAGCTAAAAACACAATTTTTAAAGTTTGCAAATAAGCCATTCTTTTTATACATCTTCTCCTATTTCTGTTTTATTCCTTGATAAGTCAGGATGTTAACAAACTACAGCATGTCCAGAGAAGATAATCAATATTTTGAACAGTCAGAACATTGCCATGAATAGAGAAGAAACAAAGGAACAGAGGACGATTAGTTTGTAGAAGACAGGAGTGTATTACAAGATATCTATGATAACTAGGCTGGCCTTGGAAAGATGGGAAATGTTTATACCAGTTTCAGAAGATAAAAATAGTCTCATCATGTGTAAGTTAAACAGTAATTTCTGTTCAATATAAAGTCACTATCTAAAAGTTATTATCCTCCCATTCACTTATTAAACAATATTTATTCAGTGCTGGATATGAAAACTAATAAACATGGACTCTGCTCTCATGAAATTTAAATTCCATCTAGAAGAAAGGTACAGTATCACATGTGTAGTAGAGTATGATTAGTGGTGTATTAGAGATGAACCATAGTCAAAACTATGGTTTTTCCAGTAGTTCATGTACGGATGTGAGAGTTGGACCATAAAAATGCCGAGCACCAATAATTGATGATGTTTTTGAACTGTAGTGTTGGAGAAGACTCTTGAGAGTCCCTTGGACTGCAAGATCAAACCAGTTAATCCCAAAGGAAATCATCCCTAAATATTCATTGGAAAGACTGATGCTGAAGGTGAAGCTCCAATACTTTGGCCACCTGATGTGAAGAACTGACTCACTGGAAAAGGCCCTGATGCTGGGAAATATAGAAGGTAGGAGGAAAAGGGGACAGTAGAGGGCAAGATGGTTGGATGGCATCACTGACTCAAGGGACATGAGTTTGAGCAAGCTCCGGGATAGTTAAGGACAGGGAAGCCTGGCATACTGCAGTCCATGGTGTCACGAAGAGTTGGCCACGACTGAGCAACTGAACAACAAACAGGTGAATATCAACTCATTTTTAGGCACTTCGTGAGCAGCAGGCATCTCGGCTCATCTCATCTATTCCCATTAAGTTTTGTATTAGAAGATCCTCAACACTTGAATGAAGGAAATAGATGAATCCATCCAAGAGCACAGACTTCCTTGAAGTACATGTGTACTTTATCTCAAGTCAAGAAATATTCAAGAGATGACCTAGTCTGATTGCAGTTGAGAGCATTCAGAATTGGGAAGAAGTTTGAAACAATTAACCTCTATGAATTCTTACAGCTTTTCAGTTTTGTTGGCCTGTTCCTATAAGGGGAAAATGAAGATGCATTCTTCACTTTCTTACCATCTCAGCCTTAAAAAATATATTTCTCTATGGAGAGGTTGGGCTTCCCCAGTGGTTTAGTGCAGGAGACGTGAGTTCGATCCCTGGATCAGGAAGATCCCCTGGAGAAGGAAATGGCAACCCACTCCCATATTCTTGTCTGGGAGATCCCTTGGACAGAGGAGCATGGCAGGTTACAGTCCATGGGACGGCAAAGGAGTCAGACATAAACAACAATGGGAAGCTCAGGCAGTCTATGCATAAGACATCTCCATAACATTAAAATCATGGTAACTATTCTTTGCAGTCAAAGATGGAGAAGCTCTATACAGCCATCAAAAACAAGACCGGGAGCTGACTGTGGCTCAGATCATGAACTCCTTATTGCCAAATCCAACTGAAATTGAAGAAAGTGGGGAAAACCACTACATCATTCAGGTATGACCTAAATCAAATCCCTTATGATTATACAGTGGAAGTGAAAAATCGATTTAAGGGACTAGATCTGATAGACAGAGTGCCTGATGAACTATAGATGGAGGTTCGTGACATTGTAGAGGAGACAGGGAGCAAGACCATCCCTAAGAAAAAGAAATGCAAAAAAAACAAAAAAACAAAAAAACACCACACAAAACACAAAATGGCTGTCTGAGGAGGCCTTATAAATAGCTGTGAAAAGAAGAGAAGGGAAAAGCAAAGGAGAAAAGGAAAGATATACCCATTTGAATGCAGAGTTCCAAAGAATAGCAAGGAGAGGTGAGAAAGCCTTCCTCAATGATCAATGCAAAGAAATAGAGGAAAGCAATAGAATTGGAAAGACGAGATCTCATCAAGAAAGTTAGAGATACCAAGGGAACATTTCATAGAAAGATGGGCTCAATAAAGGACACAAATGGTATGGACCTAACAGAAGCAGAAGATATTAAGAAGAGATGGCAAGAATACACAGAAGAACTGTACAAAAAAAGATCTTCATGACCCAGATAATCACGATGATGTGATCACTCAACTAGAGCCAGACATCCTGGAATGTGATGTCAAGTGGGCCTTAGGAAGAATCACTACTAACAAAGCTAGTGGAGGTGATGGAATTCCAGTTGAGCTATTTCAAATCCTGAAAGATGATGCTGTGAAAGTGCTGCATTCAATATGTCAGCAAATTTGGAAAAATCAGCAGTGGCCACAGGACTGGAAAAGGTCAGTTTTCATTCCAATCCCAAAGAAAGGCAATGCCTAAGAATGCTCAGACTACTGCACAATTGTACTCATCTCACATGCTAGTAGAGTAATGCTC
This sequence comes from Capra hircus, assembly GCF_001704415.2. Lineage (NCBI taxonomy): Eukaryota > Metazoa > Chordata > Mammalia > Artiodactyla > Bovidae > Capra > Capra hircus. The sequence continues at coordinate 75,145,934 of NC_030808.1, forward strand.
AAAATTCTCCAAGCCAGGCTTCAGCAATATGTAAACTGTAAACTCCTAGCTGTTCAAGCTGGTTTTAGAAAAGGCAGAGGAACCAGAGATCAAATTGTCAAAATCTGCTGTATCAGCTAGAAAGCAAGAGAGTTCCAGAAAACATCTATTTCTATTTTATTGACTATGCCAAAGCCTTTGACTGTATGGATCACAATAAACTGTAAAGTATTCTTCAAGAGATAGGAATACCAGACCACTTGATCTGCCTCTTGAGAAACCTGTACACAGGTCAGGAAGCAACAGTTAGAACTGGACATGGAACAACAGACTGGTTCCAAATAGGAAAAGGAGTACATCAAGGCTGTATATTGTCACTCTGCTTTTTTAACTTATATGCAGAGTATATCATGAGAAACGCTGAGGTGGAGGATGAACAGGCTGGAATCAAGATTGCCAGGAGAAATATCAATAACCTCATATGCAGATAACACCAGCCTTATGGCAGAAAGTGAAGAAGAACTAAAGAGCCTCTTGATGAAAGTGGAACAGGAGAGTGGAAAAGCTGGCTTAAAGCTCAACATTCAGAAAACTAAGATCATGACATCCGGTCCTGTCACTTCCTGGTAAATATATGGGAAAACAGTGGCTGACTGTATTTTTGGGGGCTCCATAATCACTCCAGATGGTGACTGCAGCCAAAATGGCAGCCCACTCCAGTACTCTTGTCTGGAAAATCCCATGGATGGAGAAGCCTGGTAGGCTACTATCCATGGTGTCGCAAAGAGTCGGACACGACTGAGTGACTTCAGTTTCACTTTCACTTTGCTCCTTGGAAGGAAAGTTATGACCAACCTAGACAGCATATTAAAAAGCAGAGACATTACTTTGTCAACAAAGGTCCATATAGTCAAGGCCGTGGTTTTTCCAGTAGTCATGTATGGATGTGAGAGTTGTACTATAAAGAAAGCTGAGCGCTGAAGAATTATGCTTCTGAACTGTGGTGCTGGAGAAGACTCCTGAGAGTCCCTTGGACTGCAAGGAGATCCAACCAGTCCACTCTAAAGGAAATCAGTCATGGGTGTTTTTTGGAAGGACTGATGCTGAAGCTGAAATTCCAATACTTTGGCTACCTGATGTGAAGAGTTGACTCATTGGTAAAGATCCTGATGCTGGGAAAGATTGAGGGCAGGAAGACAAGGGGATGACAGAGGATGAAACGGTTGGATGGCATCACCGACTCAATGGACATGGGTTTGGATAAACTCTGGGAGTTGGTGATGGACAGCGAGGCCTGGCATGCTGTGATTCATGGGGTTGCAAAGAATCGGACACGGCTGAGCAACTGAACTGAACCGACCTGAACTGAACTGAACTATCTGAATGCCAAGTAGGTAATATGAAAATAATTAAATATTTATTAAATCCAATCATCATATATTGTTATTATTTTTCTGCATTATTAATATTGAAAACGTTTATTCACATAATGAAAGGCCTGTATGAAAATAGGATTGGCAACAGGAGCAGAAGTATTTCCCTAACATTGATTATATTTGTGATAAGTGTTCTGTGAAATATGTTCTTAAAATTCAGAATCCCAAACAGGGGAAGGTGGGAATAATGAGTCCATTAAAATGACTTACGCTGACTGTGATCAAGCAAGATGTATTATAGCAATATAGACCTTCCGGGAACCTGCTTCATTGGGAAGTCTACTTGTAGGACATAGCTCTTCATCTTAAACAAATGTTTTGTCTGTGTTTATGTATGTCATCTTACAGGTTTATGTGATATACCTAAATACGACAGCAAGGAACAGGAGAGAGAGGAGACGAAATTTCCAAAAGGTACTTCTCCGGGCGGGGAAATTCCAATTATTTATAATCTAGTTGTACTCAAAATGTAGTATTATGATGGATGTTTACAAAAAGGGAACAACTTTGTCAATTTGTTACTTTTGGAACAACATTTATAGGCTTGGGGAATGATGTGGTTTTAAGAATTTTGAGTAAAGTATTCCTAAAAGGAAAATAATTTGAAGAAAAGAGACTTTATTTTATGTGATTTTTTTTCAGTTTATATAGCATTTTAACAGCATATTTAATCTCTTTCATTAATCTTCAAAACAATCCTGCGAGGTCTCAAAAAAGATATTTTGCCAGAGTCGTAAATAAGTTTCAGAAAAGTGAAGTGATCTTCCTAAAGTTACACTGTTTGAAAATATTAAAACCAGAAATAAGTCTAAGCCTTCTGGTTCTAATTTTTGTGTTCTTCATTACCCTGTGTTGATGAGGATATCATCTTGAAAACTGTTGGGAAAATCTTGAAAAAACGTTGGGAAATTATAGTTAGAAAAGTGACTCCAACTGGTTGACATCTGCCTGCCACCATTACTGCATTCAGAGGACTACATAAGATCCTTTGAATACATTTGGAGTAATGTAGACAAAATTTCCTTTTCTAAGGACCATGTGAGGTTACAGAAGAAAGTGGAAAATGGTAATGGACTATGAAGAAAATTAAAAGGTAATCAAATATACTACACTCAATTTCCTTTTGTATTTAATAAGATTTTGCTCCTTTCTCTTTTTCTGATTATAATAGTATCTAGAAGTCAAAAAGAAATTATGCATGATCTAACTAGAGGTAATTCCTATTGACATTTTGGCTTTTTTTTTTAACGGTTTTTCTTCAATGAATTTTATATAGTAGGGGTCATGTTATAGTCACACATGATAACTTGATTTGTTCATATACATTGTCACAATCATTTTTTCCATGTTACTAGAAATCTCTGTACTTAATATTGTAATTCAGTTCAGTAGAGTCACTCAGTTGTGTCCAACTCTTTGCAATCCCATAGACTGCTGCACACCAGGCTTCTCTGTCCATCATCAACTCCTGAAGCTTGCTCACACTCATGTCCATCGAGTTGGTGATGCCAGTAAATCATCTCATCTTCTGTCATCCCTTTCTCCTCCTGCCTTCAATCTTTCCCAGCATCAGGGTTTTTTCCAAAGAGTCAGTTCTTTGTGTCAGGGGCCAAAGTATTGGAGCCTCAGTTTTAGTATCAGCACTTCAAATGAATATCTAGGACTGATTTCCTTTACTATTGACTGGTTTGATCTCCTTGCTGTTCAAGGGACTCTGATTACCTGTATAATATTCCACTTAATGGATAAACAATTTTGTTTTAGCACTTTCTGAGTGTTGGGGTTCCCTGGTGGCTCAGTGGTAAAGCATTCTTCTGCCAAGCAGGAGATGTGGATTTGATCCCTGTGTTGGGAAGATCCCCTGGAGAAGGAAATGGCAATCCACTCCAGTATTTTTGCCTGGGAAATCTCATGCATGGACAGAAGAGCCTGGTGAGCCATAGTCTATGGGGTTGCAAAGGGTCAGACATGACTTAGCAACTAAACAATAAAAACAAATGATAAATTATTTGTTATTCTTTTGAAGGTAGAAAACCATTCTCTGTATTATTATGCTATATAAACATATTATAATTTACATAATATAATATATGATGTGTGATTATATTTTATCAATATATATTCTTTATATGACTTCTATAAATAAAAATCATTCCAGTGGGTGGAAATTATGTAGCTAGCCAGGGAATGCTTTGATTACATGGTAATTCAAGATAAAGAAATTAGAAAAAAAATGATAGATAATGATGATTTAAGCAAGGAAGCATAGAGAGGGCATTTTAAAACCATATGCATAGAAAAGAAGCCCTCTCTATGCTTCCTTGCCTAAATCACAATAAACCATATATATGTGTGTGTGTGTGTATGTGTGTGTGTATGTGTGTGTGTGTATGTATATATATATAAACCAGGAGGAATATATTTTGCTTGGATATTGAGAAGCACATTTTTTGTCAAGCCAGCATTAGAACTTTTAGAGATGTTAGGGATGGTTACAGTTCGGGGCAGATACTTAATATTTAGTGATGTTAGGAAGAGGCAAGTGAAGTCCTCCTTTATATATTTGGTTAATAGGGGAGTCTTAGGAAACTAGATGAATTATAGTCCATACAGGAAACAGAAATCACACTGATCATCAGATACAGACGATGTAATGAAAATTATTTTAATTAGAAGAATAAAAGAAAAATTCAAAGGTGTAAGAGAAGCAGCAGCTGCCAGCAGCTACTGCCTTGCTACCCCTACAGCTGAGGGAACAGAGAACAGGGGCAAAAGGGTCCTGTAGATCTGAAAATGGGACTTATAAGAAGAGGGCTCTGCTCCTCCTTGCCTGGTGAGGTAGAGCTCAGAAGAGGTGCCTCAGATCTCTGAGAAGGGGATTCTGCTGCTCTAGAGACAACTTCTACCATCCTGGGGACAAAGCTTGGCATAGGCGTTTCTCACAGAAAACACAAACTGACAGAGATCCCCCAAGTAAACAACAACAATAACAATCTCTGGGGTAAGTCCTGCCTTCCAGCCTTGCAGCCTCCCTCTAGCGCCCTCTTTTGACAGTCTGTCAGGGGAATAGCTGCCAGTGAGAAGCCTGCGGTTTCAGGTGCAGCATGCCGGAATTCTGAAGGGCGGGACTGCCTCTGAAAAATATCCTCAGTTCAGTTCAGTTCAGTTCAGTCGCTCAGTCTTGTCCAACTCTTTGCTACCCCATGGGCTGCAGCACGTCAGGCCTCCCTGTCCATCAGCAACTCCTGGAGCTTACTCAAACTGGTGTCCATTTAGTCGGTGAGAAGTGAAGTCTCTCAGTCGTGTCCGACTCTTTGTGACCCCCTGGACAGGCTCCTCCACCCATGGGATTTTCTAGGCAAGAGTACTGGAGTGGGTTGCCATAGTCGGTGATAGTGTCTAAACTATGTCATTCTCTGTCATCCCCTTCTCCTCCCACCTTCTATCTTTCCCAGCATCAAGGTCTTTCCAAATGAGTCAGTTCTTCGCATCAGGTGGCTAAAGTACTGGAGTTTCAGCTTCAGCATCAGTCCTTCCAATGAATATTCAGGACTGATTTCCTTTAGTTCATATGTTCTGACACGGATTAAATAAATGGATAATTGCAGGCAATAGTTCTATTTAGGGTGAGCCACTTAGAGCCAAGATCCTTTTCTTCCTTCTTGGATTGTGGAAATGGAAAAGCTCAATTCTGACTAAATTCCAATTATCTTCTTCCTGTACTTTTAAATAAAAAAAACTACACTGACAACAAGCGAGCATGGGTCAGTTTCTACTCTGCCTCTAGAGTATCTGTGATGACCCTAAGCAAATTATTTACATCGCTTAGGCTCAGTTTGCATTCTATTAACATGAAACTGTATCTTTTTTATTTTAAAAGTTTGTTTGAGCATCAAGATGAGATAATATCATGAAAGCACTTTTTATGTTACCAAATCATTTTCTTCCTTACCAAATGCAGAGTTTCTAAATATAACCTGGTGAATTTCTACATCTCCTATCTATTGTCTGCTTATTCTTATAGTTACCTAGGTTTATGTACATATCACATATTTTCCTTTGGACTTTAATCTCTGATTTTAATTTCTTTTTGTGTGTTGCAAACATGATGGATTTTATGAATTAACCTTGTATAGCATTGCTTAAAGTGAGGCACTTTCTTGTCTTCCCATTGTTCATTGACATCAGTCTATACTGCTCACATATATTATGGTCACATGTTATTTAAGCAACATCTCATGACATCTTCAACTCCATCTGTATTTTCAAAGTCTTTCTCCATAATACATTTTTGTATAATTTAAAATAGGCATAGCCTCTACTGAGCTTCTACAAGAGAATGGTGTATCCTGTGTGAATATACTGCACATTCACGTTCATTAGAGAATCTTTTTATTCTGTAGCATATTAATCATTTGTCTGTTTCTAATATTCTTATGACATTGTAAGCTTTTTGATATTAGAGGTCATTGTTTTCTATCAGTGCCTCTTACAGTGTCTTGGACATCATAAATGCTTATTAAATACTTGTTGCATAATATATTTGAAGGAGATTTGGCAGAACTTTATGTTCAATTTGATATACGGTGTGAAGGAGACAAAACAAGCAAAGATGACTCAGGTTTATGAGCCTGGGGGTGATGGGTACGTTTATGTAGTACAGAAATTCAGAAAGAATGATGGATTAGAGGAAGGTTATGAACCCCATTTGTCAACATGTTCCAGTTTGGCTCTTGGGATAATACTTGGTTTAAGTGTTTTATTCAATTATGTGAGTATTTTGAGAAATTTGGAAAAGAGGATAAGCAATAACATAGAGTTATACCTTAGTGGTTTAAATTGAAACAAGGGCTTTATTTCCTGATGGAGGAAGAATAGAAAGACCTAGGAGAGTATTATTCACCTAATGAAACTAATTGAACATATGCCAATATTAAGTACAGAGATCCATTGGTATGTTCAACAGATAAGGTCCCCAAGTGTTGTGAAGCTTATAGATTTATCACTATGAATTGGTAGAGGCAAAACTTAAAGTAGAAATTATCAAGTGTTTAAAAAATATTAAACCCATAGGTTGGTATCTTTTCATATTCATCCTTTCAACAAATGTTTGTTGAGTGCCATTCAAAAACTAGTTATTGGGCTATTATCTTTTGGGATATGGCAACAAATAAATCAGAAACCTTCAGAGACACTGCCATTTGGATCTAAAATTCTCAGAGTTAGACTGCTAATGGCTGAGGCAATTTTCAGCCTTCAACTGTGTCTCAGCCTAGGAAGTTTATTCTATTTGTTCGGCTTTCTGGCTTTCTTATAATAATCCAGGTTCTTAGACTTTTGAGAGTTCCTGGGACTGCAAGGAAATCAAACCAGTCAATCTTAAAGGAAATCAGTCCAGAATATTCATTGAAAGGACTGATGCTGAAGCCGAAACTCCAATGCTTTGGCCACCTGATGTGGAGAACTGACTCATTTGAAAAGATCCTGATGCTGTAAAAGACTGAAGGCAGGAGGAGAAGGGGACGACAGAAGATGAAATGGTTGGATGGCATCACCAACTCAATGGAATGGACAGTACTGTAAGTTCCAGGAGTTGGTGATGGACAGGGAAGCCTGGAATGCTGCAGTGCATGGGGTTGCAACAGGTCGGACACAACTGAGTGACTGAACTGACTGAAAACGATGCCAGAAATGTAATAGATATTTAATAAATACTTGATGACTAACTATGCTGACTGAAAGGCTGTATGCGTAAGCTATCTATCAAAACATGATTTTCATGGTTTCCTTACGAAAATTTGATGCTGAGAAATTTCCTCCACAGGTATATCTAGCTCTTTCATAAAGGAAACAGTCCCAGTACTTGGCATGACCTTACAGCTAGAAATGGGGATCAAATACCTAATCTGGTGTTTGGAAAAGGCCACAATTTATCTTTGAGGGACCCAGATACAGGAGAATGAATTGAGTCATTATTTAAGATGGCTGTCTTTAACACTAAGCAGGGGCTCTTTTCTTAGAGTTGGGATATATGAACAGAAGTCAAGTTGGTTTGAGTGTGTGTCTCTTTAGTACTGATCCAAAGCTCTATACAATGCTTCCCACTAAGGTCTGGATTGTTAATCAAGTTTGCATGAAACTAATCCTGAAATGGAGGGTGAAGTGGCACCACATGGGGAAAAAAGTCACTGAACTATGAAGAAGTAAAGATGAACACTTTGGGTTTCTGTGTAGCTGTAGATACAGAAAATCTAAATAATAAGTCAGTTCACCAACATATTCAAGTAAATGGTTATTGAAGAGGTTACAAGGACTTGCTTACTTGACCAAAGTGACATAACTGTTGTTAAGCTGCTAAACTGTGTCCAACTCTATGTGACCCCATGGACTGTAGCCTGCCAGGGTCCTCTGTCATGGGATTTCCCAGGCAGGAATACTGAACTGGGTTGGCACTTCCTTCTCCAGGGGGATTGTCCTTGCCCAGGGATTGAACCCCTGTCACCTACTTGGCAGACATATTCTTTACCACTGAGTCACCAGGGAAGCCCAAACTGACCGTAACCTCAGAAAAAATTATGAGTTGATAAAAGCTTTTAAAACATTATACAACAAATGGTCATATGTATGACCAAGAACTATGCAAAGATTTGTTTTAGGAGTTCCGGTGATAATTTCTTCCTGGTGTTCAGTATTTACCATACAATGAGCATCAGGTACTTTTTAAGCAGCAGTATAGCTGGACTCCAAGGCCCATTAAATTTCAGTTTGTGAATATCTGATGTTTCTCTAAATAAAGTTTCATTCTACTTCTCAGTAAATACATACGTAACAGAGAAATTAAGAAGTGAAATACAAAATTACTAATACTTGAATATGAATGCTTTTGGCATGTATCCAAAGTTTCAGTCAGTGTTATTACTAAAACTGAATTAGTCTGGAGCATGTGGTCAGGAATGGTTTTAATCAGAGGGTAGGAGAATGGGTGCTACCCTTATAGGTGATAATGAGCTGATACGTCCTTGACTGCCTTCTTTTCTTCTAATTCAAGAATAGTTTTTAAAGTCTCAATTTTCTTGTGCCTTCAGCTGTGCTTTTGGAGTCCTCTGTGTTCCTCTGAGAAACATCAGCCTCCAGCATGTGAATTGTGGGGAGGGTTCTGATCAGGCAAGCATTTCAACAAATCTCTACTTCTTTCACATATTGGGGTTTGCAATATATTTTCATTTGAAGAAACTATTTTGTGTATAAAAGCAAAATGCTATGGGGAAAAAGAGGATACAAATGGGACTGGGTACATGCCAATGAATCTCTAGAAAAAGATTGATTTTTGTTAATTATTGATCAATCTTTCAACATGATTTTTGTGATTCCAGTGGTCTCTAACCACATTAAGATGTGGTTAGCTTCTCTATCTCTATTACTGGATTCATATTTAAATATGATTTGTTGTATCATTCAATTCTCAATGCAAGAGACCAGGGCAGGAATTCATGTCTCGAGGAAAGGCATATTAATAAATACCTTCTATGAAAAAAGAAATTTTCTGAGAAGAGGAATATTGATGTATCTGGCCATAGAATAATTAATATAGCTTACTAAAGTGGGATAATTTGAACCAAGATTGTCAGAAGAAATAACAAGGTGGCAGAGGATGAGATGGTTAGATAGCACCATCAACTCAATGGACATGAGTTTGAACAAACTCCAGGGGATAGTGAAGGACAGGGAAACCTGGTGTGCTGCAGTCGACAGGGTTGCAAAGAGTTGGAGACAACTGTGCAACTGGACAGCAACAACAACAAAGTGAAATAATTAATATATCTCTGAAATTAGTTATGCATGATAGACCCTGATGCCTGTTAGCAAAACATTACCAAAATCTCTCACAGGAATACATTAACTATGTTTACTATGTTTACAAAACGTATTATGGAGACTAATACATTTAGTGGCAAAAGTGTGCTTCTTCATACTGACACAATACACTTAAGTATTATAGTGAGAATGCAATGAAAATGGTATTTAAAGAGTTTGTGAGGTAAGGGAAACTGAGAATACAGAGTAATCACAATCTGAGCCCAAATAAGATAAAGCTTTTGAGTAAGTTGTAAATGAACAATTATTTGATATAGTAACTTTTTAATACAAAGTATTTAACTTATTAATTATTAAAGTTAGTTTTTTTTTTTACCTTTGAGTGAATATGGATTACAATGTGAGATACATTCTTGGGGAAATACGAAGCAATGGCAATGATGGTAGGGACCTCTGACTTAAGAGGAAGATTGAAGTCATTGAGTTAGATGCCAAGAAATTGGGGTTTTGAGCTAATATTTACCAGACATTACTGACCGTGGACAAATTAACATTCTTTCTCTAGTGTTTCTATAGTCTGAGAAAACTGAATTAGTAATTTATAAATCTCTTCCCAGTTATATATTTAAATTACTTAAATAAGACAGAAAGATCAGACTCATAGCATATGTTATTCCAAAGAATATATAGCTAAGATTGAAAAAAAAATTTGATTTCAGCATAATCTCTGCACAGAGGAAAAATAACTTGAAGGCTAGAAGATAAATAGAAGGAATGATTGCCAGAGGTATTAATAAAATAACTCTGAAAAGATCTAGTGCACCTTAGGAAAATGGGCACTGCTATTCTCAAATGGTTTTTGCTTAAAAAGAAAGTGATCTTTTGCCCCTCATTCCTCCTTTTATTGACTTTAATAACTGGAACTTAGGTTCCACCAAATTTGAATTTTTTTAAAATTGAAAGAAAGAGAATTCCACTTTTCTAAATACTTCCTTCTCTAAATTACCACTATTCCCTAAATCAACTACCATTTATGGTAGTTCACTGTTTGAGACATGAGTATCCGATATTTGTTCCTATAATATAAAAACAAGTCTGTCTTCATAATTGAAGAAATTATTTTTTATCTAATCTTATTTTCACCTAGCCAAGAATAGGCGATTGTTTTTCCTTCAATGCTACCAATTATTCTGTAATAAAAGGACAACAATTTTGGTATCATAATTTGACATCAAAGACTATGTCAAGGTTTTATTTTTCTACTGCTCTATTCTATCAAATAATTATATCTGTCTGAAAAGCTAATAGTCTTTATAATTTAAAATACTTTACAAAGATTTTGCTTATTGGTATTCATTCTGCTGTGTGAATTATGTGTACTTGCCAAATATGTTAACCTAGAATAACATATTTCAATTTTAAAATACTTTCAAGAGATATTTTCTCTTACTTTTTCAATATATAAGTATTTCTCAATATTAAGATTGATTTAACTTTTAGATATAACAGGCCATCCTTCTGGAAAAATATTCTAGTTTGGGATGCAAAAAAATTAACCTTCCTACACATTTTAATGGGCTTTCCAGGTGGCACTAGTGGTAAAGAACACACCTGCCAATGCAAGAGACTGAAGAGACGTGGGTTCGATCCCTGGGTCGGGAAGATCTCCCAGGAGAGTGCATAGCAACCCACTCCAATATTCTCGCCTGGAGAATCCCATGGACAGAGGATCCTGGTGGGCTACAGTCCGTAGGCTTGCAAAGGGTCAGACATGACTGAAGTGACTTAGCCCTTATTGCACACACGCCTTTTAATAATTTAACAGTTATTTAGACAACTAAGTTTTAATAGTATTAATTGATTTATACTTTTACACTGTTTCTAGTGTGATCAAATACAAATCTGAATTTAGTAGGTAGTGTTTTTGCAACTTTCCTCATTAAGAAAAAAAAGCATAAAACTTTATACCTGCCTGAAATTATACTGAGACTTTTTTATCTGTTGAATTTTCTTTGTTATAGGAATGGGTAGGGAACAGAAATATAAACAGCCTAGAATGGAATGCTATGAGGTACATGTTGACAACTGCCCTGAAGGCAGTCTGATTTCTTGGACCTATTGCAAAGGAGAATCATCTCAAGCCCTGAAAACTGACCCTGGGGCTTAACTGTATAAAAGTTTGAGGTTGGCTAAGAGTCAGAAAACTAAGATCATGGTATCCAGTCCCATCACTTCATGGCAAATAGATGGGGAAACAATGGAAACAGTGGCTGACTTTATTTTTCTGGGCTCCAAAATCACTGCAGATGGTGATTGCAACCATGAAATTAAAAGACGTTACTCCTTGGAAGGAAAGTTATGATCAACCTAGGCAGCATATTAAAAAGCAGAGATATTACTTTGTCAACAAAGGTCCATCTAGTCAAGGCTATAGTTTTTCCAGTGGTCATGTGTGGATGTGAGAGTTGGACTATAAAGAAAGCTGAGTTCTGAAGAATTGATGCTTTTGAACTGTGGTGTTGGAGAAGACTCCTGAGAGTTCCTTGGACTAGAAGGAGATCCAACCAGTCCATTTTAAAGGAAATCAGTTCTGAATATTCATTGGAAGGACTGATGTTGAAGCTGAAACTCCAATACTTTGGCCACCTGATGTGAAGAACTGACTCATTTGAAAAGAGCCTGATGCTGGGAAAGAGTGAGGGCAGGATGAGAAGGGGACGACAGAGGATGAGATGGTTGGATGGCATCATCAACTCAATGGACATGGGTTTGGGTGGACTCCAGGAGTTGGTGATGGACTTGGAGGCCTGGCACACTGTGGTACATGGGGTCGCAAAGACTCAGACATGACTGAGAGACTGAACTGAACTGAACTGAAGAGTACCATAACATCTGAGGCCCTTCATGATCAGACACCAACTTATTTTGTCTACCTCTACATTATACTTGACTTTACATTCTTATTGCATATGACCACTCACCACTTCCCAAACAAAACCACATTTTTGGTAACTATAGGCATTCTGGCTTATACTATCAGCCTGAGGCACCATTATTTCACCCTCTTCTTCTCCAGGTTCTTTATGGCCTTGGGCTTTAAACTAACAAGTAGATGTTCCACACATTGAAAGAGCCCTTTATAATATTGAAGAGCCTTCAAACCTATTATCTTATGTGATTTTTATAAGAATCTTTTCAGGATTTTATGTTACAATCAAACCAGTTTAAATATAATTTTTCAGTTGAGGAAAATGGAAAACATAGATGTTCTTTGACCAACTACAGATTACACAAATATTTGATGAAGAATTTGAACTTAAGTAATTCATTTTAAAGCAAAGATGTTTTTTTCAGTACCATATATAGCCCCATGATATCTTTCAATTTATAGAATGATATAACTCAAGAATTGGAACAGCTCTGGTAAGTTTAATTTAGTTGAATTTTCTTTCTTGCTTTCACTAATTTTTTCTTTTTTCACTAATTTTTTCTTTTTTCTGATAAGCTTCCTTGAAAGGTAAAAGGCTGTCATCAGTGCATAGAGTGCAAAAGCATTCCTGGTTTAATACATACCAAGTCTGAACTTTATGCTTTTAAGAACTGTGACTTTGTCATTAAGTTTGTCACATGGTAACCATGAAAAAGCAAACAATCTCCATGTTCTGTTTCCATGTGATAGAACAATATTTTATTTACCCAGAAATGTTGAAACCAATGGCAATTTCGAAGGAGTCATTAATTATAATGTAGGGTAAGAACTGATTTATCAAAAGTGCTAAGATTCTGATTTAGAGTTTCACAAGAGACTTTGATTTTCCCAAAGTGATATAGAAGCCTTTGGAATAGCTTTGCACTATAGTTACCTACAGTCTACTAATTTCCCTATGGAGCATACAGAGTTTGTGGTAAGTATTTTGGTTCCCAAAGCAATGCCTTTGGGAAAGGCCAAACCAGCATAAATCATGGAGATTAAAAGTTCCTGCTTCACCATCTCCATCACTTCCACCACTATTACTACTACTACTACTGTGTGCTTTGTTGAAGTTCTATACATTTATGTGGACTTCCCTGGTGGCTCAGACGGTAAAGCGTCTGTCTACAATGCAGGAGACCCAGGTTCGATCCCTGGGTCGGGAAGATCTCCTGGAGAAGGAAATGGCAATCCACTCCAGTACTATTGCCTGGAAAATCCCATGGACAGAGAAGCCTGGTAGGCTACAGTCCATGGGGTCGCAAAGAGTCGGACACGACTGAGCGACTTCACTCACTCACTCACTCACATTTATGTACTGAAGAAAGGTTGAAATGAATCATTAAACTGTAATTAAGGGTGAGGGAAAATAGGAGGAGAGATTATATTTTGTCAGATCTTTTATTCTTTATCTCTAGTTTCTAGGTTTTGAATAAGTAGTGAGATGAAAGAAGGTCCTCTCTGTCATACTGAAAGACAAAGTCATGGTTCCCGGTGCTCAAGTACAAGCTCTGGGTTGAATACATCACAGTTAAATCTTGGGAGTATCTTAGTTCTATGCTGGCAGAGAAAGAATGCCTCTGTACATTTTTAGGGTTTGTAAATAGGATGAGAGAAAAAAAAATTAAATGACTTGAGGATCACTGTGGCCACAGAAAGGTTTAAGAGGGCAACTGAAAGTCTTAAGACTTGTATTTGACAATTTCCACTCTTGTTGCCGTAGGTAATTTGAGGCTTGCTGGATCACTTCATGGGAAATAGATGGGGAAACAGTGTCAGACTTTATTTTTTTGGGCTCCAAAATCACTGCAGATGGTGACTGTAGCCATGAAATTAAAGGATGCTTACTCCTTGGAAGGAAAGTTATGACCAACCTAGATAGCATATTCAAAAGCAGAGACATTACTTTGCCGACTAAGGTCCATCTAGTCAAGGCTATGGTTTTACCTGTGGTCATGTATGGATGTGAGAGTTGGACTGTGAAGAAAGCTGAGCACTGAAGAATTGATGCTTTTGAACTGTGGTGTTAGAGAAGACTCTTGAGAGTCCCTTGGACTGCAAGGAGATCCAACCTGTTCATTCTGAAGATCAGCCCTGGGATTTCTTTGGAAGGGATGATGCTAAAGCTGAAACTCCCATACTTTGGTCACCTCATGCAAAGAGTTAACTCACTGGAAAAGACTCTTATGCTGGGAGGGATTGGGGGCAGGAGGAGAAGGGGACGACAGAGGATGAGATAGCTGGATGGCATCACTGACTCGATGGATGTGAGTCTGAGTGAACTCCAGGAGCTGGTGATGGACAGGGAGGCCTGGCGTGCTGCGATTCATGGGGTTGCAAAGAGTCAGACTCTCGGGCTTCAGTAGTGACAGCAGGCTGGCTCAGTAGCTGTGGCTCATGGGCCTAGTTGCTCTACGGCATTAGGACTCTCCCTGGATCAAGGACTGATACCATTTGCTTTGCTAATTTATAGGTGTACTTCTTGAGTGTTGTTTCTTGGTTTTCTCTATAAATTTTTTTAAACCTCTCTTTGCTTAAGGTTTGGAAATTTCCCTATATTATCTCGCTCTCTCTCTCTCTCTCTCTTTTTTTTTTTTGGTAATCTTTTTGAATGCTGGGTATTAAACACATCCACTAAAAGTTTTTCTTTTTTTAAAATTACACTTTCTGCAATTTACCTCATCAAGGTGTACATTATTTAATTTTTTGGGTAGTTCTAATTATTTTTTCTGTAAGTGACCTAATAGTCCAAAAGCTTCCACAAATGTGGTGCTCTTTTTCCTGACCTGGTAGAACTGTAGAACAGAATTTGTAGGGTAATTTTTTATCACTTGCCTTTATGAGAATTGACAAATCATGTCTCCTTACAAAGTACCCTCATTTTCCCTTTGTTTTCAAGTCCGCTGTTTTAGTCTACTCAGTTGCAAAGGAAAAGATGATAAAAACAGGGTAAGGCATGACAAAAAAGCACTGTACTGAGAGGAAAACAGAATCTTGTGATTTTGATCTTCAATAAATACTTGATTTTTGAAAAGTTAGCTTAGAAACATGATTTTTCAAAAGTCTGACAGATGCCTTTTAAAGTGATGCTATGAAATCTTTTATATTTCATATTAACATTTGTAAACAACATATAAACAACAGTGGCAGTTATAAATAATCTCAAAATAAATGTAACCAACCAAAAGTTTGCTATTTTAAGTACTGTATCACAAAGTTTTCTAGCTACAATTAATATATACATTTCAAATATCGTTTTACATTTCACACTGTAAGTTAATAATCACTAGAGGCTTGCAGGCTCAAACAAAGTTGTATCACAATAAATGCATATACATGCCTTGGAAATAATCAATATGGTCATACTACAAGGTTGCTGTTTGCTTTGCTGCTTCTTAGAAATCATATCTTTTCTATCAGAAGTTTAATGGGGTATCCATCAACCTTAGTAGAGTTACCATTCACCCATTCTTGAAATAGTGATATGATTTTTGACTTCAAATCCCTAGAGTCTGGTATCTAATTAGTTGCCAAATCCTGTTGCTTTGACAATAGGCATGGAAATGGGGAGAGAGGAAGATTTATCACTTGTTCTCCATTCCTTAGCTATTACTTTAAAGAGGTATTATTATTGCTTCTTTGAGCAACTGCAAGAGCTCCATCCAGTTTCTTATTTCTTTCAGTTCTTTTTATTCTAATTCATTTATTCCACCTGGTTAGTTTTTCAGCAATACTAGCAGGATGCTTGGAGAAGGCAATGGCACCCCACTCCAGTACTCTTGCCTGGAAAATCCCATGGACAGAGGAGCCTGGTGGGCTGCAGTCCATGGGGTCGCTAGGAGTCAGACATGACTGAGCGACTTCATTTTCACTTTTCACTTTCATGCATTGGAGAAGGAAATGGCAGCCCACTCCAGTGTTCTTGCCTGGAGAATTCCAGGGATGGGGGAGCGTGGTGGGCTGCCATCTCTGGGGTTGCACAGAGTCGGACACGACTGAAGCGACTTAGCAGCAGCAGCAGCAGCAGGATGCTACTTTGACTGATTTCAAAATCTTTCAGTGGTTTCTCTTTTACTTTTGGCAGTGTAATTCCAGTGCTTTAGCCTGATATTAAAGTTTCCAGATGGTCTGACCCTAAGCCCTTTAGTTTTTCCAAACTTTTTCCCTATAATTCCTCTGATACACCTTATGTTTAACTCTCCTAAATCTCTAAGATTTTCACACAGTATGTGCCGTTGTTTATTGCATCTATCACAAGACTCTTAACCTATTCACCTTTAAAACAACCTTTAAAAAACATTTTTAAAGACTAAACCACTTCTAAAAATGATTTCAACCATTTTTTAATAAACACACACAGCCTACTAACTAAAGTACTAAGATTATTTCAGCTATGGCAAGTATTCATTGAGGTTAGAATAAAACAAACTCCATACTGATATGTTAATTTCTCTCTAGTAAGATGAACCAACTTCTAAATTCTTTCTAAAATAAGTCTTCTATGAGCTATGGTATCTCCTCTGGCTGCAGGAGTAACTGTCATGATTCAATTAAATGTATCGGGTAAAAATGAGAAATTATATATTAACTAAAGTGAGAAATAGGCAGTGTGGCATCATTTCTTAATTTTCATCTACTTTTTCACTTACCTAGACCTTTGTATTTGCCCAGTGAATTTACTTTTATGTGACACAAGGAAACAAACAATTTCTCTCCAACAAAGAAGACAATATCAAACAGCATATATTTCATAAATGCTTCTAATTTTAATGAGATGTGAGCTATCTTTTTGTAAGGAGATTTGAAAGGTGACTCATCACCAGGCACTAGGTTCAATGTGACCTCCTTTACTCAAAAGCTATTAGAATGTGATATTACATATAATTAAATTGTTTAGAAACTTCAAATTATATTCTAAAATTTTCTTTCTATAAAAGTCTTTTGAAAATGGATAACATCCTGTGTTGATTTATATAGCATGGGGCATTGGCATTTTTTTTGTTGATCTTGCAGGTTTATCTTTATGAATATTCATTATGCTATTATAGAGTAATCTAGTTTTTTGTGGCTTTAAGAACTTCTCTAGTTTGAGAAGGTCAGCTAACATTTCTTTCATAATATACTTACTTTCAGTTAAGAGTATATCTCTTGCTCTTGCTTCCTTTTTGCTTCCTGTCTTTATCTTTTGTGAACTGAAAAATAAGTGTCCAATAAATCAAGAATTATATACTGTGTAAAAGGGTAAGATACATTTATATGACAGTTCATGATTTATAAAACACCTGATGATACACTGGGGCTTCCTGGGTATCTCTAATGGTGAAGAATCTGCCTGCAATACAGGAGACCTGGGTTTGATCCCTGAGTTGGGAAGATCCTCTGGAGAAGGGAATGGCAACCCAATCCAGTATTCTTGCCTGGAGAATCCCATGGACAGAGGAGCCTGGCGGGCTTCAGTTTTAGGGGATTGCAAAGAGTCAGACATGACTGAGTGACTAACACTTTCACTTTCTTTCTGATGAAACATTACTTTGTTTAATCACCAAAGCAAATCTGAGTGGTAGATTTTATCTACACTTTACAAATAAGTAAATTGGAGGCCAGATAAGTAGATCATATTTCATAAGTACATATACATAGTAAGTTTATCTGCAGAATGTGAACACAAACATGTTGACTCCACCTATGATATATTTTACATTGTGGTATTGTTTCCAGTAAGGGCTTTGATTTAGGTCATAAATGAATGGTCTAGTGGTTTTTCCCACTTTCTTCAAGTTTGAATTTGGTGATAAGGAGTTCATGATCTGAGCTATAGTCAGCTTCCGGTCTTGTTTTTGATGCCTGTATAGAGCTTCTCCATCTTTGGCTGTAAAGAATATAATCAATCTGATTTCAGTATTGACCACCTGGTGATGTCCATGTGTAGAGTCTTCTCTTGTGTTGTTGGAAGAGGGTGTTTGCTATGACTAGTGCGTCCTCTTGCTAAAACTCTGTTAGCCATTGGCCTGCTTCATTTTGTACTCATATTTGATTAGATTATAATCAAATCCGTTACAATTATACAGTGGAAGTGACAAATAGATTCAAGGGATTAGACCTGAGAGAGTGCCTGGAGAACTATGGATGGAGGTTTGTGACATTGTACAGGAGGCAGTGATCAAAACCATCCCCAAGAAAAAGAAATGTAAAGAGGCAAAATAGTTGTCTAAGAAGGCCTTACAAATAGCTGAGAAAAGAAAAGACACAAAAAGCAAAGGAGAAAATGAAATATATACCCATCTGAATGCAGAGTTCCAAAGAATAGCAAGGAGAGATAAGAAAGCTTCCTCAGTGACCAATGCAAAGAAATAGAGGAAAACAATAGAATGGGAAAGACAAAAGATCTCATCAAGAAAATTAGAGATAACAAGGAAACATTTCACGCAAAGATGGGCTCAATAAAGGACAAAAATATTAAGTACCTAACAGAAGCAGAAGATATTAAGAAGAGGTAGCAACAATACACAGAACTACACAAAAAAGATATTCATGACCCAGATAACCAGGATGGTGTGATCACTCATCTAGAGCCAGACATCCTGGAATGTGAAGTCAAGTGGGCCATAGGAAGATTCACTATGAAAAAAGTTAGTAGAGGTGCTGGAATTCCAGTTGAGCTATTTCAAATCCTAAAAGATAATGCTGTGAAAGTGCTGCACTCAGTATGCCAGCCAATTTGGAAAACATAGCAGTGGCCACAGGACTGAAAAAGGTCAGTTTTCATTCCAATCTCAAAGAAAGGCAATGCCAAAGAATGTTCAAACTATCGCACATTTGCATTCATCTCACATGCTAGCAAAGTAATGCTCAAAATTTTCCAAGCCATGCTTCAATTGTACATGAATTGTGAACTTCCAGATGTTCATGGATTTATAAAAGGCAAAGAAAGCAGAGATAAATTGCCAACACCTGTTGGATCATTGAAAAAGCAAGAGAGTTCCAGAAAAACATCTATTTCTGCTTTATTGATTATGCCAAAGCTCTGATTGTGTAGATCACAACAAACTGTGGAAAATTCTTCAACAGATGGGCATACCAGACCACCTGACCTGCCTCTTGAGAAATCTGTATGCAGGTCAAGGAGCAACAGTTAGAACTGGACATGGAACAACAAACTGGTTCTGAATCAGGAAAGGAGTATGTTAAGGCTGTATATTGTCACCCTGCTTATTTAACTTATATGCAGAGTACATCATGAGAAATGCTGGGCTGGATGAAGCATAAACTGGAATCAAGGTTGCTGGGAGAATATTAATAACCTCAGATATGCAGATGACACCACCCTATGGCAGAAAGCAAAGAACTAAAGAGCTTCTTGATGAAAGTGAAAGAGAAGAGTGAAAAAGTTGGCTTATAACTCAACATTCAGAAAACTAAGATCATGGCATCTGGTCCCATCACTTCATGACAAATAGATGGGGAAACAGTGGAAACAGTGACAGACTTTATTTTCTTGGACTCCAAAATCACTGCAGATGGTGACTGCAGCCATGAAATTAAAAGACACTTGCTCCTTGGAAGAAAAGTTATCACCAACTTAGACAGCATATGAAAAATCAGAGACATTACTTTCCCAGCAAAGGTCCATCTAGTCAAACCTATGGTTTTTCCAGTAGTCATGTAGGGATGTGAGGATTGGACTATAAAGAAAGTTGAGTGCCAAAGAACTAATGCTTTTGAGCTATGGTGTTGGAGAAGACTCTTGAGAGTTCCTTGGACTGAAGGAAGATCCAACCAGTCCATCCTAAAGGAAATCAGTCCTGAATATTCATTGGATGGACTGATGATGAAGCTGAAATTTCAATACTTTGGCCACCTGATGTGAAGAAGTGAGTCATTTGGAAAGACCCTGAGGTTGGAAAAGATTGAAGATGGGGAAGAAGTGGACAACAGAGGATGAAATGGTTGTATGGCATCACTTACTAGATGGACATCAGTTTGAGTAAGCTCTGGAAGTTGGTGATGGACAGGGAAGCTTGTGTGCTGCAGTCCATGGGGCCACAAATAGTAGGACATGACTAAGTAACTGAACTGAACTGATAGTTTCCAGTAATTTGGTAATGTTCTGAGTGAGAGCTCATGAAGTCGTAGGCAAGACTATAAGAAAGCAATTTCTCAATCTCCAATAGGTTCATTTTTCAAACTTTGGTCCAAAGAAGTTTTGCAGAGGGTTAATGTCTCCAGAAGTAAGATTGCTAACTAGATAGGCAATTAATGTCCTGTTTTTATCTAACAAAAGTAACAATTTACCATATCAGGTATAAAATATAATTCTGGACATCTTGACTGTGAGACATAGTCCTACCATATTTTTATTTAATAGAGCTGCAGCTTTCAATAGGCACACTCAAAAATTGGGACTATGTGACTAGAACAGTAATTCCATGGACAGAGGAGTCTGGCAGGCTAGAGTCCATGGCGTCATAAAGAGTCAGATGTGACCAAAGCATTTAGCACATGAGGTTGCTGTACCCTTCTCCATGGGATTTTCCCAACCTAGAGATGGAACCCACGTCTCCTGCATTGCAGGTGGATTCTTTACCACTGACCCACCAGGGCAGCCCTGCGATGAGTATGCTGTTGCTAAGTCACTTCAGTCGTGTCCGACTCTGTGCGACCGCGTAGACAGCAGCCCACCAGGCTACCCTGTCCTTGGGATTCTCCAGGCAAGAACACTGGAGTGGGTTGCCATTTCCTTCTCCAATGCATGAAAGTGAAAAGTGAAAGTGAAGTCTCTCAGTCATGTCCAACCCTCAGCGACCCCATGGACTGCAGCCTACCAGGCTCTTCCATCCATGGGATTTTCCAGGCAGGAGTACTGGAGTGGGATGCCATTGAGGCCTGGAAGTATTGCTTGACACCTAAAATATAGGTTTTTATTAGGCGTAAATGGGTCAGCAGGATATTGCTGATTTTTTCTACTATATTAGAATAAAGAGAATGTTTGAACTGCTAGAGGTTAACAAATGAACTAAAAATCTTAAATCTCCTATTGGAAGATATTCCAAACATAGGAAGAGACCACTCTGTTCATTTACTGAATGTCTATTTGCTTACTTCTTTGGGTAGATGATTGCTGTTTAGGCTGGACCAAATCGATCAAGCCAAAAGAATAATTTCTCCCAAGGTAGGTAAAACAATAATAGCCAACTATTTTAAAAATAAATAAGTTCCCAAGTGTATAAAATTATCAAATAACTTATGAAGAATGTGTGGAAAATCAGATGGATGTTTGAAAACCAGGTTTACTGGAGTAGTTTATGGCTAAATGCACTAAAGAGCCATCTCCTAGAAAACTCAAGTAGAGAGGGGACCTAAACATCAAGTCTGAGCTCCTTTTAGATATATGGAGAGACATTTGACTCTTAAACAGGTTTATCAGGCTCTTTTGATTCTGCTTAATTCCTTTTTCCTTCTTTGTTATAGTCTTATTCTTAGGAAAATAATCCCAAGGAAGTTATTAAAAGATAAAATATAAAAATTCATAAAATCTAAGCAAATCATATTGATGCTACACTGCAGCAAATGATCATTATGTAAAGAATTTAATTTGATATATTTATAAATGACCATCTCATTGACACTTCTAATTTTAACTTAAACAGCAAATAATTTATATCTGTCTCTAAACAGGGTATCACCTATATGATTTCTAAATCAGACAGTAAGGATAGCTCTTCACCACATTAAAGAAAACTGGAGACAGATCAGGTTTATTTACAAACTATAACACAAAATCATAAATGGCAAATTAGGGTGGTAGATGTTTTTAGAGTTAAATCCTACGAAGGGACAAAACAGAGGGAGAAATCAGTTTGTACAGAAGAGCTATTAGTGGTTAAAGGGCATTTGATACTAGGAGCAAAAAGAATGTAATTAGTATAGGATTTTCCTTTACTTGAGTAATACATTTTCTTACTGCTTTAATAATAATGTTGAAGTAATTGTATTTCCTCAGGAACATTTTCGGAGAAGGCGATGGTACCCCACTCCAGCACTCTTGCCTGGAGAGTCCCATGGACGGAGGAGCCTGGTGGGCTGCAGTCCATGGGGTCACAAAGAGTCAGACATGACTGAGAGACTTCCCTTTCACTTTTCACTTTCATGCATTGGAGAAGGAAATGCAACCCACTCCAGTGTTCTCGCCTGGAGAATCCCAGGGACGGGGGAGCCTGGTGGGCTGCCCTCTATGGGGTTGCACAGAGTCAGATGTGACTGAAGTGACTTAGCAGCAGCAGTAGCAGCAGCAGGAACGTTTTATGCAAAAGATGTTGCTCAATATGAATGTCTATTAATAGGCAATAGCTCATAAAGCAATAACATCTCGGTACATCAACAAAAAGAGTATAAAATTGTATAGTAAAGCCTTCTGGTGGACTCGCTATCAAAGAACATACTTTGTGGCTTTGAAAATGAAAAATGAATTTATAGTTTGAAGTACCAAAAAAGATAAGCTTGTACCTGAATTTTTTGTCCTCCATTAACTGATAGCATGTTTTCTATTTTGGGTAAAATTCTAGAATAAAGGTTAATATATATTTTAAAAGACTGTCTTACAGGTACAGAAAAATCAAATTATTGCTGAGGCCTGATTTATGCTTTGACAAATTTATTAAAAATATTCTTCAGTTTAAATGCTATTGGCTAAATGTATACATTGTGTGCCAAACAAGGTCATAGGGAATATTGAGAATCCAGCTATGGTGACTACCCCTGAAGAGTTTATCGTCTGTGGGAAAAACATGCTATTTGTGATGTAAGGTTGACAATGATATGTTGAAATAGTTGCACATGTTACAGTTCCAAGGACAAAGGCAAATTAACCTCAACCTGGATCATTTGGAAAGGCTTTAAAGAATGGTTTGAAAAGTCAGCTCTGAGGAGGAAGTGAACAGAGCATTCTAGAAAGGGGAAGAAGTTTTGTCCAGAAACAGGAAAGTTAAGTGTAGACTTGAAGACACAGAAAGGAATTAGATGAGGCTACAGAACTGATAGGAATAGAGAAATGGAGAAGGAGGGAGGCTCGTGTGTGATGACCATGGATGGTCACTGTCAACCCAGTGAATTCATCACGGGTCAGTTGTAGGAGATCACATATGTGAAAGCTCCAGAGACATTCTGCAGACCAGAACAGCATTCCCGCCCTTGAGTTCAGTAGCTAATCAGCAGCAGAGGCTTCTTTCTGTGACTGGCATCTTCCTTTCCGTTGCTCTATCTATAGTAGTTATCTAAACTTAGTTTCTCCTAGTTCCTGGTAATGTCCAATTTATTTTCATTCCCTACATTCACTTAATAGTCCAGTTCTCGACTCCTTGTGGTCACAAGGCATCCAAGTTATCTTTCACTGAAACAGCCTTCATCCCTTGCTTTATCTAATTTGCTTCCTTAAGAATGTCATTTGAGATGACACTATTTTGTGAAGGATTTTCTGATAGCACATCGGTAAAATATGTTTCTCAGTACCACCCCCCCCACCCCAACTCTTTGATATTCTGTATCACATACAAATATATATATATATGTATGACATGTATTTTTGCCAACTCAAAGAAGAAGATATACCTAAGTGGGATCCTTAAGGTTAGATGCCTCATAAAACATGTTAACATCATCAAATTGATTTAAGTAAATTGTGGAACATGTCTACTTTGTCAACACCTGTTGAATACCAGAAGAGCAAGACCTTTTGTATATCTCTGCTGCTAGGACGTAGCCTAGTTTAGTCAGGCTACATATTAGCTAAATAAATGAATGGAAAAGGGAACTGAAGATGTATTCTTATTAGGTTTCACACTATATATTAGGAATATTTTCTCCTTATATAACATCTATTAAACTCAAACTGGTATTTTAAAAGCTTCTCAGTATATAGTATCCAAAAATCATTCCATCACAAGAAAAAGCACAGAGAACTTTTCTTTAGCCTCCTATACCTCTGAACAAGATAACACATATGTGAAAGTATGCCTGTTTAACTCTTTCAATGAAAGTTGTTCATTTCCATTACACATTAATCTTATCATAAAGAATGTAACCCTGACACACGTTTACACATGTGCACACACATAAAGCAGGCTGATATTCTATCTACTTGCTTGGGAGAAAAAAGGAGAAGAAGACATCATGTGTTAGTAAAGAGTAGCAAGGCTGTGATGATTTATTATATGACTGTAGTGAGTAAGAAGCAAGTTACTATCATATATTTAAAATATTTACTTTGCTCCAATGAGTTTCTTATTCCTTCAGGAATGGCTTAGAAAAAAAGGAGTATGTTTAAGTTTTATGTGCTATGTTGACACTACTTTTTATCTCATACATCTAATAAGTGGAACAGCCCATTAGTGTTCAACATGTTTTGCATGGGAAAGAGGATGGATCATAAGACTTAAAAATGAAAGCTTGGAGGTGGGAACTGAGTCATAATCTATTATAATTCTAAAGGCTTTATTACATAATTAGAGGGTCCTCAGGATGTAAGACTATGAATACAACTGACTCATGATTAATGAAATGTAACTGAAGCTTTAGATAACGGACCAGTAAGCTATTGGCCACGTTAGTTCACTGTCACTTTTTTCCCAGTCAGAGTATGTTTTTGATTCCAGAATCATCTTTTCCTTCTGTGCCTACTTTGTGAAAGGCAGTCATGGAAAAGAGAGCTTTTGCTTTACCCACATTCCCTTTGCTTTATATTTTTCTTATTATTCCATTAAAAAATTACTAAACCTTTCGAATAGAGAGTAAGAAGTAGAACTGAAGGGCTTCTAGAAAGCATATTTTGTATTACCTTCCCTGTAATAAAAATTGTGGCTGGACTTTGCCTCCACTTCCTGGTAGACAACCTGAAAATCTTTGGAATTTCCCAGAATGTTTTGTTGTTCATCCTGAACACTTTAGGGCACACCTGATAGTTTATACCAACAAGGTGACTCATCATGAGCCCCTAGATAGCTTATGCTAAGGAGATGACTCAGGATGGGAGCTGGCCATGGCAGAAAGACCAACCATGTGATTAAAGAGCTGGGGCTTTAAGCCACGCCATATCAGCCTTTAATGATTAAATCAGTAATACTTATATAACAAAATCCCAATAAAACTTTGGATACCAAAGTTCAGGCGGGCATCCCTGGTGAGTAATACTCCAAATATTTTCACAGACCAATGTGCTGGGAAGGTAATACAACCCTGGGAACAATGGAATCCTTACATACAAACCTTCACAGATTTACCCAATGCTTCTCTCCCTTTGGCTGGTGCTGATCCATATGCTTTCTGCTATAATACAACTGTAATCTTATGCATAATGCTTTCCTTGAGTTCTGTGCCTCATTCTATCATATTATTGAAACTGAGAAGATAGTAAGTGAGTAAGTAAGTAAGCAATTGAAGTCGCTCAGTTGTGTCCAGCTCTTTGCAACCCCATGGACTGTAGCCTACCAGGCTCCTCCCTCCATGGGATCCTCCAGGCAAGAGTACTGGAGTGGGTTGCCATTTCCTTCTCCAGGGGATCTTCCCGACCCAGGGATCGAACCCTGGTCTCCTGCATTCCAGGTAGACACTTTAACCTCTGAGCCACCAGGGAAGTCCAGAGAAGATAGTAGGAGCCCCTAACTCTGTAGCCAGCTGGTTAGAAGGGAGGATGACACAAATTTGTGGCTGCTGTTTGAAGCAAGGGTAGTCTTACGGAGGACCTTGCTTGTGAAGATGGGCCCAATGCCAGGTGGTTGATATCAGAAATCATTGTTACCACCTTATTTTTCTTTAAGGGTAAATTTGAACTCAGGGAGGGTTAATAATATTCTCAGTGTCATACTGTGTTAACAGAAAACTTCAGATGAGAGTTGGGTCTCAAATTCTTCATTCCATTGTATTTTTGTTATGCCATGCTAGATATCAACTCAGACTCCATCTTCATCTCCAAAATAGAATTGTGATAGAGAATAAGCCAAAGCAAGAAAGAAAAAAAGGATGCTATGCCAGTGTGGGCAAATCCAGTATGATAATGCCATCTGATAGATAGCAGATGACAAAAGGCTGAGAAGGTGCTGGGCACTTGTCTAAGCACTTTTCAGCTATGATCTTCTGTAATCCTTACAACCCTTTAAACATCTTGATTTTACAGATGAAAAAAACAGGCTCATGGACTCTCCCAAGGAAGCAAAGATAATAAATCAGAGAGTGAGAGTTTTGGGGAGGTAACATGGAGTCTTGACAAAATAGATTCTGAAGGCAGCCAACTTTGACTCCTTAAATGCTTTTGACCTTAACTGTGAGATGTTTTGGGATTTATTTCAATCTTTCATACAGAAAAATATCAGATTTGAAATAAAAAGTATTTCTTTAAAACTAGCTAGGACATGAATGCAATTCAATCGCTCCCTCTCCTATCTTTTCCTGCTTAATTTTTTAATACTTGTGTTTAAGGACTCTCCAAGTTGCATTAGTAGTAAAGAACCCATCTCCCAATGCAGGAGACCAAAGAGATGTAGGTTCAATCCCTGGGTATGGAAGATCCCTTAGAAGAGGGTATGGCAACCCACTCTAGTCTGGCAGGCTGCTGTCCACAGGGTTGAAAAGAGTAAGACATGACTGAAGTGACTTAGCACACACATACTTGTATTTAAGAAATAAAATTTATATGAGACTTTATCTTGTCAATTGTCATTTTTTTCAATAATCAAAGAAATAACACTCCAATCAAAATAAAAATTTAGATTGGGAATTACGTGGTGTTCAGCAAGTATTTTAATAATTTGATGAGTCAGCTTCTTTTTGTTAAACAGAGGTAATAGTGATATGTGCCTCACAAAACTGCTGTGAAGTATGAATTTCTTAGCACAGTGCCTGGCACACTGACAATAATTATAATTCACATTTACATTGTAATTAATCATTATTATTAATAACTCTCCAGTTTACATTGTAATTAATCATTATTATTAATAACTCTCCAGTACTTTACTATTTGCTTTACTGACTTTACTTTATTGCTTAGTAAAACACATACTCCTGTTTTATATTCTTGTTTGGTAGAAGGAAGACTATTAAAAAATGAATCAGGGACTTCTCTCATGGTCCAACTTTTAAGACTTTGTGCTTCCACTGCAGGGGATGTGGGTTCGATTCCTGGTCAGGGAACTAAGATCCTGTGTGCCACTCTGTGTGGCCAAAATACTAAAAAAAAAAAAAAAATGAATCAAATGATAGAGGACTTAGCATGATACTAAACTAGCTGACTCCAAACTAGCTATGTGTTTGAAAACAGGCAATTCCCTGAGTCAATGTGAATGTCAGCTTGAACAAGAAGCTGTGTTTTCATGAAATCGGGAAAGTCAAATGCCTCAAGGAACATGTTAACACCAGTAAATCAGTTTAAATAAATTGGAGAGGGAAAAATCTTTCTATTAACTTCACCATCATATGTAATACATTGGTGAGATTCGGCCAGTAAGAAAAATGATTTTAGATTGGAGCAGAATGCAAATGGATAGTCTTAGGCAGTAAGCACATGTAATAGTAAGGTGCTGAAAAGGGATGCATGCAAAGGAAGTTAAAAGGGAAAACAAAGGAGCCAGGATTCCTCCTAGCTGAGGCCAGATCCTCCCTGCACTGCTGCTTTGCTCAATTCCTTCTGGCATCTACATTATCATGATTAAGTAGGATAAATGTTTCACACTGAGCTTTGGAGTGTACAATAGAAAATCAAGGTTGAATTACCAGGAATACCAAAGAGCCACTCTAAATTACTTTGTGTCTCAAGGACACAAGTCTGTGTGCAGAGGTGAAAAACAGAGAAAATAAAAACAGACTACTCACACAGCAAACACAAGTTGCGAAATTTAACTTTTCTCAGTTGATAGAGCTAAAAAGAAGATCGCATCAGGTTTTTAAATAGCCTGATGTCTTTCTTCTTTTCAGGATATGTGTGAGTGCTAGGTCCTCATTTATTTATAAAAGCTACAGGGCTATTAGCAGCGTAATGTGGGAAATAAATACATTTTTTAAAAATTAGAAGGCATCCTATTAATTAGAAGATTTATTAGACAGCCAGGTGCTTCAGTGAATCGGCTATGGTTAGTTCAAGAGAGAGAATACTGTCACCTAAAATATGGATACATTTGAAGGTAAACTTTAAAAATAAACAGGATGATCTGGATAATGGGATTCATTAATCACTGGAACTGTATGTGTCTGTGTTTATAGGTGGGTATAGCAAAAGAGTCAAATTTGTCAGCCTGAAAAACACATTATTAACATTGAAATTAGTGTTCCAGAACTTGTGTCATAATAAAATAGAACTATAGAAGACACCTTGGTGTCTGGTGAGTAGCAGACACCAAGCACCTTCTAACAACTTTCCACTAAAATATCCATAAAGGCAAAAAAAAACTGTGAAAAATAATAATCATAAAATAATGAATAGTATAATTGAATCAGATGCAAATGAATAACAATAAACTATTTAAATTTTTAGTTTTTTATGTCATATCTTTTATTCTTTTTAAAATACATTGTTCCTCCAAAGATTAGTTGATTCCTATCTATTTATCTAGATAGAAACTATATGGCCCAGAATTCAACAGGGCAATTAGTGTGAAAATAAATGAAGACCATTTACATGAGAGCAAGAAAAGCCTATTTATTCAGGGCTTGCTACAGCAAGGGAGTCAGTCATCACCATTTGTGTGTGACAGAGACTTAAAGGCAGGCAGAGGAGTGGGAAAGCTTCATAGCAGACACTGGGCTGCACCCCGCAGGCCTACGAGGCCTGGGCTTGTCCAGCATCAAGACTGAAGAAGGAGCCCTGTGGGAGCAACAGAGACATCAGTGGTTTAATGGATGGGGGAGTTTACACGACTGAAGCAAGGCTCTGGAGCAACAACCCACGTGTACAGTGGACAAGCAGGACAAGGTGGCAGTCTTTACTGGGTGGGGACATTCAGGGGGCCAAGGGAGGAGAGATTGCCAGTTACAGGGGAAATTGAAGTCAGGTTAGTTCGTTAGCTACCAAGGAATCGAAGAAGGGCCCATCTCTTGCCATCCCTTTGATAGTGAAGTGAAGTGAAGTGGCTCAGTTGTGTCCGACTCTTTGCGACTCCATGAACTGTAGCCTACCAGGCTCCTCTGTCCATGGGATTTTCCAGGCAATAGTACTGGAGTGGATTGCCATTTCCTTCTCCAGGGGATCTTCCAGACCCAGGGATCGAACCCGGGTCTCCCGCATTGTAGACAGACACTTTACCGCTTTACCATCTGAGCCACCAGGGAAGCTGTGATAAGCTTTGATAAGCTATGATCCCTTTTATAAGCTATCATTAACAGGGGCCTGGAGCAAGCACACAGGAAGGTCAGTCATGTGAGTAGGGTGTAGGTGAAACAGATTCTGGTTGGGCAGAGAATGTATAGAGAGCCAGCGAACATCCATCTTGAGTGGCCTGACAATACAATAGAAAAGCAGGAAGCCTTCAGGTATGTCCTGATTGAGATGTTACTGGTATAAGCGAATGAGATGGGCTAACTAGGAGCTAGGCATCTGATGTGATTGGTTAGGTAACCTATTTGGCTTTCTCTGGTTGATCCCAAATTAGAAGTAGGAGCAAATATTAAGGAAACTAACAGTTATTCATCAGGTCCTGGCCATTTTGTCTGATGCAGGGGTTATTGTTCACCTTCCTGGGTTGGTTGCTATAGCCAGCAGTTGGCCCTCCTTGATTGATTACTCTGGATAATAGGTTGGCTTCTTCGGATGGTTGCACCAGGCTGTAGGTCAGGGTGCTACTTTTACACATGGACTGGCTGTGATACTTGTATATATTCAGTCTCTTGTAAGTACTGGATTCCTGTAGGGGCTTGTGGCAGTTGGGAGGCATGATCCTCACAAGAAAAACACCACAGGGGTCAACAGAAATGGGCAGGCCACAGTACCAAGGCTTGCTAGAAAGTATGCTTTTACTATGTTAACATCAGTTTAGACTGAAGAACCAGCCCAAAGGAGGTGGAGAAAGAGGCTACCTCAGTAGAGCAGAGTGCTTTGGGTGAAAGCCAGCTTGAGATACAGAAGCTATATACATCAATCTTTTCTCAGTATTCAATCTTTCCTCTCTAAGTATTCAAGGAAGGTTATATCACCGCCTAAGTGGACTCAGAGAAATACCAAGGATCGTCCAGTGATAAAGGCTTGGTCATTTCTGAAGATGAGTCAGGGAAAGAAAAAAAAAAAAAGAAAATCCTTTAACAATCACCATGTTCCTTATAGAAAATTCTAAAGAATAAGAGAGCAAACACAACATCCAGGAGACTCAAAAGAATAACGTAACTTCTGAACATATGCTACTGCTGGATCCAAAGGAACCTTCCAGACCTATTTTAAGATCGTCATTAAAATCAAGGAAGATGTGGCTTCTGTGAAAATGGATATGAAAAAAGAAACAAAGTAAAATAGCAGAATATTAATCTTCATTGAAAGTATCAAATCAATATTATAGGTCATAAAGTTGAAACTATTATAGAGTGAGGAGAAAAACAGCAGCGTTCTGTGAAAAGTGAAAGCTATTACTGTTATGGCCAGTGAATAAACCAACAGCCTGTAGATAACTGACAGTCTTCGGAGAGAGACAAAAGGAAGGGAAGAAGAAAGTTATCAAATCATAATGGCAATAGTAACAATATGAAATAATTCCAGCTAACATTTATTGACTATGCCTCAAACTACATGTTCTGCACTTTATTGGGATTATTAAATTTAATACACACAATAGACCTATAACTAGGCTTATATTAACCCTATTTTACAGGTGAAAAAACTGAGCTTAAAAGGATATATGAATCCTCCCTTATGTTGTTAAATATAGCTTTCCTTACAGAATGTTATCTTTTAAAAAGTCAATATAAACATATATATATATGTGTGTGTATATATATTAGTATATACACTCTCTCAAAATAAACATATATATCCTGGCAAAACTTTTGTATTATTGATTAAAGAAAAATAAGATACAAGTATTCTACCTTCATGGCCTTCTTGGGTGGCTCTGCAGTAAAGAATCCGCCTGACATGCAGAAGACTCAGGAGACACCGTGGGTTTGATCCCTGGGTTGGGAAGATCCCCTAGAGGAGGGCATGGCAACCCACTCCCGTATTCTTGCCTGGGGACTCCCATGGACAGAGAAGCCTGGCAGGCTACAGTCCATGGGGTGGCAAAGAGTCGGACCCGACAGAGGAAACTGAGGAGTCAGACATGACTGAAGAGAATGAGCAGAAGCACAGCACACACACACACACACACACACACACACACATTTATTTAAGGAATTTTCAAGTTTAAAAGCTAGCTAGGTGATTCTAATTTATCCTTTACTAACCCTGTAGTAAAGGAAGGAAAGAGAGCAAGGGATTATAAATGACTTTTGATTCAAAGTGTAGTATGTACAAGAATAATGAAGAAAGACAAATGAAACAAAAATGCTACACTACTATATCATTCGCTACTGTATTACTATACCCAAAGGTAAGGGTATAGATGCAAGTAGCTGCTGCTGCTGCTGCTGCTAAGTCGCTTCAGTCGTGTCTGACTCTGTGCGACCCCATAGATGGCAGCCCACCAGGCTCCATCGTCCCTGGGATTCTCCAGGCAAGAACACTGGAGTGGGTTGCCATGTCCTTCTCCAATGCATGAAAGTGAAAAGTGAAAGCGCAGTCGCTCAGTCGTGTCTGACTCTTCGCGACCCCATGGACTGCAGCCTACCAGGCTCCTCCGTCCATGGGATTTTCCAGGCAAGAGTACTGGAGTGGGGTGCCATCGCCTTCTCTGGCAAGTAGCTACTAGATGTGCTGTATGCTACTGCTAAGTCGCTTCAGTCGTGTCCGACTCTGTGCGACCCCATAGACGGCAGCCCACCAGGCTCCGCTGTCCCTGGGATTCTCCAGGCAAGAACACTGGAGTGGATTGCCATTCCTTCTCCAATGCATGAAAGTGAAATGTGGAAGTGAAGTCACTCAGTTGTGTCCAACCCTCAGCGACCCCATGGACTGCAGCCTTCCAGGCTCCTCTGTCCATGGAATTTTCCAGGCAAGAGTACTGGAGTGGGGTGCCATTGCCTTCTCCAAGATGTGCTGTATAACCTTGTTCAAATACTGTCATCATAAACTTTTCTCCAATGAACCTTCCTTTTGTAACTATATTTATTTCAGAAAATAATACATTATCCAGCATATATGAAGGTAAAATATGCACAAACCATCAGATGCATAATTTTAAAATAATTAAATTTTAACAGTCAATATGCAAAATGTTTGTTCTGCAATGCCGGTATTCATGGCACTGAGTAACTTAAGAAAGCTTTCAATTCAATGTGGTCTTTCAGTTCAGTTCAGTTCAGTTCAGTTCAGTTCAGTTCAGTCACTCAGTCGTGTCCAACTCTTTGTGACCCCATGAATCACAGCACTCCAGGCCTTCCTCTCCATCACCATCTCCTGGAGTTCACTCAGACTCACGTCCATCAAGTCAGTGATGCCATCCAGCCATCTCATCCTCTGTCATCTGCTTCTCCTCCTGCCCCCAATCCCTCCTAGCATCAAAGTCTTTTCCAATGAGTCAACTCTTCGCATGAGGTGGCCAAAGTACTGGAGTTTCAGCTTTAGCATCATTCCTTCCAAAGAAATCCCAGGGCTGATCTCCTTTAGAATGGACTGGTTGGAATTCCTTGCAGTCCAAGAGACTCTCAAGAATCTTCTCCAACACCACAGTTCAAAAGCGTCAATTCTTTGGTGCTCAGCTTTCTTCACAGTCCAACTCTCACATCCATACATGACCAGAGAAAATATTTGCTAAAGTATTTCAAGACTTGAGACCAAAATAAACTACCATGGAATATTGAATCCACTTTCATTCTTTTTACTTTTTTAATTCTGTGAAAATAACAACAAAATATCATGCCTTGGGAAGTGAAAGTTACAGTCATTCAGTTGTGTTCGAGACTTTGTGACCCCTGGACTATACAGTCTATGGAATTCTCTCGGCCAGAATACTGGAGGGAGTAGCCTTTACCTTCTTCAGGGTATCTTCCCAACCCAGGAATCAAACCCAGGCCTCTCACAGTGCAGGTGGATTCTTTACCAGCTGAGCCACAAGAAAAGCCCAAGAATACTGAAGGGGCTAGCTTATCCCTTCTCCAGCTGATCTTCCCGACCCAGGAATCAAACCTGGGTCTCCTACATTGCAGATGGGTTCTTTACCAACTGAACTATCAGGGAAACCCTGGGAAGTTAAACACATATGGAAATATTGTCTTTAAAAGTTACCTAAGTGAAAGTTGGAGAAAATGAGGAATAGCTATGAACTGAGAATGACGCTGCTGCTTGAATATTCTTTCCCTTCCTGACAAATCACTTCAGGTGTGTGAAGAGAAAAGTGGGCATGAAGACAGCGTAATAAGACAGTCCTCTCCCCACATCAGCCTCACTTTACCCATCTGAAAAATGGAGCAGTTCTACATAGCAAACAGGCATTGCACATAAAAGGACATAGGAAGAATGTGTTTCTGTATAAGATTGTTTTATTCATTTAGTCACTTACAAATTGATATAAAAAGTGATTATTATGTGCAAATTCTTTGAGAAGCATCATACATACACATGGAATAAGATAAGTATAATGTGCTCAAAGAACTTGAGCTTTGATGAAGAAGACAGACAAGAAAACAAATGAACTCAGAATGATAATTGTTATAAAAGAGAAATGAAGATGTTTCTAAGTCTCTTAATCTCTTCCCTTAACTTTTCCAGATCTCCTATTAATATCTCAGGTGTGGTCCTTACCACTTTTTAAATGAATTAGCAGAGCTGCCCAGGTTCTAGTGTATCTCAACTCCAATGAATCCTCCAGTTGACTGATAGATGATTGTTCAGTTCAATTCAGTCACTCAGTCGTGTCCGACTCTCTGAGACACACTGGCCAGGCTTCCCTGTCCATTACCAATGCCTGGAGCTTACTTAAACTCATGTCTATCGAGTTGATGATGCCATCCAACCATCTCATCCTCTGTCATCCCCTTCTCTTCCCACCTTCAATCTTTCCCAGCATCAGGGTCTTTTCAAATGAGTCACTTCTTTGCATCAGGTGGCCAAAGTATTGGAGTTTCAGCTTCAGCATCAGTTCTTCCAATGAAATATTCAAGACTGATTTCATTTAGGACACACTGGTTGGATACCTCTGCAGTCCAAGGGACTCTTAAGAGACTTTTCCAACACCACAGTTCAAAAGCATCAATCCTTTGGCGCTCAGCCTTCTTCACAGTCCAACTCTCACATCCATACATGACTACTGGAAAAACCATAGCTTTGACTAGACGGACCTTTGTTGGCAAAGTAATGTCTCTGCTTTTTAATAAAATGTTAGCATTTTAATATGCTGTTTAGGTTGGTCATAACTTCTCTTTCAAGGAGCAAGCTTCTTTTAATTTCATGGTTGCAGTCACCATCTTCAGTGATTTTGGAGCCCAAGAAAAGAAAGTCTGTCACTGTTTCCATTGTTTCCCCATATATTTGTCATGAAGTGATGGGACCAGGTGCCATGATTTTAGTTTTCTGGATGCTGAGTTTTAAGCCAACTTTTTCACTCTCCTCTTTCACTTTCATCAAGAGGCTCTTTAGTTCTTCTTCGCTTTCTGCCATAAGGGTGGTTTCATCTGCATATCTGAGGCTATTGATATTTCTCCCGGCAATCTTGATTCCAGCTTGTGCTTCATCCAGTCTGACATTTCTCATGATGTACTCTGCGTATAAGTTAAATAAGCAGGATGACAAAAGACAGCTTTAATGCACTCCTTTCCCAATTCAGAACCAGTCTGTTGTTCCATGTCCAGTTATAACTGTTGCTTCTTGACCTGCAGATTTCTCAGGAGGCAGGTCAGGTGGTCTGGTATTCCCATCTCTTGAAGAGTTTTCCACAGTTTGTTGTGATCCACACAGTCAAAGGCTTTGGCATAGTCAATAATGCAGAAATAGATGTTTTTCTGGAACTCTCTTGCTTTTTCCATGATCCAGCAGATGTTGGCAATTTGATCTCTGGTTCTTCTGCCTTTTCTAAAACCAGCTTGAACATCTGGAAGTTCACAGTTCACATACTGTTGAAGCCTGGCTTAGAGAATTTTGAGCGTTACTTTGTTTGCATGTGAATTGAGTGCAATTGTATGGTAGTTTGAATATTCTTTGGCATTGTCTTTCTTTGGGATTGGAATGAAAACTGACCTTTTCCAGTCCTGTGGCCACTGCTGAGTTTTCCAAATTGGCTGGCATATTGAGTGCAGCACTTTCACAGCATCATCTTTTAGGATTTGAAATAGCTCAACTGGAATTCCATCACCTCTACTAGCTTTATTCGTAGTGATGCTTCCTAAGGCCCACTTGACTTTGCATTCCAGGATGTCTGGCTCTAGGTGAGTGATCACATGATCATGATTATCTGGGTCATGAAGTTTTTTTTGTGTGTAGTTTTTCTGTGTACTCTTGCTACCTCTTCTTAATATCTTCTGCTTCTGTTAGGTCCATCACCAAGTTAAGTCGCTCGGTCGTGTCCGACTCTTTGTTACCCCATGAACAGTAGCCTGCCCCAGGCTCCTCCATCCATGGGATTTTCTAGGCAAGAGTACTGGAGTGGGTTGCCATTTCCTTCTCCAGGGAATCGTCCCAACCCAGGGATTGAATCCAGGTCTCCCACATTGTAGACAGATGCTTTACCCTCTGAGCCACCAGGGAAATTCTCAGTTCAGTCACTCAGTCATGTCCGGCTCTTTGCGACCCCATGAATCACAGCACGCCAGGCCTCCCTGTCCATCACCAACTCCCGGAGTTCACTCAAACTCATGTCCATCAAGTCAGTGATGCCATCCAGCCATCTCATCCTCTGTCGTCCCCTTCTCCTCCTGCCCCCAATCCCTCCCAGCATCAAAGTCTTTTCCAATGAGTCAACTCTTCACATGAGGTGGCCAAAGTATTGGAGTTTCAGCTTTAGCATCATTCCTTCCAAAGAACACCCAGGACTGATCTCCTTTAGAACAGACAGGTTGGATCTCCTTGCAGTCCAAGGGACTCTCAAGAGTCTTCTCCAACACCACAGTTCAAAAGCATCAATTCTTCGGTGCTCAGCTTTCTTCACAGTCCAATTCTCACATCCATATGACTACCGGAAAAACCATAGACTTGACTAGATGGGCCTTTGTTGGCAAAGTAATATCTCTGCTTTTTAATATGCTATCTAGGTTGGTCATAACTGTTCTTCCAAGGAGTAAGCATCTTTTCACTTCATGGCTGCAGTCACCATCTGCAGTGATTTTGGAGCCCCCAAAATGAAGTCTAACACTGTTTCCACTGTTTCTCCATCTATTTCCCATGAAGTGATGGGACCAGATGCCATGATCTTCGTTTTCTGAATGTTGAGCTTTAAACCAACTTTTTCATTCTTCTCTTTCACTTTCATCAAGAGGCTTTTTAGTTTCTCTTCACTTTCTGCCATAAGGGTGGTGTCATCTGCATATCTGAGGTTATTGATATTTCTCCCGGCAATCTTGATTCCAGGTTGTGCTTCTTCCAGCCCAGCGTTTTTCATGATGTGCTCTGCATATAAGTTAAATAAGCAGGGTGACAGTACACAGCCTTGACGTACTCCTTTTCCTATTTAGACCCAGTCTGTCCTTGTGAAAAGCAAATCTGAACATTTATTCCTTTGCCTGCAAA
The DNA here is from genome assembly GCF_001704415.2 of Capra hircus. Lineage (NCBI taxonomy): Eukaryota > Metazoa > Chordata > Mammalia > Artiodactyla > Bovidae > Capra > Capra hircus. Next base: position 75,182,913 of record NC_030808.1, read on the forward strand.
TCCTTCACAGCTTGCCAGTGTGAGCGAATAAATGCCAGGCTCCTTAACTTAGCTTACTCTCTCCAGATCTGGCCTCTGTCTAGTCATTAGTATCCATAGTTTCAGTTCTGCTGAACTGGTTGAGGTTTTTAAAAACTAGCAGATTATTTGCCACATGTGGATCTTCCTTTGCCCTCTTTCTCTCTATGGGTTAGCACATAATTGCACATCATTTTAGCTAAGCATTACTTCTTCTGAAAGACCTTTTGGACAACTCTACCTACTCCCACTTACAGCCTAGTTCCTCATTATCACATCTCCTGTCATTGCTTTCTTGCTTGTTTTGGTGTACAATGTTAGTCTCTCCCAGCAGAATATTGTTCCTTGAGGCAAGGAAATTATTTATCTTGTTCACTCCCTTATCCCCAGAATTTAGTGCGGTTCTGTTACATAATAACTATTCCATAAATACAAGTTAAATGAATGAATAACCTGTGTCCAGTACAGCAAACAGATTCAAGGGCTCATTCTACTTCTGCAAGACTCACCCACATTAGGGAGAGGAAAACTCGGGACATTTGGCCTTGATCCTAAACCCAGTTTTTCCAGTAAAACAATCATGTCCTAGCATGGTGTGATGATACTTTAAATTGAGATGAGGAATTCCTTCAAATGGCAAAGCACACTCCCCCCGTCTTCTGATGTTTAACCTATACTTATGCACACATTCTCTATGTTCCTTTGGGGAAGGCTCTTAATTTCCTGATTTTCTACCCTCAGGTTAATCTTTAAAATTTTATTTCTGCCTGTTTTATTTTTCTATCAATAAACGCTTTTATATCTTCAAACTAATGTTGTGACTTTGCAGTGATAAACATGGTAAGGATGTTAAAATAATTTTGGCTTGTTTAATAAGTCTTAATAATTTATGTTGGCACTGTTTATTTGGCATGTGATTCACACACTTATTTAATCATTCAATATTTATTTACTCAAAAGGTGCCCTAATCAAAGCACTAGTAGGAAATATAGTCTCTTTCTTCTCTAAAAATGGTCAACATAAGGTAAGGGATATAAAAATAATTAACGCAAATACAATGGATAACAGCAACTAACACTGAAAGAACTCCAGTTGAAATTGGAGGAGAGAGACCAGGGTTCTCCTTTCTGGACTGGGAATTAAATGACTGTATGGTATCTGACAAGTAATTCCACCTTTCTTGGCCTTACTTTCTTATTTGTGATAGGAGTTCAAATCATATAAACATTAAGTTAGCTTTCCAATACATACGAGTTACTGAAATTACAAAATTAAAATTTAAGCAACAAAATGTCTATCCCTTAATTTGGAAAATATTAAAAAAAATTCTCAGTTGGCAACTTTTATGAAATGCATATTATTTTAAACAGCTAGCAGATATGTGAATGAATAAAGCTATTTATGAGATTTAAAATGTGGTTTGAACATGTTCTAATTTATAAGAATTTTTATTACAATAGAATTTTAAAAATAGTATAACACTGAATAAATCTCAGGAATTAGGGGAGTATTTAATATCTTATGGTCCAAATCGAACCATTAATTCTATTTTGGAAACTGTTCAAGTCACTTACAAAGTGTTAGACCCTGTTCTGAGTGATGCACATGTATAACCTAATTTAACTCTTACTAAAAATGTATGAGGAGACATAATAGTATAATCACACTGCAGATGAGATTGTAATTAAATGACTAACTTTCTGACTAAACCATGCTAGTCAGGATTTGAACACAGACAGTTTAACTCCACAGTCCAAGCTCTTAAGAACAGTGTTAAACTCATTATGCCATGGCCTGTATTAGTATGGCCTGAAGCAAAATGCAGAGTATGAATCCCAGGTAAATTCAGTTGGAAATTTCAGAAATAATAGATGAAAATTAATGAGCACATGATGACAGTAAAAATGACAGAGGAGAACAGATAGTCTGAGATATATGTGGCAAGCACTGTAGAGAATCAGTGGAGTGTGGAGAGAAACATTAAATTAAGGGGGTTAATTACTAATGGATTAATAGTTACAATAATGACACAACTACTATTTATTAGGCCCTACTATGTTTTAAGCATTCTGCTCGTCATTTAATGTTCCATCCTATAAATGAACAGGATTTGATTAGTAGAGATAATTAAGTTGAATTCAATTTTAAACTCACATGATTGGGAGTGACCAGGGGACATCGTGACGATTCAGAAGTCTGTAGGTAAAACAGATGGGTGTGAATGGTGCAGAGTGAATCAGAGAGGAACCTAGGAGGACATTCTTCCTCAAGAGAAGCAGGGGTCTCAGAAAGCATAGGTATATATCCTTGAAGGAAAAATGAATAGAGAGTCTCAGATCTATATGCTATATAATCTGTATACCTTTAACTATAGATATTTTTTATCAGTGGCCTTACTGTTTGGTCTGCCAGTGCTGGCAGTTCAAGGTTATCAGTGGTATAACTTCTGATCTATTCTCTTTTGTCTTCTATAGGGCCTGTTTCATGTAGCTTCATATAGGTACAACATAACTTTTTTACATCTGCCACAAGCCTGTCTTGCTCAGGTCTGAACTGTTCATACCAAGGTGTTGCCATGAGGTTGGCTTATTGTATTAACATGGTCCACTCCATGCAAGGACAGATGCTATTAAATCAGCCATAATCTGCACAGCAAGTCCCTGTGGGAACACAGGAATCTTGAGTCCTTTCTACATAGAGGAAATAAGTGTGGCTTTGGAAATAAGTTGGAAAATTGTTTGGTTTAGCCAAAGCTGAATGATATCCCTGTAAGCGGGAATTTCAGTGTTAAAATAGGAATAATTCTGTGAAAAGTAGGACAATTGTTCACCCTATTGGAAAAGTAAAAAAGAAGCCTGCTCCTTGCCTTGCAGTGCCATGCTGCAAGGGACACTTGGCTGGGGATGGTCCAGGCTGGCCTCAGACTGACATGTGCAGTGGTTACCTTTCACAGTCTCCGCTGCTTTCAGTATCTCCCTCAGTTATCTCCAACACATCTTTCTCCTCTAGTCCTTTGACCCACGGATGAAAGATAGGCAGACCCACCTTACCCTCTCCTTTGCTGGCAAAATGAAATCCTTTATTCTCCCACAAACTCTTAGGCAGAAGATATACATTTTTCTTTTTGTATACTCAAGATGTTTCCTAGACCACTGATGAGACAGGCTATGTATTTCCTTCTTCCAGGTCACGTCTTTTCTGATTCCAGTCTGACAGCTAAAGCCTTAGTAGAGAAAAGGGTACAAGAGATAAAGGTAGCCTTCATGATAAGGGAACCTGAATTGTGTTGTGTTTCAAAATCATTTTTATCTCAAATAGCCTTTCTTCCCCATAGGAAATAGTATCTCATACATGCTTTAAAATCTAGTGTTAAATGTATTGTGGCTTTGAAAATCATGTTGCCTTAAAGGAGAAAAAGCTCCTGAAAAGATGGTACTAGAAAATTCTTTTCTTGACATTTTCACTACATGATTTGCATTGATGATGGATTGAATAGGATTTGAAAGCATCTAGAGAGGAAGAGTTGACTCATTGGAAAAGACTCTGATGCTGGGAGGGATTGGGGGCAGGAGGAGAAGGGGACGACAGAGGATGAGAAGGCTGGATGGCATCACCAACTCGATGCACATGAGTTTGGGTGGACTCCGGGAATTGGTGATGGACAGGGAGGCCTGGCGTGGTGTGATTCATGGGGTCGCAAAGAGTTGGACATGACTGAGTGACTGAACTGAAAGGAACTGAGAGAATATTCTGTTATTGATACTTGTAAAATCTTTGAGAACATCTTTCTTATTCAAGCTAATACCAGCATCTTGCCTGACACCCACTTATATGGTAGATGCTACGTGGCTAATAAAATTCCCTAATCTTCTTTAAGCCATATGGCATCTATCTATGTTAAATTCCCTCAAGTGCCATGCCTACTGGGGTTTAGGTACCAGAAGAAAGCCGCATTAGAGGTAGAATGACTTATTCTATACAGCTGATAGAAATGACAAAGAAACTCAGTTTTTCTGAGTTTCCGTTTAACATTGCTGCTGCTGCTGCTGCTAAGTCGCTTCAGTCGTGTCCGACTCTGTGTGACTCCAGAGACGGCAGCCCACCAGGCTCCCCCGTCCCTGGGATTCTCCAGGCAAGAACACTGGAGTGGGTTGCCATTTCCTTCTCCAATGCATGAAAGTGAAAAGTGAGAGTGAAGTCGCTCAGTCGTGTCTGACAACCCCATGGGACTGCAGCTTACCAGGCTACTCCACCCATGGGATTTTCCAGGCAAGAGAAACTTTCTATTATAACAAACTGTTGATTATCTCCCTATTAGAATGAAAACTTCTGGAAGATCTCCTGGAAGAGAAAACACTTGGAATGAAAGTTTGTTGTCATCTCATTCTCTAAAGAACATGGTGGATGAAGAGGGCGGGAAGTAGGATTACAAAATGTAAGGGTGGGAGCTGCCCCAAAATATTGGTATCCAAGATAAAGATTTTAATGCAATATTTAAAAAAATCAAAATTAATGCAAAATGCATGATGTACCAAATATTGACATTTAAAATAAAGATGAGGTAAATATTATGAAGTTTTTCTTTCGCATGCATGGTATGACACTGAGAACCCCTCAGAGAAGGACTCACTAACTAGCTGCAGGAGGTCAGCTGTCAACTCCTGCAGTGTCTGCCTCAACTGCAGATCCCAACTTATCTGAAGTCTCAACCTTCTTGGGCTGCCTGCATACATAACTAAGTAAGGTATGGAGATATTTTCCCCTCAAATGTAAATGTCCAGGAATGTTGGTCCTATCAGAGAACATTCTAAGGAACCACTCTCTTCAGAACTCCCTACTGCACTGGCCAGACTTGATCCCATGTGGATTTCAGTTTTCCTTCCTCTGAACACTGCCATTTCCTCCACCTTCCTTCACATGTGTTTATACTTAAAAAATCTTGCATCTCAATCTCTGATTTTTGCTTGTTTCCAGAATTCAATCTGTGACTGTGATACAGTCCCAAAACCTGTGCCATCTATGTTTTAATTAAAAATTTGATAAATAAATAAGCCCTGGTTATGTATCATACAGGATGTTAATGCTAGTTAACAATATTGTATTCTCCATTTTAAAGATACTAAGAGAGTAGATCTTAAAATTTCTCATCACAGGAAAAGAAATTTGTTACTATGTGGTGACTGACATCAACTTACTTTACTGCGGTAATCATTTTGCAATATAGAGACATAGCAAATCATTATGTTATACAATAAAATTAATATGATGTTATATATCAATTATATCTTAAATCTTATAATTCTTTATAAGATACCCATTATATCTTAATTAAATCTTATACATCTTTAATTATATCTTAATTAAAAGAATACAAATGAAATAAAATTCTAAAATTTTGTTTGGTTGCTCCAGTTTCTCTTAAAAATATGGAGACTGTTATATATAAAACTCCCAGGAAAATGATCAGTCCAACATCAGTGTATAGTTAAAGCCTCATGCTTAGTTAGATTCCTTAGAGTACTGATTTCACATGGTTACAGTTCATTTTCTTCTTTTCTGCTTGTATCTTTTTAGCTCCCTTGATTTATCACAAGAACCTATATCAGACTTGTTACATCCTTATATGACTCACTAGTTGTAGAGTTCCCAAAGCTTTGGTCAAAACGTACTCAAAATTTTTTAACAAAAAATAAGACTTTTGTCACAAATACAAGACTTCATCAACTGTATTTCCATTAAACCAACAATTTCTTCTTAGTAACTTTTGCACTGTGTTTAGTTGTTCAGTCAAGTCCGACTCTTTGTAGCCCCCTGGAGTCCTGCCAGGCTCCTCTGTCCATGAGGATGCATGAATACTCATGCAAGAATACTCTCCTCTGTCATGCAAGAACACTCTCCTCTGTCATGCAAGAATACTGGGGTGGGTTGCCATGCCCTCCTCTAGTGGATCTTTCCAACCCAGGGATCAAACCCACAGGTCTCCCACATTGCAGGCGGATTCTTTACCATCTGAGCCACCAGGGAAGCCCAAGAATACTGGAGTGGGTAGCCTATCCCTTCTCCAGGGGATCTTCTGAACCCAGGAATTGAACCAGGGCCTCCTGCATTGCAGGCAGATTCTTTACCAGCTGAGCTACCAGATTGGTCCAAATGCTGCAAATTCAGGAGATATTCCTCCCTCAAATGTAAATATGCTCAGCTAGCCAAGGAGCTCCAGCATCACTCTTTTTTGAAAATTTGCTTTGGGTTCATAATTATGCTATTTTTTTATTGGAGTATAATTGCTTTACAATGTTTTATTAGTTTCTGCTGAGCAAAGAAATGAATCAGCTATGTCCATGTGCTCAGTCATGTCCAACTCTTTGGGAACCCATGGATGTTGGGAACCCAAAGATGGTAGCACGCCGGCTCCTCTGTCCATTAGGTTCTCCAGTAAAGAATACTAGAGTGGGTTGTCATTTTCTACTCCAGGGGATCTTCCCAACCCAGGGATCAAACCTGTGTCTCTTGGGTCTCCTGTATCGGCAGGCAGATTCTTTACCACTGCGCCACCTTGGAATCAGCTATACGTAAACAAATATTCCTTGCTTCTTGAACCTTCCTCCCATACCCCCACCTCACTTCTCTAGGTCATCACAGAGAACCCCTCAACAACAAATCTACAAACAATAATGTTGGAGAAGGTGTGGAGTAAAAGGAAGCGTCCAGCACTGTTGGTGGGAATGTAATTTGACATAACCACTATGGGGAACAGTATAGGGATTCCTTAAAAACTAAAAATAAATCTACTATATGACCCAATAATCCCACTCCTGGGCATATATGCTAAGAAAACTAGAATTCAAAAAGATATATATTCATTGTAGCATCATTCTTATTATGAATTACATACAGAGGGGTTAAACAGGCTTCCAAGGATATACATTTTATTTTTTCTGAATTTGAGGCAGGAAACAATGCGATTTGGGTTGAGTGTTACCAGAAAAATTGTCTTTTATTAGCTGAAATCCTTTCAGTATGTGATATTTTGTCCCTCCTTCCTTCCTTATCCCCTTCGCTCCTTAACTTTCTTCCTTCTTTCCTGCAGGGTCATACCTTACTCAGTATTCTGACCTGCCCATTTGCCCACATTTGGGAAACACTGCATTTTACTTTATACCTTCCAGCTCTAGTAGAATTTAACTATTACTTACTTTGTGCTCACTACATGCAAGTTATGTTTGTATCTAGGTAGAAATTATTTTTTTATCAGAAAACCAAACAAATTACTGGTTTGGAACTCAGAATATTTTGATTCTGGTACTAGCTTTACTGCATACTTGATACTTGACAGGAAATATTCACTTCTCCCTTTTGGATTTAAACTCTTCCCTCTGTTACATGGGGGCTTCCCTTGTGGCTCAGCTGGTAAAGAATCCTCCTGCAACGTGGGAGACCTGGGTTCGATCCCTGGGTTGGGAAGATCCTCTGGAGAAGGGAAAGGCTACCCACTGTAGTATTCCGGTCTGGAGAATTCCATGGACTGCGTAGTCCCTGGGGTTGTAAAGAGTCAGACACGACTGAGTGACTTCCACTTTCACTTTCTGGTATATGGAGATATTTGCTGAGATATTCATAACATTTTCATTATACATGTTACAAAGCTGAACGAGTACATTCTAGGAGAAGTTTTGGAAACATCCATGTGCAATTTTACAGATTTAGCAAGACTATGAATGTGTGTGAGGAATGTGGAACTGTTGTGTGGAAACTTATGGACATGAATTCTAGACTTACTACTTAAAGTCCATCTAGTCAAGGCTATGGTTTTTCCAGTGGTCATGTATGGATGTGAGAGTTGGACTGTGAAGAAAGCTGAGCGCTGAAGAATTGATGCTTTTGAACTGTGGTGCTGGAGGAGACTCTTGAGAGTCCCTTGGACTGCAAGGAGATCCAACTAGTCCATTCTGAAGGAGATCAGTCCTGGGATTTCTTTGGAAGGAATGATGCTAAAGCTGAAACTCCAGTATTTTGGCCACCTCATGCAAAGAGTTGACTCATTGGAAAAGACTCTGATTCTGGGAGGGACTGGGGGCAGGAGGAGAAGGGGACGACAGAGGATGAGATGGCTGGATGGCATCACTGACTCGATGGACGTGAGTCTGAGTGAACTGTGGGAGTTGGTGATGGACAGAGAGGCCTGGTGTGCTGTGATTCATGGGGTCGCAAAGAGTAGGACACGACTGAGTGACTGAACTGAACTGAACTGAACTGAACAGCTGCTAGGTCACTTCAGTCATGTCCGACTCTGTGCGACCCCATAGATGGCAGCCCACCAGGCTCCCCATCCCTGGGATTCTCCAGGCCAAGAATACTGGAGTGGGTTGTCATTTCCTTCTCCAATTCATGAAAGTGAAAAGTGAAAGTGAAGTCGCTCAGTAATGCCCAACTCTTAGCGACCCCATGGACTGCAGCCCACCAGGCTCCTCCGTCCATGGAATTTTCCAGGCAAGAGTACTGGATTAAGGTGCCATTGCCTTCTCTGGAGTTACTACTTAGTGCCTGGAAAACCTTGTGCATAACCTCTCAGATTCTTAATTCATTCATCTGTGATGGGAGATAATAATTTGCATGGGTATTGAGAAGATTTGAGGGCCCCATCCCCCCAAAAGTAATTTCAGGGCTTATGGCAGTTACTTTATGATTGTTAGCTATTGTTATCACTGAAAAACCTACAATATTTTTGTCAGAGCTATTTTCTTCTTTAAATTAACATTTTTGCTTGATTGTATTTAGTTCTGAGTTTATACATGGGTATTAATTTGCACAATTTTGTAATATGTAAAGTGCTTCGAGCACTCAGAGAGAAAGTATTATGCAAATAGAGGACATTATTATTCACTGCATTGATGTGTGAATGCTCAAGGCTCCAGACATATTCATCTTAAAAGAAGTATTAACTTCTAAATCTACATGAACCTTATAAATGCATACTTAATAAACACTGACAATTTAAAATGTTTCACTTTTCTGTTAAAATTGAAAAAGACAAATGTTAATGTACCACAAAATTTATGACAAGATTAGAAAATGCCAGAATTCAAACTTTTAGTATTAATTTTTTACAAATTAAATATAGACAATTATAATAAGAGATCTTGCCGATCATTGGCAATTATAAAATCTTGCCTGTATAGTTTTGAGCTATGTACATTCACTATTATATTACTATATTATCATCTTACAGTTGCATTAATTTGATACAGCATTCATGTATATTTTTTAATTCTCATAATTCTCTTGTGAGATAAGAAAGTCAAGGATAAATAGTTTTTCATTATAAATGAGAAAATAGAGGCAGAGAGCTTAAATCACTGTTCTATGGTCGCATTAGAGTCTAAGTTCATACTATATTCACTTTACTGGTGGGCATGGATAGAGCATGTAAGGGGAATTATGACTATTTCAATCTGATTGGAGTGCAAATTTGAGGTGAAGTTAGAACAGGCTGAAAAGATGCCTGATAATAATGCTAAGACTTTTGAGTATCCTCATGGATAGAATTAGAGGAAAAACTGGTCTCCTAAAAGACTCTTGCCATCAGAATTATGCTATGGATAATATGGTGGAGCATGAAGGTAGACTGGAAATGGACAGGAGTATAAACAGATATTAAATGGATAACTGGAATAGTTCAGAAAATAAAAGAAAGATAAACAAAACCATAATGGAGGGAGAATGAACGTAAAGAAGGCAGAGTGGTAGAAAGTCTTGGGAAAATAGGGCTTGTAAGAGTGGATAGGATACATGATTAAACTTTTCTTCTTTACTTGAGTTCTAATCCAATTATGAAATAGGATCCAGGAATCTAAAAGATATAGATTAACAAACCTGCTTAATGGCTGCAGTTTGTTGTTTAGCCAAACTGCAGCCAGTCAGCTTTCTTTATTTGAATTAAACAATCTTCCACATTGAGTTACTGGTATGAATGGATAACTTTAGGCCTTCCTGATGTGGGCTACCTTGGTAACTAGACAAGGAGAAACAGAAAATTTCTACATTGCATACATCTATAAGCAATCTCTTATAGCAATCTCTGAGCAATCTCTGAGAAAGGAGGGATGGTAGAGCTGAAATAAGCATGTCCAATTCCTTCTTCCAACTTGCTAATCAGAAAATCGCATCTCTTCCTATGAGGAATGGAGAATAAAATGTAATGAAAGAGATCAAAATTTGGCCAACAGATGATTTTAAGAAAGTTCCTCCACTGGGAGACATAACTACTTGATGATAAGTAAAATAAAACAAAACCATCACTAATTATTAAAAAATTAAATTTAGCCTGTAGAAAGTCAGTAATAATCTCAGCCTAAAGTAGAGTTTCTCTGCCTAAGCACCTAATGACATATCTGAACATAGAATTATTTGTTGTAAGATATTTTATTAAGCACAGAGGATGCTGAACAACACCCTTCCCAGTATTGTACTGACAAATATCTCCATAAATGGTCACATTTTCTCTGGAGGGCAAAATCTCCCACTCCCTTCCACTGAGAATCATTAGCCTAAGTAGAGAGAAATTTGAACCATGGCATTTTTTCATCTCAAGAATCTAAGTTTTAATCTTTCTAAATTAATCATGCATAGAGTCTTTGAATTATCTTACCGCTATTTTTGTAGGATCGAAAGACCATGTCAGTCTTTATGAGGAAAACATAGTTTACACTAGACTTGAAATTTTAGAAACAACATTGATAGCTCCATAGCAGAGAGATGCTACTGGGAATTCATTACATATTATCCTTTCCTTAGTTTGGAAGGATATTCTTTGGTTTGTAAAATGCTTAAAACATTCTGCTTGCCAGAAGACCATAATTATTGTACAAGGTGGTAGGTAGGAGTAAAGCATCCAGGGACACTGTGATTAACACCCTTGTCATTACTGCCATTCTTCCACAGAAATCTACTTACGTGGTCTCTGAATATATTATTTCAACATTGGGCTATACTTATATCCATCTGGAACAGGGAATGCTGTGTAAGAGATATGAATTTTTTTAAAAAAGAGGTTATATAATCTATAATCTGCTTTTAAACTATGGTTCTGGAGAAGACTCTTGAGAGTCCCTTGGACTGCAAGGAGATCCAACCAGTCCATCCTGAAGGAGACCAGTCCTGGGTGTTCATTGGAAGCGCTGATGCTGAGGCTGAAACTCCAGTACTTTGGCCACCTCATGTGAAGAGTTGACTCATTGGAAAAGACTCTGATGCTGGGAGGGATTGCGGGCAGGACAAGAAGGGGAGGACAGAGGATGAGATGGCTGGATGGCATCACCAACTCGATGCACATGAGTTTGTGTGAACGCCGGGAGTTGGTGATCTACAGGGAGGCCTGGCATGCTGCGATTCATGGGGTCGCAAAGAGTCGGACACGACTGAGCGACGGAACCGAACTGAATCATCTACAGTTTGGTTAATGCAAACAGCATTAAAATTAAAAAGCAAGACTTCGGTTCAAGAACCATTTTTGCTCCTGATTTGCTTCTTTATATTGAAAAAGTCATATCATTTTTCTAGGACTAAGGTGATACATGGGCATCAAAGTAAACCTCCACAATGCTGTATAGTTGGGTTAGACAGGTTGGAATTATTTTTTCCTGATTCATATTTGTCCTGAAGGCATCATTTTGTCACTTAGGGAACTGCCTATCAGATTCCCCAATTTTGGTAGCTCTTGAGATTTGGCCTTTTTCCTTCAAACTGCAAAAGTCAGTTCCTGGTCAAGTTAGGTAAATGTCCTCATAGTAAAAGCAGCTTCCAGCCTCAACCTTCCACTTAGCTTATCGCTTCCTCTTGGGTTCCAGCTTAATCACATTTTCCCTGTATTTTCAGCTCTCTGTTCTTTCCCAGAGCTTTTTACTGTTTTCAGTGACAGACTAGCTGCCATTATCAGAAACTGGAAATCTGATACATTCAACATGTATAGGGAAAATAAGCTGAGTCATAGAACAAATAAGAAGCACTATAATGTAACTATCAAGAGCAATAACCTGGTTTTAACAGGGCTGTAAAAATATTCATATCATACTCAATGTATCCCTTTATATTGCGTTGTGTCTTTAAAGTATTTTATAAAACATTTAATAAGTATAAATAAAATGTTTATAGCATAAAGAGGTGTAAATAATGGTAGTGAGATAAAGAACTCATGGTGAGTGTTCAACTTAGAGAGTACTGTAAATACCTTTTCAATCCAAGATAACAATTATTCAGAGTTTTGTGTTTTTATTCCTTTCCTTGCTTGCATTATTTATGTTTCTCATTTTGTCATATGTATCACAGATACTTTTGTAATACTGAAAACTTGGCTTAATATACGCTGATGATTGAATCATATTTCACAAATTGTATATCATAATTTATTTAACTATTCTAATATTATGCACTTATTTTTAATAAATAATGTGTGTTATTCACCTCTAAGTCTAAGCCTTTGTTCATATTTTTGATTATTTGGGTGATAAGTCTAAAAATTAAGAGGTAAAAAAATATGCATTTTTAAAAATCTTTGATATTATGTGCTAAAAACCTCTTTTCAGAAAAGTTTGTATTGATTTTCTGAGTAATATTGTGATTGACTAAGTGAAATCTTTAATTAGACCACGTGAATTAAAACCTCAATTTACCTCTAGCTAATTGTGTGCTTAGATAAGTTCTTAATTGCTCTGTGCCTCTATATTTATTTTTTTTTGTAAGTAATGTTCATAAATACCTATTTTCTAAGTTTGCTATGAATATTTAATAGAGTAATATAATCTATACAAATTTGCTTTATGAAAAAGATTGAATATAATAAACTACTACTACTAAATAAAGTAATAAAATATTTTATAAAATCATTTATATAATAAAATAATAAACTACTAAATATCATTGATAAATATGAGTATTTTATACTAAAGGCTTCCCAGGTTGTGCTGGTGGTAAAGAACCTGCCTGTCAATGCAAGAGACTCAGGAGACATAGGTTCAGTCCTTTGGTGGGGAAGATCCCCTGAAGGAGGCCATGGTAACCCACTCCTGGCAGGCTATGTATGGTCCCTGGGGTTGCAAAGAGTTGGACACAACTGAAGGGACTTAGCAAGCATGCACACATGCTTTACTAATATTAATAGCATACACTGTGAATATTAATTTATATATTTCAGAAAATATTTGCTGGTACCTCAAGCAAATATATTATTTCGTCTTTCATTGCTTGGATTACTATTTATTTTCATATATGTATTAGTAAACTTTTTTAATAAACCATAAATCTATGTCTTCCCCATTGATATGAAGGGATATTTTTGATTCTTGTGAATTTGTATTAACTCCCTAATTACCAAGAAATTAGCTCTTTTATACAAGGTTTTTCAATTGTTTTATTTTATAATTTGTATTTTCTTTTTTGTTTTAGGATACATAATTTTTAAATCTTTTAATATAAAAAATGTTTGAATCTTATCCGTGTTAACTTTGATTTTATGTTTAAAATGTGTTTTCCCCATATTGGGAAAAATTGGTCCATATTTTCGTTTAGTTAAGCAGTTTTATTTTCAAAATTCAATGCACCAGGGATTTACTTTGGTCTAATTAGCATATTATTTATGTTTCTCATTAATTCCAAGGGCTTTTCAAAAGAAATTTTAGAGTTTTGAAGTAAAAGTTACTATTAATGGAAAATGAGAAAAGTGTTCTCTTTCTAATAGCTAGAGGTTTTATTTGTTTTCTTGCTGTTTATTTCTGACTTAAGGATGTGCTGCTAGTGTTTCTTCCTTACGTGTAATATTGGCACTGGATTTCAGAATCACACACATTCCTTATTACATGAATGAAATATCTATTTCCAATATACTCAGGGTTTTAATGAGAAGTAGTTAAATCATATTAAATATCTTTATAGCATTGTTAGCTATATCTTCTTGAAGAGACAACTGAAGATCTGTACTATTATGACAGGTTTCCGAGGAAGACGTATAAACACAGTCCAGGTAATTGCACATTTATATTATTAACTAGGACTTTGAACCTAATATCCTGTTTTAGGTTTATCATGTGTTTTTTCTCTCTCACTAGGATGATTTTTTGCTATTAAACTTTTTCTGTACAACAATATAAAGGGAATGATAATGATGGGGATGATGATGGAGTAATAAGGGAATAAGGAATGATGATTGTGATGACAATGACGATAACCATAATTAAGTTACTGAATGTTTACTATCCTTTGCTTAACTTTTTACATGCTTTATTTCATTTTATCTTCTTTTTAAATGAAGAAAGTGACTTACAGAAGATGAACTACAAACAAAATGTAGCTTGTAAATTGAATGGAGTTTAAGGGCAGATATTTGGAACTTGGACTCAAGACCCTCGGCTTTATTTCTCCGTGTGCCTTGTTTCTATAATTCCTCCTGTCAATGATCCTAGTTTGTAATTTTTTTTTTTTGGTTCTGTGTTCTGAGACTCCATGTGCCACCTTTCATATATTTCTATGATCAGCATTTACTTATTTATTCATGTTTTGGAGAGCTGCAATCTCCACTGGGATTTTGAAAGAGAAGGATGATGAATGTAAGGGGACTAGATTGGAAATGAGCTCATTAGAGAGCTCCTGTGCTCATTAGAGAGTTCCTATGCAATTAGAGAGCTGCAGTTTATTTCTCAGGTTAGTTAAGCCTTCCCATCCCAGAATTATGGGAACAATAGAGTTTAATGAATGTCTTTTTCTAACTTCTTTGATGCTGTTCATACAATTTCCTATCAGAAGATGGAGCATACGGTTCCTATTTTATGATAGTGTTTTTAAACTTTTCCTCATAATTAATGTAATTAGGATAAAGTCCCTCTGGATTTTGGCATATGTTTTCTTCCATATTTAGTTTATAGTTCTGTGGCTCTTTTCTTTGTTTGTTTCTCTTAATAAGCATTTTTATAGGAACAAGGGCAGAGCTCTACCGAATTCCCTTGTCACGTAACCTAGAAATCTCCTTAAATTTAGTTTACTATTTAACTAAAAAGTAATACTGGATGTGTTGAATTATTTAGAAAGATATGATAATTTTTAATATATTAAAAATCAGTTAAGGCAAATAATTTTCCAGCAAAATGTCCAAAAATAAGGGATGATTAAAGATTAACTTTTTCCCCTGCTGGTATTAGGTGAGTCCATAAGACATCTCAATAGCATTATAATTTTTAATTTCAAAGTGAAATGAGAGATTAACTAATTGAGTTATGGTCATGGAAATGTTAATGACTGAACTTAGGGTGATGTAAAAACAGCACTCCTTACAAATATGGACATAGTAGTTCCCCCAAGTTGTAAAAAGAGGTATAATTAAAGAGCCAGATATTCTCTTTTTAATGAAAAGGAATGACAACAGGAATTTAAAAACTGAGCCAGAACATCTACTTCTAGCCATGAT
The DNA here is from genome assembly GCF_001704415.2 of Capra hircus. Lineage (NCBI taxonomy): Eukaryota > Metazoa > Chordata > Mammalia > Artiodactyla > Bovidae > Capra > Capra hircus. The sequence continues at coordinate 75,198,380 of NC_030808.1, forward strand.
GAAGTGGCAGGAAGTTTACTTACCTTCCCACCAGTAACAATATGAAAAACAGATGAATATGTAAAAACAGTAATTTTTTATATCCCCCAACTGACCCGTTGAGGAGGTTTCTAGGATTTGGCACAGGGAGGGGGGACCAAGGCAGACTCTGCAGAAAATCTGAGTTAAGCAAACAGAGCTGAGACTCCTGGGCATGAGACTGTTCAGGGTATAGTAATGGAGAAGAGCAATTTGTACAGAGACAGAGCTTTGAGATTTGTAGGGTGTTCTGTTTAATAATTAAGTAGAGTAATGATCACTACTTATGGATGAAAAAACTACAGGAGGCTGGGGAAAGAAATTACCAAAAGAATTAGGGGTCGATAGAACCCTAGGTCAAACAGGCCAGGGACTATGACTTTTTACCAGCTAGATCAGAAAATCTCATCATGGGGGTAACATTAGGTAAAGTACTCAGAAACGTTGTGCCTCAGTAATGAGATCAAATAGCTCAGATTGAATACTGTTTAGGATCCAACTAGCAAATCATAGGCTGCAGTCCATGGGTTCACTAAGAGTCGGACACGACTGAGCGACTTCACTCTCACTTTTCACTTTCATGCATTGGAGAAGGAAATGACAACCCACTCCAGTGTTCTTGCTTGGAGAATCCCAGGGACGGTAGAGCCTGGTGGGCTGCCGTCTGTGGGGTCACACAGAGTCGGACACGACTGAAGTGACTTAGCAGCAGCAGCAGCAAATCATAAAAGCACAAACCTAAAGGATGAAAATGTTCCTGAGTATCTTAACTGTATTTCAGAACAAAGCTCAAGAATATCTGTAGGAATACAAAAATACCTACCTAGAAAAGTAAAGTTCACAGTGACTTACATCTATTGCAGATTGTCAGGCATACAAAGAAGTAGGAAAAAAAAAAAAGATCTATAATAAGGAAAACGATCAATTAATAGAAACTGACTCAGACTTGCCACAGATATAAGAATTAGCAGTAAAGGGGATTAACAGACTCTACCAAAGAATAGATACAGACGGCAAATAATCACATGAAAAAATGCTCAACATAATCAGCCATTAGGTAAATATAAATGAAAACCATAATGAGACCCTACTACTAGGCAGCAGCAGCACACACCAATTAGAATGACTAAAATTAAAATTACTGACAATATGAGTTATTAGGGCTTCCCTGATAGCTCAGCTGGTGAAGAATCTGCCTGCAGTGCAGGAGATTCCAGTTCAGTTCCTGGGTTGGGAAGATCCCCTGGATAATGGATAGGCTACCCACTCTGGTATTCTGGCCTAAAGAATTCCATGGACAGTGTAGTCCATGGGATCACAAAGAGTTGGACACAACTGAGCAACTTTCACATCATATGAGTTATTAGTCAGGATGTATTAGAAATGACATTCTCATATATTGTTGGCAGAAACGTAAAATGGTACAATGAGATTAGGAAACAGTTTGACAGTTTCTTAAACCCTATCATATGATTCAGCCATTCTACTTATTGGTAAAAAAAAAAAAAAAAGAAAGAAAGAAACATTGAGTAGAGCTTAAAACCAGTAAAGCTTTCATGAACATTAGTACTTAAGTCTTTGCATGGACATATGCTTTATTTCTCCTGGGTTTAACTATAAACTCCACAAGGACAGAGAGCTTGTCTCTTGTTCACTATCCCAATTCAGTAATTAGCTCTGTGTCTGACGATGGAATTCCAGTTGAGCTGTTTCAAATCCTGAAAGATGATGCTGTGAAAATGCTGCACTCAATATGCCAGCAAGTCTGGAAAACTCAGCAGTGGCCACAGGACTGGAAAAGGTCAGTTTTCATTTCAATTCCAAAGAAAGGCAATGCCAAAGGATGCTCAAACTACCGCACAATTGCACTCATCTCACATGCTAGTAAAGTAATGCTCAAAATTCTCCGAGCCAGACTTCAGCAATACGTGAATCATGAACTCCCTGATGTTCAAGCTGGTTTTAGAAAAGGCAGAGGAACCAGAGATCAAATTGCCAACATCCACTGGATCATGGAAAAAGCAAGAGAGTTCCAGAAAAACATCTATTTCTGTTTTATTGACTATGCCAAAGGCTTTGACTGTGTGGATCACAAGAAACTGTGGAAAATTCTGAAAGACATGGGAATACCAGACCACCTGACCTGCCTCTTGAGAAATCTGTATACAGGTCAGGAAGCAACAGTTAGAACTGGACGTGGAACAACCAACTGGTTCCAAATTGGAAAAGGAGAACGTCAAGGCTGTATATTGTCACCCTGCTTATTTTACTTATATGCAGAGTACATCATGAAAAACTCTGGACTGGAAGAAACACAAGCTGGAATCAAGATTGCCGGGAGAAATATCAATAACCTCAGATATGCAGATGACACCACCCTTATGGCAGAAAGTGAAGAGGAGCTAAAAAGCCTCTTGATGAAAGTGAAAGAGGAGAGCGAAAAAGTTGGCTTAAAGCTCAACATTCAGAAAACGAAGATCATGGCATCTAGTCCCATCACTTCATGGGAAATAGATGGGGAAACAGTAGAAACAGTGTCAGACTTTATGTTTGGAGGCTCCAAAATCACTGCAGATGGTGACTGCAGCCATGAAATTAAGAGACGCTTACTCCTTGGAAGGAAAGTTATGACCAACCTAGATACTATATTCAAAAGCAGAGACGTTACTTTGCTGACTAAGGTCCGTCTAGTCAAGGCTATGGTTTTTCCAGTGGTCATGTATGGATGTGAGATTTGGACTGTGAAGAAAGCTGAGTGCCAAAGAATTGATGCTTTTGAACTGTGGTGTTGGAGAAGACTCTTGAGGGTCCCTTGGACTGCAAGGAGATCCAACCAGTCCATTCTGACGGAGATCAACCCTGGGATTTCTTTGGAAGGAATGATGCTAAAGCTGAAACTCCAGTACTTTGGCCACCTCATGCAAAGAGTTGACTCATTGGAAAAGACTCTGATGGCTGGGAGGGATTGGGGGGGCAGGAGGAGAAGGGGAAGACAGAGGATGAGATGGCTGGATGGCAGCACGGACACGATGGATGTAAGTCTGGGTGAACTCCGGGAGATGGTGATGGACAGGGAGGCCTGGCATGCTGCGATTCATGGGGTTGCAAAGAGTCGGACACGACTGAGTGGCTGAACTGAACTGACAATGGTAGGAGTTCAAACCATGCTTGACTAAAGCAATTTGGGCTTCCCTGGTGGCTCGCATGGTAAATAATCTGTCTGCAATGCAGGAGACTCCAGTTCAACACCTGGGTTGGGGAGAAGGGAATGCCTACCCACTCCAGTATTTTTGCCTGGAGAATGCCATAGACAGAGGAGCCTGGCGGGCTACAGTCCATGGGGTCGCAAAGAGTCAGACATGACCGAGCAATTAGCACCTTCACTTTCTTTCACAGTAGTATGATTTACTATGGACTTCCCTGGTGGCTCAGACAGTAAAGTGTCTGCCTACAATGCAGGAGACCTGGGTTCAATCCCTGGGTCAGCAAGATATCCTGGAGAAGGAAATGGCAACCCACTCCAGTATTCTTGTCTGGAAAATTCCATGGACAGAAAAGCCTGGTAGGCTACAGTCCATGGGGTCGCAGAGTCGGACATGACTGAGCAGCTTCACTTTTCACTTTGTTGTAAAAACAAGTAAATGTATAAACAAATTGTCATGTATAGACTATTACTTCACACTAAAAATGAATGAATTATTTATTCATGCAACAGTATGGATAAATCTCAAAACAATTATGCTGAAAAAAGAAGCCAGACTGTAAAGAGTACGTACTATATGATTCTGTTTATGTAAAACTCTAGAAAATACCAGTTAATCTATAATGACAGCAGATGAGTAATTAGCTAAGGAGTCAGAGGGTCAGGAGAGGTAGGAGGGAGAAGTTAGAATAGGGAATAAGGAATCTTTGGAAAGATAAACTGTTCACTATCCTGATGGTGGTTTCAAAGGTTTGTGCATATGTCAAAGTACATATGTACAAACTATTGTACATATGCTATCAAATAATACAGCAATTAAAATGTTACACTGAATGTATATCAATTATACTTTAATAAAACTGTTTTTAACCACGCCCTCTCCCTCAGAACAATCCAATCTCATGATATTATTCTAGGAACAAGAAAGTACTGGAGATATGCTGCTATCTGTTTCCATGCTCTTCTATTTTTTTTGCTGTCTCATCTTCTGCCTTTCTATTAAGTATGGCTCCTCCTAGGCTTCTTCCCTTCTTGGTGCCCTTATCTTTTTGCTCTCTATGCTCTCCTTGCATGATTGTGTTATATCTTGATGTCTTAAATCTATCATTTTTTTTCTAACTCACATAAATTTCCATAGTTCCTGATCTAAATATTTAACTATATATCAGATCCACTCATCTAAATGCCCACAGCACCTTAAACTCAGTATGTCTAGAGATAAACATGTCTAAAGACAAAATAAAAATTAAACATCACACAATAAAACAAATTCTTCCCAGGTGTGGTTTCAGTTGATACAACATAAATTATATACCATCACTAATGACATGTTCTCACCAACATTTTAAAATTGAATATATGTAACTCAAAACTTTATTTTTTTTTCATCTTCAAGCTTTATTTTTTTTCATTTTTTCATTTTTTTTTTATTTTTTAAATTTTAAAATCTTTAATTCTTACATGCGTTCCCAAACATGAACCCCCCTCCCACCTCCCTCCCCACAACATCTCTCTGATTAGAGCTAATCTTTATTTCATTGGAAATCTAGGCAATAAAGGAGCGAGTTAAGTGAGTAAGAAATCAAATATTTGACAGTTGGCTCATCAAGTCCATATCATTAAAAAAGATGAGAAGTTTGGAAGTGATTTTTAGGTATAAGAAAACTAATAAGATACAACAACTGAATGTAATGTGTGACTGTTGGATCCCAATTTGAATAAACCAACTATAAATAATCTTTGGGAATAACTAGACAATTTTCAACATGGGTATTTGAATATTTGTAAATATGCAAATGGTTATTTCGATATTTGGAAATATCCTAATGAATGTTTAGAAATTTTGTTCATCTTTTTTGATGTGAATATGACATTGATATTATGAAACAAATATTTGTTTTTTTAGGAGATATATAAGAATGTATATTTAGGATTCTTCCTATTTTTTTATGCCTAGCTTTGCCCAGGTGTGCCATTTACTATTCTGGGAACTGTTTTCTACAGAAGACATTTCAGTCGATTGCTCTTTGCTATGATTATGAGAAAATCAAGCAGATAGAAAAAATATTTTTGCATTCTTTATCTTCACAACCATATATTAAATTTATAACCCTGAAAATCTGATTCCAGTATTTTTTTCCCTATGAACTGAAGTGAAAACTTCATCCAGGAAAAGATATATCTTTGGAATTTGAAGTGGAATCATCTGGGGGCCATTACATGATGTTACAGGTATTTATTTGCGTGGTGAAGAATTTAGTTTTAATTATGATGGTCATTAGAAACTGGTAAAATATTTAAGCTCACTCTTTTTCTTCTTCCTTCCTCCCTTCTTCTCTTCACCTCATCCTGCTCTTTTTTCCCTCCTTCTCATGGATATAATAGCTTTGGGAACTGAGTATAATAGCATATACTTAGTATGGTATTTATAACAATAAACTTCCTAGCCTATTATCACATTTCACTCTTCTGGAAACCCTGTCATCTGAAGGTGCTAGTATTTTTTTTAATTGCTCATATTTTAGAGAAATGAGATTTAGAAATCTCTGAATCTAACAACTTTTAGAGCCAAGATTGGATTCTAAATTCAATTTACTTCCAAAGTTCTTATAAATATTTGTTCAATTTTTTTAAATTTCACATTGAAGGGTTTTAAAATAATTCTAATTGTTTCTATGTCTTAGCAGAAATAGGTATTTTTGCATGTTTCTTAAGTGACTGAATCATATTAAATTTCATATTGCATTTTGAGAGCTTCTGCCATGGTTGGCTATGATATGAAAATAAAGTGATGTTATTTCTGCAGTTACAAAAGGAAATTTACACTTTATCAGAAGAGAAAGGCTATAAAAAGACATATTTTCCCCTTGAATAAAAAATTGTGTTGATTTGTGTAGCTAATAAAACTACTATTTCTGTTTCCAAAATGAGATAGAATCCATTGGAAGGTATAAGATGCTACTTTAAGGAAAAAAAACTTCATTTTTTCCCAAATACTTAAGCCTGTCTTAGAATGTTTAAGTGAATAAATGCAAGATCACACATGTCTACAGGACATAGATAATATTAATAAATGAAATGATAGTGAATATACTTAATGTCTCATGATTGACTATGACATAAAAGTAAATATTGAATGTGACTTTTAATTATTAAAAACAAATCAGGAGAACATCTGGTTGCAGCCCTGATATATAAGGAGTTTGGAAGTAGTCGCTTTCATTTTCACATTTTCAGACAGCTGAACAAACTAGAAACCAACAACTCTTTTTAGATCCAGCTGAGAATTGTTGTCACTGGGAAAATTGCTAGGGAACTGTAAACAAAAATAAGCATAAAATACAGCTACACACAAATAAGAATGACTAAAATTTTTAAAAAAATAAAAAAAAAAAAAGAAAAACAACAACTTGATGATACCAAATACTGACAAGGATATAAAGCAACAAGAACTCTGATTCATTGCTGGTGGGAATGCAAAGCAGTACAGCTATTTTGGAAGAAAGTTTGGCAGTCTGCCACAATGAAACACATAGCATAACCTGATGATCCAGCAACAACAATCAGATATTTACTCCACTGAGCTGAAAATTTATGTCTACACAGAAATCTGCAAACTAATATTTATAGCAACTTTATTTATAATCACCCAAATTTGGAAGCAATAACCAAAATGTCCTTCAAAGGTTAAAGGAAAAACAAATAGTGTTACATCCAGTGGGGTATTATTCAATGAGTAAAAGAAATATGTTATCAAGCTACAAAAAGACCTGAAGGAACATTTAATGCATATTCCTTTGTGAAGGAAATCCATCTGAACAGGCTACATACTATATCATTCAACTATTCGCTGTTCTGAAAAATGGCAAAACTATGGAGACAATAAAAAGAGCAGTGTTTGCCAAAGCTTTGAGAGGAAGAGGTGAGAATTTTAAGATGGTGAAACTATTATGTATGATACCATAATGGTAGACTTGTGATGATATGTATCTATCAAAACCCAATTGAATTGTATAACACAAACAGTGAACTTAATGTAAACTACTGATTCAGCAAATAACATATTTGTTCTTTAGTTGTGTTAGTTAATAAATCCACCATACTAATAAAAAATGTTAATAGAGGAAACTGTGTGTGTGTGGTGGTAGAGGATGGAATAAATATGAGAATTCTATACTATGTGCTCACTATTTCTGTAAATCAAAAACCATTAAAAGTTAAAGTCTATTAAGTAATATAATAAACTGTGGCAAATTCTGAAAGAGATGGGAATACCAGAGCACCTGACCTGCCTCTTTAGAAACCTATATGCAGGTGAGGAAGCAACAGTTAGAACTGGACATGGAACAACAGACTGGTTCCAAATAGGAAAAGGAGTACGTCAAGGCTGTATATTGTCACCCTGCTTATTTAACTTCTATGCAGAGTACATCATGAGAAATGCTGGACTGGAAGAAACACAAGCTGGAATCAAGATTGCCGGGAGAAATATCAATAACCTCAGATATGCAGATGACACCACCCTTATGGCAGAAAGTGAAGAGGAACTAAAAAGCCTCTTGATGAAGGTGAAGGAGGAGAGTGAAAAAGTTGCCATAAAGCTCAACATTCAGAAAACGAAGATCATGGCATCTGGTCCCATCACTTCATGGGAAATAGATGGGGAAACAGTGGAAACAGTGTCAGACTTTATTTTTCTGGGCTCCAAAATCACTGCAGATGGTGACTGCAGCCATGAAATTAAAAGATGCTTACTCCTTGGAAGGAAAGTTATGACCGACCTAGATAGCATATTCAAAAGCAGAGACACTATTTTGCCAACAAAAGTCCATCTCGTCAAAACTATGGTTTTTCCAGTAGTCATGTATGGATGTGAGAGTTGGACTGTGAAAAAAGCTGAGTGCTGAAGAATTGATGCTTTTGAACTGTGGTGTTGGAGAAAACTGTTGAGAGTCCCTTGGACTGCAAGGAGATCCAACCAGTCCATTCTGAAGAAGATCAGCCCTGGGATTTCTTTGGAAGGAATGATACTGAAGCTGAAACTCCAATACTTTGGCCACCTCATGCAAAGAGTTGACTCATTGGAAAAGACTCTGATGCTGGGAGGGATTGGGGGCAGGAGGAGAAGGGGAAGACAGAGGATGAGATGGCTGGATGGCATCACTGACTCGATGGACGTGAGTCTGAGTGAACTCCGGGAGATGGTGATGGACAGGGAGGCCTGGCGTGCTGCGATTCATGGGGTCACAAAGAGTCAGACACGACTGAGTGACTGAACTGAACTGAAGTAATATAATTAATAAAATATGTTATTTAAGAAACTATACCAATTAAGAAAAATAAATCAGAAATTTTCTCCAATAGAATCACTGCAAAGATCATTTCATTTCTATGTAAGAATAAACAGTTATAAAATAAAATTTAAGTTAAAGTATAGCATTTAAAATAGCATAAAAAGTAAACTACTTGGGGTGATTCAAGAAAGAAATACATAAGATTTCCTACAGAAAATTATGAAATTTTGCTGAACTCTGTTTGCTAAGTCGCTTCAGTCATGTCCAACTCTGTGTGACCCCATAGACGGCACCCCACCAGGCTCCCCCGTCCCTGGGATTCTGCAGGCAAGAACACGAGTGGGTTGCCATTTCCTTCTCCAATGCATGAAAGTGAAAAGTGAAAGTGAAGTCGCTTAGTCGTGTCAGACTCTTCTAGATCCCATGGACTGCAGCCTACCAGGCTCCTCTGTCCATGGGATTTCCCAGGCCAAAAGACTGGAGTGGGTTGCCATTTCCTTCTCCAGGGAACTTCCCAACCCAGGGATCCAACCTGGGTCTCCTGCATTGCAGGTGGATTCTTTACCCATTGAGGGAAGCATTCAATACAATCTAACAAAAGTTTTAAATTTTATAAGAAATGTAAATAGTCAAAATAACCATGAGTAACAAATTTCCTCACAAATTTTCACAACTTTCTATAAAACTGTAGTAATTAACAGTGTGTTATTAAGCTAAGTTTAGATCCTGAGACCAAAAGATCAGAATTAACAGCACAGAAACAGAATTACATATATGTGGGTACTTGATATGATAGAGGTAGTTTAACAGGTCATTGGTGAAAGGTTGAACTTGAGCATTTAAATGAGAATGTAATAGAGAAGAACAAAACTGACTTCATACTAGATCCTTTAGCTCTAACCTTTGTGCTCTGTTACTAGTGCCTTAGTCATGCTGGTTCTACACCTTTGTAAAGGAATGGTGACTATATAGCCTGAAATGCATTTGATAGCCCATTCTCACAGATCTGGCCCTCAGGCTTGACCTTTAAAGGTATAACTCATTTCATTGATATAAGATGAAAAATTGGAGAACTGAGGGAAGAATAATTGCAGAACAAATGCCAAACATTTGTCTTGTTGGAGGCTTACAGGAATATTGTGACCAGACCTATGTTGACAGCTGTAAGAACAAAGGATTCAGGCACCAAGAAATTTATAACAACCAGCCATATTCTCTCCCATTTAAACATAAAAGAAACTTGAATTCTAAGAGTGAGATGGTTTTTGTGTGACAATAGTCCACCATCTTCTTGGCTTGCTGGCTTTCCAAAGAAAGTCATTATTCCTTGCCCCAACATCTTGACTCTTGATTTATTATCCTGTCATGGTAAGCAGTATGAGATTCGACACAGTACAAGACCATTTGCTATTTAAATTAAAAAATGAAATTGAACCCATATTGCAGATTTTATGTAAAAATCAACTTTACTTACATTAAATACATAAATATAAAAAATATAACTATAAATAGATTAAAAAATCAAACGGAGAATATTTTTTCATCTTGGTGTAGAAAGTGTTTTCTACATGAAGCACACAGCCACAACACACACACACAAACACACACGCACACACAATAAAGGAAAATATTTATAACTTAAATTTGGTAATTAAAATTATGAACTTTTTAAAATCCAAAAAATGCCTTAAAATATGCATATTGAGTCATAACATGGGAGAAGATATTTTCAACATATAAATCTAGCAAAGAATTAAAAATTTGAATATCTGAAGTAAATTTATTAATAAGGACAAAAATAAAATGAAAAACGAACAGGAGAAATTGTAGAGAATAGAACTACTCCAATTAATGAATAAATATGAAAATATGTTATTAGTACTAATAGAAAAATGTAATTGGGAGCTAGTTGATGACACACGTCCACAAACAATTCTCTGATTCATCTGAAAAAATGATTTTCAGTTTGTTCAGCTTTTTCTTGTAACAATGAGAGTGACAATTCTGGACTTTACATGTCAGAGTTGAAACTGGAAGGCTTGTGTTTCTGGTTCGTTAAATCACATTTTTAAGAGAAGAAAAAATGAGGAAGTTCAAAGAGAACAAGATGGTGAAGGAGTAGGTGGATGTGAAGTACATCTCTGTCCTCGGATACATCAGGAATACACCTTCAGACACAGAAGTGCATGCAGAACGGCAGCTAAGAGCAGACAGGAGTACCTGACCAGTGGAAAAAAATAATATAGAACCACGCAAAACTCGATAGGATGAAGGAACTAGGGGGGAAAACAGGAGTGTTGGTAGGACTGGACCTGCCCTCAGCGGTGGGGGAACTGAAGCAGGGGTCTGATCCCCACATCTGGGCAATTGTCTGAGTCAGAAGAGAAACATTTAAGGCTGAGTGAAACAGCTGATCTGTGAAAGGCTGATCTGATCAGCTGACCTCAAATAGGCTCAGAGGTTAAAACATCTGCCTGCAATGTGGGAGACCTGGGTTCCATCCCGGGGTCAGGAAGATCCCCTGGAGAAGGAAATGGCAACCCACCCCAGTATTCTTGCCTAGAGAATCCCATGGATGGAGGAGCCTGGTGGCTACAGTCCACGGGGTTGCAAAGAGTCAGACATGACTGAGCAACTTCACTTTCACTTTCAAACAGAATGAGAATCAGACAGTCCTTGCCGGAGCCATACATACCCCGAACAGAAATGCTGGTTCCCTGGAAGGTGCAGTGGCTGGGAGCTGGAATTTAGGGGTTGCAAAGCAATCCCAGGGTGAGGGCTGTTGTTGATGGCAGAGAGAGGGATTGAGGGGATGTGAGGGAGGAGATTGTGAGGGGAAATGCCTGTGGAGGAAAGCTGGGCAGCCATGGAAGCAAGGGGATACTCTTGAGTCATGCTTAGTGGGTGGAGCCATCACCATAGCCTCTCTCTCCTCACGACGCCAGATGAACATTAGAGAGGCTGGCCCGTCAAACGCCTGACACACTGGTCTACAGAGTAGGACCCCAGCCAGGGGGGCCCTTCTATGTGCCTGATGTGCCAAACAACAGAGAATGACCCTAGGCAAAAGAGCCTTCTAAGTGCCTGAATGGGTGAAGCTATAGAGAAAGACTAACCAAAGAGGCCTTCTGATTGTCAGCTACAAAAAGACTCAAAAAAAAAAAAAAAAAAAAGAAAGAAAGAAAGAAAGAAAAAGACTCTGATAGACTCTGCATAACTCCTGCAGCAGCAGAGGGTGTCTGCACACTTGGTGCCTCCAGGGTCCCCATAAGCCAAGCAGCTGGGTCACCTTCATGCTCAACTCTCACTGGGGCAGAGCTGCCACAGGCAAAAAAATTCTTGCTTCTATGTATGCAGGGTTGCTTCAGTCGTGTCCAACTCTTTGTGACCCTTTAGACTGTGGCCTGCCAGGCTTCTCTCTCAGGGAGAGGGGTTCTCCAGGCAAGAATACTGAAGTGTATTGGCAAATACTGGTTGCCATACCCTATGAGAGCACTGTATATCCTGCTTCCCTAGCTGCCAACTCCCCTGATGACCTGGTGCTTCCAGAACCCCTGCAACCCAAGCAGCTGCACCACCTCCACACCTGGCCCTCACAGAGGCAAACCCAAGTCCTCCAAGGCAGCCTCAGGAGCAAACCCCAGTGGACAACCCACATGTGGAGGTGGAAATAAAACCACAGTTGAAACCCAGGGGCAGTGTGGCTAAGGGAGAAGACCCAAAACCTTCCCAGCAGCTGTACAAGCTGCAGATTAAATCCACATGATCAACTAGGCAGGCTCTGTGTCTATGGAATACATAAAAGGTTATTGAAAGTTAAAGCTAGTTAACTTGCTCAGTCGTGTCTGGCCCTTTGCGACCCCGTGGACTGTAGGCCACCAGGCTCCTCCATTCATGGGATTCTCCAGGCAAGAATACTGGAGTGGATTGCCATTTCTTTCTCCAGGGGATCTTCCTGACTCAGGGATCGAACCCAGGTCTCCCACATTGCAGCCAGGCACTTTAACCTCTGAGCCACCAGGGAAGCCCCAAACTCCCACAAAAGAAAACATACTAGTTCTTATAGCTGTGGACATTGGAGGAAAGAACATACAGGAGTAGGACCAGATTAGAATCTAAGCTTCCCCCACAGCAAGTGCAGAGATCAGCACAGTGTTGGAGGACATCTTAGCGAGGTGTGGTAGACTGTGGCTCCCAGTGAGGGAAAGGACTCTAACAACAGTGACTCAAGAAAAACATTTATTATTCTTATTTTCTTGACTTGTTTTGTAGAATCTTCTGGAATATTTTTCTTTTTCCTCCCCCCACCCCACGCCCCGCCTCTGTTGTAGTTGTCATTTTTATTGGCACTAGGAAATCCAATTAAGATTTTGAGTGTTTTTTATTTTTTTTTCTCAGTCACATTTTTTATTGTTATAAACATCTGCCTCTATGCTGGGCTTCTGCAGTTCTGTGGAGTTTTCCTTTTTTCCCCCTCTCTCTTTTTATTTTAATTTTTAAGTTTTAAAACCTATTATTATTTTTTCTACATTTATTCCTTTTGCTTTTCCTACTGTTCTTTCCCCTTGCAGTTAATTTTTAACATATATAAATCTTCTTCATCTACCTCTATTTAGCTTTGCTTATCTATTCTTTCTTTCTCTTCTTTCCTCTCAACATATTTGTTAGTCTTATTTTCATTGCTTTATTTCCTACTTGGCACCTTGCTTTAGTTTTGTTTTCCAGTTTGTGCTTTAGTTAGTTTTCTTCTCAACTGGTAAATACAATTTTTGATTTCCTTTGTTCACTGGGTCAATCTACTTACTTTGTTTTTGTTGGACTGTGTTGACTTTGCTCATGAGTATATATATATGTGTGTGTATGTGTGTGTGTTCCATTATTTTAATTATTATTTGGGTGATTTTGTAACTGCCATTTGTCTGTGGTTCATCTTTGATTTCTCACTTTTGGATACTTGTTTTAATCTCACTTAATGCCTTAACAAATCACTTGTGGAATCTCAGTTCCTGACCAGAGATCAAGCCTTGAGCCTTGGGAGTAGGAGCACTGACTCCAAGATCCTAGACTACCAGAGAGCTAACCCTAGGAAGTATCAAATAGTGAGAACTCACACAAATGAAACCACTTGAATACAAGACCCAGCATTACCCAACCACCAGTAGCACCCTATGCAGGACACCTCATCTAAACAAGAAACAAAACAAAAATACAAACCCAATCATCAGCATAGAGGATTATGACCTCACTCAGCCTTGCCCATCATAGGTAAAACAAACAAACAAAACTCAGCACAAATCTCACCCAATAAGAAGCTTACACAAACCACTGGACCAATATTAGGAGGGCAGAACCCAAAAGGAAGAAAGAATTAAACCTTCTTCAACTAAAGAATTCAACTTGCCTTGAAGCCTAGGAAAAGGAGACCTCAAACACAATAAGTTTTAAAAAATAATGAAGAGGCAGAGAAATACTACACAAATGAAGGAACAAACTAGAAACACAGAAGTCCAAATAAATGAAGAGGAAATAGGCAAACTACCTGAAAAGGAATTCAGAATAACAATGGTAAAGATGATCAAAAACCTTGAAGAAATGGGAAAAAATGCAAGAATCAATTAACAAAGACCTAGAAGAATTAAAGAATAAACATACAGAAACAAACAACAACATTACTAAACTTAAAAATACTCTAGAAGGAATCAGTAGCAGAACATCTGAACTAGAAGAATGAATCAGTGAGCTGGAAGATAAAATTGTAGAAATAACTTCTGAAGAGCAGAATAAAGAAAAAGAATGAAAAGAACTGAGGATAGTCTCAGAGACCTCTGGGATAATATCAAACACACCAACATTCGAATTATAGGGCTCCCAGAAGAAGAAGAGAAAAAGAAAGGGTATGAGAAAATTTTTAAATAGATTATAGTTGAAAATTTCTCCAACATGGAAAAGGAAATAGTCAAGTCCAAGAGTCACAAAGATTCTGATACAGGATAAACCCAAGGAGAAACAAGCCAAGACACATACTAATCAAACTAACAAAACTGAGCCCAAAGAAAGAATATTAAGAGCAGCAAGGGAGAAGCAACACATAACATACAAGAGAAACCCCATATGCTTAACAGCTGATCTTTCAGCAGAAATTCTGCAGGCCAGAAGGGAATGGCAAGATATATTTAAAGTACTGAAAGGGAAAAATCTACAACCAAGATTACTGTACCCAGCAAGTATCTCATTCAAAATTGATGGAGAAATAAAATACTTTTCAGACAAGCAAAAGTTAAGAGAATTCAGTATGACCAAACCAGCTTTACAACTAAAGGGACTTACATAGTCAAGAAATGCAAGAGAGAAAAAAAAAAAAAAAGATCTACAAAATCAACCTCAAACAATTAAGAAAATGGCAATAGTAACACGTATATCAATAATTACTTTAAATGTAAGTGGATTAAATGCACCAACCAAAAGACAAAGACTGGCTGAATGGATACAAAAACATGATCCATATATGTGCTGTCTACAAGAAACACACTTCAGATCTAAAGACACATATAGATTGAAAGTGAGAGGATGGAAAAATCTATTCCATGCAAATGGGAAGCAAAAGAAAGCTGGAGTAGCAATCCTCATATCAGACAAAATAGACCTTAAAATAAATAAGATTGCATGAGATAAGGAAGGACACCACATAATGATCAAGGGATCAATCCAAGAGAAAGACATAACAATTTTAAATATCTATGCACCCAACATAGGAGCACCTCAATACATAAGACAAACACTAACAGGCATAAAAGGAGAAATTGACAGTAACACAATAATAGTAGGAGACTTTAACACCCCACTCACGCCAGTGGACAGATATCAAAACAGAAAATTAATAAGAAACACAAGTCTTTAAGGATACATTAGATGAGATGGATCTCATTGATATCTTCAGGACATTCCATCCAAATGCAGAATACATCTTCTTCTCTAGTGCACATGGGACATTCTCCAGGATAGACCACATCTTGGGTCACAAGTCAAACCTCAGTAAATTTAAGAAAACTGAAATCATATCAAGCATCTTCTCCAACCACAATGCTATGAGAGTTGATATCAATTACAAGAAAAAAATAACTGTAAGAAACACAAACATATGGAGAATAAGCACATTTCTAAATAATGAATAGGTTACTGATGAAATCAAAAGGGAAATTAAAAAAATTTCTAGAAACAAATGACAATGAAAACACAACTCAAAACTTATGGAATGCAGCAAAAGCATAAGAGGGAAGTTTATAGCAATACAATCCTACCCCAAGAAACTAGAAAAACAATGAATAGGCAACCTAACTGTACACCTAAAACAACTGGAAAAAGAATCATAATAAAAAAGTTAATAGAAGGAAAGAAATCATAAAGATCTGAGCAGAAATAAATGAAAAATAAATGAAAGAAACAATAGTAAAGATTAATAAAAATAAAAGCTGGTTCTTTGAGAAGGTAAATAAAATTGACAAACCTTTAGCCAGAGTCATCAAGAAAAAAAGAGAGATGAATCAAATCAACAAAATAAAATATGAAAAAGGATAGGTTACAAAAGACAATGCAGAAATATAAAGGATTATAAGAGATTGTTATGGACAACTATATGGCAATAAAATAGATAATCTGGAAGAAATGGACAGATTCTTAGAAAAATTCAACCTTCCAAGACTGAACCAGGAAGAAATAGAAATTATGAACAACCCAATTACAAGCACTGAAATTGAAGTTGAGATAAAAAATCTCCCAAAAGACAAAAGCCCAGGACCAGAGGGCTTCACAGGAGAATCCTATCAAACATTTAGAGAGGAGCTAATGCCTATTCTTCTAAAACTCTTTCAAAAAATTGCAGAGGAAGGAACACTTCCAAACTCATTCTATGAGGCCACCATCACCCTGATACCAAAACCAGATAAAGACGACACAAAAAAGAAAACTACAGGCCAGTATCACTGATGAACACAGATGCAAAAATCCTCAACAAAATTTTAGCAAACAGAATTCACCAACACATCAAAAAGCTCATATACCATGATCAAGTTAGATTTATTCCAGGGATGCAAGTATCCTTCAATATACGCAAATCAATCAATGTGATACACCATATTAACAAATTGAAAGATAAAAACCATATGATAATCTCAATAGATACAGAAAAAGCCTTTGATGAAATTCAGCACCCATTTATGATTAAAACTCTTCAACAAAAATGGGCATAGAAGGACCCTACCTCAATATAGTAAAGGCCATATATGATAAGCCTGCAGCAAACATTATTCTCAATGGTGAAAAACTGAAAGCATTCCCCCTAAGATTAGGAACAAGACAAGGGTGTCCACTTTCACCACTATTTTTCAACATAGTTCTGGAAGTCCTAGTGACAAGCAATCAGAGAAGGAAAAGAAACAAAAGGAATCCAGATCAGAAGAGAGGTTAAGCTCTCACTGTTTGCAGATGGCATACACTGCACATAGAAAACCCTAAAGATAGTATCAGAAAATTACTAGAGCTAATCAGTGAATTTAACAAAGTTGAAGGATACTAAATCAACACACAGAAATTACTTGCATTTGTATACACTAACAATGAAAAATCAGTAAGAGAAATTAAGGATTCATCCCCATTCACCATTGCAACAAAAATAATTAAATATCAGGAATAAACCTACCTAAGGAGACAAAAGAATTGTACACAGAAAATTATGACACTAATGAAAGAAATCAAAGATGACATAAACAGATGAAGAGATATTCCATGCTCCTGGGTAGGAAGAGTCAGTATTGTGAAAATGATTGTACTACCAAACATGATCTATAGATTCAATGCAATCCTTATAAAATTACCAATGGCATTTTCCAAAGAACTAGAACAAAAAATTTCACAGTTCATATGAAAACACAGAAGATCCCAAATATCCAAAGCAGTCTTGAGAAAGAAGAACGGAGCTGGAGGAATCCACCTTCCCGACTTCAGATTATATTACAAAGCTACAGTTATCAACAGAGTATGGTACTAGCACAAAAACAGAAATATAGACCAATGAACAAGATAGAAAGCCCAGAAATAAACCCATGCACCTATGGGTACCTTAATTTTGACAAAAAAGGCAGGAATATACCATGGGGCAAAGACAGCCTCTTCAATAAACAGTTCTGGGAAAACTGGACAGCTACATGCAAAAGAATGAAATTAGAATACTTCCTAACGCCATACACAAAGATAAACTCATAATGATTAAAAACATAAATGTAAGACCAGAAACAATAAAACTCTTGGAGGAAAACATAGGTAGAACACTTGATGACATAAATCAAAGTACGATCCTCTATGACCCACCTCCTACAGTAATGGAAATAAAAACAAAAGTAAACAAGTGAGACATGATTAAGCTTAAAATCTTTTGCACAGCAAAGGGAACTATAAGCAAGGTGAAAAGACAACCCTCAGAATAGGAGAAAATAATAGCAAATTAAACAACTGACCAAGATTAATTTCCAAAATATACAAGCAGCTCATACAACTCACTGACAGAAAAGCAAACAACCCAATCAAAAACGAGAAAAAGACCTAAAGACACATTTCTCCAAAGACATACAGATGGCTAACAAACATATGAAAAGATGCTCAACATTGCTCATTATTAGAGAAATGCAAATCAAAACTACAATGAGATATCACCTCACACTGGTCAGAATGGCCATTATCAAAAACTCTACAAACAATAAATGCTAGAAAGAGTGTGGAGAAAAGGGAACACTCTTGCACTGTTCAGAGAAGGCAATGGCAACCCATTCCAGTACTCTTGCCTGGTAAATCCCATGGACGGAGGAGACTGGTAGGCTGCCGTCTATGCAGTCGCACAAAGTTGGACACTACTGAAGTGACTTAGCAGCAGCAGCAGCTTGCACTGTTGGTGGGCATGTAAATTGATACAGCCAGTATGGAAGATGGTATGGAGATTCCTTAAAAAACTAGAAATAAAACCACTATATGACCCAGCAATCCCACTCCTAGGCATATACCCTGAGGAAACCAAAATTGGAAAAGACACATGTATTCCAGCGTTCACTGCAGCACTATTTACGATAGCTAGAACATGGAAGCAACCTAGATTTCAATCAACAAATGAATGGATAAAGAAGTTGTGGTATATACACACAAAATGGAATATTACTCAGCCATAAAAGGAACACATTTGAGTCAGTTCTAATGAGGTGGATGATCTAGAACCTATTACACAGAGTAAAGTAAGTCAGAAAGAGAAAGATAAATATCATATTCTAATGCATATATACAGAATCTAGAAAAATGGTACTCAAGAATTTATTTATAGGGCAGCAATGGAGAAACAGACATAGAGAATAGACTTATGGACATGGGGCTAGGGGAGGAGAGGATGAGATGTATGGAAAGAGTACCCTGGAAACTTACATTACCATATGTAAAATAGATAGCCAATGGGAATGTGCTGTATGGCTCAGGAAACTCAAACAGGGGCTCTGTATCAACCTAGAGGGGTGGGATGGGGAGGGAGATGGAAGGGAGGCTCAAAACAGAGGGAATACATGTATACCTATGGCTGATTAATGTTGAGGTTTGACAGAAAACAACAAAATTCTGTAAAGCAACTATCCTTCAATAAAAAATATTTAAAAAATTCAAAAAGCAGGAAGTTCAAAACAGTAAATAAAATACATCACAGGAAAAGACAAAAGGAGCCAAACTTTGAGAAAATATTTATATCCCGTATATCTGATGAAAGACTTTTTTTCATAATATAGACAGAATTCTCAAAACTCACTATTGAGAAATTAAGCAATTCAGTTAAAAACTGGGGAAAAGATTTTAGCAATTTTTTAAAAGAATATATATGAGTGATGATTAAGCCCTGACGTTAGTCATAGGAAAGCACAAGTTAAATCACAATGAAATACCATTTCATATGTATTACAGTGACCAAAATTAGAAAGCCTGCTCTTACCAAGTGTTGAAAAGAATATGGAGAAGATGAAATTTTCATGCTGTGCTGGTAAACAATGTTAAATACTATGTTTTAAAAAACAGCTTGGAAGTTTCTTAAAGGGTTAAACATATGCTTCTTATACAATCCTGCCTTTCCACTTCTATTAATTACCTGAGAGAAGTGAAAATTTATGTTCATACAAAGATGTGTAAAATCAGTTTTGTTTATAATAATTCCAAACTAGAAACAATTCAAATGTCCATATTTGATTGGGTTAACAAATTACAATACATTCAGGATTATTGACACATGCAACAATATGGATGAACCCCAAAATAATTGTGCCGAGTTCAAGGAGCCTGAGGAATAATATATTAATACATCAAAATTATCAAATGTTATACTTTAGAAATGTGAAATTTATTGTATGCCAATTTTACTTTAAAAATCTGTTTTTTAATGTGAAAATAATCTTTTGTAAGGAATGTGAAAATATCACTGAAATGGAAAAATTCTTAGAAATTAATTTATGAAACTGGCTTAAAATTAAGATGAGCAATATGTCCTCTATTTCTTTTTTAAATGAAGGAATTATTTAAAATCTTTGTGCAAAAATCACATAAGGTGTTCACATTGCTTCTGTGAACTCTGAGTGAAGTTCTTGAGTGAAGTTCACTTGATCTCGTGTAAATTCTTTTAGGGAATATCCTAAGCTTCAGTATGTGTATTATCAGGCTTCTGCATTTAGCATAATTATTCTAATCTGTTATTTAACTATTTTTTATTTGTAATTTAACTTTCTTATTTATCTTTAGATTAAAAATGCATTAATGCTATGTTTTCACATTTATGAT
The DNA here is from genome assembly GCF_001704415.2 of Capra hircus. NCBI lineage: Eukaryota > Metazoa > Chordata > Mammalia > Artiodactyla > Bovidae > Capra > Capra hircus. Next base: position 75,218,738 of record NC_030808.1, read on the forward strand.
TATTTCTTATCACCAATTTTTTCAGAAATTTCTCATCAATTCTCAACAATTTCTCTCATCACTATCTTTCCTCAGTGTATCAATATTCAGCAGAAGCCTTTTCTTCTTATAAAACTTATTAATATATGCCAGTTTTTTTTTAATGTGATTTAGTTTGTATTTGTCTTGAGCTGACTGTCACTAATAACAGCTAAGTTAAGTTGAACTCACAGCTTTCTCTCTTTCCTGGCACAGTTAAATCTAATATCTGGAAAGACTGCTTGTCTGAGCAGTTTAGCTGTAGCCCCTTGTCTCTGCCAATCATTAATGCAGAATGTGCCCTTGGGAGTTTCACACTTGGGTGTGCCTCTGAGACTCTGCTGTTTTAATAAAGACATTATTACCTCAACTTACAGAACTACACTTACAAAATACATTTTTGAAAGCATTCTATGCAATCTGCAGAATATGCCTGTTTTTCCTCTTCCTTTTAATTGTTCTGATTCACTATAATTGGAAATTATTCACCACAATTTATAAGGAGTAAATATTTGGTAATTTTATCAAATTTGGTAATTTTTTTTTCTATTAGTTGCCCTTATCTCTTTGTACTTTCACATGGCAGAGAGAGAGAGAGAGAAAGCTCTCATAATTATTCTTATAAGTGAACTAATCCCATTCATGTGTGCCCAACTCTAATGGCCTAATTACTTCTAAAGGCCCTAACTTCTAATACTATCATACTGGGAATCAGGATTTCAACTTCAATTTGGGAGGACTGTTCTCAGTCTACAACAGAGAACAATTGGGCATTATCTGTTAAATCCAATAATTTTAACTCAACTTTCTACTATAATAATACTGACATATAAGTTTAATGATGAATGGATATATGCATACTTATAAATCATATTGCAGCAATTTAGTAAAAAGAAAATTTAGAAATATCCTAAACTATCCAGAGGTATCCTAAAAGATGATGCTGTTACAGTGCTGCATTCAATATGTCAGCAAATTTGGAAAACTCAGCAATGGCCACAAGACTGGAAAAGGTCAGTTTTCATTCCAATCCCAAAGAAAGGCAATGCAAATGAATGTTCAAACTACTGTACAATTGCTGTTATTTCACATGCTAACAAGGTAATGCTCAAAATCCTTCAAGTTAGGTTTCAATAGTACATGAACTAGAAACTTCCAGATGCACCAGCTGGATTTAGAAAAGGCAGAGGAACCAGAGACCAAATTGCCAACATGCTCTGGATTACAGAAAAAGCAAGGGAATTCCAGAAAAAAACATCTACCTCTGCTTCATTAAGTACACTAAAGCCTTTCACTGTGTGGATCACAACAAACTGTGGAAAATTCTTCGAGATGGGAATACCAGACCACCTGACCTGCCTCCTGAGAAACCTGTATGTGGGTTAAGAAGCAACAGTCAAAACTGGACATGGAACAACAGACTGGTTCAAAATTGGGAAAGGAGTATGTCAAGGCTGTATATTGTTACTCTGCTTATTTAACTTCATGCAGAATACACCTTGCAAAATGCCAGGCTGGATGCATCCCAAGCTGGAATCAAGATTAGTGGGAGGAATAGCAGCAACCTCAGAATTACAGATGATACCACTCTAATAGGAGACAGCAAAGGGGGAAAAAAAGAGCCTGTTGATGATGGTCAGAGAGGAGAGTGAAAAAGCTGGCTTAAATCTCAGCTTAGTTCAGAAAACTAAGATCATGACATCTGGTCCCATTACTTCATGACAAATAGACTGGGAGAAAGTGGAAACATTGATAGATTTTATTTTCTCGTGCTCCAAAATTACTGTGGATGGTGACTGCAGTCGTGAAATTAAAAGATGATTGTTCCTTGGAAGAAAAGCTACAGATGTAACTCTGTAAATGTTTCTCTGATCCAGGTCAGAATTTTAGAAATTACATTTATCTGATTCTGAAACTGTGTTGGACAGAGGTCTATTATGATAACTGACACTTATTTCCTAACCTTTTAATTTGGCTTTGCTTCCCCTGATAAGCTGTATGCACGCTAAGGAGACTGAAAAAGAAAGGAAGAAAATGGGCAAATCATAGGTACCAGAAGTTTTAAACTGAATACTTCAATAAATCCTAGTAATATAAAATTATTATTGGTCCCAAACCCCGTCACAATACTCAAATTGTGTCCCCTAATACAAAAAGTGTGTCCCCTAATACAAATAGTGTGTAATAGGATTTGAGACCTTGACTGTCTGATGTCAGAGACTTAGAATTCTTATCTCATAGGCTTACTGCCCTTATTCTGTGTTGTAAATCTTTATAGTCTCATGGCTTACCACAGCAAATGACTTGAGAGGTTCTCAACATATCTTTAACAGCAGAACAAATAAATGAACGCTATGTTTCATGGCATTGTGTTTTACACAAAGACAACTAAGGCAGATTACTGTCCTTCAGAGTTTTGGAGTCTATAACACAGGTAACATCACACAGAACCTTGCACATAGCATCTTAGATGCAATTATGCAGTGCAAGATGAAAAATCTATATAACATAGGTGGTAAGCGGTGGAGGAGCATCTAAGAAGAGGTCATAAAAGTGACACTTGATAATTAGGTAGGATTTACCACATAAAAATGGAGGAATTGAATGATAAGAAAGCCAGCCAGCAAGAAATTCTATTCAAGAAAGACACAAAGGCACTTAAGTAAAAATATGTTTACAAAATTGTGAATAGTCCAGTCTATTTGCAATAAAACAGTAACTTTAAAATCAGGTCCGGGAAGTAGAATCTGGGTCTATTGGCAAATGGTGGAGTTTAAAGTCATTTGTACCAGGGGGAATCTGAGCAAAGGCTATGTTTTAGGATAAGTATCCTAGCAGGCGTACGTTGTGTGGGCTGAAGGGGAGGAGAATGTATAGAGACTGAGAACCTAGTGAGGAAGTAGTCTCAGTCATTCCCATGAGAAGCAATGAAGCTTAAACCAGAATATGGGGAGAAAAACCAGTGGGAAGGAGACGCAAAATAACTAGAAAGGCATTATGAAAAATTTTACTTTAACATCTTCATTTCAAACTTTTTATTAAATTTTAGAATGGTGTTCAGCACTAATTACTATATAAAAGGTAGTTTCTGAACAAGAATACAAGAATCTGGAAATACTGAAAGTGTCGATATTTCCCAGCTAATCATATGAAATATGAGTTTATTTTCTGAAACATTCTGTCTCAGGAATACAGGTTTTCTAATATCTAACAAAAAAATCCTATAAAACAAAGAACAAATCAATATGTTGCTGGTACCTACAAATGATACAGTCATTTTAAGTTAGTTATAAAGACAATTGAAGTAATTAATTTCCATATTATGTGGTATTTACATCAAATGTGTCTCTTTCAGATAGATAATTGGACTTGTAATCTTGTAATACAATTGATAAAAAAATATATTTGATAACAACTGAGTATAAAAACAGATGGGCTAGATGCTTTCCAAAGGCCTTGCACAAAATATTTGTTGTAAAAGCGTGAAGAAAATTTGCCCAGAACACTGATTTAAAATTTACTGCTTGGTTGAGACTTAAAAATGGCAGATTTTAGAATTTACATTTCGTTGCATTTTCTCCTGTTTTCCACATATTTTCCAGATTCAGAATGAAAAACATTCTAATTGGCGATTAGCCCTCAGTGCTAAAGTATTGATTTTCCCACATGCACTTCTGTTATAAACGATAGGGTAAAGAAGAAGAGGAGCAAATGAGAAAGTTCTTTCAGTGCTAAAACATCGGAAGACACACATTTCACCCTAGTTTTCAGCTACTGGATCCACTAGACACATGCACTAAGTGATTACACACATGGGAAATAAGGAGTAATTGTAATAAAGTCTTACTGAGACATGTGATTGGTTTTGAGAACACTGTGCTATACCCAGCAGTTAGTTTAGGTGATGTAATGGGAATTTAATGAAACTCTGAATGGGCTTTTTTCTCTGAACTGTCCAGAAAGGTGGCTTTTCTTGCATTTTACTATGGATAAGAGCAGCATTATCTGCTGCTGCTATTAAGTCACTTCAATTGTGTCCGACCCTGTGTGACCCCATAGACAGCAGCCCACCAGGCTCCTCTGTCCCTGGTTTCTCCAGGCAAGAATACTGAAGTGGGTTGCCATTTCCTTCTCCGCAACATTATCTAGCAGCCCAGAAAAGCTTATTTCAGGGAGATTTTGCTTCTGTGAATACTGGTTGTTATGTCTAGGAGAAATTTGTGTGAACCTTATCAAATAAAAAATTAATTAAATCACTTTGGTTATTAAAGACCCATTGGATGCCTCTATCACCTGGAGTTAAAATATGTTCCTGTAGCCATTGCTCTCAATGGGGTCATCTCCACAAGATTAAAAAAAAAAAAAAGAAAGAAAAGTACAAAAGCCCAGAAAAGTAATAAATGAGAGGAAAAAATGAAAGAAAAAGAGCATTCTAAAGGTAAAGAGGGAAACTCAAGATGAAGTACAGAGGGGAAAGAGGTGACTCTTCTTCTTCCTGCTTGTCTTAACCTATTACCATCTCTGTTATATCTGAAGATTTTTCTCTTCTACATCCTGTTGGAAACACCCTGAGATGGATTGCTTATTGATTGATGTGCATTTATGTATGTACTTATATATTTATGTGCATGTATATTTACTTAAACAGATACTTAAATGGAACTTACATGTCTGGTACTCTTCTAAGCACTGTGCAATTTCATATATATATTTAATTCCCATAACAACCCTAGAGGTAGATAATGTTATTATTCCCATTTTATAATTGAGGAAACTGGAGCACAATAATTTAAGAAACTTGCCCACATCACCATCACACAAGTCAGGTATTCTTTAATAGAGGCTTTCAAAATTACATAGAGGACTCTGAAATAACTACAGCTCCTTCTAGCAGCTGAAACTTTTCAAAACACTCTGTATTCCATCTAGTCATCTCTTTGATCCTTTGAGATAGGCCAGGAATTATTATCTCTATTTGAAAGATGAGGAAACTGAATCCCAGAGGATTCACAGGTTTGGTCAAGGTCACAGCTAGTGATAGACCTGTCATTCCAACTAAAGCTGAGTTGTCATTCAAATCCTTTTTTTCATCCAAAGTCCAAAGTTCTTTCCACTATACTCACAATAACACCATGAAGTTTGTTGCTGACAATTACCTACCTGTGAGTATCCCGATGTCACCTCTTGTTTTGCATGACAGACCCACTCCATATAACGATGGAGGATAAACAGACACTGATTCCTCAGACTGTCTGCCATTGTCTGTCACAAGCCAAGAGCAAGCCAGCTTTATTTATCATGTCCCACGCAGAGGATTTGCCTGAACAATCAGCTGTATACAAGTCAGTTTCAAATATTTCCCTCTTTGATGCCAAGGCCTGACCTTAAACCTACAGCTGACTTTCATGGGCTCCACTTCCAAATGGTTTTGAGTTCCACAATATCAATAATTTATATCTAACCTTTTGATTGATACTAAAATAATCAGCCTACTTTCACTGCAGAAAATCTTTAAACTTAGACATGAAAAATACTAAATTGTATACTTTATCAAGGCTATCCCCAGGAGCAAAGAAAGGGAAAACATATTATGATTGCTTTCTGCAATTTTAAGTCCACAGGCTTGCTTTCTATTTTTTTTCCTTTTCTTGAGTTATTAATATAATTGACATATAACTTTTTATTAGTTTCAGGTATACTACATAAAGGGCTTCCCAGGTGGCACGAATGGTAAAGAATGCACCTACCAACACAGGAAACATGAGATGGAGGTTCAGTCCCTGGGTTGGGAAGATCCCCTGGAGGAGGGCATGGCAATCCCTCCTGTACTCTTGCCTGGAAAATTCCATGGACAGAGGAGCCTATAGTCCATGGGATTGTGAAGAGTGGGACACGACTGAAGAGACTTACACACACAAACACACACACACACACACATTGTTAAACTACACTTACTATGCTGTGTATTATATCCCTATGACTTAAACTTGAAGTTTGTGACTTTTGACCCACTTAACACATTTTGCCCATACCCAGCCCTCCACTCTGGCAACCACAACAGGCTTTACTTCTTTAAACACTGAAAATAAGAATTTTAAGTACAGATAAAAGTAATAGTCATCAACTTTTCAAAGTAACGATTATTTTTCTTTCTGGTTCAATTTTCCTAAGCACCACTCTCCACTGAAAACCCAAAGACGTGTGTTACCTTTACAAATTGCATTTTTCTAGTTCTGTGGGGTTTTTATGTTACTTAGTTTATCTATGAAACACTCTCTAGCTATTTCTCCTCCTGTAAATGTTTGAAATCACTTTAAGTCACTTCTAAAAGCAACCTATCATCTCTGAACTCTCAAAATATTTGCACCACCATTTCTGTGATCATTATTTTCAGATCTGTGCTATAGTCATTACACACATGCCTTCTTTCTCTCTTAAACCTGGTGTTCCATGAGAGCAGGAGTTATTCAGGTATCCCTTCCGGAATTTGTACAAGACCCCATTCAGTTTATTGAATCCAGTGGGCAATGAAGTCAGACATTTAACTGATCCAGGTTTTTCAGATTATTGTATTAGTCTGTATTAAATATTTCTAGAAAGAAAAGAAAAAGAAAGAAAGAGAGAAAATCAACACACACAATAAACCATAAGTATTAAATTATCATTCATAATATTGTTTCATTCATGTAGTCATCATTAACCCATTATCTGAAGATCAGCTGGCTATTATATGGCTATAGAATATTTTAAGATATATTTTATAATTATTGCCTTTTTGGACCTAGAAGAAAAGTTTAACTAAAAAGTGGCAGAGCACATCAATTAATTTAAATCTATTCAAAATTTAAGTGAGTTTAACTGATTTAAAAAAATGTTTTTTTTTCCACAAATACAGTCTAAATTTACTAGCAACTTTCAGTTGTCAAGATGTAAACCAAGATGATTCTTCCTCTGACTGCTGTGCAGTCCAAGGATCACCAGTATTCATAGTGGATTAACAAGTAAGGCTAATGAAGATTTGAAGCCTATCCTGAGAATTCAGATTAGTGCAATCATTAGGGAGCTGGGCATTATTTTATCTTTTCACATTTAGAAATATGTTGCCAGTGGGGAGAAAAGAAACTCTAATGAAGTTTTGTATTGATTTCTACTGAACTCTGTGGAGCATCCCTCTAAACACACCATTAGGATAAACCCTTCAAAGGTCAGACTTTCCTTCCAGCTTCTGAAAGTCAATACATTTCAAGCTAGTAATTTCCACAGATGTTCTCTACTGTAAGACTCTCCTTCTCAAGTGGGCCATGGATCTGGTGGAAATTTTTATCATACTTTATTTGACTAGGAGGCAAAAAATCATAAATTGGTAAAAATAGGGCATATCATTTATTGTATATTAAGTATGCACTTCAAATGATTTGTATATTTTAGCATTTATATAATACTTTGCAAACATAAATTACTACTTAATTTTTATTCATTATTCCTAAAACACCCCACGATATTCCAATACCCTGATTATGGAGGCAGATTAGTCTTAGAGGCAGATTTATCTTAGAAGACAGACATAAATAACTGGCATTAAAATTTTAAGTCTCTAAACTCCAGTCTGCTTATCTATGCTGTCTCTCATTACATTTTAACTTTCAAGAAATTTCTTATTTTCTCTGAAATTAAAAAACAACCAAGATAGGATTTTTTTTTTCTTGATTCTAAGCAAAACAGTCTTTTCGTGCTTGTGTGTGTATATGTTTTGGGTTATATTGTAGCAGGCTAGATAGATATATAAAGAAGAGACACATAAATAAAGTATAGCTGTACTCACAAGATGGAAGTTTAGAAATATTTGGACAAGTCTAAATGTTAGAGAAAAATATAGAACCAACTTTAAAAGTGTTCATTTTCTCTGATTAAAGAAAATATCAAATTGCATTTGCATCTTTGATAATTAAAGCAAATGTCTTAATAGCTTAATTTGATATGTTTAGGCCTTTTGAATCTGCTCTAATGTTTTCACCTTCTTAGGGAGTGGGAATATATCTTTAGGAAATTCAGACTACCACATTAAAATAAATCCAAATCTGTACATATGAAGCACCAAGAACCCTACTGATGAGAACAGAAATGAAAGAGAAAACCCCTCTACCTTTGAGGTGCTTAATGACATTTCTGAGAAATGAAAACATGCATGCCTAAAAAAAAATGCATGTATAAATATTAAAGCATTATTATACTAAAAGAACTGTAAGGATTGCTGCCAACTCTTAAGAGTCTAAGTTTCCATACCTTTGAGAGGCAGAGTTTCACAAGAGAGTCCATGGTTAATTATGGAATTACAGACTTTTCAAATGGGAAGTTGTTTTCAGTGATTATAGGAATTATTAGGGACAGGTGTAAATGAAGGTGTAAAGCTCACAGTAGAAAGAGTACTCAATAAACTTTTGAACTCAGAACTTTTAGTGAAGAGTGTAAATGCAATCCTTTCAAGTCTAGCCCATGATTCTTTGGGGTGGAACTCCTAAGTACACTGTTATATGAACCTGGGAATCCAAAGGCTACAACATCAGTCAACTATAACCCTTCCTCAGCTCAATCATAACAGAATCCAAGGAAATATTTCCTTGGTACCCATTGAAGAAAGAAGGAAAGAACAAACCCACCATATCTATCCCAGGGGTGTTATACATATTAAATAAAGTCAGCCACCAAGCTGAAATACAACTCAAATTCATATGACCTGGATGGTCAAAAGCAAACAAACAAAACAGAAAATAACAATAAAAACAAACAAACGAAAAACAAAACCAATCTGTCTAAAGTGATTTCTGTTGGTTCTAGATCACTTGAAGAAGAAAAGTCAGCTTATCGGGTCTTCAAGTAGTCCCATAAACATATTCAACCAACATAAGCAGCTCAGTGTAAGACATAACTAAACCCATGGAAAAAAACATATACCATAAATAAAACCAGCAGAAACAGATCTGAAATACTTCACATAGTTAGGCCCAGGTAATTACATAACTGTGTTTACTAAGCTTACATATTTAGAAGCAATGAAAAGCATATAGAAAACTATGAAAACTCACAAAACCACTGGAATTTCCAGAAATACAAACCTTCAAGAACCCCAAATAAAACATCACTAATATTTCAGTTCAGTTCAGTTCAGTTCAGTTGCTCAGTCATGTCCGACTATTTGTGACCCCATGAATCGCAGCATGCCAGGCCTCCCTGTCCATCACCAACTCCCGGAGTTCACTCAGACTCATGCCCATCGAGTCTGTGATGCCATCCAGCCATCTCATCCTCTGTCGTCCCCTTCTCCTCCTGCCCCCAATGCCTCCCAGCATCAGGGTCTTTTCCAATGAGTCAACTCTTTGCATGAGGTGGTCAAAGTATTGGAGTTTCAGCTTCAACATCAGTCCTTCAAATGAACTCCCAGGACTGGTCTCCTTTAGGATGGACTGGTTGGGTCTCCTTGCAGTCCAAGGGACTCTCAAGAGTCTTCTCCAACACCACTGTTCAAAAGCATCAATTCTTCGGTGCTCAGCTTTTTTTATAGTCCAACTCTCACATCCATACATGACCACTGGAAAAACCATAGCCTTGACTAGACAGAACTTTGTTGGCAAAGTAATGTCTCTGCTTTTGAATATGCTGTCTATGTTGGTCATAACTTTCCTTCCAAGGAGTAAGCGTTAGGGAAATGAAAATCAAAGCTACAATGAGTTATCACTTCACACCTGGCAAAATGGCTATATCAAAAAGACAATAAATAACAAGTGGTATGAAGATGTGGAGAAAAGGAGGCCCTCATGTATTTTTGGTGGGAATGTAAATTGGTACAATCACTATAGAAAACAGTATGGAGTTTCTTTTTTTTTTTTTTTAGTATGGAGTTTCTTAAAAAAAAAAAAATAGAACTACCATACAACACAGCAATTCCACTTCTAGGTATTTTTCAGAAGAAACCAAAAACATAATTCAGAAAGATATACGCCTTCTCCCACTGAGTCCAAAAGTCTGTTCTTTATATCTGTGTCTCCTTTGCTGCCCTGCATGTAGGATCATCAGTTCCATCTTTCTAAATTCCATATATATGCATTAATATACAGCATTTGTCTTTCTATTTCTGACTTGCTTCACTGTGTGCAATAGTAAAATAGATGGCCAATGCAAGTTTGATGCATGAAGCAGGGCACCCAAAGCCAGTCCTAGGGAAAACACAGAGGTGGAGAGGGAGGTGGGAAGGGAGTTCAGGATGGGGTACACATGTATACCTGTGGTGTATTCATGTTTATGTATGACAAAAACCATCACAATATTATAAAGCAATCATCCTCCAATAAAAACAAATAATTTTTTAAAAAGACACTTGTGATTTTATATTCACTGCAGCACTATTTACAATAGGCAAGGTATGAAAGCAACCTAAGTGCCCATGGACAGATTAATGGATAAAGATGTGATACACACACACACCCACACACACACAATGGAACATTATTCACAATGTGAATTCAATGGCACATGCTATAAAAAAGAATGAAATCTTGCCATTTGCAACAACATGGAAGAACTTAGAGGGTGCTATGCTAAATGAAGTAAGTCAGACATAGAAAGACAAATACCATATGATTTAACTACTATGTGGAATCTAAAAAAAAATATTAAAACAAAATAGACCCATATACAGGAAAAAATAAGTGATTTTTAGAGGGAAGGGTGTTAGGAAATAAGTGAAATAGGGGAAAGGGATTAAGAGGTACAAAGTTCCAGTTATAAAATAAATGTGGTAAGGATGTAATATTTAACACAGGGATTATAGTCAATAATATTTTAATAACTTCATATGTTAACAGCTGGTAACTTATTGTGGTGATCATTTTGTAATATATGAAATATTGAATTGCTGTGTTGTACACCTAAGCTAATACCTTGTAAGTCAATTATGTGCTGTGCAAAGATGCTTCAGTTGTGTCCAAGTCTTTGCAACCCCATGGACTGTAGCCCACTGGTTCCTCTGTGTGTGGGTTTCTCCAGGCAAGAATACTGGAGTGGGTGGCATTGCAGGCTCATTCTTTACTACTAGCACCACATGGGAAGCCCAAGTCAATTATACTTCAATTAAAAAAATCAATAGGAAGAATTATATAGGAGTTTAGATACAGCTAAAGAAAGTTTTTGTGAATTAATTTGGCATAGAAAGCAATATGTGAAAGTTGGACTATAAAGAAAGCTGAGTGCAGAAGAATTGATGCTTTTGAACTGTGGTGTTGGAGAAGACTCTTGAGAGTCTCTTGGGCTGCAAGGAAATGCAACCAGTCCATCCTAAAGGAAATCAGTCCTGTATATTCATTGGAAGGACTGATGCTGAAACTCCAATACTTTGGCCACCTGATGCAAAGAACTGACTCATTAGAAAAGACCCTGATGCTGGGAAAGATTGAAGGCAGGAAGAGAAAAGGATGACAGAGTATGAGATGGTTGGATGGCATCACCAACTTGGTGTTCCTTGAGTAAGCCCTGGGAATTGGTGATGGACAGGGAAGCCTGGCATGCTGCAGGCCATGGGGTCACAAAGAGTCAGACACGACTGAGCGACTGAACTGAACTGAGAAAGCAAAAAATAAAAGGTGATTAAGAGTGAGATATTCTAAAATATTTGGAAGGAAATAAGATGGAGATTATTACTAAGTCAAGGGAGAGTAGCTAAGAATTTTCATGAACTGATGAAATAATCCAATCCACAGATTCAAGAATTTTAGCCAATTCTGTACATGATATATAAAACAATATCCATTTTTAGGAATATTGTTTGAAATATAAGAAGAAATGAATCTCAATGGTAATATGTAGATAAAACTTTAGTTTCAGTGGAACATTGACTACAAAAACAATGGCTTTTTAGGTGTTAAATATTACAGAATGAAAATGCACAGTTTTAGGTCAGGAGTGAGTGAGAAATGAAAGCGTTCAAGTTCTCACATTGTTGAGAAAATTAGTTTTATGTATTGGTAAATTATTTACGTATCTTATAATTTCCAGAGTATCTCTGAATGATTAGTAAATGCATACCTTCCAAACCAGCACAGGAAACAATGGGGCAGTAATGATGAAAGGATCAATCCAGAAAGCAAAAAAAACATAAATGGCAAGAAAGGATGAAACACATACACAAAGTTGCTCAGTCGCGTCTGACTCTTTGTGACTCCATGGACTACACAGTCCATGAAATTCTCCAGGCCAGAATACTGGAGTGGGTAAAAAGTAACATGCAAAAAAAACACAGACTGAGATAATACCTATAAACTCAATATGTGTCATTATAATAAATGGAAGTGAAAGTATTTTATTTAAAATTAAGAAATTATTATATTGGACTGAAAACAAATTCAAAATGTAAGTAACTGCAATTTTTTAAAAAGATGATGTACAATATAAAGTCACTGAAGGACTGAAAGCAAAACATGAAGAAAATCTTCCCATGTAAATAACGATTTTGAGAAAGTTGATACTATGTTGAAATTGAAGGAAATGACTTAAAGGAAAAAAGTATTCTTTAACTATAAAAAGATAATTTTATAACAATAAAGATTTCTTTTACCAAAAAAATATAGCAAGTTTAAATTTGTAAGATCTTAATAATGTAACTTCAGTGTAAATAAGCCAAAATTGACAAGATTATGAGAGGAAGTAGACAAATCACAGTGGAGAGCTTTAGCATACCTTTTCAGTAACTGATAAAATGAATAAATATTTCAGTAAGGATATCAAAATTGTAAACAGCATGATCGACATCAACAGAATAAATTTCAAGGATATGTATTGGACACAGAACACAATAACTTCAGCATCACCACATATAATTGTGTAGCCAAGCCATCACACAGCTCTACAAATGTCTACATTCATCAAATAAATATGAATGGTACTCCCTGTCATTGTACACTATACAAATAGCATGAAAATACTGGAAAGCACCACACTCTTTTTAAACACATGCGAAAATATACAAAAGTTAACTGTATCCTTGACCATGTATTTGCGATCCATGGTTTCTGAGGAATTAGTTGAGTCTCAGCTCCTGGGCTAGAAGATTTTTGCCTTAAATTACTTCAAAAAGAGTATCAGGTCTAATCCATACAGCATTACATTGCTTGAAAAAATATACAATTTTTCTTTAAAAGCAAATAATAAACGAAAATCTCCAGTATCTTCAGTGCACCCTTTTTCATTAAACATGCCTGCATGAATAATAATGGCCAGTGTTTAAATTTTCCAATTCTGTCTTTTAGGAATTTAGCTAAAAATAGGCAAGAGATTATACATGCTGCAGGGAGACTGCAAAGACAAGCTGGTAACTTGGGATTGATTTTATAAGTAATGAACAGCACATGAAGTTCTCATAGCAGTATATTAATATGTGCAAAAACATGTTCTAGAAAATCTTGGATGTATTAGCTAGAGGAGAACCTGGAAGAAAGCAAATAAAAAGCAAACCATTACAATATCTTCCTGTGTTTAGCTAGTCTGCACTTTTTGATGGTAATGGGACATAGTCTAGCTTGAATAAATAAAATGTATCCCTATGTAATTCTGAGGAAAACATTTAATGTACCATTCTATTGCAGAGAAGGAGAAAAGTCATAGTAATTGGTACTAAAGGGAAACATTTGGTTTATAAGAAGAGAGAAACCATCAAATAAGATACCCTTCAATCGGCTAAGAATATATTTGTCAACTTTAATGGAACAGAGATAACACATCATTCTAGTGAACCAATTATTTTTTTCTTGAACAGAGTCAAAAATGGTCTAACTCTTTGGAACACTCCAAATATGGACAGGACTGCAGATTAATAAATCTCTTTTTTGGGTCTAGGCAAATTTATAAAAATAATTGACACTCATATTTGTTTACACAAATCTTGCAAGTAAAAATCAAGTGAAAATGTATATCTCAAGATGGTTTGGGGGAAGGATGTCATTGGATCAAAAGGTTCTTGTCATACAATTCAAGAAGGGCAATAAGAGAGGGGATCTAGCTTTCAAGGTGCAAACATCAAAAGAAGGCAGGGAAACTAAAAAATAAATAAATAAATAACATATCTTTGTTGCTTTCATATTTGTTCTCAAGTTCAGAATAATTAGGGCTTCCTTGATAGCTCAGTTGGTAAAGAATCTGCCTGCAATGCAGGAGACCCCAGTTTGATTTCTGGGGTAGGAGGATCCCCTGGAGCAGGGATAGGCTACCCACTCCAGTATTCTTGGGCTTCCCTTGTGGTTCAGCAAGTAAAGAACATGCCTGCAATGCAGGAGACCTGAGTTTGATTGCTGGGTTGGGAAGATCCCCTGGAGAAGGGAAACACTACCCACTTCAGTATTCTGGCCTGGAGAATCTATGGACTGTATAGTCCATGGGGTCCCAAAGAGTGGGACATGACTGAGCGACTTAAACTTTCACTTTTAGAATAATTACTTTGATTTTCCCCAGTATAGTACTAATGTCTATGTTTGAGCCAAAGCCAGTACATTGCCTCAAACAATTACTTCTCAACCAAGGAGTTAATTAAAGCTACTTATTCCTCTCAATGGCAGAAAGCAAAGAACTGAAGAGCCTCTTGAAAAAAGTGAAAGAGGAGAGGAAAAATGTTGGCTTAAAACTCAACATTCAGAAAACTAAAATCATGGCATCCAGTCCCATCACATCATGGCAAATAGATGGGGAAACAATTGAAACAGTGACAGACTTTAGTTTTTGGGGCTCCAAAAATTCTGCAGATGGTGACTGCAGCCAGGAAATTAATAGACCCTTGCTCCTTGGAAGAAAAGCTAAGACCAACCTAGACAACATACTAAAAAGCAGAGACATTCCTTTGCCAACAAAGGTTCATCTAGTCAAGGCTATGGTTTTTAAAGTAGTCATGTATGGATGTGAGAGTTGGACTATAAAGAAAGCTGAGTGCTGAAGAATTGATGCTTTTGATTTGTGGTGTTGGAGAAGACTCTTGAGGGTCCCTTGGACTGCAAGGAGATCCAACCAGTCCATCCTGAAGGAGACCAGTCCTGGGAGTTCATTGGAAGGACTGATGCTGAAGCTGAAGCTCCAATACTTTGGCCACCTGATGTGAAGAACTGACTAATTGGAAATGACCCTGATGCTGGGAAAGACTGAAGGCAGGAGGAGAAGGGGACGACAGAGGATGAGATGGTTAGATGGCATCGCCTCCTTGGTGTTCCTGGGAGTTGGTGATGGACAGGAAAGCCTGGCATGCTGCAGTCCATGGGGTCGCAAAGAGTCGGACACCACTGAGAGACTGAACTGATACTGATACTGTGTCTTCTCAATGAAACAACCCTCAGAAGTATAATGAATGAAATAATGTTTTTTTATATTATATTGAGTCCAAGATAATGGGATATTTTAGGATCAAGGCCAACATTTATGTGTACTTTAAATAAAAGGTTATACACTTTATTCAGAAAATAATTTGTAGGACATCTGTATAATGTTCTTATTAAATTTTATCTCCTACTTTTTTAAAAAAAAAGTGTTTCATACAGTTTTAAATTATACCTCCAAATTAAAAGTCTTAAATAGTTTATGAGAAATTAAAGCTCGGTTTATAAGAAATGTGGTGTTTTGTTTTATCTGTGTCAACATTTAGAAAACATTTGTTAGAAATGATATTTAACTCTGGTCTCTGCAATATGTGTTCCATGATCTGAAGGATAACGATAAACTTCTAGAAGAAAAGCACTGGATGTGAAATTTAATAAACTATTTTCTAATATTAACTAATAGGTAGGTCTTCAATAAACCACTTTTAACTCCCTTTTCTCATGCATAGAAGAGACCTATAATATGAAATCCACGCATAGAATGTAAACTATTGTACATATTTGTATTACTTTTTTACTAATTATATTTATTTCAGTGTATGCAAGGGTTACAAACTGAGAACTATTGCATATTTTTTACTAGATCTCCTGTTCTTCCATAGTTGAAAAGATTGAACACTTTCAAATTAAATTAGTTGGTTCACTTTGAAAAGGAATGCCTGACTTTTCTGGCAAGAAACTAGGCAGAAAAATTGGGGTACTGCTTAGGTATGTTATGTAGGGCTCAAATGAGTGTCTGAAACAGGTCAAATGAAGTTTATTTTTTTAATTTTCCCAAAAGGGAAGATCAGCCATAGCATTTTGGCAGGTGTCTCTCTAAGTAGCCACATATCCCCAGGGAGTATCTACATGTGATCCTTCCTCTTCAGTAGTTTCTCAGTAATGTATGCTGGTACTAGATCTGTGGCTGGACAGTTTGTACCTTTTTAATCTGAGAGGTTTTTGTTGTTGTTGTTGTTGTTGTTGTTGCTATTACTTAATTTTCTATTTTTAAAAGAATTATTTTTGCTTTTTTGCCTTTAGGAAAGTTAGATACAATTTTTAACATGTCATATTTCAAATCATCTTATTATACCTTATCTTGCATTTAGTCAGGGTACACAGAGAGAATGCCTACTATTTGCAAGGCAATGTATTTTGTTTGTGAAGATGAATAAGACACAGTTTTTGTCCATATGTAACTTATAATCTAATGAGAACACACTAAAAACAACAGTGCTACACCCAAGCAATAACAGTATACTCTGGAAATAATCATGAAAGAATGACTAACTCTGTCTGGGGGACATGGAGAAGGCATCATCAGGTGGTGACCATTGTGCTCACTTTTGAAGAGTCTGAGAAAAAAGAAGAAAGAGAAGGGAAAGAGTATTTGGACAAAGGGAATATCCTGTTTAAAGATATCAATCTGTGGAAAGTTCCTGGTACATTGGGAGAGCAGTAAAGATTTTTTTTTTTTTTTTTTTACCAGAGAAAGATTGAGATAATGCTGGCAGCATCAGTGTGCAGAAGGCGAGACACAATGGGGGCTTGGAAATTAGTAGTGTCACTAAATTAACAGAAGAGCATAAAGCTTAAAAAAATTATGTATAATTAACAAGATTTTATAATGGTCTTTAAATGATTCTGTTATAGATAGTCGGTGCTTTCGGCTTGAGGTTCTATTTTATTTGTGCTTGAAGCTGGCTCTAATGCTGGCAGTGGGGCTACTATGTAAGAAGCAAATTCTCCCTTTAATCACATTCTCCAAAAGTGATATTTTTTCAAACATTTAAAAGATACTATGTTGATTACCAAGGGTGAAGTTTGATAAAAGCAAAGTAAAGGGGGAATATGAAAGTGAATCTTCTGGGTTTTTTTTTTTTTTTCCTGATTGAAACCTGCACAGTTGGACTGCAGAATACATGGAACACATGAGGATAGTCAGAGCATTACACAGGGTTTCTTCATCGCCACCTCATTAGCAGAATCAGTTTTTAAAACCTGGGCTCTGCTCTCTGACTTCCTTTCCCTGATGTCAGAACTTCAAAAAAAAAAAAAAATTCTTACTGACCAGTGCTTAAGTGCCTGTTAAATAAATGAGCTTCAGTTCAGTTCAGTCGCTCAGTCGTGTCCGACTCTTTTCGACCCCATGAATCGCAGCACGACAGGCCTCCCTGTCCATCACCATCTCCCGGAGTTCACTTAGATTCACGTCCACCGAGTCCGTGATGCTATCCAGCCATCTCATCCTCTGTTGTCCCCTTCTCCTCCTGCCCCCAATCCCTCCCAGCATCAAAGTCTTTTCCAATGAGTCAACTCTTCGCATGAGGTGGCCAAAGTACTGGAGTTTCAGCTTTAGCATCATTCCTTCCAAAGAAATCCCAGGGCTGATCTCCCTCAGAATGGACTGGTTGGATCTCCTTGCAGTCCAAGGGAATTAATAAAAGTGAAGTTGCTCAGTAATGTCCAACTCTTTGTGACACCATCCACTGTAGCCTACCAGGCTCCTCCATCCATGGGATTTTCCAGTCAAGAGTACTGGAGTGGGTTGCCATTTCCTTCTCCAGGGCATCTTCCCGACCCAGGGATTGAACCCAGGTCTCCTGCATTGCAGGCAGATGCTTTACCACCTGAGCCACCAGAGAAGCCCCAAAAGCCAACCAACTATGTAGAAAGATGTGTAGAGATCTAAAAGAAGTAGTTATATTATAAGATGAGGAATCCTAAAAGATGAAGACAAAAACAATCCTGCCATTTGTGCATAACACAGTGCTGATCACTATGATAAACTGAGCAGTGATTGCATAGTCCATGTGGAAAAACAAGAAGGATTCTATGAATTATCACTCCTGGAAGAGAGAAAATTGATGCGTGCTCTATGTAGAGTGGTTAGGAGAGGGCAAAAAGCTATAGAATGAGGCTAAAAATGTACAGGGTCATACCATATAGCATCCTTCAGACAACGTTAAAGTTTGTCCTTTATCTTGAACACAATAGAAAGATGTTTAACTCTTTTAAGAATATGTCAGAGATAATATGATTTGTGATTCAAAATTAGCACTGTCTGTAATAAAAATTAGATAGATGAGGACCAGAATGGATGATGGAGTTTTTGTCAAGATATGGGTAGATTACTTAGGCTAGAATGGTAGCCTAAAAGCTAGAAAATAGAGGGTTGATTTAAGATATTTATAAGGTAGAATAGACAAGAGTTAATAATGACTTGGAAACAAGATGTAGTGGTTGAGGAAAAAGGAAATGTCAAGATATCAACTTATGTGACTTGAATGAATGATGGGATCTTACAATGAGATAGGGGCAATAGGATATGACCAGGTAGGTTATAATGGAGAGAAGACTATAATTTTGGTTTTGGACATACTCAAGTGGAGACGACAAGTATATGAAAAGTTCTAGGATGGGAATATCAATTTGAAAAACTTCTGCATTTGTGTGGTAGCTGAACAAAATTCTCTAGGAAAAATGCTTATTGTGAAAGAGAAAACATGAGTAAGCCTTAAAGAAGTACATATATTTAATGGACAGATTGAGCACATAATTGAGAAAGGGAGGGACTTACTCAGGAGTATGCTGGATCATAGAAGAAAATGGAAACAATATTTTCTAGAATAAACAAGTGATAAACTATATCAAATGCCACCAAAATTCATATTACACAGAGGGTGAAGATAGTTCATTATGTTTAGTGACTTGACACTCCTTGGTGACCTTAGGGAACACTGGTTTCAAGGGCGTAATGGAAACTAGGCTGGAGTGATTTGAACAATAATTAGGAGACAGTGAGAAATTACTAGTGCAGTATAAACTAAAGTTTTTCAAAAATGGCTTTAAATAGGTAGAGAAGAAACAGAGAAAATATTGATTCAAAGGAAGATATTTTGGTTATTGTTGCTGGGACTTATATTTTTCTTTTAAAAGGAGAGCCCAGAGCATGTTTCAGTTCTGCTAACAAGGATCTAATTGAGAGACTGCAGCATGCCAGACTTCCCTGTCTGTTACCAACTCCCAGAGCTTATTCAAACTCATGTCCATCGAGTCGGTGATGCCATCCAACCATCTCATCCTCTGTCATCCCCTTCCCCTCCGGCCTTCAATCTTTTCCAGCATCAGGGTCTTTACCAATAAGTCAGTTCTTCACATCAGGTGGCCAAAATATTGGAGTTTCAGCTTCAGCATCAGTCCTTCCAATGAATATTCAGGACTGATTTCCTTTAGGATGGACTGGTTGGATCTCCTTGTAGTCCAAGGGACTCTCAAGAGTCTTCTCCAACACCACAGATCAAAAGCATCAATTCTTCAGTGCTCAGCTTTCTTTATAGTCCGACTCTCACATTCATACATGACTACTGGAAAAACCATAGCCTTGACTAGATGAACATTTGTTGGCGAAGGAATGTCTCTGCTTTTTAATATGCTGTCTAGGTAGGGATCGCACAGAGTTGGATATGGCTGGAGTGACTTAGCAGCAGCAGCAGCTAGGTTGGCCATAACTTTTCTTCCAAGGAGCAGACATCTTTAATTTCACGGCTATAGTCACCATCTGCAGTGAATTTGGAGCCTGCAAAATGAAAGTCTGTCACAGTTTTCATTGTTTACCCATCTATTTGCCATGAAGTGATGGGACTGGATGCCATGATCTTAGTTTTCTGAATGTTGAGCTTTAAGTCAACTTTTCCACTTTCCTCTTTTACTTTCATCAAGATGCTGTTAGTTCTTTGCTTTCTGCCTTTAGGGGGTGTCATCTGCATATCTGAAGTTATTGATATTTCTCCCAGCAAATATGATTCCATCTTGTGCTTCATCCAGCCTGGCATTTTGCATGATGTACTCTGCATATAAGTTAAATAAGCAGGGTGACAATATATAGTTCAGTTCAGTTCAATCTCTCAGTCATATCCAACTCTTTGTGACCCCATGGACCATAGCATGCCAGGCCTCCCTGTCCATCACCGAGTCCTGGGAGAGCCTTGACATAATCCTTTCCCGATTTGAAACCAGTCTGTTGTCCCATGTCCAGTTCTAACTTTTGCTTCTTGACTTGCATACAGACTTCTTTGGAGGCAAGTCAGGTGGTCTGGTAGTCCCATCTCTTTCAGAATTTTCCATAGTTTGTTGTGATCTGCATAGTTAAAGGCTTTGGGGTATTCAATAAAGCAGAAGTAGATGCTTTTCTAGAACCCTCTTGCTTTTTCAATGATCCAACAGATGTTGGCAGTTTAATGTCTGGTTCCTTTGTATTTTCTAAATCCAGCTTGAACATCTAGAAGCTCATGGTTCATGTACTATTTAAGCCTGCCTTGGAGAATTTTGAGCAGTACTTTGCTAGTGTGTGAGATGAGTGAAATAGTGCAGTAGTTTGGACATTCTTTGGCATTGCTTTTATTTGGAATTGGAATTAGAACTGACCTTTTCCAGTCCTGTGGCCACTGCTGAGTTTTCCAAATTTGCTGGCATATTGAGTGCAGCACTTTCACAGCATCATCTTTTAGGACTTGAAATAGCTAAACTGGAATTCCATTACCTCCACTAGCTTTGTTCATAGTCATGCTTCCTAAAGTCCACTTGACTTCACATTCCAGGATGTCTGGCTCTAGGTGAGTGATACACCATCATGGTTATCTGGATCGTGAAGATCTTTTTTGTATTCTTGCTACCTTCTTGCTATTCTGTGTATTCTTGCTACCTCTTATTAATACTGTCTGCTTCTGTTAGGTCCATACCATTTCTGTTAAAAGCTAAAGGCAAAGAAGAAATGGAAAGATAGACCCATTTGAATCCACAAGAAAGCATAAGGAGGTGATATTCTGAATCAAAATAGGCAAAGAGAAAATATGACAATTTGCACACATAGGGAAGCACATTCCATCTGTATACCCTCAGTCTGATGAAACAAATACGGGATTTTAAAAGAAATTAAAGTACAAATATAGTACATGAATAACAGTTGCTCACTGTTGACTGTAACATAGATTGTAGAGTGTACTCTATTCCAACCAATTCCACAGGTTGTGTTATTAGTACTTCTCTCTTCTTTGTCTCTCATTCAAGTAAAGCAGAATGGAATGCAAGTAGAATAAAATGGTTATTGTGATAATTTGAAACTTTCAAATTATTTTTAATATAAACTTTGCCATTAATAACATTATTTTCAATGCATTTCAAAACCTATCAGACAAGACTGACATCAAATTATTGAAGTTAAGAATCACCTGTTTTGAAGATAGTCACTCTCATACACTAGAATTTTTACACCATAGAGTTTTATTATAGAAAAGGAAGATGGTAAGACTAGAACAAACAGATATCCAACATATTCATCCTAAAACAATCCTGCTTTACAGCTAATAATAAATGTGTCAATCAGCCTGATAAGACAAATCAGTTTAAGTCTTTTATTATTCCTGGGTAGAAATATGTCCTTTGGGGGACTTTTTATATTTCTTTGAGCAGATGTGAATACTTCAATCTATTGCTATTAGAATTATGTGCACTCATCTGTGAGAGATTTGGAAGACTTTCTCCAAAGTACTGAGGATAAGTAGAATTCCATCCACAGAAGCAGTGTTTGATTTAGTCCAGAAACTCACCATCTCAATCAGAACATAAATAATTTGCTCTTGAGCTAAAAGGAAGCTCTATAATAGCAAGGTCTCCATGCCTGAATGAGTAATATTTTGTGAGAGGCTTTTAAGTGTGATCAAAATAAATGGAGAGCTGAAATTACCTTTCTCTATTTGTTTTCACAATACCAAAACAACTCTTTTATCTCAGAGAGAAAAAGAAGGTAGATTTTATAGATAGAGCTCTAAGTAACTCTTGGTAATTATTAGTCAACAAAGAAACAGGATTAGATTTAGGACTATGGATCTAAGCATTCCATGTTTGAAAGAGAAATAGAAAGTATCTCTCCTGTTATTTTACAAATAAATTTTTAGACATCCTAAGGAGAAGTGTTATGGGTTTCCCAGATCATGCTAGTGAGAAAGAGCTTGTTTGTCAATACAGGAGACGTAAGAGACAGGGGTTTGATCGCTGGGCTGGGAAAATCTCTTGCAGGAGGTGATGGCAACCCTTGCTATTCTTGCTTATGAAATTCCATGGACAGAAGAGCCTGGCAGGTTACAGTCCATGGGGTTGCAAAGAGTCAGACATGCTGAGCGTGTGCGCGCACACATGCACGCGCACACACACACACACACACACACACACACAATGACAACATTAGAAAGAACTGGATATTTGTGTGAATCTTGGATATTAAAGTGGAAAGAGATCTCAAAAGTTGTTTCCAAAACCAAATTATACTTGAAGACTTACTAGAAGTGATGTGGACTCATGTAACTAAATAGAGTTACAAGCATCCCCATAGGATAAGGGGAGAATACTATGCCATTATTTTGAAGAATTTAAGGATGCTAGAAAAATGGTAGATTTTAGACTCAATTATCTTCTATCCTATAGAAGCAAATGAAAAGTTATACAAATTCTATAGACACAAAGGGAGCGTGATAAACTGAATCACTTTTTTTTTTCAAACACATAACTGGGGAGCTGCAATGCCCCACTTGGTTAAGTGATTATATGTGAGGGTCTTAAAACCCAGAAGAAACTGACCAAAGATGATAGATGAAAATGTGAAATGGAATTGTCAGTATGTAGCTGAAACATTGATCAAATGGCTGAATAGTTAACAAACTGCACTCAAGGAGACCTTGGGGGAAAAAAAAAGAACCTAGCTTTGAGTTTTTCTATACAATTATTCTAATCCATAAATTAACACTTTAAATTTATTGTCCAATTTAGATGAATCTGGTCTTTTTAACAGAGGAGAACCTCTTTGATGATTTTCCAGTGGTACCAAAGAGGTTTATATATGCCACTTTGAATTCATGCCAGACATTGCTTGAGAGAATTGCCAAAATTTTACTTGATAGCTGAAGGAGGTCATGAGAATACCTAGAGGTTTAAAGTATGTATATTTGCCTATGTAGGATATTTCAAGTCTGTACTTTTGAAATAAATGTATTTCAGCATTATTGGTTTGTAATTTCAGAGTCTGGATGTATTTTGCATCATAAATAAATGTTCGTACATTACAGATTTATGTCAAAGAAAAAGTACAAATGTTGCAAACCTTCAGACAGATATTTATAGGAGCTTTATTTATAATTGCCAAAAATTGAAAGCAATCAAGATGTCCTTCAGTAGGAGAATGGGTAAACTGGTACACCCAGATAAGGGAATATTTTCAGCATTAAAAAGAAATGTGCTATCAAGGCATGAAAAGACATTTAAGAAGAAGTCTTAAATGCATATTACTAAGTAAAATAAAACAATCTAAAAAGATAACATACTGTATTATTTGAACAATGTGATGTTATGAAAAAGACAAAATGAAGACAATAAAAAAATCAGTGATTGCTAAGATTTAGGGGTGGGTGGAGGGATGAATAGGTGAAGCATGGAGTATTTTCAGGACAATGAAATACCCTGCATGATACCATAAGGATATATGTCATTAGATATTTATCCACATCCATAAAATATACATCAAGAGTGAGCCATAACGTAAATTTTGGGCAACTGTGTTGTGACAATGTAGGTCTATTGACTGTAACATATTTACCACTCCTGGGGGAATATTGATCATGGGGGAGGCTGCGCCCATGTAGGGGTAGAAGGATGTGATTACTCTTTGTCTCTTTTGATCATTTATCCAGTCAGCTTAGAACTTTTCTAAAAAACAAAGTCTATTTTAAATGGAGACAAATTGCAAACCGTTAGGACTCGTGTGACTTCTTCTGATATACTGTAGAGAAAGTAGAGGAAGAAGAGTGGGGGAGAGAATGCGTTCTCATTAAAAACCATTGGAAAACTATAACCATTTCTTGGTATCCTTATTTTTTTTATAGCAATACTATCTGAATCAGTCCTGACATTGCTTGCATTAGTCATTTCAGGAAGTTTCAACTATAGAATAAGTAAAGAGTGTGGAAGCTTTAAACGAAAAGAGCAAAATCTGAAAAGATGTTTTCAATTAATCCCAAATTTAGTACTTCTCCTGACTCATGATAGTGAAATGTGGTATGCATATCATTCCTCTTGCTTTAAAATAAAAGAAAGATAAGAAAATTAATGAGAGAAATAATAAACCAAAGATTTCAAGTAGACATATTAGTAGACAGAATAAAGATGGAAGAAATGTTGACTGATACATAGCAGAGAAAGATAAAAGATGGACTATGCCTAAGGTAAACTGAAGGCTGAGAGAGTCAGTTTGATTTGCTGAACATCAGTGAGGCTCTGGACTCAGAGAAGACAATGAGCCAGATAATGATGGTAACATGTGATAATAAAACAGGGGATGTAATTGAAAGTCTTCAAAAAGTAAGATTTTTTTTTCTCTTTTCATAGTCATATGGAATACCCTAGAGCTAGCTTGGGGGAATACAAATTAATTCAGGGCTGCTGGCATAAATCAGAAGAATCCTTTGAAATTTGGCAGTAAGAACAGAGAAGCATAGGAATTATGATGTTGGAGTCAAAGAGAAGAAAGATAATTCTAGCACAAATTTTCAGTTTTTAGTAGAAAAAAATTATATTACCATAAAATGTAAATGATGTGATTTTGGTTGCCAAGTTTTAGAATCAATCTATAGTCAAATCTTGAAAGATGGGTATGGTTTCCAAGTAGAATATACATGTTAATCACTCTAAAAACGTATAGGGATGTTTAAGAGACAGACCTTGGGAAGGGTTTCTGGGGTTGCTTGCTAAATAGAGAGCTATTTGGGTATCTATGGATAGGGAAGCACATGGGGAGTCTATGGGTAATGAAAAAAAAATCAGGGTGTAGGTATGTTATTTGAATATTGAAATGACAAGAAATTAGAATAGTGACATAAAAACTGGACTTAAAAAGATAGGGTGATAGTACAAGTAAACTAAACTCTTACCTTTTAGCATAAAATTAAGAGACAAAGACTACATTCATAAACTAAGATATAATAGAATAAAATTTTGACTTAGGTTTATTGGTTACCTCTGTGGAGCAAGACTGGTAAAAATACATGCTAGGGTAGTGAATTATTGCTTTTCTATGAGACTCCTTGTACCATTGGATTATTAAAATAATCTCAGTTAATTTTGATTAAAATTTAAATAAAAATAATAGTGAAGTGATGTCACCTTATTTTGTTAAAAAAAAAGAAACATTGCAAGGAAACATGACAAAATGAAACTGTATTATAAAAAAGTTTTAGTTGAACGTTATTTTTTTGGTGTCATATCTTTGATAATATTTCTTGCTTTAAAATTTTGAGTTGGAATACAGAGTATTCTGTAAGGCAATGTTGGAGCTGCAAAATTAGAATTTTTAGTTGATCACATAACAAGTAAATGATATTGTATGCAGTATTTGACTACTAAATAAATTTCAAATTTTCTAATGTAAAATTCAATGAACATCTACAAACTAGCTCTGAAAAAGCTATGTCTGTTTCACCAAATATAGTTGTATATGCAGATTTTGAATAAGGCTCTACTCACTTCGATCTTACTTCTGTCATTTATGTTACATCTTCTTGGATAAGTTCTATAACCTTTTGATGTGAGCCTGATTATATAGTCTTTAGTTTCCCCTTTTGCAAAATGGGGATTATTATTCTTATTAGGAAATACCATTTGCTAAGTGCCTAGCATTATATGTGACATATAGAAAGTATTGAGAATATATAAGCTATTATAAATATTTTTGGAGTGTTCCATCCACAAAACTTTATGTACCCCACACTACAGTCACATTATTTTATTCATATTATTATAACGCATTTTTTGTAGCATTCTGTATTCATATCATCCCTGATTTAACACTTTACTTTTATTTGCTGCTGCTGCTGCAGTTGTGTCCGACTCTGTGCGACCCCATAGACGGCAGCCCACCAGGCTCCGCCGTCCCTGGGATTCTCCAGGCAAGAACACTGGAGTGGGTTGCCATTTCCTTCTCCAATGCAGGAAAGTGAAAGTGAAGTCGCTCAGTCGTGTCTGACTTTTTGCGACCCCATGGACTGCAGCCTACCAGACTCCTCCCCATGGGATTTTCCAGGCAAGAGTACTGGAGTGGGTTGCCATTTATTTGTTTAAATGTCTCTTATTTAGACAATAGATGAAACCTCTTTTGAGAGTAGAACCATATTATATTCAATTTTGGATCCTGTAACTCATTAGTATTTTGCCTGGCATATGAAATAAGTATCAAAACAAAGTATTTTCAAAAAAAATAATAGAAAAAATGTTGAATTATGTGGAATTATTATTTCTAACTTCAGAATATTGGCTTTAAGAATGAAGATGTATTTACAATTTGTTAAAATTTATCTTCAAAAATTTGGTTAAAGAAAGTGGTATAATGACTCCTATTTTAAAAATACATCAACAAGGGATGATGTTGGTTCCACACATTTATTTACTGATCAAAAATTAATATAAATAATAATAATTATAGTAGGATAATAACAATAATAATAATAGAATTTTTCCAAGTCATTGTTTCTTAGACTGTTCTATCATGTACCACTCTTTGCAATCCCGTGGACTATAGCTTGCTATGTTCCTCCATCCATGGAATTCTTTGGGCAAGAATTCTGGAATGGGTAGCCATTCCATTCTCCAGGGATCTTCTTGACTGAGGGATTGAACCCAGGTCTCCTACATTGCAGGCAGATCTCTTTACCATCTGAACCACCAGGGAAGCCTGTCTGTCGCTAAATCTCTCTGTTGCTTCCCAAATAAGAGAGAGATAAAGAAAACATTGATTCATTTGTTCACGATGCCAAAAATCCAATAATTGCCAGCTTTTTGACATTCCGGACAGACACTGAGTAGAGAATGCTGAAACGTTTAAAAAAAACTGCCAAGGACATAGAGTAAATGTATAATTTAGGAAAGCTGCATAACAGTGAGGAAATCAAATGGCTTGAGCATGTTTGGGTACCTTTGTTAGTCACATAATAGCAGTTCTATTGTTGTTTAAAATCCAGAAGTTATTTTGATCACAGGCATATATGTCATTTGGAGAAGAAAATGGCAACCCACTCCAGTAGTCTTGCCTAGAGAATCCCAGGGATGGAGGTGCCTGGTGGGCTGCAGTCTATGGGGTTGCACAGAGTCGGACATGACTGAAGTGACTTAGCAGCAGCACATATATCATTTAATGATATAAAGCAGCAAAACCCAGAAGAAAATCAGGCACTTCTACTACTTCTCTGTCTGCTTTTGGCTAAATCACTCGAGTCTCTATGCTTTGATTTCCTTATCAGCAGCATGATGCTTTCAATATTCCTTTCTAGTTCAATATGCTCTAATTCCATGAAAGTCACTTTGAAATAAAATAAGCAACTGAATAGCAAGAAATAGGAGAAGGAGGAGACTAGGAACCATACTGAGGAGAAGTTGTGTCCTTATCCAATATAGTATGTTTTCTAAAATTCCAAGATGATTTGCTGCTTTTCATAATTTTACTAAAACTCGTCAAATGGATACAAAAGGATATTGGTAATGCTGCAACACTGTAGCCACAAATAATAAAGATTTTTTTCTTGAAAAGTGAAAGTGTTAGTCACTCAGTTGTATCTGACTCATCATAACCCCATGGATTTTTGCCCACCAGGCTCTTTGGTATATGGAATTTCCCAGGCAGGAATATTGGAGTGGGTTGCCATTTCTTTCTCCAGAGATCTTCCTGACCCAGGGATCAAACCCAGATCTCCCACACTGCAGGCAGATTCTTTACCATCTGAATGCTTGTCAAGTGAATAAAAAAGGATATTGGTAACGTTGTGAAACTGTAGCCATAAAAAAATAAAGATGTTTCTTAGAGCTGAAATAAAGATTTCACACTTTTATTATGATTTCCATTTGAAATGACCTTTTAGAAAATGGCTTGCCTTCCTTTGCCCTAAATTACAGTACATTCTTCCACTGCACTAAAAGGATATATTTTTAAAGTTGAAACTCCCTTTGGATGATTGAACTACAATGCCTCTGTAACACTCAGAGACTGCCAGAAGGAGTGCTGTCACCGAGAAAGGAAGATTAATAACAGTGATAGCAGGTCAGATTTGACCCTCTGATAATCTGAGATCTCAACGGAATAGCTATCTCAAAATCACTGTTGCTAAGATGCGTTTACAGAGAGGAACCAGGGCAGTAAGTAGAAGTTTCAAACTCCAGCAAAGAAGTCTGGAATTTAAATTTAGTTAAAATTGAGGGATGCAAGTATATATTATATCATATACCTTTTCATTGGAATCACATGTCTAGATGTAGTAGACAGATTATAGTATTATAGAAACTTCTAGACAGTGTAGTATTTTATTAGGTCTTTATTTTGAGATTCCATAAAAGTAGTTTTATCACAGCAGTATTTAGAACATGAATAGTGAGAAAAAGCCAAAGAACATCTCTGTCAAAAAAATTTAGATTTTTTAGGCCTTTTGGATGTACCATATGTCACTGCTGAATTTGTAGCTTTCAAAATGATCACGAGCAAGGTATAAATAAATACAGATTATTCATTCCACTAACAGGGAATTTTATTTGTAGTAAAACATTTTGTGTGGATCCTTAATCTCTAGATTTGATCCTCAGTTATAGGCATTCATCATGGACTAGAAAACCTTCCTCCAAATATTAAACAAGTTCCTATAAAAATTTTAGTCATTACATTTTGGGGAAGCAAATGGATGCTCTGCAACCTGTTTTCAGAACTGTCTTGCTTTTCAGAGCATTGTCACTGCAGCAGTGAAACATATGTGAAAATTCTTAGTATAGTACCTAACTCTCCTCCCTGTTTATTTGTTACTTCTGTTTCTCAAACTGCCTTAGGATACGTCACAGCTGAGGGACCAGGCACACAGAACTGTTAACAGCTTGACTTCAAGGTAACAGACAAAACACTTGCTTTCTCCTCTGATGTTGGATAGGATACAGAAGTAAGAGAAGGGCATGCAGAAGAGGAAAGTTTAGTCGGTCAAGTGTTTTGGATCACGTTTGGAAGTGGCAAACAAATGGTGACTCTTTTTAAGGCATTTTCACAATCATATTAAGACTAAACAGGATTTTATTGCCCTTGATTATATATTTGTAAGCATCTGTTGATTAGAATATATGAATAAGTTAAGATGTCTTTAAATCCTATTAATTAGATAGCTTAGGGTATGCTTTGCATACTTTATAAAACTAGTGAAAAAACCTGCAGAAGATAATACTGCCATTTCCTAGGTGTTGGTAACTATAAATATTTTTTTTAATCTATTTGAGGGGAATAAGTAAAATAAGCTTTTAGTTCAGTTCAGTTCAGTTGCTCAGTTGTGTCCTACTCTTTGCGACCCCATGAATTGCAGCACGACAGGCCTCCCTGTCCATCACCAACTCCTGGAGTTCACCCAAACTCACGTCCATTGAGTCGGTGATGCCATCCAGCCATCTCATCCTCTGTCCCCAATCCCTCCCAGCATCAGAGTCTTTTCCAATGAGTCAACTCTTCGCATGAGGTGGCCAAAGTACTGGAGTTTCAGCTTTAGCATTATTCCTTCCAAAGAACACCTAGGACCGATCTCCTTTAGAATGGACTGGTTGGATGTCCCTGCAGTCCAAGGGATTCTCAAGAGTCTTCTCCAACACCACAGTTCAAAAGCATCAATTCTTCGGCCCTCAGCTTTATTCACAGTCCGACTTTCACATCCATACATGACCTTTGTAGGCAAAGTAATGTCTCTGCTTTTTAATATGCTATCTAGGTTGGTCATAACTTTCCTTCCAAGGAGTAAGCTTCTTTTAATTTCATGGTTGCAGTCACCATCTGCAGTAATTTTGGAGCCCCCAAAATAAAGTTTGACACTGGTTCCAATGTTCCCCCATCTATTTCCCATAAAGTGGTGGGACCAGATGCCATGATCTTCATTTTCTGAATGTTGAGCTTTAAGCCAACTTTTTCACTCTCCTCTTTCACTTTCATCAAGAGGCTTTTTAGTTCCTCTTCACTTTCTGCCATAAGGGTGGTGTCACCTGCATATCTGAGGTTATTGATATTTCTCCCGGCGATCTTGATTCCAGCTTGTGCTTCTTCCAGCCCAGCGTTTCTCATGGTGCACTCTGCATAAAAGTTAAATAAGCAGGGCCTTGATGTACTCCTTTTCCTGTTTGGAACCAGTCTGCTGTTCCATGTCCAGTTCTAACTGTTGCTTCTTCACCTGCATATAGGTTTCTCAAGAGGCAGGTCAGGTGGTCTGATATTCTCATCTCTTGAAGAATTTTCCAGTTTATTGTGATCCACACAGTCAAAGGCTTTGGCATAGTCAATAAAGCAGAAATAGATGTTTTTTCTGTAACTGGCTTCCTTTTTCTGTGATCCAGCAGATGTTGGCAATTTGATCTCTGTTTCCTCTGCCTTTTCTAAAACCAGCTTGAACTTCTAGAAGCTCATGGTTCACATATTGCTGAAGCCTGGCTTGGAGAATTTTGAGCATTACTTTACTAGTGTGTGAGATGAGTGCAATTGTGTGGTAGTTTGAGCATTCTTTGGCATTGCCTTTCCTGGGGTTGGAAAAAAATGGACCTTTTCCAGTCCTGTGGCCACTGCTGAGTTTTCCAAATTTGCTGGCATATTAAGTGTAGCACTTTCACAGCATCATCTTTCAGGATTTGAAATAGCTCAACTGAAATTCCATCACCTCCACTAGCTTTGCTCGTAGTGATGCTTTCTAAGGCCCATTTGACTTCACATTCCAGGATGTCTGGCTCTAGGTGAAATAAGCTTTATAAGGATATAAAATAATGCATACTAAATTATTTGTGTGGAGACAAGCATTTTAGAATGTAGATGGTGGAAGGATTTGTGTAGTACATAGAGCATTGATTTTATTAGAACTGAAACTGAAAGTGAGTGACATTTAGCCTTTGACATTTGGGGTCTCACTTATCTGTTTGACTATTAACTGCCAATAAAATTTTAACCAATTACTTGGTATGCTTATAAAAGTAGGATAATATTATAGTTCATCTTATTATTGAGTTTTATTTCCAAAAATATTCTCAAAATATAAATCTTAAAATGCCAGATTCAACCATTTTATTTAAGGAATCCTCTAAATAGTAGCTTCTTAGATATGACCTTCAGAATAATCTGACAAAACAATACATTTCTGAGTCTTCTCCCTCAAGTTCCCATGTATTGAAACTTTTATGGAGCATCTGCTGTGTATTAATAGCACTCATCTCTAAAAAGTGCTTCAGCAGGATACTCTACTCAATATTCTGTAATAACCCATATGGGAACAGAATCTGGAAAAGGATGGATATGTGTATATGTATAACTGCATCTTTTTGCTATACATTTAAAACTAACACAACATTATAAGACAACTATACTCTAATATAAAATAAAAATTAAACTAAATGGAAAAAATAAAGTAAAAAGTATATTTGACACATTGAAAGCAGTTAATCAACAATTCCTAATCATCAAGATACCCCATGGAGAATAAGAGAAGTAAAGCCAACTATTCTAAATGTACTAGAGCCTTGTCCTGACTTGGACAAATGCAGATCCTTGAAAAGGAGGATCACAAACTATAAGTAAAATGGTTATTTCTTAGGAGAGAAATGCTTCTAAAGATAATAGCAAGCAAGGGGAATAACTAAACAGATGAATTAAGCATTTTCAAGCAACATGAAGAAACTTATTTCTCCATCAATCCATTCATATTATTTCTGTTGTTTTGCCTTCCTTACAATGTTTACAGGCAAGAACTTGAGCAGACAGAAGTTGCTGCTTGCTTTTAAAAGTCTGTCTTGTATAAGCCTTTGGAATTTCCCAATGTGTTTTCCTCTTGGGGAGTATCTGGAAATTCTATACAAATCATTCTTTAACAACTTGAGTACAGTGTCAACATTCTAATTATTTAGGGTTGCAAGGAGATCAAACCAGTCCATCCTAAAGGAAATCAGTCCTGAATATTCATTGGAAGGACTGATGCTAAAGCTGAAGCTCCAATACTTCGGCCAGCTGATGCAAAGAACTGACTCATTGGAAAAGACATTGATGCTAGGAAAGATCAAAGGCAGGAGGAGAAGGGGATGACAAGAATGAGATGGTTGGATGGCATCATCGACTCCATGGAGATGAGTTTGAGCAGGCTCTGGGAGTTGGTGATGGACAGGGAAACCTGTCGTGCTGCAGTCCATGGGTTTGCAAAGAGTCGGACATGACTGAGCAACTGAACTGAACTGTTTTGAAAAACTAAAAAAAAAAAAAAAAAAAAAAAAGAGAGAAATTCTTTATTGGGTGGATGATTAGAATGTATAATCAGCAAAATGTATCGATCATTTTCCCTTATCTGGTAGAGTATGCTTCCCAGGTGGCTCAGTGGTAAAGAATCTGCCTGCTAAGGTTCCCTGGGTTGGGAAGATCTCCTGGAGATGGAAATGGCAACCCACTCCACTACTCTTGCCTGGGAAATTTCATGGACAGAGGAGCCCAGCTGGCTCAGTCCATTGGATCACAAAAGGGTCAGACATGATTTAGCAACTACACAACACCACCACCACACCCTGGTGTGGCCTGGGCAATTCCTACAAGTAGAATCACTCTTTTAAGTTTAGTGTGAAAAATCTGTCTTATAACTATTTTTATGAACCATTTGGTTTTACCTAATACTTTACTTCAAAGATTAACATTATATCCACTCTTCGGTAATAATGCATTCTATCACTTGTCCAGTTTCTGATGGTTTGAAATGGACCATTTATTCAGCATAGAATTATTAATAAATCCTATATATAAAATATTAATTTAAAGTGAACAAAATATATCCCATGCTCTTGAGTTTACAGATCTTTTCAGAGAAACCAATGCAAAGTAATTATTTTAACAATTATTAAAATGTGTAAACAGAGAGGAGAAACAAACTGATCTTTTATCTGTGCATTAAAGAGATTTTTCAAAGAGATTCTGATTAATATCCTATAGGATATGGAGAATAGACATTTTTTCTATTAAAAAAAATGTAAAAGAGCACGAAGGCAAGAAGTAACAAGCATATTGAGAGAATTTCAAATATTTCTGTGTGGTTGTATTATAAGATGATGGTTAGAGTAAAAGATGTAGAAGAATTAGCTAGGCATAAATTAGGAAAAGTCTAATAAAAATTAAAATGAGAAATGTAATATTTAGACATAATTACCTAAGGGGTTTCTCTTTCTATACATTATAAATTTTAATTTGATTCAAATTATATGATGTATGTTTACATATTTGAAATGGATTGGTCTCTTCCTCTCAGTTCATATTTCTCGTAGAAGCCTCCACTGAGTTATTTTAAATGTATTCTTCACTTTCACAGAAATCATTAAATATTTTAATAAATCAGATTTCATATTTGTTACAAATTTGTGGTTGAGAATTTCTACTCTCAAAAATAGATATTACATGCCAAATAAAATATATTTTAAATTTCATTTTAGTAAAACCTGTATCCTTTTTAAAGCCACAGTTAGTACCTTTTTGTGATAAACATCTAGGAGTTTATTATATTCTTATTTTGATTTTTGCACAAAATACCAGGATTTTGTATCAATTGATACTTTATAAATTATAATACCAATTTTTTTTTCTGTTAGCACTGGCTCTTATTTTCTATGTCCCTTTTCAAATTTTTATTGTTTATGTCCTATGTCCTTGAATAAAACATTCTCTGAATTATTTATGCCAATATATGTGGTGTAAAAAAAAATCAACAACTTAGCCTATAGTGAGTAATATGCTTCTACTGTTATTATAACTCTGGTTTCCCAATTTTAATTCTCCATATTAAAATGATCTACCTAACATTATCATATTATTTAAATATTTATAGAATATAGTGAATATACACATTTAAATGTTTAATATCTGCGCCCATTTGAGTAAAGTTATGTTTTAGCAACATTGAGTTAGCATGTTCTAAATCAATTTTTAGAGTTATTTTCTGCTGTTTTTAATCTTTTTTTGAAAATGAAATTTCTAACTATGCTAATACACATTTAAGGTAAGAAATGAATAGCAATAATTAGGCTTTCTTTTAGAAACTATGGGAGACTAGGTGTTCTTTCTGTGATCCAAAGTTTTAGTTAATGAACATTTCCTTTTGTTTGTCCCTATTTCCCTTTGCAGCCTTTGAGAGCCAACAGGAAATCCTAATAGGGTTATAATTTGGTATGGAGAGCAAGTATTTATTTACAAATGAAGAATACAAATTACTTATATATAAAGAACCACTTACACAAGTTTTGCCGCAGAGCAATACAGAGTCTAGTAGCAGGGATAAAACATACAGATCACAATAGAAGTCACTTTAAGGATGTCAGTAGAGCAGTGTTAACAATTTGATCTCTAGAGACAGATAATTTAGGCTTGGATCCCACCTCTGCCAATTTCAAGCTAGGTGCCACTGGGCAAGTTATTTGACCTTTCTGGTCCTCACATTTTTTAGTATAAATAAATAGAATATTGTGTATTCAGTTGCTCAGTCACGTCCGACTCTTTGCTACCCCATGGACTGTAGCCTGCCAGGCAAATGGAATATTATTATTTTCTTTTTGGGTCAATATAAGTATTAAGTAAAATCTTTTTTAACATGCTTATCCCTTTTGTATTAATAATATGTGAGAGACAGAATAAGGGTGATTTAAAGAGATACAGGCAGAGGACCAAAATTATTATTAAATGTTGAGGGATTCAAGAGGCAGTAATTAAACTGGCCCATGGAATTTTTATTTTTTGACAGTCCTGATGGGCAGTGTATTCAAAGGCTTGAACGCAGGAGAACTGGCAGTGAAGATAGTAGTTTACATGCACTATGTGTTCATCTGAGGAAATACTGAGAAATGGGGCTGAAAACATAAAGATCGGTGTGTGGCAGATGCTATCCGTCTGTCTCAAAGGCTACTTAATAGTGGCTATCTCTTGGATGATTTTCTCTATAGATTTTTAAGCAGGTTGCTGTTTGATTTCCCGGCACAGAAACCTTACAATGTTGAGTAGATTTAAAGTCCTACTAAGTATTATGGATCTTAGATGCAAACCCTTGTGGCTCAGCTGGTAAAGAATCCACCTGCAATGTGGGAGACCTGGGTTTGACCCCTGAGTTGGGAAGATCCTCTGGAGAAAGGAAAGGCTACCACTTCAGTGTTGTGGCCTAGAGAATTCCACGGGCTGTATAGTCCATCCGGTTGCAAAGAGTCAGACGTGACTAATTGACTTTCACTGTCTTTCACTTTATATGCAAACACTCAGAAATTATCATGATACTTACATTTAACAAAAAGAGAAATTATCATAGTTATACCTTCCGAGCGCGCATGCGCACGCGCACGCGTTCACACACACACACCACACACACACACACACATTTAATTAGTAGCACTGTTCAGCAAATATTGTAAATAAAATGATATTATGAAGACAATAGACTGCATAACCACATTTTGTAAAGGGCAGGATGAGTCTGTGGAATACTCAGAATAATGACTGAGTGAGTAGGTCATGACAAGCTTAGACCTTATTTTGTCTAAAAGGCCTTACTGTTGATTTGCCCTTTTCTGTCTACATAGACTGTAAAAAGCAATAAAGATACATAACAACATAATGTAGACAAGGTTCCTCTGTACTATTTAAGTGCACAAAATAAGAGAGACAGTAAAGAGCTGTCATCCAATTGATTCTGTCAGCTACAGTCTCTGCAGGGGATAAGAACATCCTAATTTGCGTGTTTCTGCATAGAATATCAAACTTCTAATAGTTTAAATCTAAACAACTCACTTCAATAAACCTCTGAATCAGTGATAGTCACTCAGTCACGTCTAGCTCTTCACAACCCCATGAACTGTAGCCTGACAGGATCCCCTGTCCATGGAATTCTCCAGGCAAGAATACCGGAGTGGGTATCCATTCCTTTCTCCAGGGTGCTTTCCAGGGATCAAACCTTGGTCTCCTGCATTGCAGGCAAATTCTTTTCAGTCTGAGCCACAGGGAAGCCCCAATACCTCTATGGAGTAACTATTCTAAACAAATTACTATGTAAGGCTCTAGTGGGGAGAACAAGGAGGACAAACTGACAGAATCTATGGTCTTGGTGCTTCATACGCCCATCCATTTCATATAAGGCAAACTATGGTAAGTGTTAAGAATAATACCTGTGGATTCAGAAGGCAGGCTTATTCCTCAGGGAAGAGATGGGTCATGGAGTCACACAGGGAGTGAAATATAAGTTGGAACTTGAAGGATGGTTTGAATTTTGATAGCTTAAAATGTTTTTCACATAGAGAATATTCTGAGAAATGACTTAACTTGAAAGATCTTCCAGGCAGAAGAAAAAAGGTGAGAAAAGACCTAAAACTGGAGAAGTACAAGTATATTTAAGAAACAGAGGTAACATGATCCTTTTCATTATAATTCAATTTTTATATATCATTTAAGTCTCACAACAACATAAAATGGTTATCTCCATTACTTGTAAAGTGGTAAAATGGCAAGCTGCGGGTAAGGCAGCAAGGCATTTGGACCCAGTTATATCTGTCTTTGAAGTCTATGCCCTTACCAGTATTGCAGTTCATTTCAGTTCACTCAGTTGTGTCCCTCTCTTTGTGACCCCATAAACTGCAGCATACCAGGCCTCCCTGTGCATCACCAAATCCTGGAGTTTACTCAAACTCATGTCCATTGAGTCAGTGATGCCATCCAACCATACATCCTCTGTCATCCCCTTCTCCTCCTGCCTTCAATTTTTCCCAGCATCAGAGTCTTATTCAATGAATCAATTGTTTGCATCAGGTGACCAAAGTATTGGAGTTTCAGCTTCAGCATCAGTCCTTCCAATGAATATTCAGGACTGATTTCCTTTAGGATAGACTGGTTGGATCTCCTTGCAGTCCAAGGGACTCTCAAGAGTCGTCTCCAACACCACAGTTCAAAAGTAACTGTGCTTTCTTTATAGTCCAACTCTCACATCTGTACATGACTACTGGAAAAACCATGGCTTTGACTAGATGGACCTTTGCTGGCAAAGTAATGTTTCTGCTTTTTAATATGCTGTCTAGGTTGGTCATAACTTTTCTTCTAAGGAACAAGCGTCTTTTAATTTCATGACTGCAATCACCATCTGCAGTGATTTTGGAGCCCAAGGAAATAAAGTCTGTCACTGTTTCCATTGTTTCCCCATCTATTTCCCATGAAGAGATGAGACCAGATGCTGTGATCTTAGTTTTCTGAATTGTTGAGCTTTAAGCCAACTTTTTCACTCTCCTCTTTGACTTTCATCAAGGGGCTTTTTAGTTCTTCTTCACTTTCTGCCATAAGGGTGGTGTCATCTGCATATCTGAGTATATTGATATTTCTCCTGGCAATCTTGATTCCAGCTTGTGCTTCATCCAGTCCACCATTTCTCACGATGTACCCTGCATATAAGTCAAATAACCAGGGTGACAATATACAGCCTTGACATACTCCTTTCCGAGTTTGGAACCAGTCTGTTGTTCCATGTCCAGTTCTAACTGTTGTTTCCTGACCTGCATACAGATTTATCAAGAGGCAGGTCAGGTTTTCTTGTATTTCCATCTCTTTAAGAATTTTCCACAGTTTGTTGTGATCCACAGAGTCAAAAGTTTTGGCATAGACAATAAAACAGAAACAGATATATTTCTGGAACTCTCTTGCTTTTTTGATGATCCAACAGATGTTTGCAATTTGATCTCTGGTTCCTCTGCCTTTTCTAAATCTAGCTTGAACATCTGGAAGTT
Source organism: Capra hircus (assembly GCF_001704415.2). Lineage (NCBI taxonomy): Eukaryota > Metazoa > Chordata > Mammalia > Artiodactyla > Bovidae > Capra > Capra hircus. The sequence continues at coordinate 75,256,993 of NC_030808.1, forward strand.
CAGGGTTCATGTATTGCTGAAGCCTGACTGGGAGAATTTTGAGCATTACTTTACTAGCGTGTGAGATGAGTGTAACTGTGCGGTAGTTTGAGCATTCTTTGGCATTGCCGTTCATTGGGATTGCAATGAAAACTGACCTTTTCCAGTCCTGTGGCCATTGCTGAGTTTTCCAAATTTGTTGGTATATTGAGGGCAGCACTTTCACAGCATCGTCTTTCAGGATATGAAATATCTCTACTGGAATTCCATCACCTCCACTAGCTTTGTTCGTAATGATGCTTCCTAAGGCCCACTTGACTTCACATTGCAGGATGTCTGGCTCTAGGTGAGTGATCACACCATCCTGATTATCTGGGTCATGAAGATCTTTTTTTGCAAGGAAGTATTACAAGGAAGAATCAATTCTGAGTCCATGTTGGAAATGTTTCTTTTACCAGTTTTTATTTGTTTTTGTTATTATGATCATATATGATGATATGCCTCCGAGAATCCTGCCCCTCTGCCTTACTGTTTAACAAAAGTGCCTTTTGTTCAGATCACAGAGAGATAATCTGACCCTGCCCACCTGTGAATGTCTGCAGGAAAGACAAGTTTAACACATCCCTTCCACAAGCTGGCCATTTATTTCCTTACCTCCACTCATATCTGCTCTATAAAAGAACTCAGCATTCAGCTCCTAACAAGATGGTTGTTTCGAGACTTAATTTATTATTTTCTCAGTCTGTGAGCTTTCCTAATAAAGTCATATTCCTTGCCTCAACACCTTATTTCTCAGATTTATTGGTCTGTTCTGCAGTAAGCACAGTGAGCTTAGACTCAGTAACACCGGTACTATAGGCTGCCTGGATAGGGTAAAGGGTGCAGTTGGGGTAACGTCTGAAATGCAGAAAGGTATCCAGCCTGAGTGTGAAAGTCCTCCCCTCTCATACATAACAGACAGGACTGGTCTTGGGAAGAATGAGGATTCTGGAAGATGACTGTTGGGGTGTATTCTTTCCAACCTGCTGATCTTGTGTGATTTTTGGCATGTGATTTAATTTCCTAACCCTCATTTTATCTTTATTGAGGTGATAAAATTAATAGCTATCTCAAAGGGCCATTGTGATAATTAAATAAAAAATATAAAATGCTTTTTAACATGCTGCCTTGGTTGGTCATAACTTTTTTTCCTAAGGAGCAAGCGTCTTTTAATTTCATGACTGCAGTCACCATCTGCAATGATTTTGGAGCCCAAGGAAATAAAGTCTGTCAATGTTTCCATTGTTTCTCAATCTATGCTATGAAGTGATGGGACCGGATGCAATGATCCTCATTTTCTGAATGTTAAGTTTTAAGACAGCTTTTTCACTCTCCTCTTTCACTTTCATCAAGAGGCTCTTTAGTTCTTCTTTGCTTTCTGCCATAAGGGTGGTATCATCTGCATATCTGAGGTCATTGATATTTCTCCTGGCAATCTTGATTCCAACTTAAGCTTCACCCAGCCCAGCATTTCACATGATATACTCTGCATGAAGTTACATAAGCAGGGTGACAATATACAACCTTGGCATACTCCTTCTCCAATTTTGAACCAGTCCATTGTTCTATGTCCAATTCTAACTGTTGCTTCTTGATCTGCATACAAGTTTCTCAGGAGGCAGGTAGATGGTGTGGTACTCCCATCTGTTTAAGAATTTTCCACAGTTTGTTGTGATTCACACAGACTAAGGCTTTAGGGTAGTTAGTAAAGCAGAAATAAATGTTTTCCTGGAATTCTCTTGCTTTTTCTATGATCCAACGGATGTTGGCAATTTGATCACTGGTTCCTCTGTCTTTTCTAAATCCAGCCTGTACATCTGGAAGTTCTTGGTTCATGCACTTTTGAAGCCTAGTTTGAAGGATTTTGAGTATTATCTTGCTCCTTGGAAGAAAAGCTATGACAAACCTAGATAAAGTATTAACAAGCAGAGACTTCACTTCGCCCACCATGGTCTGTATTGTCAAGGCTATGGGGTTTTTCCAATAGTCATGTATGGATGTGACAGTTTGACCATAAAGAAGGCTGAGTACTGAAGAACTGATGCTTTTGAACTGTGGTGCTGGGGAAGACTCTTGAGAGTCCCTTGGACAGCAAGATCAAACCAGTCAATCCTAAAGGAAATCAGTCCTGAATATTCACTGGAAGGACTGATGCTGAAGCTAAAGCTCTAATACTTTGGCCACTTGATGTGAAGCACTGAGTCACTGGAAAAGATGTGATGCTGGGGAATGTTGAAGGCAGGAGGAGATGGGGATGACAGAAGATGAGATGACTGGATGGCATCACTGATTCAATGGATATGAGTTTCAGCAAACTCCAGGTGATAGTGAAGGACAGGAAAGCCTGGCCTGTTACAGTCCATGGGGTTGCAGAGAGTCGGACACGACTGAGCAACTGAACAACAAAATTCTTAGCGTGGTGCCTGTAAGTTTCTTGGAGATGAATCAATATCAGCCCGTGCTACTCTTTTTAAAATTGTATTATGATTTTTACTACAATGAATTTTTTATTGTGCATTAAGTAACTGCTTATATTAAGTTTGGCATTAGCTTAGAAAAATCAAAGGTGGAATGGTCTTAAATGAGGAATTCCAAGACCATTTCTAATTCCAGTGGTCTGATGCTTAGACATTTATGAGCCAAGTTAGCTAACATGCTATTTGTAACTCAAGGAATCAGAAGAGTTTTCTCATTTATAGCAGAGCATGATTCCTATAACCAGTTATATCATATATTTAATTCTTCCCTGTAGTTCAGTTCCTATAAGTTTATGGCTGTAGTTAATGATATAAATATACTTTGCTTCACCCCACACCCACTAACTGAGAACTCACTAGTGATAGGGATTAGGATGAATTTATCTTTGCATGCATCTTAATGTTTGGTATATAGTAGTCTTTTAATAGATGTTTGCATAGTAAGTATCTACTTAGGTAAATGGAGAAATTACAAAATTTTAGAAAATTTCCCAAGGACCTTATTGTATTTTCACTTATATGTATTTCTTTATTCTCCAAAAATAATTAAAATATTTTTATAAAATAGTAATACATATTTCCTGAGCTCTTGAAGGGAGTTTTTAATCTTAAGGATGGAGTATTCATAAAGACCTTCTCATTTCAGCCTATAAAAATAATGAATTTGAGGTCATAGTTCAAAAATAATAGCTTTTAGGTGGGTAACCTTTCAAGTGATGGGGACTTAAGTGTGTCCCTCATGTCTCAGCCAAATTACAGAGAATTTCTAGCCTCAATGATCCTATTATCTAACACAAAAAAATGTCAGAATAGGTCATTTTCTGTATAGAAAATTAACAGCACAAAACAAGTGAGAATAGAGCATTGTGAGTGGAATGAAACATTCAGAATATGAATTTATTATTCTTGCTGTTCATGAGAGACTGAACTCTTTTATTACAGATAATTTTTGGAGCAGTTATAAGTTCACAGAAAATTGAGGAAATGGTACAGAGATTTCCCATCCCTTCCACCTCATAATTTCCCTCCTTATCAACATTCACATCAGAGTGGTGTATTTGTTACAATCGATGAGCCTACTTTGACATATCATAATTACCCAAAGTTCATTGTGTAAATTTACAGCTCATTCTTGTTGTTGTATATGGATAATGATATTTATCCATCATTATGTTATCATACAGAATTTTTTCATTGGCCCCCAAATCCTCGGTGTTCTGCCTATTCATCCTTCCACTCACCCATCAATTCTTGGCAACCATTGATCCTTTTATTGCCCCAATAGTTTTGCTTTTCCCAGGCTGCCAAATAATAGAGTGAAGAACCTTCTCAGATTGGCTTCTTTAACCTAGTAATACGCATTTAAGCTTCTGCTGTGTCTTATCATGGCTTAATAGTTTATTTCCTTTTAGCAATGAATAGCGCCCTCTTCCAACAACACAAGAGAAGACTCTACACATGGACATCACTAGATGGTCAACACCGAAATCAGATTGATTATAGTCTTTGCAGCCAAAGATGGAGAAGTTCTATACAGTCAACAAAAACAAGACCAGGAGCTGACTGTGGCTCAGATCATGAACTTCTTATTACCAAATTCAGACTTAAATTGAAGAAAGTAGGGAAAACCGCTAGACCATTCAGGTATGACCTAAATTAAATTCCTTATGATTATACAGTGGATGTGAGAAGTAGGTTTAAGGGACTAGATCTGATCGATAGAGTGCCTGATGAACTATGGAATGAGGTTCGTGACATTGTACAGGAGACAGGGATCAAGACCATCCCCATGGAATAGAAATGCAAAAAAGCAAAACAGCTGTCTGGGGAGGCCTTATAAATAGCTGTGAAAAGAAGAGAGGCAAAAAGCAAAGGAGAAAAGGAAAGATATAAGCATCTGAATGCAGAATTCCAAAGAATAGCAAGAAGAGATAAGAAAGCCTTCTTCAGTGATCAATGCAAAGAAATAGAGGAAAACAACAGAATGGGAAAGACTAGAGATCTCTTCAAGAAAATCAGAGATACCAAGGGAACATTTCATGCAAAGATGGGCTCGATAAAGGACAGAAATGGTCTTGATCTAACAGAAGCAGAAGATATTAAGAAGAGGAGGCAAGAATACACAGAAGAACTGTACAAAAAAGATCTTCACGACCCAGGTAATCACAATGGTGTGATCACTCATCTAGAGCCAGACATCCTGGAATGTGAAGTCAAGTGGGCCTTAGAAAGAATCACTACGAACAAAGCTAGTGGAGGTGATGGAATTTCAGTTGAGCTATTTCAAATCCTGAAAGAAGATTCTGTGAAAATGCTGCACTCAATATGTCAGCAAATTTGGAAAACTCAGCAGTGGCCACAGGACTGGAAAAGGTCCATTTGTGTTCCAATCCGCAAAAATAGGCAATGCCAAATAATGCTCAAACTACTGCCCAATTGCACTCATCTCACATGCTAGTAAAGTAATGCTCAAAATTCTCCAAGTCAGGCTTAAGCAATACGTGAACTGTGAACTTCCTGATGTTCAAGCTGGTTATAGAAAAGGAAGAGGAACCAGAGATCAAATCAGCAACATCTGCTGGATCATGGAAAAAGCAAGAGAGTTCCAGAAAAACATCTATTTCTGCTTTATTGACTATGCCAAAACCTTTGACTGTGTGGATCACAATAAACTGTGGAAAATTCTGAGAGAGATGGGAATACCAGGCCACCTGACCTGCCTCTTGAGAAAGATATATGCAGGTCAGGAAGCAACAGTTAGAACTGGACATGGAACAACACACTGTTTCCTAATAGGAAAAGGAGTACGTCAAGGCTGTATATTGTCACCCTGCTTATTTAACTTTTATGCAGAATACATCACGAGAAACGCTGGGCTGGAAGAAGCACAAGCTGGAATCAAGATTGCCGGGAGAAATATCAATAACCTCAGATATGCAGATGACACTACCCTTATGGCAGAAAGTGAAGAGGAACTAAAACGCCTTTGATGAAAGTGAAAGAGGAGAGTGAAAAAGTTGGCTTAAAGCTCAGCATTAAGAAAACGAAGATCATGGCATCTGGTCCCATCACTTAATGGCGAATATATGGGGAAACAGTGGAAACAGTGTCTGACTGTTTTGGGGGTGGCTCCAAAATCACTGCAGATGGTGACTGCAGCCATGAAATTAAAAGACGCTTACTCCTTGGAAGAAAAGTTATGACCAACCTAGTAGCATATTCAAAAGCAGAGACATTACGTTGCTGACTAAGTTCCGTCTAGTCAAGGCTATGGTTTTTCCCGTGGTCATGTATGGATGTGAGAGTTGGGCTGTGAAGAAGGCTGAGCACCAAAGAATTGATGCTTTTGAACTGTTGGAGAAGACCCTTGAGAGTCCCTTGGACTGCAAGGAGATCCAACTAGTCCATTCTAAGGAAGATCAGCTCTGGGATTTCTTTGGAAGGAATGATGCTGAAGCTGAAACTCCAGTACTTTGGCCACCTCATGCAAAGAGTTGACTCATTGGAAAAGACTCTGATGCTGGAAGGGATTGGGGGCAGGAGGAGAAGGGGACGACCGAGGATGAGATGGCTGGATGGCATCACTGCCTCGATGGACGTGAGTCTGAGTGAACTCCGGGAGTTGGTGATGGACAGGGAGGCCTGGCGTGCTGCGATTCATGGGGTCGCAAAGAGTCGGACTCGACTGGGAGACTGAACTGAACTGAACTGAATGCTCAGAAGTCTAAACATAAAATTTCTCAATAAAATACTCTAAATTTGAATTCAGTAAAGAATTAAAAACTGCAACAGATTGTGACTATATGTAATTTATGCCAGGAATGTAAAATTGAATTAACATCATTTAATTAAACAATGCAATTTACACAGTAACTGAGCAAAGAAACATAGTTGTATAATAACCTCAATAAATGAAGACAAAAATACGGTAGAGAAGCAAAGTAGTCAAATTCCAGAAACTTGTAGGCCTTAACCTTATTTTTAAAATATTTTCATTATAAACTAAAAACCCTAGAGCCACAAAGGTAGAAAAACTTTTCTTACTCATCCTTCTACATGAAAGTACCAGAAATTTATTTGATTTAAATACAAGCAGGAAATAACAGTTGTCATGTTCCAGGAAACTAACAAGTGCTGAACTAGAGAACTTGCTAGCATAACAATGTTATGGTACTGATGCTATGATACTAATGTTATGTTACTGATACAGTAATCTACTGAATGTGTTGAGCATATACCATGAAATTCTATATCTGGACTCAATGATTATAGAGGTCAATGCTAACATTTTCTATTACTGTCACTAGTGTACATATATTTTTAATTTTAAAAAATCCCGGTATACACTTTCAGATATTCTGATTCACCTGAATTAGAAAGAAGAGCCCATATTAATAAAAATCTTTTTACTCTTGGAAACATAGACAATTTTAAAACATATTTTGACAGTAACTGTGGAGTTTGATGTATCATTATATACTTTTCTTAGAGGATGGTTATCTTATTTACCTTCTACTAGAACATCTAAATTCACCATTTAAAGAGTACTTCACAAATTATTAAAAGCTAGAGCTCAGAGGCATTTGGAAAACCATTATCCTTCTAATTTCTCTACTGGGCTTATTGGATAGCATTTTCTGCATAATAATTATGAAATCCCAGTAGGATATAACACTCAGATCTCTGGGTTGGTTGAAGCTTGGCTGACCTAGTTCTGCTTCACACTGGGCAGGTATCCTGGCTATGCTTATTCACTGTCAGGAGGTCAGCAGAGCAACCAGCTTCCTGTGTCTAATTTGACCAACAGGCTAACTGAACATGGTCTCACAAGACGGGCATAAGCAGGAAAGGTCAAGAAAAGCCATACATGTCTCCTAAGGCCTGTGCTCACAAATAGTATGCTTTTGCATTTATCTTAGCAAAAGAAAGTAAGCCATGTGGCCAAGGCAACAGTCAAGGGGCAGAGAAGCACTCTCTGTCCATAGTGAGGCTATAGCATGGGTTTGGATATAGCGAGCCATGAGAAATCGGGTCAATAATTTATTCTGGGAAATGACTAGTATGCCAATGACACAGGGAGTATAGTGACTAGAGGGTTTCTAAGGTGGTTCAGAGGTAAAGAATCCTCCTGCAATGCAGGAGCTGCAGGAGGTGTGGGTTCAATCCCTGTGTCAGGAACATCCCCTGGAGGAGTACATGGCAACCCATTCCAGTATTCCTGCCTGGAGAATCCCAGGGACAGAGGAGCCTGGTGGGCTATAGTCCATGGAGTTGCAAAGAGTCAGACATGATTGAAAAGACTTCGCATGCACACATGCATAGTGGCTAGAGTATTATGTTTTTCTAAATGGTCTTTCTAAAATGAATAGCTTCAGGAATGGTTCAAAGAGGGGGTATTGCTTAAAAAGCACAAGGTTAGTTGGCTTGCAACATTTTATAGTATGATTTTTGCTCTATTTATTTAAATTTCCTGACCTTGGACGTCTAGGTTCAAGTCCTAACTCTCTTAACTGGTTACCTGTATGATTTAGAACAAGGATTCTTAAACTTCAATTACATCAGAGCCATCTAATGGGCTTCAGACACAAATTTCTGGATTTTCCTCTCAGTGGCTGATTCAATAGCACTGGGGAGAGGGGCTTATGCTGATGTTACAGATTCTGCACTTTGAGAAATACTGATTTAAGAAATCCAAAAATGAATCACTATAAATATGACAGTTGGTTTCTGTTTTAGGAAATGCCAATAGGCCAGCAAATTTAGAAAACTCAGCAGTGGCAACAGGACTGGAAAAGGTCATTTTCATTCTAATCCCAATGAAAGGCAATGCCAAAGAATGTTCCAACTACTGCACAATTGCCCTCATCTCACATACTAGTAAAGTAATACCCCAAATTCTCCAAGGCAGGCTTCGAGAGTATGTGAACCATAAACTTCCAGGTGTTCAAGCTAGATTTAGAAAAAGCAGAGGAACCAGACATCAAATTGCCAACATCTGCTGGATCATCAAAAAAGCAAGAGAGACCCAGAAAAACATCTACTTCTGCTTTGTTGACTATGCCAAAGTCTTTGACTATGTGAAGTGAAGAAGTAAAGTCACTCAGTTGTGTCTGACTCTTTGCAACCCCATGGACTGTAGCCTACCAGGCTCCTTCCATGGGATTTTCCAGGCAAGAATGAATACTGGAGTGGGTTGCCATTTCCTTCTTCAGAGGATCTTCCCCACCCAGGGATTGAACCCAGATCTCCCACATTGTAGGCAAACACTTTACCTTCTGAGCCACCAGGGAAGTCTTTGACTATGTAGACAACAACAAACTATGGAAAATTCTTAAAGAGATGGGAATATCAGAAAACCTGACCTGCCTCTTCAGAAACCTGTAGGCAGGTCAGGAAGCAACAATTGGAAGTGAACATGGAACAACAGACTGGTTCCAAATAGGGAAATGAGTACCTCAAGGCTGTATATAGTCATCCTGCTTATTTAACTTATATGCAAGGTACATCATGAGAAACACTGGGCTGGATAAAGCACAAGCTGGCATCAAGATTTCCGAGAGAAATATCAATAACCTCAAATATGCAGGTGACACCACACTTATGGCAGAAAGTGAAGAACTACAGAGCCTCTTGATGAAAGTCAAAGAGGAGAGTGAAAAAGTTGGCTTAAAACTCAGCATTCAGAAAACGAAGATCATGGCATCTGGGCCCATAATTTCATGGCAAACAGATGGGGAAACAGTGGAAACAGTGACAGACTTTATTTCCTTGGGCTCCAAAATCACTGCAGACACTGACAGCAGCCATGAAATTAAAAGACGCTTGCTCCTTAGAAGAAAAGTTATGACCAACTTAGCATATTAAAAAGCAGAGACATTGCCCACAAAGGTCCCTCTAGTCAAAGCTATGGTTTTTCCAGTAGTCATGTACGGATGTGAGAGTTGGACTATATAGAAAGCAGAGAGCTGAAGAATTGATGCTTTTTAACTGTGGTGTTGGAGATGATTCTTGAGAGTACCTTGGACTGCAAGGAGATCCAACCAGTCCATCCTAAAGGAAATCAGTCCTGCATATTCATTGGAAGGACTGAGGCTGAAGCTGAAACTCTAATAGTTTGGCCACCTGATATGAAAAAGTGACTCATTTGAAAAGACCCTGATGCTGGGAAAGATTGAAGGTGGGAGAAGGGGATGACAGAGGATGAGCTGGTTGGATGGCATCACCGACTTGATGAACGTGAGCTTGAGTGAACTCTGGGAGTTGGTGATGGACAGGGACGCCTGCCATGCCGCAGTCCATGGGGTCGCAAAGAGTTAGATATGACTGAGCAACTGAACTGAACTGAAGACTCCTTTCTCTTTATTTTCATGGCTTTCCATTTTGAGGGTAAATGGCTCTCCTTACCCTGTCCTACATGTTCCATCTTCTATTCACAGACATCATTAAATCTGAGAGGATTTGTATTTGTGATGACTTGGGTGATATACAATCAGCAGAATGAAGTGTTTGTGAATATCAAATAAACTTGTTTGCTTCACCAGCTAACTGAGGAGATTTAAGAGAAAGAATCTGTCTTCATATTAATTCGAAGTTTCCAGTATTTCAATCTATTAATCTACATGTAATTCAATTCATCAAATAAGTATTGAGTTCTCAGTCTACAATTCTCAGATAAATGTTCTTGGAAAAACAGTGAAGGTTAAGCAAAGGACTCCACTAATGTTTATACTTATCAGTGAATTCCCTAACATAGCAGACACTATCATAAACTATTGAAGATACAATGCCAAGAGAAAACTGCTCATTTCTTGAGGTGCATATGGGGGATGGCATAAGATGAGCTGTTGAGAGCAGTCATTTTCAAAAGGGAGTGAAGAAATGAAGAATGAATAATATGGAAAAGCAGTGATAGGAATCAATTCACATCTTGTTATTAATGTTGCTCAGAAAAAGAACAGAACCCAAGTTTACATAGGACCCAACTTTCCTTTGAATTGAGTGTCTTAAAAAATACTTTTCATAAAGATGCTTTAAAATTTTTGTATAACATAACAAAATCTAAAATTCAGTGACTGTAAAAGAAACAATTATCTGTTTTATAAGTGGATAAATCAGGTCATTCAAAAAAATGTTTGAAGGTCACAGACCAACTCAGCAAGAGAGATGGGACTAAAATAATTGATTCATGACTTTCTATCACTCCTAGACTCATTGCTGAGAAGAATTAGTCATCTTTGTCCTTTAGTGAAAATGAAGATTATTTGAAATATTAAAGCCAAAAGATTTATTAATCAATCATGTTAATAAATAAAAACTGAATTAGAAAGGATGTACTTTTTCTTTTTTGCTATAGGAGTATTGCTACTCATAAAAGTAACCTAATTTTGCTTTCTTTAGTTTTGCTTCTATTCTTTGACTTACTCCTAATGCACAAATTTTCAGAACACTCAGAATACATGCTAAAAGTAATAACTTACATTAACAAGGCAAAACTATTCGTAGAAAAAATGGTTCTTTCAGGTGATAGGGAAATGGTAAACCTTCTGTGGGGATTCCCTGATGGCTCAGCAGTAAAGAATTTGCCTGCAGTGCAGGAGACTCAGGAGACAAGTGTTCAATCTTGGGTCAGGAAGATCCCCTGGAGAAGGGCATGGCAACCCATTCCAGTATTCTTGCCTGGAGAATGCCACGGGCAGAGGAACCTGGTGAGCCACAGTTCATAGGATCATAAAGAGTCAGACATGACTCAAGCAGCTAAGCACAGAAGCATGCAGGGATCTTAGTGTAGCTACACAAGAGGTAAGAACTGAAAACAATACAGCTGATAATCACCTCTGGATTTGATCTGCTCTACATTTATTCTGCAATGATCAGATTTGTACTCTAGAAAAAATGTTCCGGTGACAATGTGGAGGCTGAAGAGTAAAAGTATTGGTAAGTAACAGCTCTTTCTGTAAGGAATATTTCAAGTTTTCCACAATGTCAGAGTCTGGACACTTTGTCAAGGGTGGGGAGGATGTCTATGTCTTCTACCAAGCCAAAGTGTTACAGGCTGGTGTCTCTGGGTAGCATTAGCCTCTTACAAACCCATGAGTGTAGGAGAAAATCCTGCATAAAAATTGGTATGGAACCATTATACCATAGCCGATTTAGTGTATTACAAAATTAAATTGCTGCAAAATCCATCAACATTTACTATAAATATATAGATATGTAAAAATCTGTAGAAAGCCTTAAATTACTCTGGCTTTTCTTTGCTTACGCCAGCTTTACTGATATATACTTGATCAATAAGATTGTATGATTTTTAAAGTGTACAGTGTGGTGGTATGAAATATGTATGTATATATACATATATATGTATAAGACTTGATAAGACTAGAGAGTGGGTCACTCTTCATCCCCCTTCTGACGTCTATGTCAGAAGTCTTCTTTCCTTTTTCCCTGTAACAAAACTTCTGCTACAAACACACAGAAAATAATGTATTCTGAGAGGATTTTCCCTATCAAGTTAACTAACACATACATCACTTCACATGTTTACCTTTTGTGCATGTGTATAAGAACACTTAGCTTCTACTCTGTTAGCAAATTTCAATTATGAATAATCCTGTTATTAAACTAGTAACCATGATATATATTAAACCCTCAGACCTTATCCATCTTACAACTAAAAGTTTGTACCCTTTGACAAATGCCAGCTACAGAATGTCGCTCACCACTTGGTTCTACCAGAAGTGAGTTATTAGCCACTGCAGTCCCTGACCTACTGTAAACCTTGGAGAGATTCAGGGCAATGATGAGGAAGGAAGTGCTCTGTGTTCTGGGAAAACTGACAGAACAGTCTCTCAGATAGTTAGATATTTTCAGGAGAAATTTTTATGATTTCCTGCATCTTCCCATACTTAGAAAAGCACAAAATAACTGACTAAAACATTTGTTCCCTCTGATTAGCAACAACTTTCTAGCGAGATGTGTGTTTGATTGCATGTACTCAGTTCATGAGCATGGAACATTTTTCACATATTTGTGTTCTTTTCATTTTCTTTAATCCATCTTTTATAGTACTGTATAGATCTTTCATCTCCTTGATTAAATTTATTCCTAAGTATTTTATTCTTTTTGATACAACTGCAAATAGTAGGAGGATTTGTTTTAGAATTTCTCCTTCTGATAGCTTATCATTTATGCATAGACATGCAAATGATTTTTGTATGTAGATTTTGTATCCTGCAATTTTGTATCCTGAATTTCTGTATTCTAACAGTTTTTGGTTAAATTCACCCATTCCAGTCCATTTTAGTTCGCTGATTCCTAGAATGTTGATGTTCACTCTTGCCATCTCCTGTTTGACCACTTCCAATTTGCCTTGATTCATGGACCTCACAGTCCAGGATCCTATGCAATATTGCTCTTTACAGCATCAGACCTTGTTTCTATCACCAGTCACATCCACAGCTGGGTATTGTTTTTGCTTTGGCTCCATCCCTTCATTCTTTCTGGAGTTATTTCTCCACTGATCTCCAGTAGCATATTGGACACCTACTGACCTGGGGAGTTCCTCTTTCAGTATCCTATTATTTTGCCTTTTGATACTGTTCATGGGGTTCTCAATGCAAGAATACTGAAGTGGTTTGCCATTCCCTTCTCCAGTGGACCACATTCTGTCAGACCTCTCCACCATGACCTGCCCATCTTTGCTTGCCCCACGGGCATGGCTTAGTTTCATTGAGTTAGACAAGGCTGTGGTCCTAGTGTGAATAGATTGGTTAGTTTTCTGTGAGTATGGTTTCTGTGTGTCTGCCCTCTGATGCCCTCTTGCAACACCTACCATCTTACTTGGGTTTCTCTTACCTTGGACATGGGGTATCTCTTCACGGCTGCTCCAGCAAAGTGCAGCTGCTGCTTCTTACCTTGGATGAGGGGTGTCTCCTCACCGCCACCCTTCCTGACCTTCAATGTGGGATGGCTCTTCTAGGCCCTCCTGTGCCCACGCAGCCACCACTCCTTGTACATGGTGTTGCTCCTCCCGGCTGCTGCGCCTGGCCTCGGGCACCGCCCCTGGCCTTGAACGAGGGGTAGCTCCTCCTGGCCACCGCCCCTGACCTTGGACGCGGGGCAGCTCCTCTCGGCCATTCCTGCACCACCACAGCCTGGCACTCTAGGCCGCTGTCCCTGACCTTGGACGTGGGTTACTCTACTTGGCCACTGCCCTATGGGCATGGGGTCGCCCGGCTTCTGCCCCTGACCTTGACGTGGGGTAGCTCCTCTCAGCTGCGCTTAGTGCACCGGTTACAGCCGCCTGCGCTTACTGCTCCAGTCGCTACTACTGCGGGCAGGAATCCCTCAGAAGAAATGGAGTAGCCATCAGGGTTAACAAAAGAGTCTGAAATGCAGTACTTGGATTCAATCTCAAAAACAACAGAATGGTCTTTGTTTGTTTCCAATGCAAACCATTCAATATCACAGTAATCCAAGTCTATGCCCCAAAGAGTAATGCTGAAGAAGCTGAAGTTGAATGGTTCTATGAAGAGCTACAAGACCTTTTAGAACTAACGCCTAAAAAAAGATGTCCTTTTCATTATAGGGGACTGGAATGCAAAAGTAGGAAGTCAAGAAGGAATGCGGAATGAGGCAAGGCAAAGACTAACAGAGTTTTGCCAAGAAAATGCGTTGGTCATAGCAAACACCCTCTTCCAACAACACAAGAGAAGACTCTACACATGGACATCACCAGATGGTCAACACCAAAATCAGATTGATTATATTCTTTGCAGCCAAAGATAGGGAAGCTCTATACAGTCAACAAAAACAAGACCGGGAGCTGACTATGGCTCAGATCATGAACTCCTTATTTCCAAATTCAGACTTAAATTGAAGAAAGTAGGGAAAACCGCTAGACCATTCAGGTATGACCTAAATCAAATCCCTTATGATTATACAGTGGAAGTGACAAATAGATTTAAGGGCCTAGATCTGATAGATAGAGTGCCTGATGAACTATGGACTGAGGTTCGTGACATTGTACAGGAGACAGGGATCAAGACCATCCCCAAGGAAAAGAAATGCAAAAAAGCAAAATGGCTGTCTGGGGAGACCTTATAAATAGCTGTGAAAAGAAGAGAGGCAAAAAGCAAAGGAGAAAAGTAAAGATATAAGCATCTGAATGCAGAGTTCCAAAAAATAGCAAGAAGAGATAAGAAAGCCTTCCTCAGTGATCAATGCAAAGAAATACAGGGAAACAACAGAATGGGAAAGACTAGAGATCTCTTCAAGAAAATTAGAGATACCAAGGGAATATTTCACGCAAGGATGGGCTTGATAAAGGACAGAAATGGTCTTGATCTAACAGAAACAGAGATATTAAGAAGAGGTGGCAAGAATACATGGAAGAACTATGCAAAAAAGATCTTCACGACCCAGGTAATCACGATGGTGTGATCATTCATCTAGAGCCAGACATCTTGGAATGTGAAGTCAAGTGGGCCTTAGAAGGCATCACTATGAACAAAGCTAGTGGAGGTGATGGAATTCCAGTTGAGCTCTTTCAAATCCTGAAAGGTGATGCTGTGAAAATGCTACACTCAATATGCCAGCAAATTTGGAAAACTCAGCAGTGGCCACAGGACTGGAAAAGGTCAGTTTTCTTTCCAATCCCAAAGAAAGGCAATGCAAAAGAATGCTCAAACTACCTCACAATTGCACTCATCTCACATGCTTGCAAAATAATGCCCAAAATTCTCCAAGCCAGGCTTTGCCAATATGTGAATTGTGAACTTCCTGATGTTCAAGCTTATTTTAGAAAAGGCAGAGGAACCAGAGATCAAATTGCCAATATCCACTGGATCATGGAAAAAGCAAGAGAGTTCCAGAAAAACATCTATTTCTGCTTTATTGACTATGCCAAAGCCTTTGACTGTGTAGATCACAATACACTGTGGAAAATTCTGAGAGAGATGGGAATAACAAACCACCTGACATGCCTCTTGAGAAATCTGTGTGCAGGTCAGGAAGCAACAGTTAGAACTGGACATGGAACAACACACTGGTTCCAAATAGGAAAAGGAGTACGTCAAGGCTGTATATTGTCATCCCTGCTTATTTAACTTATATGCAGAGTACATCTTGAGAAACATGGGCTGGAAGAAGCACAAGCTGGAATCAAGATTGCTGGGAGAAATATCAATAACCTCAGATATGCAGATGACACGACCCCTATGGCAGAAAGTGAAAAGGAACTAAAAAGCCTCTTGATGAAACTGAAAGAGGAGACTGAAAAAAGTTGGCTTAAAGCTCAACATTAAGAAAACAAAGATCATGGCATCTGGTCCCATCACTTCATGGGAAATGGATGAGGAAACAGTGTCAGACTTTATTTTGGGGGGCTCCAAAATCACTGCAAATGGTGACGGCAGCCATGAAATTAAAAGATGCTTACTCCTTGGAAGAAAAGTTATGACCAACCTAGATAGTATATTCAAAAGCAGAGACATTAGTTTGCCGACTAAGGTCCATCTAGTCAAGGCTATGGTTTTTGCAGTAGTCATGTATGAATGTGAGAGTTGGATTGTGAAGAAGGCTGAGCACCGAAGAACTGATGGTTTTGAACTGTGGTGTTGGAGAAGACTCTTGAGAGTCCCTTGGACTACAAGGAGATCCAACCAGTCCATTGTGAAGGAGATCAGCCCTGGGATTTCTTTGGAAGGAATGATGCTAAAGCTGAAACTCCAGTGCTTTGGTCACCTCATGCAAAGAGTTAACTCATTGGAAAAGACTCTGATGCTGGGAGGGATTGGGGGCAGGAGGAGAAGGGGATGACAGAGATGAGATGGCTGGATGGCATCATTGACTCGATGGACATGAATCTGAGTAAACCCTGGAAGTTGGTGATGGACAGGTGGCCTGGCGTGCTGCGATTCATGGGTTTTTAAAGAGTCGGACATGACTGAGCGACTCAACTGAACTGAACAGTTTTTGGTGGAGTTTTTAGGATTTTCTATGTATACAGAATTAAGTGAAAGTGTTAGTTGCTCAGTCACCTCAGACTCTTTGAGACTATATAGACTGTAGCCTGCCAGGTTCCTCTCTTCACAGGATTCTCCAGGCAAGAACACTGGAGTGGGGTATCCATTCCTTTTTCTAGTGGAGTCTCCCAATCTAGGGATTGAACCCAGGTCTCTTACATTGCAGGAACATTCTTTAAGGTCTGAGCCACCAGGGAAGTCCATATATAATATTATGTCATCTGCAAACATAGACAATTCTATCAATACTTCTTTCTTTCTGATTTAAATGTCTTTTCTTTCTTTTCTTTGCCTAAATTCCCTGGCTAAGATGTCTAGTATTATGTGAAGTAAAACTGGTAAGAGTTAGCATCTTTGTCTTCTGAACCTGGAGGAAAAGTGTCTAGCTTTTCACCATGTTATTATGTTAGGTATTGGCTTGTCGCATATGGCTTTTATTTTCTGGGATATATTTTCTCTATACTCAGTTTAAGAAGTTTTTAAATTTTTTTTTTAATCAAGACCGGATGCTGAATTTTGTCAAATACTTTTTTTTTGCACTATTGAGATGATCATATGAAGCTTCTTCTTATTATTTTTTGCTAACGTGGTGTATAACATTAATTGATTTGTGGATGTTGAACCATCATTACATCACTGGCATAAATCCCACTGAATCATGATGCCTGATCCTTTTAATCTATTGTTAAATTCACTTTGCTAATATTTTCTTAAGCAATCTTGCATCTATGTTCATTAGGAATATTTATCTGTAGTTTTCTTTTCTTATAGTGTCCTTAATGGCACTGGTATCAAGGTAATGCTTGCCTCATAAAATGAGTTTGAAATATTACCTTCTCTTCTGTTTTTCAGAAGAGTTTAAGAAGGTGTCATACTAATTCTTCTACGAATATTTGGCAGACTCCACCGGGGAGTAAAGCATCTGCCTGCAAAGCAGGAGACCAGGGTTCGATCCATGGGTGGGAAAGATCCCCTGGAGAAGGAAATGGCAAACCACTCAAGTATTCCTGCCTGGAGAATTCCATGAACAGAGGAGCCTGGTGGCTATAGTCCATGAGTTTGCAAAGCCTCTGACACAACTGAGTGATTAACACTTTCACACCAGTGAAGCCATCTGGTCCTGGACCTGTGTTTATTGGGAGACTTTTGATTACTGATTCAATCTCCTCGATATTCAATCTCTTCATGATTTGATCTTGCCTACATGTTTAATGTGGTTATTTTCTCTTTCTTGCTATGTGTAGGATTTTCTCAGCTAATCTCTTGATTGTTCCATGTGTATCTATGCAATCAGTGTATCCTTGTAGGAGAAAAATTCAGGACATTCCTTTGTTGTCATCTTGGTTGACTCCATCGGACAGCCCTTTAAATCAAATTGACCATAATCTGATTGGCTCTTAGTACTTAGCTGAATGTTTTCAGTTTGAAAGAGTTTGAAAATTAGAATAAACACTTATTTCTTAGTTGGCATCAGTGAAAAACTAAATGCACTTCATTTTGGGCCAACTATAACAGATCAACAGGGTCTATTCTTAGGGACAATTTTAATTTTGTTAATTGGGAATTCCTGCCAAGCTAAAGGAGAATCATAGATTTACTTCCTATTAAAAGGAAACACATAATGGGAATTCGGAATTGTACCACTTATACGTTAGCAGTAGCACTTCTTGGATTAGATTTATTGTTTGCATGAGAATTCTATTGAGATATTTGCATACATTTTATAACACATAAACTGGTTAAGCTCTTATTTTGAGTATTTGGGTTGTTAACCAATTCACCTTATCATCTACTTTTAATCATTTTTATTGATATTTAACTCTTATACATATGCTATTCACATTTTTAAAAGCAAGGGTAGATGGAGGAAACTCATAAAAATAATCTGGTTGTGTTAGACTTGTTCTGAAAGGTTTCTATAGTATATAATCAGTGTTATGTAAGGCAAGCTCCTGTTTCATAATGTTGGAAATATTTCAGTAGGAAAATGTGTTTTCAGTTTTCAACTAACTTGCCTTCCTTAGATTGGAAGAATAGCATAAAGGTTCTCCTTGAAGTGTTTCACTGTAATATGCAATAAAATATTAAAATACTGATTAATTTCTGATCAGCTGATTATCTTATATCCCATAAAGTCTTATTCTTCTCCACAAAACACTTCAATTTGATCTTGAATGATTAAGATTTTAAGGATCTCATTTTTTCTTTTAATTGAGATAGTATGTCTTTGAAATCTACATAAGTAAAATGTTGGCTGTTATAGAGTGAATATTCATTCTTCTGTTAGCACAGACATGTAAGTATCTTGCAAAAGTCAATTAAGAGAAGCCTATAAGCTAGGAAGTTAATTTTATAATTATGTCATTGAATTAGAATAGAAATGAGGATTAGATGTTTAGATACTAAAGTTTATTTCAATATATTTAACATTCATCATTTCTCTCCACATTTCCTTCTTCCCTTTGGCCTTATCTCCCACATGATTTTAATTGAATATGTGTATGTTTATTAGTAACTGGATGCATTGCTTCAGTAGAAGCAATAGCTACAGTTCAAGTCCTGAGTTTGGAATTATAATAAACATTCACACTGTTTTATATCTTGAAATATCAGGATTCTCTGAGTAGCAAAAAAAAAAAAAAAATCCCAGTGCTATTACTTTAATAAATTTAGTGAAGGTTACAAGTTTTGTGACCTTGCAGAGGTCAGTTGGTCTCTCTGCTACCTTGTTACTTCATCTATAAAATTAGAAAACATAAAAGAATCCAAACAAGATAAAGATCTAGCTTTTTCTTCATCAAAAATCTATCAACAAATGATTCTTTTTATTCTTAGTGTTGCTGAGCAGGAAAGTCTGCCACTTAATAAGCACTTTTAGGCTGGCATAAGGCCAAGGTAATTTTGAAAATCACCAGGGTAAGGTCACAGCAAATTGGAATTTCATTGAAATTCAAGTAATTTGCTTTGAATTATGTATTATAAAGCAGGCAAAAAGGAACCAACATAGTAAGCTTATATGCTGATGAATTCTCAGTTTTGAATTACTTTAGAGCAAAATCTTAAATCTCATGGCAACAATTAATTCAGTTTACATCTGTGATACAAAAATTGTCTGCTTATGTAAATCAACTTAAATAAAAGTCTATTATGCAAAAGTTTGTTTCCATGACTCCAAAAATCTGACTTTATGTCTTACATGAATTGATCTTCTCTTATCTTCTTTAAATAGATTTACTATGCTGCTGCTGCTGCTGCTATTGCTTCTAAGTCACTTTAGTCATGTCCAACTCTGCGACCCCGTAGATGGCAGCCCACCAGGCTCCTCCGTCCAGGGGATTCTCCAGGCAAGAACACTGGAGTGGGTTGCCATTTCCTTCTCCAGTGCATGAAAGTGAAAAGTGAAAGTGAAGTTACTCAGTCGTATTAAACTCTTAGTGACCTCATGGACTGCAGCCTACCAGGCTCCTCCATCTATGGGATTCTCCAGGCAAGAGTATTGGAGTGGGGAAGGAAAAAAAAAAAACAACCCAACTTCCCAGGTGGTACTAGTGGTTAAGAATCTGCCTGCCAATGCAGAAGACACAAGAGATGCAGGTCTGATACCTGGATCAGGAAGATCCCCTAAAGAAGGGCATGCAACCCACTTCAATATTCTTGCCTGGGAAACCCCAAAGACTGAAGAGCTGGATGGGGGATGCTGTCTATGGGTTCACAGAATTAGACATGACTGAGCACACACAAACATAAGAAAATAAATTTTACTCTATAGAAAACATAGTCAATGAGGACCCTCATTTCAATGCTGATAAAAATGAACACATTGAGGAAAAAAAAAAACCTCTTTCAATAATAAAAATTAGAAAAACGTTAGAAAAATAACACCAGCAAAATTACTTTAAATTACCTCCATAGGAATAAATAACATTAGTTTGCTAGACTACTGTCTAGCAATTTTACCTTTCAATCAGTTCAGTCGCTCAGTCGTATCTGACTCTTTGCAACCCTATGGACTGCAGCACGTCAGACTTCCCTGTTCATCACCAACTCCCAGAGCTTGCTCAAATTCATGTCCATTGAGTCGGTGATGTCATCCAACCATCTCATCCTCTGTCATCCCCTTCTCCTCCCACCTTCAATCTTTTCCAGCATCAGGGTCTTTTCAAATGAGTCAATTCTTCGCATCAGGTGGCCAAAGTATTAGAGTTTCAGCTTCAGCCTCAGTCCTTCCAATGAATATTCAGGACTGATTTCCTTTAGGATAGACTGGTTAGATCTCCTTGTGGTGCAAGGGACTCAGGAGTCTTCTCTGACACCACAGTTCAAAAGCATCAATACTCCAGTGCTCAGCTTTCTTTATGGTCCAACTCTCACATCCAAACATGACTACTGGAAAAACCATAGCCTTGACTAGACAGATCTTTGATGGCAAAGTAATGTCTCTGCTTTTTAATTTGCTGTCTATGTTGGTCATAACTTTTCTTCCAAGGAGTAAGCATCTTTAAATTTCATGGCTGCAGTCACCATCTGCAGTGATTTTGGAGCCCCCAAAAATGAAGTCTGCCACTGCTTCCACTGTTTCCCCATCTATTTGCCATGAGGTGATGGGGCCGGATGCCATCTTACCTTTATAATGTCATAAATTCATACATTTTTAGTTTTGATTTTATTTTTTACACACCTAGAAACCTCTCAAAGGAGAAGTTCCATGACACATTGCTTTCTCTAAACTTCTATATGTAGTAAAGTTGAAGTCAACTTTATGTAATCATGATAACTATTTTTTAACAAATTAAAAACAAAACACTTACTTTGATCTGATAAAGAGAATATTAAAAATATATAGCAGGTATCATATCAGTGATGGATTATTAAAAGCTTCCCATAGACAATAATGTCAGCTATAACCACTGCTGTTTAACAGTTTACTATAGATCCTAGTGATTACAATTGGAAAAGGAAATAAAAGACATACAAATGGAAAAGAAGAAAAAAAACTGTTGTCATTTAAGGATAACATAAAATACCATTTCGTATATAAGAACTGTTTAAATAGCCAGGACATGGAAGCAACCTAGATGTCCATCAGCAGGCGAATGGATAAGAAAGCTGTGGTACATATACACAATGGAGTATTACTCAGCCATTAAAAAGAGTACATTTGAATCAGTTCTAATGAGGTGGATGAAACTGGAGCCTATTATACAGAGTGAAGCAAGCCAGAAAGAAAAACACCAATACAGTATACTAATACATATATATGGAATTTAGAAAGATGGTAATGATAACCCTGTATGTGAGACAGCAAAAGAGACGCAGGTGTATAGAACAGTCTTTTGGACTCTGAGAGAGAGGGAGAGGGTGGGATGATATGGGAGAATGGCATTGAAACATGTATAATATTATTTAAGAAATGAATCGCCAGTCTAGATTCGATGCAGGGTGCAGGATGCTTGGGGCTGGTGTACTGGGATGACCCAGAGAGATGGTACTGGGAGGGACGTGGGAGGGGAGTTCGCGATTGGGAACATGTGTACACCCGTGGCGGATTCATGTTGATTTGTGGCAAACCAATACAATATTGTTAAAAAAAAAAAGGTTTTTATAAGAGTAAAATAAAATAGTGTAAAAAAAATGAGTATAAACATTCTACAAACTAAAACTGAAAGCAAATTGTAGTAAGATTGTTGGACACAAAGTCTATTAAAAGTTAATCATGTTGAAAATTTTAAATGAATGTTATTTTAAATATCATAAAAATACTCAGGGGTACATTTAACAAAGGATATGCAAAACTTTTACCAGAAAATGACATACTTTTATAAGCAAAAACAAAAGAAAACCTAAAGAAATGTAATGAAATACTATGTTCATGGATGGAAAGGCACAATGTATAAAACTGTCAATTTACAATAAATTGCTATACAGATTAAAAATTTAATGTCAATAAGAAACTAAAACTCCCAAAAGTTATTTTTAGTGTGGGATGGCTAAAAGGTAATTTTGAGTTTATGTGGAAACACAAATAGCAATATTAAAGGCAATTTTAAAGACAAAAAATTTTTGGATATTTATATTAATGAATATCAATAATTACTACAAAGCTATATTAGTAGTGTTTTCCTGGTACAAGAACTGATAAATAGGCAAAAAATAGAAAGTCCAGAATATATATCATCACCTAAATTATGACAAAGTAACATTATGGTATAGTAAGGAAAGGTGATTTTCAGTTAGTAAATAGTTCTGAAACAATTGGGTTTTCCAAGTCATATACAAATACTAACTTATTATAGATAAATTACAGATATAAATATAATATGAAAAGAATTTTAGAAGAAAGTAGATGAATTTTTTAATGAATTGAGATAAGCTTTCATAAATAAGACACACAAAAATTGGTAAACAAAAATAGATGAATTAGACAAGTTAAAATTAAGGCATATGATGCAGTATACATGGGCTCAATCCCAGGGTCAGGAAGATTCCATGGAGGAGGAAATGAATAACCTATTTTCTTCATTATTCTTGCATGGAAAATCTCATGCACAGAGAAGACCGGCTGGCTACAGCCCATGGGGTTGCAAAGAGTTGGAGACAACTTAGCAAAAAAGCACACATTCACTAAAAGACAACTTGAAGATAATGAGAAAGGGAAAAATAGAGTGAGAAATATTTACCAATCTTTTAAGTGTGATAAAGGCCATATATAAGGTTTAGAATATATAAACAAAACAATGGTAATACAATAGACGTCAATAGGAAAATGATAAGCAAAGACTTGAAAGACATTTTACAAAAGAAGATAGCCAAATGAAAACATGTTCAATATTTAGTCATAAAATAAATGCAATTTCAAGCCAAATGTAATACCACTACATAACTGACAAAATGAATTCATTTAAAAAAGTAAATAATACTAATCTTTTTTTCAGGTTACAAATAACTGGAAATCTAAGTGTGTTGTAGGTCAAGACAGTTGTTAATCTTGTGCAATGAGGGGAGCTTCTCAGGGACTTGGAAGGTTGTGTGTCTTGTGTTTCTTACTATAGGTGTTGATTATATGTGTGTGCTCAGTTTATAAGAAATTAAGTGCATTTTCCACAGTTTATTATGATCCACACAGTCAAAGGCTTTGGCATAGTCAATAAAGCAGAAGTAAACGTTTTTCTGGAACTCTCTTCCTTTTTCCGTGATCCAGCAGATATTGGCAATTTGATCTCTGGTTCTTCTGCCTTATCTAAAACCAACTTGAACATCTGGAAGTTCACAGTTTACATATTGCTGAAGCCTGGCTTGGAGAATTTTGAGCATTGCTTTACTAGCGTGCGCTGCTACTGCTAAGTCGCTTCAGTCATGTCCAACTCTGTGCGACCCCATAGAGAGCAGCCCACCAGGCTCCCCCGTCCCTGGGATTCTCCAGGCAAGAACACTGGAGTGGGTTGCCATTTCCTTCTCCAATGCATGAAAGTGAAAAGTGAAAGTGAAGTCACTCAGTCGTGTCCAACTCTTAGCGACCCCATGGACTGCAGCCCACCAGGCTCCTCCATCCATGGGATTTTCCAGGCAAGAGTACTAGAATGGGGTGCCATTGTGAGATGAATTCAGTTGTGCAGTAGTTTGAGCATTCTTTGGCATTGTCATTCTTTGCGGTTGGAATGAAAACTGACCTTTTCCAGTCCTATGATCACTGCTGAGTTTTCCAAATTTGCTGGCATATTGAGTGTAGCACTTTCACAGCATCATCTTGCAGGATTTGAAATAGCTCAATTGGAATTCCATGACCTCCACTAGCTTTGTTCATAGTGATGCTTTCAAGGCCCACTTGACTTCACATTCCAGGATGTCTGGCTCTAGGTGAGTGATCATACCATAGTTATTATCTTGGTGGTGTAAATCTTTTTTGTACAGTTCTTCTTGTATTCTTGCCATCTCTTCTTAATATCTTCTGCTTCTGTTAGGTCCATACCATTTCTGTCCTTTACCGAGCCCATCTTTGCATGAAATATTCCCTTGGTATCTCTAATTTTCTTGACGAGGTCTCTAGTCTTTCCCATTCTGCTGTTTTCCTCTATTTCTTTGCATTGATTGCTGAGGAAGGCTTTCTTATCTCTCCTTGCTATTCTTTGGAACTCTGCATTCAGATGCTTATATCTTTCCTTTTCTCCTTTGCTTTTCACCTCTCTTCAAAGAGATGGGAATACCAGACCTCCTAACCTGCCTCTTGGGAAACATACATGCAGGTCAGGAAGCAACAGTTAGAACTGGACATGGAACAACACACTGGTTCCTAATAGGAAAAGGAGTACGTCCAGGCTGTATATTGTCATCCCTGCTTATTTAACTTATATGCAGAGTACATCATGAGAAATGCTGTGCTGGAAGAAACACAAGCTGGAATCAAGATTGCAGGGAGAAATATCAATAAACTCATATATGCAGATGATACCACCTTATGGCAGAAAGTGAAGAGGAACTAAAAAGCCTCTTGATGAAAGTGAAAGAGGAGAGTGAAAAAGTTGGTTTAAAGCTCAACATTCAGAAAACGAAGATCATGGCATCCAGTCCCATCACTTCATGGGAAATAGATGGGGAAACAGTGGAAACAGTGTCAAACTTTATTTTTTAGGGCTCCAAAATCCCTGCAGATGGTGATTGCAGCCATGAAATTAAAAAACATTTACTTCTTGGAAGGAAAGTTATGACCAATCTAGATAGCATGTTCAAAAGCAGAGACATTACTTTGCCAAAAAAGGTCTGTCTAGTCAAGGGTATGGTTTTTCCAGTGGTCATGTATGGATGTGAGAGTTGGACTGTGAAGAAAGCTGAGCGCCGAAGAATTGATGCTTTTTAACTGTGGTGTTGGAGAAGATTCTTGAGAGTCCTTTGGACTGCAAGGAGATCCAACCAGTTCATTCTAAAGGAGATCGGTCCTGGGTGTTCTTTGGAAGGACTAATGCTAAAGCTGAAACTCCAATACTTTGACCACTTTATGCGAAGAGTTGACTCCTTGGAAAAGACTCTGATGCTGGGAGAGATTGGGGGCAGGAGGAGAAGGGGATGACAGAGGATGAGATGGCTGGATGGCATCACCAACTGGATGAACGTGAGTTTGAGTGAACTGCAGGAG
The DNA here is from genome assembly GCF_001704415.2 of Capra hircus. Classification (NCBI taxonomy): domain Eukaryota; kingdom Metazoa; phylum Chordata; class Mammalia; order Artiodactyla; family Bovidae; genus Capra; species Capra hircus. The sequence continues at coordinate 75,282,639 of NC_030808.1, forward strand.
TTGGTGATGGACAGGGAGGCCTGGTGTGCTGAGGTTCATGGGGTCACAAGGAGTCGGACATGACTGAGTGACTGAATGAACCTAAGTACATTTTATATTCTTTATATTTCCATTTCTCTCTATTACATTTCAAAAAAAGCCTATAGAATAAAAACTGGTCTTTCTGCATTAAGAAGATATGGTCAAAACGTCAATACAATGCATACATTTATCTATTTATTAGGAAATAATTTTGAAATATTTATTAGGATAATTTACTGATAGTGAATTTCTAAATGAAAGACGTAAAATACTTGGAAGTTTTTAATGCAATATTGTCAGAACTTTTCTCATAAAGAAAGCCAAATTTCTATCAAAGTTACATAGGATAATAGTATGGTGGTATTCCTATAGCCTTAACTATATTAATATTATTTTATCAGATTTTACTGTAATTAAAAGACAGCTACTCTATTTTTAAAATTTTGTGTCATCTTTAGATATTGACTTACCTTGTGCTTTTCCTTTGGAAGCATTATCTAGTCATATCCTCTGACTACAAATAGACTACGAATTTAATTCCACGTTTGAATTTCAATCTGCAAAATTATTCCTGCCCTCATTTTCAAACAGAAGGTATACACTGTGTCACACCGTTACCAGATAGTCATAAACTGAGCAAGCAATCTAATACAGATTCTGTGCTGTGTAATTATTAGCCCCTACCTGCTGAGTCCAAGTTCATTACAGAAAACATTAGGGGGTTGCGTGTCTCTCACTGATTGTATGTGCAGCATCTATGAACTTTAATGGGATTTACATGCACACAGTCAGTAAAGTTTCAATAGACAAATTTTAAAATAACCATTTTCTAACTGCAGTGATACACTGTAGGTTTTCCAGTTATATGGAACTCTTGGGGACTAGATTCATTTAGCATTTGACTTCATTTAGCACAGTGTACCCACAGGAAACTTTTATGGAATTTTAAATGTGTTTGCTATCCTGTGTTACTGCTCACATAGACCTATGCTTGCATGCTCAATTTTTTAGGCCATACTAGTTTTTGGTTTTCATCATCAGACTTTGGCTTTATGTAGTTGCTTAGATAAGGGAAAAAATTGATTTTATAATTGAAGTAAGCCTCAGGTTTTCTGGAGACTATTTTTTTTTCTTTGTTTTCTAATCAGAAAGCTTTAAGAAACTTTTCACTGGAAGATTTTCATTAAAATATTATAAAACCCCTTTTATTAATCATGTTTTGTTTTGCACATTTAAGTGCTGGAACTCTGGAACTGGCTGAGGAGCCCACTCATAAAACCTGGACCTCTAATGCCATTAGGTTTATTAATGGCAACTTGTCCTTGTGTTCAGTGAGATAATTGTACCAGAAAATCATGATTGCTATGTTCCTCCTCTTGTTCTTTAGTGGGTCACTTCATCAGAGAAAAGAATAGTGAACTTCAGTTACATACACAAAAAGGGGCTGCTGTCTGCATGGGTTTATCCAGAGTTTTAAGAAGCATAATTGCATTCTTCAGAGAAATAAAACTAATATTGTTATATGTTTAAATTTGGGGTATGAATTCAAAAACAGTTTGCTTTACAGGTATGTCAATGTACATCTACATTAGGCACTGCCTACAGACTTATAAATCAATGGTTCTCAAACATTTTATTGCATCTGGATCACCAGGAGGGTTTATTACTGCATAGATTGCTGATCCTCATTCCTAACATTTTTATTCATAATATCTGCCTGAGAATTTGCATTTTAAACAAGTTCCCAGGTGATGGTAAGACAGGCTAGGACCTGGGACCTGGGCCCTTTACTACCCTACTTGTACCTGGACAAACATTTCCTTAAGAACAGAATATAAAGAAACTATAAGGGACTAAAAATAATTGCATGTATGAGCAGTTGGGTGAATTATGAACAATAAGACACAAAAAGACCAAAATGCAACTGCTGCTTCTGAGATGCTGAGAGCAAAAGTAGGTTACAGTGCATGATCCCTGAACACAGTATGTCTAAGGGGGTGGCCAGACCACCTAAGCCACACCTCCTCCCTGGCCCACCAATCCACCCCTACCCTTTCACCACATTTAAGGGACCAGGTCACCTCACCTCTTGGCGAGAGCAAGGGCACTTGTTTCTCCTTCATGCTGCAGCATTGCAGCAAGAGTTGTAGTAAAGCTTTGCCTGAATTCTTTGTCTGGCCTTTTATCCATTTCTATTGATTAAGGAGTCAAAGGACCTTGATGGGTAACAATGGGAGATGCTCCACTCATTCAGTGAGGTCTGAATACCTCACACTGAGAACCGCCAATACAGTTAAAAGCAGTATTCCAGGTATAATTTGGCAGCACTTCCTCTATCCTAGATACCCTGTGCTGTGCTTAGTCTTGTCCAACTCTTTGCAACCCCATGGACTGTAGCCCACCAGGCTCCATTGTCCATGGTGATTCTCCAGGCAAGAATACCAGAGTGGGTTGCCCTGCTCTCATCCAGGGGATCTTCCCAAACCAGGGACTGAACCCAGGTCTCGCATTGCAGGCAGATCCTTTACCATCTAAGCCACCAGGAAAACCCAAGAATGCTGAAGTGGGTAGCCTATCCTTACTCCAGTAGATTTTCCCAACCAAGGAATAGAACTGGGGTCTCCTGCATTACAGGAGCTACCAGGGAAGCCCACTAAGACACTACTAGAAGGCAAATCTTTGAGTGTGATGTTATTTTAAGCATAAACACACACACACATATATACTTTATTTACAAAACAAATAACTTAATAATTTGATATTTTACTGGTAGCAATTTTTGGCATACTCTTCACTTTCATGCATTGGAGAAGGACATGGCAACCCACTCCAGTGTTCTTGCTTGGAGAATCCCAGGGACGGAGGAGCCTGGTGGGCTGCCATCTATGGGGTCTCACAGAGTCGGACACAACTGAAGCGACTTAGCAGCAGCAGCAGCAGCAGCAGCAGCAAGTGTACCCTAACATAGCAGTTGAGACTGACTTCTGGAAAAGCTCCCCAATAGAACAGTTTCTAGTTGCTCCTTCTCCACTTGCTCTGTTGAAGTTTTTATCCAATGTCTCAATCTTTTTTAGATCCACCGTTCTCTGAAGTCACTCTCTGACTCCTGCTTTTCTACCTCATTATATTCTCCATATGCAGAATGTTTTAAGTTCTACTGTGACTTTCTGTATGTTCTGGGACCTTCTCTGCAGTTTCTCCACTAGGTCACTGATGTACAATGTGCTGATCATTTTTTGATACTTCCATGTGTCAGTAACCTACATCTTCTGATGCCTCCTGGCCATGGCAAGCACTTATACTTCTCCAGAAGATCAGAAAGTTAGTCATTGTACCATTCCGAAGTTCAGAGGAAGGGGGAAACTTCATCGTGCCCTTCACTGAGGTTCCCACCCTACAGAGTGCTTAAAAGATGAGGTTAAGTGTGAATCATAATTCCACTGCAGACATTCAATTTAAGCTCTAATCATAACTCTGAATTATGGGTACAATTAATAACACAAATTCATGCTACAGGGTGACTGTATGCCCAGTTACTTGCTGTTTTAAATGAGAGAGGCTAAAACATGCCAGCCAAATGCTATTCTCTTTTCCTTGACACGTATTTCAATTTTTGTACATTAAGTTAATTTCGAACAACACTAAGCACATTTGGGCTCTCAGAGGGTAGTCTCTAATTTTAATCTACTTTAATCCTTCATGCATTGTTTCTTTTAAGGCATGCAGCTTTATTTACATAGAGTTTATCTTTAATTCACTTTAGGAAAGTTTCCTGTGGTAACCTGCTGCTTGCTCATTCCTGAATGGCCTTGTCTCTGCCACTCCTCTCCTCACTCCCTCTCTGTCCATGGAAATTGTCATATTTTAAGGCACACATCAGGTTCTGATTATTCTTTCCATGTTCATCTCCCTTGTCCCCCTAATGAAAATTTTACCAAAATTTGGCTTTGTTTGAGTCATTTTTATTTTCTATTAGTACTTGGTAAGATGCTTTGTGTGTAAACATGATAAATAATTTCTGTTATTAAAACTAACCAATTTATTATTAATGAGTAGTTACTGAGTATTAACTTTGTGTTAAGTCCAATGGAAAAGCCTGACATTGTAGATAGAAAGACTATAACTCCCAGAGGAACTCATAGTCTAGGGAGGACACAGGCATGCATGTAAAACAAAAAATATAAAAGAATTTCATAATAGACACACCTCCAGAGTGCTCTGACAGCACTAAGAGTAGTATAACTCCTTAATTCTTAGGAATTAAGGAGGATTTTGCACAGGAGGTAATATCTGAGCTGTTCTGAAATAGAAAAACCACTGAAAGGAGAGGAAAGAAAACTGCTTCATTCAAGAGTTAATGGCATGTACAAATTACAGAGTTGCAGGTTGATATGGTAGATGGCAAAAACAATAAGTAGTATATTAACTTGTAGGGTACTATATACCAAGGAGAGCTGCAGAATATGAATTTGTGTCTCCAGAATTAGTCAAATGTGTGTGCCTCTTATTCTTTTTTAAACAATTTTTAAAATTGAAGTACAGTTGTTTTGCAACGCTAGTTTCAGCTGTACAGCAAAGTGATTAAGTTATATGTAAAAGAATATTGTTCAGATTCTTTTCCACTATAGGTTAGTACAAGATACTGCATAGTTCCCTGTGTTATACAGTAGGTCCTTGTTCTTTTAATCTATTTTATATATAGCAGTGTGTACCTGTTAATCTCAAAGTCCTAATTTATCCCTCCTCCCACCTCCTGTTTGCCAGCCGTAAATTTACTTTCTAGGTCTATGAGCCTATTTCTGTTTTGTAAATAAGTTCATTTGTATCCTTTTGCCTCTTATTCTTGCCTTTTTAAAGGTTCTCTCAAATGATGTGTACACATTAAGAACTGAATGGAAAACAACAGAACCTTAAGAAAGGATTGAGAAATCCTTCATAAATCTCATCAATAAAAACAGAGATATAAATCAGGCTAGTTTAGATTCAAGTAATAGCCATATATTCCAGTAGTATGACACCATTTTTCATTTAACACACACAATAGACATTAATTGAGGATCAACAACTTGCATGATACTGGACTGATTACCACAGAAGGTATTGAAGATATAAAGGTACAGACATAATTCAATCAATCAATGTAGCAGAGAAAGTGCAGACACAAGTAATAATGAACATATTCTCTTATACAGGAAATCTGCATGGTATGTGTGGGTGAAGGGGTAGAACAGAGAATGATGGGGAAATATGGGACTACTTCACAAGGAAGGTAGCAGTGTCAGTGATTTTTACCTGCATGGTAACATTTGAAATAGGAGAAGAGAATCTTAGAGAAATTGGAAAAAACTAACCAGTAGGATATAACTATTTAGTATAATAAATTGAACAATCCAGGAGGCCCCTCTTGATTTTGGAGTTTCTCCTCTTGCCCTTCAGGGCCACATATCCTGGTAAAAACAGAGTAATATTTGCCACTGACTAATTCTGCAGCATTTGATTAAAGAGGAGAGTGAAAAAGTTGGATTAAAGCCCAACATTCAGAAAACGAAGATCATGGCATCCAGTCCCATCACTTCATGGGAAGTAGATGGGGAAACAGTGGAAACAGTGTCAGACTTTATTTGTTTGGGCTCCAAAATCACTGCAGATGGTGACTGCAGCCATGAAATTAAAAGACGCCTACTCCTTGGAAGAAAATTTATGACCAACCTAGATAGCATATTCAAAAGCAGAGATGTTATTTTGCCCACTAAGGTCCATCTAGTCAAGGCTATGGTTTTTTTAATGGTCATGTATGGATGTGAGATTTGGGCTGTGAAGAAGGCTGAGTGCCGAAGAACTGATGCTTTTTTTTTTTTTTCAGTTTTTTATTTTTTAAATTTTAAAATCTTTAATTCTTACATGCGTTCCCAAACATGAACCCCCCTCCCACCTCCCTCCCCATAACATCTCTTTGAACTGTGGTGTTGGAGAAGACTCTTGAGAGTCCCTTGGACTGCAAGGAGATCCAACCAGTCCATTCTGAAGATCAACCCTGGGATTTCTTTGGAAGGAATGATGCTAAAGCTGAAACTCCAGTACTTTGGCCACCTCATGTGAAGAGTTGACTCATTGGAAAAGACTCTGATGCTGGGAGGGATTGGGGGCAGGAGGAGAAGGGGACGACAGAGGATGAGATGGCTGGATGGCATCACTGACTCAATGAAAATGAATCTGAGTGAACTGAGGGAGTTGGTGATGGACAGTGAGGCCTGGTGTGTTGCAATTTATGGGGTCGCAAAGAGTCGGACACGACTGAGCGACTCAACTGAACTGAACTGAATGAGCACTTGAAACAAGAATCAAATTCAGTGTGGTTCATCCATAATGTCATCCAACCAAAAATTAAACAAACACACTAAATAAGCAGCGTATATAAAAAAGAAAGAAAAAGAAATAGTTGCTGTGAATTTTTTTAGAGCAGCATGTAATCTATTCACTACTAGTGCCATGAGGTATCACTTATGTAGCTTTATCTTAATAATAATAAAGAAGAACATCATTTCATTGGAGCAGGAGTCTCTTCCATAACTGGCTGCATCAGCATCATTAGAGGTCTAGAGAAGCCATTCTTGGGTAAGCCTTGTTTGGGATGTTATTTATTTATGGTCAAGCTTCCTCAGATTTGGAAGCACTCAGGTAATATGCTGACAGGTTAGATCAACAGAACACACTGAATCAGCTGACCTTCGCTATTCCTTGGAGTGAGAAATATTTATGAGGCTAAATTTTCTCTTAGAGTACAAAGCCTTGAAGGTAACTGTTAGTCAGGCTCTGTCACTTAATAGAAAGAACAAGGGCATAGAATTGGGGGTCAGAAGGACTGAAATCAAGTTGTAGTTCTATCACTTATAAGCTACTAGACTTTGACCAAAATACTCAATCTCTCTGAGGCTGTCTTTCTCCCTTCAAATCCTTATAATCCAGGTAACTAATATCTGCCTTATCTATTATCTATCTATTTACCTTAATCTCCAGGTTTGCTATGAGGATGATGAGAAAAGGTAAAGGTGATTTATATAACGTATATAATTATCAATTCATATTATTGTTACTTTTATAGTTGAAACTTCAGTAAAATGAAGAGTGCTATTACTAGGTTAGAATAAAGCAGGAGTCTTCTCATGTTTCTGTGTTTACTATATATTAAGATTTTCTATCCAAAGATCTCACAAGATTTTCCTTTCTTATATTCATGTTTCCTTTTTTTTGTTGTTATTAAGATTTCTTTTAAAGAAAGGCCACTTTAAGTGACCATTTATAACTCTTAAGACTTCTGCCATTTTATTAAACTTTACCTTTGAGATAATACAGGTAATAAAAAGATGAACTTTACATTTCTCAAACTTTTCTCAAGCATTTCTCGAATGCAAGGCTTCTCCCATTACCCCATCAGGCATTTGATGTACAATATACGCACACCCCCCCTCCCCATGCTCTGTGATGTGCTAATTGTCTCTAGAATGTGGCCTCATAACTGTAATTAGTTCTTTCTAGTTTCTTCCTGCTGTGGATAGTATTTTTCTGAATAAATGATAATATGGGATTGTCTGTGTCAGAGCAACAGCCCATTGTTCCCAAGAATATACATCTCAGAAACCAGCAGAAGAGTCGTCTTCTGCAATGGGTGGCAGCTCTCCTGTCACTCTGTTGCTACACCCTTTGTGGAAGCAGTGTCAATATGTACCCAGAAACATGATCAAGGAGACCTATTTCTTTGGTAGAAAGCAATTAAAATTCCAAACCATTCTTTAATTATACCTAAAATTTAGCTGAATATAAATACATTTCCCAAATATTAATGCAGTGGTAATTAGAATTGTGAATTTAGTAGGTCTGAATATAAGATTTTTAAAATCTTGCAATTTCATGTATATTTATATCCTATAGGTCTTTGAGGGGCTTCCCAGGTGGTGTTAGTGGTAAGGAATCTGCCTGCCAATGCATGAGGCACAAGAGGTTCGGGTTTGATCTCTGAGTCAGGAAATGGTAATCCACTCCAGTATTCCTGTCTGGAAAATTCCATGGGCAGAGAAGCCTGGTGGGCTTACAGCCCACAGGGCAGCAAAGAGTCGGGCAAAACCAGGCACAACACAGCTCAAGGCAAAAGGCTGAGCAATTTAGCACAGGTCTTTATGCAACATGTAACTTAACATGTATTTTAAATTATGATTTGTTATTACATCATAAAAAGGAGAAGATTCTGTCAATAAGTACAAGACTTTAGCAACATTTGTTACGGAAAACATAGAGGAAGTTCTTCAGGGGCTAGAGAAATAAGTCTTTGATGATAGCTCAAAAGATTCAAGGAAGGTAAAGTGATAAAGGCATTTAAACACAAAATTGTGATATGTTAAAACAAGCAGCACTGGAGATATAGACACATTTCTAGAGCAGTGGTGACAATGAAATAGCAGTGAAAATGGCAAAAATAAATATATTTTAAAAAATCGGGGACACAAAATTGATCAGAATGAATAAATGTTTTAGTATGGAGGTAAGAGGTTAAAAGAGTAAATAATAATTTTCAGGCTTGAGTTTGGATTACTAGGTGGTGTTGATCATTCATATGAGAATTATAATGAAAAATTAATTTTAAAATAAGGAAGGGAAGTATATTGATAATTTGAACATTCTGAAATGAGTATGTCTTTGGAGTATTGAGAATATCCTGTGGACACAGTACATGTGTATAGAGCTTTGGAAGGAATGATGCTAAAGCTGAAACTCCAGTACTTTGGCCACCTCATGTGAAGAGCTGACTCATTGGAAAAGACTCTGATGCTGGGAGGGATTGGGGGCAGGAGGAGAAGGGGACGACAGAGGATGAGATGGCTGGATGGCATCACTGACTCAATGAAAATGAATCTGAGTGAACTCCGGGAGTTGGTGATGGATAGGGCGGCCTGGCATGCTGCGGTTCATGGGGTCGCAAAGAGTCAGACACGACTGAGCGACTGAACTGAACTGATAGAGCTTGGAGGAATGTCGGGGCTAAATTTACAGATTTTAAAGTCATTTATACATAGATCCTCATTAAAACTATGAAATGGAACAGAAGTGAGAAAAGCATAGAAGATGGAAAATAGCTCAGAAGGATACCAAGGGTAGGCAGAGTAAGAAAATTTAATGACCGAGGCTTAGAGTGAATAATTAAAATGGAAATTGAAAAAGAAAGGATGCTATTGAACTCAACAGAATAATAAGTTTAAGGAGAGAAAAACTGGTCACCAGAGTCCAGTACTGTCAATGTGGACAAGGATTATAGAGAATTCATTGAATTTAGTACATGGGATGCCTTAGTACATGGGACTCCTGAGAGTCCATTGGACAGCAAGGAGATCAAATCAGTCAATATTAAAAGAGCTCAACCCTGAATATTCAATTAAGGACTGATGCTGAAGCTCCAGTATTTTGGTCATCTGATGCACACAGATGACTCATTGGAAAAGTCCCTCATGATGGGAAAGATCGAGGGCAGAAGGAGAAGAGGTTGTCAGAGGATGAGATGGCTGGACAGCATCACCGGTTCAATGAACATGAACTTGGGCAAACTCCTGGAAACGGTGAGGGACAGAGAGGCCTGGCTTGCTGCAGTCCATGGGGTTGCAAAGAGTCGGACAAGACTGGGCAACTGAACAACAACAAAATGCCTTTGTTGACATAATGAAAACGATTTGGTTCAATAGGGTAGCTCGGGTAAAGCACCAAGTGGGCTGTGGAATGTTGGGAGAGGGGTGGGGATTACTAGAAATTCAAAGTGTAGGCGTGACTGGCAAGAGAAAGAGAACAAGGGTGATGACCACAGAGGGAGAAGGGTACAGATTCAAAACAGAGCATGTTTATATTTTTGGCTGAGGAAGGCAAAACTTGAGGATTGGTATGAACAGAGGGAAACATCCAAAGTAGAGAGAACACTTGGAGGTAAAGGAGAGGAAGGAGATAATAAAGTGAAACAGAAACCTTGCAGTATCAGGAGAGCTTGTCTTGAGGGAAATTAATGTTTAACATTCATCTTAAATACAAAGATTGTATATTTACATAAATATAAATATACTGCCTTGGAGAATGGAGTGAAAGAGAGAAAGCTGAAATCCAATATTGGTAAGTTTAAGGAAGTTAGATGGGAAACCAAGGCAGTCCAAACATGTCTATTCATGTCCAGATAAAGTTACTTGTGAGAGAATCTTTTGCTTATGCTTGCTTGTGCATATAAACAAAATTAGCTTTGAGGGGAAAATATGTGCAAACTATGGTTGATCACTGGCTTCCCTGGTGGCTCAGTGGTTTAGAATCTGCCTGCAATGCAGGAGATGTGGGTTCAATCCCTGGGTTGGGAAAATCCCCTAGTGAAGGAAATGGCAACCCACTCCAGTATTCCTTTAGGGAAATCCCATGGACAGAGGAGCCTGGCAGGCTATATAGTTCATGGGGTCACAGAGAGTTGGACACGACTTAGCAACTAAACAACAACAATGGTTGATCACATGAAAAAAGGATGGTCTTATCCATCACATCTGTTAATACCTGTGAACAATGTGAAGTACTTTCCTGCCACTGCATTTATGATTTTATGATTTTGGACCTGAATTAAGCAATTCATAAAACTGTAACTGCTTTTTTTTTTTTCTTCCGAAATTTTTGTGGAATTGCTTTGCTTAACAAGTAAAATATTTGGAATGAAAAATCCAATAGTTTCTGATTTAAAAGATCTCTCTAGCACATTAAAATAACTTTCTAGAGATAAATCTTAACATTTTCAAGAGGAATGGAGATGCATTTGTTTTCATACCAAGAAGAATGGCCCTTCAGAAAGGTCTATTGATTTCGTAAAGATTTCGAAAAGAATAATGGCTAACTGAAAATAGCAGTGGGGGTGAGAAATGACACTGCTGTAACTCCTTAGTAAACATAAGAAGTTAGATTAGGCAATTAAATCCAAATGAGCCTGATTCTTGCATTCCTGCAGAGTGACACCCTGTGCAGCACATTCAGGGCTGAAACTGCAACTTGGACATTTCTAAAGCTCCAGGACCTCACACAGAGTTTGGTACAGGAACAAAGGAAGGAAAGTGTGGAAAAACAGTTAAATAAGTCGATCAGAGAAAGACAAATACTGTATAATTTCACTTATATGCGGAATCTAAAAATGCCAAACTCGTAAAAATAGAGAGTATAACAGTAGTTGGCAGGGGTGGAGGTTTAGGGCAATGGGAGATTTTGGTCTATCGATACAGTCAGTTATAAAATGATTACATTTTAGGGATCTAAGTTACAGCATAGTGACTATCATTAATAATACTATATTGTATACTTAAAATTGCTGTGAGAATAAAGTTTTAATATTCTCATCATGGCAACAGTGAAAATGTACTTATGTGAGCTGAAAGATGTGCTAACTAACCTTATTGTGCTAAATATTTGAAAGAAAACATGTGTAGCGAATCATTACATTACAGACCTGAAGATTACACAATGCTATTGTCCATCACATATTAGTAAGGCTGGGGAAAAAGAAAAGGGAGTATTTAGCTTTATCTATAATACCTTATCCAGAAGAGAAGCCTGTGAAGCAAGTAGGGCAAAATGTTAATAACTGTTAAATCTATGGAGAAACCAATCACATGTCTATTGTATGTTATTTTTTATGCATCTCTATATGTTTAAAATATTTCCAAATTAAAAAAATAATTCACAAGAAAAACAGATTGTAAACCATCTGGAATTTGTTGAAACACTATGTTTTAGATATTGAGAGTTATTGAAATGCAACTGCAAGTGTTTAGTAGACCCAGCTGTCTTCTTGGTTTTGACTGCTTGACTTACTTTTAAATAAGTCTGTGTTCAGACATCATGAAAGTTACAGCAAAGCCCTGAGATGTGTGAAGGATTTCTGCCATCCTAAATAATTTTTATTCAGTCATTCAAGAAGGATAGGTGCATTAATTAGAACATATTAATTAAAAAATGATTAATAGAAATTCTTACTGGAAAATATACAGAATGACCCAACCCAAAAGATCCCTTTAAGAAACATCCTAAACTTCACATGTGGAAAAATCAGACATATAATCAACTGTTACATAACCAAATGAGTTCTCCAAAATAATGGGTAAAAAAATCTAAATCTTTGTCAGTTCAATAAACCTACAGATTAGGAACCCTAGAAAGATGTTTTACCTCCTCTGATTCCACAGGTCCCTAATCACTGTCAAATATCTAAATCCTTCTTTATTTAAATATTTTGAAGTATCAGTGCCATAATACTACCCTCAAGATTATTTAGGCACTGACTTCACTGACTTAGTTATTCACAGACTTTTTTCCCCCTTCTGAATATTTCCACTATTATTTTGAGTTCATGACCTATAATCATCAATAGCCCTTATTTTCTTAAACATTCTCCTAATGTTACTATTTTCTATGCAATTCTTTATGAGGATGATCATTTCTTTCCTTAAGCTCCCCGTGCCTCAGGGTCTGGATGAGAGAGTCAGTGTTCTCCTGCCTTCCTTCTCCGACTTCAAAAATTGTTTCCAAACTCTTTTCTCTTAGCTTTTTTAAAGCCAATGCTGTGAGATTTAACCATCTGCTTTGCCTCATGGTCACTTTCACCTTCTCACCCTCTGGCTACTTCTCTTCACTGACTGATGGCTTACCCAATAGCTTTACTACTAGAAAAGTCTCAAATTTATACCTTCAACACTGTGACCTATACCTCCTAGTCTTCTAGCTCACTGGTATAGCATTTTTTTTCAACTTTTAAAAAATTCCATTGATATGGGCAATCAATTAATCCTATCCTTTCCTTTTGTCATATATTGAATATTTGTATCCTTTCAAAAACTCATGTGTTGAACTCTTAATGTCCAAATTAACGGTATACAGAAATGGAGCCTTTGGAAGGTGATTAGCTCATGAAGCCAGAGCAGTCATAAGTGGGATTATTGCCATTATGAAAGAAACCCAAGAAAGCTCTCTTGCCCTCTTCCACCATGTGAGGCTATGATGGGAAGATAGCAGCCAGTGAGGAACATGGCTTTTTCACCCAACACTGAATCTGCCAGCTCCATGATCTTGGACTTCTCAGACAGCAGAACTCTGAGAAACTAACATTTCCTGTTTGTAAGCTATCCAGTTTATGGTATTTTTGTTACAGTAGCCTGAATGGATAAAAGCACCTCACTGTTATTCACCTCCCTTAATCCCTTCCTCTGCAAATATTTCTAACCCTCCCACCTTTCTTTCCTCTTTTATACAAGCCTGGAATTATCAGTTTTGGGAAAACTAAACTTTGATGATGAAAGACACAAAACCACATTGATTTATTTCATTGCAGATTCTTGGTGACAAACCTCAGATGAGTCTTGAACACTGCCTGGCAGTTCTGGTACACTTCCCTGAAATTTTTTTCTTTCTCCCTAAAGTAACTATGTTATGTTTCTCTTTCTTTGGATTTCTAGTTTGAAGAAATTCTCTGACTGACATTCAGTTGTTGACTTTGTCACATAATTTAGAAAGTACAAGCAGTTGGTAAGAGAAGGTCCCCATGTTGTCACAACCAGTATATATAACACCCTTCTCTCAGTGAAGAAGATGAACTGTTCTTGTCAAGGGTTCATACTTCCTCACATGCTCTAGGTCCACTGCCAACACTTCAGTATAAGCCACGATTACCTCTTGCCTGGACAATTGCAATAGCTTACTAACTGCTTTCTTCCTGCCTCTACATGTTTGCCTTTCTCTTGCCCCATCATAATACATTTACTACCCAGTAGCCAGTATTTCTTTAACATATAGAACATATTCTTTAAACATACATCACATTCATCACACTGGCTTAAAACTATCCAATACTTTTCTATCACAATTAATATAACACACAAAATCCTTATTCTGATTTTAAGAGGGAGAGAGAAAGAAGGAGGGAGGAAGAGGATGACCCTTAATAACCTGTTCTACTTCATCTCTCACTCTCCTCATTCTGTTCCTCTCCAGTGATGCAGTCCAGGCTGGTTCCTGTCTTAGAACTCTTATATTTATTATCATTATTATCTCTGCCTGAAATGGTTTTTCATCCATATTCATAAAGATGGCTCATCCTTGTTCCTCAGATATTGGCTTTACAAGTAACCCATTCAGAAAGGACTCTACTATTTTCTTTCTAAAGTAAACTAACTCTAATTTTCCATTAATGGACATTTTCCAGTCTCTTTATGGAAACAAACAAACAAACAAACTCCCTGAAATCTAAAGGAAGAAGACAAGGAGGGTAGGTCTGTAACAGACTGCTGCCTGATGTAGAGTTGCAGACAATTCACAACCCTAACAAAATATGAGCAAGAACAGAAACTGTTTTTCTTTTTTTAAAAAAAAAGAAGTATAAGGTTGTTTGTTTCCACAGCAAAGTTGACTAGTAACAGATGAAATTAGTACAATTATCATGAAAACCACAGGACTCGCTCTTCTTCAAAACTCATCAAGGAAGTACCTAAAAAGGAGGTGATATTTGTGTGTTCTTTAGAGTAAAGGTAGTTGCTGAATGATGAAGTGGAATGGTGAACTGGAATATAATATTCTAAGCAGAGGTCTGGGGACTAGAAGGTTCATGAAGTGTTTGTGGAATTGTGAGTAGTTTTGTATGACTGCGACGTGAAGTGATTGAGTGAAAATACAGAAAGATGAAGAAAAGGTAAGCTGTAGATAATATTAATGATAATTTGAATTTATCTGTAGGCTAGTAAAACAAGATTTAAATTATGTCTGGTTTGAACAGACCTGGATACTATAAAGCTTAATTAGGCAGAAGTTTGGAAAATCCAATAAGCAGTGAAAAGATGGCAAGTAGGAGTAAGTTTACTGTTGGAACACTGGGGAGACATCTAAAGGTTCTGGAATGTAGTAATCAGATATGTAGTCAGTTATAAAGAAAGCATATATAAAAATGGATAGATAGGAATGCAAGGAATTTCTATCTGTTAATTTTATATTCTGAAACTTTACTACATTCATTGATTAGCTCTAGAAATTTTCTGTGGAGTCTTTAGGGTTTTCTATGTAGAGGATCATGACATCTGCAAACAGTGAGAGTTTTACTTCTTCTTTTCCAATTTGGATTCCTTTTATTTCTTTTTTCTGCTCTGATTGCTGTGGCCAAAACTTCCAAAACTATGTTGAATAGTAGTGGTGAGAGTAGGCACCCTTGTCTTGTTCCTGACTTTAGGGGAAATGCTTTCAATCTTTTACCATTGAAGATAATGTTTGCTGAGGGTTTGTCATATATAGCTTTTATTATGTTGAGGCATGTTCCTTCTAGTCCTGCTTTCTGGAGGGTTTTTATCATAACTGGATGTTGAATTTTGTCAAAGGCTTTCTCTGCATCTACTGAGATAATCATATGGCTTTTATTTTTCAATTTGTTAATGTGGTGTATTACATTGATTGATTTGTGGATATTGAAGAATCCTTGCATCCCTGGTATAGAGCCCACTTGGTCATGGTGTATGATCTTTTTAATATGTTGTTGGATTCTGTTTGCTAGAATTTTGTTAAGGATTTTTGCATCTATGTTCATCAGTGATATTGGCCTGTAGTTGTTTTTTTTTTTGTGTGTGTGTGTGGCATCTTTGTCAGGTTTGGTATTAGGATGATGGTGGCCTCATAGAGTGAGTTTGGAAGTTTACCTTCCTCTGCAGTTTTCTGGAAGAGTTTGAGTAGGATAGGTGTTAGCTCTTCTCTAAATTTTTGGTAGAATTCATCTGTGAAGCCATCTGAACCTGGGCTTTTGTTTGCTGGAATATTTCTGATTATGGTTTCAATTTCCATGCTTGTGATGGGTCTGTTAAGATTTTCTATTTCTTCCTGGTTAAGTTTTGGAAAGTTGTACTTATCTAAGAATTTGTCCATTTCTTCCACGTTGTCCATTTTACTGGCATTTAATTGCTGATAGTAGTCTCCTATGATCTTTTGTATTTCTGTGTTGTCTGTTGTGATCTCTCCATTTTCATTTCTAATTTTACTGATCTGATTTTTCTCCCTTTGTTTCTTGATGAGTCTGGCTAGTGAGTTGTCAATTTTATTTATCCTCTCAAAGAACCAGCTTTTGGCTTTGTTGATTTTTGCTATGGTCTTTTTGTTTCCTTTGCATTTATTTCTGCCCTAATTTTTAAGATTTATTTCCTTCTACTAACCCTGGGGTTCTTCCTTTCTTCCTTTTCTAATTGCTTTAGATATAGAGTTAGGTTATTTATTTGACTTTTTTCTTGTTTCTTGAGGTATGCCTGTATTACTATGAACCTTCCCCTTAGCACTGCTTTTACAGTGTCCCACAGGTTTTGGGTTGTTGTGTTTTCATTTTCATCCTTTTCTATGCATATTTTGTTTTCATTTTTGATTTATTCTATGATTTGTTGATTATTCAGCAGCTTGTTGTTCAGCCTCCATATGTTTGAATTTTTCATAGTTTTTCTCCTGTAATTGAGATCTAATCTTAATGCATTATGGTCAGAAAAGATGCTTGGAATGATTTCAATTTTTTTTTTAAAATTTACCAAGGCTAGATTTATGCCCAGGATGTGATCTATCCTGGAGAAGTTTCCATGTGCACTTGAGAAAAAGGTGAAGTTCATTGTTTTCTGGTGAAATGTCCTATAGATATCAATTAGGTCTAACTGGTCTATCGCATCATTTAAAGTTTGTGTTTCTTTGTTTAATTTCTTTGTTAAGTTTGATCTATCCATAGGTGTGAGTTGGGTATTAAAGTCTCCCACTATTATTGTGTTATTGTTAATTTCCCCTTTCATACTTGTTAGCATTCGTCTTACATATTGTCATCCCTTGCATTCCTATACACTAATAATGAGAAGATAGAAAGAGAAATTAAGGAAACAATTCCATTCACCATTGCAACAAAAAGAATAAAATACTTAGGAATATATCTACCTAAAGAAACAAAAGACTTTTATATATAAAACTATAAAACACTGGTGAAAGAAATCAAAGAGGACACTAATAGATGGAAAAATATACCGTGTTCATGGAAAATCCCAAGGACGGAGGAGCCTGGCGGGCTGTAGTCCATGGGATCGCTGAGGGTTGGACATGACTGAGTGACTTCATTTTCACTTTTCACTTTCATACACTGGAGAAAGAAATGGCAACCCACTCCAGTGTTCTTGCCTGGAGAATCCCAGGGATGGTGGAGCCTGGTGGGCTCCCATCTATGGGGTCGCACAGAGTTGGACGCGACTGAAGTGACCTAGCAGCAGCAGCATGGATTGGAAGAATCAATATAGTGAAAATGAGTATACTACCCAAAGCAATCTACAGATTCAACGTAACCCCCATCAAGCTACCAACGGTACTCTTCACAGAACTAGAACAAATAATTTCACCATTTGTATGGAAATACAGAAAACCTCAAATAGCCAAAACAATCTTGAGAAAAAAGAATGAAACTGGAGGAATCAACCTGCCTGACTTCAGGCTCTACTACAAAGCCACAGTCATCAAGACAGTATGGTACTGGCACAAAGACAGAAATATAGATCAATGGAACAAAATAGAAAGCCCAGAGATAAATCAACACACCTATGGACACCTTATCTTTGACAAAGGAGGCAAGAATATGCAATGGAAAGAAGACAATCTCTTTAACAAGTGGTGCTGGGAAAACTGGTCAACTACTTGTAAAAGAATGAAACTAGAACACTTTCTAACACCATACACAAAAATAAACTCATAATGGATTAAAGATCTAAATGTAAGACTAGAAACTATAGAACTCCTAGAGGAGAACATGGGCAAAACACTCTCTGACATAAACCACAGCAGGATCCTCTATGACCCATCTCCCAGAATATTGGAAATAAAAGCAAAATTAACAAATGGCACTTAATTAAAATTGAAAGCTTTGCATAACAAAGGAAACTATAAGCAAGGTGAAAAGACAGCCATCAGATTGGGAGAAAATAATAGCAAATGAAGCAACTGACAAATATTTAATCTCAAAAATATACAAGTGACTCCTGCAGCTCAATTCCAGAAAAATAAATGACCCAATCAAAAAATGGGCCAAAGAACTAAACAGACATTTCTCCAAAGAAGACATACAGATGGCTAACAAACACATGAAAAGATGCTCAACATCACTCATTATCATATGTGAAATGAATCGCCAGTCCAGGTTCAATGCATGATACAGGATGCTCAGGGCTGGTGCACTGAGATGACCCAGAGAGATGGTATGGGAAGAGAGGTGGAAGGGGGATTCAGGATGGGGAAAACGTGTACACTTGCAGCGGATTCATGTTGATGTATGGCAAAACCAATACAATATTGTAAAGTAATTAGCCTCCAATTAAAATAAATAAAATTTAAAAAATGGATAGATTAAAAAAATATTTTTTGTTTTAATTTCAGTGATTCAAAGGCTTGAAATTTCCGATACCCTAGGTAGTTATAAACATTAAAAACAGGAGGAAAAACATACTAACAAAGTAGTAAAAGTAAAGAAAAATATTGCCACATTTATCTTATTTATGGTTTGATTCTCTTCCAGTTCTCCCTTTTTTCAGACCATATCATCTAATTTTGGGATGAAGCATTATTTCAGAATGGTAAAATATATCACAACAAATCAAAAGTAATTTTGGTGCAATTCTCTGTTTATTCTGTTTCTCTAGCATTTATTTACTGTTAGCCTCCTTTAATCTTGTGGAACAAGTTCATCAGCCAGTCTGTCAGTACTCACTCATTCATCCCTTAATCATTTCACTTAATATTTCCCATGATATGAGCTTTTTATTCACTATTGCAAGTGTATATCTCTGATTCACATCTGCTTTTTTTTCCCCTTTAGATACACACTCACAACAGTCCCTGTATGTTTCCAAATACAGTTGGCTTTCAAGAAAAAATCTGTTACAGAATATATAGCAATTACTTGTTAATCAATTTTTATGAGACTGTGATCTAGAAGAAAGTACTGAAGGTAATCTAGTCCTCACAGATAAGGAAATATACAACATTGGATTATCTAGTAAAACTTGGCAACTCTTTATGCTATCTTATTTATTCTTCATAATTTGCAACATATATCAAATTCAAGATGAGCCTCATAATCATTCTAGCTCAGAATAGGTACACACGGTTGTAAATATGATTTTATAAATAAATACCATATCTTTTTAGTATGGTCAACTTCATGGGCATATGATGTTGCAGCTGCACAGATCCTGTTCTTAAATGGATCCTCAGTTTGGCTTGATTGTTGTTGCCACTTTAAAATCGCTAATAATTTTGAACTTGGAGTCCTACATTTTCATTTCACACTAGGCCTATAAATTATATCGGTGATCTTGGGTTCAAAAAATGAGATATATGCAAGGATTCACAAGGCACAATAGGCAGATTCAACGAAAGAACATCAAAGCCCCTTAATCACATCCCGATTCCCTTGTCATTAACTCACAGCTGACTGGAATCACAGAGTGGACCTGTCTTTCCTGTGCTAACTTGTCCAAGTTTTGTAGCTCATGAAGGCCCATCAACTGCAAGCCATTCAACACTATAACAAATATTATATAAAAGACAGTGACAGGCTCAACCTTTATTTTCTTGTCCATTGAAAACAATATCCTCTCTAACTTGTGCCAAGTGTTTTTGCCTTGGAACAAACCACTAGCCAGAAAAACCAATCCTAAAGCATACCCATTTGTATGGAAGATGGCTTTGTGTTATTAAGACAGACGGAATTGTTGAGCCTGACTCTGCTCTGAAATAACAGGGCCATTACCCAAAAGCAGAGAGCACATGGGCATAGAGAACAATGACCCCCATTACTTTCTTATAGGGAAAAAACAAACAAACAAACAAACTATAAAGACCAATAAGAGCCAATATCCTGATATTTTGCCTGTCTGAACTCTATTAGAGATTAACTGAACACACTGGGAAGACAGGAAGTAAATGATGTTAGTTTGCCTTTATCTCTTTAAAACATTTATTTCAACAGATCACATGTCTTAATTCTCCAGAGATGCATTATTTTGTTATATTAAGAGAAATAATCTTCAGCCAATGTGTAAGAAGCTATGTTTAAGATCTCTACAATCCAGGGGGGTTAAGGTCTCTGTACAATCCATAGGGTTGCAAAGAGCTGGACACAACTGAATGATGAACACACTTTTTTTTACAATGTAGGCACAAATTAACCCAAATAGGGCAACATTAAAGTCACAAAGTATTTTCTAATTTTTCACTTTAACTCTACAGCTTCATCAGAAACTCTTAAGCGTAACACTAGTGACTTTGAAGATCTTTTCATGTTGAAGAAATGTTTCTTTTTTTTTTTCCAGTCTCAGAATTCAAATAATTTTACTAATTACATTTACTAGATGAGATTGAAATGTTATGAAAGGATAAGTGCATTTCTTTTTCAGATAAGGAATGGAAGGTTTTAGCTGTTTTTAACAATAAAGGCATTGGCAATTATCTGTATTCATGATTTTTTTTTTACTTTTTTATTTGAAAAAAAGTTACTTTAATTATGTAGCATATATAGACCTCTATTTTAATGATCAAGCTCACATGTAAATACTATTAAAGGTAGGACTGGTCTCCTTGTTTATAAAGTATCCTTGTCATGTACACCAGTGCTTTCACATAGAATTTATTTAATAAACATGGACAGGATGAGTGAATAAGATCAGGCTGAAGATATGAGGGTCTAGGAAGTTAAATTAGTTATAATATGACAAAAAATTGTGATTAAAACTAAAAACTCATTCAGAATTATAATGTTTTGGGCCTTAAAAATTTTGATCAATTATAAATGCACACATAGTAGAACAAATTTTCAATGGTACTGGATCTGCTTGTTCTGATTGTCTAATTTAATACAGATAATTATTTTAAAACAGAAGCTAGTACTCAATGACTCATATGTGTTTATGTGTGTGTGTTAATTGAGCCCATTTCTTTAAAAATAATCAGGAGATATGACACAAAAATATGGCTTATTTAGAAAAATCTGAGGGTCTTTAACATTGGATCTGCATTTCTAGACAGATACAATTTACTGAAATTCTAATGATGCTGTGCCCAATAAAAGAGATTACAGATGCAATAGTTTTCCACGGTCCCCAACAATCAATGCTATCTTTCTGACATTTTATTTGGCCTTGTCATTAATTTAGGTTCTTTATCTAGAACCTGTATGGGCTTTACCTGGTGATCTTGCTTCAAATGATCTGAATATTAATTTGCATGCATGGTAACCAAACTTTATTACTAAGTTCCAATTCTATCTACTGAAACCCTTTGTAGGCAAAGACAAAATCATATCCCTTGATAATATGGCATAATCCAAGTGTATTAAAGTTAAATATTTTTTTTGCCACTACAATGACTTCAGGTGCTAAAAACAGTCATTGTCAAGTACTGACTACTCACCATTTAAAGGACTCTCTAATGAAGAGAATCATCCTTTTACATAGAATAATTCAAATAAAAACACTGAACATCAAATAGAAACTCTTATCTAAACAGATAGTATCATATAACACAGCAGAGCAGATAGACTTCAGGGAGCTCAATAACTTGACTCTAAGAGCTTTAATAAATTTTACTTTGAGAGAAGAGTCATATGAATACATTTAAGCTAAGAAAGCAACTAACCCATGAAATGAAGTGAAGTGAAAGTCGCTCAGTCATGTCCAATTCTTTGAGACTGTATAGTCCATAGATTTCTCCAGGCCAGAATATTGGAGTGGGTAGCCTATCCCTTCTCCAGCAGATCTTCCCAACCCAGGAATCGATCTAAGGTCTCCCGTATTGCAGGTGGATTCTTTACCATCTGAGCTATGAGGGAAGCCCAACTAACCCATAGACAGAAATAAAGTTGAAAAGATCTGAAATAAAAAAAAACAAATAAACTGTAAAATTTTAGTGCATTAAAGCAGCTGACAAATGAATGGTCTCTGAATTGGAAAAGATATTAATGAAAAAAATCAAACTATTAGATACACATTAGATACAGATTGCATACGCTATATGCAATCTACATAAAAATGTCCCAGATGTGGCTAGGAATGTGCTAGGAAAGGAGTCCCACTGATAATCTCTTATAAACATAAAAGTTTCCTCATAGGCATTTGCAGTGCTAATCTACTTGAGAATAGGACCTGCTTTCAGGAGATAACAGGATCACTTAAATCAGCACTGTGTTCCTTGGGAGTTGTTACCTAAGTATTACGTAAAGCTTACTTTAAAAAAATGCTTCCAAAGGCTCTAGATTTACAAGTAGGCAAGGTTCAGCACTGAAAGAAAGGTACACCTTTAGAAAGGACATAGCAGGGAGACTTTCCTTCTGCCTAAGATGTCATAGGCCATGGCAGACCAACAGTCTCACTGTGAAACCAGAAACTGAAGAATAATCACATGGATTATAGTTTTAGGGGATTGGAAAGTTTTAGGAGCAAGGGCTCCTAAATTTTCACACACAAAAAGGGCCCTTCTGAGATGAGTAAACCTTAGGTATTTTCTTTTCTGGGCATATATATATCCCAGTTAAAGTATAAGGATTAGACTTGTCTTTGGCAGAAGAACCTGACTGTGAGAAGGAGAAACCAGTCAAGCGTTTAGGGGTCATGTTGGGTTGCGGTGATGCAATGGAAATGGGAGGGACTTTGAATGTGCGTCAAGTTCTGACAACGAGACATTTACTTTGTTTCAGGGCTCACATAACACACTGGGAAGAGAATAATTTTTAAATAGTCCTTCTGTAGTTTATGTCACTTAGACAAAAAGATCATTAGAGGAAGGATAAATCCTTGACTGAACTTTCCCTCAAGAGATTTGACAAAACTTAAGTTACATGTGGTAAAGGACCAGAGAAAAAAACCTCTGAGTAGAATGACGTAAAACTCCTTCACTCTTTCAGAAATTAGGAGAAGAAAACTTCCATATTCTGGGTCAAAAGTTCAGCAGGATTTTCTGTTAGGAATTAGTTTGAATGATAGCTGTACTGAGTCTTAAAATTAACCATCTATTCCATACCCGGAACAATCCTGATTGGATGAACATGATAGGATACAAATTCTCACAGCCTAATGAAGCTAAGGCTTCTGAGACTCCTTCTATCTTCTAGACTTGTAATTAAAGAATTGGGTAGAGATGAGAATTTCAGTGACTCTAGGAGAAAGGCCTTGAGTAAAGCAAAGTCACACCTGTCCTTCAAGAACCAGCTCAGAACTTTGGTAAGAATGACTGTCAGTCTCCTTTGTGTATCCCTTATCAGATTTCATCCATGGTCATCAGTGGTAAAGAATCTGCCTGCCACTGCAGGAGACACAAGAGGCATGGGTTCACTTCCTGGGTCAGAAAGTGCCCTGGAGTAGGAAATGGCCAACCACTCCAGTATTCTTGCCTGGAAAATTCCATGGACAGAAGAGCCTGGTGGACTAGAGTCTAGGGGATCACAAAGAGTCAAGCAAAATCACACTTCATCAGGGTCATCTTTTTCTTTTCTAATCTAAGTTATTAAGTTTAAACTTAATATTTCTTGATCCTTAGCAATGAAACAGGTATTCTTAGCAAGAGATCCATGAATAAAGTTCAGAGGGCCAAAAAACTTGGGTGTGATTAAAAAAAAAAAAAAAACACTTTACTTTCATTAACTTCTAATTGAAATATATTTTACTCAGAATTTTTCTGTCAGGAATATAATTAACTCATCATAGTGAAATTAGCACATCTATAACATGACCATATCTGTAACACTGTACTACAAGTGCTTTGGATATTGAAAACATGATTTGTGCTTATATACATGATTATGAATAATTGGATATACATACATAAATATATTAATATGTATACTATTGGAGAAGGCAATGGCACCCCACTCCAGTACTCTTGCCTGGAAAATCCCATGGACAGAAGACCCTGGTGGGCTGCAGTCCATGGGGTCACGAAGAGTCGGACACGACTGAGCGACTTCACTTTCACTTTTGACTTTCATGCATTGGAGAAAGAAATGGCAACCCACTCCAGTGTTCTTGCCTGGAGAATCCCAGGGATGGTGGGGCTGGTGGGGTTGCACAGAGTCGGACACGACTGAAGCGACTTAGCATAGCATAGCATATATACTATATATATGTATACTGTATACATTTGTATATGTATGTATCACTTTATCACAAATGTGGTTTTCAAAACATTTGGTAGCTGGTTTTTCATATTTTGGTATCCTTTTTATATCTATTTATTTTATGTTACATATTTAAAGTGTTGTAAGAAGTTTCATGTTACATGTTTTAAAGTATTATAAGAAGTTACATGTATGAAGTATTATGTTACACATTTTACAGGTTTACCACACTTACTAAGAAAAGTCTCTATTACTTTGCTATAGATACTCTAAGAAATTGTCACAAATTTTGGGACTGAAAAAGCAACACACATTTATTATATTACAGTTCTATAGGTCAGAATACTGGGCCACAACCAAAGTGCTGGCAGAGCTGTGCACTTTTCTGGTGACTCTATTTGAGACTCCCTTCCCTGGACTCCTCCAGCTTCTGGAAGATACCCATATTTTTTGGTACATGGTTCCATTAATCCATCTTCCAGGACACCAGTGTTGTATGTTTCTGACCATTCTTTCATAGTCATATTTCCCTCTAATTCTGATCTCAGCCAGAAAAGATGCTTGTTTTTAAGGATCTATGTGATTAGGCAGGATAATCTCACTGTTTAAAATTTTTTAATGTAATCACATTTGCCAAGTCTCTTTTGCCACCTAAATTAACATATTCACAGGTTCAGGATTTTAGGATATGAACATCTTTTCAGTAGGGTGGGGTCATTCATTATTCTGTCTACCAGAAAGTCCTTGGCACACAAAGTATAAGAACATCTGAATACTTCACAGACTAAAATAAGGACATGGAAAACCTAATGAAAAATCATTAATGAAAAATTCTCTTAAGAAATACCAGATGCTGATGGTGAGTCAAGTCATCTACTTTTTAAATATGAGGCCAAACATTAGAAGGTCTAATTAGAAGGTCATGAGAGAGAAATATGAATATGTATGGATAAACATGTCTGGCAGGGTAAAAATCAAGTTGATCCTCATATAACCTACATATAATTTTCCTGATATGGTCCTATTAAAATGAAGAAATTAAATATACTGATAAAAGGATTTCCTAATATTCATCAGAAGTTAGCAGTAAATAGAAAGATGAAATTTTAGATATATTCTCTCCTGCTCTACTTAGATGTCTGTAAGAGAAGTTGAGGTTAAGTCCACCCTCTATCACAGGGGTAATCTTAATATCAAAGCAATTAAAGCAAGCAAAACAAAATCCCCCAAACTATTGCTACCATAAGTTTTAAGGAGCCAAGAATTCAACTAGTTGGAAAATTTTAAATGTCTATTTCAGGAATGAATAAAAAAGTTTTATACTTATCTTTAATTTTAAAGATAATCTTATTAACATAGATTGGAGAAATAGAGGAAGCAACAGTTAGAACTGGACATGAAAAACAGACTGGCTCCAAATAGGAAAAAGAAAGAGTCCGTCAAGGCTGTATATTGTCACCCTGCTTATTTAACTTATATGCAGAGTACATCATGAGAAACGCTGGGCTGGATGAACCACAAGCTGGAATCAAGATTGCCAGAAGAAATATCGATAACCTCAGATATGCAGGTGACAATACCCTTATGGCAGGAAGTGAAGAAGAACTAAAGAGCCTCTTGATGAAAATGAAAGAGGAGAGTGAAAAGGTTGGCTTAAAGTTCAACATTCAGAAAACTAAGATCATGGCATCTGGTCCCACCACTTCATGGTAAATAGATGGGGAAACAGTGGAAACAGTGTCACACTTTATTTTTTAGGGCTCCAAAATCACTGCAGATAGTAATAGCAGCCATGAAGTTAAAAGACGCTTACTCCTTGGAAGGAAAGTTATGACCAACCTAGACAGCATATTAAAAAGCAGAGACATTACTTTCTCAACAAAGGTCCATCTAGTCAAGGCTATGGTTTTTCCAGTAGTCACATATGGATGTGAGAGTTGCACTGTGAAGAAAGCTGAGCCCTGAAGAATTGATGATTTTGAACTGTGGTGTTGGAGATGATTCTTGAGAGTCCCTTGGACTGCAAGGAGATCTGACCAGTCCATCCTAAAAGAGATCAGCCCTGAATATTCATTGGAAGGACTGATGTTGAAGCTGAAACTCCAATATTTTGGCCACCTGATGCAAAGGGCTGACTCATTTGAAAAGACCTTGATGTTGGGAAAGATTGAAGGCAGGAGGAAAAAGGCATGACAGAGGATGAGATGGTTGGATGGCATCACTGACTCAGTGGACATGAGTTTGGGTAAACTCCAGGAGTTGGTGATGGACAGGGAGCCCTGGCATGCTGCGGTTCATGGGGTCACAAAGAGTTGGACACCACTGAGTGACTGAACTGAACTGAACTGGAGGAATAGTTGGATTTTTTTTTTAACAAAGATCTAAAAAATGATTTTTGAAGCATTCCTTGGATTTAAATGTTATGCAGCATTTATTCATACTACTACAACATTAACTTTCATCTGAGATCAACATGAAATTAGTTTTGTTTTACTGATGATGAGCAGAGAAAGAAAATGACTTGTTCAGAGTCATCAAGCAAATGGCAAGTACTTGAACTCAAAATTGGAAAAGTTTTATGAGCATTTGCAAGCTAACATAGGACTCAGGACTTCTACGTTCTATGATTAAGATTTGGCATAGAGGCCAATATTTAAGCTTCAGTGTCAAAACATATGACTTTAGTTCTGGTTCTGGTTGCTGATGTGTAAAACTACTCTATAACTCAGAAATATTGCAGTTTTTTTTTCTCCCAAATGTAAATGTTCAGCCTACTATCCATGCATCATCTGCCTAGCTTCAACCTTAAAAAAAAAAAAAAAAGACAGAAAGATAGTTTGTTAAACTCACATGTTTATTGAGGGGATTTGATTTAGGTAATGTTTGGGAAAGGACTGTAAAATATAAAGAACTACTTATATATAAAACATTATAATTGAGTTTTGCTAGCAAGATATTACACATTTGTCATTGCCTTTTCTCTAATATATATTTGCTATGTTATTCTATAAAACATATCCAGTGAAAATGCAAACACATTAAATTCAATAAATTATTTATGTGCCAATTATAATAAAATAACCAACAACCCTGAAATGTCCCTCATGCTTAATTCTAGTTGATATCCAAAGATAATCACTATGGTGACCTCCATTATCATAGGTTATTTTTGTCTGCTTTTAAACTTTGTAGAAATGAACTTATGTATACTATTATCTTAATATTTTGGGTCTGGCCTCTTTTGCCCAAGGTTATGTCTAGGATATTTATTCATGTTATTGGATATAAGATTAGTTCATCATGTTCCATTGCTCCATAGAATGAATATACCATGGTGTATCTATTCTACCACTGATGCACATTGTGTTTATCTAATTTGGGGCTACGGTGAATAATACTTTGCTATGCATGCATGTGTCTTTTGATGGATATAAGCACTTATTCCTCTTTAGTTTGATGTGTTCTAAGGCATACATTCAGAAAACTAAGATCATGGCATCTGGTCCCATCACTTCATGGGAAATAGATGGGGAAACAGTGGAAACAGTGTCAGACTTTTGGGGGGGAGCTCCAAAATCATTGCAGATGGTGATTGCAGCCATGAAATGAAAAGTTATGACCAAACTAGATAGCATATTAAAAAGCAGAGATATTACTTTGCCAACAAAAGTCTGTCTAGTCAAGGCTATGGTTTTTCCAGTGGTCATGTATGGATGTGAGAGTTGGACCATGGAGAAAGCTGAGCACCAAAGAATTGATGCTTTTGAACTGTGATGTTGGAGAAAACTCTTGAAAGTCCCTTGGACTGCAAGGAGATCCACTGAGTCCATCCTAAAGGAGATCAGTCCTGGGTGTTCATTGGAAGGACTGATACTGAGGCTGAAACTCCAATACTTTGGCCACCTCATGTGGAGCTGACTCATTGGAAAAGACCCTGATGCTGAGAGGGATTGAGGGCAGGAGGAGAAGCGGACGACCGAGGATGAGATGGCTGGATGGCATCACCAACTCGATGGATGTGAGTTTGAGTGAACTCCAGGAGTTGGTGATGGACAGGGAGGCCTGGCCAAGTTGCGATTCATGGGGTCGCAAAGAGTCGGACATGACTGAGCGACTGAACTGAAGGCATACATGTTTTTAATTTCAGTAAATATTGCCAAAAATCTTTTTTTTTTGAGTAGTTTTACAAACTTATACTCAAATCGGCAATCTAACACAGTCCTGTTTGTGCTAGCACTTTTTGTATTTTCCGTCTTTTTCATCAGAACCATTCTCAGAGTACCTTCCTGTAGTTTTAATTTTTATTTCCCTGAAGACTTCAGAGTTGACCTATTTAGGTATCCTACTTTGTAAAGTGCCTTATTAAAGAATTTTTGCCCCATTTCTTTTCTTTTTTCTTTTTTTGCTTTTGTCCTTTTTTATTGGGTTGTTTACCCTTTCTTTACTGATTGTTTGGAATTCTTTGTACATTCTGAAAAGTCTTTTGTTGAATATGTGTATTAAAAATACATTCTTTCCACCTCTGTGTTGCCTTTTGCTCACTTAATGTAAATTTAATAAAATTCAATTTATTGATCTTTTCTTTTTGTATCTTGTTTATAAAAAAATTTTGTTCACCCCATGATTATGAAGATACCCTTTTATTTTCCTTTAGACTAACTCTCAGGTCCAGAATATGGTTTGTTTTGACAAATGGCTTTTTTATATATTTGCAAACAATTGTATTCAGTAGTTGGTGGATGAATTTTACTATACACATCAAATAGCTCAAATTGGTTAATTTGTACTTCTGTATCATCATTAAATTTTGCCATTTGACATGTAAACTACGTGGTTTCATTTAAATCTCCATCTGTTCTGGGATATATGTGAAAAATCCCTTACTAGGATTGTTGATTTGTCCATCTCTTTTTTTACTTCTATCAAAATTTCCTTCAGTTCTGTTACAAATATGTTGACAATGTTATTTGATAGAATAAAATTTAGAATTATTAAATCTTTCTTTTGAATTTACTTTGTCTTCACAAAATGTCCCTTTTTATATTTTATTTCCCTCTGATTTTAATATAGTTATACCAGCTTTCTTACAGTTGGTACGTCTTTCTCTACTTTTTATATCAGCTTTTCTCTGTTCTTACATTTGAAGTATGTCTCTAAGAAACAGCATGTAGTTCTCTCTTAAACATTTGTAGAATTTTATATTCTTTATTTTCTGTTTGATGTATATAAATAAATTCCAATTAATGTAATTACCAGTGTAATTAGACTTCAGCTCATCATTGGGCTATCTGTTTTTTATTTTAGCATTCTTCCTTTTTCATATTTTGAATTTATAAATCACTTTACTTTTGCATTTTTCATTCTTGATTTTCTTTTAAATTATACTGCTTTTTCTTCTTCCTTTAGGGGTTATTCTAGAAATTACTATATGCGTTTTTCATTATTACTATCTGCTTTAAACCTGTACTTTATAATTTTCTCAACATAACAAGATTATCTTATTTTCACTGTTTCATTACTTTTGTGAACTTAGTGTTCTTGTTTTCTCATAATATTTTGCTTATATTGTATGTGTGTTCAAAATTCACATATCACTATTATTAGTATACTATTGTTTTAAATAAGTAATATTTATTTTCATATTCCATATGTTTAACGTTTCTAAACTTCAATACTTTCCTCAGCCCCATGGTTGAATATGAGATTATTTTTCTTCAGGATCCTTTTAATATTTCCCAGAGTGTATATCTCTTGGTGACTGAATCATGTGCATGTGTGGATGTGTGTGTGTGATGGCACTTTTATTTTGCTTTTAATCTTGCTAGTAAATAAGATCTTGCTAAATATAAAATTCTAGATTCACATATTTTTGTTACCCTTAAGAAGTTAATTTTCTTTTGGCTTATGTTGAATAATTAGTCATAGATTATGATCCTTTTTCTTTTCCCTGTTTTTCTTGGTATATTAACATTTTACCTAATTTCTAATTTTCTGATGTACCTAGATGTGGTTTATATGAATTTATGCTGCCTGGGGTTTCTGATATAATTGAATTTATGGGCTAAGGAATTTCATCAGATTTTGAAAATTCTTGACTATTATTTCCTCAAGTACTCCTGTCCTATCCTTACTCTTTTCCTTTTCATTTTGTGATTGCAATTATATATATGTGCATATTTTGAAGTGTCATATACTTAAGTTTTGCATTCTGTTATTTTCATATTTCCTTTGAGAAATATGTAAATAGAATCATACAATTTATGCTCATGTCTGCCTTTCTCTACTCAATACAATGACTATGACCTTAGTCTGTGTTGCTTTTAACAAAATTCATTTTTTCATTCTTTCATGGTCTTCTAGTATTTAAGAATATTTTATTTGTTTTCATTTCAGTCTATTGCAAACAGTGCTATTAAAAACAAAATTTAGCAATTTTAGTTTATATGAGAATTTTCCTACTCTAATAATTTTTAAAATTATTCAAGTGATTCTAAATAATAAACTAAGCCCATATGGAGATGAAAGATGGAAACCTGAGTTTTAAAGATCTAAAGAGCTTTGGGGGGCAGTACTATGATTGAAACTCAAATTAAAATGGAATTGTCTGCTGTTTTTTAAGGTATTTGTTTGGCTCATGTCTTAAGATTAAAGTGATTCACAAAACTTTGTGAATTCTTAGATGTGACTCCAATTGTTTTCACTTCCACTTATCACTAATTGGCATCCAAGTTTGTTAGTTAAATCAGTGAAATTAATGCCAATCTTTCCTTAAGACATTCTTCTTGTAATAAATAAAAACGAAAGGAAACACCTCAGGTTAGAATAACTGTCTGAGCCTCTAGGAAATATCTTTTCTCCCACTTTCTCTACCAATTCATCTCCTTTTATGAAAAACTAGAATCTTGTGAATTTGAAATTAATGTCTTTGTATTACTCTAAATATGGACAACATCTCTATGATGATAAAAATTCAAACAACAAAGATTGCATCAGTGTCATTAGTCAGTTAAATTTTAATTATGTTCACTCTAATGTTAAACCTAATTCCTTTAAGCGAGCTTTCCACTTGCCTGTATTCAAAAAGCAGCATTGCAGACAAATATATCACTTATTACCTGGCATGTACAATTTACTTTTACTTATATAAAAGAGAAGGCAAATTCCACTTCTTCACAAACTATGTGACCATTTTCTGCAATCATCCAGAATGTCTGCTATCTCAGGAGTTACTGAAGGAGACATGTTCAGAGGTCTACTTGTAAAGTTTGAAAAGAGAGTTAGTAATATCAACAGAAAGTGACACATTGATTCACTAAACAGGAGAGGGTGTGAAACTCATATATCAACCATTACCTGGTGATACATGATTATGACTACATTTTATGAATCAAACATGGCAGAGTGCATGGGAATTAAAAATGGAATAAAGGATCAGTTTTGGGTGGACCTGAGCAAAGTATAGGGAATGCAGACACACACAAGCTCATTAAACACCATCATGCTAAATGCAACAGAATTTCCTGGAGACAAAGGAATAAGTGAGATATGGTGTCTAAAGAGTAGAGAAAAGCTAAACAAAGTGTGTGCATAAGTTTTCCAGAGGGTGGAAGAAAACATCCTAGGAGTAGTAAAAAGTGAAGGGTAGATGCATACATCATCATGACATCAAGTGTTATTGCTGGCAATCCAGTATTCCAAGGTAATACCTTTTGAGGAGGAAGACACAAACATGCTTGGTAAGATCCATGCCATCAGAGACTTTATATGCCTCACACAGGAAGCCTGGACTATATTGCCTCAGGAATTAGGGGGTATTGAAAGCTTTGAGGAAGGCAGAAGTCATATACACATTTCAAAGATTCTCTGTTAGCTTGGTTTTCCACCAGACCAGAGATTAAGAAAAGGATTTGTGATGAATTGTTCAAGACAGTTCCAGAGAACCATAGTGGAATTCCTGGGAGAGGGAGGCAGCAAACGAAGAGAAAAAATAAATAAATAAATAAGGATTTAGTATTAATGTCACCATTCTGGGCAGCAGGGGTTTGTTTCTCCACCGACCTTTTAAGAAATCTACAAAAATATATGGTACAGAATTATCTGCTTGAGTGACAGGAGGTTCAGTTCAGTTCAGTTCAGATGCTCAGTCGTGTTCGACTCTGCAACCCCATGAACTGCATTACGCCAGGCCTCCCTGTCCATCACCAACTCCCGGAGTTCCCTCAAACTCACTTCCATCGAGTTGGTGATGTCATCCAGCCATCTCGTCCTCTGTCATCCCCTTCTCCTCCTGCCCCCAACCCCTCCCAGCATCAGGGTCTTTTCCAATGAGTCAACTCTTTGCATGAGGTGGCCAAGTACTGGAGTTTCAGCTTTAGCATCATTCTTTCCAAAGAACACCCAGGACTGATCTCCTTTAGAATGGACTGGTGGGATCTCCTTGTAGTCCAAAGGACTCTCAAGAGTTTTCTCCAACACCACAGTTCAAAAGCATCAATACTTCAGTGCTCAGCCTTCTTCACAGTCCAACTCTCACATCCATACATGACTACTGGAAAAACCATAGCCTTGACTAGATGGACCTTTGTTAGTAAAGTAATATCTCTGCTTTTTAATATGCGATCTAGGTTGGTCATAACTTTCCTTCCAAGGAGTAAGTGTCTTTTAATTTCATGGCTGCAATCACCATCTGCAGTGATTTTGGAGCCCTAAAAAGTAAAGTCTGACACTGGTTCCACTGTTTCCCCATTTATTTCCAATGAAGTGATGGGACCAGATGCCATAATCTTCGTTTTCTGAATGTTGAGCTTTAAGTCAATTTTTTCACTCTCCACTTTCACTTTCATCAAGAGGCTTTTTAGTTTCTCTTCACTTTCTGCCATAAGGGTGGTGTCACCTGCATATCTGAGGTTATTGATATTTCTCCCAGCAATCTTGATTCCAGCTTGTGCTTCTTCCAGCCCAGCGTTTTTCATTATGTACTCTGCATAGAAGTTAAATAAGCAGGGTGACAATATACAGCCTTGACGTACTCCTTTTCCTTTTTGGAACCAGTCTGTTGTTCCATGTCCAGTTCTAACTGTTGCTTCCTGACCTGCATACAGATTTCTCAAGAGGCAGGTCAGGTGATCTGGTATTCCCATCTCTTTAAGAATTTTCCAGTTTCTTGTGATCCACACAGTCTAAGGCTTTGGCATAGTCAATAAAGCAGAAATAGATGTTTTTCTGGAACTCTCTTGCTTTTTCCATGATCCAGTGGATGTTGGCAATTTGATCTCTGGTTCCTCTGCCTTTTCTAAAACCAGCTTGAACATCTGGAATTTCACGGTTCAGGTATTGCTGAAGCTTGACTGGGAGAATTTTGAGCATTACTTTACTAGCGCATGAGATGAGTGCAATTGTGCAGTCGTTTACCATTCATTGGCACTGCTTTCTTTGAGTTTGTAATGAAAACTGACTTTTCCAGTCTTGCGGCCACTGCTGAGTTTTCCAAATTTGCTGGCATATTGAGTGCAGCATTTTCACAGAATCGTCTTTCAGGATTTGAAATAGCTCAACTGGAATTCCATCACCTCCACTAGCTTTGTTCATAGTGATACTTTCTAAGGCCCCCTTGACTTCACATTCCAGGATGTCTGGCTCTAGATGAATGATCACGCCATCGTGAATATCTTGGTTGTGAAGATCTTTTTTGTACAGTTCTTTTGTGTATTCTTGCCACCTCTTCTTAAGATCTTCTGCTTCTGTTAGGTCCAGACCAGTTCTGTCCTTTATCGAGCCTATCTTTGCATGAAATGTTCCCTTGGTATCTCTAATTTTCTTGAAGAGATCTCTCATCTTTCCCATCCTGTTGTTTTCCTCTATTTCTTTGCTTTGATCGCTGAGGAAGGCCTTCTTATCTCTTCTTGCTATTCTTTGGAATTCTGCATTCAAATGCTAATATCTTTCCTTTTCTCCTTTACTTTTCACTTCTCTTCCCTGGTGGCTCAGAGGTTAAAGCGTCTGCCCGCAGTGCAGGAGACCCGGGTTCGATCCCTGGGTCGGGAAGATACCCTGGAGAAGGGAATGGCAACCCACTCCAGCACTCTTGCCTGGAGAATCTCATGAAGGGAGGAGCCTAGGTTACAGTCCATGGGGTCACAGAGAGTTGGACACGACTGAGCGAATTCACTTCACTTCTCTTCTTTTCACAGCTATTTGTAAGGCCTCCCCAGACAGCCATTTTGCTTTTATGCGTTTCTTTTCTATGGGGATGGTCTTGATCCCTGTCTCCTGTACAATGTCAAGAACCTCAGTCCATAGTTAATCAGGCACTCTATCTATCAGATCTAGTCCCTTAAATCTATTTCTCACTTCCACTGTATAGTCATTAGGGATTTGATTTAGGTCATACCTGAATGGTCTAGTGGTTTCCCCTACTTTCTTCAATTTAAGTCTGAATTTGGAAAAAAGGAGTTCATGATGTGAGCCACAGTCAGCTCCTGGTCTTGTTTTTGCTGACTGTATAGAGCTTCTCCATCTTTGGCTGCAAAGAATATAATCAATCTGATTTTGGTGTTGACCATCTGGTGTTGTCCATGTGTAAAGTCTTCTCTTGTGTTGTTGGAAGAGGGTGTTTGATATGACTAGTGTGTTCTCTTGGCAAAACTCTATTAGCCTTTTCCCTGCTTCATTCTATATTCCAAGGCCAAATTTGCCTGTTACTCCAGGTGTTTCTTGACTTCTTACTTTTGCATTCCAGTCCCCTATAATGAAAAGGACATCTTTTCTGGGTGTTAGTTCTGAAAGGTCTTGTAGGTCTTCGTAGAATCGTTCAAATTCTTCAGCATTACTGGTTGGGGCATAGGCTTGGATTACTGTGATATTGAATGGTTTGCCTTGGAAATGAACAGAGGTCATTCTGTCATTTTTGAGATTACATCCAAGTACTGCATTTTGGACTCTTTTGTTGACCATGATGGCTACTCCATCTCTTCTAAGGGATTCCTGCCCACAGTAGTAGATATAATGGTCATCTGAGTTAAATTCATCCATTCCAGTCCATTTTTCAGTTCACTGATTCCTAGAATGTTGATGTTCACTCTTGCCATCTCCTGTTTGACCACTTCCAATTTGCCTTGATTCATGGACCTCACAGTCCAGGTTCCTAGGCAATATTGCTCTTTACAGCATCGGACCTTGCTTCTATCATCAGTCACATCCACAGCTGGGTAATGTTTTTGCTTTGGCTCCATCCCTTCATTCTTTCTGGAGTTATTTCTCCACTGATCTCCAGTAGCATATTGGGCACCTACCGACCTGGGGAGTTCCTCTTTCAGTATCCTATTATTTTGCTTTTTGATACTGTTCATGGGATTCTCAATGCAAGAATACTGAAGTGGTTTGCCATTCTCTTCTCCAGTGGACCACATTCTGTCAGACCTCTCCACCATGACCCGCCCTTCTTGGGTAGCCCCACAGCACATAGCTTAGTTTCTTTGAGTTAGACAAGGCTGTGGTCCATTTGATTAGACTGACTAGTTTTCTGTGATTATTATAGGCAGTAGGATCTCTTATTCCTCAGCTTATGTCTGTAACAGGCCAAGGGTTCCACTCAGCAGTTTTAAATCTCTCCTTCAGTGCCTCACTTGCCCTCCCAGAATGAGCTTGGAGGGACAGCTCTAGGGGAGAAAGCAACAGTGTGCTTGTTGTGAAACACTATCAGGAGAGAACTGCTTTCCAGAAGAGAACAGGGACACTGAAGGCATCTAATATACAGGTCTTGAGAGACAGATCATTTGGTGGGTGAGTAACAACAAGCCTAGTACTTGGGATAGAAATGTCAGAGAAAACCAGTAGGAGCCAGGAAGCACAGCCTTCTTGACTGTGTAATGTACTCACAAGCAAGCTTGACTATTTGTTAGAATAAGTTACCAAATGGTGGTTTTGGCTGTGCACTTATTTTGGTACTGTACATTGCAAACTTCATGTAATATCTTTGTCTTTGAGTAATATTTTAAATATTTTTAATGGAATAGAGGCACAGATGTTGGTGTTGTCTAATGATCATTCTACATAGTTGCATTTCAAAAGTTTCCATTTAATTTGCATTATAGGACAAGATATAATTCTAAATGTGCTGAAATTTTAGCAGCTTGAGTTCTTTGTTTGGTGCCCTTGTTCATTTGTCATTAGTGCTGACCAAAGTAACCATGGTTTCTTATGGTTGAATGTTTACACTGGCATTTCTCACCATTCTGGGCAAGGCTATTATTTATTTTTCTGGTTCATTTCTTTTATTTTATAATAATCAATATGGATAATCCTTCAAAACTTGCCAGAATGACATTCAAACACATGAAGGATAGTTTGTCTTTTGATGGTGGATATTTATTTATGTGAAATAGAGTTTTGATAAGAATCTTCATTGCGCAGATATGAAAAATGAAACATAGCCAAGGTAATTGGGAAATCTCAAAAACAAATGCTTCCATAAAGACAGTGAATCACATCTCTATTTTGGATATTGGTAGTGCTAGATTCTCTTTCCCTGAAAGTAAATCTTCAAAACATAAAAAACTTGTCAAAACAATGAACTGGTATTTCAACACTCAGTGCTGTTCCACTTCCCTCTTTCCTCTTATTTTTTCACCATTCTTTTTAAATTTAGAATCAATTTTTGTGCACCTTATACATTAAAGAATTTTATGAAAATAAGAATATTGTGCTGCCTCAGAATAGGACACAATTCTTCAAGCCTTCGTTTTAGACAATGGATACTGTTGAATAATTCTTACCATATCCTATACTGAATCAAAAAATCAAACTGGCTCCTTCATATGTACAATTTAAATATTTCTTTAGTAGAATCTCAAGTCTCTGTGATGCATCATTATTAATTTCTTTCCACTATTTTTTGAGTTCCTTATCACATATTTTTTCTACTTGCTATTCCCTGTAGATCACATGCCTTATCTCTACTTTCGTGCCTACCATATACTATCATGAGAAATTTAATTGCCCTTCTTTAGGTCTTAATATTATTTATCCTTGAGAAAGTAAGGCAGGACTCAATCTACCCTTCTCCATCACTCTCAACATATAACATTATGTCAAGAAATTGGAAATTGAGTCTCTTTTTTCTAATACTTTCTTTCATTTCTGACATATATGGTATCTTTTGACACATGCATGTCTTCTTCTTTGTGTTAAGAAAAATATGTGAATAACCTTATCAGTTGTATCTGATTATTTCTACACTCTGAACTGCAGCATTGGCTATACCACCTATAAATATGCTTGATAGATGCTCACTGAACAAGTGAATGAGTGGTGGGGTGCACTATAATCTACTACATGCATTTCAAATTTGAAAAAAAAAAAAAGAAAAATCACGATTGCAGTTTTCTGGACAAATGCAACTATTAGAGCTGATGCAATATTTTTCCATTCCTGTTCATCATCATGACCAAAACTCCATACATTTATTGAACTTATAGTATATGCCAACTCTTATACAAACATGAGGAATTTAAAAGAAATAAATCAAACAAGGATCTGTCCTCAATTTACTCACAGTCTAGCAGAATAAATAGGATATGTGTAGAAGAATATATAACAGCACA
Organism: Capra hircus; assembly: GCF_001704415.2. Classification (NCBI taxonomy): domain Eukaryota; kingdom Metazoa; phylum Chordata; class Mammalia; order Artiodactyla; family Bovidae; genus Capra; species Capra hircus. The sequence continues at coordinate 75,320,451 of NC_030808.1, forward strand.
ATCAAGACCAACCTGATGTTGAATTAATAAAATAGACAATAATCACTGTTACTCTTCAGAATTGGATGTGAGCACTAGCAGAGACTATAGATAGACAGTGCTTTTCAAATTAACCCCAAAGAACACACCCAATATCAAATTTTTGATGCAACAATGCATAATAATGGTTTAATTTTATTTTTTATTACTAAACATTAAACCAGGCAGTTATTACCAAACACTTAAAATGAATAAATTAAAACTCACAGTGTTTTCTTGATTTGCCAAAGCCCACGTGACATGAGAGGTGTTAGAGATTAGGCCTGTTGACTCCAAGTATCAATAACATCAGTACAACATCTTGCAGCAGAATTTCTTGATATACTTTTCAGTGGCCTGTTTCTTTTTATTTTTCTGGATGCTTTAAAATTTTATCTAGAATCTATCCCTAATTTTTCACACAATGTAAGTAATAAATGATTGGTTAATATCATTTGAGGCAAGTATAATCATTTCCTGAATATAATTAATTAATATCTAAAATATGTGGAAGTATTTAGCAAAAGACTTGCATTTACTGCACACAAAGATATGTAGCTGATCCAGGATTCCAAGATGGATAGTTACCTGTAAGTCCAGTATTCCTTCCACTGCATCACAAGTGCAGGGCGTTTCATCAGCTTGTACATGGACAGTTCTTCTGCATATCTGTGAATGAAAGAAGTTGACTTCAATTTGTTGTTGAAATGATGTCTGTTACTTAAAAAGCTGTAAATATTGGGGGAAAATGAAGTTAGTACCAAGTCACACTTACTAATCCTAACAAAGATATTTTCCAATAATGCCTTTCTTGTTCTTAGCTATTAAATGATAATACACCCTGAATTCTATTATGCTTATGTCTACAAATATTCTTTCTCTTTTTTTTTTGATTGTTACAAAGATGATTAACTCCAGAGTATGTGTTGCTAACAATGGTCTTGGTTTTCTAGGTCTAATTCTGAGTTTAAGTTTTGTCTTCTGAAACTATAAAAAGTAGGGACTTCCCTGATGGTCCAGTGGTTAAGACTTTACCTTTCAATGAATGGGGTGTGTGTTTGATTCATGGTTGGGGAACTGAGATCCCACGTGCCTCAAAGTCAAAAAATCAGAACATAAAACAAGCAATATTGTAACAAATTAAATAAAAACTTCAAAAATGATTCATATCAAAGATTAAAAAAAACACAAAAAGTAGATTGGATGAACTTTAAAATACATTTTTAGCTCTTATTTCCTCAATTTACCCTATTTCTTACTCTCTTCTCCCTATTCAATCTCACTCCATTTATCCTTGAGAGAGCAAGGCAAGACTACCTTGCCCAAGACTACCCTTCCCCAACTCTCTCAGCATATCTTACCTTTATCCTAACAATTCCTTGTCTCCTTCTAATGAGATCTAGAATGTTAAAGAAATAGTCGGTGAAATTTATTAAAGATGGTAAGACAGACTTCATTCAGGACCCTCATGATAGGTATAGGGACATTACTAAGATGGAGAGAGATTGGACTGAACTCCAAATACAACATGGACAAGGGACAATTTGTAATGAAGGAGCAGGCTGGGAGCCAGAGGTTAGAAAATTACCAAGAAGATCAGGGGAAGCAAGATTCTATCTAAACTGACCTAATAGAATTCTTTGCTGAAGATGGTCCAGGGTGATCAGGCATCACTGAAAGATGGTAGAGGATAAGAAATCCCATCAGATACAATGACTGATCACATGTTGAAGATGGAGGGTTCTTGTTAAACTTTCCTACCAGGGTTCTTGCTAAAACTGTATTTTTAAAATAATTGCACAGGTGGCTCTAGGAGGAAATTAAGGAGCTTAACTAAAGTTTGTTCAAGCAAAGAATCTTGCTTTGAGGAAAGCAAGGAGGAAACGGTACCTTTCATTGCTTTTATTCTATATCCCATATATTGCTTCTTAAATGTCCAAGCACTGCCATTTCCTCTTCTTTTAAGTCTTCAACAACTCTTAACTTTCTAATCCTTTCTTTTTTAAACTCATATTGAATATGTAATCTTATAATTGTGACATTTGGAAATAGGATTTATTTAATAGTTTAGATCTCTTACTGTCCTTCCCCTATACTGCATCTCCCCTCATTCCTCTCCCCACTGGTAACTACTAGTTTGTTCTCTATCTATGAGTCTGTTTCTTCTTTACTATATTCACTAGCTTATTATATTTTCCAGATTCCACATATATGTAACATCATACAGTATTTTTCTTATTTGTTTGACGTTTCAACTAGTATAATACCCTTCAATTCAATTAGCCATATTGTTGTAAATGGCAAAATTTCATTTTTTATGGCTGAGTAGTATTCCATTGCATATATATACACACCAGAGCTGCTTCATCCACTCATCTGTTGATGGACATATATTGTTTCCCTGTCTTGGCAACTGTAAATAATGCTGCTATGAACATCGGGATGCATCTAAGTTCTTTTTAGTTCAGCAAGTACAGTCACATTTCTACCATGCTTTAAAAAAAAAAAACAAAACTCTAGGAAAACTCTTTCCTATTACTTACCACTGCTAGATGGACCTAGATTTTGGAAGCTTTGAAACTTATTATAGTTTGTGCTTCTTTAAGAAAAAAAAAAAAAACAGAAAAGTATAAACATAAGATTAGGTGCAAATAAGTGTTTGTTATGAAAAACATAAATTTCTAACAGTGAACAAGGACTGGAATATTCAGGTCTTTTATTCTGAGATCTTTGGGGGAATTTATAAGAAGTGTTTACATGGAAATGTTCCATTTTGCAACTGGCACAGAATATTCTATACCTCTCAGCAATGCCCTGCACTCAGGGGATCCAAGCGAATGGTAGCCCCCCAAGCTTTAGCTCATTACTTTCATGGAAAATCACCATTTGCTATTGCCTTGTTTTCCGCTCTCTGTTCAGAGCCAGGCCTCTAAAAGGAAAATCTTATGCTCAATTTTCACTTCCTCCTAGCTCATTCATTCTTCCACTCACTGCAAAATGGACTCTACCTCTGCTGTCCCATTGTAATTTTGCCTAAAAGTAATTAGAAATTTCCTTCTTGGCACAATAGAGTTTATATTTTTCAATAATGGCTTTCTGGCATTTACATTTGTATTTAATCATCAGTTATTTTCCTTGACTTCCAATACATTCCCCTAGTTAGCCTTTGGTCTTGTAGATATCTTTCCCTAGTTTTATTAATCGATGTCTTTGATTTTATTCTTGGGATACTGAAGCATAGTTTTACCATTGCTCTATTTTAATACTATATAATATATTCTTATTTCTCTACATAACATCTTACTTATTATATATTTTCCCCTTCTACAAATCTCCATCATCAGCCCATACTTCTTTCCTGACTTTCAAGTGTTTATGTACAAATGCTTATGCAAAGTCCCTGAGAAGAGAGTATGTTTGATTTGTCTAAGGACTGGCTTTGAGGTGAGCATATGAGAAGTCACGTGTTAGAAGAAAAGAAGTAGGAGATGAATTAGGAGAATTAGTATAGTGATTCTTAATGAAGTACTTGCAGCGGAGTAGTTAACACATTGCTTTCAACTATTTACTGTTTAATGACTTCACTCCTAAACTGGACTGCTTCTAAAAGGAAACTATACTCTCCTTGCCTCTGCTGTCCCAGGACCTTTTAACTTGTACAAATTTTACTGAATGAGCATGTGATTGAATAGAAGGATTTCTATAAACTTGTTCAAAGCATCATGATTCAAAAAAAAAAAAAGGCTTCTGGTGAAATAATCTGTAATGTTCATCTTGTAAGAACACAATAGAGAACTCTTATACAATTTCAAATTAAACTGCATATCTTTTTTTTTAAATGTCAGTGACAGAGCTAAGTTATATATTGACATTTGGCAAGTAACATCTTTCTATATGCTTTCTGAATTTCATTAACATGCCCTTGTTTCATAAAATGGTATTAGATGTATATAAGCTTTCTCAAAGTGTCTATACTGTAAAATTGGTAAGCTGAAAACTTCAGCAATAAATTTCACTCTTGTCTAGAGTGCTAAATGAAGAATTTTCATGTGATAGTCACTTATATTTGATCACTTAAGTGGTTAGGAAGAAATACTAGTTACTGTCTCCATGTTATATATTTTCAATAGAAAAACAGAGACACTAAATTTCCATAATAATTCATAGGAGACACAAACATTTCTAAAATTATTCTACCCTTATAAAACCATCACTTGTACTACAATCTCCTTTAATATAACCATAAACCAATTGAGCCCCATCGTTTCCATCTCCTTTCTTTTCTTTATGGATTCTGACAAAATAAAAAGAAAATAGCAATATGATTAAACTATCAGTGCAATATTTACATTTGCTAAATTTCTCTTGAAAGTCAAAAAGTACAGATATTATAGTAAAGTAAAAGAATCTGTGAAATCATTGAGTCCAGGAGTCAGAATATCCCATGGAAACCTTGAATGAAAATAGTTATGACCAAACCATAAATAGCAGAAGGACTTGGAGAAAATCAGTAGCCATGGTAAGAGCAGCTGAAAGAGGAGGAAGGAACTTGAACTCAATTTGCAGATAGTTTAGCTCAAGACTTGGGTACAAGCCAAAAATGGATGGTGGCTCCCAAGCAGAAGAGCTGCAATTGGTGTACCTTCTGCTTTGTGCAGAAGTAAAAGCAGCTTGAACTGAGACTGTGCATAGGTTCCTGACAGTGATCAAGGGCCTGGTCATCTGTTAAAGAGTGGGAAGGTAAATAACTAGATAATTAGTGACAAGGTAAATGTATGTGGTTTTACCACAGAGGTAAAGCCATGTGGTTGGACTCAAAAGGGTAAGCATAAAGTTTTCACACCACCTCTTAACACCCATCATAAAAGAATCACTTAACAATCAAGTGGTTAAAATGACTTGCCTGGTTGATGTTATCCAATATTAATCATTAGCCACCTCAGAACTAGGGGCTTCCCAGGTGGCTCAGTGGTAAAGAATCTGCCTGTCAGTGCAGGAGACACTGGAGATGTGGGATTGATCCCTGGGTTGGGAAGATACTCTGGAGGAGAAAATGTCAATCAGTACCAGTATTCTTTCTCGGAAAATCCCATGGATAAAGAAGCCTGATTGGCTACAGTCCATGGGGTCACAATGAGTCAGACACAACTGATTAACTGAACACACACATATACCTATACACCCTAGAACTACCATGATTGATAGTCACATGAATAGAGTGGTCACAGAGGCAGAACAGAAGCTACACATAGGTCCAACAGCATGGACTCCTACTAATGAAGTATATCTAGCTCCATCTGCTTCTAAATAGTCAACTTGTTAATGATAGAAAGCAATATTGGGTCTCTATCTGATATAATTCCTCTAAGAGATCAATTGACTATTTGGAGCCATGAAATCCAATAAAAATTTGGAAAACTTCCATGCTGATGAAATTTGTAGGAAATTAGTGATCTGAGACATGTTGAAATCCTCCATTCAATCCAAGAAATGAAGTTCTTGCATCTGGCAGCTAAGAAAAAAAGGTACAACATCTAATGACCTTCTTTGGATTTTAGAGTCAAAATATACCTCATTTGGGATGCTACTTAGGCTTTGATAAAATAATCAATCCAAAAATCTGCCAGTCTTGAGTAGGGTTCAGAATCAGAGAAATATATGCACTAGGTCCAGGCTGCCAGGCAAGTTATTCTGACGCTTGGGCCACATAACAGTTTAAATTTGATGGTCTTGGACTGTCTGTGACAAATATGAATGGGGTATGGATAATTTCACAGGCATTTATAGGTTCATCATGGTACAGACCTCACAGTTTTGGAGAAAAGCTATATAGTCCTCTACATTTAACCATTTTTTTGAAAAACAGTGTTTTGGCTCACTAGGCCCACATGTTACCATGTGACCTGGGATGCTCATTGCAAATTGAGTATTTTCTGACCTACCAAGTAATAAAGTTGAATGTACACAGTAGCATTCCATCATCAAATGGAGATAGACTTGAGAAAGTTCTAAAGGCATAAGTTTAATGGGGAAAAAATGGCAGAGATGCCAATGGCCTGAGCTCATGCCCCATATCTCCTCTCTATTAATTCGCATCTATGGTCTCAGGGGATATTCCTTATGACCAATGACTCAGGAAGAAGAAACCTTGGTCTGGCAGTCTATCTAGTACTATAGTCTCACCAGGGTTTCCCTACATGACAGCTCTAAGGGAAAATTAGAAAAGTAGTCATAATTGTTTTAATTAATAAAGAATTTTAGAGCAGTATTAGGTTTAACAGGAAATTGAGGGAATAGCAAGGAGAATTCCCATATAAATATTCTTCTCCTACCCATCAACACCCTCTCACAGTTTACCCTGTTACGAACACTGTGCATTTGCATGGTACATTTGTTTCAATTGATGAACAAATAATGATACACTATTATTAAATAAAGTTCATAGTTTACATTAAGTTTCATTCTGTGTTATACTCTTCTGTGTTTTTGCCAAATACATAGTGTTATGTATCCATCATTACAGTATTATATATATATTGGGTTGGCCAAACAGTTCCTTCAAGTTTTTTCATTACGCCTTATGGAAAAACCCAAATGAACTGTTTGGCCAACCCAATAGAACAGTTTTTCTGCCCTAAAAATCCCCTGAGCTCCACCCAGCCATGCTATCACATTACAAGTCTGAAAACCATTGATATATTACTACCTTTATAGTTTTGCCTTTTCCAGAATGCCATATAGTTGGAGTTGTACAGAATGTACATAGCCTTTTTAGGACAGTATGGTGTGTTTTACTAGGCAATTTGTGTCAAGAACTGAGCTTAGGTGAACTGGACAAAGCTGAGCTGCCAGGTGTTAAGGTGCTCAGTTAAGGCAAAGAGCCAAAATGAAAGGAACAGTCATGCCTTTAATCATTTAGTACAGTTGAAAGCAAGAGGCTAACCGGGATAAAACACCAGTTCCTTTACAGTTAAATTTTTCCCATGGAATTGTGCTAGAGGAAGGTCAGATGTATTAGTGCAGATGGGAGAATCCACCATGGGAGCCCTGAACAAGTTCCTGCTGTTTTATGGGCCTGCTGGGGCAGAGGGGGGAGAAGAGGCTAGGAATGGAAAAGTACTGAATACAGAGTCAGAGTGGATAAAAACGTCTCAAGGCCCTCCAATAAGGTGGTCTTGGCAGAAGTATCTGAGAAAGGCTTTGGCAGAGGGCTCCCTCCATATAAGCAGGTCTCAAACTTTAGGCATTTAGAGTAGGAATGCAGGAATACATCTAAGAGCAGACCAGCCAGGGTGGAGATGGGCAGGCCCTGAGTACTTGAATACAACTCCCTTAAATTATATTAAGACTGATATGAGGAGGGCAGCTTTCTTTCCTGAGGACAAGATAAAGGCTTTGTAATTGCTTATAATCAAGACTTAAATATTACACAGGATTTTGGATTGGACATGGACTCTTCAATATGCATTCAGAGTTCCTCCATCCCTTTCCTTGGCTTTATAACACTTTTTTTTTAAACTGTGAAATAATGTTCTGTGATATGGATACAGCAGTTTGTTCATCCATTCACCTTTGGAAGAACGTCTTGGTTGCTTCCAGTTTTTGAAAATTATGAGTCAAGACTCATTGCAGGTTTTTATATGGACATAAGTTGTCAACTCATTTGAGTAAATACCTAGTGGGGTGGTTGGTTGCTGGATCATAGGCTGAGACTATGCTTGGCTTTAAAAAACTGTCATATAGTATTCTGAGTGGTTGTGCCTTTCTGTATTTCCACCATCAATGCTGTCCTATAATAACATAATGTTCTTAATTTTGATATAATAGTCCCTTCTTTTGTGTCTTACAGTTTGTATTTTGGGGATTCTTAAGATGATTTTCTCTGTCATATTAAAGTGATGGGGATATTTGCCCATATTTTCTCTTATTAGTCTTATCCTTTTATCTCTAAATTAATTTCGTGAAAAATTCCTCCTTCCTCCCACCATTTGGTGGTGAGAAAGTGAGAGAGACTGATATCATAATATTAGAGAATTAGTTCTATTTCTCAGGAGAACTTTAATTAAAACATTTATCAATTTCTATTTCTATCTCTGTATTGTCTCCAAAAAAACAACTATCCTAGTTCACTTTTGCTTTTCTTTGATACGTCCTGCATGGCAGCTTTCTAACCACCTCAGGCTTCTACCAAGCATCATTCCAGCACTGACTGGGAACAAATTTTCTTTCAATCCAAGGGTATTGGTACTTATTTAAAGAATTTGTTTATTAGATTAATTTATATTCAACTGCTTTTAAATTGTTAGTGTGTCCTAAGTTGGAATTTGAGAAGGGAGCCTGTATATTTCATTAATCACCATCTTGTCAAAAATCCTTATTGCTTTTCTTATGCAGATATCCTTTGTGGTGTTTAAAATTTAATATCATCCAAATTTTAAAACTTTTGTTGATCACTTCATTCAGTCAAGTGTGAGAATAATTCCACTTATTATCAAAAGTCAAGTCAATGAGATTAGGGTGAAAAAAATTGGTAAAATAATGCTATATAAATGCAAAGTACAAGTCAAGTTCTATTAAAACACACAGACTTGCCAAATTTGTTGTCATGTGCTTGAAGTTTGGGAAAAAGTATGCAGATAATGTTGAGTACAAAAATAAAACAAAACATAAAGGTGCCATTTAAAAAGAAACTTTTCAAAAATTTGCATATAATTTTAGAGTAATGCATGCCAGACATTGTTTAATACATGAATAGAAGAATTAATAGCATGGTTCAAAGAACACCTGAGGAACCAAGATTTATATAATCTGTTGGGAAATTCATACTGGAATAATTTTGTTAAGTTAGAGGGTCCACTGGGGTAATAAAATATACGGAGTTATCTTTTCTACAGGGCAGACTCATTTGAATCTTTACTCAATTAAAAGATAAATAAAAAATGATAGGCAACTTCTCAGAATATGGACACTAATAAAAGGGAAAGTCTGCTAGGTAATTAAAAAATTACTATGAAGGACTGTTAGACAATGCTCTAGTATTACAATGAAAAGACACGCAATCATATTTTGTCTTATTTCTAAATTTTGGATATTTTTCCAACTATTTAAAATTTTTTCATAGTCATATAAATCAACTATATTCTACTTCCCTTCATATATTCCCAATCCTTAACATTTTAAATTATTTAATTCAATCTTAGAAAATAACAATCTCTGAATAGTAATGGTTGATAGTTTTATCCCTCACAAATCTTGACAACTAGAGATAGAGCTTCTCCCAAGCTTTTTAATCTGATCTCATCAAGAGATATCAGTGCAGAAAAAATTATTTCTCTACTCTCTGGTTCTATGCCTTATTTTTCCTACAACTCAGGCCTTGACTTGTATATTTTTGCACACCTAAGGTAAGTTTTGGAGAAGGCAATGACACCCCTCTTCAGTACTCTTGCCTGGAAAATCCCAGGGACAGAGGAGCCTGGAAGGCTACAGTCCATGGGGTTGCTGAAGGTCGGACACGACTGAGCGACTTCACTTTCAATTTTCACTTTCCACTTTCATGCATTGGAGAAGGAAATGGCAACCCACTCCAGCATTCTTGCCTGGAGAATCCCAGAGATGGGGGGGGGGCCTGATGGGTTGCCATCTATGGGGTCACACAGAGTCGGAAATGACTGAAGTGACTTAGCAGCAAGCAGCAAGGTAAGTTTTTATTTTTCCCACACTGAGTTAATTTATTTTTTCAAGACACTAATCTCACTGATGATTCTTTTTCTTACTTTCTCCTAATATGGGCTCTCTAAAATAAACTGCATGAAAAATTTAGTTGCATATTTAATATTTGCTTATCATAAGAAAAATATGCAATGATTTTTAACTTCCACCTTAATTTAATATGAAATTATAGCCTCTTAAATAGCTTCAAAGAAATGATGATGATGATGATGATGTTTAACTTCTGCATGTATTCAGAGTTTATCAGTGCTTTAACTTACCATGTCTTATTTAATTCCAGTCAATTCCCCCTATAAAGCTGATAGATGGAGGAGACAGATGGATGATCCTCTTTATAAAGGCAATAACACTGAAGCTTATGAGTAAGTGAATTTGTAACTTTACTAATAAACTCTAGTGCTAGTGCTAATGTGTGTATGCTCAGTCATGTCTGACTCTGTGACCCCACAGAATGTGGCCCCCCAGGTTCCTCTGTCCATGGGATTTCTCACAAGAATACTGGAGTGGGTTGCCATTTCCTTCTCCAGAGAATCTTCCAAGTTCAGGGATTGAACCTGAGTCTCCTGAATCTTCTGCATTGGCAGCCAGGTTCTTTACCACTGGCACCACCTGGGAAGCTAAATCCACTAATAAAATACAGATTTCTCTGAATCCAAATTCTACCCACTTTGCAGTATGTCACATTCTGCAAAAGTACTTTGTAAACTACAAACTGCTACAAAAATGTATAGGGTTTTCAATGCCAAATGTATCATTTCTTCCCTTTTGACTATCCTTTTACTACAGTATATCTTCATTCACTCAGCAGAAAGAAGTTAAGATAAGACATGTTTCTATGAGTGAAACTATCTGAGGCTAAAAGTGAAACATCTCAATTTGCTAACCAAGTAAACTGGACTTTCCAATTTATGAAACTACTTTTGAAAATGCAAGTAATACTGCCGATAAACCTATCCCAAGTATATATTAATAATAAGGAGTATAATGGGCCTATCAGATGACTCAGCAAACTATTCCTTGGAGAGACCTTTATATGAAAGAGGCTGTTCCCATTAGACATCATGTCCTCTTTATAAGATTTGTGGTAGAATATGTAATTCTGAGTGATTTAATAGATTGCATAAAGGAGAAATCTAAATGCTGTTTGACTATAAGGAAAACAAAACAAATAAAAATCAAAGCCATTCTAAATTGCAATTAGCATAGTAATCACTGCCATCCTCAACAGCAGGAACAATTCTGACTCTGTTAAAATGAGGATCTAACTTTTCTCCAAACATGGTGTTCTATAGCTCATCTTTAGCTCAGCATTTACAGTTGGGATTACCAGAGGCAACCAGCTGTTCTCTAATATAGGGAAGGAGGCCAGGACTCAGTTGGAAACAATCAGAGACTAAAATCCTGCTGTTTAAAAATAAGTGAGAATCAGAGAATCAAGAAAACTTCAGGAGTTGCTGTGAATCAATAAATGGGCACTTTTGAATGAATGGTTTTTATCTGCCTTCCCTCTGGACTATACTTACACTGTCTTTAATAACAGATCAGGCAGTGGCATTTATAAAGCTAGTTGGTACTGAGTTTAGAAGCATAAGACAATTTCTGTTACGTATTTTTCAGAAGAAAATTTAAACTTCAAAGTCTTTAGATGTTAAAGTTTAGAGTGAGCAAACTAATTATAACAAATTTTTACTTCCTAATTTTGTTTTGGCTGTCCCACAACTTGTGTTTGCTCATCTTATTCCCTCAACCTTAGTCATTCTTAATTTTTTATTGTGACACTGATACCCTTGAGAGTATGAAGAAAACTATGGTCCCTTGGAAACAAATGCATAAACACATAAAATTAAATAATTAGTTTATGAGTCCCTAGAAGCCTATCCTTTAAAACCAGCTGAAGAAACTTCACTGCACATTATGTTCTTTTATCCTCTGCTTGTCAAAAGCCAGTTCAACTTTCAATACTCAATTCAAATATGCCACCTTTGAGAAGTCTTCTCTATTTCTATTCCTCCATGCAAGTCGACATTTATTATTCCCTCCCTCATGCTTATACTTTTATTATAATCATTTACTCATTTTTCTTACATTTTCTTCCTTCCTTCAAAATTTATTTATTAAAGAGTCATCATAAAACTGAAATGAATAAAATAATCTCTGCCCTTGGAGAACTCTCACTTCACTGATGAGACATACTAATGTGTGATCATGCAAGATAACTGCTAATAAACACACAGGAAATACACACAGTGGGAGTACCATGGAAAGGATGCCCAATGTTTCTTGTAAATATACTGAACCTTATTCATGAGAGTTTTGCAATTTACTAAAAACTCTCCAAGAACTCATCTTCATTTAATGAGCTTCCCTAGTGGCTCAGACGGTAAAGCGTCTGTCTGCAATGCAGGAGACCCGGGTTCTCCCAACTTTTCCAAATGCAGTATTATTAACAACTAAATTATTACAGTTGATAAAATAAATTTAGAGAAGTAAAAATATATTACTCAGAATGACCCAAGAAGTAATTAATGAAACTGGGATTCAAAGTAATGTCTTATGCCTCCAAATCCAATATATTCTCCCACACTATGCTATTTTTTTTAGGCTTGTTGAAGTTAGTGTAAATCACGTGTCCATTTCTCTACTACATTATAAGGTTCTTGGATTAAGATACCATACCTTTTTCACTTTATGTTCTCTTTCTCTGTCTCCATCTCTCTCTCTTCCCACCAAAATATTCACCATATATAATACATGGTTGGCACTTAGTAATATGCTTTTGTACTGTTTCCAGGTTGTATCTGTCCCCATGTACTTGCTCAGTCCCTAGCTGGTAGAGGTGTGAATTAATTTTGTAAAGCTCTTATAGTGTGGCAGGCACTGAGCTATGTGCTTTACATATATTATCTCAATTAGCTCCGTACTGGACCTTAAAGGTCGGCTCTTGATTTTCATTGTATTGATAGATGGGGAACTTAAAACTTCAAAAGCTAAGTAATATTTCTAAATGCATGACATTTATAAATGTTTATGCTAGGCAACATATTTCTGCTTAAAGTCACCTAATGGGCCTTCAATGATTATTTAGATTTATTTCTGTTTTTGAGGAATAATGTAAATGTTAGCTAAGGAGTGATCCAGAACTGGGGTTAAATTAATCAATGTAGTCATTCAACATAAATATAATGAGTGCTACTAGGTTTCAGGTACTTTTCAAGGTAATGTGGATGCAAAAATGAATAAAAGGGCATATTCTCTTTCCTCATGAGAATTTCCATTCTAATAAAGAGAGACAAATAGTAATCAAATATAAAAGTAAATATGTATGCCCTATGATGACAATCAATGCAATGGAGATAACAAAAATAGAATTTCCTATAAGGTTTAGAAATTGCGGAGAGGAGAAGTTACCATTTTATATAGGTAAAGCTGAGTAGAAACCAGAAGTCAAGAAAATAATCCATGTGAGTATCCAGAAAAAAGTGTTACAGATTATTTTACAGTTTCTACCATTTCATTAACACTTCACACCTCTACCATTTACACTTCATTTCTGTTAATTCTGGGATTTAAGACTGAGATCTTATTGATTATTGATGATGATACATGAGCATCTATTTTTTTTAAAGGAAGAAATTTGCATCAAAAAATAAATTCAAATTTTCTCATGAAAAACTATAAAATATAGGTGAAATAAGCCATTATATAAAAGTAAAGCATTTTAGAAACAATGAACATATTGAGTATAATGTTTGGAGAATTTAAATAAAATTGGCTGTTTCATTAAAAACAATTTGAATTTTTTCAGTCCATCTAAATTATCCAAATCATTTTTAGAAATCAGTTTAGGCTTATTAATTTTTTCCTTGAAACTTTAGAATAAGTCTAAAATGCAATTTGAAAATTCTTCCAAACACACATTTTGACACATTTATAATTGTCTAGGCATTCACTTGCTTCATAATCCATATATTGAGCACATCTATATAGAACTTCTTTGGACCATATAAGAAGAATGAAATGTGATTCCTGATCCTGTGTATATTACTATCCAGTAAGAATGATAATCCAGCACATGAAAAAATACTGTAAGTGCTGCTGTAAGAGCTATACAACAAAGAAATCTGTGGGCAAAAATAATAATTTCTAACAAAGGAAGAAATAAGAAAACAAAAAAAGAAGGCATTTCTACTGATAATGGAAAATCAGCAGAATTGCATAAAACAGTGCAGGTGAAGGTATTATAAGCAGATCTCAGCAGATGCCAAGGCACAGAGGTGAAAAGAGACAGCCTAAAGAGAAGAGTGAATAGTTTGATGTGGTTTGGGCATGGGTATTAAAGTAATGGAAAGAGATACATGATGAGATGTGGCCGAGTGTAGAGTGATATAATATTGAAGATCTTTGAGGACCTTAATTTTAGTATCAATCCATCAAAGTCAGACAAACTGCCTGAAGAGGTCAAACACATTTCCAGGATGTGCAACATTTGGAGTGATTCTTGAGCTTCTGGAATCACATGCAACATTACTAATGGGGTAGGTGAGATACAGTGCCTGGCTGAGCTGGTTGCAAGCTGAAAGTAGCTATTTCATTCCTGGGTGAGAGTGTGGCAGAGCATAAGTTTATACAAATGACATTGAAATTAAGTGAAATCATTTTTAACAAAATAATTACAACTTTCTAGCCATTCTACTGGTCTCCTCTGAGCAACATACATGTACATACACAAAACATACCCAAATTACATACATGTAATTGTAAAAATTTGTTATATTGGTAATATGCAGGGTCTACTTCAAATTGCTACAAACAAAGTGCAAAAAGGATTATTCAACAGAGAGACAATTTTTTTTTCATTTTTAGAAAAAATTACCCAGAAAATATTACCCAACTCAATTTGTTCTTAGCAGGTATGCTGTGGTATTTTACTGTAGGGCAAGCCCTTCACAAATGTTCTGTAAAATTTAGATCAATGTGCAAAATTTATTTTTTTTCAACTTAATATAACTGACAAGATGCTTCCCTCATAGCTCAGTTGGTAAAGAATCCACCTGCAAAGCAGGAGACCCCAGTTCGATTCCTGGGTCGGGAAGATCCGCTGGAGAAGGGAAAGGCTACCCACTCCAGTATTCTAGCCTGGAGAATTCCACAGACAGTCCATGGGGTCACAAATAGTTGGACATGACTAAGCGACTGTCACTTTCACTATAACTGACAATATCTGTCATACAGAATATCGATCTTTGAAGTCCCTGTCACACAAAATATCTCAAAACCAATGAGGAAGGAACACAACACAAGTGGAAGCTGGCACCCTAGTCGTAAAGATAGACTGCTTTACTGAAAGATGTGAACGTTTTTAAGGAGAGCTTGAGAGTAATAAGGAAACTTATTCAAACAGAGGCACAACATAGAAGAACAGATAAGTAAGTTATGTGATGCTTGGCAAAGCTTTTGTAGACACTGAGAGATATTGTTATCTTTTACAGTGATTGTATCATAATAACTTGATTTGTTTGCTGCTGACTTGGGTCTTTAACACCTTCAAGTGGATGCTGCCACAAATTCTAGAATTAGAAAGTATGTCATGACACCCAAAATGCTGATGACATCAGCTTTTAAACATTTAGGATTAAGGCATAATTTACTCTTATCTCTTGAGATCTTCAACAAGGAAAGCTGAAGAGAAAAGGTCTGTCAACCAGTGCCCCACTTGAAGCACTGTAATTACTCCCTGGTTGACGTATTAACATGTGTGTTCTGTATTGAGACCATCTGAGTTCAAATTTCACAAGAATATCCAAACTCTCAGTGGCTTAACATAATAAAAGTGTATTACTCACTCTCTAATAGTCTGATGAAGGTAGACAGTGAGATGGGAGTCTCTTCTGTATAACTTTATTCAAAGATTTAGAGTCATTCTTTTTTATACCTTTGCCATCCCAATGGACTCTGAGGACTCTGTGGGATGCTTTCTCTTAAACCAAAAGACCAAGAAGGGAATGGCTACCCACTTCAGTACTCTTGGCCAGAGAATTCCATGGACAGAGGAGCCTGGCAGGCTACCCTCGATGTGGTTGCAAAGAGTCAGACACAACTGAGTGACTAACACACAGACAAGAAACAAGGGACAGAAGAGAGAGTACACAAGAATCTTGTGAGAACAGGTCATACCTAGAAGAAATATATGACCTCTAGACTTATTCCTTTGGTCAGATCTCAGTCATACGTGTCTACCTAACTGCAGAAGAGTCTGAGAAATGCAGCTAGCTATGTGGCAAGGAGAGAAAAGGTAAAAGGATTGTTTGCACCCATGTGGGCTTCCCTGGTGGCTCAGCCGGTGAAGAATCTGCCTGCAATAGGGAAACCTGGGTTCAATCCCTGGGTTAGGAAGATCCCCTGGAGAAGGGAACGGCTATCCACTCCAGTATTCTGGTCTGGAGAATTCCATGGAATGTATAGTCCCTGGGGTTGCAAAGAGTTGGACATGACTGAGTGACTTTCACTTTCATGTATGGTCTCTGCTTCAAGGGGAGTATGACCACATCCATAGAATTGAGATCTAGAATATTGGGATTAAAACATACTCTACCTTGAACTGGTCAGAGTTTTTATGAAGTTGTGGCTAGCCTTCAATTCAGATGGATGCTGCTGCTACTGCTAAGTCATTTCAATCATTCCCGACTCTGTGCGACCCCAGAGACAGCAGCCCACCAGGCTCCCCCGTCCCTGGGATTCTCCAGGCAAGAACACTGGAGTGGGTTGCCATTTCCTTCTCCAATGCATGAAAGTGAAAAGTGAAAGTGAAGTTGCTCAGTCGTGTCTGACTCCTAGCAACACCATGGACTGCAACCCACCAGGCTCGTCTGTCCATGGGATTTGCCAGGCAAGAGTACTGGAGTGGGGTGCCATCGCCTTCTCCACGGATGGATGCTAACAATCCAGAAAGGGCCATGAGGAAACCTACCAGGGTGAGGAGAGGCAAACACAAGTATAACAATCCTGAACAGACTGAGGATCTTAGCACTGGGAGAAGAAAACCAGACAGGCTGACATATAGAGGAGGTATTGGATTTCATACATGGGGCTTTTATTCTGAAGTTATAAACAATGATAAAAATTTCTGAAAGATAGGTTTGATTCAGTTCAGTTCAGTTCAGTCACTCAGTCATGTCCGACTCTTTGAGATCCCATGAACCGCAGCACGCCAGGCCTCCCTGTCCATCACCAACTTCCGGAGTCCACCCAAAACCATGTCCAGTGTCAGTAATGCCATCCAGCCATCTCATCCTCTGCCGTCCCCTTCTCCTCCACCTTCAATCTTTCCCAACATCAGAGTCTTTTCAAATGAGTCAACTCTCCACATCAGGTGGCCAAAGTATTGGAGTTTCAGATTCAACATCAGTCCCTCCAGTGAACACCCAAGACTGATTTCTTTTAGGTTGGACTGGTTGGATCTCCTTGCAGTCCAAGGGACTCTCAAGAGTCTTCTAAAATACCACAGTTGAAAGCATCAATTCTTCTGTACTCAGCTTTCTTTACAGTCCAACTCTCACATCCATACATGACTACTGGAAAAACCAAATCCTTGACTAGATGGACCTTTGTTGGCAAAGGAATGTCTCTACTTTTTAGTATGCTGTCAAGGTTGGTCATAACTTTCCTTCCAAGGAGTAAGCGTCTGTTAATTTCATGGCTGCAATCACCATCCACAGTGATTTTGAAGCCCCAGAAAATAAAGTCAGTTGCTGTTTCCACTGTTTCCCCATCTATTTCCCATGAAGTGATGGGACCAGGTGCCATGATCTTAGTTTTTTGAATGTCGAGCTTTAAGCCAACTTTTTCACTCTCCTCTTTCACTTTCTTCAAGAGGTTCTTTAGTTCTTCTTAATTTTCTGCCATAAGAGTGGTATCATCTGCATATCTGAGGTTATTGATATTTCTCCCAGAAATCTTGATTCCAGCCTGTGCTTCCTTCAGCGTAGCGTTTCTCATGATGTACTCTGCATACAAGTTAAATAAGCAGGGTGACAATATACAGCTTTGATATACTCCTTTTCTTATTTGGAACCAGTCTGTTGTTCCATGTCCAGTCCTAACTGTTGCTTCCTGACCTGTATACAGGTTTCTCAAGAGGCAGGTCAGGTGGTCTGGTATTCCCATCTCTTTCAGAATTTTCCCCAGTTTCTTGTGATCCACACAGTCAGAGGCTTTGGCATAGTCAATAAAGCAGAAATAGATGTTTTTCTGGAACTCTCTTGCTTTTTCAATGATCCAGCAGATGTTGGCAATTTGATCTCTGGTTCCTCTGCCTTTTCTAAAACCAGCTTGAACATCTGGAAGTTCACGGTTCATGTATTGCTGAAACCTGACTTGGAGAATTTTGAGCATCACTTTAGTAGCATGTGAGATGAGTGCAATTGTGCAGTAGCATTCTTTGGCATTGCCTTTCTTTGGGATTGGAATGAAAATTTACCTTTTCTAGTCCTGTGGCCACTGCTGAGTTTTCCAAATTTGCTGGCATATTGAGGGCAGCACTTTCACAGCATCATCTTTTAGGGTTTGAAACAGCTCAACTGGAATTCCATCATCTCCACTAGCTTTGTTCATAGTGATGCTTTCTAAGGCCCGACTGACTTCACATTCCAGGATGTCCAGCTCTAGGTGAGTGTGAGTGATCACACCTTCGTGATTATCTGGGGGATGAAGATCTTTTTGGTATAGTTCTTCTGTGTATTCTTGCCACCTCTTCTTAATATCTTCTGCTTCTGTTAGGTCCATACCATTTCTGTCTTTTATTGAGCCCATCTTTGCATGAAATATTCCCTTGGTATCTCTAATTTTCTTGAAGTGATCTCTAGTCTTTCCCATTCTATTGCTCTCCTCTATTTCTTTACATTGATCACTGAGGAAGGCTTTCTTATCTCTCCTTGCTATTCCTTGGAACTCTGCATTCAAATAGGTATATCATTCCTTTTCTCCTTTGCTTTTCACTTCTCTTCTTTTTACAGCTATTTGTAAGGCCAGGCATTTTGCTTTTTTGCATTTCTTTTTCTTGGGGATGGTCTTGATCCCTGTCTCCTGTGCAATGTCAAGAACCTTCATCCATAGTTCCTCAGGCACTCTGTCTATCACATCTAGTCCCTTAAATCTGTTTCTCACTTCCACTGTATAGTCATAAGGGATTTGATTTAGGTGATACCTGAATGGTCTATTGGTTTTCCCCCCTTACTTCAATGTGAGCCTGAATTTGGAAATAAGGATTTCATGATCTGAGCCACAGTCAGCTCCTGGTCTTGTTTTTGCTGACTGTATAGAGCTTTTCCATCTTTGGCTGCAAAGAATATAATCAACCTGATTTTGGTGTTGACCAGCTGGTGATGTCCATGTGTAGAGTCTTCTCTTGTGTTGTTGGAAGAGGGTGTTTGCTATGACCAGTGCAAACACCAGTGACCAGTGACTCTTGGCAGAACTCTGTTAGCCTTTGCCCTGCTTCATTCTGTACTCGATGGCCAAATTTGCCTGTTACTCCAGGTGTTTCTTGACTTCCTACTTTTGCATTCCAGTCCCATGTAATGAAAAACACAGCTTTTTTGGGTGTTTGTTCTAGAAGGTCTTATAGGTCTTCATAGAACCATGCTGCTAAGTTACTTCAGTCGTGTCTGACTCTGTGCAATCCTGTAGATGGCAGCCCATGAGGCTCCCCCGTCCCTGGGATTCTCCAGGCAAGAACACTGGAGTGAGTTGCCATTTCCTTCTCCAATGCATGAAAGTGAAAAGTGAAAGTGAAGTTACTCAGTCGTGTCTGACTCTTAGCGACCACATGGATTGCGGCCCACCAGGCTCCTCCATCCATGGGACTCTCCAGGCAAGAGTGCTGGAGTGGGGTGCCATTGCCTTCTCCATCATAGAACCATAGGTTTGATTAAAGCTGTATAAAAATAAAAGATTTATAAAGGCCTAACTACTGTTTGGAGGCTTATAAAGTTCTACATTATTGCATGTTGGAATTAATCATCAAATTGTACAGTGAAGGTGGTACTAGATAGAACATTTAACCAATCAATCTCATGCCTTTTCTGAGCCCGAAATTCTAAATTCTATGGTTGATTTTTAAACTGTAGTTTCTTATTGTAAATCTTGACCAAGGAAGATTCCTACTCACATCTTCCCAACCCCTTAAATATGAAAATTATTTAAAAATGTTATCCCTTACCTTGTACCATTTATTTAACATTACCATACACATGTCCCATTTTATTTGAAATGTTTTAAAGTTATTTTAAAATGTCAGCCAAATCATTGTCCTTTCTTTAATTTTATATTTGGAATAACAGAAGGAACGACTTGGCTTCCTATAATAAAGATTCGCCCTGTGTCATTTCAAGAGGCAATTCATTTGTGGGCTGGCTGTCATTATTCTGCAATTGTATATAGTACTTTCTGTATTTTGGGAGAGACTAGAGAACCCAAAATGACCTGGCAACATTCAGGGTGATTGTTGCCTCAATGAAGTTGTCTTTAATCCAGCAGCTGTCTCCTAAAATCTTTCTAGCTGCTTAACTTTTCAAGGTTTGATTCCATATCCCCAAATCTTATACTTTGGAAAGTTTCTGATAAACCTTTTTTCCCCCCCAAGGTATTGCATTATCTTTGCGAAATTGAATATTGATCCCTTTCACTCAGACAATTTTGAAGTCAAGGGCAATTCTGAGCCTTAGGTCCTGGTTTAAAGACACAGTATATAATTTTACATGTTGTCTTCATGGACAGTCTCCAGTGGATTTAGATTCTGTAATCAGTCATCTAGTTTGCAGTAAGCTGTGGAGACTGGTCATTTGTCATATATCATATGTAAATATAAATTCTCATGTACCAAAGAGTTTCTGAGAAGGCATATCAGAATGGGTTGAATCTTTAACTTTATTTAGTCATTAGAAATTCTTAGACTATGACTAACCTTCCAATTAACATCAGATATCTTTAGTTCCTTTTCAGGACTTAAATCTCCAAAATCAGAACAAAATGTGTTGTACTGGTTAAAGCTAAAGCTTAAAGGGTCTAGTGCTGCATTTTGCATTAATGCAGAATGCAGTGTGTTAAACTGGTAAGGTGAGGTGGGGTCAGGGAGCACTAAATTTTACATTGCAATTGTGGCTGAGTTGTGATGTTTTTCTAATGTTATACAACCCTGAAATTATTGGTAAGACCTAAGGGGAAAGGTACCTCTTGTACATATTGTAGAAAACCTACAGCATAGCCTACAAAGCAATTTTTCAGTCTGTATAAATAACTCTAATGGCAGCTATCTCACAGCTTCCAAGGTAGCTCATTACTGTGTCAGACAACCGAAGTTTCAGCAGGCTATTCTTATATTAAACCAAATTTTACTGTAGCTAGTTCTGTCCCCTAAGGCCACATAAGACAATCTATAATTTTCTATCCAAGTAATAGATTTGCAGGAATTGAAAGGCTGTAATTAATGTAGATAAGTGCAATTTATTTAAAATAGTTACTGCATTATGAATTAATTATGATAACCTATTAAAGAGTTTTTTAAAAGCTGGACAGAAAAATAGCTTGAAAACATCTTTGCAGCTTGTAGCTTGGTGGAGTTGCATCTTCTGTAAGCTCTAAAGGCAGTTCACATATTAAATTCATAGATAATATGAATGTTATATTTCTTTTGAGGAGTTAAATAACAAAATCTGGGTATAGCTGCCTATGTTAAACAAAGGTAATTTTTCTTTTACTTTTAATATACTTTCTTTATTACACTAAAAATTCATTGCTTTTAAAATCTTTCTCTTTCCCACTCTCCCTCCCTGCCTTCCCCTCTTATTTATCATTATTTTCTAAGTTAAAGTTCTGCTCTTGTTCCATTGATCTATATTTCTGTCTTTGTGCCAGTACCATACTGTCTTGATGACTGTGGCTTTGTAGTAGAGCCTGAAGTCAGGCAGGTTGATTCCTCCAGTTCCATTCTTCTTTTTCAAGATTGCTTTAGTTATTCGAGGTTTTTTGTATTTTCATACAAATTATGAAATTATTTGTTCTAGCTCTGTGAAAAATACCTTTGGTAGCTTGATAGGGATTGCATTGAATTTATAGACTGCTTTGGGTAGTATACTCATAAATCACAGCAGGATCCTCTATGACCCACCTCCCAGAATATTGGAAATAAAAGGGAAAAATAAACAAATGGGACCTAATTAAAGTTAAAAGCTTCTGCACAACAGAGGAAACTATAAGGAAGGTGAAAAGACAGCTTTCAGAATGGGAGAAAATAATAGCAAATAAAACAACTGACAAACAACTAATCTCAAAAATATACAAGCAACTCCTGCAGCTCAATTCCAGAAAAATAAACAACCCATTCAAAAAATGGGCCAAAGAACTAAATAGGCATTTCTCCAAAGAAGACATACAGATGGCTAACAAACACATGAAAAGATGCTCAACATCACTCATTATCAGAAATGCAAATCAAAACCACAGTGAGGTACCATTTCACACCAGCCAGAACGGCTGCGATCCGAAAATCTATAAGCAGTAAATTCTGGAGAAGGTGTGGAGAAAAGGGAACCCTCTTACACTGTTGGTGGGAATGCAAACTAGTACAGCCACTATGGAGAACAGTGTGGAGATTCTTTAAAAAACTGGAAATAGAACTGCCTTATGACCCAGCAATCCCACTGCTGGGCATACACACTGAGGAAACCAGAATTGAAAGAGACACATGTACCCCAATGCTCATCGCAGCACTGTTTCTAATAGCCAGGCCATGGAAGCAACCTAGATGTCCATCAGCAGACGAATGGATAAGAAAGCTGTGGTACATATACACAATGGTGTATTACTCAGCCATTAAAAGAATACATTTGAATCAGTTCTAATGAGGTGGATGAAACTGGAGTCTGTTATACAGAGTAAGGTAAGCCAGAAAGGAAAACACCAGTACAGTATACTAATGCATATATATGGAATTTAGAAAGATGGTAATGATAATCCTGTATGTGAGACAGCAAAAGAGACACAGATGTATAGAACAGTCTTTTGGACTCTGTGGGAGAGGGAGAGGGTGGGACGATTTGGGGGAATGGCACTGAAACATGTACAATATCATATAAGAAATGAATCGCCAGTCTAGGTTCAATACAGGATGCTTGGGGCTGATGCACTGGGATGACCCAGAGGGATGGTACAGGGAGAGAGGTGGGAGGGGGGTTCAGGATGGAGAACATGTGTACGCCCGTGGTGGATTCATGTTAATGTGTGGCAGAACCAATATTGTAATTAGCCTCCAATTAAAATAAATAAATTTAAATTTAAAAAACAAAACAAAAAAAGCTCTGCCCTTTTCCTTCTCTGTCTGACCTGCAAAATCCGAATCAGAAATTTTGCCTCTCCTGTTAGTTTACACTCTGAATTGATAAGTGAATGAATTAATTAATAAATGAGTCCCATGAAGGTCCAGAAGTCTAGCTTCATAGCAAGAGTTCCTTTACTTTTCTCTTTTTATTTTTGTCTCAGGATAGTTTGTCTTTTTACCCCAAATATGGTAACTTGGCAACTCATGTATGTGTCTTCCCTTTTAAGATCACCGACCTATTCTGAATATCCAGTAATGAGTCCCCAGTTGCCAGAGTCCCTGTAGTGGAAAACCAATTGTGGTAAAGGCTTTTGAGGTGGACACTCTCAGAATTTTGACTGCAATTTGTACTCACTGGACTCTAGGCACACCTGCCTGCAGTTGCAGAATCAGCTTGTATAGGTGATTTAAGTCACTGCTTGACCACCTGCTTCTAGTATGTACAGATTCTTCAGTGTGTTAAATGTTTAATCTTTGTGGTGCAAGTCGTGAATTTATAATGTATAAAAACTATTTGAATTCTGTGGTGATTCAGCCTCAAGACGTCTGAATGATTTTTGTTCTTATCAAACTTGAAAAATTAACATACAACAGACCATCATCTGCCTGCTACAGCAACCTGTGATCATTAGGCTTTTTGTGTGAAAAGGAGAATAAAATGTGAGATTTCTCACATAAAATGAAATCTCTTATAAACATTAAGACTTTTTCACATGTTTTCTTCCTGAATAAAAGTTCAGGCCCAAGAGTTGATATTAATACCGATTGAAAAATGTTTAATCTGTGTCTCTGTGTGGTAGCCAGTATTTTACTGATATGGTTATACAAAATATTTTGCTGTAACCTTATACAGTACATTACATGATGATCAAATTAAGATTTCCTTCTGGGGACACTGTCTCCCAAGACATTTTATGTACCCTGTCAAGACTTTTAAGCACTGACATTTCATATTTATCTGGAAGAGTGATACTTCCAATTCTGCTTACTCTTATATTTGAGAATTTATTGCAGCTCATGCAGAGCAGTTGATTGTCATCAAACATCTTGCAAAAGAATTGATGCGAAAGTTAGAGGGCAGGACACAGAGAAAGATGGATCAATGTGGCTCTGAAAGAGAGACTATGAAAATAACTCCTGTCAAAATTTTCGGCATCTTCTTTAATAAAGAAATTGCAACTGGTTAAATATGTATATATATTTTAGAACTCTTTTTATCACTCATGCAAAAAGAAATTCAGTCTTAAAATAAAGACAGACGTTAATAAATTCTAAGTCCAGAAACCAACGCCAAGCCATCTTTATCCATTAGTAGGTTAAATTATGATACTCTTTGAGCATCAAAGTCTCCAAGTAATACAAAATAACCCTCATGAAAATGGACTGTAGAAGAGGAAAATGATATTCACATCTAGATACCAGGACAAAGATAGGTCATAAACCAAGATGGTTTCTGAGCTCAAAGATCTACGTTCAGGATTAGTTGCTAACCTTTAAGTTTTTAATTGTATAGAAGATTTTTGCCATTTATTAACTCTATCAAGAATTAAGTGGCTCTTTCATCTGGATGCAATTTAAAACTGCTGAAAGTATTTCCATGTTGATAACCTGGCACAGGCATTCTTAAGATCAAGTGTTTATACTCTCAAATTATATCAATGTTTATTTGTGAGTACATCAAGGCTGAATAGGGGCTTCTGTGGTGGCTCAGAGGTTAAAGTGTCTGCCTCCAATGCGAGAGACCCGGGTTCAATCCCTGGGTCAGGAAGATCCCCTGGAGAAGGAAATGGTAACCCACTCCAGTATTCTTGCCTGGAGAATCCCATGGATGGAGAAGCCTGGTAGGCTACAGTCCATGGGGTTGCAAAGAGTCGGACATGACTGTGCGACTTCACTATTCAAGGCTGAACATTGAAACCTTGCTTATTTAACTTATATGCAGAGTACATCATGAGAAGTGCCAGGCTGGATGAAGCACAAGCTGGAATCAAGATTGCCAGGAGAAATATCAATAACCTCAGATATGCAGATGACACCACCCTTATGGCAGAAAGTGAAGAGGAACTAAAGAGTCTCTTGATGAAAGTGAAAGAACAGAGTGAAAAAGCTGTCTTAAAACTCAATATTCAAAAAATGAAGATCATGGCATCTGATGCCATCACTTCATGGTTAATAGATCAAGAAACAATGAAAACAGTGACAGACTATTTTCTTGAGCTCCAAAATCTGCAGATGGTGACTGTGGTCATGAAATGGAAAGAATGCTTGCTCCTTGAAAGAAAAGCTATGACAAATCTGGACAGTATATTAAAAAGCAGAGACATTTCTTTGCCTACAAAGGTCTATTAGTCAAAGCCATGGCTTTTCCAGTAGTCATGTATGGATGTGAGACCTGGGCCATAAAGAAAGCTGAACACTGAACAACTGATTCTTTTGAACTGTGGTATTAGAGAAGACTCTTGAGTCCCTTGGATTGCAAGGAGATCAATTCAGTCAATCTTAAAGGAAATCAGTCCTGAATATTCATTGGAAGGACTGATGCTGAAACTCTAATACTTTGGCCACCTGATGTGATGAGCTGACTCATTAGAATAGACCCTGATGCTGGGAAAGAGTGAAGGCAGGAGGAGAAGGGGATGACAGAAGATGAGGTGGTTGGATGGCATCATCAACTCGATAGATATGAGTTTGAGCAAGCCCCGGGAGTTGGTGATGGTCAAGGAAGCATGTCATGTTACAGTCCATGGGCTCAAAAATCAGATAAAACTGAATAACTGAACTAACCTTTAATTTTATTATAAGATAGATTTCCTTGGCATCCATTATGGACAATTTAAAATGTATAAAAAAAACCCCAGCTTCATCAATTATTAGTTCCTTGAACAATCTTGTTTCATCTACAACTCATTTTCTATTTGTCCTATTCTCTTTGGCCTCTCACTTGGCCAGTTGAATTATTTTGAAGGAAATTCTTTTAAGCAGTTTTTGCTTGTCTATTTGTTTGTAAAGAGTAAGTTGTGTTTTAAGTGAGACTATTATGAGCTTCACAAGTGGTGCAATGGTAAAGAACTTCCCTGTCAATGAAGGAGACTCAAGAGACTCATGTAAAATCCCTGGGTCAGGAATATCTCCTGGAGAAGTAAATGGCAACTCACTGCAGTACTCTTGTCTGGAAATTCCATGGACAGAGGAGCTGGGTGGGCGACAGTCCATGGAGTCTCAAAGAGTCGGACATGAGAGAGAATGCAAGCACACATTATATAAGTCTGATATTTATAGATTAAAAACAAACAAACATGTGTTTCTTAAAATAGTTTTAAAGTGATCAGCTCTAGTTTAACACCAGTCCCAGATTAAGGCAATAGTTGTCAAAAATGTCCTTTTTCAATCAATGAATAAACACATAAAAATTTAGCAGATGTAAGAAATTCTCCTCAGATCAAACATTGAGGCAAACTTCATCAACAGACTAATCAGAAGTCATAAATACTGGTGAGAGTTAACATATGAAGATGTGATCAATATAAGAACATTTAAAAAATATTCTTGAAATAGTGAATAAATAAATCTCTCCACTTAATTTTGAGAAAACGTAAAGAAATTACAGTTATGACACACATCATGTTCTATTGGCAGTAATCTTGTAGAGAAACAGTCTGGCCCCAGAAACAAGAGGGAATTAATGAGTCTAATGGGAATCAGGACCTTTTGAAGTCTCACCTTCAGTCTTTGGTTAATCTGCTGCTTGGAACCTACCTGTTCTTTAATTTTCTCTGGAAAACGCGTGATGCTGCTGCTACTTATATTTCCATGTACACTTAAAAGACAATGGGGTCTTACTCTATAAAAGTACTCTTGGTACTTTATAACTCACAAAGCACATTCATTTCATTTTCCAAGTAAGCCTGAATAAGTATGTTTCCCTCTGTGACTAAGGTAGCTGAGGCTGAGAAAGTATATAATTTACCAAAGGTCAATAAGGAGGAGGACTGCAGGGCCACTTCTTGAATTCCCCACCTTCCTACTCTGGTTCAGGGCTTAGGATAGCACACTGCTGCCGTTGCTACTGTGGGAAAGTGGTAGATAGGCTCTGTTTGCCATGGTTTCTACAGCAAAGCCATGGTTTTTACATCTGTCAGCCCCTCTACTGTTTCTGTTCAGTCCCAGAAGACCAACTTGTTACATTTTGAAAGGTCCAGTGTCAGCCACACATAGGAGCAGAATCACTCTACCAAAATGAGGAATTCTCCTCTAGAATGTACAAATAGGATCCTGGCAGGACAGCAACTAAAAAAGGAAAGGAGAAAAAGCCTTCAGAGCACAGGCATGTTTCAAAATGAAGGTGGCATCTAAGAAACACTTTGGAATTTGTTGGGACTTGAGCATGACTCCTCACTGAAGCATTTTATAGAAGAGAGTACCAGATTGCTCAGCCCTGACTATAGATAATTCAAGATTATAAAAGGCCATTACAGAAGCCTATATCTTCTTCCTTTACCGAAAAATAAAGTTTCCCTAAATTTTAATAAAAATATCCATGTCTATAGATAATGGCCAATTCTTGAGTAGGGGGTGAGGGTTGAATGCAACATAGCCATGTTTTCTTTTCTGTCACTCCTTTTCCATGTGCTCGGTTTAGCATTTATGTACGCAGACAAAACACAGTGTTTATGCAGACAGGTTTGAAATAAATGAGCAAGGCACACCTACGTTTGAGCGACAGCTTAGTATTAAAGAGAAAATACTGTATTCAAAGTCCTCTTCTAGCTCTGATTTTAGCCCCATTTCTGCTTTTACTGTGTGACTTGGGTTATTCAATTCAACTCATCCAATTTTCATAGTATCCAAACTATATTAGATACTAAAGGGGTAAAACTATGACTAGCCGCCATCAGATGGATCTTACAATTGCATAAGAAAATGAAGGCAATTTCAGAAATTACTGTAATAGAGGTGGATTAAGGTAAGTGCACTACAAGAGACACTGAGAGAGAGATGCAGTTCTAATGCAGATAATCTCACTTTGAATGGTTTTCCAGGAAAAGTTTTGTGGTAGGCAGAATTTTGGCTACATGAACCTTCTTATCCCCTGCCCCACCCCTGAGTTATGCTATGTGACTATGTTATATTATATGAACATAAGGGACTTCATAGATGTAATTAAGGCTGCTAATCAATTGGCATTAATTTGGGGAGATTATTTTGGGTTATTCTGATGGGCCTGCTGTAAACACATGTGCTCTTAAAAGTAGAGCTATCTCTGCACCATGAGGGCAGGAGAGGAAAAAATGTAGCAGAAGGGAAGGCAAATAGATTCAAAGTGTGACCCATCTTTGCTGGGGGTGGGTACATGAAAATCATGAAGCTGAGTGCCTTCTGGGAGCAAATATCAGCACCTCAAGGAAATAAATCTTACCAACACCCTGAACAAACTTGGAAGTGAATTCTTCCTCAAGGACTGCAGTGATAAATACGACACTGCCAACTCCTTGATGTTGGCTTAAGGAAACCTGGAACAGAGGATCCGGTTGATCTATCCAAGACTTTGGACCCATAGAACTGTGAAGTTAAATTTTTGCATGATTTTAAGTCTCTAAATATGTTGTAACTTTTTGTGGCAGAACAGAAAACTAATACTGGCTTCAAGGATATGGACTTTGATATATGGTTAGGACAACCAAAAAAAAAAAAAAAAAAAAAGAAGAGAGAGAGAAAGATTAAGAGGCAGCATCCCAGGCAGAGTGTGGAGGATAGGTAATAGCACAAAGGCAGGATAATTCAAGTGTGATACAAAATCAATTCAGTTTGTCTCATAAAACTGAATCTCACAGCTTCAGTTATCTCACCCATAAGTGAGTTATAAACAGTATTCTTTGGAGGCCTGGAAGGTCCAAGGAGGGCCTCAGATGAAACTGGGAGAGGGGGGCAACTATTCAAGGAAAGAATCTTGTTGATTTATTTGAGACCAATACACTTCTCACTCTTCTAATATCTTAACCATTAATGTTTCACCTTTATCCATTCTCTATACAGGACTCAACAAAGTGTCATTCGAAGAGAGGATTCGGCAGCTTAAAACTTTTAGAAACCGCTAAACTTGACAATTCCTTCCAGGTCAACAATCTACAACTATTTCTTGGACATGTTATGAGCATCAAATTAGACAACAGTGAAATGTTCTAGTTTCACATTACTGTCAGTTTTCCTACAGTGATGCACACTGAAATAAACCTGGCCCAGAGAATTACTGTCAGGACTGGCATTGTTGTTATAAATAAACGTGCTCTAGTAAAAGTATAAGGATTTCAATACACTAGAACTCCACCCCCCCACCTTCACCCCCGCTTTTTTTAAAATAGTTCATAATGTCTGTTCAGGGTCAAGGAGAAAAAAGATACTGTTCTATATAGTCATTCAGGACCCATATTGCCTGAAGCTTTGCTGTCTTCAGTGTGTGTGCGCGCATTCACTTAGTCATGTCCAACATTTTGAAACACCAGGTACTGTAGCCCACCAGGCTCCTCTTTTTATGGAATTTTCCAGGCAAGAATACTTAAGTGGGTTGCCATTTCCTACTCCAGGGGAACTTCTGACCCAGTAACGGAACCCATGTCTTCAATGGCAGGCTGGCTCTTTACCACTACACCACCTGGGAAGTCTACTGTCTTCGATATGTGACAACTAAGTCTTCTCAGGTTATCATTATTGTCAATCTAGCCAAAGGGAGAGGAAAAGAGCAGGGGGAAAAATTTGAGGGAACTTTTATGATTCAGGATAGGACGTAGTACCTATAATGTCTATTTTCATTTCATTAGAGAGCATATGACCTGATTACATGCCAGACTGGGACACGTAGTAGTACCAGTTGGAAAATGACAGGTGCTATGGAAGGTATGCAGTTAAATATTTAGACCAATGACTGTCTCTGCCTCAGGGTCATGTTCAAACATATGCCTCCAGGATAGGCCAAAAGTACTGTTTTTTATAATAGCAAAAATCTATGAGGTTGTTGAGTAGAGGGTGTGTATAGGTGGAAGGACAAGAGTGAGTTCAATGGTGGTAGCAGAGAGAAGAAAAGATAGAAGCAAGAGAAAGGTACTAGGATTTTTCTCACGTATTTTAGGAAACCTAAATTTTTCTGCTTGTGCTAAGATTTTGCGATATTTCACAATAACAGAGGAATGGTCAAGAATCCTAAATAAATTCCAGGGCCACAGGTGGGCACAGACCTCAAAAGAACTAGAAGCAGTACACCTACATGAGGCTTCATGAAACTGGAAAGAGCATCTGTATGGGAGCTTCAAGATGTACACACACTGCAAAGGCAATGAGATCTAAAAAGGGAGATCTTAAATTTTCACCATTACAAAAGAAGTGAAGGACAATAAAAGTTTGGAACTTGATGGCAAAGACAAAGAATTTTACAAAGGTCATATTTGGGTAAGAGAATTGCTATTTAATGTATTCTTTACTATACAATAAACTTGTTATTATGACTTTGTGCCAAGGGTGCTTTGAAGATATGTTTGACATGAAAATAAAGGATATGACTCTTTTTTATGATGCCTATGAAGTGAAGTGAAGTGAAGTCACTCAGTCATGTCTGACTCTTTGTGACTCCACGGACTATAGCTCACCAGGCTCCTCACTCCATGGGATTTTCCAGGCAAGAGTCCTGGAGTGGGTTGCCACTTCCTTCTCCAGGGGATATTCTTGATCCAGGGATCAAACCTGGGTCTCCCACATTGTAGGCAGACGCTTTACCATCTGAGCTACCAGGGAAGCCCTTACAACTACCAGTAAGAGATTCATGGAATATATCACACATCCTTCAAATGAAAGAGATAGTTATCACGAGATAAGAAACATAACCAGGTGTATAGTGGGTTACTGATGAGTGAAATGGAAGGGAACATGCAAATTGTGTTTTTAAAGACTTGAAAGCTCTTGTGTAGAAGAGGAACTACATTTGCTCTTTGGAATGCAAAAGGTAGAGCCACCAAGAAACAGTGGAAATTTAGAGGAATTGAGTAGGTTGTTTTACAAACAAACTTCCCTTGGTGCTTCAAAGATAGAGGGAAGCCTTAGGAGAAAACTTACACTCTTGTTAAGCAGAAGATTGCAGGCAAATTCCAGTTGACCATTTGGAAGGAATGCAGCAGAGAGGGGAGATGGATATTAGAGTACAGATAGTTATAAACGCTTTAAGCTTCCTTCAAATCTTAAAATTATCACTTCATGACAAAAATACAACAAAAACAAAATTCATGCAGGCCTTAAAAATAATGCAGATGTGCTGGGTCATATTTCTCTTTTATGGAACAAGTGTTTTGTTTTGTTTGATTTTCCTTTTTACTTTTTTAAAAGTTTGTGCAAAGATGATCCAATATAAATCAACCTACTTTAATGACATTAGACACTACAATCTGTTACTTAATCCTTACTTAAGAGAGAAAAAATATATTTTCTGTAGAGAGTAGAGATATTCCTACAGGCATTTACTTAGTTCTAAAACTCCTAAGAAATCGAGGTGAAGGAAGTTATTAATATACCTACTTTATAGACAGGATACAAAGCATAAAACTATTTGCTTAAGGCAAGACACCAAGTCAGTGGAGGAGAGAGAAAATATCTCACCTTTGACTCTGTTTTAGTGTTCTGAGTCCTCATAGCAGCTGAATCCTAAAAATGTGACTTTTATGTTGATTAGTGTTATTTTAAACTATGAGTTCAGAATTATTGGCCTGAAGCTTCAAACTAAAGAAAACAAAAATAAAGACAACTTTCACTGTCTGGGGAAAGAAAATTTTTAAAGAAAACAGAAATTGGAACTTCCCAACAACAAAAAAAGTCTTTGTCATATATAGAATATTGATTAAAGACATCATCTTTGCTTTGTTATTCTATAATACTAAACAGCTTTTTCAAAAAGTTTTTAACACACGTTTATTTCAGAAGTTCAGGGAGCTTGTGTAGCATTTTTATTTTTATGCAACTAGCTTTGCTTCTGCTGAGTTTTCAACTTCTGCTGCTGCTAACCTAGTTTAAAGCATCATCTATCCCCTGAACTATTGCAATACTTTCTTAAAGAAACAAGTCAAACCCTTCAATATTCAATCCATGAGTGGCTGCCTGGAGAAACATTCTAAATTATAGACTTGGATATGTGACTTTGTCCAAGAAGCTTGAATGCCCTCCTGCTAAATACGAAGCTCCTACTAAATACAAGGTAAGTACAAATTCATTAGCTTAACATTAAGCTCAACAAGTTGGTACCAAAATATCTTTAAAAAATCTTTTCTTTTTCCAGAATCATCATTGCTAATTTTGAATTAAATAGTATGCTGCTAATTTGTGCACATTAAAAAAAAAATCTTTTCTTCCAGTAATTTCTTATACCTTCTTATGCCTTCATAGTCCGGTTATATGAGAGCACTTAATACCCATTTTAAATAGTTATTTTAAATTTATTTTTTCTGAAAGCCCTATATTTTCACACTACAAGCTTCATATATGCTTCACCAATTTCTTCTCTATGCATCAGCCTTGATTTGAATCTAAAAGTCTTGTAAACCGTCCACGAACCATTGTAGCCACGAAATTGTCTTTCATCCTTTTATTTCCATTATATGTTATAATCAGTATCATAGAACATCTACTACTGATTATTTTGTTTTAGAATCATTTATACAAATGTCACTGACTCAATGGACATAAGTTTGAGCAAACTCCAAGAAACAGTGAAGGACAGGAAAGCCTGGCATACTGCAGTTCATGGGGTCAGAGAGCTGGACATGACTGAGCGACTGAACAGCAACAATGTAAGTATCTGTGGCTCTCCATCAATTAGTGTCCGGTCAAGAAAATGTAAAACACACCAAATATTTAACAGAAAAAATGTACATAATTATTTGGTTATTGATTATTAGAAGATTAAAAAGACAAAACAAAAAACATTGGGATAATAAAGAGCTATTTCTTTCTGGAGGAAGCAACCATTCTTAGAAATTAGGTTAAAGAAAGGGAAGGGGTAGATGTTTTTAAAACTCTACAAAGCCACAGTCATCAAGACAGTATGGTACTGGCACAAAGACAGACATATAGATCAATGGAACAAAATAGAAAGCCCAGAGATAAATCCACACACATATGGTCACCTTATCTTTGACAAAGGAGGCAAGAATATACAATGGAGTAAAGACAATCTCTTTAACAAGTGGTGCTGGGAAAACTGGTCAACCACTTGTAAAAGAATGAAACTAGATCACTTGCTAACACCGCACACAAAAATAAACTCAAAATGGATTAAAGATCTAAATGTAAGACCAGAAACTATAAAACTCCTAGAGGAGAACATAGGCAAAACACTCTCAGACATAAATCACAGCAGGATCCTCTATGATCCACCTCCCAGAATTCTGGAAATAAAAGCAAAAATAAACAAATGGGATCTAATTAAAATTAAAAGCTTCTGTACAACAAAGGAAACTCTAAGCAAGGTGAAAAGACAGCCTTCTGAATGGGAGAAAATAATAGCAAATGAAGCAACTGACAAACAACTTAGCTCAAAAATATACAAGCAACTTCTGCAGCTCAATTCCAGAAAAATAAACGACCCAATCAAAAAATGGGCCAAAGAACTAAATAGACATTTCTCCAAAGAAGACATACAGATGGCTAACAAACACATGAAAAGATGCTCAACATCACTCATTATTAGAGAAATGCAAATCAAAACCACAATGAGGTACCACTTCACACCAGTCAGAATGGCTGCGATCCAAAAATCTGCAAGCAATAAATGCTGGAGAGGGTGTGGAGAAAAGGGAACCCTCCTACACTGTTGGTGGGAATGCAAACTAGTACAGCCACTATGGAGAACAGTGTGGAGATTCCTTAAAAAATTGCAAATAGAACTACCTTATGACCCAGCAATCCCACTGCTGGGCATACACACTGAGGAAACCAGAATTGAAAGAGACACATGTACCCCAATGTTCATCGCAGCACTGTTTCTAATAGCCAGGACATGGAAACAACCTAGATGTCCATCAGCAAATGAATGGATAAGAAAGCTGTGGTACATATACACAATGGAGTATTACTCAGCCGTTAAAAAGAATTCATTTGAATCAGTTCTGATGAGATGGATGAAACTGGAGCCAATTATACAGAGTGAAGTAAGCCAGAAAGAAAAACACCAATACAGTATACTAACACATATATATGGAATTTAGGAAGATGGCAATGACGACCCTGTATGCAAGACAGGAAAAAAGACACAGATGTGTATACCGGACTTTTGGACTCAGAGGGAGAAGGAGAGGGTGGGATGATTTGGGAGAATGGGAATTCTAACATGTATACTGTCATGTAAGAATTGAATCGCCAGTCCATGTCTGATGCAGGGTGCAGCTTGCTTGGGGCTGGTGCATGGGGATGACCCAGAGAGATGTTGTGGGGAGGGAGGTGGGAGGGGGGTTCATGTTTGGGAACGCATGTAAGAATTAAAGATTTTAAAATTTAAAAAATAAAAAAAAATAAAATTAGAAAAAAAAAAACTAAACTGTGGTCCTAAATGAAAAAAAAAAAACCAGAAAAAACTCTACAACTTGAAGAAGGCTCTTCAGAGGTGGGGCTTAGCCCTCTTTTGAGAAGTTGCTGCTCAGCTGTGCTGGGACGTCAACATCTCAGAGGAGAGAATGTGAAGCTGGCACTCAAATTACTGGTTTTGTTTCTAAGGGAGCACAATAAGATCAATTCTGGAGTGAATAGAGAAAACTAGAAAGTGGCTATCAACTGCCACTGCCAGAATTAAACAGATGCTGCTGGCATGTGTGGACAGGAACAGAGAACAGCACGCTGTGGGACTCAGCTCCTCATTTTTCTCTAGCACTCCTCATTAGCAGATCTATCAGGGAGACATCTAGGCAAAGTAGAAACATGACTTGCACAGCCCAGTGAAAACATCACAAAGAAAGCATATAAGGGTGGGGTTGACACAGTAAGGCAGAGTATCATAAACCAATGCATGTCCACAAGACTTTGCATTCCCACAGGACCAAATCATGTCTGGCTATCCATATGTCCCCTGTTGAGCATATCATAGTACTTACCAAGTAGTAGAAAATCAATAAATATTTTATTTGAAATCTACATAAGTTCTTGATTATCTGAGAGTCACAGATATCTCAAACATAAAAATTTAAAAATGCAGTACCTTCTAGAACTAAAAGGTAGAATGATATAAAATAAATTATGTAAAGAGTTGAGAATTTTTAATGAAATTTTACACTTTCACTTTCTGTTATGCTATAGTCAGGAGATCATTGCAGATAAATACAATAGATCTTTCCTAGTGTTAAGGATACACTGGTTTTTCCAGGGGGAAAATATTAGAAGAGCATTCAACTGTGTTACTAGGCCTTTTTCTTGATACTGTCTGCCATCTTTTATAAGTATGAAAAAATTTCAGCTGTTCTGGGTATGGAAAAATAAAAGAGATGTCTCTGAAATGAAATAAAGATAATAATTCTGAGCAAATAAGAATCAGATATTTAGAAGGTGGGATTAAGTAGATAAAATATCTTAAGTACACCTTTCTGGGCTTCGCCAGTGGCTCAGTGGTAAAGAATCTGCCTGCAGGGCGGGAGTTGCAGTAGATATGGGTTGTATTCCTGGGTCAGGAAGACCCTCTGGAGGAAGGCATGGCAACCTACTCACCCGCTCCAGTATTCTTAGTTGGAGAATCCAATGGACAGAGTATCCTGGTGGGCTACCATCCATAGGGTCAGAAAGAGTCAGACATGAGTCAAGTGACTTAGCATGCATGCACATACATCTCTAGACATGACATTAATCTTATATCTCAGGAGCTAATCTGGGCTAATAAGACATTGTAGATAACATGGAATTGAGATAGGGAGTATCATCTAGAGAACAAGAGATCTAAGTAAATTAAACCTCCATAATTGTACCTTTTGATAAAAAATACTTCTCCATAATTAAGCAGAGCATGAGAGATATTTCCTATAAAGTATCATTTATTATGGCAAAGCATATGATATATTTGCCGTCTTAGGCATTCAGAAAAAAAGAAAGAGAAGAAAATAAAGTGAGAAAAAACTTGTGTATGTGCACATATGTATGGTAAATATTTGGTACTGAAGTATTGTGATTTCATACATTAATATTCCTAAATTCTTCAATAAGATCAAAACAGAAAACATCTTTATTTCTCTTTCTTGAACTTCCATGTACTTTACAAATGAATAATCAAACAAATCTCTACATAAAAAATTGGCTAGCAATAAAATAACTGAACATTTATGAAGCCTTTAATGCTAGTCATTTGAGGCAAGTCCTATATAAAATTATTTATTTTTCACAACATTCCCATGATGAAAGTACTATTATGTTATAAGGAAACTATCTGGTGCATAAAGATATTGTGTTAATAATTAATAAATAGACAAATCACTAAATTCCAATTTTACAGATGATATTCTAAGCTATGAAGGAAAAGTTGCTCCATGTTCTATTATTAAACATGTTCTCAGGATTTAGGTTCTGTTTAAACAAAAACAATTATCAGGTTCTGAGATGAAGGTTTGGTATGATTTAAATAGTTAATGTTTAAAATCATGTGTTCAATGTAGAAAGAAAGTTTTCCCTCTTTGAGATAATGTGTTGCAGAATAGTAGTAGCAATGGTCTTCACATTAAGAATGGCAGTATTATAAAGTATTCAGTATATTCAGTATAGAAAGACAACCAGTATAGTAAGAAAACCACTGCATCTTATTCCTCACTTGATTAAGGCAAGCCATGTCTATTTCCAAGAATGATTTTAGCTTATCCATGGTTTTTCCTGTGGTCATGTATGGATGTGAGAGTTGGACTGTGAAGAAGGCTGAGCGCTGAAGAATCCATGCTTTTGAACTGTGGTGTTGGAGAAGACTCTTGAGAGTCCCTTGGACTGCAAGGAGATCCAACCAGTCCATTCTGAAGGAGATCAACCCTGGGATTTCTTTGGAAGGAATGATGCTAAAGCTGAAACTCCAGTACTTTGGCCACCTCATGTGAAGAGTTGACTCATTGGAAAAGACTTTGATGCTGGGAGGGATTGGGGGCAGGAGGAGAAGGGGACGACAGAGGATGAGATGGCTGAATGACATCACGGACTCGATGAACTAGAACACTTTCTGAGTGAACTCTGGGAGTTGGTGATGGACAGGGAGGCCTGGCTTACTGCAATTCATGGGGTCGCAAAGAGTCAGACACGACTGAGCGACTGAACTGAACTGAACTGAACAGAAAACAGGAGGATGACAATAAAAAGCTTATTTTTCTCTCTGTGTGTTTTTTTTTTTTTTTTTACGAAAAGTTCAGTTTACTTTTTTTATTTTTTAAATTTTACTTTATTTTACTTTACAATACTGTATTGGTTTTGCCATACATCAACATGAATCCACCAAGGGTGTACATGTGTTCCCAATCCTGAACCCCCCTCCCACCTCCCTCCCCATACCATCCCTCTGGGTCATCCCAGTGCACCAGCTTCAAGCATCCTGTATCCTGTATCGAACCTAGACTGGCGATTCCTTTCTTATATGATATTATACATGTTTCAGTGCCATTCTCCCAAGTCGTCCCACCCTCTCCCTCTCCCACAGAGTCCAAAAGACTGTTCCATACATCTGTGTCTCTTTTGCTGTTTCACATACAGGGTTATCATTACCATCTTTCTAAATTCCAAATATATGCATTAGTATACTGTATTGGTGTTTTCCTTTCTGGCTTACCTCACTCTGTATAACAGACTCCAGTTTCATCCACCTCATTAGAACTGATTCAAATGTATTCTTTTTAATGGCTGAGTAATACTCCATTGTGTATATGTACCACAGCTTTCTTATCCATTCATTTTCTGATGGACATCTAGGTTGCTTCCATGTCCTGGCTATTAGAAACAGTGCTGTGATGAACATTGGGGTACACGTGTCTCTTTCAATTCTGGTTTCCTCGGTGTGTATGCCCAGAAGTGGGATTGCTGGGTCATAAAGCAGTTCTATTTCCAGTTTTTTAAGGAATCTCCACACTGTTCTCCATAGTGGCTGTGCTAGTTTGCATTCCCACCAACAGTGTAAGAGGGTTCCCTTTTCTCCACAGCCTCTCTAGCATTTATTGTTTGTAGACTGGCATGAAATGGTTCCTCATTGTGGTTTTGATTTGCATTTCTCTGATAATGAGTGATGTTGAGCATCTTTTCATGTGTTTGTTAGCCATCTGTATGTCTTCTTTGGAGAAATGTCTATTTAGCTCTTTGGCCCATTTTTTGAATGGGTTGTTTATTTTTCTGGAATTGAGCTGCAGGAGTTGCTTGCATATTTTTGAGATTAGTTGTTTGTCAGTTGCTTCATTTGCTATTGTTTTCTCCCATCCCAAAGGCACAATTTGTATGGAAATACAAAAAACCTCGAATAGCCAAAGCAATCTTGAGAAAGAAGACTGGTACTGGAGGAATCAACCTGCCTAACTTCAGGCTCGACTACAAAGCCACAGTCATCAAGACAGTATGGTACTGGCACAAAGACAGAAATATAGATCAATGGAACAAAATAGAAAGCCCAGAGATAAATCCACGCACCTATGGACACCTTATCTTTGACAAAGGAGGCAAGAATATACAACGGATTAAAGACAATCTCTTTAATGAGAGGTGCTGGGAAAACTGGTCAACCACTTGTAAAAGAATGAAACTAGAACACTTTCTAACACCATACATAAAAATAAACTCAAAATGTATTAACGATCTAAATGTAAGACCAGAAACTATAAAATTCCTAGAGGAGAACATAGGCAAAACACTCTCCGACATAGATCACAGCAGGATCCTCTATGACCCACCTCCCAGGATACTGGAAATAAAAGCAAAAATAAACAAATGGGATCTAATTAAAATTAAAAGCTTCTGCACAACAAAGGAATCTATGTGTTTTAATACATTAGATTAATCTCCTAAGTATGTTTTTAAAGTCACTTTTTCTGACCATTTATCTCTTTTCCCCTTCCTCAATCTATGATTCTAAGCTATGTATGTCAAACTCCTAACCATTCATACAGATCTTATTCAGAGCCCACCTCTTTCACGAAAAAGTTTGTTCTTGATTTTTTAGCTCCAATAGGTATATACTTCCTGTGAATGCTTATTGCCTTTCAACTCTGAGTTTTGGGGGGTGCATTTTGCCATCTTCTTCTATAATGAATAACTGGAATTGAAGCTCAATTAGTAGCTAATTCAGTTCCCGAATGGCTTAAACTATCTTCCAGAAAGAAAAGTAAATTATACATGGAGGAAGACAGCATCATTCAGAGCCTTATTAATTTTTAAAATTTTATCCACATTTTCTAGCACTCTATAAAAAATAATCAGCCATACAGAACTGACTGATAATCAAGAGAAAATAATAATAAGAAATGCATGAGAAATTTAGATTTTAAAATCAGAACTATACTTCAAAATTATTTATATGTTAAATAATGTTTACAAATTATTTCATAAATTAAAGAGCTAGTCATGAGAGTTGAGTAAAAATTATAAAAAAATGAATTATTCAGAAATTCTGTTGTATGCACTGATGTCGCTCAGTTGTGTCTGACTCTTTGCGACCCCATGGACACCAGGCTTCTCCGTCCATGGGATTCTCCAGGCAAGAATACTGGAGTGGGTTGCCATTTCCTTCTCCAGGGAACTTCCCGACCCAGGCATTGAACCCAGGTCTCCCACACTGTAGGCAGACGCTTTACCGTCTGAGCCACCAGGGAAGTCATTACTTAAAATATAATGATTTGGTGCTCCATGCATGGACATACTAATGTATTAGGCCCAGTCGATAAAAAGAATTTGGGATGTGGAAGATAGGATTGTAGAAATATCTGGACTAAAGCATGGAGAGACAAAGGAAATGATGCAAAATACAAAACAAATCCAAAGATAAATGAAATATGGGAAAGAGGTTCATATAAGATTGAAGATTAACAGAGGGAAAAAAGAGATACTAGGCCAGAGCCATGAATTTTTCAAAATTAATAAAAATTATATTAAGCTTAGCAGAATATATACAAAGAAAATCAAACTTAAGTATATCATAGCAAAACTTCTGAAAACTAAATACAAAAATAAAACCTTAAAGTAGCCAGAGACAAGAAAGTTGGAATCAAAAGAACTGCAGAATTTTATAAATGATTTTAAACAATAACAATGAAAATCAGAAATCAGTGGAATGACATATTTAATGGCTAAAAGAAAATACCTGTCAAACTACAATTATTTACCTGATGGAAAATCCTTTAAAAAATGAAGGTGATATCAAAGTATTTTTCAAGCAAGCAAGAATTCATCACCAAGAGACTACACTAAAGGAAATGGCAATAAGATTCATAAATCATTATGAAAATAATGGATTAGTCAATAAATGGTATAGTTTGTTATTCATATAAAATTTATGGGACTCTCTACTTCATACCACAGAAATAAATTTCAGATGATTAAAGACCTAATGTGAAAAAAAATCTTTAACTTTTTAGGAGAAATATGTGGCAGCATTTCTCTGCAACTGCATGACAGGGAAAGATGTCTCAAATACAGATCCTCAAAATAAGATAAATATGTTTATAATAATAGTAAACCTTTCTTTGAATAAAAATTCTCCATAAACAAATAAGGCTACAATAAATCATATACTGGAAGAAAATATGTATATTCTACACAACTGATAAAATTATTATTCAATGCATATCAATAATTTCTATAAAGCTATAGGAAAAAAAGAAAAACTTCTCAGTAGAAAAATCAAAAGAACACATAGAAAAGCAAAAGAAAAAAAAAAAAAGAAATCTGAGTTCACTAAAGCAAATAGACAAAAGAAAAAGAGAACTAAAAAATACCCAAGTTAATGAGAAATCAAGAAAATTTAGTTTAAAACAGTAAGGTGTGAAGGACTTCTGCTTCTACTCAAGATGGAATAATAAAGGTTGGGTTTACTTTCTCATGAAACAAGTGAAAAAAACAGACAAAGCACAAGATACTTCAGTGTAAAGACTGAATATAAGCCAATGAAGGACATTAAGTCTTTAGACATGGGTGCCACAGGAGCTACTTCTCGAGTGTATTGACTTGAGAAAGTTTCTAGGTCTTCTTGTAGTGATGAAAAACCTAGTAGAATGAAAGTGAAAGTGAAGTCACTCAGTCGTGTCCGACTCTTTGCCATCCCGTGGACTGTAGCCCACCAGGCTCCCCTGTCCATGGATTCTCCAGGCAAGAATACTGGAGTGGGTTGCTATTTCCTTCTCCAGGGGATCTTCCCAACCCAGGGATTGAACCCAGGTCTCCTGCATTGCAGGCAGATGCTTTAACCTCTGAGTAGTTGCCCTCAAAGATGTCCATTTCCTAATCCACTGAATCTGTGTGAATATATTAACTTACAAGCAAAGGATCTTTGTAGATGTTGATTAAATAAAGAACTTTAATATGGGGAGATAATCCTGGATTATCTGCATGAGCCAAATCTAATCACATGAGTCTTTTAAAATCAGAAAATTTCCCAGTTCAGTTCTGAGATAGAAGGAGATGTAACTA
This sequence comes from Capra hircus, assembly GCF_001704415.2. Lineage (NCBI taxonomy): Eukaryota > Metazoa > Chordata > Mammalia > Artiodactyla > Bovidae > Capra > Capra hircus. The sequence goes on from NC_030808.1 coordinate 75,362,212, forward strand.
TGGGAAAATGGCTAAAGAAATAGAGATGTAATATTGTTGGCTTTAAAGATGGAAGAACGGGACATAATCCAAGGAATTTGGGCATCCTCTACAAACTGGAAGTCAAGGAGAGGGTTCTCCCTGGAGCAACCTGAAAGGAACTCAGCCTTGCTGAGTCCTTGGCTTTAGCACAGTAACACTCATGTTGGACGTTTAACCTACAGAACTATAAGATCATAAATTTGTGTTGCTTTAAGTTACCAAGTTTGTGGATATTTGCTTTCGTAGCTTTATTTTTTTTTTAGCTAAGTTGCTTTGGTTTGTCCGACTCTTTGCTACCCTGTGGACTGTAGCCTGCCAGGCTCCTCTGTCCATAGGATTCTCCAGGCAAGAATACTGGAGTAGACTGCTGCACCCTCTTCCAGGGGATCTTCCTGACCCAGGGATTGAACTGGCTCTCATGTCACCTGCATTGGCAGGCAGGTTCTTTACCACTAGTGCCTCGGAAGCCCATAGTAGCAACAGGAAATCGATAAGCCAGAAGGAGCCTCTCAGACTTCCTGAGAGACTAGGAAAACCAAGGTAGCTAAACTTCCTAAATAGGAGAAAGCTGGACACATAAAGATTTACAGATCTCTGCAGAGAGTCCCCTTATGCATTCAGCTTAGAATTGATCTGTGTATGTATTTAAGAAAAATATCTGAGGTTGAGGAAACAGCCACAGGATTAAAGGAAATAATATCCAGTGTTCAACACAGCTGTGAATACTGCTATCTCTCACCAGCTAGAATGGGAAATCTACAGGACATTAGATAGAACACACAGATGGGTCTTACTTTAATGATGGGTAATTAATAGATAGAATGAGTGCTGCTCAGAGTGGTATAATATCACTTGAAGTTAGACAGTGATAAGTTAAAGATGTAAACTATAAATCCATAAGCAATACCTAATTTAAGAGATGCAGAATATATAAGAAAGTGGAGAGAAAATGGAATTATAAAGACATAATTAATTGATAAGAAGGTTGAAATGAGCAAATGGTAAAAAAAAGAGAGAGAGAGAGAGAGAGAGATGGGACAAAGAGAAAACAAGGATCAGTTTATTGATTTAAGTGTAATTATATAAATGAACACATTAAATGAAAATGGACTAAAAGCCTCAACTAAAAGGCAAAAACTGTCAGATTGGAAGAAAAAGCAGAACCCAACCATAAATAACCTACAAGAAGTATGCTAAGTTGCTTCAGTCGTGTCCAACTCTGTGCAACCCCATAGATGGCAGCCCACCAGGCTCCCCCATCCCTGGGGTTCTCCAGGCAAGAACACTGGAGTGGTATACTTCACATTTAAAGACACAAGCAAAAAGTTAGAAAAAGATATGCTGGCACTAATCAAGAGAAAGCTGGGATGGCTATATTAATATAAAACTGGATTATATATAAAAGTATATTACCAGGAATAGAAAATTATTCAATAATAATAAGTTAGCAAATTTATCAAGATAATAAATCTGAATATCATTAATAGAGCTTCCAGATAAAGGAAGCATCTGACAGAATTACAAGGAGAAACATACAAATCCACAGTTATAGTTAAAGATTTCAATACCCCTCTAAATAACTCACAAATACACAAGTAACAAATAATCATATAGAAGGTCAGAAAAAGTTCCTGAAACAACGTGACTAAAAATTTGGAACAAAATTTTAGCAAATCAAATACAAAAACAAATATAAGTTAAAACACATAACAACCAAAAATGCAGTTTGTTTAATATTTGAAAATGAATCTATGTTTAAAACCATACTTGTAGCTTAAATAATAAAACACTCTTGATATCTCAAAAAATGCAGAAAAAGTATTTAACTAATTCAACTGTCATTCCTGACAAAAGCATTCTATAATTTTGGAATAAAAGTATATAGCAAAGAGCTAACTTAACGGGTCTTCATTGCTCAGTTCAGTTCAGTTTCTCAGTCATGACTGACTCCTTGTAGCCCCATGAACTGCAGCATGCCAGGCCTCCCTGTCCAGCAACAACTCCCAGAGTCTACCAAAACTCATGTCCATTGAGTGTGATGCCATCCAACCATGTCATCCTTTTCTGTCTCCTTCTCCTCCTGCCCTCAATCTTTCCCAGCATCAGGGTCTTTTCAAATGAAGTCAGCTCTTCACATGAGGTGGCCAAAGTATTGGAGTTGCAGCTTCAACATCAGTCCTTCTAATGAACACCCAGGACTGATCTGCTTTAGGTAGGACTTGTTGGATTTCCTTTTAGTTCAAGGGACTCTCAAGAGTCTTCTCCAACACCACAGTTCAAAAGCATCAATTCTTCAGAGCTCAGCTTTCTTCACAGTCCAACTCTCACATCCATACATGACCACTGGAAAAACCATAGCCTTGACTAGATGGAACTTTGTTGAGAAAGTAATGTGCTTTTTAATATGTTGTCTGGGTTGGTCATAACTTTCCTTCCAAGGAGTAAGTGTCTTTTAATTTCATGGCTACAGTCACCATCTGCAGTGATTTTGGAGCCCAGAAAAATAAAGTTGGACACTGTTTCCACTGTTTCCCCACCTATTTGCCATGAAGTGATCAGAACAGATGCCATGATCTTTGTTTTCTGAATGTTGAGCTTTAAGCCAACTTTTTCACTCTCTTCTTTCACTTTTATCAAGAGACTCCTTAGTTCTTCTTTGCTTTCTGCCATAAGGGTGGTGTCATCTGCATATCTGAAGTTATTGGGCAATCTTGATTCCAGTCTGTGCTTCCTCCAGCCCAGCGTTTTTCATTATGTACTCTGCATAGAAGTTAAATAAGCAGGGTGACAATATACAGCCTCGACGTACTCCTTTTCCTATTTGGAACCAGTCTGTTGTTCCATGTCCAGTTCTAACTGTGGCTTCCTGACCTGCATATAGATTTCTCAAGAGGCAGGTATGGTTTTCTGGTATTCCCATCTCTTTCAGAATTTTCCACAGTTTCTTGTCATCCACACAGTCAAAGGCTTTGGCATAGTCAATAAAGCAGAAATAGATATTTTTCTGGAACTTTCCTCCTTTTTCAATGATCCAGTGGATGTTGGCAATTTGATCTCTGGTTCCTCTGCTTTTTCTAAAACCAACTTGAACATCTGGAAGTTCACGGTACACGTCTTGCTGAAGCCTGGCTTGGAGAATTTTGAGCCTTAATTTACTAGCATGTGAGATAAGTGCAATTATGCAGTCGTTTGAGCATTCTTTGTCATTGCCTTTCTTTGGGATTGGAATGAAAACTGAAGTTTTCCAGTCCTGTGGCCACTGCTGAGTTTTCCAAATTTGCTGGCATATTGAGTGCAGCACTTTCACAGCATCATCTTTCAGGATTTGAAATAGCTCAACTGGAATTCCATCACCTCCACTAGCTTTGTTCATAATGATGCTTTCTAAGGCCCACTTGACTTCACATTCCAGGATATCTGGCTCTAGGTGAGTGATCACACCATCATGATTATCTTGGTCATGAAGATCTTTTTTGTACAGTTCTGTGTATTCTTGCCACCTCTTCTCAATCTCTTCTGCTCCTGTTAAGTCCATACCATTTCTGTCCTTTATCGAGCCCATCTTTGCATGAAATGTTCCCTTGGTATCTCTAATTTTCTTGAAAAGATCTCTAGTCTTTCCCATTCTGTTGTTTTCCTCTATTATTTCTTTGCACTGATCACTGAAGAAGGCTTTCTTATCTCTTCTTGCTATTCTTTGGAACTCTGCATTCAGATGCTTATATCTTTCCTTTTCTCCTTTGCTTTTCACTTCTCTTCTTTTTGCAGCTATTTGTAAGGCCTCCTCAGACAGCCATTTTGCGTTTTTGCATTTCTTTTTCTTGGGGATGGTCTTGATCCCTGTCTCCTGTGCAATGTCACAAACCTCTGTCCATAGTTCATCAGGCACTCTGTCTATCAGATCTAGTCCCTTAAATCTATTTCTCACTTCCACTGTATAGTCATAAGGGATTTGATTCAGGTCATACCTGAATGGTGTATTGGTTTCCCACTTTTTTCAATTTAAGTCTGAATTTGTCAATAAGGAGTTCATGATCTGAGCCACAGTCAGTTCCTGGTCTTGTTTTTGCTGACTGTATAGAGCTTCTCCATCTTTGGCTGCAAAGAATATAATCAGTCTGATTTCGGTGTTGACCATCTGGTGATGTCCATGTGTAGAGTCTTCTCTTGTGTTGTTAGAAGAGAGTGTTTGCTATGACCAGTGTGTTCTCTTGGCAAAACTCTATTAGCCTTTGCCCTGCTTCATTCTGTACTCCAAGGGCAAATTTTCCTGTTACTCCAGGTGTTTCTGGCAACCCACTCCAATGTTCTTGCCTGGAGAATTCCAGGGATGGTGGAGCCAATGGGCTGTCATCTATGGGGTCACACAGAGTCGGACACGACTGAAGCATCTTAGCAACTGCAGCAGCATGTCTTCATAGAACCGTTCAACTTCAGCTTCTTTAGCATTACTAGTCAGTGTATAGACTTGGATTACCATGATATTGAATGGTTTGCCTTGGAAACGAACAGAGATCATTCTGTCGTTTGAGATTGCATCCAAGTACTGCATTTTTTATTCTTTTGTTGACTGTGGTGGCTACTCCATTTTTTTTTTTCTAAGGGATTCCTGCTCACAGAAGTAGATATAATGGTCATCTGAGTTAAATTCACCCATTCCAGTCCATCTTAGTTTACTGATTCCTAGAATGTCAACATTCCCTCTTGCCATCTCCTGTTTGAACACTTCCAATTTGCCTTGATTCATGGACCTAACATTCCAGGTTCCTATGCAATATTGCTCTTTACAGCATTGGACCTTGCTTCTATCACCAGCACATCCACAACTGGGTCTTGTTTGTGCTTTGGTTCCATTCCTTCACTCTTTCTGGAGTTATTTCTCCACTGATCTCCAGTAGTATATTGGGCACCTACTGACCTGGCGAGTTCATCTTTCAGTGTCCTATCTTTTTGCTTTTTCATACTGTTCATGGGGTTCTCAAGCCAAGAACACTGAAGTGGTTTGCCATTCCCTTCTCCAGTGGACCACATTCTATCAGACCTCTCCATTATAACCCATCTGTCTTGGGTGGCCCCATATGGCATGGCTCATAGTTTCACTGAATTAGACAAGCTGTGGTCCATGTGATCAGATTGGCTAGTTGTCTGTGATCATGGTTTCAGTCTGTCTGCCCTCTGATGCCTTCTCTCAGTGCCTACCGTCTTACCTTGGTTTCTCTTACCTTGGACATGGGGTATTTCTTCATGGCTGCTCCAGAAAATCGCAGCCACTGCTCCTTACCTTAGACACAGGGTAGCTCCTCTCAGTCGCTCCTGTACTGTGCAGCTGCCACTCCTTAAGTCTTGCATTTTGTAGTTTTTATGACTGGCACTTGACCAATTCTTGGAAATTGAAGCCTTGGAATGATCTAACTGATAAGAGTGTTTTGAATGTTTACAGCCTGGAAACATAATATACTAGCTAGTCTAAAAACCTTGTGCAAACAATGTGATTTATGTGAACACCTACTTTTCTTCTAGGGCAATCAGTCATGTGGTTATGTGCCTACACCACAGATCCCCAGTAAAACTTCAGAAACCTGGGCTCAGGCAAGTTTCTCTATTCAATGGCACTTCGTGTGTGTTATTACAACTCCTTGCTGGAGGAACCAAATGTGTCCTATAAAAGTTTACTGATAGTTTACTCATAAGCTCTGTCTGGTTTCATTCAGACTTTTCTCTTTGATGATTTTTCTATATCTGATGATTTTTCTGTGTGACCCCTAGAAGAAAAGCATGTGTTCACATAACTCATATTGTTTTCACAAAGTATCTAGACTAGCTAGTACACTGTGATAATTTGTAATAGTGAGTATAATGACTATCCAGTCAGTCACTGATCTTGGCAATTGTCTTGAGGACTCCTGATATAAAGGGTAAGTAATACAACCTGATAAAAACCTTATAGGTAACACTGGACCAAATGATGAAAAACTGAGCAATCTATCCCTAAGATCAGATACAAGACTCTTCATGTCAAAAGTGTAAAGGAAATTCTGGCTAGTGTAATAAGGCAGGAGAAACTAATTTAAAACAATTAGGTTGTAAAGGGCTTCCCTGATGGCTCAGCAGGTGAAGGATCCCCCTGCAATGCAGGAGACCTGGGTTCAATCCCTAGGTTGGGAAGATGCCCTGGAGAAGAGAACGGCTACCCACTCCAGTATTCTGACCTGGAGAATTTGATGGACTGTATAGTCCATGGGGTCTCAAAGAGTCAGACATGATTGAGTGACTTTCACTTTCTTTGTTTCTAGGTTGTAAAAGAAGTAAAAACTTTCTTAATTCACAGGCATGATTGTCTGTTTAGAACTCAATAGAATCTATCCCAAAATGCTATTAAAACTAGTGAGTTTTCAAAATTAGATATATATGAATATATATTCTTATATGAATGAGTATATATATTCCTATATATATATATGAATCGTTTTTCAAAATACTAGCAACAATTGAAAATTGAAATTGAAAAATTTCAATATAAATATAATATAAATATTATAAAACACTAAAAAATGAAATCTGATAAAGTAGGCAAAACCTGTACATGGAAAACTACAAACTAGTGCTGAGAAAAATTAAAGACCTAAATAAATGAAGAAATGAACAGCAGTCATAAGCTGAAATATTTACTACTATTTACTATTAAATATCAATTCCCCTAAAATTTACTTATAGATTAAATACATTCTCTATTAAGATGACAATAGTCTTTTTAAAAAGTTACATGTGAATTGACAAACTCTTTTTAAATGTATGAAGAAATGCAAGGGCGCTAGCATACTCCCCTAAAAAAAACCCTTGAGAAAGCATGAAATTGTACTATTATTTCCTCATTTTCATGCTTATTATTAAGTTATAATAGTAAATACAATTTTACATTGGTATAAAAATAGACTAATGGGACTACTAAACTAAAAAGAAAGCCCATAGAGAGAGAGACACCTTAATTTTCATAAAGGTGCAAAAGTAATTCAATGGGAAAAAAAGAATCTGCTCAACAATAGCGTTACAACTGCTAGGTGTCTATATTTAAGAAAAAAGAAACCTTGATCTACTTTTCAGATCATACAAAAACTAATCTAAAATGAATCACAGATCTAAATGTCAATTCTAAAAATGTAAAATAACTAGAAGAAAATATTTGAGAAAACTTGACAATTTTCTGCTAGAAAAGATAATTTTTAACCTGAGAAATGAGAAGCAAGATCCATAAAGGTGCAAACTAAAGAATTTGATTTCATCAAAATTAAAATCTCTTCCTCTCTGAAAGTCACTATTAAGTGAATGATAAAGCAAGTGAAAGACTGGGACAAAGTAATCTTCAAATCATGTAATTAATAAAGAACTTGTATTCAGAATATATAAGGAAACTTCAAAACTCTCATTCACTCCTGATTAGGTTGTAAAATGGTAAAACGGCTTTGGAAAATGAAGGTAAACAGACACCAACCATATTATTCAGCCATTTAACTTCTGGGAAATGAAATAGACAACTGAAATAAACTGCAAGTACGTACCTATACAAAGATATGTAAACGAAAGCTTATCACAAATTTAATATAATAATTCCAAACTCGAAACAACCCAAATGTCCATCAAAAGTTGAAGGCATAAACAAATTGTGGTCTCCCCATGCAATGGGATATCTTTCAACAATAAAAATAAATGAATTATTCAGATTACAACATGGGCGAATCTTCAAATAATCAAACAGTGAAAAAAGCTTGCCAACCCCTGCCTCAACTGCCACCAACCATGTGCAATGTTATTCCAGTTATTTAAAATCTTAGATATTTCTAACTAATTTTTTAGAATTTAGAATCTGTTTGTGGCATAAAACAAGTCAGAAGGTAAAGTGAAAGTGAAGTCGCTCAGTAGTGTCCGACTCTTGGCTCTTACCAGGCTCTTCTGTCCATGGGACTTTCCAGGCAATAGTACTGGAGTGGACTGCCATTTCCTTCTCCAGAGGATCTTCCCGACCCAGGGATGGAACCCAGGTCTCCCACAACGTAGACAGACGCTTTACTGTCTGAGCCACCAGGGAAGCCTAGGGACAAAGGTGAGGGGCAGGGAAATAAGGAGGAAGGGCTTACAAAGAAGCATAAGGAAATCTTTAAGAGACAGGAATATATGTATATATATATATTTGTCAAAATTTATCAAATTGCATCCTTTATTTTTTTTTAAGATTTAAAATGTTTTATTTTTAATTTTTTTTTTAATTTTAAAATCTTTAATTCTTACATGCGTTCCCAAACATGAACCCCCCTCCCACCTCCCTCCCCTTAACATCTCTCTGGGTCATCCCCATGCACCAGCTCCAAGCATGCTGTATCCTGCATCAGACATAGACTGGCGATTCAATTCTTACATGATAGTATACATGTTAGAATGTCATTCTCCCAAATCATCCCACCCTCTCCCTCTCCCTCTGAGTCCAAAAGTCCATTATACACATCTGTGTCTCTTTCCCTGTCTTGCATACAGGGTCGTCATTGCCATCTTCCTAAATTCCATATATATGTGTTAGTATACTGTATTGGTGTTTTTCTTTCTGGCTTACTTCACTCTGTATAATCGGCTCCAGTTTCATCCATCTCATCAGAACTGATTCAAATGAATTCTTTTTAATGGCTGAGTAATACTCCATTGTGTATATGTACCACAGCTTTCTTATCCATTCATCTGCTGATGGACATCTAGGTTGTTTCCATGTCCTAGCTATTATAAACAGTGCTGCGATGAACATTGGGGTACATGTGTCTCTTTCAATTCTGGTTTCCTCGGTGTGTATGCCCAGCAGTGGGGTGATCTCTCCATTTTCATTTCTAATTTTATTGATTTGATTTTTCTCTCTTTGCTTCTTGATGAGTCTGGCTAATGGTTTGTCAATTTTATTTATCCTTTCAAAGAACCAGGTTTTGGCTTTGTTGATTTTTGCTATGGTCTCTTTTGTTTCTTTTGCATTTATTTCTGCCCTAATTTTTAAGATTTCTTTCCTTCTACTAACTCTGGGGTTCTCCAACTCTTCCTTTTCTAGTTGCTTTAGTTGTAGAGTTAGGTTATTTATTTGACTTTTTTCTTGTTTCTTGAGGTATGCCTGTATTGCTATGAACTTTCCTCTTAGCACTGCTTTTATAGTGTCCCACAGGTTTTGGGTTGTTGTGTTTTCATTTTCATTAGTTTCTATGCATATTTTGATTTCTTTTTTGATTTCTTCTGTGATTTGTTGGTTATTCAGAAGTGTGTTGTTCAACCTCCATATGTTGGAATTTTTAGTAGTTTTTCTCCTGTAATTGAGATCTAATCTTAATGCATTATGGTCAGAAAAGATGCTTGGAATGATTTCGATTTTTTTGAATTTATCAAGTTTAGATTTATGGCCCAGGATGTGATCTATCCTGGAGAAGGTTCCATGAGCACTTGAAAAAAAGGTGAAATTCATTGTTTTGGGGTGAAATGTCCTATAGATATCAGTTAGGTCTAACTGATCTAATGTATCATTTAAAGTTTGCGTTTCTTTGTTAATTTTCTGTTTAGTTGATCTGTCCATAGGTGTGAGTGGGGTATTAAAGTCTCCCACTATTATTGTGTTATTGTTGATTTCCCCTTTCATACTTGTTATCATTTCTCTTACATATTGCGGTGCTCCTATATTGGGTGCATATATATTTATAATTGTTATATCTTCTTCTTGGATTGTTCCTTTGATCATTATGTAGTGGCCTTCTTTGTCTCTTTTCACAGCCTTTGTTTTAAAGTCTATTTTATCGGATATGAGTATTGCCACTCCTGCTTTCTTTTGGTCTCTGTTTGCGTGGAGTATCTTTTTCCAGCCCTTCACTTTCAGTCTGTATGTATCCCTTGTTTTGAGGTGGGTCTCTTGTAAGCAGCATATAGAGGGGTCTTGTTTTTGTATCCATTCGGCCAGTCTTTGTCTTTTGGTTGGGGCGTTCAACCCATTTACATTTAAGGTGATTATTGATAAGTATGATCCCGTTACCATTTACTTTATTGTTTTGGGTTCGGGTTTATACACCCTTTTCATGTTTCCTGTCTAGAGGATATCCTTTAGAATTTGTTGGAGAGCTGGTTTGGTGGTGCTGAATTCTCTCAGCTTTTGCTTGTCTGTAAAGCTTTTGATTTCTCCTTCGTATTTGAATGAGATCCTTGCTGGATACAGTAATCTGGGCTGTAGGTTATTTTCTTTCATCACTTTAAGTATGTCTTGCCATTCCCTCCTGGCCTGAAGAGTTTCTATTGAAAGATCAGCTGTTATCCTTATGGGAATCCCCTTGTGTGTTATTTGTTGTTTTTCCCTTGCTGCTTTTAATATTTGTTCTTTGTGTTTGATCTTTGTTAATTTGATTAATATGTGTCTTGGGGTGTTTCGCCTTGGGTTTATCCTATTTGGAACTCTCTGTGTTTCTTGGACTTGGGTGATTATTTCCTTCCCCATTTTAGGGAAGTTTTCAACTATTATCTCCTCAAGGATTTTCTCATGATCTTTCTTTCTGTCTTCTTCTTCTGGGACTCCTATAATTCGAATGTTGGAGCGTTTCATATTGTCCTGGAGGTCTCTGAGATTGTCCTCGTTTCTTTTAATTCGTTTTTCTTGTTTCCTCTCTGATTCATTTATTTCTACCATTCTATCTTCTATTTCACTAATCCTGTCTTCTGCCTCCGTTATTCTGCTATTTGTTGCCTCCAGAGTGTTTCTGATCTCGTTTATTGCGTTATTCATTATATTTTGACTCTTTTTTATTTCTTCTAGGTCCTTGTTAAACCTTTCTTGCATCTTCTCAATCCTTGTCTCTAGGCTATTTATCTGTGTTTCCATTTTGATTTCAAGATTTTGGATCATTTTCACTATCAATATTCGGAATTCCTTCTCCGGTAGATTCCCTACTTCTTCCTCTTTTGTTTGGTTTGGTGGGCAACTCTCCTGTTCCTTTATCTGCTGAGTATTCCTCTGTCTCTTCATCTTGGTTATATTGCTGCGTTTGGGGTGGCCTTTTTATATTCTGGTAATTTGTGGAGTTCTCTTTATTATGGAGCTTCCTCACTTTGGGTGGGGTTCTATCAGTGGCTTGTCAAGGTTTCCTGGTTAGGGAGGCTTGTGTTGGAGTTTTGGTGGGTGGAGCTGGGTTTCTTCTCTCTGGAGTGCAGTGGAGTGACCCGTAATGGGTTATGAGACATCAAAAGTTTTGGGATAATTTTGAGCTGCCTGTATATTGAAGCTCAGGGGAGTGTTCCTGTGTTGCTGGAGAATTTGCGTGGTATGTCTTGTTTTGGAACTTGTTGGCCCTTGGGTGGAGCTTGGTTTCGGTGTAGGTATGAAGGCATTTGATGAGCTCCTATTGCTTAATGTTCCCTGAATTCAAGAGTTCTCTAATGTTTTCAGGCTTTGGATTTAAGCTTCCTGCTTCTGGTTTTCAGTTTTATTTTTACAGTAGCCTCTAGACTTCTCCATCTATACAGCACCGATGATAAAACATCTAGGTTAAAGATGAAAAGTTTCTCCACATTGAGGGACACTCAGAGGGGTTCACTGAGTTACAAGGAGAAGAGAAGATGGAGGGGGTAGTTAGAGGTAACTGGAATGAGATGCGGTGAGATCAAGAGAGGAGAGAGCAAGCTAGTCAGTAGTCACTTCCTTATGTGCGCTCTATAGTCTGGACCACTCAGAGGTATTTACAGAGTTATACAGGGAAGAGGAGAGGGAGGAAGTAGACAGAGGTGACCAGGAGGATAAGAGAGAGGAATGAGTAGGAGAGAGACAAATCCTGCCAGTAACCAGTTCCTTAGGTGTTCTCTACTGTCTGGAACACACAGAGATTCACAGAGTTGGATAGAGAAGAGATGGGGGAGAAAAGAGACAGAGGCCACCTGGTGGAGAAAAAGGAGAGTCCAGAGGAGGAGAGAGTGGTCAAGCCAGTAATCTCGCTCTCAGGTAAACTTGGGTAGTGAAGTTTGGGTTTTTAAATGTACAAAATTGACAACAAAAACCTAAGAGCAAAGATTAAAAATCTAGAGCAGAGGTTGGATTTTCAAAGATACAATATTAAAGAAAAGCAGAAGGAGAAAGGAAGAAAGAAAAAAGATTATTAAAAAACAAACAAACAAACAAAAGAAAAAAAAAAAAAACACACCAACAACCATCCAAAGAGTATATATGGTGTTTGCCTTAAAAAAAAAAATAGTAATAATAGGTTATAGAAATAAAAATTAGAGGAGAAATAGAAGACTTAACAATTAAAAAAAAAGCTAGAATAAAAAAGAAAAAAAAACAAAAAAGCAAAAAGCAAAAAAAAAAAAAAGGAATGATTTTAAAAATATCAAAAATATATCTAGCCCTTCTCTGATGTTATGGGCCGTGTGGGCTCACTTCCAAGGTGGTTCCCTCTGTTTAACTTCTTCTGTTTGCTGGTTTTTTAGGCTCACTAGTTCAGTCACGCTGTGGGGAGGGAGGATGCTGCAAACAAACAGCACTGTCGTGTGCACACCGCATCTCAGCCCCACTTGACCTGTCCTTTCTCGCGGCGCACAAACTGCTCTGGCTCTACGATGCTCAGCCGGGAACCGTCTGGGGCCGGCCCTAGGCTGCGTGCACTTCCCCGGTCCAAGCCGCTCAGGTTCAGCGCTCAGGCAGCCCTCAGAGGCACAGATTCGGCTGGGACTGTGCTTTGTGCCCTTCCCAGGTCCGAGTAGCTCAGGAGTTTGGCGAGCACGATCGCCGAGGCTTGTCACCTTTTCCGCCGCTGCCGCTCAGCTCTCTGGGTGGACTGCTGGCGCACCCCGTGAGGCAGACTGTGACTGTCCAGCACCCCCAGAAGTCTTAGCAAAGGAGCCTGCTTGCAGTTAGGTAAGTAAAGTCTCTCCGGGTCTGCAATTGCCCCTTTCCAGTCCTTACGGCTCTGGCTGCCTGTCCCCGGCGGGGGATGGTCTGCAGCCGGCTTTTCCCGTTCCGTCCTTTGTTCTGTGCTCGGTCCTGGCGGTGTCTTATGTTCGAGTTTTTCGCGTGGTAGCTATCCCACAGTCTGGTTTGCTAGCCCAAGTTAGATCGTTCTGGTTGCGCGTGGGGCGTTCCTGCCGGATTCTTACAAAGCTCTGCAGCCCGCGCGCGCGTCCCTGCCCTGCCCCCACTTCCCAGTGGCGGATGCAGGCGTCTGTGCTGCTTTTCCGCTGGGGGAGTTACTGTTGGGCTTGTAATCTGTTGGTTTTAATTATTTATCTATTTTTCCTTCCTGTTATGTTGCCCTCTGTGTTTCCAAGGCTCGCCACAGACTCAGCAGGGAGAGTGTTTCCTGGTGTTTGGAAACCTCTCTTCTTAAAATTCCCTTCCCGGGACAGGCTTCCCTTCCCGGGACGGAGCTCCCTCCCCACCTCCTTTGTCTCCTTTTTTGTCTTTTATATTTTTCCCTACCTGTTTTTGAAGACAATGGTCTGCTTTTCTGGTTGCCTGATGTCCTCTGCCAGCCTACAGAAGTTGTTTTGTGGAGTTTGCTCGGCGTTGAAATGTTCTTTTGAGGAATTTGTGAGGGAGAAAGTGATCTTCCCGTCCTATTCCTCCGCCATCTTTCCCTCTCTCCAAATTGCATCCTTTAAATATATGCAGTACACTACAAGTCAACAATACTCAGTAAGTATGTTAAAAATGTAAAGCACAATATTGAGGGATCATTTTAAACCCCAAACAAGTATTGGTGGTATGTGGAGTAGTGGGAGTTCTCATATATTACAGGAGGAGTATAAATTGTTGCAGCAAATGTGGAGAGCAATCTGGCAAATTTCACTAAAGTTGCAAGTCATGTACAGCCTGGAGTCCATCAATTCCACTTCTAATGATATTCCCTGTCAAAATTTTTGTACATGTTCACAGGGAGATAAAATGTATAAAAACATTTAATTCCACATTGTAATAACAAATTTAAGATAAAATGCAACATTCAGAATAAACAATATATATAAACACAAGTTGTAAAACTCAAAAACACACATATGGGAATGATCTTCATAAAAAGAAGTTTTAAAGATTATCCTTAGGGAAAAATGAGTGAGAATGTGATTGGGGAAGATGGTATAGAACCTTCAATATTTATAAGTTCTTAATTCTTAAGTAAGTAAATTGGTACCTATTATATTATTCTCAAAGTGAAGAGGAACTAATGAGCCTTTGATGAAAGTGAAAGAGGAGAGGGGAAAAAAGCTTATTTATTTTTGACATATCTCTAACATATGTAGGAGCTAGTCTATTAATTTAAAGACATGAAAAATTTAGAATCAGAAAGACTTTGGAGTTTTCCCAATGTCACATAACTAGTGAATAGAAAATTCACCTAGGATCTAAACGTTCTTTCTTCTGGTCCTTCTGGTTTGTTTAAACCACTGTTTTAATTTGATTTTTAAAAACAGAAAATAAGAAATTACTTGTATATGAGATCACAGAAAGATGTTAATCTTTTGTTACCATAAGGCATTAAAGTGTCTACTTGGCAAAATATATGTAATAGAGATAAAAGGGCATTCATTAAACATACTCTGGTGCCTGGATATTGTAAGGAGAATGAAGCAGCTAAATCTATGAAAATCTGAACTGTCAGGAGCTTGTGGGAGCAGAAAGAAGTAATAAGGGACACATAGGTAAAAAAGATATTTGGTAAATAAAAATAAAATAAAAATGAGAAAATATATTTAAGCAAAGGACTTCCATGTCATTATGTGGAGAGATTTTTAATGACCAGGTAACAGAAAGATTCATGTAAAAAAACACTGCCTTTATGCTGATGCAAAAAATGAAGTAATTTCTTGAGTCCATACCTTAAAAGTTTTAGTGTTATTTGACAAAATGGACTAATATGTGGCCCTAACAAACTAAACCTATCAAGACATACATTTATTCATTCATACATGTGCAGAGATATTTGCTTGTCCATAACATTAATTAAAATAAGACAAAAAGCTGTAACATAGAACACATATATTATATAGCTAAGCATTATCTTTGGTTGAACAAATTAAGATTTTCACACAAATGTTATCATGGGAGAGAATGTCCTACTTGATAATTTATGTTAAACTTTAGTTAAATCTCAATCGAATATATTAGGACCATAATCAGAGGAAAGTGTTCTGTAATGCTGACTAAACCATTACTAGTCTATTTATTCCTTCTCTATGCAATAATGATTTATTCAACATGCATTCCTTATCAGTAAATGTATACCAGCATAGGTAGGTGGCAGGTACTACCCAAATGTTGGTGATATAGAGATATCTGTGCACTTAATGACAAATGTTGGGCTTCCCTGGTGGCTCAGATGGTAAAGAGTCATCCTCCAGTGCAGGAGACATGAGATGCAGATATGATCCCTGGGTTGGGAAGATCCCTGGAGGAGGGCACAGCAACTCACTCTAGTATTCTTGCCTGGAGAATCCTCATGGACAGAGGAGCCTGGAGGGCTACAATCCATGGTGTCACAAGGTCAGACACAACTGAGTGACTAAGCACAATGACAAATATTAAAAGACTTATCAAAATACACTCTTATGAAGACTATGACAGGAGTATTTTTAAATTGCTTCTGAGAAAGGAGAGAAACACAGGCCAGACAAGTCAGCAAAAGTTTCAAAGATGTCATTATAAATAAATGGAATAATATCTGGAAAAGTATCTTCTTAACATTAAAGACTTATACTGTTTAAGAAATTATTATTATAAATTCTTCCATCTCAGTTCTCAATAAAGAGGACATTTCACAGCATGATAGAACTTTGGAGACGTAAGCATTCAAATATTTTATGGACTGCCAAGGCTTACTATCTTCATAAACATTTCTTTTTTTTTTTTCAGAAAGGAAAAAAAAAATCTACTTATAAGTAAACATCTCACACATAAGTGAAAATAAGTGCAGTTAACAATTTACCAGGGGCAATTTTTGCACAATTCATTGCAAGACCAGCATATCATTTTTTTTGAAATATTATCAGTAGGTAAAATAATGGCCTCATAAATATGTCCACATTCTAATCCCAGTAACCTATGAATATGACAGGTTACATAATTAAATTAGCAGATGGAATTTTTAAATGAGTTGCTTGAGGTGTATGCAGGGTACTTAATGAGAAACCCTGGGCTGGATGAAGCACAAGCTGGAATCAAGATTGCTGGGAGAAATATTAATAACCTCAGATATGCAGATGACACCACCCTTATGGCAGAAAGTGAAGAGGAACTAAAAAGCCTCTTGATGAAAGTCAAAGAGGAGAGTGAAAAAAGTTGGCTTAAAGCTCAACATTCAGAAAACTAAGATCATGGCATCTGGTCCCATCACTTCATGGGAAATAGATGGGGAAACAGTGGAAACAGTGGCAGACTTTATTTTTGGGGCTCCAAAATCACTGCAGGGGTGACTGCAGCAATGAAATTAAAAGACACTTACTCCTTGGAAGGAAAGTTATGACCAGCCTAGACAACATATTAAAAAGCAGAAACATTACTTTGCCAACAAAGGTCTGTCTAGTCAAGGCTATGGTTTTTCCAGTAGTCATGTATGGATGTGGGCTGGACTATCAAGAAAGCTGAGCACCGAAGAATTGATGCTTTTGAACTGTGGTGTTGGAGAAGACTCTTGAGAGTCCCTTGGACTTCAAGGGTATCCAACAAGTCCATCCTAAAGGAGATCAGTCCTGAATATTCATTGGAAAGACTGATGCTGAAGCAGAAACTCCAATATTTTGGCTACCTAATGTGAAGAACTGACTCATTGGAAAGGACCCTGATGCTGGCAAAGATTGAAGGAGGGAAGAGAAGGGGACAACAGAGGATGAGATGGTCGGATGACATCACCGACTCAATGGACAAGAGTTTGGGTGAGCTTCAGGAGTTAATGATGGATAGGGAGGCCTGGTGTGCTGCAGTCATGGGGTTGCATAGTCAGACAAGACTGAGTGAGTGAACTGGACTGAACTGAGATGTAGAGCTTATTGTTTGTTATCTATCTAGGTGGGACCATTAAAATCACTTGGGACCTTAAACGTGGGAGAGGGAGACAGAAATATTAGAGTCAGAATGTTACAATACAGTGTGAAAAAGATTTGAAGTGCCATTTCTGGCTTTGAAGATGGAGGCAGGGTACACAAGGCAAAGAATACAGTCACTTCTAGAACTAGAAAAGGCAAAGAAGTGAATTCTCCTCTGGAGCCTTCAGAAAGTAAGTAGCTCTGCCTGATTTTAGCTCAGTGAGACTGAATTTTGACATCTGACTTCTGAACTGTTAAGATAATAAATTTGTGTTGTTTTTTGCTTTAAAATTTATTGCTGTTTGTTACAACAGGAATAGGAAACTATTACAGTGAACACATTTCATCCTCAAAAATACAAGTTCCATGATCCTTTATTGAAAACCTCAGCCACCTCTGTTATAGTTTTCTATTCCTGCAATTTACTGCAACTGTGGTGGCTTAAAACAACACCCATTCATTATGGCAGGTTTTGTAGCTCAGACATATGGGCAGGCTCCACTGGGTTCTATGGTCAGGATCACACATGGCCAAAATTAAGGGTTGGTCAACCTGGGTCCTTATCTGGAAATTCTGAGAAATAATCTGTGGTGCAGTGGTTTAGACACTAAGTCACGTCCAACTCTCTGGAACCCCATGAACTGTAGCCTGCCAGGCTCCTCTGTCCATGGAATTTTCCAGGCAGTAGTATGGAGTGGGTTGCTATTTCCTTCTCCAGGGGATCTTCCTGATCCAACCCAGAGATTGAATTCAGGTCTTATGCATTTCAGGTGGTCTCCTGTGCTGCAGGAAGATTCTTCTCCAAGTGAGCTACATTTCAGCTTCTCAGTAGACATAGTTCTTCCTTGCAGCAATAGACTGGGGGATCCATTTCCTTGTTGGCTATCACCTTGGGGCCTCTCTCAGCAACTTCACATATGGCCCACTTCAGTCTAGCAATGGCACTTCAAATCCTTTTCATGTTTCAAATCTCTCTCACTTCCCCTTCTGTCATCAGCTGGAGAAAGTAATGCCTCCTGTGATTAAGTCAGATCCATTTGGATAATCTCCCTCTTTTACAGTCACATAATATAATCATGGGAGTGATATCACACCATATTCATGGGTTTTGGGAGATCATAGTGGGACATAAGGGCTTCCCTGTGGCTCAGATGGTAAAGAGTCTCCCTGCAATGCAGAAGACACAGGTTTGATTCCTGGGTCGGGGAGATCCCCTGGAGAAGGAAATGGCAACCCACTCCAGTATTCTTGCCTAGAGAATCCCAGGGACAGAGAAGCCTGGCACGGTACAGTCCTTGGGATCACAAGAGTCAGACACAAACTTAGTGACTAAACCTCCACAGTGGGACATATTTGGGGGCTCATTTTAGAAATTTTGCCTACTACAACTATTCAATTGCTTCTTTACTTTTCCATATATTTAAATGATTGATGGATTTACTTATGTGGCTTGCTTATACACTGCCCTGTCTTCTGATGTATTTTTTTTTTTAAGGAGACATGTTTTCAATTAAACAGGAAACTCCTAAGCACAAGAATAACATGCTGTATTCTTTCATTAACTGGTATTGTTAGAGCTAAGGATACAGAAATAAATAGGTTGTCAAGAAAGAGTATAATAGAATAATATTAGGAAGAATTGGAGAAGTTCAGACAAATTTGAAGAATACAAAAAACCTATTGATACAGATATAGCGCTTATATGATCTAAAGGCAAAGTGATTATGGAGTAAGAATCTTTACTCTTTAATCAAGTTTAGTTATCTCTGAATGCATCAAAAGTATATTAAAAAAAAGTATATTCAATGAACACTAACTATGTGCTAAAATGGAAGAAAAAAATACTATTAGCATATTATCAAGAGTTTTCTGAGAGTCAAATGAAATTACCTAAGCCAAAATACTTATAATAAAGTATTAAATTCTATTCAAATGAATTATTAAAATTATTTGTGTTCAGTTCAATTGGTTAGTCATGTCCGACTCTTTGCGACCCCATGAACCTCAGTATGCCAGGCCTGCCTGTCCATCACCAACTCCCAGAGTCTACCCAAACCCATGTCCATCGAGTAGGTGATGCCATCCAACCATCTCATCCTCCATCGTCCCCTTCTTCTCCTGCCCTCAATCTTTCCCAGCATCAGAGTCTTTTCAAATGAATCAGCTCTTTGCATCAGGTGGCCAAAGTATTGGAGTTTCAGCTTCAACATCAGTCTTTCCAATGAACACCCAGGGCTAATATCCTTTAGGATGGACTAGTTGGATCTCCTTGCAGTCCAAGGGACTCTCAAGAGTCTTCTCCAACACCACAGTTCAAAAGCATCAATTCTTTGGTGCTCATCTTTCTTTATAGTTCAAGTCTCACATCCATATATGACCACTGGAAAAGCCATAGCCTTGACTAGACAGACCTTTGTTGGCAAAGTAATATCTCTGCTTTTTAATATGCTGTCTAGGCTGGTCATAACTTTCCTTCCAAGGAGTAAGCGTCTTTTAATTTCATGACTGCAATCACCATCTGCAGCAATCTTGGAGCCCAGAAAAATAGTCTGCCACTGTTTCCACTGTTTCCCCATCTATTTCGCATGAAGTGATGGGACCAGATGCCATGATCTACGTTTTCTGAATGTTGAGCTTTAAGCCAACTTTTTCACTTTTCTCTTTCACCTTCATTAAGAGGCTCTTTAGTTCTTCACTTTCTGCCATAAGGGTGGTGTCACCTGCATATCTGAGGTTATTGATATTTCTCCCAGTAATCTTGATTCCAGCTTGTGCTTCCTCGAGTCCAACATTTCTTATGATGTACTCTGCATAGAAGTTAAATAAGCAGGGTGACAATATACTGCCTTGACATACTCCTTTTCCCATTTGGAACCAATTCAAACATGAATTATTAAAATTATCTGTGTAGGTTCTTATATGCGGTTTCTATACCTACATCATCCAGTAGAGAGCAAATCATGTAACAGATGCTCAAAAGACTGACCACTGCCATCAATAAGTAAATACATGCATTATATTGCATTTCTTTATAACCATAACATTTTTCTCTAGAAAATCAAAGTAATTCCTGTTTATCACTTCTTCCTTCATCCATATTCTTCCTTGTTTGCCTGTTGGCTATACAGGACTTTAGTTTTACATTTGTTTTACATTTGCCTAGAAGTGTCCTGCTGCAAAAAGCCTTCCTAATAGGTGAGATGATTCAAGGCCAGACAAGGGTAGCAGATGTTACAACACTGATGTGATGTGGCTGAGCTTGCAACAATCTGCTGGAGAAATTCCCTGTACTAGCTACTCTTTCATCTCCTGAATTGCCAGGCTGATTCTTTACCACTGTGCCACCTTGGAAGATTACAGAGAACCTCAGAAGCTACCCCAAACCTACTGTCCAACAAGCTTATTAATGAAGTGCTGGAGAGTTAGCTAGAGGCAGTGGGGCTCGCCAACTTTATATGCATAAAAATTATCTAGGATTACCTATTAAAAATACATACTCCAAGTACACCCTGAGAAATTCTGGTTTAGAAGGTCTAGGGGAAAGGGAAGTATGAAACCTAGAAACCTGTATCTTTTAATAAATTATCCATGAAATTCTGAAATAGAATAGCTAATCAAAACATTTATATTATTTTTCTTAACTCATATGAAGAACAACATTTGCCTCCCCCCCGCCAAAAAACACCACTTAAGTCATGTCTTTTCACAATAGTCTGCATGTGAATTTTAACAATTCCAACATCTTACTTACTGTGTGATCTTGAATAAGTTATTAAAACTTACTGTCTCAGAAATTTCATCTGTAAAATGATCATCATTGTAAATAATGCAAGTGTGGTAGGGATTAATGTTTTAGCTATTCTAGTTGTTTTTGTCATTGTAATCACTATTATTATCCTCCCTGAAGTGCTTACAATGGTGTCTCTAAATTACCAGGGCCCAAGGGCACAACTTACTAGTATTGAACATCTCTAAACCAAATGATTAGAAAACTCTTGCTGGATCCCTATGGTATACTCATACTAACAAAGCCCCTTTTCATATTTTAATAATAAGCAGCATTAAAACGTAAAGGACAATGCCATTGTGCAAGAAGAAATTAAACTGAAGCTATGTGATGGGACAATAACATCTGCTGAGCAATAGTAATCATTGTTGACAGCACAAAAATGATCCTGGGGCCATGCTGTGGGGGTGGGTTCATGGACTAAGAAATTTCAACAAAACTGGAATAATAGGATTCTATATCATTGTTTTTCACATCTCTTATTCAGAAGTAGGGTCAAGAAAAGAAAGAGAATGTCCAAGTCTCTCATATCTACAACATTTACTAGTCCCCCTGCCAATATACTTATTGGTAAGATGCAGTGGTAAAGAATCTGCCTGTCTGTGCAGGAGACGCAAGAGATGCAGGTTCAGTCCCCAGGTTTGGAAGATTCCCTGGAGAAGGAAATGGCAATCCACTCCAGTATTTTTGCCTGGGAAACCTCACGGACGACAGGAGCCTGGCAGGCCATAGCCCATGAGGTTGCAGAGCTGGACGTGACTGATCACACACAAGATGCTCTGTATGCTAGATTCTTCTCATATATTAGGCTGTTTTGAGGAAGAAAGTGAAAATCATACACAAATAAATTCTTAAAATGGGATTGTTATTCAGACAGACAGTCAGAAGAAATGATACAACATTTGAATTACTAGCTCTTAGAAGTGGGGTCTTCACAAAGCTCCTGCCCCTTTCCTAGCAGGAGGGGGATTTCCAGTGATACAGATTCAGGATGGTAGCTTGCCTCTCCCCTGGAAGAACACAGTTAATTTCTGATCTTTCTCTACAGCTATACTGGGTCTTCTTCCGGTCCTAAGAGAAAGAGATCTTGCTCCCTTTCCTCAACGGTTTATAGCTTTGGTCCTATAGGCAAGAAAGGGCAAAGGATCCTGGCACTATCCTGCCTTGTGTATAGAACCGTGGCTTCTCTGCTCAAGCCTGGACACAAGGAGGGTTTCTATGGTCTTCTGCTATGCCCTCAATCCTTCCCATGTGCATCTGTTGAGATTCGTGGAGAAGAACCTGCTAATTGGTGATAATTTCCACTCTATCTGTGGCTCCCGGCAGTATTATCTTCGTTCTAGACCATACGCTACTTGACTTCCATCAACTTACAGAAAACCTGATCTGAATTCTTCCTAGTTTTTGTGACACTCTATCTGCCCCAGGTAAACAAGTGCTTATATCCCATCTGACCAGCATGACCAAACTTAGGCAGGTTTTCTGTTAACTCTAGGTCCCTGACCTTGCATTTCTTATAGTGTTTACTTTAGAAAACTTTTAACTATAAACTATTCCATCCCTTTGAGATACAAATCTTTTAAAAAGCCTCTTGCCAATTTTACAATACAGGAATGTCTTTCTCAAGGAAATCAGAGTGCTCCTTCTGAAATGTATTCATCTTGAAAGATAGTGTCCTTGTTCCCCAATCTCTGTGGAAGAGTAGGAATTAGCCTATCTTCAGTGGATGTTTTGGCCCAAGTTGCAAAATTACTTTCTGTCATAAAACTATGTCAAGTTTATTTTTCCTTTGTGAAAGTGTTAGTCACTCAGTAGTGTCTAACTCTGCAACCCCATGGATTAGCATACATGAGATTCTTCACTGTCCATGGGATTCTCCAGGCAAAAATACTGGAGTGGGTAGCTACCCCCTTCTCCAGGGGAATTTCCTGAATCAGGGATCTCCCATATTGCAGTAAGATTCTTTACCTTCTGAACCACCAGATAATGTCAGCTAGCAAATACAGATAGCCCATGACTGCTCTCATCACCCTCACTAATTTTCTACTAGCTCACTCCAGGACTTAAAAACTTTCTTGCCCTTTGCTTCTATGGAGTTGAGCTCTGGACTCTCTCTCCTATTGGAATAGCCTTGATTAAAATCTTTATTGCTTGTTTAACTTTGACTAGTGCATGCTTTCTTTGGCATATCTCTCCTTTGAGAATCCTTTTTTCCATTAGATTTTGTGCTAGTTTAATTACCCTAAGATTTTTGATACATGCAAGAAAAGTTGCTATCTGAATTTTTTATGGCTTTAATGATAAAAGTTACACTCTTCCCAGCTTGCTACTCCTTAAATAAAAACCAGAGGACTTTATGCTTTCATTATATTCTTTGGTGAATTCAATTGAATGTAAAGGCACATTGCCAGAATGGAGACAGTACATTTGAATGTTAGAACACATAGCATTCATAAATAATAAATAGTCTGAGGATGCACCCCCAATTATCAATAAGGAAGTGAAATCAAAAGTATTAGAATCACTGTAAAATATATTAGAGAAGATTTAATAAGCCACACCTTGGGAAATTATCAACAAAGCTCTTTTCTTTGTTGTATTATAAAAACATTATCATTACACTTCCATGATAAAAAATTGAAAAACTAGACCAAAAAAAAAATTATTTCAGACATCATACAAGAAGAAGTACAAAACAATGTAATCACAAAAAGGAAGAAAAATAAACAATTTAGCCTCACAAATGCTCTGGGTTTCTGAGAATTTAAAAGAACCCAGTGTAGCAAAGAGGAATTCAGTGCTAGCAATTGGATCTGAGACAAGGAAAGAGACTAAAGTTCAGGAAAAATGAAAGTAAGCTCAAATGAAAATGCAATTAAAAAAAGAAAATAAAAAATAACATAAACAATGAAAATGATTGGGAAAATAGTGGAAATGGAAGACAGAGAAAAGCAATAATTTTCATATTATTGAAATTTTTGATGAAGAAAACTCAAACAAGGGACCAACTTCAAAATTTTTAAAGTTCTAAATCTTTAAAACCCCTATGCCAACCAGAAATAGAAAAAGATGTGAATCTGCATATGGAAAAAATTCTCAAATTACCTGGAAAAATTAACCCAGAATAATTAGCTCTGAAACGTACTTTAATAAAAAAATTTTTTTCAAGGCTTCCAGGAAAGTAAATTAAAAAGTCAGAAGAAGATTGGCAGAATTTTCAAAACCAACATATAAAGTAAAGCAACAAGGCAGCAGAATATTAAAAAATATTTTAAACAGCTTTATTGCAGTCTAATTGATTGAAAATATGTATAATTTAAGGTGTACAATTTGACCATTTTGATATATGTATACACTTATGAAACCATTACCACAACCAAGATAACAAACATAGTAATTTCCCTTGCCTCTGTAACATCAGTAAGCAACCACTGATCTGCTCTGTCACTATATTTACAGTTTGTAAAAATAGAATCAATGTGCTTATTGACAGATTGAGCCCCCTTCCCCCACTCAAAGTCTGCTCTCTCTAAGGAAAGACAATTAAAATGAAACTCTCACAAGGGTCATTTCTTATAAGAGTTGAGCCACATGCCTGCATAATCATGATACTGATATGAAACAACCTAAAAAAGAGTCTCTAATCTCTTACAACAAATATTTTTAAGGGTCATTCCATAGCTATTTTATGCTTCACTGAGGTATATTGATAGAAGGTGGAATACAGAAGGCATTTTTGAACTCTTTGTTATATTTCAAATATTACTTAGCTACAAAGAGGAATCAGACAAAAATCCATATCAAAGCAACTTTAAATATAAAGGGGAAAACAGCCATACATGGAAGTAACTCTAAAGCAAATGCTTTCCTAAAAAGATGCAGTAACAATGAAATATTCCAGCTAGTAGCCCATTTATGATGCAGACAAAACTTTAACAGCCATCCTGAAAATCTACACTTGGCAGACAAAATAAGTTGAAAAGACATCATCAATCTAAGCTTTTTAAAAACCATAAAATAAAGAGCATTCTCTGCGTTCACATTTGCAAATTCATCCTTCCAGCAAAGCTCAAACAGCACACAGAATTAGCTGAAGCATTCAGTTCAAAATTAATACTGAAATAGAGTTTTGAAAGCTCAAATAACCACCCTCATGCGTGCCATGAGAGAGGAATTTAGCTCCGCCTAAGGGGCAATATGTTTCATAAAACCCCTATCTTTTTCTTCTTTGACATAATGCAACTAGTCTAATGTGTTTTGCCTTCTAAAAATCTTCTAAAATCTGCAGCAAAATAACCCAGAATTACCATATCTTCAATTAAACATACTATGCTGCTCTGGGGATTGGAATTGAATACAGTGTTTACCAAGACTGCAAAATCTGAGAGTGGCCACTACTCTATTAACTGGCTAATCTGAGCCCTAAATGAGAACGTTAAAAGGGGAATATAGATCTCTTTGAATGGAAATAATACTTAACCTGATAAATTTTCTTTCTTCCTGGATTTCAGGCGCTACATATCCTAACCATTTCTAGTATCTCAAATGTAGTCCATTTTTTAAGGTGCAGTTCAAACATCAACTTCTGAATGCTATCCTTGATTTTCTCAGAATAAGGTGAAATCTTTCTTTGAACTTCTTTAACACATTCTATTCCACAATTTTTAAATATATCACTACTTTTAACATACTATAGTTATATGTATCATCTCATTCTACGGGATTTCAAATTCTTTGATTCAAAATACGTTTTCTATACATTGCTAAGTTGATATCTTCAAGGCATCTGATATGAGTCTAATGCAGAGCAAATTAAGAAATTCTTAAAAAGTAACATAGAAATGACAAAACGTCTGTTCATGAGAATAGATAGTTCTATTTTAAAGTTCTATTAGTATAAGTTCACTTGAAAATAAAACTTGGTCCTACTATGGATTCAACATTATTTTTTGGAATTTCTAAAATGTTCTAATTTCATGATTTTACTTGTCATTTTACCTTAAACACAGAAACAGATTTGAAGAAAAATGTGGAGGAAGAAAGTAGCATGGAAAGGAGAAGGTAAGAACTAAACAAAATTCTGTAGGAACGAGGTGATAGAACCTGTTTTAATTGATGTGAAATGAATTGAATTGTGTACAATATTATCACAGGCTTATCAATATGAGTGTAAGTCGATGCTTCTTTGCAAATGGTATAGTAATCCAAAGTCTGAACTGATAAAGCCAATTTGGAAAATTTCCATTTGGAATACGCAGGTGATTTTACTTGAACAGAACATCCATTTTATTCTTTTGCTGGAGAGAAGAAGCATGTCTCTCAGTAGATTATAGGCAAAAGAAAAAAAACCTAATTTAGGTATGTTGGGCTACACATATCTAAGGAGGATGTGACAGAACTTAATTTAAAATGTGGCCATGAAGGTGTGTCTCTCAGATACTCTTAAGATGGATTGCTCTAAGGATCAGAGCTGACTGACCATACCGTTGCTTTATCACTGGATTCACCTAGATAGGAACATGGAAGCCACACTCGGGCTATCCCCAGATAATAACATGGTGGCCTTTGCTGCTGGGCCTCCACTGCATGAATAAGAAACTTTTGCTTGAGTATTATCATAGATTGAGGCACCCTTAGTATCGGGCTGAGGCCTGAGAAGATAGGATGAGCACCACATTTCCTTTCCTTTACCTGAGTTCACTTCTTTTTCTTTCCCTTATGTTAAGATCCTGCATCACTGTCTAAAGCCTCTCACTGACAACTCCAGCTTCTTTTATGATTTGCAAGCATTTCCTTCAATAAATTTCTCAGACTTCCAGTCTTGTCTTGTCTTCTACTTCTTTCAGTTTATTTAGTTCAGAATGAAAAAGGTTATCCCTTTAGATGTATTTGCCCCACAGATAGAGGCTCAGATTTAAGCCATTCACATGAACACACTTCAGATTTTTCCTATACCCCACATTCTAACTTGTGATTTACTAACAGATATTTTCTTTATTGTAGTGTCAAGAGCACTCATTTTCAAATACTATTCTGAGAGTTATTCTCAAGCATGCTCTATGGAAAAAAAAAATTAAGCATGTTCCTATCTCAAGATATCATGATTGAGTTTAAAAATACTTTAAAAATGTACAGAATATTTGTCTTTAACCACATCCCCTAAGTTAATTATGTAAATATCATGTATATTAGTTTTCTACTGCTGCATAACAAATTATCATAAATTTAGTAGTCATAAAAATACAGGAGTATCTCACAATTTATATGGGTCAGCCATGATTTAGCTGAATTATGAGCTCAAGATCTCACAAGGCTGTACTCAAGTTTTTCGGTTGTGCTTTATTTTCATCTAAAGTTTCAAGTAAGAAAGAATCTGTTCTCAAGTACATCCAGATTACTGGTAGAATTCTCACCCATGCTGTCTACTGAAATACCCAAACATATTTGTTGGAGGCCCATTTAGGTCCTTAAATATTGCTCACAAGATCCCCAGTATATGACTGTCTTTACAGGTATAACATTCATAACACTGTTATATATTTCATCAAGACCAGTAGAATTTCTTTTTCCAGTCTCCTCAGACACAGTCTTAGCACAACAAAATATAATTTTGGAGGGAGCATCCCATTATCTTGCCATGTATTATATAAAAACTAGTTAGAAGCAAATCATGAACTCTACCGACAGGCCAGGGGAAAGAATTACATGAAGGCCTGGATCATCGTGGGTCACCTTATTGTCTTTCACTACTTTGGGTTTGGGAACCATCAGCTTAGATGAGGAGAATATGCTTTATCTCAGAAAGTGGACCTTGGTGGTGCAGTGGTAAAGAATCTGCCTTCCAAGGCAGGAGATGCAAGAGACATGGATTAGATGCCTGGGTGGAGAAGGTCCCCTGGAGTAGGAAATGGTAATCCATTCCAGTATTCTTGCCTGGAAAATTCCATGAACAGAGGAGCTTGGCAGACTATAGTCCATGGGGTCCCAAAGAGTTGGGAACGACTGAGCAACGAAAACACACACAAGTATAAGAGACTGCTAGTGTAATATGTGAATTAAGGGATAGAGGCCATAACTCAGAATTCTCTTCTCAATCAGGTTGCAGATAAAAGGAATAACTTTTATACATTCAAGGTCTATAAAAACATATTATTAATGTGTATTATTTCAGAAAAAAATTCAAATACATAAGCCGTATGAATGACTCCTAATAAGTAAACCAAAAAGTATGAAAAACAAGGTAGAAAGGTACTAGTATTTGTGATCAATGAAATCGTTGAATGTGTGGGGATGTGTCTAAATAACTACAGAAATTGTGATCACAATCAGTTCAGTTCACTTCAGTCACTCAGTCACATCCGATTCTTTGTGACCACATGAATCGCAGCACGCCAGGCCTTCCTGTCCATCACCAACCCCGGAGTCCACCCAAACTCATGTGCATCAAGTCGGTGATGCCATCCAGCCATCTCATCCTCTGTTGTCCCCTTCTCCTCCTGCCCCCAATCCCTCCCAGCATCAGGGTCTTTTCCAACGAGTCAACTCCACATGAGGTGGCCAAAGTATTGGAGTTTCAGCCTCAGCATCCGTCCTTCTAATGAACACCCAGGACTGGTCTCCTTTAGGATGGACTAGTTGGATCTCCTTGCAATCCAAGGGACTCTCAAGAGTCTTCTCCAACACCACAGTTCAAAAGCATCAATTCTTCAGAGCTCAGCTTTCTTCACAGTCCAACTCTCACATCCATACATGACCACTGGAAAAACCATAGCCTTGATTAGACAGAGCTTTGTTGGCAAAGTAATGTCTCTGCTTTTGAATATGCTATCTAGGTTGGTCATAACTTTCCTTCCCAGGAGTAAGCGTCTTTTAATTTCATGGCTGCAGTACCACCTGCAGTGATTTTGGAGCAAAAAAAAAAAAAAACAAAAAAAAACAAAGTCAGCCACTGTTTCCACTCTTTCCCCATCTATTTCCCATGAAGTGATGGGACCAGATGCTATGATCTTAGTTTCTGAATGTTGAGCTTTAAGCCAACTTTTTCACTCTCCTCTTTCACTTTCATCAAAAGGCTTTTCAGCTCCTCTTCACTTTCTGCCATAAGGGTGGTGTCATCTGCATATCTAAGGCTATTGATATTTCTTCCAGCAATCTTGACGACAGCTTGTGCTTCTTCCAGCGCAGTGTTTCTCATGATGTACTCTGCATGTAAGTTAAATAAGCTGGGTGACAATATACAGCCTTGACGTACTCCTTTTCCTATTTGGAACCAGTCTGTTGTTCCATGTCCAATTCTAACTTTGCTTCCTGACCTGCATATAGGTTTCTCAAGAGGCAGGTCAGGTGGTCTGGTATTCGCATCTCATTCAGAATTTTCCACAGTTTCTTGTGATCCACTCAGTCAAAGGCTTTGGCATAGTCAATAAAGCGGAAATAGATGTTTTTCTGGAATTCTCTTGCTTTTTCAGTGATCTAGTGGATGTTGGCAATTTGATCTCTGGTGATCACAATAGATGGAAAAATGACAGTATACAATTTTAAATTGACTATATATGTATATATACACATATTAATTCTAGATGTTAAAATCTTAGATTTTCAGTGAAGAAAATTGACTAGCAAAACAAATATTCTTCTTTATCTTTGATAATGGGTACCACACTCGTTTTTCTGGTTTCAAAAAGCCTTATACATATATAGGCATATATATATAATCATTGGGGCTGGTGCACTGGGATGACCCAGAGAGATGATATGGGGAGGGTGATGGGTGGGGGGTTCAGTGTTTGGAACTCATGTACACCTGTGATGGATTCATGTCAATGTATGGCAAAACCAATACAGTATTGTAAAATAAAAAAAAAAGAAAATTTAAATAAAAAAAAGAAAATGTATGACATTAATTATATCTCTTTAAGAAAAGTCATTTTTAAAAATTTTATATTTAAAAAAATCCATAATTTGCCCATGTGATTTAAGACAATATGACACAGTAAAGTTAAAACGAAAAGAAAAAAAATAGTCATGAGACACAAACAAGTAATAGATCGATATGTAAGATTTAAAGAGGAAAACATAAAAGATATAAAGCTTCACTTTATGGTAAAGAAACAGACAATTTAAAAATAACCATTCTAGCATTAATAAAGCCAATAAAATAGTACTAAAATAAAAATAATTATACCAAAGGAAACAATAAAAATGATCAGATTTAGCTCCATAAATACCTAGAAAATAGTAAAAGGGAATTTAGTAGGTGCACTTTCTAATTAAAACTGAATAGTTTTTAGAGACTACTTTTTAGTTTCTAGAATAGTTTAATTAGAAACTTTCTAATTGAGTCGCGCTTCCTCAGGCAGCAGCCATGGCGGGACAAGAGGATCCGGTGCAGCGGGAGATTCACCAGGACTGGGCGAACCGGGAGTACATTGAGGTCATCACCAGCAGTATCAAGAAAATCGCAAACTTTCTCAACTCATTCGATATGTCTTGTCGCTCAAGACTTGCAACAATAAACGAGAAACTGACAGCTCTTGAACGGAGAATAGAATACATACAAGCCAGGGTGACAAAAGGTGAAACCCTCACCTAGGACTGTGCCAGGCTGCTGCTGGGAAGCTTACTCTTACAGCAGGCAGCCTCTCCTGGGAAAGGCCCCAGCAGGCTTCAACTCCTTCCTCTCTCCTTAAAGAACAACAGGGCTTATTGTTTTTCCTTTTTTCAAAAGTGTGGCCTTTGGGCTCTGCCATGCACACCCAGAAGTGTGATGTGGCGTGTGGGAAGGAGTCCGGGGACCTCTTGGAAACATTGTTAGGCATTTTACCTCTTCAGTAATGTTCAGTACGTGTCAACATATTTGAGGCACTGAGAGCCAAAAGCCTGGGACTCTGTCAAGGGCCTCCCCACCTCTCTCTTTTTCTCTCTCTCTCTCTCTCAGTCTTTCCTTATAGCTCTCATTGCCTGTGCATTGATTCTATAAACAGTCCTTGTCTTCTTCCCACCTTTGGCTGGGGTGGGAAGCAGTCCTGGCTGAGATGCCCTGGTGAATGGCTGCCAGAGAATGTTGTTGCTAACCCACCAGTTTCTCGTCCTTTTGGGGAGGTCAAGGCCAGGCCCCCACTTGGCTTGAAAAAGGACATTTTCAGAGTTTTCTGTCTGTCACTTGGGGTGTCTTTACCTCTCATATTTCCCTAATAAACTCAACTTTATCTGACTGCTGTGATTGTGGTGGGGAGAGGAGCTAGAGACGGGGTGAACCTCTTCCACAGAAATCTGATGTGTGGGTTTCTTAATCTAACAAAACTTTCAGATGTAGCCATTTGATCAAAGCCTAGGTGGCTTGCAAGCTGGAGCCCCCATATTTGGACTTTGAACTCATTCATCCTGGGAATCCTTTGGTCATTTAGCAGACTTTACCAAGTACTTACTCTGTAGGGACTTAATACTCAATAAAATATACAGTGTTAAAAAAAAAAGAAACTTTCTAATTAAAACTTTCATCAAATAAGTAATTAAAAATTTTCTACTCTTTGAATATTCAAAATCATCCATTTAGTAAATATTGTATCAAGGTGGTATTTAATATACTGTTAAGTCAATATTTAAAAATAAACACAGACAAAAATTAATTGAATTTGAACAAAGATAATATATAAATCTAAATGCTCTCATTATGTAAAAATAGAAAGGAAAAAAATTAGCTGAGTTGAATAAATCAAATGGTAGCGAAAAAAAGTAATCTAAGTAAATTAACAAGCTAAAAAATAGCAGCATTCAAAAATATAAAGGTTGTATTGTTTTAAAGAAACACCAGAAAATAACCGGAAAACTCAGTCAAGAAAAATACACAGAAATAAGCTTTTGCAAGAGAAAGAACCTATAGCAATATATTGGATTTGAGCAAATATAATACACTTTAGAAACAGTTTACTTTTAATAATTTTTAAAAACAAACAGTTTTCAAAAATGTAAAGTTTTAAAGAAAAAGAAAATGTGAATTTACTTTAAACTAACTTAAAGTGACATAATTTTACTAATGAATTTAGATGATAAACCTATTAATTAACAAAATATTTAAGCTAAATTTTTAATTAAATAGTATAACTTTGGTGTGATATTCAGTTATAGTTGAGAAATAGTCTTCAGAATGAAGACTATGGACTATGTAATGACATAAAAAATGCTTAGAAGAAAATCAAGTGAAACATTGAATAAATATTTCCATAGTTACTCTAAATGTTAAATTAAAAAATTTACTATAAATTCTATAATATCTATAATAAATTCTAAAGACAAAATTATGTCCAAATGTTAACAATGATTGTAATTTCATATCTTTCATATATTTTTAAGCTTCTTATAGTTCTTTGATGCAGATATTATTCTAGGTCCAATGATTTCAACAATAAAAAGAAAGAAATAAAGGAAGAAAGAAAGAAGAGGAAATAGGAAGGGAGGGAGGGAGAGAAAAACGAACAAAAAACCGTCAACCTCTCAGAGCTTCTAATCTAATGAGCAAAACAAAGGGGTGTGTGTGTGTGTGTGTGTGTCTGTGTGTGTGTGTGTGTCTGTGTCTGAAAATACAGGATATACTATGACTCCTGAAAAAAGAGATTGGGATGAAGAATGATGTGAAGCTATCATCACAGATAAAACTTCTCTGAGGATTTGTTATTTAAGAGGAGATCTAAATAAAGAAAGGAATTGAGCCATATGAATCTTTGGGCAGGTTGATTAGTTTAAAAGAATATTAATACAAGGCCCCAAGAAGGCCAGATAAGGGTGTTGTAGCACGCATTCCAGGAAACGAACTCACTCAGAAGGACAATGGAGATAGTGGAGTGCAGTTTATTACACCAGCGGGCCCAAGGTAGAGTCTCCTCTTAGCCAAGACCAGTTTTTGTAAAAACCTTATAAACCCCAAGTGTATGTGCTCAAACCCACCTCCCCAAATTCTCTGAAACTAGTCTGAACAAAGGAAAAGAAAGATACAATCAAAGTTAACCTGTGATTCATATGCCTTAGGCCTAGGTAGTTAACACTGGACAATTATCAATAGGCCTGTGGTCATACCCCAATAAACATAATAGAATTTATGATTCTATTTGGTTACACAGATAAATAAGGTATTCTTTTAGGCAACGGAGAGTCTAGGTTTGAGCCCTGGGGCTTTTCCATCCTGGGGGTCTGGTTTTCCAGTTGGTATGTCGTTTCCATAGATACTGGGCATATAGCTCAAAGTCCACAGTATGGCCCAAGATGGAGTCCTGCTTTCAAGATGGAGCCTGTTCTGTCTGTTTCCTCCTTAAAGGGGATTGAAGTAAGGGGATTGAGTGGATTGAATAAGAAGAAGAGTCATAGATGTTTGACATCATACAGGGCCTTAGGAATTATGTAAAGGATTCTGGATTTTCCTCTGGGGTGGGATGGTTTTGATTAGGGGATGATGTGATATGATTTATGTTTTAAAATTATTCTCTTGGTGGCTTAATAGAGACCCATGCCAAGTGAGACAGGAGGCGAGGAAAGAAGAAATAAGATAAATTTAAAAAGAATATCACAAGCAGAAGATTGTACTAGTTAGGGATTTTTTTTAATAAAAAATGTATTACTCTAATAGCTTAGATATATGATTCAGCAATGAAAACCTGGAGAAAATACTTGTATTTATAAATGGGTAAGGTTTAAACTTATAAAACTTCATACAAATTAATGAGAATAATACTGTGACCACCACAATATTTTAGTTATTAAAAGTTAATTAACAGAAAAGAGATTATACTAATTAAACAAATCTGAAAATATGCATACTTACTGGCAACCACAAAAATGCAAATGGAAACACTGTAACAACCCTGATTACTTATTGTGTTAGCATTTTTATTTTTCAAAACACCAATGCACAAATATAATAGGGTCCTGTGGAAGAAGTTTTACATATATTGCTATTTTAATGTGTTTATATTAGGCCTAAATAGGTTTATATCCTTTGACCTAGAAAGCATAACTCTCAGAAAATACCTTATGGAAAAAATACTTAATTTAAAATATGCTTATAAGCTAAATTGTCTCAGAATTTATAAAAATACAAAACTTAGAGACACTTTTTAAAAGCTAATTTAAAAAATAGGGAATGGCCAAATAAACCTACTGGAATATTTATGAAACCATTAAGAAATCTACTGCTTCATGTAGAAAACTACTTATAGTATTTCTAATTGTGAGGGGCATGTTATAATATTTAACATAAGGTGTAATAAAAACCATGTATGTAAAAGTGCTGTAGATATGGAAATATACTAGAAGAAAATATAACAAAATATTAATGTTGGTGATATTTATCTCAGGTAAATATGTACTTTTTTCTTTGCTTTCTTTAAATTTCACATTATGTTTAATAAAGACATATTATTTGAGTACACGTGTTTTAGATTATGTTAAATTCAATGAATTGCATTATTTAGTAGCAATCACCAAAGTGTGCTCAATAGAACACAAACAGCACTATTAAAAAGGGATTTAGAACCCATTGGGTTGCACATAGGAGACCAACTCAAGGAGAAAGTATCTGTTTTACTGGGCTGTTGAATAAGAGATCTGAGTTCAAGGTTGTCAGTGAGGCTATAAAATTTAGTGGTGAAATTCAGGAAAGGAAGTCTTTATAAACTGTGTATATTAAAATATGCATAAGATACACATCGGGGTAACATCTAAAATACTATGCATGAGTGAA
This sequence comes from Capra hircus, assembly GCF_001704415.2. Classification (NCBI taxonomy): domain Eukaryota; kingdom Metazoa; phylum Chordata; class Mammalia; order Artiodactyla; family Bovidae; genus Capra; species Capra hircus. The sequence goes on from NC_030808.1 coordinate 75,396,813, forward strand.
GTTCCCAAGGAGACCAACACCTAGAAACCAGAAATAGGGGCTTGGTAAGCCTTTCAAGTTTTTGAGATTGCATCCAAGTACTGCATTTCAGACTATTTCTGTTGACCATGATGGCTACTCCATTTGTTCTAAGGGATTCCTGCCTGCAGTAGTAGATATAATAGTCATCTGAGTTAAATTCACCCATTCCAGTCCATTTTAGTTCGCTGATTCCTAGAATGTCAACGTTCACTCTTGCCATCTCCTGTTTGACCACTTCCAATTTGCCTTGATTCATGGACCTAACATTCCAGGTTCCTATGCAATATTGCTCTTTACAGCATTGGACCTTGCTTCTATCACCAGTCACATCCACAACTGGGTATTGTTTTTGCTTTGGCTCCCTCCCTTCCTTTTTTTTGGAGTTATTTCTCCACTGATCTCCAGTAGCATATTGGGCACCTACTGACCTGGGGAGTTCCTCTTTCAGTATTCTATCATTTTGCCTTTTCATACTGTTCATGGGGTTCTCAAGGCAAGAATACTGAAGTGATTAGCCATTCCCTTCTCCAGTAAGACCTACAAGACCTTTTGGACTAACACCCCAAAAGATATCCTTTTCATTATAGGGGACTGGAATTCAAAAGTAAGAAGTCAAGAAACACCTGGAGTAACAGGCAAATTTACCCTTGGAATATGGTATGAAGCAGGGCAAAGGCTAATAGAGTTTTGCCAAGAAAATGCCTTGGTCATAGCAAACACCCTCTTCCAACAACACAAGAGAAAACTCTACAGATGGACAACACCAGATGGTCAGCACTGATATCAGATTGATTATAATCTTTGCAGTCAAAGATGGGGAGCTCTATACAGTCAGCAAAAAAAGAGCAGGAGCTGACTGTGGCTCAGATCAAGAACTCCTTATTGCCGAATTCAGACTTAAATTGAAGAAAGTAGGGGAAACCACTAGACCATTCAAGTATGACCTAAATCAAATTCCTTATGATTACACAGTGGAAGTGAGAAATAGATTTAAGGGACTAGATCTGATAGACAGAATGCCTGATGAACTATGGATGGAGGTTCATGATACTGTACAGGAGACAGGGATCAAGACCATTCCTAAGAAAAAGAAATGCGAAAAAGCAAAATGGCTGTCTGGGAAGGCATTACAAATAGCTGTAAAAGAAGAGAAGCCAAAAGCAAAGGAGAAAAGGAAAGATATAAGCATCTGAATGCAGAGTTCCAAAGAATAGCAAGGAGAGATAAGAAAGCCTTCCTCAGCAATCAACGCAAAAAATAGAGGAAAACAACAAAATGGGAAAGGCTAGAGATCTCTTCAAGAATAATTAGAGATACCAAGGGAACATTTCATGCAAAGATGGGCTCAATAAAGGACAGAAATGGTATGACCTAACAGAAGCAGAAGATATTAAGAAGAGGTGGCAAGAATACACAGAAGAACTGTACAAAAAAGATCTTCACAACCAAGATAATCACGATGGTGTGATCACTCATCTAGAGCCAGATATCATGGAATGTACAGTCAAGTGGGCCTTAGAAAGCATCACTACAAACAAAGCTAGTGGAGGTGATGGAATTCCAGTTGAGCTATTTCAAATCCTGCAAGACGATGCTGTGAAAGTGCTGCACTCAATATGCCAGCAAATTTGGAAAACTCAGCAGTGGCCACAGGACTGGAAAAGTCAGTTTTTATTCCAATCCCAAAGAAAGGCAGTCCCAAAGAATGCTCAAAGTACTGCACCATTGTGTTCATCTCACACGCTAGTAAAGTAATGTTCAAAATTCTCCACGCCTGGCTTCAGCAGTACATGAACCTTGAACTTCCAGATGTTCAAGTTGGTTTTAGAAAAGGCAGTGGAACCAGAGATCAAATTGCCAACATCTGCTGGATCATTGAAAAAGCAAGAGATTTCCAGAAAAAAAGCACCTATTTCTGCTTTATTGACTATGCCAAAGCCTTTGACTGTGTGGATCACAAGAAACTGTGGAAAATTCTGAAAGAGATGGGAATACCAGACCACCAGACCTGCCTTTTGAGAAACCTACATGCTGGTCAGAAAGCCACAGTTAGAGTTGAACATGGAACAGATTGGTTCCAAATAGGAAAAGGAGTACGTCCAGGCTGTATATTGTCATCCTGCTTATTTAACTTATATGCAGAGTACATCATGAGAAACCCTGAACTGGAAGAAGCACAAGCTGTCATCAAGATTGCTGGAAGAAATATCAATAGCCTTAGATATGCAGATGACACCACCATTATGGCAGAAAGTGAAGAGGAACTAAAAAGCCTCTTGATGAAAGTGAAAGAGGAGAGTGAAAAAGTTGGCTTAAAGCTCAACATTCAGAAACTAAGATGATGGCATCTGGTCCCATCACTTCATAGGAAATAGATGGGGAAAAAGTGGAAACAGTGTCAGACTTTGTTTTGGGGGGGCTCCAAAATCTCTGCAGGTGGTCATTGCAGCCATGAAATTAAAAGACACTTACTTCTTGGAAGGAAAGTTATGTCCAACTTAGATAGCATATTAAAAAGCAGAGAGATTACTTTGCCAACAAAGGTCCATCTAGTCAAGGCTATGGTTTTTCCTGTGGTCATGTATGGATGTGAGAGTTGGACTGTGAAGAAAGCTGAGTGCTGAAGAATTGATGCTTTTGAACTGTGGTGTTGGAGAAGACTCTTGAGAATCTCTTGGACTGTGATGAGACCCAACCAGTCCATTCTGAAGGAGATCAACCCTGGGATTTTTTTGGAAGGAATGATGCTAAAGCTGAAACTCCAGTACTTTGGCCACCTCATGCGAAGAGTTGACTCATTGGAAAAGACTCTGATGCTGGGAGAGATTGGGGGCCAGAGGAGAAGGGGACGACAGAGGATGAGATGGCTGGATGGCATCACTGACTCGATGGACATGAGTTTGGGTGAACTCCGGGAGTTGGTGATGGGCAGGGAGGCCTGGCGTGCTGCAATTCATGGGGTCACAAAGAGTCAGACACAATTGAGCGACTGAACTGAAGACTTTCAAACTTCAGTGAAAGTCCTCCACGGAGGAGTCATATTTTAATAACAAAAACCATACCCAAGAGTTAAAAACATTAGAACAAGTGGTTAAAAAACACTAACAAAAATGGATTACTACAATAATGTCTAAAGCCAGTCTTCCACAAGAACAATATGATGCTCCAGTCATTTAACTGTTTGTTGGAGTAAAACTTATAAAATGCAATGCCTTTAATAAACAGAATTCAGTTCCTAACCGTTACCACTGATAATGCCCAGCATACAATAAAAAAACCTACTATTTATGTGAGAAATAACAAAAATCTGGAGGAATGTGATCAAATAACTTTCAAAATCACCACATGCTATACTCCATTTTTGAGGAATCATAATGTAAAACATGCCGAAAGCTCTCTGAAATTTACAGAAATCTGCTTAATGTTGTTTAATTCAGTATTTCCCAAACTTATTTCATGTTTTAAAAAAATCATCACGGAAACAATATTCTGAATACTTTGAGAAAAAAGCTCTCACGAATTAAAACATATAATAATCATTCTAGTTGGGTAATATGTTTTAGTAAAAGATGTAAGTTTGCAGTGTCTCTCCAAAAAATATTAAAAAATATATCAAGCTAGCAGCGTCCTCCCAGAAACATATGCAAATGGGTGACCCTGTCTTTTGAGTCTCCTATCATGGGCACATATACTGAATCATTTCTATCAAAAAGTAGTAAGATTTCCTACATATTTTCTGTTTCACTTATTAATTTCTAACCCAAAGATTTTGCGTTTATATCTCTGAAATGTATCTGAACTTTCCAAAATATTAAATACCTCAGAGTACTACATTAGTGATACAATGTTAATCACGTTTAAAATAAAATGATCATTGAATTTTAAATAAGGGTTCCTCAGAGAGCTACTAACTGCTCTATTTTGCATCTTCATGCCTAATTTCATTATTACTTCCTCCTACCATGGAGAACATTATGTTCCTCTGAAACTTTATTTATTTATTTATTTATTTTTGCTGTTTATAAAGCTTTGGGGACCATGCATATTTATGAAGATTAATTCTTCTGGGTGCCTCTCTAACTCAAACTTCTAAAATATAAACAAGAACAAGTAAGCAAACAAAATTAGATATTTCTATGAAAGAAAAAAAGGTGCTTAGTTTATAAAGATAGGAAATATATTTTAGCTAATTATCAATTAAGAAATGTGGAGTTAAGAAAGTTATTATGAATGCAGAAAATTCCAAATGTCAAGTAACTTCCTATTTAACTTCAGAAGAGATTAAATAAATTTCTTTCTGTGTAATTTCTGGCTATATTCATTGAAGTAATTTATCTAGATATCTCAGGCCAGAGTCATTTCATTGTTCTTCCTCATACAAGGAAAGATAAAGAACATCTCTAGCTTGGAGGAAATATTTTAAAGTGCTCCACTCCCAGGTTCATTTTGACATTAGCATCTTCCAGTTTGCCTATGTGGACCTAAAATAGAAACATATATATGACCATAACCCACACATTTATACAGGAATTCTAATCAGTCTTTCTTTAAGGAAGAAGTCCTTTGCTACTGACCCATCGTTCTGTAGAATAGGCCCTCATACATTATGTGGGTGGATGGCCATGATTTGTGAAAAAGAGTTTGAAAGAGAAGAACTCAAACAAAGAAAGAGATGAATATTAACATGTGTCTCATATCCTTGGAAAGATTTGAGAGTCAATTTCATTCACTGAAAACAAAAATAGACTGCTAAGGAAAGAGATCAATTCTAAAATTTATCGTCTCTATGTGCAGTACAACCAGGCATGGTGTTCCCCCTGACATGCTACAGTACAAAGTGCACAGTACCAGTTCTGAAGTATACTGGCCAGAAATATTGGAACTGAGTATCATCAAGCTTTTATCTCTGATTTCTAATTCACAGGAAACAGAGTGGACAGAATAATAATTGTACCATAAGGAGGAAATCAGACAAAGCTTGAATTGGGGCCTTCTGTCAAATGATGTGGTTTCCTCAAAAGTCAATGACAGAAAAAAAAAGAATGGCAACAGTGAACATGATTAAAAGAGACTTTGCTTGAAATTTGATTCAAATGAACTACATATAAAAAGTTGTTTGAGGGCAACTGGGAAAAATTAAAAAAGGATTTAGTATTAGAATACATTAACACATAAAAATATGTTAAAAATAAGTTTTGCTGGTGTTATAATAGAGTTGTTACATAAGAAACTGTACTCAGATTTTTAAAGATGAAACTATATTATTTAGGGTCAACATGCAGTGAAATTAGTAAGATAGTTATTAAAAAGGTTTCATAGTAATAAAAAGAATTTAAAAAGACAAAGATACACAATGAGACACTGATACTTGTTAAACACAGAGGGTCATTACTGAACATAGTCTATTCTCTCCAACTTTGTGTATTGTACATGATCAAATCTTAGATACTAGCCAATGCACCACTAAAGAACAGGCAAGAATTAAACTATGACCATCATCAACTGTGAGCTATATTCCAACCTTAGAGATATTAGGAGCTAAAAAATTAAGTGTACCTTAGATGCAAGGAAATTTTGTACAGTTGGATTTTTCACTTAAAGAAAAAGAAGATGACATTTTGGAAGTTACAAGTGTATGTAAGAAGTAGAGGTGGGGTGGAATTCAGAAAGGTGAATGATCTCAATTCTTTTGGAAGGGACTCTACCTGGCTAGATAGGTAACTGTGCCCCTTCCAGAGAGAGAAGGCAGGTTTAAACATAAACAGCCATGAAAAGAATGAACAGAAATAGACTCACAGACATAGAAAACAAACATGGATATCAAAGGGGACAGGAGGGGAGGGATAAATTAGGATTTTGGGATTAAAATATATATATATGATATATGTATATATCATATAGAAAGTTAACAAGGACCTATTGTATAGCACAGGGAAATAAACTCAATATCTTATAATAACCTATAATGGAAAAGAATCTAAAGAAGAATATATCTATCTATATCTATATCTATATATAAACACTTTGCTGTACACCTGAAACTAACACACACAGTAAATCCACTATATTACAATAAGTTTTTTTTTTTTTTTTTTTTTTTTCAAAAAATAGGAATTTTGGTGTGTGTATTTGCCTGGAGAAAGTTTCTCTCCCACATAGCTCATTGGCTTGCAAAGAGTCACTTAGAAATTACTCTTAAAACATAGTCCAGAGGACCCTGACTCCTACATTCTTGGGAGAAGAAGAGCTCCTAGATAGAGAGGAACTTTCTTTGGAAGGATGCAAAATTTAAATGGGAGGTTATGTAACAAGGTTATAACTCAAATTATAGATCAAATTTTTCTCTGCACACTCCCTTCTTTCTTTCTCTCTTCTGTGAAGAGCCTTCTCTATTCTTTAAGTCACTGGAAAGCAAAAACAAAACTATAAAGCACTAATCCCTCACCTCAACTATATATATATATATATATATATATATATAATTTCCTAAAAGGAATGTTCCATATAAGCCTAGAATTAGAGAAAAGGAGAGAGAAGTGAAGTGTACCTCTTACTGACAAATGGAAATTAGAAGATGGCCTGGGTAAAGAGCATAAAAGGAAAGAATAAATCTGATTACACATAGATCTATTTCTTTTATTTTAACCTTTGGATTCTGTTGCTTTTGCTACAAGTTAAGAATGTCGCCTATACCTGAAATATACATTATAGCCCATTCTCAGTGTATAATATTCTGCCATTCATACAGAGATAAAAATTTGCAGAACAGAGAATAATATTTGTCTTGTTGGAAGTTTACAGGAATATTATAACTTGACTTACCAGAACAGCTGCAAGAACAAAGGATTCTGACATCAAGAAATTTGCAACTACCAACCATACCCCTTCACCTTTTAGTATAAAGGAAGCTTGAATTCTAACTTGGGTATGATTTTTTGGGGGACACTAGTCCACCATCTTATTCATCTGCTGGCTTTCCAAATAAAGTCGCTATTCCTGGCTCCAACAACTTGTCTCTTGATTTACTGCCCTGCCATTCGGTGAGCAGTACGAGATTAGACTTGGTACCATGAGGGAAAAGATAGGAGGAACTCAAAGCTGTTCTTGGGTGTGGGTTTTCTCCATAGAAACTTGGTACTTAAGGACAATCTGCCATTTGACAATCTGCGTGGACATTTGTCAGAAGGAAAGGACTTTGAGTCCCTAAACTCATAATACAGACAAATGGGCTGTATGTAAGTTAAGTAAGAAAAAGCTAAAACAAAATACAGTGGGCTGTAATGTATTTTGGGGAATCTTGAGGGCAAGAGAAAGGCTAACTGCCTGCTTTGGAGACAGAGCAGGAAAGTGTGATGGTGTAGGGATTGCTCTTCACACCAGAGGTTGTTGAGTAAGGAATGAAGATTTGGAGGCTGTCTCCAAATCTTCATTGCCTTAGAGTCCTATCCAATGGGTTGGCTGGGGGAGTCCAGGAAACATAAGAAGAAAGTAACTGAAATTATTCCCCACTATGTACCCAATTTCAGAGGGAACCACTACAAGCTACTGCTGTGAAGAAAGAAGCATCAAGGAACTGAAGGCAAAAGAGCTCAGCAGGAAACTTGTGGAAAGTCACTGAAAGTCTTCAGGAGAGAAAGAATCATCTTTAAACATCTGGCACTCACATAGAACTCAAAGCTGGCACACAAAAGTACAAGTTCAAGTAAGAACTGTCTCCTCTACCTTTCCCCACTTTAACCTTGATGGGAGAGCTAAACAGCAGGGAGTGAGTAGGGAAAGAGATGAGTACAGAGAACAAAGAGACACTTACTGTGTTCTAATTTCCCACCACAGTCTGCAGTGCCTTAAACTGGAAAAGGGGGAAGACTTAACACAAGTGAGGATGTCTGTGGCTCAAAGGGACAGCAGTACTGTTTATTATCAAACACGTGGCAGAAAATTCATGACTTTGCTGGAGTTTTTAATGCAGGGACAAGAGAAAAATAAAATTTTATTTGACAATCATTTTTTCTTTTGGTATGTTGTTAAATATGATTACTGCACTTTCTTAATGTGGAGGAATCTTCTCCAGGGGTGAGGCCAAGTAATCATATTACAGGATGGTCTTCCCAAATCAACACTGAAGTGACTAGGTGAATTTCTCCTGGATGAGTTTGTGTTCTCAGGTTCATATTTACCAGACCACTGAAGTCAACTAGCATCCATGGAGCTAAAAGCAACATTTATACTCTCTTTCCTCAAGTAATGGGTTCTAGTAAGACAAGCTGGGACTTCGACCCTTTGCTGCAGTCCTTGCACTTAGACAAAAGTCTCCTCAAGCAGCAAAATACAAATAAACTATAAGAGACTAAAAATAACTGTGAGCATTCACAGTTGGGGCAAACTGTAGACAAGATACAAAAAGACCAAAACAACCTGACTGCCACTTCTGAAGAGCTGGGAGCAAAAGCAAGGGGTTGGGAGAACAAGCAGAGTACCGTGCATGCCTCCTGCATCCCAAAAGGGTGGACAAACCACCTAAGCCACCCCTCTGGCCCGACCCCTGGACACATCCCTACCTACTCTCACTCTATATAAGGAACCAGCTCGCTCCTCCCCTGAGCCAGAGAGTGGACAAGGGAGATTGTTGCTTGTTCTCACTCCCTGCTTTGCAGCAGGGCCCCCAATAAAGTCTTGCCTAAATTTCCTGCCTGGCCTTTGATCAATTTTTTAAAGAGTAAGGAAGTCCACCCTGGTCCATAACATTAGGAACAAAATTTTTCTTGATAAAGTGGCCATGGTACTACCAATGGCTTTGCTGCCTGATTGGAAGAGTTACTGTGTTAATGTCCTGCTAGTACTGGATGTCCCATTAACTCTCAGGACTTTTGAAAAATTAGGCACATCAGAGACTAAACACTGAATCAGCACAACTTTTGAGACCTTGAAGCTAATGAAAGGCATATCCTAAGTGTAGCTGCAAATAGAAAAACATTCATCTTTCTTTTAAAAGGCATCAAGAACACTTCTAGATGAGACTGAGTTCAATCATGTATTTAAAAGCACTGAAACCTCTCTGGACATTTAATTCTGTAGGGCAAATAATTGTATTTCAGGGCTTTATTTTAAATTTTGATGTCTTTAACTTTCAGAGAATTTTAATCTTTAGACTTTTATTTTCCCTAGGAGTTTGATATGATTCTAAAATTTGGGGCATCTTTGTATTGTTGGCTTTTATTGTTGGAATGTCTTTATAGATTAAAAATTTAATTTATAATTTAAAAATCAGTAACATTTATTTCTAAATATAGAGGATGGAAGAAGAATATAGTCTGGGTGTTTAAGCTTGAATTCTCTTTATTGGCTTCTGAAAAGACTAGGGCCCTTTATATGAACTGTTCATATTTATCTCATCACAATTGGTTTTGCAGTTTTTAAGAAGCCACCTAGAAAGTGAAGAACATGTTAGAAACAACAAAAATAGAACTAGAGAAACTAGTTGGGAGCCTGCTGCATAATTTTTGTGAGAGGTGATGAAAACAGTAACTGTGGTAAATGCTAATGGAAGGTGAGGAGAGAGATTGAGGGAGATTAAGGGGGGATTCAGATTTCGTGACTGACTGAATTTGGGTGGTGAGAAATAAATGATAGGGGAAACTAACAAGATGCTCATATTTCTGGCCTGCAAAACTGGGTGAATGGTGATGTCATTCATGGAAATACAGACTAGTAGAGAGGTAATTAGGTCAGGTTGTAACTTACTGAGCTTGAGTTGTTTGTAGTGCCTGTGACACTTTGTTGTGAAACTCTTTTATAGATATTTGGATATAGAGAACTGGTATTCAAAGGAGAAATTTATCTTGAAGGTACAAATTTGTCATTGAATAACAAACTATAGCAATAGATGAGTACGAACCACTCTGAAAGCACACTGTGATAGAGAAATGTCTCAGTATAAGGAGACAAAGGTTTAAGAGCAGAGGGAAATGGTTAAAGAAAACAAGAGCAAACATTAGAAAAACATACATTTCTCCTGTGACTTGATAAAGCCTCACCTCACTTATGCTCCTGCAAAGTCCACTCATAGGAATTACTCCTTAACCTTAAGAAAAGGTTTCTTCTTTCTTCTGCTCTTCCATAAAGAATATGAATCAACCTACAACTTAACTGCTATATGTTTTACTCGTGTTCTTTGATTAATTTATCTTACACTTCTTTCCACCCACCCATTTTAAGTGTAATCTTGACAGCAGGAACTGCATATGAATCATGATTACTAGATTTTCCCTTTCCTGTATTACAATGAATTATCTGTATTAGAATTTATACAATGCTTTTAACACTCAGAGTCCAATCTGTCATTATTGCAAGGTAGTCAGAACAGTGGTTAAATTATGTTACAGAATTTTTCCTTACAATGAACAAAACTTACAAAATCAGATTCTAAGGATCCTCAGATTAAAATTCTCTAACTTTATATATAAAAGAACAGTCAAGAATTAAAATAGACATTTCATAAAAGCTATGAAATCCAGAAGATAATGGTTCAACATATTTAAATTATTGAAAGAAAAAAAATAAACCAATTTTATAAACAGGCAAAATATTTTTCAGGAATTGGCAAAACAGAGAAAGTTCAGGAAAACAAAACCTGAGATTATTCATTACCAGCCATCCTTAAGAAAAGAAAATGGTAAAGAAAGTTCTCCAGTCAGAAGTATTGACATAGTAGCAATAGAAATTTTGATCTACACGAAGGAAGACAATCAGAAATAGCAAAAATTGTTCTAATTGTTTTTAAAGATATTTGCCTATAAGGTAAAAATTCTTGCACTGCACTATCAACCTTCTTTATAGAAGTAAAGGTATAACTAATCATACAAAGAATGGAAGAAGTGAAATACCATTTCTTGTAAAGTACTTAACACTATTCAGAAAATAAAAATGCTGCTTCACTTTAGATTATGATATATTAAATAAATATATCATAAACTTGAGAGCAACCTCCAAAACACTTTTATAAAAGATATAACAAAATAGATCAATAGTGTAGATAAAATTATACCATAAATAATACTCAATTTAGCAAAAGGCAGGAACAATTTTTTTTAAATAATGAAAAATAGGACAAATAGAAAGCAACAAGCAACATAAATAAATGGAAGATAAATACATGCATCAAATATGCTAAATAATAATTCTCACTGTAAATGGTGCATACACTTTAATTAGAAGACAGCAATTATCAGAGTGTACCAAAAAAAGCAAAATTCAAGTCTATACTGTATACAGTAAACCTATATTACTTTAAATATAAAGATATAAATAGGTTGCAAGGAAAAGGTTGGAAAATATATACTGTGCAAATACTAGTGAAAGAAGGCTGAAGAGATTACATTAATGTCAGACAAAGTAGGAATATTATCAGATATATTAATATCATAAAGAAGTCAATTCATCAAGGTGACAGAATTCTTTTGCATTTATCCAACCCATAATATCAAGAACATAAAAATGAAATTCACCATATTAACAAGCTAGCAGAGAAAATCACATGACCATATCAATAGATGCAAAAAAAGCATTTGTTAAAACGCACTATTTATTACTGATAAAAACCCTCAGCAAGTTAGGAATAGAATGAAACTGTCTCCATGATAAAGAGTATCTACTAAAAAACTGCAACTAATATCATACCTAATTATAAAAGACTGAATGCTTTCTAAGACTGGCAATATCTTCTCATCACTTCTACTTGGTATCACAGTTAGGATCTTAGCCAGAGTAATAAGGCATAAATAAATTAATAAATGTAGTATATAGATAGATAAGACAAAAATAGAACTTAATTTATTCACAAATCATATGATTAACCTCTAAGAAATCTCCACCAAAACACCTATTGGATCCAGTAACTGACTTTAGTAGTTGGTGGAATAAAATCAGTATACTAAATGCTATTGTCTTTCTAATTATTAGCATTGAAAAATTAGAATAAATTTAAAATTCTATTTACAATATGAAGACATACAAGACCTTGTAGAACTAACACACACAAAAAGGTCCTTTTCATCATAGGGGACTGGAAAGCAAGAGTAGAAAGTACAGATATACCTGGAGTAACAGGCAAGTTTATCACTGGAGTACCAAATGAAGCAGGGCAAAATCTAGCATAGTTTTGCCAAGAGTCAGAGCAAACACCCTCTTCAAACAACACAAGAGATGACTTTATACAAGGACATCGCCAGACGGTCAATACTATTATCAAATTGATTATATTCTTTGCAGCTGAAGATGGAAAAGCTATATATAGTCAGCAAAAACAAGATCAGGAGCTGACTGTGGCTCAGATCATGAACTCCTTATTGAAAAATTCAGACATAAATTGAAGAAAGTAGGGAAAACCACTTGGCCATTGAGGGATGACCTAAATCAAATCCATTATGATTATACATGCATGTGACAAACAGATTCAAGAAATTAGATCTGATAGATTACCTAAAGAACTATGGACAGAGGTTTACAACACTGTAGAGGAGGCAGTGATCAAAATTATACCCAAGAAAAGGAAATGCAAAAAGGCAAAATGGTCATCTGAGGAGTCTTACAAACAGCTAAGAGCAGTGAAAGGCAAAAGAGAAAAGGAAAGATATACCCATCAGAATGCAGAGTTCCAAAGAATAGCAAGGAGAGATAAGAAAGGCTTCCTCTATGATCAGTGCAAAGAAATAGAGGAAAACAATAGAATGGGAAATAGAATCTTCAGGAAAATTAGAGAAACCAAGGGAACATTCCATGCAAAGATGGGCACATTAAAGGACAGAAATGGTATGGACCTAGCAGAAGAAAAAGAGATTAAGAAGAAGTGGCAAGAATACAAAGAACTATACAAAGAAGGTCTCAATGACCCGGGTAACTAACCATTATGGTCTGATCACTCACCTAGAGCTAGAAATCCTGGAATATGAAGCCAAGTGGGCCTTAGGAAGCATCACTATGAACAAGGCTAGTGAAGGTGATGAAATTCCAGTTGAGCTATCTCAAATCCCAAAAGATGATGCTGTGAAAGTGCTGTACTCAATATGCCATCGAATTTGGAAAACTCACCAGTGGCCACAGGGACTGGAAAAGGTCAGTTTTCATTCCAATCCCAAAGAAGAGCAATGCCAAAGAATGTTCAAGTTACTGCACAATCACAGCCATTTCAAATGCTAGCAAGTTCATGCTCAAAATCCTTCAAGCTAGGCTTCAATAATACATGAACCAAGAACTTCCAGATGTTCAAGCTGGATTTAGAAAAGGCAGAGGAACCAGAGATCAAATTGTCAACATAGAGAAAGCAAGTGAATTCCAGAAAAACATCTATTTCTGCTTCATTGACTACACTACAGCCCTTGACTGTGTGGATCAAAGCAAGCTGTGGAAAATTCTTAAAGAGATGGGAATACCAGACCACCTGACCTGCCTCCTGGGAAACCTGTATGCAGGTCAAGAAGCAACAGTTAGAATGAGACACGAACAATGGACTGGTTCCAAATTTGGAAAGGAGTACCTCAAAGCTGTATATTGTCACCCTGCTTATTAAACTTATATGCAGAGCACATCATGTGAAATGTCGAGCTGGATAAAGCACAAATTGAAATCAAAGTTGCCGGGAGAAATATCAATAACATCAGATATGCAGATGACACCACACAAATGGCAGAAAGGGAAGAGGAACTAAACAAACCTCTTGATGAAGGTGAAAGAAGAGAATGAAAAAGCTGGCTTAAAACTTAACATTCAAAAAAAGAAGATCATGGCATCTGGTCCCATCATCTCATGGCAAGTAAATGTGGAAAAAATGGAAACAATGAGAGACTTTTTCTTGGACTCAAAAATCACTGCAGATGGTGAATGCAGCCACGAAATTAAAAGATACTTGCTCCGTGGAAGAAAAGGTATGACCAACCTAGACAGTGTATTCGAAAGTAGAGACATCACTTTGCCTACAAAGGTCCATATAGTCAAAGCTTGGTTTTTCCAGTAGCCATGTATGGATGTGAGATTTGCACCATAAAGAAGGGTGAATGCTGAAGAATTGATGCTTTCGAACTGTGGTCCTGGAGAAGACTCTTAGGAGTCCCTTGTATTGCAAGATCAAACCAATCAATCCTAAAGGAAATCAACCCTAAATATTGATTAGAAGGACTGATGCTGAAGCTGAAGCTCCAATACTTTGGCCACCTTTTGTGAAGAGCTGACTTGTTAGAAAAGACCCTGACACTGGGAAAGATTGAGGAGAGGAGGAGAAGGGAGTGACAGAGTATAGGGGATGGTTCGATGGTATCATTGACTCAATAGACATGAATTTGAGCAAACTCTGGTAGATAGTGATGGACAGGGAAGCCTGGTATGCTGCAGTCCATGGGGTAGCAAAGAGTCAGACACAAATGAGTGAACAACAGCAACAAAGAGCACTGATGAGAGAAATCTTTAAAAATTATACATTAGTGCAGAGATATGCAATGATCAAAGATCATAAGGCTCATCATTGTTAAAATTCCAGTTCTCTTCAAATTAATCTATGAATTCAAAACACAATTGACCCTTGAACAATGTAGGTGTTTTAGGGATGCTAATCCTCCAAATAGTCAAAAAGACACATATAACTTTACATATGACCCTCTCTATCAATGGTTCCTCATCAGTATGTTCAACCAACTGTGGATCATAGTACTGTCTATGTGTAGTATCATAGTGCATATTAATATTTACTTAAAAATATCTGTGTATAAGTGCACCCATGCATTTCAAACCATGTTGTTTAAAAGTCAACTGTAATCCAAATCATAATTCCACTCTTCTCTTTGGTAGAATTTGACAAGTTTAGCCTAAAATTTATATGAAAATGCTAATTATCTTGAATAAGGAAAATATATTGGAATTGAAGAACATAGTTGGAAAATTCATATTGCCTGATGAAAAGATTTACTGCAGTCAAAACTACAGTCATAAACAAGATATGATATTACTGCAAAAAATGTATCAATGAAACAGAATAGAGAGCATAAAAATAAACCCATACATATGTGGTCAATTGGTTTTGTTGACAGATGTGTCCAAGTAATTAATAGAAAAAATATAACATTTCAATAAAGATTCTGGAAAAATTGGACATCATATTCAACATCATAAAATTTTTTGAACCATTTCTCTCACCACATTAAAAACAACTTGAACTATATTTTGTCTAAATGTAAGACCTAAAGTTACAAAATTCCTGAAGGAAACAGAGAAGAAAATAGTGACGAAACAGGGTTAGGCGAAATATCTTAGGACATAAAAAGTGCTAACCATGCAAAAAGAAATCGATGAACTTGGCTTCATAATTAAATGTTCACCAAACACATATAGAAACATAAGGACAATCTACATACTGCAGAAGAGAGTATCTCCAAGACATGTATTTAACAATGAGCTTGTATATGTATTTTTTAAATGATTCTTACAACTCAATTACAAAGTTACAAGTTACCCAATAAACAAATGGACCACAGATTAAGATTTAAATAAGTACTTTAAAAAGATTGATATGTAAGACAACAGCATATGAATAGATACTCAATGTCATCTGCCACCAGAAAAAATGCAAGTTAAACTAAAAGTAAACCAAGATACACACTTAGTGGAGTGGCTAAAGCTGAAAAATTTAAAAGACAATACAAAGCACCAGCAAAGATGTAGGACAGCTGAATATTTCATACATGCTTGTGAGGATGTGACATACAAAAGCCAGTTTGGAAACCCATTTGGCAGTTATTTTAGTAAAGCTAAATGCTAAAATGCTGCAATCACAAAACTCAATATAAATTCAGGAGACATATGTCCATACAAAGGTACCTCCACACAGATTTTATAGCAGTTTTATTCACAGGAGCAAAAAAAGGAGAGGTTTATCAACTGGTAAATGGATACAGAAATTGTGGTAAATCCTCACAATGGAATAATATTCATCATCAAAAAAGAATATTGATACATGCAACTACACATTCATTCATAACAAAATAATTATGCTTAATGAAAAATGTTGGACATGAAAGGCTATAATGTATGATTCCATTTACATGGCATTCTGAAAAAGGCAAAAACGCAGACACAGAAATAAGATCAGAGATTGCATAGAGGAGAGGATGGAGAGGTCGAGTACTGATTTAAAATGGCATTATAGAACTATGCAGTAAGGTATATAGTCTGTATCTTGAGTGGCGGTGATGGCTACATAACTGAATACACTTGTCAAAACTCTGAACTGAACATTTATATCTAAAAAGAGTGAATTTAACTGCATTTAAATTATACTTTGCAAAAAATTAATAAGCAGAAACCTTAGTAAAAAGAAAATTGGGAGACCAGAAGGGGAAGCCTCACAAGCCTCACCAAGCAAGGATAGCCAAACCCAACAGAAAGACCTCTTCTTCCTGGCAACAACTCAGTCAATGAAGCCACAGATTCATGGTTTACTTCAGCCCTCTCAATTTATTTTTCCCCTCTGTAAAAGAGTTCTTCCCCTGCCATGAGGGAAGACTTGCATGTGGTTCAGATGCATGTGGTGGCAGATCCTATGATGCAGTTCTTTGTGGATCTTGAATAAACCCATTTTTTTGCTAGAGAAATAATTGGCAGTCTATTCATTTTAGGTCAACCTTCAATACACATAACCTATAAAAGAGAAACATGGTGTCAAGTTGTTATTTTCCTTTATCTAGTTGCTTGACCCAGAGACAACTATTACTTAAAAATTGTCCCCAAACCTTGTATTTCTCACCAATAAATTATGATTTTAAGTTTTCTTAAATAATTTGTGGTGCTCTTTCTAACTGATTAAGTTATTATGGGAATTAAATTAACTGTTACTCAGCAGATAAGCCAAATTAATTCAATACATCTTACTGATTTTTAACTCATTGATTAAATATTTTCACCCCAAATGTCCACAATCCATTTGTACTTCAAAGACATTTGTAAAATAAGCAGGTTGAGATTGCATCCCTGATTGCTCAATTACTAGGAACAACTAGAACATGAAAAACTGGTATATTGAGAACTAGATCCAAAAACAAAGAGGCAATTCTAGAAAGATGTATTTTTCCAGAGTTTGAATTGCATCAGTATCATGAATAGAAATTGTCCAGAGCATGACTAAATCTGTGTCTTTATAATTTTTCCTCAAAAATATTTTGAGTGAGAAAGTAGGTAAAGAGAACACACATATAAGTCTTTACTGTGTTTACTAGCAGCAGTAAATACTTTTGATCTATAGAAACATATTTCAGATATCACAAATGATTCAAAAATTGATTGTCTACAAATACAAAATGTAACAAAACTTTCAATATAATTTAGACTGATAACTGAACATCAGTATATTCCTTCTGAAGGTGAATTTGTATTTTATGATTACTCATGAATTGAGACATAGCATTTTCTGTAAGGGACAAAAGTCATAGATCCCATTACAGATATTTTTAACATTAAAACAAGTATTTCAAAATCCATCTTTCAGCCAAAACAGCTCTTTGTTATCAGGGATTGTGTATTTCTCCTGTGCCTTTTTGGCGTATATAAGACCACTATTTCTGACACATGGTATATACTGAAATTATATTGATAACTTTTAAATAGTAAAAATCTTGGAAAGTATAAACTTTCAAAACAATTATTATTCATTTATTAAGTTCATGTTAGGTGCAGGAGGAGAAGGGGGAGACAGAGGATAAGATGGTTGGATGGCATCACCGACTCAATGGACATGAGTCTGAACAAACTCCATGAGACAGTGAACAACAGGGAAGCTTGGCGTGTGCTGCAGTCCATGGGATCACAGAGTCGGACACAACTTAGCCACTGAAGAACAACAAAAGTTCACCCTGACAGACCTCAAGTTGTATTTAGCAATAACCTATTTTGTAGGTAAAGTGAAAAATGCATTTTCAGTATACTAGTGCTTCAGATAGGACTTGGATGTTTATTTTGATGAAGATAATTTCTGAACTTTTATATATTTAAGCCTAATTACTTATAACCTCTGAAACTTTGCCCTGACTTTAAATGGCTCATGTGATCATTGCCTTGATTTCTGGAAGTAGCAAGTCTCTTTTCATCTGGCTGGTGATACCAGCTTCTGATTCTTGAATTAATTTTGGAGTAAAGCAGATACTTATAATCATTCATTCAGTTTCCAAAGATGTCAGTCTTAAACTTATTTTTGTCCCCTTTCTTTCCAGATAATCATGTCTTTTGGATTTTACTAGCAGGAGAAGGCAATGGCACCCCACTCCAGTCTTGTTCACTTCAGACCATTCTCCATACTTCCCTGGAATTATACATCTGTAATCCAAAATTCGCCACTTGACTCTCCCAGTGATTATGGCTCAGTGGTTCCAAATTACTTACAAGTTCAATTTTCTGAATTTACCTTGTATGTTCTTCTTGATCTGGCCCTGTCTACTGCTAACTTTATTACTAGTTTCTCCCTGCTTTGAAAAATACCCTCCAACACGTATATTATATACAGTTCTTTCAGAAATTTTATTGTTTATTGCTTCTCAGCCATTGCTCACATTATTCTTCTTCCTGGAACATCTCCTTTAAACTATAATCTAACTTTCACTTATTGTTTAAGACTTTTCAAGAATTATCTTCTCTAGAATTTCCATCCATGATCATAAAAATTGCATGAGCTATTTGATCTCTATATTGCCATAATACTCTATCCATTATCCCTGTGATTATACTTTCTATGTTGTAGTACAATCATCTTCTCATTATTTTTGCTTCTCTCAACCTCTCTATTGATGGAAACTTAAGGTTGTTTGTTTTATACTCGCAGTGCCTAGGATAGTGTTTGGCACATAATAGGTACTCAGTAAATGCTTATTGAATGGATGAATGAATGAATGAGTATTTTTAAAGCATCAGTCAGCTTCTTGGGAAATCTGTTTGCTTAACATCCTATTTTATAAATCCCTCTTCGTTAGAACTCTAAAAAGAGAGATAGGTATTTGGGATGAAACAAAGAATGAACTGAGTTCTAAGAAGAGCCTTCCATTACAATGAAAGGCAGCAATTACACTTAAATACATATGATAAACTACAACAACAAAATTAACCTATGCTTATATAAGAAATTTTAGTTTTTTTTTTTTTAATGTACTAGAGCAACAGTGAGAATTTGAATGCTTACTTTGGTTAAAACTAATAATTAATTGAGAGCTTCTCAGATGGAGTAGTGGTAAATAACACGCCTACCAAGGGAGGAGATGTGGGTTCAACCCCTGGTTGGCAAGATCCCCTGGAGAAGGAAGTGGAAACCCACTTCACTATTCTTGCCTGGGAAAAGTCATAGATGGAGGAGCATGGCAGGCTACAGTCCTGGGGCTCGCAAAGAGACAGACACGACATAGCAACTGAGCAGCATCAACAACAATCTATCAAATTTCAGTTCAGTTCAGTTCAGTTCAGTCCCTCAGTTGTGTCTGACTCTTTGAGACCCCATGAATCACAGCACGCCAGGCCTCCCTGTCCATCACCATCTCCCAGAGTTCACTCAAACCTATGTCCATCAAGTTGGTGATGCCATCCAACCATCTCATCCTCGTCGTCCCCTCTTCCTCCTGCCCCCAATCTCATCCAGCATCAGAGTCTTTTCAATGAGTCCTCTGTTCGCATGAGGTGGCCCTAGTACTGGAGTTTCAGCTTTAGCATCATTGCTTCCAAAGAAATCCCAGGGCTGATCTCCTTCAGAATGGACTTGTTAGATCTCCTTGGTGTCCAGGGGACTCTCAAGAGTCTTCTCCAACACCACAGTTCAAAAGCATCAATTCTTCAGCACTCAGCTTTCTTCACAGTCCAACTCTCACATCCATACACAACCACTGGAAAAACCATAGCCTTGACTAGACGGACCTTTTTTGGCAAAGTAATGTCTCTGCTTTTCAATATGCTATCTAGGTTGGTCATAACTTTTCTTCCAAGGAGTAAGCGTCTTTTAATTTCATTACTGCAGTCACTATCTGCAGTGATTTTGGAGACCAAAAAAATAAAGTCTGACACTGGTTCCACTGTTTCCCCATCTATTTCCCATGAAGTGATGGGACCAGATGCCATGATCTTCATTTTCTGAATGTTGAGCTATAAGCCAACTTTTTCACTCTCCTCTTTCACTTTCATCAAGAAGCTACTTAGTTCCTCTTTATTTTCTGCCATAAGGGTGGTGTCATCTGCATATCTGAGGTTATTGATATTTCTCCTGGCAATCTTGATTCCAGCTTGTGCTTCTTCCAGCCCAGCGTTCTCATGATGCACTCTGCATATGCGTTAAATAAGCAGGGTGACAATATACAGCCTTGACGTACTCCTCTTCCTATTTGGAACCAGTCTGTTGTTCCATGTCCAGTTCTAACTGTGACTTTCTGACCTGTGTATAGGTTTCTCAAAAGGCAGGTCTGGTGGTCTGGTCTTTTGCAGAATTTTCCACTGTTTATTGTTGCAGAATTTTCCACTGTTTATTGTGATCCACACAGTCAAAGGCTTTGGCATAGTCAATAAAGCAGAAATAGATGTTTTTCTGGAACTCTCTTGCTTTTTCCATGATCCAGCAGATGTTGGCAATTTGATCTCTGGTTCCTCTGCCTTTTCTAAGACCAGCTTAAACATCTGGAAGTTCATGGTTCATATATTGCTGAAGCCTGGCTTGGAGAATTTTGAGCATTACTTTACTAGCGTGTGAGATGAGTGCAATTGTGTGGTAGTTTGAGCATTCTTTGACATTGCCTTTCTTTGGGATTGGAATAAAAACTGAAGTTTTCCAGTCCTGTGGCCACTGCTGAGTTTTCCAAATTTGCTGACATATTGAGTGAAGCACGTTCCCAGCATCATCCTTCAGGATTTGAAACAGCTCAACTGGAATTCCATCACCTCCATTAGCTTTGTTCATAATGATGCTTTCTAAGGCCCACTTGACTTCACATTCCAGGATGTCTGGCTCTAGATGAGTGATCATACCATCATGATTATCTGGGTCATGAAGATCTTTTTTGCACAGTTCTTCTGTGTATTTGTGCCACCTCTTCTTAATATCTTCTGCTTCTCTTAGGTCCCTACCATTTCTGTCCTTTACCGAGCCCATCTTTCCCTTGGTATCTCTAATTTACTTTTTTTTTTTAACTTTACAATACTGTATTGGTTTTGCCATACATCAACATGGCAAAACCAGCACAGTATTGCAAAATAAAATAAATTTTCTTGAAGAGATCTCTAGTCTTTCCCATTCTGTTGTTTTCCTCTATTTCTTTGCATTAATCACTGAGGAAAGCTTGCTGTTCTTGCTCTTCTTTGGAACTCTGCATTCAGATGTATATATATTTCCTTTTCTCCTTTGCTTTTGGCTTCTCTTCTTTTCACAGCTATTTGTAAGGCCTCCCCAGACAGCCATTTTGCTTTTTTTGCATTTCTTTTCCATGGGGATGGTCTTGATCCCTGTTACCTGTACAATGTCATGAACCTCATTCCATAGTTCATCAGACACTCTATCAGATCTAGTCCCTTAAATCTATTTCTCACTTCCACTGTATAGTCATAAGGGATTTGATTGGCCTAATGATTTTCCCTACTTTCTTCAATTTAAGTCTGAATTTGGAAATAAGAAGCTCATGGTCTGATCCACAGTCAGTTGCCTGTCTTGTTTTTGCTACTATAGAGAGCTTTTCCATGTTTGGCTGCAAAGAATATAATCAATCTGATTTCGGTGTTGACGATCTGGTGGTGTCCATGTGTAGAGTCTTCTCTTGTGTTGTTGGAAGAGGTGTTTGCTATGACCAGTGTGTTCTCTTGGCAAAACTCTATTAGTCTTTACTCTGCTTTATTCCATATTCCAAAGCCAAATTTGCCTGTTACTCCAGGTGTTTCTTGACTTCCTACTTTTGCATTCCAGTCCCCTATAATGAAAAGGACATCTGTTTTGGGTGTTAGTTCTAAAAGGTCTTGTAGGTCTTCATAGAACCATTCAGCTTCTTTAGCGTTACTGGTTGGGGCATAGGCTTGGATTACTGTGATAATGAATGGTATGCCTTGGAAACAAACAGAGATCATTCTGTCGTTTTTGAGATTGCATCCAAGTACTGCATTTCAGACTCTTTTGCTAACCACGATGGCTATTCCATTTCTTCTGAGGGATTCCTGCCCGTAGTAGTAGATACAATGGTCATCTGAGTTAAATTTACCCATTCCAGTCCATTTTAGTTCGCTGATTCCTAGAATGTCAACGTTCACTCTTGCCATCTCTCCTGTTTGACCACTTCCAATTTGCCTTGATTCATGGACCTAACATTCCAGGTCCCTATGCAATACTGCTCTTTACAGCATTGCATTGGACCTTGCTTCTATCACCAGTGACATCCACAACTGGGTAATGTTTTTGCCTTGGCTCCATCCCTTCCTTCTTTTTGGAGTTATTTCTCCACTGATCTCCAGTAGCATATTGGGCACCTACTGACCTGGGGAGTTCCTCTTTCAGTATCCTATCATTTTGCCTTTTCATACTGTTCATGGGCTTCTCAAGGCAAGAATACTGAAATGGTTTGTCATTCCCTTCTCCAATGGACCACATTCTGTCAGACCTCTCTACCATGACCCACCCTTCTTGGATTGCCCCACAGGCATGGCTTAGTTTTAATGAGTTAGACAAGGCTGTGGTCCTAGTGTGATTAGAATGACTGGTTTTCTGTGAGTATGGTTTCAGTGTGTCTGCTCTCTGATGCCTTCTTGCAACACCTACCATCTTATTTGGGTTTCTCTTAGCTTGGATGTGGGATCTCTCTTCACGGCTGCTCCAGCAAAGTGCAGCCGCTGCTCCTTACCTTGGATGAGAGGTATCTCCTCACCACCACCCCTCCTGACCTTGAACGTGGAGTCGCTCCTCTAGGTCCCCCTGTGCCCGTGAAGACACCGCTCCTTGGACGAGGGGTAGCTCTTCTCAGCCACTGCCCCTGGCCTTGGGCGGGGGGTAGCTCCTCCCAGCCGCTGGCCCTGACCTTGGATGTGGAGTAGCTCCTCTCAGCCGTTCCTGTGCTGTCGCAGCCTGGCACTCTCGGCTGCTGTCCCTGACCTCGGACGTGGGGTAGCTCCTCTCAGCCGCGCTTGATCAACGTTAATTAACTAAAAGATCTTAAACATTTTCTTGGCTGTAAATTCCTCTTGTGATGAATTGTCATCATCTTTGAGAGTAGCTGTTTTGTACAGCAAATAAAACAAACAAACAAAAATGCATAGAGAAACCCAATGTTGAATCTTTCCCTAATTTATAAGTTTTTATACCTCCCAAATTCAGCCATGAAATTAAAAGACGCTTACTCCTTGGAAGAAAAGTTATGACCAACCTAGATAGCATATTGAAGAGCAGAGACATTACTTTGCCAACAAAGGTCCATCTAGTCAAGGCTATGGTTTTTTTAGTGGTCATGTATGGATGTGAGAGTTGGACTGTGAAGAAGACTGAGCGCCAAAGAATTGATGCTTTTGAACTGTGGTGTTGGAGAAGACTCTTGAGAGTCCCTTGGACTGCAAGGAGATCCAACCAGTCCATTCTGAAGGAGATCATCCCTGGGACTTCTTTGGAAGGAATTATGCTAAAGCTGAAACTCCAGTAATTTGGTCACCTCATGCGTAGAGTTGACTCATTGGAAAAGACTCTGAAGCTGGGAGAGATTGGGGGCAGGAGGAGAAGGGGACAACAGAGGATGAGATGGCTGGATGGCATCCCTGATTCGATAGACGTGAGTCTGAGTGAACTCTGGGAGCTGGTGATGGACAAGAAGGCCTGGCATGCTGCAATTCATGGGGTCACAAAGAGTCGGACACGACTGAGTGACTGAACTGAACTGAACTGTGTTATTCAAGGTCAAATTCTTTATAAAAAAGAAACCTGCTCAAGAAATTTTTAAAGGTACAAATTAGTTGTAACATTTGCTGTGTTAATTACATCTAAAAATATTCCAAACTTTTTTTTTTCTGTTAGCACTTAAACATCTGTTGGTATCTGCAAAGATTCTCTTTGATTCCTGAGTAAATTAAATGATGTTTTCCTTGAAAAGAGTCTAAAATATGACAATAGGCTACCACTAGGATAATTGCCTTAAAATATTATTATCAAAGCAGTCAATTGCTTTGGTGTTGACCAATGTTTTGGAATTTGTGAGTTTTCTCCCTCTTGATATCAATATGCTTTCTTAAAAGGCCTATAAATAAAAAACAAAAGACTATCAATAAAAACCAGTTATTTGAGGTTTAATCTTAATATCAGCAATCCACAGTTTGACCAAAATTCTTTTGTAACGCTAATGGCAGTGGATCAGAGTTTTTCAGAAAGTTATATGTCATTAATGCTGTTTTTGTTTCGTTGTAAATCATGTCCCACTCTTTGCAACCCCACAGACTGTAGCCCATCAAGCTTCTCAGTCCATGGGATTTCCAAGGCAAGAATCCTGGAGAGGGTTACTATTTCCTTCTGCAGGGGATTTTCCCAATGCACGGATTGAACCCATGTCTCCTGAGTCACCTGGGAAGGCCCATGGCATTAATGTAGCTCAGATGTGGGTTCAATCCCTGTGTAGGGAAGATCCCCTGCAGAAGAAAATGGCAACCCACTTCAGTATTCTTGCCTGGGAAACCCCATGGACAGAGAACACTGGTAGACCACAGTCCATGGGTTCACAAAGAGTCAAATATAACTTAGCAACTAAACAACAATTTACTAAGGTACCTATAATATCAAAACAGTGAATTATTTCACAGTTAATCATTTCAGCACATAATTTATTTATTCTTCAAAAAGCTCCTGAATATCTGCCATTTTTAGGCACTATGCTAAACAATGAAGAAACAGATGATTCAGATGATTGCAATACTTGCCTCAAGAAATTCAGAGTCTTTGTAGACCAATAGGCAGGAGGAAGAATTTTAGAAGAGAAGAACATTAATTTCCAGTCAGCCAATACAATATAAGCATTCAGAGCAATTGTAATAATAAAATTAACCATATAATAGTAGTGAAAAATCACAAAAAATATCTATATATCACAATTTATTTCTAAAATGTAAAATATATCTAAAGTTAGTCATTACCCAAATATTATTAAAGCTCTGCTAGGAATTTGTAAGATCTACCTGCTTCATATTTTGTGTTAGTTTTGCCGAGAATCTGGAATCATGTACCTGATACATGGAAATTAGTTTCTTCATTTCTTGTATCTATACGTAAATTTTGAGAAACTTTTATAAAAGGTGAAATGGAGTTTAGTAAGCAGAAATTTTTTGCTGGAGATAATTGTTTTGATTTTGCATGTAAAATTCCTCAGAACTTTAATAAGTAGTCAAATTCAGTTTTTTAAAGATTGAAGCTTGAAAATAGCATGATGATGCTATACCTTTTTTAGGATTTATATTTTTTCTGCAATTTGTTGTTGTTATTCAGTCACATAGTCATGGCTGACTCTTTGAAACCTCATGGACTGTAGCACACCAGGCTCCTCTGTCCACTATCTTCTGGAGTTTGCTCAAATTCATGCCCATCGAGTCAGTGATGTTATCTAACCATCTCATCATCTGCCGTCCCCTTCTTCTTTGTCTGCAGTTAGGGGTCTTAAAATCTTCCGCTGATGGATGGTATGTCTATTTCAACTTTATTCCTGTTAATTTTAAGCAGCCATCATTTTAAGCTAATAAAATTTTACATCATTCTTATGTACTTAAACTTCTGTCATTATGAAACATTCTATTTATTCCAGTTAATGCTTTTTTTTTTTTTTTTTTTTTTTTTTTTTGCTAAACGCTACATTGTACTGTTATCATAAAACAAAGTGAAAGTGTTAGTCACTCAGTCGAGTCCAACTCTTTTTAACCCTATGAACTGTAGGCCGCCTGGCTCTTCTGTCAATGGAATTCTCCAAGCAAGAATTCTAGAGTGGGTAGCCATGCCCTTGTCCAGAGGATCTTCCTGACCCAGCGATTGAACTCAGGTCTCCTGCATTGCAGGCAGATTCTTTACTGTCTGAGCCACCATAGAAGCCCTATATGTTAGTATAGCTCCACCACATTCCTTGAGGTTGGTGTTCCTAAAGTATACCTTTTCTATCTGTTCATTCCAAACTTTTTGTTTACTCTTATAAGAAAAAATACGGACTACTTTTAAAATTAATCTGAAAACTCTTGTCTTTTAATTAAGGTATGCATTCCATTAACATTTAATGAATTTACTGATCTATGTTAATTTTATACCTAATATTTTATTACTTTTCTTTTAACCATATACGTTCTTCACTGTGTTTTCAGTTTTTTCCATCTGATGGACTAATCAAGTATTGTTTATTATCTCATTTTAGATAAGATTGTTAATTATACATTATTTTGCTGTACTTTAAGCAACTATCCAAGAGATAACAATCTCATCTCTGACTTATCATGGTCTGATCATTTAGTATTAATTTACAATACACTTTGCAAATAGTGCTAGGACTTTTCATACTTTCCAATTCTATTTACCAACTTTCATTTTTCATATCACTATAGCCATGCATTTTAATTTTGCATATATTGAAACTAAAACACATAAGATATTCTGCTTGTTTTTTTCAACTGTCAATATTTAGTTTTCTCATATTTTTTACCTTTTATATTGTTCTTTATTACTTTCTACATTTCTGTGATTTTCTGTTAATTGAAATGTTCCCCTAGTACCTCTTTTAATACAACTTGGCTTGCAACTATTGCTAAAGTGTCCTTACATTGCTCTCTTTTTTTAAAGAATATCTTTGCTTTATATAAAAATCTGGTTTGCAGTTACCTTTTCAGCAGTTTTTAAAGATACGATTTTATTGTTTTCTAGCTTCCATTATTTCTACTGAAAAGTGAGCCATCAGTCCATTGTAGTTCCTCTAAAAGTATTTTAATTCTACTTTCTTTAAAATTTTTTTCTTCATTTTCAGTCATCAATAGTTTTTCTATGATGCACCTAAGTAATCTATTTCTCTCTACGGGTTTCCTATAACTCTTGATTTTATAAATTTCTTTCACTACTTTTGGAAAATTCTCAGTCATTATCTGTTCAAGTATTGTTTCTGCACCATTTTTTTTTCTCTATTTACTTACCATTCTGGGATTTCCAGTTGCACACATTTTGACATTATCTCATGTCCTATATGTATCTTCAACTCAGGTTTTCCATTCTTTCTCTCTGTATACATCAATCTAATTATTTTCTGTAACTCTACCTTTTAAGTGTGTTTTCCAATAGAAATATAACTCAAACCACATATATAATTTCAAATCCTCTTTCAGCTCTATATTAAAAAGCCAAAAAGAAGCAGCTAAAGTTAATTTAAAACTTTTCATTATTTTTTGTATGAAGTCTTTGAAATCCGATGTGTGCGTTCTATTCACAGCACATCTCAAATTGAAATAGCCAATTTCCAAGGGCTAAGTAGTCACATCTCTAACTCAAAAATGTCTAATGTTTTTGACAGTAACTAGAATAGGCCCTAGAATAGGAATTGTCTTACTAAGAACGTATCTACTGTTGAATTGTTACTTTCAATGATTGTGGTTTTACATCTATAATTTCCATTTTATTCTTAAGACCTTCCAGTTTTCTGGTAAAAGTTTGAAACCTCTATTTCCTTCAACATATTTATCACAGCTGTTCTGAAATAGTTATCTGAAAACTTCTACAGGTCACCTGCAGATCTGTTTCTTCTTTCCATTCTCATCATTTTTGAACCATTTTCTGGGTATGCCTGGTGACATTTTACTGAATTCCAGACAACAGGTATAAAATTTGTATAGGCCTCCTCCAAGGTCAATTTCTCTGTCTTCTGGCAGGTTTCTGTAACAAGAGTATCTTTAAGTATTGCTTCTAGTTTTTAAGATTCTAACTACCTTTGATTTCAGTTCAGTTCAGTTGCTCAGTCGTGTCCAACTCTTTGTGACCCCATGAACCGCAGCACTTCAGGCTTTCCTGTTCATCACCAATACCCAGAGTCCACCCAAACCCATGTCCATTGAGTAAGTGATACCATCCAACCATCTCATCCTCTGTTGTTCCCTTCTCCTCCTGCCCTCAATCTTTCTCAGCATCAGGGTCTTTTCAAAAGAGTCAGCTCTTCGCATCAGATGGTCAAAGTATTGGAGTTTCAGCTTTAACATCAGTCCTTCCAATGAACACCCAAGACTGATCTCCTTTAGGATGGACTGGTTGGATCTCTTTGCAGTCCAAGGGACTCTCAAGAGTCTTCTCCAACACCACAGTTCAAGAGCATCAATTCTTTGGTGCTCAGCTTTCTTTATAGTCCAAGTCTCACATCCATACATGACTATTGGAAAAACCATAGCCTTGACTAGATGGAGGTTTGTTGGCAAAGTAATGTCTCTGCTCTTGAATATGCTGTTTAGGTTGGTCATAACTTTCCTTCCAAGGAGTAAGCGTCTTTTAATTTCATGGCTGCAATCACCATCTGCAGTGATTTTGGAGACCCCAAATATAAAGAATGACACTGTTTCTATTGTTTCTGCATCTATGTGCCATGAAGTGATGGGACCAGATGCCATGATCTTCGTTTTCTGAATGTTGAGCTTTCAGCCAACTTTTGCACTCTCCTCTTTCACTTTCATCAAGAGGCTCTTTAGTTCTTCTTCACTTTCTGCCATAAGGGTGGTGTCATCTGCATATCTGAAGTTATTGATATTTCTCCCAGCAATCTTGATTCCAGCTTCTGCTTCCTCCAGCCCAGTGTTTTTCGTGATGTACTCTGTATAGACGTTAAATAAGCAGGGTTGACAATATACAGCCTTGGCATACTCCTTTTCTTATTTGAAATCAGTCTGTTGTTGCATGTCCAGTTCTAAATATTGCTTCCTGACCTGCATACAGTTTTCTGAAAGGCAGGTAAGGTGGTCTGGTATTCCGATCTCTTTCAGAATTTTCCACAGTTTATTGTGATCCACTCAGTCAAAGGCTTTGGCATAGTCAATAAAGCAGAAATAGATATTTTTCTGGAACACTCTTGCTTTTTCAATGATCCAGCGGTTGTTGGCAATTTAATCTCTGGTTCCTCTGCCTTTTCTGAAACCAGTTTGAACATCTGGAAGTTCATGGTTCATGTGTTGCTGAAGCCTGGCTTGGAGAATTTTGAGCATTACTTTACTAGCAGTCCTTTTGTCCAATTGTGCAGTACTTTGAGCATTCTTTGTCATTGCCTTTCTTTGGCACTGGAATGAAAACTGAAGTTTTCCAGTCCTGTGGCCACTGCTGAGTGTTCCTTGGGCTCCAAAATCACTGTAGATGGTGACTGAAGCCATGAAATTAAAAGACGCTTACTCCTTGGAAGGAAAGTTATGACCAAACTAGATAGCACATTCAAAAGCAGAGACATTACTTTGCCGACTAAGGTCCGTCTAGTCAAGGCTATGGTTTTTCCAATAGTCATGTATGGATGTGAGAGTTGGACTGTGAAGAAAGCTAAGCACCGAAGAATTGATGCTCTTGAACTGTGGTGTTGGAGAAGACTCTTGAGAGTCCCTTGGACTGCAAGGAGATCCAACCAGTCCATTCTAAAGGAGACCAGTCCTGGGTGTTCATTAGAAGGACTGATGCTGAGGCTGAAACTCCAATACTTTGGCCACATCATGCGAAGAGTTGACTCACTGGAAAAGACTTTGATGGTGGGAGGGATTAGGGGCAGGAGGAGAAGGGGATGACAGAGGATGAGATGGCTGGATGGCATCACTGACTCGATGAACGTGAATCTGAGTGAACTCTGGGAGTTGGTGATGGACAGGGAGGCCTCGCGTGCTGCGATTCATGGGATCGCAAAGAGTTGCACATGAATGAGTGACTGAACTGAACTGAACTGAGTGCAGCACTTTCGCAGCATCATCTTTCAGGATTTGAAATAGCTCAACTGGAATTCCATCACTTCCACTACATTTGTTCTCAGTGATGCTTCCTAAGACCCACTTGACTTCACATTCCAGGATGTCTGGCTCTAGATGAGTGATCACACCATCGTGATTATCTTGGTCGTGAAGATCTTTTTTGTACAGTTCTTCTGTGTATTCTTGCCACCTCTTCTTAATATCTTCTGCTTCTGTTAGGTCCCTACCATTTCTGTCCTTTATCGAGCCCATATTTGCATGAAATGTTCCCTTGGTATCTCTAATTTTCTTGAAGAGATCTCTACTCTTTCCCATTTTGTTGCTTTCCACTATTTCTTTGCATTGGTCACTAAGGAAGGCTTTCTTATCTATCATTGCTATTTTTTGGAACTATGCATTCAAATAAGTATATCTTTCCTTTTCTCCTTTGCTTTTCACCTCTCTTGTTTTCATAGCTATTTGTAAGGCCTCCCCAGACAGCCATTTTGTTTTTTGCATTTCTTTTCCATGGGGGTGGTCTTGATCCCTGTCTCCTGTACAATGTCATGAACCTCTGTCCACAGTTCATCAGACACTCTGTCTATCAGATCTAGTCCCTTAAATCTATTTTCTCACTTCCACTGTATAGTCATAAAGGATTTGATTTAGGTCATACCTGAATGATCTAGTAGTTTTCCCTACTTTCTTCAATTTTAGTCTGAATTTGGCAATAAAGAGTTCATGATCTGAGCCTCAGTCAGCTCCCGGTCTTGTTTTTGCTGACTGTATATAGCTTCTCCATCTTTGGTTGCAAAGAATATAATCAATCTGATTTTGGTATTGACCCTTGGTGATGTTGATGTGTAGAGTTTTCTCTTGTGTTGTTGGAAGAGGGTGTTTGCTATGTCCAGTGCATTCTCTTGGCAGAACTCCATTAGCCTTTGCCCTGCTTCATTCAGTACTCCAAGGCCAAATTTGCCCGTTACTCTAGGTGTTTCTTGACTTCCTGCTTTTGCATTCCAGTCCCCTATAATGAAAAGGCAGAGAAGGCGATGACACCGCACTCCAGTACTCTTGCCTGGAAAATCCCATGGATGGAGGAGCCTGGTGGGCTGCAGTCCATGGGATTGCGGAGTCGGACATGACTGAGCAACTTCCCTTTCACTTTTCAGTTTCATGCATTGGAGAAGGAAATGGTAACCCACTCCAGTGTTCTTGCCTGGAGAATCCCAAGGACAGGGGAGCCTGATGGGCTGCCGTCTATGGGGTCGCACAGAGTCGGACACGACTGAAGTGACTTAGCAGCAGCATAATGAAAAGGACATCTCTTTTTGGGTGTTAGTTCTAGAAGGTCTTATAGGTCTTCATAGATCTGTTCACCATCAGCTTCTTCAGCATTACTGGTCAGGATATAGACTTGTAATACCATGATGTTGAATGGTTTGCCTTGGAATGGTTTGCTCTTCATCCATGGGATTTTCCAGGCAAGAGTACTGGAGTGGATTTCCATCCCCTTCTCCAGGGGATCTTCCCAATCCAGGATTTGAATATGGGTCTCCCACATTGTAGGCAGATGCTTTTACCATCTGAGCCACCAGGAAAGTCACCTTTGATTTATCCTCTAGTTTTAATGATTAGTTTTCCTAGGATTGTGAGAGTGAATGGGTGGGGGTTTTATCATGATTCTCTACTTTAGGAGAGCCAGAACTCATTGACACTTTAAGGCTTCCAAAAGTCCTTTTGAATTTTCTATTTTCCTATGACTTTAGTATCCAGTACAGTTTAAGAATTTTCAAAAGCTCCAAAGAAAAATAGAGCTCAGAGCTGTAGGCTTACTTCTACATACTTCTTTCTCTCCAAAGTCTTTGTTCCTCAAATTCTAACTGTCAACATTAATTGTCTCCAGTCTAATAAAATCACATACATCTCTCTTATTTCAGTAGTCCCTTATCAAACTCCTTCTCTACAGCTTTATAGGCTGTCACTATCTACAATTTAAGGTGTAAGCGATGACACTGAGCTCACATTAGTGGATTTCTTTTCTTTAAGGATTCATGTCCCTTCAAACACTGGTGCCTCTGAAACTATCCAATCTGTGCACAGAAGTGTTGCTGATGTTGTTTTTCTATGTGTTCTCAGAGTGTTGGTCAGTTGCAAAATGTTCTGTCATAGGTAGAAAGAAATATTCCCAAAATACATATTTCACTTTTTCTGAATTACATATTAGGAATCACTAAAATCCCTAGTATTATTGGGAATATTATAAATCCCAAGAGGATAAGCTTCTTGCTATTTTGGTAACTGTTTTGTTATAATTTCTAGTAATATTTTATTATGTTCAAGAATTAGGACTGCTACAAATTCCACCTCAGGGAATTGTCAAATCATGAAGAAAGGAAGTGTTTTCATCCTCATAGAAGGAAAGGAAATAAAATTTTATCATGGTGGAAAAGTGCATTTCGGATGTTGTCAGAGATACATCAGTTTCCACTGGATGATTTCAATTTTATGGGAAAAATAGGAAGCAAAAACATTGTCTGAGAATTATGAAGTTATGGCAGTATATTAGTTATCTATTTCTCTCCAACAAATTACCACAAATTTAACAATTTAAAAAACACATGTTTAATATCCTGAAGTTTCTGTGGGCTAGGAATCTGAATGTGATTTAACTGGGTCCTCCATTCATGATTTTACAAGGCTTAAATCAAGGTCTTAGCCATTTTGAGGATTTCCTGGGGAAGAACTGTCTTCTAATCTCATTCAAGTGATTAGTCAAATACATTTTATTGCATCTGTATAATTCTTGGAGACTTACTTCTTCATGGCAATCAGGAAAATGTCTTTGATTTCTAGGCTCTTTTTATGGTCCTCCTGATCAGGTCAGGCTCATTCAGGATTTTTCTTTGGTTAACTTAGAGTCAATTGATTATAGATTTTAATCAGGCCTAGGAAAGTCCTTCATCTTGGCTGTATCTTAGTGGTTAGAAATAAGTTACAGGTGTTACCTACACTTAGAGGGATAGATTATATAAGATCATTATAGGGATCATTGCAGTATTCTGACCACTAAAAGCAGTATAGGAGGTTTTTTTGCTTGTTATTTATTTATTTAGCTGTGTTGGGTCCTGGTTGCATCATGGGGGATCTTTCATTGTGGTGCCCAGACTCTCTAGTTGTGGCACGCAGGCCCAGTAGCTGTGGCATGCAGGCTCCAGAGCACGTGGGCTTCAGTAGTTGGATCACGTGGGCCTCTCTAGTTGTGGCATGTAGAAATCCAGGGTGCTTGGTCTGGAGCTGCGGCTCCATTAGCTGTGGCATGAATTTAGTTGCTCCAGAGCATGTGGGATCTTAGGTCCTAACCAGGAACAAAACCCATGTCCCCTGCATTATAAGCTGGATTCTTAACTACTGAACAACAAGGGAAGCCCTGTAGTTTTAAGAGAAGGGCAAAGATTTGAATCAGTCAATCACTGAAAAGAATGTTAGGGAGAATTAACTATTTAGTATTATTTTGGAGTGCTGTTATAGGTTCATCTAAGAAAGGAGACCTCCTATATTTAAAATGGCACTGAAATGTTGTGGGTTTTTGTTTTTGCCTTTTTTTGTTGTTGTTGTTTTGAATGGTGCAAATCCTTCCATCAAAAGATGGGACCTATGCCCCTTTCCTTGAATCTGAATAAGCTGATGATTCACTTGTAATCAGTAGAATTTTTCATATGGTTCTTAGTGATTTCTAAGTCTCTAAGCCAGAACAATGATTAAATTTTGCTTTGTTGGCTAGGGTACTTACTTTTGAAGTCTTGCTCTTCTACTACAGAAGTCCAATTTCATGGAGGCTTCCATATTGTGAGGAATCCCAGACTACATGAAAGATCATGTATACATGCATTGACTGACAGTCCAAACTGAGGTCGAAGTCAAAAGCCAGACAAATAAGTGAAAGTATCTCCATATGATTCCATTACCCAACAATCAAATGATTCCTCTTCTGTTAAGTCTTTCCTGCTGAAGCTTTAGAGATAAGCCAATCTTGCTGTGCCCTGTCTGAATGCCTGGTCTACAGAATTTATGAATATAATAAAATAGTGGTATTGGGATTCTGAACTGTTATAATTTGTAATGCAGCAACAGGAATTGTAATAAGCACCACTTTGAAGATGTGATTTTTCTCTACATTATCCAGGAATTTTTATCTAATCAGTACTGAATTATCCAACGTGGATACTTGGCAAGTGTTTTAAGAAAAATCATGGAAGCAGTTTTGATGAAAAAGTCAGAATTTCTGGATGCTGTACATTTATTTTATGATTTAAACTCTGTTTATTTTGTTTATTTTTTTATTTTTTTTCACTTTTTATTTTTTTATTTTTTTACATCTTTTTAGTTTTTTATTTTTTTAATTTTAAAATCTTTAATTCTTACAATTGCATTTGGTGAAGTATGAGGGAAAACAGAAGTATTTTAACTTTAGTGCCTGTAAAGGTCTTAATCCAGTTTAGAATATAGCAGATAGAAGATGACATATGGATGAACCTGGAGTAAATATATTATAGGTAAAAGCACATAGAAGGACACAAAGATGAGAATTCAGGCCAAGAAATTGTTGAAATGATTAGCGTTGGAATCTAGGCTGAACAATGATCCACTGACTTGGTCAAATGTGGCTTTGACGAGGTAGTGGTAATAAGAACAGGGAGAAAACAATACTTGAAGGTCTAATGCCTGAAAGGAACAGAGTTTTTAAATGAGTTAAATAGCAATGCCCTAGAAATACCACTCTGTTTATAGGAAAATGCAGGTACCACTCCCTTACCCTGGTTACTAAGGGGTGTGAGAGAAATGAGCACCATATGTTTAAGACAGATGCAATGGAAATAGTGTTCTCAGAAGAGAGTATATTTTCAGTAAAGGGCAAGAAGTAGCAGAATTGGTTACCTAAAACACATGGCTCGGAGAATACAGTTGTAATGTCTGAAAGGTTAAAAGTGTAGTGAGTGTTTGAATCAAAGGAAAAGAAGCTTGAATATGATGGTGACGAGAATATTGCACAGAAGAAAACTAGTTATAGCATGATGGGCTTAACTGATTAGTTCAGTTCAGTTCACTTCAGTTCAGTAGCTCAGTCATGTCCGACTCTTTGTGACCCCATGAATTGCAGCATGCCAGGCCTCCCTGTCCATCACCAACTCCCGGAGTTCACTCAGACTCACGGCCATCGAGTCGGTGATGCCATCCAGCATTCTCATCCTCTGTCGTCCCCTTCTCCTCCTGCCCCCAATCCCTCCCAGCATCAGAGTCTTTTCCAATGAGTCGACTATTCGCATGAGGTGACCAAAGTACTGGAGTTGCAGCTTTAGCATCATTCCATCCAAAGAAATCCCAGGGTTGATCTCCTTCAGAGTGGACTGGTTAGATCTCCTTGCAGTCCAAGGGACTCTCAAGAGTCTTCTCCAACACCACAGTTCAAAAGCATCAATTCTTCGGTGCTCAGTTTTCTTCACAGTCCAACTCTCACATCCATACATACCACAGGAAAAACCATAGCACTGACTAGAAAGAACTTTGTTGGCGAAGTAATGTCTCTGCTTTTCAATATGCTATCTAGGTTGGTCATAACTTTTCTTCCAAGGAGTAAGCGTCTTTTAATTCCATGGCTGCAATCACCATCTGCAGTGATTTTGGAGCCGCCCAAAATAAAGTCTGACACTGTTTCCACTGCTTCCACATCTATTTGCCATGAAGTGATGGGACCAAATGCCATGATCTTTGTTTTCTGAATGTTGAGCTTTAGGGCAACTTTTTCGCTCTCCTCTTTCACTTTGATCAAGAGGCCTTTTATTTCCTCTTCACTTTCTGCCATAAGGGTGGTGTCATCTGCATATCTGAGGTTATTGGTATTTCTACCGGCAATCTTCATTCCAGCTTGTGATTCTTCCAGCCCAGCGTTTCTTATAATGTACTCTGCTTAGAAGTTAAATAAGCAGGGTGACAATATACAGCCTTAGCGTACTCCTTTTCCTATTTGGAACCAGTCTGTTGTTCCATGTCCAGTTCTAACTGTTGCTTCCGGACCTGCATATAGGTTTCTCAAGAGGCAAGTCAGGTGGTTTGGTATTCCCATCTCTTTCAGAATTTTCCAGTTTCTTGTGATCCACACAGTCAAAGGCTTTGGCATAGTCAATAAAGCAGAAATAGACGTTTTTCTAGACAGGTGCCAAAATTTAACATCAGCAAATTTCTGGCCCATGGATAAGGCTAGGGACTCTCAGAAAGTCAGTCAGGGTCTAGTAGTCAGGGTCTACTTATAGTTTTAAGAAGTC
Source organism: Capra hircus (assembly GCF_001704415.2). Lineage (NCBI taxonomy): Eukaryota > Metazoa > Chordata > Mammalia > Artiodactyla > Bovidae > Capra > Capra hircus. The sequence continues at coordinate 75,433,079 of NC_030808.1, forward strand.
CCAGATTAACTGCAGAGAAACCACAGGCAAATGTGTTGCCAGGGCTTTGACCTCTTGTAGAAAGAGCACTTGCCTTTGTCAAATAGTGATATGTTAAGTTTGGATAAATCTTCATTGCTACTTTTATGTTTTATTGATATGACAATCTTTATCTTGAGATCATTTGACTATCTTTTGCTCTGAATCCTTCTGTTAACAGTATTCATTATCCCTTGCATGCATTGCTGTATTCATAACTATTTTGGCATGACTCATAAACGACAAATAATTTTAATCCAATTAGAAAGTCTATGCTTTTATTTTAGGATTAGTTTCATTTTCATTTACCTTTTGAAGTAAAATATTTAGCTTTCCTTTATGCCATCATGTTCTCTTTCTCATATTTATTACGTATTTTTACTCTCTTTTGTATCTTTCTCTTTGTCCTTATTTCCCCTAGAGTTTTGAAAGCTACGCATCCTACTTATTTTGCTAAATATTTGTTTCAATTTTTCTAAAAATAGTATCTATATAATCTTTTAATAAAATGAGTTAATATATGAAAAAACACAAAGGACAAAATTTAACAAATAATTACCATTAACATATGCATTTGCTAGATGACAGTAAATCTAATAGGAATAAGCTTAAGAGTTTGTTTTTAGCTCTTCTTTATTTTGGCAAAGAGTTGCCTACAATGTTCCTATCTCCTTTCCCTCATTTGATTTTAAATATTTGCTAAAATAATGTAGGTTTTTAAAATTATATTACAAATTTTGTTTCTGTACTTATTCTAAACTTTGTCTGTATATTCACCATTATAATCAGAATTTATGCCACAAGTGTCCCTATACTGGACTCTTAAGTTTGCTTGATCAGTTATTTGGAGTTTTGGAGTAATTTTTTAAGCTTTTTTTTTTTTTAAGAATAAAAAGAAGGATTTGCAAGTGCATCTTTTCTGAGCCAGCAAATATTTGAGAGTCTTCTGTTTTTTTTAATATGGAAAAAACTTGGCAACATATAAAAGTCTTGTATGTCAATATTTTCCCTCAAAATGGATGATATTTCCCCCTAGTATTTAGTATTGCTGAAAATCAAAGTGTATATTTATGTTTCATGTTTTATACTTTTAAAATTATCAATGTAAATAAAAAGATTTGCCTAAGGATGTCCTGGTGCTAATATCTTTCCTATTGTTTAGCTTTGAAGATACTACGTTCTTTTGGTTTACATTGTCAAGTCTTACGTCAAAGAAATGGTCTTCTGCTATTGCTTCTGATCCATTTATTAGAGCCTTTTATTCAAAAATGCCCAAATTTATGTGTGAGCATTCCAGTGTTAATTTCTTGCAATTATCTTCTTTCTCATAATTTTATTATTCTGTTTTTCTAGAATATTTCAGAAAAAATTCCAAGTTTGTACTTCATATTGCTGGTACATATACTCCAAGAATAAATTCTGATTTTTGCTATGTGCAATGCTGAATTATTTCTGCTATGTTATTTTTGTTTCTTTGAAATCCTTCTCTATCCCATTCATTTCCTTTCTGTATATAATTTTGTTGTCCTTTAATCTCAAACTATTCTTTTTGACATTGTTCCTAAGCTATATAATTCTAGATCTTCATGCATTATTCTGAGATCACATAATTTTCTATTTTTTTTCTGTAACAAATTAAACTTTTCCGAGGAATTCTGTACATCTGAATATTCTATTCTCTTTCTCTGTAAAAATTTTCCATAGGGCCCTCCAAAGCTATCTGTACATATTCTCAGGCAACACAGAATCTATATAAACTTGGTATTTCATAAGAGAGGATGGTATTAGATTGATACAAAAGTAATTGCCATTTTAGACCATGAATTTTAAATCATTATAACTAGGCTTAAACATATCTTTATTAATCAAAATAGGAACCATTACAATCAACATATTTTTGCCAACAAGAAATCTTTGTTTACTCCTGTAGTGTAAAAATCCAAGCTTCAGAATTCAACAAATGTTGGAAGGTGTTTTTTGCCTCCTGCTGGCTGTGGGAGTGTTTTCCCTGCATAAGTTGTCAAGATACTTGAAGAAGTGGTAGTCTCTTGGAGAGAAGTGAGGTGAATACGGCGGATGAGGCAAATCTTCGTAGCCCAATTCATTCAACTTTTGAAGCTTTGGTTGTGCAACATGTGGCTGAACACTGAATGGGGAATTGGGCCCATTCTTTTGACCAATGCTGGCTGCAGGTGTTGCAGTTTTAAGTGCATCTCACGGGTTGGCTGTGAGTTGTGCTCCTCAGATGTAATAGTTTTGCTGGGATTCAGAAAGCTCCAGTGGATCAGACCAGCAGCAGGCCACCAGATAGTGACAATGACTTGGGAAGTGCTTTGGAGCCTCTTCTCGATAGAGGTCATTGCTGGTTGTATAAAATCTTTGTGTCACATGTCACAATCTGATCGAGAAATGGTTCGTTGTTTTTGCAAAGAATAAGAAGAAAATGCTTCAAAACAATGATTTTTTTCTTCAGTCAGCTCATGAGGCACCCTCTTATCGAGCTTTTACACCTTTCAATTTGCTTCAAATGCCGAATGACCATAGAATGGTCGATGTTGGGTTCTACAGACACTTCTCGTGTAGTTATAAGAGGATCAGCTTCAATGATCTCAGTGGGTCACTGTCACTACCACTGGCCAGTCACTGCCCTGTTCATCTTCAAAGGTCTCATCTTCTTTGCAAAATTTCTTGAACCACCACTGCACTGTATGCTTGTTAGCAGTTCCTGGGCCAAATGTATTGTTGATGTTTCAAGTTGTCTTCACTGCTTTATGACCCTTTTGAACTCAAATAAGAAAATCACTTGAATTTGCTTTCTAACATAATTTCTATAGTCTAAAATAAATATAAAATAAACAAGTAATAAGTCATTAGCAAAAAAAAAAAACATAAAGTGAGAAAAGTGTATTAAAATGATGTATAACATAACATTTAAGAATGCATTCTAATATCAAATGGTGAGTGAGAAGTTCAACAATGCAAAATCACAATTACTTTTGCACCAATCTAATAGATTGTTCTCATCTCACTGTCTGTTGATGTGTCTGTTAAGTGTCATTTATAGTCCTCAAATGGAGAACAGAATAAAATATATATCTCCAAGTTTCCACTGGTCTTCCAGCCAAGATATATCTGCTCTTCAGTAGTATTATCTTCCTCTTTTCTTCACAGCATGACTATCATATACCCTTGAGCAGATATACTTGCTAGTGGTCAGTGCTACCAGTTTTTCATATTTCTGCTTCTGCCTTTATTTGTCCAATACTCAATAAATATCACACAAACATTTAGTTGTCTATTATGTGCCAAGCATTCTGTTTACTGCTGACAATAGTGGTGATCAAAACAGATACAAAGCACAACATGTCCCTAGTCCTATGGCGCCCTATTGATCAAGTAAGGAAGCAGACAACCACATGTGCAGAAACAATAAATGACTCTGATGATTGCCATTTAATCATTAATTCATTTAACCAACAAATATTCATTGAGTGCCTTCGTAGTGCCATTAACTATTCCAGATTCTGTGGATAGATCAGTGAAAAAAGAAAAATGTCTTGTTCCCATTGAGTATCTTTTATTTTAGTGGGCTAGCCCATTGTCAAGAGGAAATGTAAAATAATAGATCTGATTTAGTCTTCAGCAGTCTTTTCTGAGCATGTGACATTTGTACAGTGATATGAAGTATCAGTAGGAGTCAAACCATTGTGTTGTTAAAAGTGAGAGAAAGAACACTTCAAGAAGAAGAAAAAGCAAAGCCAAAGGTCCTGAGGTAGGTTGGAGCAAAACCTATGTAGCAATTTTTTTTTTAATTCCAGTGGAAGCATCCTTTAATTAGGTTTCCCTTGATTAGTTTTCTATCAATCTTTGTTTTCAATACTGTGAAAGGCATTTCTTTATGAATTTTTCAGAAAAAATGTTGAGCAAAATCTATTAGTTTTTTCTATCCAGATGACGTTTTAAATCAGGGATACTGAGCCCCTTTTGTAATAGCAATTTTAGTTTCTTCACACTGTTTCTTATCTCATGTGGTTTTTTCTCTTTACTTCCGCCTCTCAGCCAGCTGCCTTTTCATCACAGTCTGTTGTCTCATATTGTTGTTTTATATCATCTTTGAAGTTGTTTTATAGATTCTATGTTTCATTGAATTATATTGAGAGCAAAGTCCAGAAGCTTTGTTAAATTTATTTGTTTTGTAATATAAATCTACAAATAAATGTTCTTGTTCTGTCTTTAGTATTACATTCTTTCAGGTTATAGAGATTTTTCAATAGATCCCATGTCTGGTGTACTAGCTCAATTCCTAAACATTTAGAAAAACACATAATGCAACCTAGCATTGAGTTATTTGGGGAAAGGGAATCAGATTCACTTGGAGGCTGAGTTTCAGTCTAGCCCCTGAACCCATACCATAAGCTAGAGTCAAACAAGCAAGCAAGCTGTGCAGCATGTCTTCCCTGATTAGTTGGACTGGAGCATTTCACAGTGGTTTTGAAAAATGCCTGTGAGGGGGTGGGGTGAGGGGTGCATATGTGTGTTTCCATATAATTGTGCAGACTCACACATTTGTGTGGGAAAATTGGTTATAACTTTAGACACTAGAATAAGATGCTTAAAATTTCACCTCACTTGATGCTTCATGTAACAAGTCATGTCAAATCATTATTCACAGGAAGAAAACAAGAAATAGTATGTAGAGCTGTGCATAATAAAATGTGTCACAAAAGGACAGTATCTGTGTTGGCACAACTTTGATTCCTCTCAATCTACTGAAACACTTCAAGTTGTCCATATCCAAACACTATAACAAACACTCAAAAAGCTAATATTATAATAAATATTTTTATTTCCCATGTACATTGAATACCATAAGAGAATCTTCTAGTCACTGGAAAGTTAATTTCACCACATTTATTCAATTTATCAGTTTCAAATAATTTTGATTATTGTGAATCAGTCTCCAAAATTTGATAACCTTTAAGGGAGTCTATAAGCAAACTGTTTGCATTTGCAAAATTAAAGATAATACTCTGGACCATGATGACCTCACAGAGGAGCCTGTAACCCACCAGGCTCCTCTGTCCATGGAATTTTCCAGGCAAGAATACTGAATCAGGTTACCATTTCCTACTCCAGGGGATCTTCCCCACCCAGGGATTAAACCCACATTTTTTGTGTCTCTTGCATTGGCAGATGATTCTGTCTGTATCACTAGCGCCACCTGGGAAGCCCAATTACAGTATCTCTAATGGCTAACTTAAACATCAGATGGAAAATGCAATTCCCAAAGTAGTAATAACTCTAATTCACAAATACTTGTCCCTTTAAAATTACCATGGATTTCAAACTACCACTTGGCAAAACTAATGGATTATACTCTTAATAATGTACCTACCATAAATATAATAGGTCTTAAATCTATGTTTATACTTTAAATCAATCCCAATTTATAACTAGAGCAATCCACTCTAATTTCAGAGTAAAGAAATACCTTGCTCAAAATAATAAAATCCTGCCTCATAGAATTTTAGGAATGGTGGAGTGATATAGATGTCTAAAAAAATTTTCTTGAATGAATTTTGAAAGAAGTAAATATTTTGGTCTCAGGCCATGTATCAATCATCTCGCCAATAATGTTCAGTGAGCAGGGATGAATTGATCATTCCCATTCATAAGCATCTTCCAATTGAGCAATCAAGATACATAAATTTATGAATAATCATATTAAAATCATTAACATTTTTTTAGTAGGTTGTAGTTCAGGGGATTTGACCTTTAGATATGGAATGTTGTGCAACATGTGGTTGAGCACTGCATGGAGAATTGGGCCCTTTTGTTGACCAACACCTGCTGTGGCAATGTACTACTAATGCCAAAGAAGCTGAAGCTGAACAGAAGCTGAATGAAGAAAATGAAGTTGAACAGCATTAAGTGATCACTAATGCCAAAGAAGCTGAAGTTGAATGGTTGTATGAAGCCCTATAGACCTTCTAGAACTAACACCCAAAAAAGATGCCTTTTCATCATAGCAGACTGTAATGCAAAATGTAGGAAGTCAAGAGATACCTGGATTAACAAGTTTGGCCTTGGAGTAAAAAGTGAAGCAGGGCAAAGGCTAACAGATTTTTGCCAAAAGAAAGTTCTGGTCATAGCAAATACCTCTTCCAAAAGTAACTCTACACATGGACATCACCAGATGCTCAATACCGAAATCAGATTGATTACAGTCTTTGCAGCCAAAGATGGAGAAGCTGTATACAGTCAGCAAAAACAAGACTGGGAGCTAACTGTAGCTCAGATCACGAACTGAGTTATTGCCAAATTCAGACTTAAATTGAAGAAAGTGGGGAAAACCACTAGAACATTCAGGCATAACCTAAATCAAATCCCTTATGAGTATACAATGAAAGTGACAAATAGATTCAAGGGATTAGATCTGATAGAAAGAGTGCCTTAAGACTATGGACAGAGGTTCATAACAGTGTACAGGAGGCAGTGATAAAAACCATCCTCAAGAAAAAGAAATATAAAAAAGGCAAAATGGTTGTCTAAGGAGGCCTTACAAATAGCTGAGAAAAGAAGAGAAGCTAAAGCCAAAGGAAAAAAGGAAAGAGATACCCGACTGAATGCAGAGTTTTAAAAAATAGCAAGGAGAGATAAGAAAGACTTCCTAAGTGATCAATGCAAAGAAATAGAGGAAAACAGTAGAATGGGAAAGACTAGAGATCTCCTCAAGAAAATTAGAGTTACCAACGGAACATTCCATGCAAAGATGGGCGCATTAAAGGACAGAAATGGTATGAACCTAACAGAAGCAGAAGATATTAAGAAGAGGTAGCAAAAATACACTGAAGATACAACAAAGATCTTCATGACCCAGATAACCATGATGGTGTGATCATTCACCTAGAGCCAGAGAGCCTGGAGTCTGAAGTCAGGTGGGCCTTAGGAAGTGTCACTACGAACAAAGCTAGTGGTGGTGATGGAATTCCAGTTGAGTTATTTCAAATCCTAAAAGGTGATTGTGTGAAAGTGTTGCACTCAATATGCCAGCAAATTTGGAAAACTCAGCAGTGGCCACAGGACTGGAAAAGGTCAATTTTCATTCCAGTCCCAAAGAAAGGCAGTGTCAAAAAATATTCAAACTACCATAGTCCAACTCTCACATCCATACATGGCTACTGGAAAAACCATAGCCTTGACTAGATAAACCTTTGTTGACAAAGTAATGTCTCTGCTTTTTAATATGCTGTCTAGGTTGGTCATAACTTTCCTTCCAAGGAGTAAGCGTCTTTTAATTTCATGGCTGCAATCACCATCTGCAGTAATTTTGGAGCCCCCCAAAATAAAGTCAGCCACTGTTTCTACTTTGCCAGCCACATGCCAGCAAAGTAAAGCTCAAAATTCTCCAACTGAGGCTTCAACAGTATGTGAACCAAGAAATTCCAGATGTTCAAGCTGGATTTAGAAAAGGCAGAGGAACAAAAAATCAAATTGCCAACATCTGTTGGATCATCAAGAAAGCAAGAAGAGTTCAAGAAAAATATCGATTTCTCTTTTATTGACTATGCCAAAGCCTTTGACTGTGTGGATCACCACAAACTGTGGAAAATTCTTAAAGAGATTGGAATACCAGACCACCTTACCTGCCTCCTGAGAAACCCATATGCAGGTCAAGAAACAACAGTTAGAACCTGACATGGAGCAATGGACTGGTTCAAAATTGGCAAAGGAGTATGTCAAAGCTGTATATTGTCACCTTCCTTATTAAACTTTTAAGCAGTGTATATCATGTGTAATTCTGGGATTGATAAAGCACAAGCTGGAATCAATATTGCCCAGAGAAATGTCAATAATATCAAATACGCAGATGATACCACCCTTATGGCAGAAAAGGAAAAAGAAAGAACCACTTGATGAAAGTGAAAAAGTTGGCTTAAATCTCAACATTCAGAAAGCTTAAGATCATGGCATCTGGTCCCATCACTTCATGGGAAATAAATGGGGAAACAGTGGAAACAGTGAGAGATTATTTTCTTGGGCTCTAAAGTCACTGCATATGGTGACTGCAGCCATGAAATTAAAAGATGCTTGCTCCTTGGAAGAAAAGCTATCACAAACCTAGACAGCATATTCAAAAGCAGAGACATTACTTTGTCAACAAAGGTCCATCTAGTCAAAGCTATGATTTTTCCAGTAGTCATGTATGGATGTGAGAGTTGGACTATCAAGAAACCTGATTACTGAAGAATTGATGGATTTGAACTGTGATGTTGGAGAAGACTCTTGAGAGTCCCTTGGACTGCAAGGAGATCCAACCAGTCCATCCTAAAGGAAATCAGTCCTGAATATTCATTGGAATGGCTGATGTTGAAGCTGAAACTCCAATACTGGCTGCCTGATGCAAAGAACTGACTCATTGGAAAAGACCCTGATGCTGGAAAAGATTGAAGGCAGGAGGAGAAGGGGACCACAGAGGGTGAGATGGACATGAATTTGAACAAACTCTGGGAGTTGGTGATGACAGGGAAACCTGGCATAACTGCAGTCTATGGGGTCGCAAAGATCTGGACATGACTGAGCAACTGAACTAAACTGATTCATAAGCAGCTTCCTATCGAGCAAGCAATATCCATAAATTTGTGAAAAATCATATCAAAAATCAAGAGTATTTCTTTCAGTAGATTATCATTGGGGTCTTTGACCTTTAGATATGGAATGTTGAGTGATAGGGGATAAAATAAACCTTGCTTTCAGTCACAGAAAGAGTAATATTAAGAGTTCACAATTGAAATGAGGCTGGACTTTCTCATTATAATCCTCTTACTGAATCGTGTTCCAATGAAGTCAGAAGTATACTCTCTACAGATCACTGAAAATTCTCATTTTAATTATTTTAACTGTCATTCTGAATATCTCTTATGTCAGTGACATTTTACTCTGTAATGCAATAAAACTGCTACAGAAACATTGTTGCTACTTATATTTATCTATTTTACTACTAACAAAATGTTTTGAATAAAAAAACATAAAAAATACTTCTCCTTTTTAGGTATTTAAGAATATGACAACTCTGTTCATATACGTATGATAAATTTGATTGGGGTGAGTATAAGAATTTCTTATAGACAAATAAAAGACAATTTCATTGTGTTTACATGCAGTATGTTTTTCCTTTGAAAACTTACAGAAATATACTTAGTTTCACAAATATTTTCACTAATAGAAGCCTAAATTTAAAATTATTATTTCCCCATGATAATAAAAGCATCAACCAGAGTAAAAAGTGAGTTACCTTTACTTCACAAAGAGCAGATAAAGGGGAAAAATATAGATTAATGTTGCATTCTATTTTGTTTAACTAGCACATAATATATTAAATGAGTTATAATGATGTTCTAAACCACAAACATGGGTGTGAAGGGCTAAGAAAAGGATGAGGGGATTTTTATCAGAGGAGAGGAGAGCTGTCAACCTAGGTAATCTTTTGAATTCTATTTAGCAATTCCCTTCTGAAATGCCGTCACTCCAAATCACTTCAGTAATATTTCTCACCAAGCTGATTTTCCTTGATGAGATTCTCTTGCAGTGTGAATGCATCTTGCTGCTACACCACCTGGGGCAGCTATTTCTTCGTCTTACTTCAAAGCTGCAGCAAGGAGTGCTTGCTTGGATGGCTGCCCAGGAAACCAAATGGGAATTATGCTTGTTTCCCTCTGAATCACATCCTGCTTGGCCCTTACAGCTGGGGCAGGGTGGAGGTAAAGTCTAAATTTCTAAATACTTGTACAGAAAGATAGAAAAATTTCTTCTTTGGTACATAAATATAGGGTGGAAAAAGTAGCTTTCATGTTAAATTTCATAAACAATGTCTATTGATGAGCACCTAGTTTTCTAGAACTTAATGAATGATAAATATGGTGAATACTTGGACCATTGCTTATCTGCCATTAGAGACTATCCAAAAGTGTTAGTAGCTCAGTCGTGTCCAACTCTTTGAGACTCCATAGACTGTAGCCTGTCAGCCTCCTCTGTCCATGGAGTTTTCCAGGCAAGAATACTGGACTGGGTTGCCATTTCCTCCTTCAGGTGATCTTCCCAACCCAGAGATCAAACCCGGGTCTCCCACATTACAGGCAGATTCTTTACTGTCTGAGCCACCAAGGAAGACCTTAAAGACTATAGGACATTAATACTAATTTCTTCTCAGTTTAATGGTTTTGCTCATTTGACTTGGTACTATTGCCTTAAATAGGCTTTCTTAGCACAAACAAGTTTCAAAAACCAAAATAATTAGCCTTAAACCAGTAGAATAAATATAGTATACTTTATCAGAGCACATAGATGCATACAATTAGGACAGAGTGTCTATGTTAAAAAAAAAAATAAAACAAGGAACTGTACACTGAAATATTAACAATTACAGACTACTAATACCCCCTGTCCAACTTTCTAAAAAATGTGCTATCATTGGTATTTGATAGTATATGCTCAATGTATCTGTGTGTGTGTGTGCTCAGTGGCTCAGTCATGTCTGACTCTTTGTGACTCCCATGGACTGTAGCTTACCAGGCTCTTCTGTCCATGGGATTTCCCAGGCAAGAATACTGGAGTGGGTTACCATTTCCTCCTCCAGCGGATCTTCCCAACCCAGAGGTTGAACCAGTGCTCCTTCATTGGCAGGCATGTTCTTTACCACTATCTCACCTAGGAAGAACATCTATACGTAGGGAAATAGGTATTTATACACTCCTTAAAACCTAGATCTGCCCAGGTTCAGGCTTAGGTGATCTAGTATTTCTATTCCTTACCTTCTCAAGTAGAGAAAAACATAGAAATTTTCACAAATCAGTTAAAAAAAACCTTTTTTTCAATGATGGCAACATAACTAGAGGAAGCACAGTAGGATTGAGCCAGCTTGTTATTAACAATCTGAGAAAGGGAGGGAAGATCTCTGTATGAGTAACTAATGGTTCACCAGTGGTGAGCCTTTGATGGAACAGGGAAATACTGTATTCCTCCTTTTGTAAAACACTTCAGATGGAAAATGCTTCTGTATATTACAAAAGAAAACTCAGAATGAAGTTAGTATTGGCCAGAGGGCACTCTACAATGGAGATCAGAGGCCATTAAGGAAGTATGGCTTATCACATCTCAGCCTACCTAGAATCTGACCTTTTGACCATTTATTCTCCTATTGAAGTCATCAAGAACACTTTCCAAAAACTCAAGCTAATTCTTAGATCTCTTATCCTAAAATAACCTATAAAAGCCTAACAACTCATCAGACCCCTACCCTAAAATAACATTTGATTCTTTAAGGACAGATATTCCCTGACTCATATGAGTCAATCACAGTTCTCAAAATGAACAACCTTGTGGCTAATTTTTGTCTTTATAAGCTACTGACTTTCTCTTCCCCCAAACCCTCTTTCATTTGTACCTGAAGCTGTGTCTCTCAAACTGCAATCCCTAAGACCACAAATAATTTCTACCCTCCTACATTGTGTGTATTTTTTTAAATTTTTTTGTCAGTATTACAGTGGTCAACTCAATTCTGCTAGTTCCAACCTCCATAATACAAATCATCTTCACTTTCTCTCATTAGGCCTAGGATATTCCCTACAGTAAAGGGGAATATTCCACTAGTCTAATTGGGGATCTGGCTAAACTCTCTTACTCTCCTCCACCTTATTAAGAATCAGTCAGTCTTCTCTCGATCCCTGGGTTGAAAGGATCCCCTGGAGAAGGGAAAGGCTACCCACTCCAGTATTCTGGCCTGGAGAATTCTATGAACTGGATTCCATGGGATCGCAGAGTTAGACATGACTGAGCAACTTTCACTTCAATCTTCTCTCACAGCTGGGACTCAGACATAGTAGTGTGTGTGTTTATTGCCAGTCATGTCTGACTCTTTGTAACCCCATGGACTGTAGCCCACCAGGTTCCATGGGATTCTCCAGGCAAGAATACTGGAGTGTGTTGCCATTTCCTTTTCCAGGGGATCTCCTGACCCAGGAGATGAATGGATGGCATCACCAATTCAATGGACATGAATTTAGACAAATTCTGAGAGATGGTGAGGGACAGGAAGGCCTGGTGTGCTGCAGTTCATGGGGTCTCAAAGAGTAGGATATGACTCGGCATCTGAGAACAAGTCTTCTCTCAAAAATTAAAATTTGTGACAAGTGACCCAGCTCTCTTAGTGACATTGGCCAGAAATCTCCTGGTGAATGTCACTCATTTAAAGGATCAGTGACCCCCAGGGTTTGGTAACTTCCCCCAATTAAACTTGAACTGAAACCAGGATATCCTCATCTAACATTATTTCATTTAAACCTTAATGCTTTGTCCAGGAAAGTCCTCTGCACTAGGAACAGAGATCCAACACATTGGCATTCTGGAAACCTTAGGTTTAAAATCTTAAATCTGAGGTAACTCAGAGAGAGGAGGAAGATAATGTTATGGTAAAATGAACAGGGGAAGAAAATCCAGCTTAAAGTCACAGTTTCTCCATTTATTTTTGACAAATCACTTTATTGTTCTCTGTACCAGTTGCCCACCTGTATAATGGGAAATCTGCCTCATGGGATTGTTGAAAGGATCAAATGAAATGATTACCTAAAGGAATCTTGGAAACACTTAGGAAACACTATCTAAATTTGATGAACTGTTGTCTTATCAGAGAGTGTATAAACTACTAATGGTTATATATTAGCAGCTTTTTTTCCTCTAGCTATAAATCATTTTCTATTAAAAAAAAAAACTAGAAGAGAGAGAAAAACACCTTTTGTAAACAAAATTTGATTCATCTTATTCCTTTCTAATTCATGATGCAATGGCAATTGTAAAATGATAATGCTTTGTTTATTTGAATTTATGCTCTTTTCATCCTGCTTCTCTTCAGTGACTCAGTACAATTAGCATGTCAGTTAATTTTTTCACCCAAAGCCTATTTCTTGGAAAATATTTCTTAAGCTTAAGCTCCAGGCAATGTCTAATGATTTGATACAACCATTTTAAAGCAACAATCATATGCAATGTGGCTTAGACCATTAGAAGTAGCAGCTCAACAGTGGGCCAGAAGTGAAGTGAAGCCGCTCAGTCGTGTCCGACTCTTTGCGACCCCACAGACTGCAGCCTACCAGGCTCCTCTGTCCATGGGATTTTCCAGGCAATAGTACTGGAGTGGATTGCCGTTTCCTTCTCCAGGGGATCTTCCCCATCCAGGGATCAAACCAGGGTCTCCCGCGTTGTAGACAGACACTTTACCGTCTGAGCCACCAGGAAAGTCAGTGGGCCAGAGGGGCCTACAATTATCTTCCTAATCAGAATGTATTTCACAAAGGGAGTCAGGTGTCATGTCTCAATTTTTTTTTTAAGATTTTTTTTTTTGATGTGGATCATTTTTAAAAAGTCTTTATTGAATTTGTTACAATATTGCTCCTGTCTTTTTATTTTGGTTTTTTTTTTTTTTTTTTTTTTTTTTTGCCTCAAGGCATGTAGGATCCTAGCTCCCTGACCAAGGTTCAAACCTGCACCCGCTGCACTGGAAGGCAAAGTCTTAACAACTGGACCACTAAAGACGTCCCTCCTCACTGTTTTTTTTTTTTTTTTTGAATATGTATTTATTTATTTAATTTATGGTTGCTTGGATCTTCATTGCCGGGTATGGGCTTTCTCTAGTTGCAGCAGGAGCAGATACTCTTCGTTGCAGTGTGCAGGCTTCTCACTGAAATGACTTCTCTTCTTGTGGAGCAAGGATGCTAGGTGTGCAAGTTCAGTAGCTGTGGCTCACAAGCTCTAGAGCACTGGTTCAGTAGTTGTGGTATGTGGCTTAGTTATTCAGAGGCATATGAGATTTCCCCAGATCAGCAGTCAAGACAGTGGCCCTTGCATTGCAAGGGAGAGTCTTAACCACTAGAACACAAAGGAAGCCCCTCCTCATTGTTTTGTAAGAAGGATCTTGATGTATTAGGTATTTCATGAGATAAAATTTATCATCTAGGGAATAGCTAGCAGCTGTATTTTTGATAATATTTGTTTCCTTAGAAGATTTCTAAACTTCTTATTCTTTACTGAAATATAACTATGACATTCTGATATCAGCTTTCTGAAGAAAATGTAGACTTTCTAAATGAGCAAGGAGAAATCAGAGAAAATAAGCCTATGAATAACACCAGAGCTGATTCTAGTTCTTATCCTGACATCCCAACCAGCTTGCTACATGACATTGAGAAATCCCTTTCATTTCTGAATATGTAAAATAGGCAGCTTGAAATTAATGATTCTAAGGTGAGTTCTAAAGTGAGTTAAAGTTCTATGTTTTACTTCTCACCATCTGTGATTCTAAAATATTTGGAGAAAAGTAAGCAAAATACATAAAATTATTGACTGCAAGGAGATCAAACCAGTCAATCCTAAGGGAAATCAATACTGAATATTCATTGGAAGTACTGATGCTGAAGCTGAAACTCCAATATTTTGGCCACCTGATGCAAAGAATTGATTCACTGTAAAAGAACCTGATGCTGGGAAAGACTGAAGGCAAAAGGTGAAGGGGGCAATAGAGGATGAGATGATTAGACAGCAGATAGCATCACTGACTCAGGGACATGAATTTGAGCAAACCTCTGGAGATAGTGGAGGACAAAGGAACCTGGTATGCTGCAGTCCATGGGGTCACAAAGAGCTGGACACAACTAGTGATTGAACAAAAACAACAGCAAAGCAAAATACTTTTTAAAAATTATTATTCCACACAAATTGTATGTGAAAGTGCAAAAGAGAGGGTTTTTTTCCTTCCTTTTTTGTATAACTATCCTTGTGGTTTCATTCATTTGTTTTCCTCAGCTGTCAGTACTTAAGCATGAAGATTAATAGTTGCATTATTTTTTTTCTGCAGAGGCTAATAGCCTCTTAATTGTTTTTAATGGGACATTTTGGAGGAGTCCCATATTTCCCACACTGCAGCATAATTTTTTTTTAGTATAGAACCTCTGATTTAACACAGAACTCAGCATCAGCTGATAAAATAGATTATTTTTAAAATACTGCATGGTATTAGGCAAATATGTAATTATTTTCACCATATAATTTTGGCTGAACTGTGGATAACATTCAGATTGTAGTTGAAAGACTTGTCCCTTTCCTAGGAGACAGTTTCATACCAGAATTGGGATACATTTTTCAAATGAATATAAGCCAAATATTGCTGCCTCATTTTTAGTGAGTATTCTCTAATGTGGAAAGTAAAAAGATGATGCCATAGTGAAACCTACTGAAAATTCAAGATAAACAAAGCACATTGATAATCAGATCATTTTCTCGAGTTCTAAACATAAGTGTGCCTCCTGCTAATGAGCCACAGTAGCAAATAAGGGCCAGGAAGTTCAGTGGATAGATCTGAGAACAGTATGGTCTTATCTAGGTTTTTCAAAACTAGGATCGCTGTACCATCAGGCCACCCAAGATGGCTGTTCTCTTGCTCTCTGTATATTCTCTGCTCAACCTGTCCCTGCCTCATCCACACCCTACTCATCTGACTGAACTTTCCTCTTAATCATAAATCCTCATCAGTAAATGCATACGTACTTGCCTCTAGCCCCAGCTAATAACTGTTATAATCTTTGAATCAGAATGATCTCCACTATGATAGTTTATCAAAGGGGTGGTGAGGTGCACACCCCCTGCCAGTTTCCCTGACAACTGATAAGACAACCTGACACCAGTTGCCCCTACAAACTGGTAATCTCCCCCTTCCTCTGGTAGTGAAGATTGCTGGCATGTCCTGCCCACCATCTGGCACACATGGTGAGATGTCACTCTAGGACCTTGTTTCAGACAAGTAAGATTCTCCTATCGATTAAACCGTTAATATCGCTGTTCCTGGCTCTGTTCTCTTTCTTTAGTCTCAAGGCTGAGCAAGTACAGGGCTTGTAGGCCTGTAGAGTGTAGCCCAACCATTAGGCTGGGAAAAAAACATGAGTAAAAGTCAAGTGGTCTCATTGCCTGCTGTTTCATTTACACACACACACACACACACACACACACACACACACACATATTATGGGAAATCCTTTTCTTTCTTAGAGCCCTCTTACCTCCTCCATGAGAGAAATATTGATTCCCTCATACTTTAACTGGAGAAGTAATTGGCAGCCCACTCCGGTATTCTTGCCTGGAGAATCCTGTGGATGGAGGAGCCTGATGGACTGCTGTCCATAGGGTCACACAGTCGGACATGACTGAGGCGACTTAGCATGCATGCACGCATTGGAGAAGGAAATGGCAACCCACTCCAGTGTTCTTGCCTAGAGAATCCCAGGGATGGAGGATCCTGGTGTGCTGCCATCTATGGGGTCGCATGGAGTCGGACATGACTGAAGTGACAGCAGCAGAAGCAGCGGTGGCATACATCAACCCAGAGACACCACCAGACTCTACTGTCCATCAAGCATTTCCATCTCAGTAAATAATACAACCATGTCCAACTACCAGACACTACAAGACCGCATGTCATCTGGCCTCTTCTCATTTCCTTGTCACCCATCCTACCTACACTCTGCACTATTAGCTTCACTCCAGCCACCGTGCCCTCATTTATGTTTCTTGAGTATTCCAAGCTCACTCTTGTCTCAGGGATTTTGCATTTATCGTTCCTTTGGCTTGGAACATTCTTCCCTGGTTGAAAACATGGCTTGCATTGTCTTCTTATTTTTGTTTTAATTTAAATGTCTCTTGCTGGGTTTTTCTTTTTTAACTCCATTCCAATCACTTCAAGTTCTAAAGTTATGTGTGATTATTTGTTTTTAAAATACAGTATCTCTTTTCACTCAAAAACTGTAAGCTTCATCCATAGATGGGTGAAGAGAGCCAAAAGGTGCAAATTTCCAGTTAAGAATAAATAAGCCTTGGCAGTGCAAAGTGGACTTCCCCAGTGGCTCAATGGTAACAAATCCACCTGCAGTGCAGGAGACGTGGGTTTGACTCCCTGAGTTGGGAAGATCCCCTGGAGGAGGAAATGGCAACCCACTCCAGTATTCTTGCCTGGAGAATCCCATGGACAGAGCAGCCCGGCAGGCTACAGTCCATGGGGTTGCAGAGTCGGACACGACTGAAGTGATTTAGCACTTAGAATGGTGTAATGTACAGCACAGTGTGATGTACAGTAAACTAATCATTAATATTACTATACAGAATATTTGAAAGTTGCTAAGAGCGTATAACTTAAAATTTCTCATCACAAGAAAAAAACATTTGTAACTACGTGTGTTTATGGATGTTAACTAGACTTATTGTGGTGATTTTTCACGATGTACATACTAACATTAAAGTACTATATTGTACTCCTAAAATTAATATGTCAATTATACTTTCATATTAAAAAATTTTTAAATGTAATCTCCCTGAAGGCTAGAAACTATTTCCATCTTGTTTACTAATACTATTTACCATTACTATCCTATACTATTATATTCCAATGCCAAAGAACACTGCTCAACACACAGTAGGAAATCAATCTGTATTTTTGATTGACTGAGAACCACCTGACCTGCCTCTTGAGAAACCTATATACAGATCAGGAAGCAACAGTTAGACCTGGACATGGAACAACAGGTTGGTTCCAAATAGGAAAAGGAGTACGTCAAGGCTGTATATTGTCACTCTGCTTATTTAACTTATAAGTAGAGTACATTATGAGAAACGCTGGGCTGGAAGAAGCACAAGTTGGAATCAAGATTGCCAGGAGAAATATCAATGGCCTCAGATATGCAGATAACACCACCCTTATGGCAGAAAGTGAAGAGGAACTAAAAAGCCGCTTGATCAAAGTGAAAGAGGAGAGTGAAAAAGTTGCCCTAAAGCTCAACATTCAGAAAACTAAGAACATGGCATCTGGGATAGATGTGGAAACAGTGTCAGACTTTATTTTTCTGGGGCTCCAAAATCACTGCAGATGGTGATTGCAGCCATGAAATTAAAAGACGCTTACTACTTGGAAGGAAAGTTATGACCAACCTAGATAGCATATTAAGAAGCAGAGACATTACTTTGCCAACAAACGTCCATCTAGTCAAGGCTATGGTTTTTCCAGTGGTCATGTATGGATGTGAGAGTTGGACTGTGAAGAAAGCTGAGGGCCAAAAAATGGATGCTTTTGAACTGTGGTGTTGGAGAAGACTCTTGAGAGTCCCTTGGACTGCAAGGAGATCCAACCAGTCCATCCTAAAAGAGATCAGTCCTCGATGTTCATTGGAAGGACTGATTCTGAAGCTGAAACTCCAATACTTTAGCCACCACATGTGAAGAGCTGACTCAGTTGAAAAGACCCTGATGCTGGGAGAGATTGGGGGCAGGAGGAGAAGGAGACGACAGAGCATGAGATGGCTGGATGACATCACCAACTCAATGGACATGAGTTAGAGTAAACTCCGGGAGTTGGTGATGGACAGGGAGGCCTGGCGTGCTGCGATTCATGACTGAGCAACTGAATTGTACTGAACTGAAGGAAGCTGAGTAACTTCTAAGATTTTCTTTGGCTCTCATATTTTATAAGTATTTGTTATCTATATAAGAAAGAGAAATCAATAACAAAGCCTGTTCTATACCTCTTCACTGTCTAACTGAACTTTTTAAGGTGGCATTCAGCTGTGAAATTTTATGATCATGAAAATACTTGCTATTGCTTCTTTCTTTTTATTGCCATCATGCTTATTCCATTTTATCACTATTTTCATAATAAATCAATTTATGTTGAGTATAAAGTGTTGGGAAACCAAGAGGAAGCAAGATCAGAAGAAGATAAACTGGGGATGAGAAGCATTTCTGACCAAGGGTAGGAGTTGAGGAAAGAAAATTGAATTAAAGGTGATTTGGCAGCCTTCGGTGATGGCAGCCACTGGTAAAAAGAACTTAAGTTTTCTTTCATGGTTATTTTTCAAGAGAAGTGATACCCATTCTATTGAGCCTATCATTTATATACCACAGAAGAACAGAGGTAACTAGGTATTTACTGATGACTGGTGGCTTTCACAAGGTGGAAACTGAATGAAAAATAGTATAGGAAAACAAAAAGACAGGGGTAGAACTGATCACTTGATTGAAACAGAGCCAAAAAGCACAGTCTTCCTCTTTCCTAGTCACATTCACAGTCCTGGAAAACACACAAAATCTAAACTTTGGAGCCAATGCATGCAACATTTTATGTGGCGTACAAGACAAAGAAATAAAATGCTAGTACTATGGTTCAGTGCATGTATACCCTGAATCAGTACTACCCATGTACAAACTGTGTATTTAAAGTTGGTGTTTATGCTGTAACGAAACAAAATTTGTCACTCAAAAATGTCTGTCTCACACGTGCATTATTTTGAGCTAAAAACAACAAAGGGTTTCTGTGTTCCACATTTGAAGTATGAAAGGCATTCATAAGCTACCTTTTTAAAGAAATCTTAAAGAGAATGCAAGTCACAAGGCTGCAGGCAGATCCACAGACAGATCATCAAATACTAATCAGAGGGGTTTCCTGAGAAAAGAACAAAAATAAGAGTTTGCTGAGGAGTGAAAAGAAATATGGGTCATATTTTATCCTCTAGGTTTAAGCTTGGGAGATTTCATGCTCCCACTGCCAAAACATTCTGTACTTTGCATAGAAACATCTTTGTCATCCAGAAGCTCTCATTGTTATAAATCATTGGAGGTCCTGAAACAGTTATAAAATTGAATGTTTGTAAGTTTTTTAATAAGAACTAGCTGTTACTGGGAGCTTAGTATACATGGGAATTCTTTTAAATTTCATTTACATACTGCCACATTTAATTCTAAAAACAACCCTTATATGTAAGATTATTTTCTCCACACTATGGGTAAGAATGCTTAAGCTCAAAAAAGGTGAATTATCTACCCAAAAATCATCTACACAGCTTTTAACTCTTAGCTACTGTGCCAGATTTTTCTAACTGACTTTTATTTATACAAATATAAAATACCATTTTCTCATAATCCTTGCAATTATGAGGGGATCAAAGCAGGTTCACCCCCATTTTACAGCTAGGAAAACAAGTATGTATTTGGAAGATAATATTGCCCCTACTCCCCCCAGGTCATTACTAGCAGAGTCAGAAATCAAGAGTTTTAACTAAATAGTTTAAATCTTCCTTTTCCCACAACATTAAGCTGTGATATCTAGAAATCTGCTTTTCCTAATAAGAAAATCAGCTAGGTCAATGTCATAGGATTTAGCGAGGAAAAACTAATAAAATGTGATTGTAAAATCCTAGAGAATTGCTGAACAATGCAGTCTGCAGTGCTTTCCCTTGTTGGCATGCATTCTAGCAATAAATAAATCAGAGAGACATCCTGTGTTTGTGGAAGGGAGGGAGGCAAAAGGAGTGATCCATTATGCACTGTTTTCCAGAGTAGGACACAGATCAGCCAGCAGTGCCAGAGCCATATTTTAAATATTCATGAGGTTGTGGGTGGTGGCCCAGAATAGGCTGCACTCCAGGGAAAGGCATCCCACACGTTCTTGTCACAAGGTGCACTATAACTGCACAGAATCACAGAGATTACAATACCTGCCAAAGGGGGAAACCCTGGCCCCCTTAACAGAGTCTTTGGTAATTTCTGCTCAGAAATAGCAGCAAAGCCTGGGACAGAGATTCTGATGGAATCTGCAAAGGAATTTCCTTAGCATGAAGCTGGGGAAATGATGGAATTAGTGATTTACACTGTGATTTTCACTGATGATGCTCATCATTTGCTTTGCCTGTGAGTCTAATGCAATTCTTTCAAAGCATCTCCAGTAATAAGGCTAATGTACATGATAGTTTCTCAAACATGGTTGTGGATATTACTTTTTGTGAACAGTTCTGTTGCTCAGTCATGGCCAACTCGACCCCATGGACTGCAGCACTCCAGGCTTCCCTGTCCATCATTAACTCCCAGACCTTGCTCAAACTCATGTCCATAGAGTCAGTGATGCTATCCAATCATCTCATCCTCTGTCATTCCCTTTTCCTTCCACTTTCAATCTTTCCCAGCATCAGGGTCTTTTCAAATGAGTCAGTTCTTCACATCAGGTGGTTAAAGTATTGGAACTTCAGCTACAGCATCAGTCCTTCCAATGAATATTCAGGATTGATTTCCTTTAGGATTGACTGGTTTGATCTCCTTGCTGTCCAAGGATCTCCCCAGAGTCTTCTCCAACACCACAGTTCAAAAGCATCAATTATTTAGTACTCAGCTTTCTTTATGATCCAACTCTCGCATCCATACATGACTACTGGAAAAACCATAGCTTTGACTAGATGGCCCTTTGCTGGCAAAGTAATGCCTCTGCTTTTTAATATTCTGTCTAGGTTGGTCATAGCTTTTCTTCCAAGGAGCCAGCGTCTTTTAATTTTATGGCTGCAGTTACCATCTGCAATGACTTTGGATTATTATTTTGCTCTTTTTCCTAAAGGAAATCGCATTTCTAAAAGAATACATTTGAGTCCAAACAATGCTAACTCCAAGAAAAAAGGGCTCTCTGGTTGTTCAAGTGGTAAAGAATCTGCCTGCAATGCAGGAGACCCAGGTTCAGTCCCTGGGTTGGGAAGATCCCCTAGAGGAAGAATGGCAACCCACTCCAGTACTCTTGCCTGAAGAATTTTATGGACAGAGGAGCCTGGTGGGCTCAGTTTATGGGGTTGCAAACAGTCAGACATGACTGAGCAACTTCCGCTTTCTGAGAAAAATATCTTTATGAGTAATTTTTAATAGCTCAGAGAATTTCAGTTTGCTCAAGCCAATTGGATTATCCTTAAAGAAATACTATATTCTAAGACCATGAAAACAAGTAAGATTAGAAAAAGATCCTGTAATATGCTAATTTCCCAGAGGCAGATTAGATATTTCAAGAACATTTTCAACTTTATCGATAGTAGCACATAGTAGTAAAGTGAAGTGAGTGAAATCACTTAGTCGTGTCTGACTCTTTGCGACCCCGTGGACTGAAGCCCATCAGGCTCCTCTGTCCATGGGATTCTCCAGGCAAGAATACTGGAGTGGGTTGCCATTTCCTTCTCCAGGGAAATCTTCCCCACCCAGGGATCAAACCCGGGTCTCCCACATTGCAGGCAAACGCTTTAACCTCTGAGCTACCAGGGAAGCCCACATAGTAGTAAAAAAATGCCTTTAAATCTGAACAATAGCAAGGTCTCAGGAAAGGCAAAAAAGAGGAAAAGTTAGAGTGCAGAAGGAAATTTTTCCCCCTACAAAATAATACTATCATTATCATCTATAATGTGTCTGATATTTTCTATTCTATTTCATTTCATTTTATTCTCTCTGATTCTATTTTTTCAAAGTATTGGTCCTTAAAACCATTAAATGGTCTGCCATTCAGTTTCAGTCTACAGTTTCAAAGATATGTAAAGAATTCTCTCAACTAAAATAACTAAAATGCTTTATCACATATTAAAGATATGTACATATTTCTGTGTGTGTGCTATTCACTTAATCATGTCCAACTCTTTGCAACCCCATGGACTGTAGCCTGCCAGGCTCTTCTGTCCATGGAATTCTCCGGGCAAGAATACTTTAGTGGGTATTTATCTTCCCTAGGGAATCTTTCTGACCCACAGATCGAACCCAGTTCTCCTGCATTGCAGTCAGATTCTTCATTGTATTTCTGAATAAGATGCATATATTCTTCTCCTGGAAAAGAAGCAAGTATCAAAGTTTACTTCCACCCAGAGTATATTTGCATAGCCCTAGAAGATTGGAGTTTTATTCATACAACTTTTCAGAGTATAGCCATTAGAGAATAAAGCCAAGTGCAAGAAAACAGTGGCAATAGAAATTTTAAAAAATATATTGGCTTTTATATGGACATAGACTACAGTATAAATATAAAACATGTGACTAAAGACATGAAAGAAAGGTTAAAAACATGAGGAGGTAAAAGAAAAATTGAAAACCATTTAAAAATTTTAAAATTTAAATATATATAAAAAATGTAATTTCAAAATTTATTGGGTAGATTAACTAGAATATTAAACACAGCTGAAGAAAGAATTAGAGAACTAAAAGACAGATTCAAAGAAAGGATCCAGAATACAGTCAGACAGGGGGGGAGAAAAAAGAAGGATAGATAGTATCAGCGATCAAGAAGTATGGAAATTAAAGTGTAGAGATTTAATACATATTATTAGAGTTTCATTTCAGAAAATGAATGAGGGATTGGGGCAAAGACAATATTTGAAGAATTAATGGCCTAAAGTTTTCCACCGGTGTAAAAATAAAAACTATCAGCCATTAATCCTTCAAATATAGAGTCCATAGATTCAAGAGGCCCAAGAAATACACACACACACAAACATACACACACACACACAAAATAATGTAAAACCAAAAAGAGAATAAAATTGGAATGATAAAAAGGGGTTATATCTATAAGAAATGACTGCATCAAACAACAGTGTTTGATTTTGAGGAAAAGCAGGCTAGATCCAACATTCTGAATAACTGGCCTCAGCAATATGTGAACCATGAACTTCCAGATGTTCAGGCTGGTTTTAGAAATGGCAGAGAAACCAGAGATCAAATTGCCAACATCTGCTGGATCATTGAAAAAGCAAGAGAGTTCCAGAAAAACTGGGTTTCTGCTTTATTGACTATGCAAAACCCTTTGACTGTGTGGATCACAATAACTGTGGAAAATTCTGAAAGAGATGGGAATACCAGACCACCTGATCTGCCTTTGAGAAACCTGTATGCAGGTCAGGAAGTAACAGTTAGAACTGGACATGCAACAACAGACTGGTTCCAAATAGGAAAAGGGGTACATCTAGGCTGTATATTGCCACCCTGCTTATTTAATTTATATGCAGAGTACATCATGAGAAACACTAGGCTGGAGGAAGCACAAGCTGGAATCAAGATTGCTGGGAGAAATATCAGTAACCTCAGATATGCAGATGACACCGCCCTTATGGCAGAAATGGAAGAACTAAAGAGCCTCTTGATGAAAGTGAAAGAGGAGAGTGAAAAAGTTGGCTGAAAGCTCAACATTCAGAAAATGAAGATCATGGCATCTGGTCCCATCACTTCATGGGAAATAGATGGGCAAACAGTGGAAACAGTGTCTGACTTTATTTTTCTGGGCTCCAAAATCACTGTAGATGGTGATTGCAGCCATGAAATTAAAAGACGCTTACTACTTGGAAGGAAAGTTATGGCCAACCCAGACAGCATATTAAGAAGCAGAGACATTACTTTGTCAACAAAGGTCTGTCTAGTCCAGGCTATGGTTTTTCCAGTAGTCATGTATGGATGTGAGAGTTGGACTATAAAGAAAGCTGAGCGCCAAAGAATTGATGCTTTTGAACTGTGATGTTGGAGAAGACTCTTGAGAGTTCCTTGGATTGCAAGGAGATTCAACCAGTCCATCCTAAAGGAGATCAGTCCTGGGTGTTCATTGAAGGGACTGATGTTGAAGCTGAAATGCCAATACTTAGAGGATGAGATGGTTGAATGGCATCACAGACACAGTGGACATGGGTTTGGGTAGACTCCGGGAGTTGGTGATGGACAAGGAGACCTGGAGTGCTGCCGTTCATGGGGTCGCAAAGAGTCGGACATGACTGAGCGACTGAACTGAACTGAATTGAGGCTAGAACCAAATTTCTGAATAACAGTAGAATGTAAGTTGGAAGATTGTTATTAGATTCAAAGTATCCTTGAGAATTAATATGCTTAGGAACATTGGTGTTAGAGTTTTGTTAGGTTGTATAGACTCATGCAAAGGTAATGAGGTATCTCTAAAGTAATAAGTAGTGAGTATATAACTTCTGAAAATAGGCAAGTAGTAAAACATTTCCAGGAAGACAAGAAAGATGGTATTTAAAAAAGAAATTAAAAGCAAGACATTTGAGATTATGACATGGAAATTTTGTATAAATTAATCCAAATATATGAGAATCAAATGTGAACAGACTTTTGATGGATTAAATATGGTTACAAAAGTTTATTACTGTTCGAAAGGTGGTGCTTATATCCCTTCCCATTGAATATGGGCTGGCTCTGAGGTACTTAAGCAAGAGAATGCAACAGAAATTAAATTTTGCAAATTTCAAGCTTAGCTTTGGAGAGAATGATCATCTCTCAGTTTTTTCTCCTTGCAACATTTATATTTGGAAAGCTTCTGTACAGAGCCCAGTTGCTGGTGTGAACAACTCAAGCAGCATGGAGAGGCCCAGTACAGACTTTGGTCCCAGGTAAGTCTCATCTTTAAGTGAGAACTTAATATGTGCCAGACTCTGTTCTAAGGTCTTTATACTCTTAACCAGAACACCTTACTACTTTCTGTTGGGCCAGGTTCTGCTCTAAGGTTTTTACCCTCTTAACCAGAACACCTTACTACCTCCTCTAGAAGAAAATGAGATAAAAAATTTAAACAAATATGCACTATATCAATGTTAATCAAAAGCAAGCTAAGATAGCCTGGATAACAACATAAATTGTAAAGAAAAGAGCATTGCTAGAGGCAAAGAGATCATTATGTAATGACAGAAGTTTCATTAATTCAGGAAATTATGATAATTTTAAATTCCTAAAGTTATAATATATTTTAAATAATGCAGATTTAAATATAATAATCCATAAGCTATATTGATATTTTTTTTAAAATAGCATCATAGAGCAAGATTTTTAGCATAGCTATTTCAGTAGTGTATACATCAAGCAGGAAAAAAATCAGTAGAACAACAGAAGATTTGAAAATACAGTAAAATAATTAAACTTTATATAATTTACATATATAGACTATTGCACCAAACTGGAAATTATGCATTCTTTTCAAGCTTGTAATGAAGATTTGTCACATGTTAGGTAAGAAATTACAAACAGTTGGTATATTTTGATAATATTTTCGGACCTCAAAACAAGACAGAAATCAATAGCATAAACACTAATAGAAAAAATACCCATATATTTCATCAACCCTATTCATAAACAAGAAAGCAAAATCTTTAAAAATCTATCAAACTGAATCAAAAAATATACTAAATAGGTAATATATTAAGACCAAGTCATATTTATCACAATAATATAATATTGGATTCAATTTATGTACTATCTTATTCTACTGGGTTAATATAACCATTGTGTAATCTCATTAAAGTGAGAAACTCTTGAATCATCTGTCTTTCCATTTATAAAATGGTGAATTAGCTATATTCAATCTCTATCTCGAAGGATAAAGATGATCAAATAAAAGTAAGTTCAATAATTATAAATGTGGTTTGTGAAATGAGAAACACTGTAAAAATAAGATGAATTATTTTATTATGTACAAAAATTGTTATTGCTGTTTCTTTTTTCCTTCTCAGCCTATATCAAAAATTGTCAATAAGCTACATTTATTTCCCATATAAAATTTGCTATCATCTTTATCACTGACCCTTTGTAAATAAAGTAAGATATTTTTTCTTCTCTGGATACTTTTAATATTTATCTCCTCATTGGTGGTTTTAAATAGTTAGATTATAATATACCATTTTAGCCTTAAAGAGTTTATTTAACCCCTGTATCTACAGGCTTATAATTTGCATCAAATTTTGAAAAAACTTGGCCATTATTTCTTCAAATATTTTTTTCTGTCCCCGCCTCTCACTCTTCTATTTTAAATATTCTAATTTAATGGTTATTAGGCTGACTGAAGTCAACCAGCATCTTACTGATGCTCTGGTCTTTATTGTTATTCTGTCCATGTTTGTGTGTTTCATCTTGATAACTTCTATTGCTATTGCTATGTCTTCAAATTTAGTAATAGTTTCTTTTCTAATGTCTAGATACCTGTTGATTCATTTCTACCTATCTGCAACAGACATGTAATACTTGTACAATTAGAAAACAATAAATGTCATTAAAATGAAAAATATATCATAAATGTATGATTTTTATTTCTGGATTTTCAATACTATTTCATTGATATATATATGTATCTGCCATCCTGTCAGTACCACATAGTCCTGATTCAGTTCAGTTTAGTTGTTCACTCGTGTCCTACTCTGTGACCCCATGAACCGCAGCACGCCAGGCCTCCCTGTCCATCACCAACTCCTGGAGTCCACCCAAACCCATGTCCATTGTGTCAGTGATGCCATCCAACCATCTCATCCTCCATTGTCCCCTTCTCCTCCTGTCCTCAATCTTTCCCAGCATCAGGGTCTTTTCAAATGAGTCAACTCTTTCCATCAGGTGGCCAAAGTACTGGAGTTTCAGCTTCAACAACAGTCCTTCCAATGAACACCCAGGACTAATCTCCTTCAGGATGGATGGGTTGGATCTCCTTGCAGTCCAAGGGACTCTCAAGAGTCTTCTCCAACACCACAGTTCAAAGGCATCAATTCTTTGGCGCTCAGCTTTCTTTATAGTCCAACTCTCACATCTGTACCTGACCATTGGAAAAACCATAGCCTTGACTAGACGGATGTTTGTTGACAAAGTAATGTCTCTGCTTTTTAATATGCTGTCTAGGTTGCTCATAACTTTCCTTCCAAGCAGTAAGTATCTTTTAATTTCATGGCTGCAATCACCATCTGCAGTGATTTTGGAGCCCAGAAAAATAGTCAGCCACTGTTTCCAGTTTCCACTGTTTCCCCATCTATTTGCCATGAAGTGATAGGACCAGATGGAGAAGGCAATGGCACCTCACTCCAGTACTCTTGCCTGGAAAATCCCATGGGTGGAGGAGCCTGGAAGGGTGCAGTCCATGGGGTCACGAAGAGTCGGACACGACTGAGTGACTTCACTTTCACTTTTCACTTTCATGCATTGGAGAAGGAAATGGCAACCCACTCCAGTGTTCTTGCCTGGAGAATCCCAGGGACGGGGGAGCCTGGTAGGCTGCCGTCTTATGGAGTTGCACAGAGTCGGACACGACTGAAGCGACTTAGCAGCAGCAGAAGCAGCAGATAGGACCAGATGCCATGATATTAGTTTCCTGAATGCTGAGCTTTAAGCCAACTTTTTCCACTCTCCTTCTTGACTTTCATCAAGAGGCTCTTTAGTTCTTCACTTTCTGCCATAAGGGTGGTGTCATCTGCATATCTGGAGAAGACAATAGCACCCCACTACAGTACTCCTGCCTGGAAGCTCCCATGGACGGAGGAGCCTAGTGGGCTACAGTCCATGAGGTCGCTAAGAGTTGGACACGACTGAGCGACTTCACTTTCACTTTTCTCTTTCATGCCTTAGAGAAGGAAATGGCAACCCACTCCAGTGTTCTTGCCTGGAGAATCCCAGGGACGGGGAAGCTTGGTGGGTTGCCATCTATGGGGTCGCACAGAGTCAGACATGACTGAAGTGACTTAGCAGCAGCAGCAGCATCTACATATCTGAGTTTGTTGATATTCCTGATTACTGTCGCTTTTGTGTTAAGTTTTGAATCAAGAAATATAAGTCTCCAAAGTTATTCTTTTCATATATATATTTATAAATATTTTATATATTTATATACATTTAATATATTCATATATACTATATATATTTATAAATATATATGTGTATATATATATACTAGTATTCTGCATCCCTTGCATTTTCATAAAATTTAAAAGATTTGTACTCTCTCAGCCTTTCCTCAGTAGACGAAATCAGCCCTGCTCCTACAAGTAGCCTTCAAGATTCTCAGGATACGGCAAATATTTTCAAAGCCCAGTAAGAACGTCTCATTCCTTAATTGTCTCTCTTTTCAGTCAACTTTTTTTAGGTCCAACTGGTAGTGTCACCTCTGACACTGCAATGTTAAAAAATTGCCCCTTAATATTTCAAAAAAAATCCTGACAATAAAGCTACTCACACTGAGTTCTGACTGAGGTCAAATAAGGAAAAGCCCTAGGAATAAAGCTTTTCAGTGAGCTTCTAGACCGGTCAAATAGTGACATTTCTGAGGATGGGACTTTGGAGGGATTTTTAACCTTTTTGTCTCCTCCAGTGACTGCTAGGCTGCTGGTAATGCTGTTGACCTTCAAAGCTGCCATTAAGTTGGGGAAAAGGGACAGAATTAGGGAAATATAAAAACATCACAAAGCTCAGTGTTATTACTGAGATACAGCTGGTTTTCTCGAATAGCACTCTTTGGAATGTTTCAAGCATTACATTAGTTTCCAGAATTCTGAAAAAAGAGTTCAGACAGATTTTGCCAGTATTCTCATTGCTTTATGAAGAAGCATATTTTCCAAAGTCCTTAATCTGCCATTCCAAAGTGCTTCTATCTGTGATGGAATTTAGTCAGAGTTCCCTGGTGGCTCAGAGGTTAAAGCATCTGCCTGCAATGTGGAGACCCGGGTTCAATCCCTGGGTTGGGAAGATCCCCTGGAGAAGGAAATGGCAACCCACTCCAGTATTCTTGCCTGGAGAATCCCATGGACGGAGGAACCTGGTAGGCTACAGTCCACAGAGTCACAAAGAGTCGGACACTTCTTAGCGATTTCACTTCACTTCACTTTATGGCTAATCTAGATTCCCTACAAGATTTTTACCTTTAGGTTCCACTTGCTACCTTTACACTTCTTCTTCAATCTGGGATTTTATTTTCTTGATTTCAGGGAAGATAATTTTAAAAATTTCTCTTTTAACCTACAAATTCATGTATTTCAGACAGGGAGGGTACTTTTCTACATGAGTTCTATATACAGTATTGAACAAAAGTGTAAAATCATTTTTTAAAATGATAGGCAAGAATTTAGTGAGGTGAGATAATTTGAAGATCAAGAACAAAATGTAATTTTTCCAAAGTCTCCAGGGGTGGTAAGAGATGAGATGCATAACAAAGGTGATTGCACAACTCTTCACTAAAAAAGTGAACTCTTAATACAATGGAAATACAGAATGGGGACAGGAATGGCAGAATACCAAGAGTCTAGGATTGTGGAGAGAAGCAGTTAAGGAAGTTCTTGTTTTATGATATTTTTTTTTCTGTGAATGAAATGTAGGAAAAGGTTGGAAATGATAGAATATATTCTTGAAAAATATGAAGTCAAGCTAAAAAAACTAAGTCTTGAAAAAATGTGGAGGATTGAGGGAGAAACCCAAGGACTCAGTATAATATTTTTCAGCTTTGAGAATGTAGCAAGAATAAAGAACAGTGTCTTGTTTTTCAATGTTCTTGTTGTTCTTATGTCAATAATCTGCACCATTGTGTGATTTAATGTAACACTGGAATGCTCAGTAATATAACAATGAGGCTGAAGCCACATGGAATCCCCTCCTTTTCACCAAATACATTATGTCATTATACTTGCTCAATGCCCTTATCCAATTAACTACAATATAAAGCATCTATTCATTTCTCATTTGCTTCTCTCCAAGGGAGACACAATGCCTTACCTGATTAGTGACTTAAATAAAGAGCCATAGCCTTCATGATAACTGTACTTCAGATCACCCTTCTTGCATATAACCCTTCTTGCATATAACTTCTTGTGGAGTACACCCACAGAGACAGTCTTTCCTGCACTGTATGAAAAGAAACAGTTCTTATCTTCTTTTTATTTATTTTACTTTACAATATTGTATTGGTTTTGCCATACATTGACTTGAATCTGCCATGGGTGTACATGTGTTCCCCATCCTGAACCCACCTCCATCCCATCCCTCTGGGTCATCCCAGTGCACCAGTCCTGAGCACCCTGTATCATGCATCGAACCTTGACTGGTGATTTGTTTCACATATGATAATTTACATGTTTCAATGTCATTCTCCCATATCATCCCACCCTCACTCTCTCCCACAGAATCCAAAAGACTGTTCTACACATCTGTGTCTCTTTTGCTATCTCACATACAGGGTTATCGCTACCATTTTTCTAAATTCCATATGCATTAGTATACTGCACTGGTGTTTCCTTTCTGGCTTACTTCACTCTGTATAAGAGGCTCCAGTTTCATCCACCTCATCAGAACTGATTCAAATGTATTCTTTTTAGTGACTGAGTAATACTCCATTGTGTATATGTACCACAGCTTCCTTATCCATTTGTCTGCTGATGGACATCTAGATTGCTTCCATGTCCTGGCTATTATAAACAGTGCTGCAATGAACACTGGGGTACACATGTCTCTTTCAATTCTGGTTTCCTCAGTGTGTATGCCCAGCAGTGGTATTGCTGGGTCGTATGGCAGTTCTATTTCCAGTTTTTTAAGGAATCTCCACACTGTTCTCCATAGTGGCTGTACTAGTTTGCATTCCCACTAACAGTGTAAGAGGGTTCCCTTTTCTCCACACCCTCTCCAGTATTTATTGCTTGTAGACTTTTGGATTGCAGCCATTCTGACTGGTATGAAATGGTACCTCATTGTGGTTTTGATTTGCATTTCTCTGATAATGAGTGATGTTGAGCATATTTTCATGTGTTTGTTAGCATCTGTATGTCTTTTTTGGGAAAATGTCTGTTTAGTTCTTTGGCTCACTTTTTGATTGGGTCACTTATTTTTCTGGAATTGAGCTGCAGGAGTTGCTTGTATATTTTTGAGATTAATTCTGTTTCCATTGCTTTGTTTTCCATTATTTTCTCCCATTCTGAAGGCTGACTTTTCACCTTGCTTATAGTTTCCTTTGTTGTGCAGAAGCTTTTAATTTTAATTAGGTCCCATTTGTTTATTTTTGCTTTTATTTCCAATATTCTGGGAGATGGGTCATAGGGGATCCTGCTGTGATTTATGTCAGAGAGTGTTTTGCCTATGTTTTCCTCTAGGAGTTTAATAGTTTCTGGTCTTACATTTAGATCTTTAATCCATTTTGAGTTTACTTTTGTGTATGGTGTTAGAAAGTGTTCTAGTTTCATTCTTTTACAAGTGGTTGACCAGTTTTCCCAGCATCACTTGTTAAAGAGATTGTCTTTTCTCCATTGCATATTCTTGCCTCATTTGTCAAAGATAAGGTGTCCATAGGTGTGTGGATTTATCTCTGGGCTTTCTATTTTGTTCCATTGATATATATTACTGTCTTTGTGCCAGTACCATACTGTCTTGATAACTGTGGCTTTGTAGAAGAGCCTGAAGTCAGGCAGGTTGATTCCTCCAGTTCCATTCTTCTTTCTCAAGATTGCTTTGGCTATTTGAGGTTTTTTGTATTTCCATACAAATTGTGAAGTTATTTGTTCTAGTTCTCTGAAAAATACCATTGGTAGCTTGATAGGGATTGCACTGAATCTGTAGATTGCTTTGGATAATATACTCATTTTCACTATATTGATTCTTCCAATCCATGAACACGGTATATTTCTCTATCTATTTGGGTCCTCTTGGATTTCTTTCACCAGTGTTTTATAGTTTTCTATATGTAGGTCTTTTGTTTCTTTAGGTAGATATATTCCCAAGTATTTTATTCTTTTCATTGCAATGGTGAATGGAATTGTTTCCTTAATTTCTCTTTCTGTTTTCTCATTGTTAGTGTATAGGAATACAAGGGATTTCTGTGTGTTGATTTTATATCCTGCAAGTTTACTATATTCATTGATTAGCTCTAGTAATTTTATGGTGGAGTCTTTATGGTTTTCTATGTAGAGGATCATGTCATCTACAAACAGTGAGACTTTTACTTCTTCTTTTCCAATCTGGATTCCTTTTATTTCTTTTTCTGCTCTGATTGCTGTGGCCAAAACTTCCAAAACTATGTTGAATAGTAGTGGTGACAGTGTGTACCCTTGTCTTGTTCCTGACTTTAGGGGAAATGCTTTCAATTTTTTACCATTGAGGATAGTGTTTGCTGAGGGTTTGTCATATATAGCTTTTATTATGTTGAGGTATGCTCTTTCTATTCCTGCTTTCTGGAGGTTTTTTTTTTTTTATCATAAATGGATGTTGAATTTTGTAAAAGGCTTTCTCTGCATCTATTGAGATAATCATATGGTTTTTATTTTTCAATTTGTTAACGTGGTGTATTACATTGATTGATTTGCAGATATTGAAGAATCTTTGCATCCCTGGGATAAAAGCCACTTGGTCATGATGTATGATCTTTTTAATATGTTGTTGGATTCTGTTTGCTAGAATCTTGTTAAGGATTTTTGCATCTGTGTTCATCAGTGATATTGGCCTGCAGTTTTCTTTTTTTGTGGCATCCTTGTCAGGTTTTGGCATTAGGGTGATGGTGGCCTCGTAGAATGAGTTTGGAAGTTTACCTTCCTCTGCAATTTTCTAGAAGAGTTTGAGTAGGATAGGTGTTAGTTCTCTAAATTTTAGGTAGAATTCAGCTGTGAAGCTGTCTGGTCCTGGGCTTTTGTTTGTTGGAAGATTTCTGATTACAGGTTCAATTTCCATGCTTCTGACGGGTCTGTTAAGATTTTCCATTTTTTCCTGGTTCAATTTTGGAAAGTTGTACTTTTCTAAGAATTTGTCCATTTCTTCCAAATTGTCCATTTTATTTGGATATAATTGCTGATAATAGTCTTTTATAATCCTTTGTATTTCTGTGTTTTCTGTTGTGATCTCTCCACTTTCATTTCTAATTTTATTGATTTGATTTTTCTCCTTTTGTTTCTTGATGAGTCTGGCTAATGGTTTGTCAATTTTATTTAACTTCTCAAAGAACCAGCTTTTGGTTTTGTTGATTTTTGCTATGGTCTCTTTTGTTTCTTTTGCACTTATTTCTGCCCTAATTTTTAAGATTTCTTTCCTTCTACTATCCCTGGGATTCATAATTTCTTTCTTTTCAAGTTGCTTTATGTGTCAAGTTAGGTTATTTATTTGACTTTTTTCTTATTTCTTGAGGTAAGCCTGTATTGCTATGAACCTTTCCCTTAGCACTGCTTTTATAGCGTCTTATAGGTTTTGGGTTGTTGTGTTTTCATTTTCATTCCTTTCTATGCATATTTTAATTTTTTTAAAATTTCTTCTGTGATTTTTTTGGTTGTTCAGCAGCATGTTGTTCAGCCTCCATATGTTGGAATTTTTAATAGTTTTTCTCCTGTAATTGACATCTAACCTTACTACATTATGGTCAGAAAAGATGCTTGGAATGATTTCAATTTTTTTGAATTTACCAAGGCTAGATTTATGGCCCAGGATGTGATCTATCCTGGAAAAGATTCCATGTAAGCTTGAGAAAAAGGTGAAATTAATTGTTTTGGGGTGAAATGTCCTATAGATATCAATTAGGTCTAACTGGTCTATTGTATCATTTAAAGTTTGTGTTTCCTTGTTAATTTTCTGTTTAGTTGATCTATCCATAGGTGTGAGTGGGGTATTAAAGTCTCCCACTATTATTGTGTTATTGTTAATTTCCCCTTTCATACTTGTTAGCATTTGTCATACATATTGTGGTGCTCCTATGTTGGATGCATATATATTTATGATTGTTATATCTTCTTCTTAGATTGATCCTTTGATCATTATGTAGTATCCATCTTTGTCTCTTTTCACAGCCTTTGTTTTAAAGTCTATTTTATCTGATATGAGTGTTGCTACTCCTGCTTGCTTTTGGTCTTTATTTGCATGGAATATCTTTTTCCAGCCCTTCACTTTCAGTCTGTATGTGTCCCTTGTTTCAAGGTGGGTTTCTTGTAGACAACATATAAGGGGTCTTGTTTTTGTATCCATTCAGCCGTTCTTGTCTTTTGATTGGGGAATTCAACCCATTTACATTTAAAGGAATTATTGATAAGTATGATCCCCTTGCCATTTACTTTATTGTTTTGGGTTTGAGTTTATACACCCTTTCTGTGTTTCCTGTCTAGAGAAGATCCTTTAGCATTTGTTGGAGAGCTGGCTTGGTGGTGCTGAATTCTCTCAGCTTTTGCTTGTCTGTAAAGCTTTTGATTTTTTCATTCAAATGATTTTCTTCATTCAAAAAGCTTCATTCAAATAAAGCTTTTTATTTGAATGAGATCCTTGCTGAGTACAGTAATCTGGGCTGTAGGTTATTTTCTTTCATCACTTTAAGTATGTCCTGCCATTCCCTTCTGGCCTGAAGAGTTTCCATTGAAAGATCAGCTGTTATTCTTATGGGAATCCCCTTGTGTGATATTTGCTGTTTTTCCCTTGCTGCTTTTAATATTTGTTCTTTGAGTTTGATCTTTGTTAATTTGATTAATGTGTGTCTTGGGGTGTTTCACCTTGGGTTTATCCTGTTTGGGACTCTCTGTGTTTCTTGGACTTGGGTGATTATTTCCTTCCCCATTTTAGGGAAGTTTTCAACTATTATCTCCTCAAGGATTTTCTCATTGTCTTTCTTTTTGTCTTCTTCTTCTGAGACTCCTATGATTCGAATGTTGGGGCATTTAACATTATCCCAGAGGTCTCTAAGATTGTCCTCATTTCTTTTAATTCTTTTTTCTTTTTTTTCTCTCTGTTTCATTTATTTCTACCATTCTATCTTCTACCTCACTTATCCTATCTTCTGCCTCCGTTATTCTACTAGTGGTTCCCTCCGGAGTGTTTTTGATCTCATTTATTTCATTATTCATTATATATTGACTCTTTTTTTTTTTTCTTCTAGGTCCCTGTTAAACCTTTCTTGCATCTTCTCAATCCTTGTCTCCAGGCTATTTGTCTGTAACTCCAATTTGTTTTCAAGATTTTGGATAATTTTCACTATCATTATTTGGAATTCTTTATCAGGTAGATTCCTTATCTCTTCCTCTTTTGTTTTGTTTGGTGGGCATTTATCCTATTCCTTTACCTGCTGGGTATTTCTTTGTCTTTTCATCTTGTTTATATTGCTGTGTTTGGGGTGGCCTTTCTGTATCCTGGCAGTTGATGGTTTCTCTTTATTGTGGAGGTTCCTAGCTATGAGTGGGGTTTGATGGGTGACTTGTCAAGGTTTCCTGGTTAGGGAATCTTGTGTCAGTGTTCTGGTGGGTGGAGTTGAATTTCTTCTCTCTGGAGTGCAATGAAGTGTCCAATAATGAATTTTGAAATGTCAGTGGGTTTGATGTGACTTTGGGCAGACTGTATATTGAGGCTGAGGGTTATGTTGTTGGAGATTCTGTGTTGCTAGAAATTTGCGTGGTATGTCTTTCTCTGGAACTGGTTGGCCCTTGGGTGCTGTTTGGTTTCAGTGTAGGTATGGAGGCGTTTGATGAGCTCATCGATAATGTTCCCTGGATTCAGGAGTTCTCTGGTGTTCTCAGGATTTGGACTTAAGCCTTCTGCCTCTGGTTTTCAGTTTTATTCTTACAGTAGCCTCAAGACTTCTCTATCTCCTTTTGAAGACAATGGGCTGCTTTTCTGGGTGACTGATGTCC
This sequence comes from Capra hircus, assembly GCF_001704415.2. Lineage (NCBI taxonomy): Eukaryota > Metazoa > Chordata > Mammalia > Artiodactyla > Bovidae > Capra > Capra hircus. The sequence goes on from NC_030808.1 coordinate 75,469,333, forward strand.
TTTGCCAGCATTCAGAAGTTGTTCTGTGGAATTTGCTTGGTGTTCAAATATTCTTTTGATGAATTTGTGGGGGAGAAAGTGGTCTCCCTGTCCTATTCCTCCACCATCTTAGGACTGCCCCCCTAGAACTGTTCTTAAACTGTAATGTGTTTGGATAAATCAATTCACTTAGTAGATTGGTACTCAAGAGGCAAACTTTTATATCTGATGCAAGCTCCATTCTCTAATAAATCTTATCAGTATGAAAAGAAAAGTTGATCCCTGTTTTAGTTCAGGTTGCTATAACAAATTCTGTAGACTAGATGCCATATTAACAATAGAAACAATAGATATCAAAGTTCTAGGGGCTGGGAAGTTCAAGATCAAAATGCCAAATGATTCAGTGTCTAGTGAGAGTATTCTTTCTGGCTCATAGACACTGTCTTCTAGCTCTACCTTTACATGTAGGAAAAGGCAAAAGAGCTCTGTGGGTCTCTTTTACTTAGGGCATTAATCTTATCAATGAAGCTTCCACCCTTGTGATATTTTCTTTAATTTAAGCCCAAATTTTACAGTAAGGAGGTCATGATCTGACTCATAGTCATTTCCAGATCTCGTATCTGCTGATTGTATGGAGCTTCTCCATTTTGGGCTTTAAAGAACATAATCAATCTGATTTTCAGTATTAACCACCTGGTGATGTCCATTATTAGAATCATCTCTTGGGTTGTTGGAAAAGGGTGTTTGCTTTGACCAGCATGTTCTCTTGACAAAACTCTGTTATTTTTTGCCCTGTTTCATTTTGTATTCCAAGGCCAAGTTTGTTTGTTATTCTGAGTATTTCTTGAGTTTCTACTTTTGCATTCCAATCCCTTATGATGAAAAGGACATCTTTTTTCATTGTTAGTTCTAGAAGGTGCTGCAGGTCTTTATAGAAATGGTCAGCTTCAGCTTCTTTGGCATCCATGGTTGGTGCATGCTTGGATTACTATGATGTTGAACGGTTTGCCTTGGAAACAAACTGGTATCATTCTGTTGCTTTTGAGGTTGTACCCAAGTACTGCATTTTGGACTCATTTATTGACTGTGAGCGCTACTCCAGTTCTTCTAAGGGATTCTTGCCCACAGTAGTAGATATAATGATCACTTAAATGAAATGTGACCATTCCCATCCATTTTAGTTCACTGACTTCTAAGATACCAATATTTAATCTCGCCATCTCCTACTTGACCATGTCCCAATTTACTTTGATTCATGGACCTACCATTCGAGGTTCCTATGAAACACTGTTCTTCACAGCATTGGACTTTACTTTCACCACCAGACACATCCACAACTGAGCATTGGTTCTCCTTTGGTCCAGCCACGTCATTCTTTCTGGAGCTATTAGTAATTGCCCTCCACTCCTCCCCAGTAGCGTACTGCACACCTTCTGACCTGGAGGGCTCATCTTCCAGCATCATATCTATTTGCCTTTTCATACTGTTCATAGGGTTCTCAAAGCAAAAATACTGGAGTGGTTTGCTATTCCCTCTTTCAGTTTTGTCAGAACGCTTCACTATGACCTGTCCATTTTGGGTGGCCCTGAATGATATAGCTGAAGAAGGCAATGGCACCCCACTTTGGTACTCTTGCCTGGAAAATCCCATGGATTGAGGAGCCTGGTGGACTACAATCCATGGGGTGGCTAAGAGTTGGACACAACTGAGCAACTTCACTTGCTCATATCTTCACTGAGTTACACAAGTCCTTTGGCCATGACAAGGCTGTGATCCATGGAGGGGATGACCATATTCAGTTCAGTTCAGTTCAATTCAGTTCAGTCACTCAGTCATGTCCGACTCTTTGTGACCCCATGAATCACAGCACGCCAGTGGGTTCTGGGAGTTGGTGATGCACGGGGAGGCCTCGCGTGCTGCGGTTCATGGGGTCACAAAGAGTTGAACAGGACTGAGCAACTGAACTGAACTGAAAAGAGACCTTGTTTCAATATAGGTATGAATTTCAAGAGATTTTTTCCTGTGGCAATGATACATGAAATGAGACCTGATGGATGAAGAGAAGTTAACCTAGGTAAAGAATGAAAGAAAGAAACAAACTTCTAGGCAGGAAGAATAGCCTATGCAGAAAGTTGAAAACAATGAAAAGCTTGGTGTCTATAAGAGTATGAAGAGGGAAGATGGAGCTAGAACTACAGAATAAGAGAGAAGTTTAAGATGAGGCTGGAGGGTTGGGAAGAAGCTAGCTCTTACAGGGCCTTTTGGTGAGATGAAGAATTTGGGTTGAATTCTCTTTTATTTCATCAGCAATGACAAACACGTAGAAAAGGTCCAAGATGTTTCAGACAAAAAGAATTATCTATGGAAAGTTGTAGAACATGACAAAGATGACCTAGATGAAACTGCAAATGCATGAACTGAGGGCATTCTTATTCACTGATTAACTCTATTCCACCATCAAAACAATTATTTGTAACTAGTGTCTTCTAAAAATTTTTGGGCTCCTTATATCCTTCTCTCCTAATCTCAGCACATTTATAAATTTATTTTCTTTTGTATTCTGTTGCTGTCATATTATTGGGTTTTGAATTCTAAAGAAACCGAAGTCAACTTCTGCTTTGCAACTTTGCTGTATTGGCTCATCAGTTCTTGAATTAATCACACCTATACTCTTTGATTTACAAGTATCATGTAGGGCAGAAAACACAGTAATTTTTTATTTAAAAAGAAATTATTCTAAATAGTGACTTACAAAATGCTAGGACAGAAAATCACTTGGAAGATATCAAGTCCATACTATCTGAGTGAAAATTTGAGTGAGACAACTGAAAATAAATAGTCCAAGATGTAATCATCATATTGAGCAAAATTTAAATCAAAATTCTCAACCTTTTACCTTGTTTCAGAGATAAAACTCAATTATAAAAGTATCAGCTTGCCCATGGTTAGACCAGTCACTAATAATAAATGTAAGATATTAAGATCTGGCTGATTTATTTTTCCACATAATTTTCCATGTCTCTGAATTTATGTTTTAGATTTCAGAATCTATATTCCCAACTCAGAAACAATGATTATAAAGTAGTAATATTCAGGCAGTAATATCAGGGAACCAAAGAACTAAATATCTGGCTTGCAGAAAGAGCATCTAAGTGGTATCATTTCAGTGTCTCTTGGAAAGTCTCAGTTGGAAGGGGAGAGGCAGAGTGTGAGGGTGCACTGTCTTTTGTCTTTTCCTTCCAGAAAAAAAAACATTTGGGGAGAAATGTTACCTTTTACGAGCTGTAAACAGTTATTCACACTTTCAGCAAATAAAGGTGCAAGTTTTTCTGGGAGGTGAAGGAGAAAGCAAGGGGGTATTAATAATATGGGGCAAATAACTCAATGGAAATTCCCTTGGATACAGGGAGAAGCTGAAAAATATGAGCTTAAGAATTTCAATCTCCTGATTTACCTGTGTTTCATTCAGTATTGGAACAAGATCTTTTTTATTCCTTTCGAATTGACTTTGTAGCTGGTCTATTTGCACAGCACATCTTTTTACTCTAGTACTTATTTCTTTCTCATTACCATGTAGCAGACTGTTACCCTAGCAACTCAAGTGTCAGATTTCACATGCAAACACCTGCACTCTTCAAGGAGAAGATCACACATTTCATGTAAACAATAATATGATTGGAAAAGACGACTTTACAAATGTCTTTTTAAGGGAGGCATACACTTGATGGGAAAATAAAACAACAAAAAGTTGTAGGTAAGAAATATTTAACCTTTATAAGTTAACTGGAGGCTAATTATTAAATGTTTATTTGCCAAATTTTACTGCATATCTTGTTCATAAAAATATAGGTCTATCTATATTGGTATTTCCTAGCTCTTATTTACACAGTAACATATATAAATTTTATCTACCTTTATTTATTCTTTTCAAGATATTCTAAAGACGATTTACATGAAGTATGTCAAGATGCTCTTACTTTTTGAAACAGGAATGCATAATTTTTAAGAGTTCTTCAAACTCTGACCTTTTATTTAGAGTCACAGAAAGAAACAGCAACTCTCTATTGTTTTTGCTTATCTATTTTTTCCTTTAAAGCTTGTTTTACAATATATTGCTTTGTCCACCAGTTGCTTACATTGAACTTATAAAATATAGTAAGTGGGAAGTCTGTCTCTGAAATCTATGCATTCTTCCCTTTTTTTCCCATAAGGAAATTGTCTTCTACTTCAATCAACAATTACAGGGTGCCCAACATGGGAAATTGATGGAGAAATAGTGTGAGACTTTTTTTTTTTTTTTGACTCCAAAATCTCTGCAGATGGTGATTGCAGCCATGCAATTAAAGTATGCTTAATCCTTGGAAGGAAAGTTATGACCAACCTAGATAGCATATTCAAAAGCAGAGATATTACCTTGCCAACAAAGTCTGTCTAGTCAAGGCTATGGTTTTTCCAGTGGTCATGAATGGATGTGAGAGTTGGACTGTGAAGAAGGCTGAGAGCCGAAGAATTGATGCTTTTGAACTGTGGTGTTGGAGAAGACTCTTGAGAGTCCCTTGAAGTGCAAGGAGATCCAACTCATTCATCCTAAAGGAGATCAGTCCTGGGTGTTCATTGGAAGGACTGGTGCTGAAGCTGAAACTCCAGTACTTTGGTCACCTCATATGAAGAGTTGACTCATTGGTAAAGACCCTGATGCTGGGAGGGATTGGGGGCAGGAGGAGAAGGGGGCGACAGAAGATGAGATGGCTGGATGGCATCACCAACTCGATGGACATGAGTTTGGGTGAACTCCGGGAGTTGATGATGGACAGGGGAGCCTGACATTCTGTGATTCATGGGGTTGCAAAGAGTCGGACATGACTAAGCAACTGAACTGAACGGAACTGAACATATTTTGGTTACCTGGTTAGGCACTAAGTATTCAATAGTGGCAAGCATGTTAGCTGCATTCAAGGTACTTAAAGTCTAGTATAAAGCAGCAAATATGTTCACAGGGAAAATCAATAATATGTTAAAATTTCTATTAACATATGCTGGCATTTGAGGATGACAGTAACATATAATCTAAAATATTAAAAAGGGGATTGTTATAGGCTGAATGTTTGTGTTTCCCCAAATTTTAGTGCCTAATCACCCTTACGGCAGAAAGTGAAGAGGAACTAAAAAGCCTCTTGATGAAAGTGAAAGAGGAGAGTGAAAAAGTTGGCTGAAAGCTCAACATTCAGAAAACGAAGATCATGACATCTGGTCCCATCACTACATGGGAAATAGATGGGGAAACAGGGGAAACAGTGTCAGACTGTTTGGGGGCTCCAAAATCACTGCAGATGGTGATTGTAGCCATGAAATTAAAAGACGCTTACTCCTTGGAAGAAAAGTTATGACCAACATAGATAGCATATTGAAAAGCAGAGACAGTACTTTCCCATATTCAAAAGCAGTCATTACTTTGCCGACTAAGGTCCGTCTAGTCAAGGCTATGGTTTTTCCAGTAGTCATGTATGGATGTGGGAGTTGGACTGTGAAGAAAGCCGAGCACCAAAGAATTGATGCTTTTGAACTGTGGTGTTGGAGAAGACTCTTATGAGTCCCTTGAACTGCAAGGAGATTCAACCAGTCCATTCTAAACGAGATCAGCCCTGGGATTTCTTTGGAAGGAATGATGCTAAAGCTGAAACTCCAGTACTTTGGCCACCTCATGCGAACAGTTGACTCATTGGAAAAAACTCTGTTGCTGGGAGGGATTGGGGGCAAGAAGAGAAGGGGACGACAGAGGATGAGATGGCTGGATGGCATCACCGACTCAATGGACGTGAGTTTGAGTGAACTCCGGGAGTTGGTGATGGACAGGGAGGCCTGCCATGCTGCATTCTGGGGTCACAAAGAGTTGGACACTACTGAGCGACCGAGCTGAACTGAATGCTTTCCTCTGAGATTTTCTTGGGGAAGTTTTATACTTGAATGTATATCCAACAAATACATACTTTACATTAAAAACAAATAACTTTTTCATTTTTAAAGAGAGAATGGTTCTCTCTGGTGTCTTCGTTTCAATTTCATACAGCAAAATTTGATGGTTAATGTAAATCTTATGAAATATTTGACACTTATCTTTTTGAATCTTGAAAAAATACTCAATAATTATTGGACATGGTTTATATTTCTATTTGACGGATGAAGAATCTGAAGTCCAGAAACTGATTTGCAAAAGATTGTTCTTAAAGTACTGAATATGAATTCTATTTTCTGTTTCTACATAAGATCAAACATGATCTGTGTCTGGGTTAGTATTAAAAATTATAAGTATGTGCATATACATTTCAAATGGAACAAACTCCATTTCTTAGACATGGTGGATTTCAAAAAAAAATCTTGCTTTATATTGAAATATAAGAGGTAAATGACTTTGTGGTGGGAGCATTTTCTCTATTTGTAGCTTTTACAAAATAAAATGATTCTTCTCAATCCATGGTTCTTGTTTTTGTTCAGTGGCTAAATCATGACTGGCTCTTTGTGACCCCATGAACTACAGCACACCAGGCTTCTCTGTCCATCACTATCTCCCTGAGTTTAATCAAATTCCTGTCCATTGAGTCAGTGGATACTATCCAACTATCTCATCCTCTGTCGCCCCCTTCTCCTCTTGCCCTCAGTTTTTCCCAGCATGAGGTTCTTTCCCAATGAGTCAGCTTTTCACATTAGTGGCCAAAGTATTGGAGCTACAGCATCAGTCCTTACACTGAATATTCAGGTTAGATTTCCTTTAGGATTGACTGGTTTGATCTCCTTCAAAAGCATTCATTCTTTGATGCTCAGGCTTCTTTATGGTCCAACTCTCACATCCATACGTGACTACTGGAAACACCATAGCTCTGACTAGATGGACCTTTGTCAGCAAAGTAATGTCTTTGCTCTTTTTATGGACATATGGCCTATGATTCATCTGTGGTTTTGCTGTAATCTGTCGATCTGCTTCATCTCTTCTCTTTGAGTTTTCTTATTCTGGAATTTAGGTTGAAGACTTCCCCCAATTAGGGACCATGTGCATCCTCATGAAAAAGATAAGAAAAAGAATTCATAAACAGAATACTTAGGCAAATAAACTCAGGGAATCAGAATGGAGGTGTGGGGTTTTCACATCCTCTGTCAATAGCAGAACAAAACAGAAAAAGCAGTCGTTTTTTTCCTGGTGAGAGCTAAGCCAATAAGATCCTCACAACCAAATCAATGAAAAGGCATGAACTCTGTCTTATATGTCTGAGGGACAAAAAGCCCTTGAAACCAGAAAAACTAACTTTTGATCACTATTGCTTTCAGAAAAAAAAATCTTGATTTATAGGGGGAAATGTAAAAAAAAAAAAAAAGAACAGAAACCTCAGGTAAAACAAAGTCAGGCGACTAAATGGAAGCTTTCATTTCATGCCCTGTGGCCAGTCAGTTCAGTCACTCAGTCATGTTTTACTTTTTGTGACCCCATGGACTGCAGCACATCAGACCTCACTGTCCATCACCAACTCCCAGAGTTTGCTTGGACTCATGTCCATCAAGTTGGTGATGCCATCCAACCATCTCATCCTCTGTCATCCCCTTCTCCTCCTGCCTTCAATCTTACCCAGCATCAGGGTCCTTTCCAATAAGTCAGTTCTTTGCATCAAGTGGCCAGCCTATTGGAGTTTCAACTTCAGCATCAGTCCTTCCAATGAATATTCAGGATTGATTTCCTTCAGGATGGACTGGTTGGATCTTTTTGCTGTCCAAGGGACTCTCAAGAGTCTTCTCCAACACCACAGTTCAAAAGCATCAATTCTTCAGTGCTCAGCTTTCTTCACCATCCAACTCTCACATCCATACATGACTACTGGAAAAACCATAGCTTTGACTAGATGGACCTTTCTCGGCAAAGTATTATCTCTGCTTTTGAATACTCTGTCTAGGTTTGTGACAGCCTTTCTTCCAAGGAGCAAGCATCTTTTAACTTCATGGCTACAGTCACCATATGCAATGATTTTAGAGCCCAAGAAAATAAAGTCGCTCACTGTTTCCTTTGTTTCCCCATCTATTTGCCATGAAGTGAGGCCATGATCTTACTTTTTGAATATTGAGTGTTAAGCCAGCTTTTTCATTTTCCTTTTATTTTCATCAAGAGGTTCTTTAGTTTTTCTCCACTTTCTGCCATAAGGGTGGTGTCATCTGCATATCTGAGGTTATTGACACTTCTCTTGGCAATCTTGATTCCAGCTTGTGCTTCATCCAGCCTGACATTTCACATAATATACTCTGCATATAAGTTAAATAAGCAGGGTGACAATATACAGCCTTGACGTACTCCATTCCCGATTTGGAACCAGTCTGTTGTTCCATGTTCAGTTTTAACTGTTGCTTCTTCACCTGCATGCAGATTTTTCAGGAGGCAGGTAAGGGCCCTGCAATAGTAGAGCCCAACAAAAGGAAGACTCCCTCTCCTTGCCCAGAAAGAGCTCAATCAATAAGAGATTATCACAATGCAGGCAATGAAAAACCATTGACTGTTTACTATAGCTCTCCCAACTAACTGCCCTTCTTCCTTTTTAAGAGTTCTCCATTTATTTTTGTGAGTGATTTGCAGGTGATTTATAATGATTGCAGACTGAACTGTAATCATGTGTTGATCTGAAATAAACCCATTTTTGCTGAAGAAATAACTGGAAATTTGTTTTAGGTCAATAGACCAAAGAGCAAAAGGGAAGGCAAAAACTTAGGATGTCTCTAAAAGGTTCTGATTACCTGTAGATGCAACATATTTCCTCATAATCTATTGGTAAAGCAAGCTAAACCCCATGTCAACACATTGCTGATGTAAACTCCTCCCATAGGAGGCACTGGTAATAAACAATTGGTGAGCAAGTAAAAACTCCTTTCGGAAAAGGAGAAATTCATGATTGTGAAAAACGTTGTCTATCAAAGACTTCTCTTTTGATCACAAATATTTACTTCTCTCATTCCTGCATGCAAAATATCCTATTTATTTTTCCAAGGAAGATACCCTAAAATTTCATCTTGTCATGCACTCAGCTTTTTTTTCAATATATAATATTTTTTCTTGTTATTTAAACTACATTCTAATTTTCATAATTATTTCCTCATTAGTTATTTAGATAGTGAGGTTCTTAATTTTTTTTATTAAACTTTTATTTTTACTTAATTTTACTTTACAATACTGTATTGGTTTTGCCATACATTGACATGAATCCACCACGGGTGTACATGCAATCCCAAACAGGAACCCCCCCCTCCCACCTCTCTCCCCACAACATCCCTCTGGGTCATCCCCGTGCACCAGCCCCAAGCATGCTGTATCTTGCATTGGACATAGACTGGTGATTCAATTCTTACATGATAGTATACATGTTACAATGCCATTCTCCCAAATCATCCAACCCTCTCCCTCTTCCTCTGAGTCCAAAAGTCCGCTATACACATCTGTGTCTTTTTTGCTGTCTTGCATACAGGGTCATCATTGCCATCTTTCTAAATTCCATAAATATGTGTTGGTATACTGTATTGGTGTTTTTCTTTCTGGCTTACTTCACTCTGTATAATAGGCTCCAGTTTCATCCATCTCATCAGAACTGATTCAAATGTATTCTTTTTAGTGACTGAGTAATACTTCATTGTGTATATGTACCACAGCTTTCTTATCCATTCATCTGCTGATGGACATCTCGGTTGTTTCCATGTCCTAGCTATTATAAACAGTGCTGCGATGAACATTGGGGTACATGTATCTCTTTCAATTCTGGTTTCCTCAGTGTGTATACCCAGCAGTGGGATTGCTGGGTCATGAGGCAGTTCTATTTCCAGTTTTTTAAGGAATCTCCACACTGTTCTCCATAGTGGCTGTACTAGTTTGCATTCCCACCAACAGTGTAGGAGGGTTCCCTTTTCTCCACACCCTCTCCAGCATTTATTGCTTGCAGATTTTTGATCACAGCCATTCTGACTGGTGTGAAGTGGTACCTCATTGTGGTTTTGATTTGCATTTCTCTAATAATGAGTGATGTTCAGCATCTTTTCATGTGTTTGTTAGCCATCCATATGTCTTCTTTGGAGAAATGTCTATTTAGTTCTTTGGCCCATTTTTTGATTGGGTCGTTTATTTTTCTGGAATTGAGTTGCATAAGTTGCTTATATATTTTTGAGATTAGTTGTTTGTCAGTTGTTTCATTTGCTATTATTTTCTCCCATTCAGAAGGCTGTCTTTTCACCTTGCTTATATTTTCCTTTGTTGTGCAGAAGCTTTTAATTTTAATTAGATCTCATTTGTTTATTTTTGCTTTTATTTCCAGAATTCTGGGAGGTGGGTCATAGAGGATCCTGCTGTGATTTATGTCTGAGAGTGTTTGCCTATGTTCTCCTCTAGGAGTTTTATAGTTTCTGGTCTTACATTTAGATCTTTAATCCATTTTGAGTTTATTTTCGTGTGTGGTGTTAGAAAGTGATCTAGTTTCATTCTTTTACAAGTGGTTGACCAGTTTTCCCAGAACCACTTGTTAAAGAGATTGTCCTTACTCCATTGTATATTCTTGCCTCCTTTGTCAAAGATAAGATGTCCATATGTGTGTGGATTTATCTCTGGGCTTTCTATTTTGTTCCATTGATCTATATTTCTGTCTTTGTGCCAGTACCATACTGTCTTGATGACTGTGGCTTTGTAGTAGAGCCTGAAGTCAGGCAAGTTGATTCCTCCAGTTCCATTCTTCTTTCTCAAGATTGCTTTGCTATTTGAGGTTTTTTGTATTTCCATACAAATCTTGAAATTATTTGTTCTAGTTCTGTGAAAAATATCGCTGGTAGCTTGATAGGGATTGCATTGAATTTGTAAATTGCTTTGGGTAGTATACTCATTTTCTCTATATTGATTCTTCCAATCCATGAACATGGTATATTTCTCCATCTATTAGTGTCCTCTTTGATTTCTTTCACCAGTGTTTTATAGTTTTCTATATATAGGTCTTTAGTTTCTTTAGGTAGATATATTCCTAAGTATTTTATTCTTTTCATTGCAATGGTGAATGGAATTGTTCCCTTAATTTCTTTTTCTACTTTCTCATATTAGTGTATAGGAATGCAAGGGATTTCTGTGTGTTGATTTTATATCCTGCAACTTTACTATATTTATTGATTAGCTCTAGTAATTTTATGGTGGAGTCTTTAGGGTTTTCTATGTAGAGTATCATGTCATCTGCAAATAGTGAGAGTTTTACTTCTTCTTTTCCAATTTGGATTCCTTTTATTTCTTTTTCTGCTCTGATTGCTGTGGCCAAAACTTCCAGAACTATGTTGAATAGTAGTGGTGAGAGTGAGCACCCTTGTCTTGTTCCTGACTTTAGGGGAAATGCTTTCAATTTTTTACCATTGAGGATAATGTTTGCTGTGGGTTTGTCATATATAGCTTTTATTATGTTGAGGTATGTTCCTTCCATTCCTGCTTTCTGGAGAGTTTTTATCATAAATGGATGTTGATTTTTGTTAAAGGTTTTCTCTGCATCTACTGAGATAATCATATGGCTTTTATTTTTCAATTTGTTAATGTGGTGAATTACATTGATTGATTTGCGGATATTGAAGAATCTTTGCATCCCTGGGATAAAGCCCACTTGGTCATGGTGTATGATCTTTTTAATGTGTTGTTGGATTCTGATTGCTAGAATTTTATTGAGGATTTTTGCATCTATGTTCATCAGTGATATTGGCCTGTAGTTTTCTTTTTTTGTAGTATCTTTGTCGGGTTTTGGTATTAGGGTGATGGTGGCCTCATAGAATGAGTTTGGAAGTTTACCTTCCTCTGCAATTTTCTGGAAGAGTTTGAGGAGGATAGGTGTTAGCTCTTCTCGAAATATTTGGTAGAATTCAGCTGTGAAGCCATCTGGACCTGGGCTTTTGTTTGCTGGAAGATTTCTGATTACAGTTTCAATTTCCGTGCTTGTGATGGGTCTATTAAGATTTTCTATTTCTTCCCTGTTCAGTTTTGGAATATTGTACTTTTCTAAGAATTTGTCCGTTTCTTCCACGTTGTCCATTTTATTGGCATATAATTGCTGATAGTAGTCTCTTATGATCCTTTGTATTTCTGTGTTGTCTGTTACGATCTCTCCATTTTCATTTCTAATTTTATTGATTTGATTTTTCTCTCTTTGCTTCTTGATGAGTCTGGCTAATGGTTTGTCAATTTTATTTATCCTTTCAAATAACCAGCTTTTGGCATTGTTGATTTTTGCTATGGTCTCTTTTGTTTCTTTTGCATTCATTTCTGCCCTAATTTTTAAGATTTCTTTCCTTCTACTAACTCTGGGGTTCTCCAACTCTTCCTTTTCTAGTTGCTTTAGGTGTAGAGTTAGGTTATTTATTTGACTTTTTTTCTTGTTTCCTGAGATATTCCTGTAGTGCTATGAACTTTCCTCTTAGCACTGCTTTTATAGTGTCCCACAGGTTTTGGGTTGTTGTGTTTTCATTTTCATTCGTTTCTATGCATATTTGGATTTCTTTTTTGATTTCTTCTGTGATTTGTTGGTTATTCAGAAGTGTGTTGTTCAACCTCCATATGTTGGAATTTTTAATAGTTTTTCTTCTGTAATTGAGATCTAGTCTTAATGCATTATGGTCAGAAAAGATGGTTGGAATGATTTCGATTTTTTAAAATTTATCAAGGTTAGATTTATGGCCCAGGATGTGATCTATCCTGGAGAAGCTTCCATGAGCACTTGAGAAAAAGGTGAAATTCATTGATTTGGGGTGAAATGTCCTATAGATATCAATTAGGTCTAACTGGTCTAATGCATCATTTAAAGTTTGCCTTTCTTTGTTAATTTTCTGTTTAGTTGATCTGTCCATAGGTGTGAGTGGGGTATTAAAGTCTCCCGCTATTATTGTGTTATTGTTAATTTCCCCTTTCATACTTGTTAGCATTTGTCTTACATATTGTGGTGCTCCTATATTGGGTGCATATATATTTATAATTGTTATATCTTCTTCTTGGATTGATCCTTTGATCATTATGTAGTGGCCTTCTTTATCTCTTTTCACAGCCTTTATTTTAAAGTCTATTTTATCGGATATGAGTATTGCCATTCCTGCTTTCTTTTGGTCTCTGTTTGCGTGGAATATCTTTTTCCAGCCCTTCACTTTCAGTCTGTATGCTTCCCTTGTTTTGAGGTGGGTCTCTTGTAAGCAGCATATAGAGGGGTCTTGTTTTTGTATCCATTCGGCCAGTCTTTGTCTTTTGATTGGGGCATTCAACCCATTTACGTTTAAGGTAATTATTGATAAGTATGATCCCGTTACCATTTACTTTATTGTTTTGGGTTTGGGTTTATACACCCTTTTTGTGTTTCCTGTCTAGAGAATATCTTTTAGAATTTGTTGGAGAGCTGGTTTGGTGGTGCTGAATTCTCTCAGCTTTTGCTTGTCTGTAAAGCTTTTGATTTCTCCTTCGTATTTGAATGAGATCCTTGCTGGGTACAGTAATCTGGGCTGTAGGTTATTTTCTTTCATCACTTTAAGTATGTCTTGCCATTCCTTCCTGGCCTGAAGAGTTTCTATTGAAAGATCAGCTGTTATCCTTATGGGAATCCCCTTGTGTGTTATTTGTTGTTTTTCCCTTGCTGCTTTTAATATTTGTTCTTTGTGTTTGATCTTTATTAATTTGATTAATGTGTGTCTTGGGGTGTTTTGCCTTGGGTTTATCCTATTTGGAACTCTCTGTGTTTCTTGGACTTGGGTGATTATTTCCTTCCCCATTTTAGGGAAGTTTTCAACTATTATCTCCTCAAGGATTTTCTCATTGTCTTTCTTTCTGTCTTCTTCTTCTGGGACTCCTATAATTAGAATGTTGGAGTGTTTCATGTTGTCCTGGAGGTCTCTAAGATTGTCCTCATTTTTTTAATTCGTTTTTCTTGTTTCCTCTCTGATTCATTTATTTCTACCATTCTATCTTCTATTTCACTAATCCTGTCTTCTGCCTCCGTTATTCTGCTATTTGTTGCCTCCAGAGTGTTTCTGATCTCATTTATTGCATTATTCATTATATATTGACTCTTTTTTATTTCTTCTAGGTCCCTGTTAAACCTTTCTTGCATCTTCTCAATCCTTGTCTCTAGGCTATTTATCTGTGATTCCATTTTGATTTCAAGATTTTGGATCATTTTCACTATCCATATTCGGAATTCTTTCTCAGGTAGATTCCCTACCTCTTCCTCTTTTGTTTGGTTTGGTGGGCATTTCTCCTGTTCCTTAACCTGCTGAGTATTCCTCTGTGTCTTCATCTTGGTTATATTGCTGCATTTGGGGTGCCCTTTTAATATTCTGGTAATTAGTGGAGTTCTCTTTATTATGGAGCTTCCTCACTGTGGGTGGGGTTGTATCAGTGGCTTGTCAAGGTTTCCTGGTTAGGGAGGCTTGTGTTGGAGTTCTGGTGGGTGGAGCTGGGTTTCTCTCTCTGGAGTACAGTGGAGTGACCAGTAATGGGTTATGAGACGTCAAAGGTTTTGGAGTAGCTTTGAGCTGCCTGTATATTGAAGCTCAGGGGTGTGTTCCTATGTTGCTGGAGAATTTGCATGTTATGTCTTGCTCTGGAACTTGTTGGCCCTTGGGTGGAGCTTGGTTTCAGTGCAGGTATGGAGGCGTTTGATGAGCTCCTATTGCTTAATGTTCCCTGAATTCAGGAGTTCTCTGATGTTCTCAGGCTTTGGACTTAAGCCTCCTGTGTCTGTTTTCAGTTTTATTTTTACAATAGCCTCTAGATTTCTCCATCTATATAGCACCGATGATAAAACATCTAGGTTAACGATGAAAAGTTTCTCCACATTGAGGGCCACCCAGAGAGGTTCACTGAGTTACATGGAGAAGAGAAGAGGGAGGGGGTAGTTAGAGGTGACTGGAATGAGATGCGGTGAGATCAAAAGAGGAGAGAGCAAGCTAGCCAGTAGTCACTTCCTTATGTGTGCTCCATAGTCTGGACCACTCAGAGGTATTTACGGAGTTATACAGGGAAGAGGAGGGAGGAAGTAGACAGAGGTGGCCAGGAGGATAAGAGAGAGGAATGAAAAGGAGAGAGACAAATCCTGCCAGTAACCAGTTCCTTGGGTGTTCTCCACCGTCTGGAACACACAGAGATTCACAGAGTTGGATAGAGAAGAGATGGTGGAAGAAAGAGACAGAGGCCACCTGGTGGAGAAAAAGGAGAGTCCAAAGTAGGAGAGAGTGGTCAAGCCAGTAATCTCGCTCTCAGGTAAAATTGGGTAGTGAAATTTGGGTTTTTAAATGTACAAAATTGACAACAAAAACCAAAGAGCAAAGATTAAAAATCTAGAGTAGAGGTAGGATTTTCAAAAATACAATATTAAAGAAAAGAAGCAGAAGGGAAAAAGAAAAAAGAAAAAAAAAAGCCACAAGAATTATTTAAAAACTCCAACCACAACCACATAAAGACTATATATGGTGTTTGACTTAAAAAAAATAGTCTTTTTTTTGAAAAGTAATAGTAGGTTATAGAAATAAAAATTAGAGGAGAAATAGAAGACTTAACAATTAAAAAAAAAGTTAGGATTTAAAAAAAGCAAGAAAAAAAAGAGAGAGAGAAAAAGGAATGATTGTAAAAATAGTAAAGATATATCTAGCCCTTCTCTGATGTTGTGGGCAGTGTGGGGTCACTTCCAAGGCGGTTCCCTCTGTTTAATTTCTTTTGTTTGCTGGTTTTTTAGGCTCACTAGTTCAGTCGCGCTGTGGGGAGGGGGGGATGCTGCAAACAAATAGCACTGTCGTGTGCACACAGTGTCTCAGCCCCTCTGGACCTGTCCCTTCTCGTGGCGCACAAACTGTTCCGGTTCTACGATGCTCAGCCGGGAACCGTCTGAGGCTGGCCCTAGGCTGCGTGCACCTCCCCGGTCTAAGCCGCTCAGGTTCGGCGCTCAGGTAGCCTCAGAGGCTCAGTTGGGACTGCGTTTTGTGCCCTTTCCAGGTCTGAGTAGCTCAGAAGTTTGGCGAGTGCGGTCGCTGCGACTTGTCGCCTTTTCTGCCTCTGCTGCTCAGTTTTCTGGGTGTAGCGCTGGCGCCTCTTGTGAGGCAGATGGTGACTGTCCAGCACCCCCAGAAGTCTTAGCAAAGAAGCCTGCTTGCAGTTTGGTAGGTAGAGTCTCTCCGGGGCTGCAACTGCCCCTTTCCAGCCCTTACTGCTCTGGCTGCCTGTCCCCGGCAGGGGATGGTCAGCAGCCGGCTATTTCCGTTCCATCCTTTGTTCTGTGCTCGGTCCTGGCGGTGTCTTATGTTTGAGCTTTTCGTGTGGTAGCTATCCCACAGTCTGGTTTGCTAGCCCAAGTTAGATCGTTCTGGTTGTGCGTGGGGTGTTCCTGCCCGATTCTTACAAATCTCTGCAGCCCGCGCCTCCCACGCCTCCCGCACTTCCCTGCCCTGCCCCCACTTGCTAGTGGCAGATGCAGGCGTCTGTGCTGCTTTTCCGCTGGGGGAGTTACTGTTGGGCTTGTAATCTGTTGGTTTTAATTATTTATTTATTTTTCCTTCCTGTTATGTTGCCCTCTGTGTTTCCAAGGCTCACCACAGACTTGTCAGGGAGAGTGTTTCCTGGTGTTTGGAAACCTCTCTTCTCAAAATTCCCTTCCCGGGACAGGCTTCCCTTCCCAGGATGGAGCTCCCACCCCACCTCCTTTGTCTCTATTTTCGTCTTTTATATTTTTTCCTACCTGTTTTCGAAGACAATGGTCTGCTTTTCTGGTTGCCTGATGTCCTCTGCCAGCATTCAGAAGTTGTTTTGTGGAGTTTGCTCAGCCTTCAAATGTTTTTTTGAGGCATTTGTGAGGGAGAAAGTGGTCGTCCCGTCCTATTCCTCCACCATCTTCAGTTCTTAATTTTTGCACTCAGCTTTGAAGACTAAGACTCATTATAGCTTTTACATCAGATCAACATATTGCTCCTTTTGATCTAGAGACATGTAGCTAAAAATTTTGTTATCCCACACACTAATGCACACCTCATGTTAAAAGGGGAAGGGAAAACTGCTCAGAGGTCACTGGGTTACAGAAATTATTTAATCTCATTCAGTCAGTCAGTTCAGTCTCTCAGTCGTGTCAGATTCTTTGCGACCCCATGAATCACAGCACGCCAGGCCTCCCTGTCCATCACCAACTCCCAGAGTTCACTCAAACTCATGTCCATCAAATTGGTGATGCCATCCAGCCATCTCATCCTGGGTCATCCCCTTCTCCTCCTGCCCCCAGTCCCTCCCAGCATCAGAGTCTTTTCCAATGAGTCAACTCTTCGCATGAGGTGGCCAAAGTACTGGAGTTTCAGCTTTAGCATTATTCCTTCCAAAGAACACCCAGGACTGATCTCCTTTAGAATGGATTGGTTGAATCTCCTTGCAGTCCAAGGGACTCTCAAGAGTCTTCCCCAACACCACAGTTCAAAAGCATCAGTTCTTCAGTGCTCAGCTTTCTTTATAGTCCAACTCTCACATCCATACATGACCACTGGAAAAACCATAGCCTTGACTAGACAGACCTTTGTTGGCAAAGTAATGTCTCTGCTTTTCAATATGCCATCTAGGTTGGTCATAACTTTCCTTCCAAGGTGTAAGCGTCTTTTAATTTCATGGCTGCAGTCACCATCTGCAGTGATTTTGGAGCCCAAGAAAATAAAGTCTGTCACTGTTTCCACATCTATTTCTCATGAAGTGATGGGACCAGATGCCATGATCTTCGTTTCCTGAATGTTGAGGTTTAGGCCAACTTTTTCACTCTCCTGTTTCACTTTGATCATGAGGCTTTTTAGTTCCTCTTCACTTTCTGTCATAAGGGTGGTGTTATCTTCATATCTGAGGTTATTGATATTTCTCCCAGCAATCTTGATGCCAGCTTGCGCTTCTTCCAGCCCAGCTTTTCTCATGATGCACTCTGCATATAAGTTAATCTCATTGGGCAAATATTAATTACTTTCTTACCTTGAAGCTTGGTAGTGTATTATTGATTGGGCCCAGGCACACTTCCTATAGGAGAAGGAAATGGCAATCCACTCCAGTATTCTTGCCTAGAGAATTACATGGACAGGGGACCCTGCTGGGCTACAGTCCATGGGGTTGCAAAGAGTTGGACACTACTTAGTGACTAAACAACAACATTCTTCCTTCAAGTGACTTCACAGTTTATCACTCTCCATGAATCTTTAGTCTGTTTTCTGAGAGTTCCTGTCTTTTTCATTTTCCCTTTTGTCTAAATCTGAAGAATGCAATGAAAAACATGACTTACTCAGAAACCAAGCAATTTTTCAGCCTATTTAATGCCTGCAGATATTTTGAAAACCAATGTTGTTTCACATCAGAAACAAAACCTGTTTGTAAGAACACGTTTAATCCCTTCTTCTTGAGTCTGTATGTCCAACTAAAAAGATGCTTTGGGGTCCATATTAAACTACAGAGATATCTTAACAAAGAGAATCATGGCTGTATCATTGATTTGGTTTATGCCTTGAAATCAAGAATGATTCTTTGAATAATTTCTCTGTTTGTTGTTTAACCCGTTAGACATGAGTAAAAACTTACAAATCTTAGGTTTGCAACATTGAGAATTTCTAAATTTTTTTCTTTGCATCCTTGCCTACAAATGGGCCAATTCTTTTCTAAGCACATAAAATAGTGTTTGTCTTGTATTATTTACCTAATACAGCTAGTAAACAAAAGCCATAGTAAAATTATGTATCACAAAACCCACTTGCCTAAATCCACACATTTATTAGGTACATTGTTTGCCTTTCAAGTTCTCAATATCTTAAATATACCAAGTCTTTACCTCCAGTGATATTTATTGACATTTTTTTCTACACTCCAAAAACTTTCTATCACTGACCTGCTACACATTTCTTATGATATAGTTTGGAGTATTTTGTTAGGGCAGCACTTATTTCTGGTACCACATTTTGTCTAACAGTTGGCTTTGTTATATAAAAAAATAGCACCAAAACTTCAGTGATTTACAGAAACAAACTTTCTTATTTTCAGACTCTGGCTGCTATGGCTTTTCTTATCGCTGCTCCCTGTGAATTTTCATTCCAGGAAACAGGCTGTGAGAGCAGCCTTTGTCTATAAGAACAATACCTTCGGATTTCAGCAGTTTTCTCAGCCTACTCGATATCTGTAGATATTTTGAAAATCAGTGACTGTTTTACATCACAAAAAGTTGCAATATACTACCTGCTTATGGCAGAGAAAAAGAGTGAGAGGTACATAGAAATTTTAAGCAGAAGTTACTGTCTTAATATATGTTAGAATCCCAGATTTTTTTTTTTGGTAGGCAGGCTTTTTCTGTTATAACAGAAGTCCTTCTGGCATTATTCTGAGTATCTCATTATAGACAGGCTTTGCAGTAGTAACTGTGAATCTTGCTTTGTTGTCATTCATAAATTTTATATCTGTTAAAGCCAGCAAATTTTCAGAAGTTATAAAAGTAACATTATTATACAAATGGGAACATCAAAGAATAAAGGAGTAAGTGTCTTTCAAAAGGTAATGCATCGTTAATGTCTAAACAATGAACAGAATTTGATTCATCTCAGTATAGAGTTTTGCCCATTACTTTATGCTTCTTCCTTCTGAAGAAATAGGAAACTATTTAGTAAAACCAAAGTTTTTGTTGTCATTGTTATTTGCATTATTAATATCTACAATGAAAACTATCCCCATCTCATATTCACATATACTATTTGTCTCATATTCATATACGTTATCTGTTCAGTTCAGTTCAGTCGCTCAGCCGTGTCCAACTCTTTGTGACCTCATGAACCGCAACATGCCAGGCTTCCCTGTCCATCACTAACTCCCGGAGTTTACTCAAACTCATGTCCATCGAGTTGGTGATGCCATCCAACCATCTCATCCTCTGTCGTCCCCTTCTCCTACTGCCTCCAGTCCCTCCCAGCATCAGGGTCTCTTCCAGTGAGTCAACTCTTCTCATGAGGTGGCCAAAGTATTGGAGTTTCAGCTTCAACATCAGTCCTTCCAATGAACACCCAGGACTGATCTCCTTTAGGATGGACTGGTTGGATCTCCTTGCAGTCCAAGGGACTCTCAAGAGTCTTCTCCAACACCATAGTTCAAAAGCATCAGTTCTTCAGGGCTCAGCTTTCTTTATAGTCCAACTCTCACATCCATACATGACCACTGGAAAAACCATAGGCTTGTCTAGACAGACCTTTGTTGGCAAAGTAATGTCTCTGCTTTTTAATATGCTATCTAGTTGGTCATAGCTTAGGCTAAATCATACACAATGTCTATATCAATGAATTTAGGCCAAGTTATGTTATAATAACAAACGACTCCAAGATCTTAGGCTTAAAGTGACAAAGGTTTACTTTTCATTCATGTTCATGTGCACATTAGGGTGAGATATAGTTGTTCCACTGCAGTACCAAAGATGGCAGGACCATGTAACAGCTTGATCCTACCAAGCTGAATTTTTTTTTTTTTTGGAAAGTCATCCAAATAACTTCTTCCCAGATATCATTGCCTAATACTTATGCTGATGGAACTGATGAAATAATTTTTTCATAGGTAAAGTTTCAGAGCAGAAGAAGAGGGTTTGAAAGCAGGAAATATTTTCACTATGGTACAATTTGTATATATAAATAATAACTTAGAGAAAAATAATTTGTCTATCTTAATTACCTTATTTATTGGAATAATGAATATTAATTTTTTATTAAAAAGGGGTTAAAATATGTAGAAAATAGAGCTACTGTTGGCTCTCTCATGATATGTATACCAGGGTTCTGTTTCTACCATATAGGATAAGCTCCTAATAAAAAGATCTTTCCACAAAAAGAGCTATTGACTCTCAAAACACAACTACCTGAGGGCACTGGAGATGGAAGCTGAGGGAGAACCATTTGCAGGGGATTTGAAACTTGGAGCATGTGTCAGCAGGGAGTGAGAATATTCTTTCTTAACTGCTCTGCACAGAAAACCATCACAGAAGCAGTACTGGGCATAGAGTTGCTATAATTGCAATAGAAAAAAATTCACTCTTTTTGGCAGCAGAATCATAGAGAAGAACCTAAAGAAACCAGAGCCTCTGGAAAAGAAATATCCAGTCTCCCACATTGCAGGTGGATTCTTTACCATATGAGGCACCAGGGAAGCCCAAGAATACTGCAGTAGGTAGCCTATCCCTT
The DNA here is from genome assembly GCF_001704415.2 of Capra hircus. Lineage (NCBI taxonomy): Eukaryota > Metazoa > Chordata > Mammalia > Artiodactyla > Bovidae > Capra > Capra hircus. Next base: position 75,490,525 of record NC_030808.1, read on the forward strand.
CTCCAGGGAACTTCCTGACCCAGGAATTGAACTGGGCTCTCCTGCATTGCAGGTGTATTCTTTACCAACTGAGCTATGCAGGAAGCCCATCCAGGGAAAAGGAATCCCTAAAGCCTGAATCACTGACACTTGAAGTAGGCATGCATGGGCAAAGCAATTAGAACTTAAGATCTGAAGAACCAACGCACAATCTGAGGCACTGTCACTACAGTTTATTTTGAGCTTAATTTGATTCTAAGTTAATTTTTGGATTAAAAAAAAGCATCAGCACTATTTATCATACAACAATATTTAGAACCTGCACAATGAATTCAGAATGCCCCAAATTCAATTCAAAGTCACTTCATGTACAAAGAGCCAGAAACAGTGACACATTTTAAAGGAAAAAAAAAAAATCAACAGATGTCAACCCTAAGATGACTAGATGTTGGAATTATCAGACAATAACTTTAATACAATTAGTATAGCCATGCTCAATGAAATAAAGAGAAATAGACTTTCAAGAAATAAAAGATAAGAAGTTTCAACATACAAATAGAAAATATAAAAAGGAACTAGAAATGGTAGAACTGAAAAATATAAGATCTAAACTACAGATTTCCTGGCTAGGGTTAAGTAGGAAAATGGAAGTTTAAGTGAGGTTGAATATAGATCAATAGAAATAATCCAATTTGAGAAAGAGGGAAAAAAGACTGAAAAAATGTAATCTGGGCCTCAATGACTTATGGGTAACTTCAAGGCACATAGGCAATTAGAGTTTCAAAAAGAAAAGAAGCAAGTTTGGGGCAGAAAAGTTTTGAAGAAAGGGATCTAAAATTTGCCAAATCTGATGAAAAACGTTTTTATTGGTTCCAAAAGATCAGTAAATCCCAAACAAGATAAATTTGTAAAGAATAATACCTAGGCATATCATCACAGTCAAACTGCTGAAAGTCAAAGATCTGGGTGGAGAAAATGCTGAAAGTACCCAGAAAACAGAAACTTTACATCCAGGTGAATTATGATTCAAATGATGGTATACATGACATCAGACCATAAAGAACAGACAGAAAACAGTGGAACAACATACTTAAACTCTAGAGAGGAGAAAAACAAACAAACAAACACACAAACAAACAACTAAAGGTTAACCCAGAATTCCATATCAAGTAAAAATATAATTGAGTTTTTTTTTAAGACATTTTCAAACAAAGCAAAATGACAAAAAATGCAATTGAACTTCTTTAGACTCCAAGAGAATTGATATCAGAGGGAATCTCAGATTTTTAAGAATTATTAAAGTTTAAATAAATAAAGATTTAAAGTGGTCAATAAACAGTTAAATACAAAATAATTTCTCATACTTCCCTTAATATACAAAGTTACTGTAGAAAATCAACTTCATTTTGTATACTTGCAGCAAACACATTGAAAATGAGATTTTAAATAATTTGCATTAATCTCCAAATCATAAAATCCTTTAAAAAAATTGTGCAAGACCTTTACACTGTAAACTACAGAGAATTAGAGTAATTAGCAAAAACTTAAATGGAGAAATATTATGCATTTATGGATTGGAAGAATCAATATTAGTAAGATGTAAAATCTCTTCAAAGTGATCTACAAAGTCAATGAAATCTCTGTAGAAAAGTTGTTTATAGAAATTGAATAGTTGATTTTTAAAGTAGAAATACAAATTATGTAGAATAGTGAAAGCAATGCAAAACAAAACGAGCCCTGGATAACTTACAGTACCAGACTCTAAAAATTACAATAACATTTTAATAATCAAACAATGGAGTATTGGCCTAAGGACAGATGTAAAGATAAATGGAACAAATCAGAATATCTAGAAATACACCCAAACATATAGATGAATTGATTTTGAAATAAGATGCCAAGCCAATGGGAGGGAGGGGAATGCATTTTCAAAAGGTAGCATGGAAACGAAGAGAAATCAGATTCAGTTCAGTCATTCAGTCGTGTCCGACTCTTTGAAACCCCATGAACAGCAGCACGGCAGGCCTCCCTGTCCATCACCAACTCCCAGAGTCCACCCAAACCCATGTCCATTGAGTGGGTGATGCCATCCAACCATCTCATCCTCTGTCGTCCCCTTCTCCTCCTGCCCTCAATCTTTCCCAGCATCAGGGTCTTTTCAAATGTGTCAACTCTTTCCATCAGGTGGCCAAAGTTTTGGAGTTTCAGCTTCAACATCAGTCCTTCCAATGAACACCCAGGACTGATCTCCTTTAGAATGGACTGGTTGGATCTCCTTGTAGTCCAAGGGACTCTCAAGAGTCTTCTCGAAAACTGTGGTTCAAAAGCATCAATTCTTCAGCACTCAGCTTTCTTTATAGTCCAACTCTCACATCCATACATGACTACTGGAAAAACTATAGTCTTGACTAGACAGACCTTTGTTGGCAAAGTAATGTCTCTGCTTTTAATATGCTGTCTAGGTTGGTCATAACTTTCCTTCCAAGGAGTAAGTGTCTTTTAATTTCATGGCTGCAATCACCATCTGCAGTGATTTTGGAGCCCTAAAAAATAAAGTCTGCCACTGTTTCCACTGTTTCCCCATCTATTTCCCATGAAGTGATGGGACCAGATGCCATGTTCTTGGTTTTCTGAATGTTGAGCTTTAAGCCAACATTTTCACTCTCTTCTTTCACTTTCATCAAGAGGCTCTTTAGGTCTTCACTTTCTGCCATAAGGGTGGTGTCATTTGCATATCTGAGGTTATTGATATTTCTCCAGGCAATCTTGATTCCAGCTTATGCTTCCTCCAGCCCAGGGTTTCTCATGATGTACTCTGCATAGAAGTTAAATAAGCAGGGTGACAATATACAGCCTTGATGTACCCCTTTTCCTGTTTGGAACAAATCTCTTGTTCCGTGTCCAGTTCTATTGCTTCCTGACCTGCATACAGGTTTCTCAAGAGGCAGGTCAGGTGGTCTGGTATTCCCATCTCTTTTAGAATTTTCCACAGTTTATTGTGATCCACACAGTCAAAGGTTTTGGCATAGTCAATAAAGCAGAAATAGATGTTTTTCTGGAACTCTCTTGCTTTTTGATGATCCATCGGATATTGGCAATTTGATCTCTGGTTCCTCTGCCTTTTCTAAAATCAGCTTGAACATCAGGAAGTTTACAGTTCACGTATTGCTGAAGCCTGGGTTGGGGAATTTTAAACATCACTTTACTAGCGTGTGAGAGGAAAAAACCAAAACAAACAAAAAAGAAGACACTTAACCTTAATTCACACAAAATCTAAATGTTTTAAAGGCTTAAGTATACACACTAAAGCTATAAGACACCTATTTTACCTATTTTAAAGTAAGCATAACCATGGAGAATTAAGGGTAAACGAGCATATCTTAAAATATATAAGGCATAATCATCCACATACATACAAGAATATACATGTAAAAGTTGCATACATATATATCAAATAACTTTTATCTAGAAAATGTAAGCTCTTACAACTCAATAGTTAGAAAGTAATTCTTTTTTTTTGAGTGTTCAAAAGATTTGAATGAATAATTTATAAAATAATATATGTGAGTAGCCAATAACTACATGAACAGATACTCAACATCATTAATCATTAAAAAATACAAATTAAAACACAAAGAACTACTACTATCACCCTTAAAAACAGTTACAATGAAAAAGACTGACAGTAACAAATGTTGGCTAAGATATGGAACAACTGACACTCCCATAAACTACATGTAGGGGTGTAAAATGATACAACCGACAAAAACAGTTCTTCCATTTCTTATAAATTAAGTAATATACTGCCCATAGACTCTGCCATTTCACTCCTAGGTATTTACACAAGTCAATAAAACCAATGTCCATGAAAAGGTATATCCATAATTGCTCATATCTTGATTTGCAATATTCCAAAATGGAGAAAAGGCAACGTTGAACATTGAGTGAGCCAATAAAATAAAAAGTAAATGTTATTGAAAGGTTGCTGCTGAACCACTCAAAGACACCAGGATTCTTGGCCTCCAGAGGAGAAAAATTGAGAGACAAGCCTTGATCGCTCAGAGCTTCTGTGTAATAAAGTTTTATTAAAGTATAAAGGAGGTAGAGAAAGCTTCTGACGTAGACATCAGAAGGGGGTAGAAAGAGTACCCCCCTTTTTAGTGTTAGCAATGGAGTTATTTACTCTCCAATGAATCCAAAGAATGTCTGGAGGTTGTAAAGATCTCACCAGACCTACTCCCTTAATTTACATTTTAATATAACATGATTCAGTTGAGTTCAGTTCAGTTTAGTCGCTCAGTCGTGGTGTCCAACTTTAGCCAGGCTTAATCCAGAGACTGTCCTCAGGCAGGATACATAATCTTAAGGAATGTAGAGGGGAAAAAAAAAAAAAAGGCTTGTCCTTTCTTCCTCCTTGAGAATTCTAGACCCCTCTCTCCTTGGGGACCCCTAGACTTCTTATCAACCTGCCAGGAAGTGACTCTCTCATTACCCAATCAGTGGAATTCTATTCAACAAAGATTTAACTACTGATACATACAATAATATAGATAAATCTCAAAATACTTTTGCTAGGAGAAAGCTGCTAGACACAAAAGATGACAATATGAGATGATTGCCTTTATAAAAATACCAGTTAAACTGTGGCAACAAAAATCATATACATGGTTGCTTGCAGCCAGAGGTGGAGGGACGACTAACTATAAAGCCACAAGAAGGATCTTTTAAACATAATGAAATGTTATATATCACAAGATGGTGAGTTTGGGGGTATATACAGCTGTCAATACTCTTTGATAACACATTTTAAATAAATACAGTTTCTTGTATGGACTTTCTGCTTAAGAAAGTTGATAAGAAAAAGGTACTTATGTATACTTTTAAGTTTTGCTTTGTTTCTAAGACTAATTTCTTTTTCTGATAATTTTACCCTAGCTTATTGCAGATCAATCATTCTTTTGAGAACAGCTAGAAAATATGGAAACCATATTTACAAGGGCTGCTCAATGGTATCACTAATATCTTCTAAAACTATCAGACTTGAGAGGCCAACATAGAGAGGAGAGAAACGTGGGTGAAAGATTCAGCACATTGATCTTTTTCTTCTTAAGGAATTTATTGATTGACAAGTTGCATTTGAGAGGCTGAGAAACCATGAACAGTTTCTGACAGTCTAATGGGAGTCTTTGGAAAAAAAAAAAAATGGAACACACAAACTACCAGTTGGTATCTAGTAATGTATGTACCTAGAAATTCCAGGACAATTTTCGTGTATACAAACAGCTAAAATAACAATACTGAGAAAGAAGCAATCATTGTACTTGGAGGGAAAAGCACATCTAATTAGATGATATTGATGCTAAGCTTTGAATTTGAGTTGTATTTAGTGGAGATGGTATTCCTAAGCAGAAGGCATAATCACTGACTAGCTCTTCATAAGGTTTCTCAGAGAGTTTCCTTCTCTCTGAGCACACAGCAGAAGGTCAAGGCAACAGGGAAGCTTCCAGAAGGTTCTAAGGTAGTCCCTGTCTTTTTTCAGTAGAGAGAATGGATGTATTTGCTTACTGAGTTTCTTTGCTCAGTTAACTTTGCCATGGTTAATCTCCCTTGTTCTAGTAGCAGAATTAAGTCCTATAGGCTGGCATTTTCAGTATGTAATTCAGGATGTAATACAAATGCCAAGAAAAAGAGAACCATTCTTTTGGAGCCTCTTTATTGTCAATACCATTCTTTAAAATGACCTAATATTAAGGTAAATCTTGAGCAGGAAAAATGTCATTAGCTGGCTTTTACCAGTCTCACTACTAACCTTGGGGATCAGAAAAATGAAGTTTTGTTCTTGTCCTGATAGTGAATGATCTTGATCAAGTAATCCATCTCTCAAATTAAGAATCTTATGAGGCCATCAGACTAGAATATCATGCCACAAACAGCAGAAGAAATATTAAAATGCCAGCCAATCCATTTGCTATACTGCATATCATGCTGACTACAATAATAAAAAAAAAAATTAGTAACATACATTCTGCCTACTATAAGAAAAGTTCCATACTAAGTCTGATATCATTGAGTTATCCTACACAATGACCATTCCTGTGAATCTTAAAAGACCATTGAAAGTTTCCTGTACAGTATTAAATATTAGAACATGTCTAAAGGGAACTCCTTCTTATCACTTTTCTTTGAAAATTTCCCTCCTCCTTAAAGTTCCTCGTTAACTTAGCTATATCTTTCCCCAGCTACGAAAGCAGTTGAGGCAAAAGGGCCACATTATGGTATGGTGATGAGCTTTGCAGAATCGATTTTAAATTTTTAAAATGCCTAATCTGGAAAGCAAAAGTATGTTATTAAAGCAAATTACAACTAATAATGATTATATTGACGAAAAAATTTATCTTGGTATTTCCTAGTGTCTTACAATCTCTTACAAAACTAATTCCAGGTACCTTCATATTTACTTTTTATCTATAGATTTTTCTGCTGTTAATGGTTTGCTGTAACAAGGAAGCTGAATTGGTTTGCAAAGATCAGTTGTGTGATATGAGTCTTGAGATAAAGGTATGGCTTATTCTAATTTTGTTTCCAGAATTCTGAGACCTTTCACTCAAAATAATTTCTGAGTGATAGTCATAAACACATATAAACACACATATCCATACACATACATCCATTAACCACAAATACACTCTCTGAGGTATGGTGAGAGACTATTATTATCATTTTCATTTAGTGTTTTCAGTTCTATGTTTTAATGCAATTCATAATTTCCCTCTTAGCCATCAACTACAAATCCCTAATTAAAAGCAGTGAAAGGAAAAATGTAAAGAGGGAATTTCTTTCATTAATTCTTCGGGAAAAAAAATAGTCCAATAAAAAACAAGGATCCATCAATTTGATCAGAGCCTCTGTAGAGAAGATTTTCCTCTCTGATAAAGTCCCAGCTTAACCTGACTTGGGCAATTCACCATGCCTTCATTACTTCTTGAAGTTGATGCAGCCACCAAGTAATAAGTTTAAAGGAAAAAAATCGAAATGTTCAGCATGGCAGAATAAAAAATTAGTAGAAGTCTACATACTAGATGTCATCAAAAGCAATCCAACCTGAAATAACTCCTTGAAGACACATTGTTATATGAGGTTATTAGATAGCTTCTTTGCTTACACCGTTTCTCAGGTATTCTGACACCCTGCAGCCAGACATCTTATACAAAGCACAATTAACCCATTACATGAGCTGATGGTTATAGCAAGGATGATAGCTTCTCTGTGTTGCTTTCATTATCTGAGTTCAAAACACACAACTATTATTATTATGACTATTATCTGAATTCAATGAAGTGAAGTCGCTCAGTCGCGTCTGACTCTGCGACCCCATAGACTGGGGCCTACCAGGCTCCTCTGTCCATGGAATTTTCTAGGCAATAGTACTGGAGTGGATTGCCATTTATAAATCCAAATGACTATTCAACTTCCTCCCTTGGATGATTAAGCACCTCAAAGATTTTCTAAAAAGCTCAAAGATTTTCTACTCCAAAATCACTACCTTCAAAATCACCCCACCGTTAGTGCTATTGTTTACACCAAAAACCTGAGACATTTTATTAATTGTTCATTCTCTCAATTCCTACATTCAACAAATCAATATAATTGTTGGCATTAGTAAAAAAAAATCCAAATCTGATTATTTATAATCCCAACTGCCAAGCCAAGCTCCAATCTACTGTTATATTGTTACATATGCATTACTGTAACCCTCCAGGCTTCACTGTTCATGGAATTTTCTAGGCAAGAATACTGGAGCAGGTTGCCATTTCCTACTCCAGGGAGCTTCCTGAGCCAGGGATCAAACCCTCGTCTGGTGTGTCTCCTGCTTTGGCAGGTGAATTCTTTATCACTGAGCCACCTGCAAAGCCATAGTCTACCCTTATCCCTCCAATATTGTTCCTGCTTTCATTTTCAGGCTGTGTACTTCACATAGCAGCTAGAAAGGTCCGTTTTAAATATAAAACAGATTATATTGCTTCCCTATTTATACTTCAATGGCATATCACCACTTTTAGAATGTAATTCAAGCAATTACAATGGTCTGAGGGACTTCATAGATAGATAACTGCCCATATCTTTGACTTTCTCTCTTTCTACTTTTTCTCTTCCATTCATTTGACTGCAACGGAACTAGACTTATTGGTATTTCTTGAAGACAATTCTTCCCTGACTTAGGACCTTTCCACTTGCTGTTTTTTCATCCTGGAGTGCTCTTTGCCCATACTATGGGATGACTTGTAGTCTCATTTCATTTAGGGGTTTGCCCAACTATCACTTCAACAGATGGTATCCCTAAATGACCCCATTTAAAATAGCATGGCAGAAGCAGAAAAGAGTAGATTTGGATAAAATTCCACAGAATCTTGAGACTTGGTGGTATTATAGAAGAAGCCTCTAAAGATTTGCAGCTCCCTTTTTTTTTATCAGTAAAATAGGTAAAAATAAGGCATGAACATAAAGTATGGCAAAATTCTGAGTATACATCTGCATGAAAATGGGTCATTAATCTCACAAAACTGTGAAGATGTAGGATTATATTTTTTAAGTGATTGCAAATAATTGGAAGCAATATTTCACTGACAACAGTAATATGGCAAAACCATATATACACCTATATTGATATATTGCTTTGGATTTTACAGCTCCACAAATGGTTATACAGTGATCTTCAAAATGATCTGATGACAATAAAGAAAATATAGTACTATTTAAATCATTCAACTACGAGAAAACTGAGATCCTAACAGTGAAATAACTTGCGATCACAGTCTAGAAGTGTTAGATTTTATATGTATTACAACATTTCTATAACTAAAACTTTAATACCTTTTGTGTAACACCCTCTATCAGGTCTAAATACCAGAGAGGAAGATACAAACTTAAATATTCTACCCATTAAGATCCACATTGATGATTATTCAGTAATCTCTAATGTGTTGATATACATACTGAACCATTCCTACTTACACAAAGAATGAGTTGTGTTTTTTTTTTTTCATTACTTCAATCATCAAAGCAAAGAAATCGGAAATTGTTTGGAGAGAGCTTATAGTACTCTTCTCAGTTCCTGAGTTTGTCACCACAAATGAGAGTCTTTCATAGACCATAAAATTAACTTTCTCCATTGCCACTTGCCCAGCTGCACAAGGCAACCTACACGTCTTTGTTAATTGGGTGAAGCAAGCTTGTTATGTTTTCCTTTCCTTCTCACTAGCAACACAAGCTGTGTGAAGTTTTCCAAAGGGAAAACCCTCCTTGACAAGATGTACTCCTGACAATATGTCAAAGCAGTGTAGGGCCAAGGTTCCAATGAGTGAAGATAAGTGAATATAGCCACACTACACTCAATGTGCAATTGAGAAACTTCACCAGGTCATAGATACTTGAGGTATATCTTTCAGAGAATTTTTTATACATTAGTATTATAGGCATGAGAAATATTGTGGGGGCTATTCAAGCTTTATTCTGCAATTGTCCAGGAAGTCTTATGCTCTAAGTCCAATCGTTCTAGAATACACTTTTCATGATAATGGATTCAAACTTTAGAATGTTATTGTCAGAGAAATCAGCAAACCACTCCAAGTTTTCAGCTTAAATATGTCTTTGTTCCTTGTTTAAATTTGTATTGATTCCTACTGTGTGCAAGATTCTGTACTAGATGCCAAGGAAGACACAGATAATTGTTGCTTTTCTAACCTATGGTAGTTATGGTCTAATAGAACTGATGAGACTTTTATAAAAATAATATTATCTACATAAGGTTATATCTACATATCTAGAATGACAACAAAAGTAAATTTTCTCTAAAAGCAGAAGAAAGTATCAAGTTTGGGAAGTTTAGAATAGTTACGAATTTTATCGTAAATTCTGGGTTGTAGAAATGAAAAGTAATTAAAGATTATTTAGCCTAGTCTCCTCATTTTTAATATGAGAAATCAGAATCTTGAGTGAAAAAATAATTTCTTCTAGTTCATACAGCTCATTAATAAGAGTCAGAAAGAAAGTTCTCCAAGTTTTCTGTCTTTTGATACTTATAGGAACAGATGTTCACAACAGTTAAGAATAACAACCTTGGGGCTTAGTAGAATTGAACACCTGGATGTTTTTAATATCAGGCAGTCTACTAGTTGCTACTTTCACCATTTAGAATCTTGGCCCGCCTCTCATGCTGCATCCAGCTCTAACTGTTCCAGTGGGAGCTCTTAGGGAAACAAACCAGAGCATCAAGAAAAGAAACAAAAATCAGTTCTAGCCTTCCACAATCCAAAAAAAAGTCTCTGTCATTGACACATGAATCTCAATATTCTGACAAGTCTTCTTTCCAGTACCCAGGTTCACACCGCCAGTTGGACAGTTACACATATTTAAAATGTACTTCAAACACAAAATATGTAAACCCAGTTGCATTATTTCCCTTGCATTACATGTTTCTCCAGTTTTATTCCCTCTCCCAAAGTAACAGCAAAATTCTGAAATGATTTGCAAAATGTATTTATTAATAATTCAGTTTCTATCCTTGTATCCTCCTCTGTGAAAGATTGCCTTCCTCTAAACTCCACAACTTCCTAGATATAGCAAGTTTCTTAAAGTTCCTGGGGGTTAACATCTTCAGTTGTAAAATAGAGACTGTAATTTCACTTCCCCTCATAAGATTGTTATGGTGAGATCATGGTGGTTATTGGACAGTTTCTTCTGCCTACTTATTTTTATCTTTCTTTTTCCATATTATATAAAGGGCATGCATTTAACTTTAAAATCACAAAATAAACTCAAAATTTAAAGCAAAAAGCACATCAAAGGCATTTTTTCATGTCATTTTTGTGATTATTTCCATGCAAAGATAAATTACACCCATTATTTTTAAGTTAAGGCAGTAACCACCGATTATATAATAAAAAGTAGGTCCCTGTATCCATGACAAAAAAACTGTATTCAACAAAATTCATTTCCTCTTTTCCTGGGCACACAGCCATATCACTACATTTTCAATCTCACTGGCAGTTAGGTATGGCTCCCTGATAGTTTCCTAGCCAATAAGTAAAAGTTTAAGCTTCAGGCCTTCCCATTAAAAACCTCCCACACGCCATTTGCTGTGATCTTTGCCCTTCTTTTAGCTAAATTTTAACATCCAAGAAAACTTTGGAAACCACTGGGAAAAAGATACCACAAACTTGATCTTCTTGAGTTCCTGAATGACTATATGAAGAGATGATCACCTTCATCAATCCAATTAGTGCTAAATCTCCAAGGACTGATACATGTCGTCGCTCAGTCATGTCCCACTCTTTGTGACCCCATGGACTGTAGCCTATGAGGCTCCTCCATCCATGGGATTTTCCAGGCAAGAATACTGGAGTGAGTTGCCATTTCCTTCTCCAGGGGATCTTCCTGACCCAGAGATTGAACCCTGGTCTCCTGCATTGCCGGCAGACGTTTTACCCTCTAAGCCACCAGGAAAGCCAAAGACTGATAAATGAACAAAAAATAGACTTCTGTTGCATTTGAGCTATTACACAATTTGAAGTCTATATATTACAATAGTAAGACAACTTTAAATACATTTGGCTTCCTTAATGAACTGCTCATAGGAGTTAGGATGGTCTATGTTTATTCTGTGATAAACAAAACCCCAAATCCTTAATAGTTTAACATAGTAAGCATTTATGTGTTGTTTCTACAAACCTCTCGCCAGATCAGCTGACCCTCAGGCAGCTGTTTTATACACGAATCAGTCATTCAAACTGTTTTTGTCTTGTGGCTGCACCTTTTCAACACAAGACCCTCTGCTTGAAAACAGAGGGAGAGACTAGAGAGTTTTAAAAAGGCTTTTCAGTCACATTTTATTTGCTAGAACTAGTTTTGTGTCTCTGGATAAAAACAAGAAGTTTGGAAAGTGTAATCTTCTGTATATCCAAGAAGAAAAAGAAAACTAGAAGACATGAATACCAGTCATGTTTACCACACAACTGTAATCTATTTCTTATACTTCTTACCAGAAAAACTGTTCACACATTTAAGCATATCATAGAATATTAGATAAATGAGAAGATACTATAAACAGTGTTTGATGTCTTACTTTTCTATAGAATATATTTTGCAGATTACAATATAGATCATTCTGTAAACAAGGTCCTACAATATAGCACTGAAAACAACAACTATATAGCACAGAGAACTATACTCAATATCCTAAGATAAATCATAATGGAAAAGAAAATTTAAAAAGAATATACATATGCATAACTGGGTCAATTTTCTATACAGAAGAAATTAACACAACCTTGTAAATCAACTATATTTCAATTTAAAAAGATATAGATCATTCCTTTTTTAAGTTTTCATTTAAAATATGTCCCTTATCAGTGGATATTTAATTTACTTGCGTATATTTTTTATTGCAAACAAAATTGTAGTGAACATTCTTTGGGTTTTTATAAGACTATCTATGGGATAAATACCTAGAAATAAACTTGCCAAGCTAGACTTGTATTTTTAATTTTGATATATGTTCTCATAATTGAAAAATTTATAATTTCCTCTCAATGACTCTGCATCAATTTATATTCCTACTAACAGCTTATAAGGGCAGGCTTTCCTGCCCTTCACTGTCTTCTGGAGCTTGCTCAAATTCATGTCCATCGAGTCAGTGATGGCATCCAACCATCTCACCCTCTGTTATCCTATTTTCCTTCTGCCTTCAATCTTTCCTAGCATCAAGATCTTTTCCAATAAGTCAGTTCTTTGCATCAAGTGGCCAAAATATTGGAGTTTTAGCTTCAGCATCATTTCTTCCAATGAATATTCAGGACTGATTTCCTTTAGGATGGACTGGTTGGAGCTCTTTGCTGTCCAAGGGACTCTCAAGATTCTTCTACAACGGCACAGTTCAAAAGCTTCAATTCTTCAGTGCTCTACTTTCTTTGCAGTCCAACTCTCATATCCATACATGACTACTGGAAAAATTGTAGCTTTAACTAGATGGACCTTTGTTGGCAAAGTAATATTTCTGCTTTTTAATATGCTGTCTAGGTTGGTCATAGCTTTTCCTTCAAGGAGCAAGCATACTTTTAGTTTCATGGCTGCAGTCAAGGCCCACAGTGATTTTGGAGCCCAAGAAAGTAAAATTGTTCACTACTTCCATTGTTTCCTCCTCTATTTGTCATGAAGTGATGGAACTGGAAGCCATGATCTTAGTTTTTTGAATGTTAAATTTTAAGCCAGCTTTTCACTCTCTTCTGTCATACTCATCAAGAGGTCCTTTAGTTCCCCTTCACTTTCTGCCATTAAGATAATATCATCTGCATATTTGAGGTTTTTTATATTTCTCCTGGCAATCTTGATTCCACCTTGTGATTCATCCAGTCCAGTATTTCACATGAGGCACTCCGCATAAAAGTTAAATAAGCAGGGTAACAATATACAGCCTTGTTGTATCCTTTTCCCAATTTTGAAACAGTTCATTCTTCCATGTCCAGTTCTAACTGTTGCTTCTTACCTGCATACAGAGGCAGGTAAGGTAGTCTGGTATTCCCAATTTTATAAGAATTTTCCACAATTTGTTGTGTCCACACAGTCAAAGGCTTTAACATACTCAATGGATCAGAAATAGATGTTTTTCTGGAATTCACTTGCTTTCTCTATGATCAAACAAATGTTGACAATTTGATCTCTAGTTCCTCTACCTTTTCTAAATCCAGCTTGTACATCTGGAAGCTCTTGATTCATGTACTTTTGAGGCCTCACTTGATGGGTTTTGACCATGACCTTTTTAGCATGTGAAGTGAGCATAATTGTACAGTAGTTTGAACATTGTTTGGCATTGCCCTTCTTTGAGATTAGAATGAAAACTGACCTTTTTCAGTCCTATGGCCACTGCTGAGTTTTCCAAATTTGTTGACATATTGAGTACAGTAGTTTAACAGTATCATCTTTTAGGATTTGAAATAGTTCAGCCTGAATTTCATCATCTCTACTAGCCTTGCTCATAGTAATGCTTCCTAAGTCCTACTTGACTTAACACTCCAGGATGTCTGGATCCAGATTGAGGGACCACTCCATTGTGGCTATCTGGGTCATTAAGACTTTCTTTGTATAAATCTTGTGTATATTCTGGCCACCTCTTCTTAATCTTTTCTGCTTCTGTTAGGTCCCTACCACTTTTTGTGATCAGAGTGAGTGTAACAGTTTATTTACCAGTTTTCCAGCCACACTATTATAATTCTACTAATTTTTAAAAAAATCCACTGAGCATTTCTGTGTTACAAGACCATGTATCAGATATCACAGAAGATAAGAAGATGAAATAAAGGCAACAATATTCTCAGATTAACACATTGTCCAACAAAATGGAAAAATCCATAGACAGAAGGATTAATTCAGTGATTATATATTTATAAGCATCTGTTTTCTCCAGTCACCAGTCTAAAGTGCTATAAATACCATAGTCAGTGTTGTAGGCAAGGTATCAGCAGACAAGAAGTGTATATTTTTATGAGGGAGACATCCCCTTAGTAGTGCTGGGGAGCAAAATACGATGATAGAACAGCCAGTGACTGGGAGGTGACTTGCATGGTCAGAGAATATCTGTTTGTTGTGGCAGAATTTTAAGTTAAGACCTGGATGACAAGAGTAAACCAGATAAAGCTGGAGAAAATATGCAGGATGAATGAACAATTAGTGCAAAGACATAAGGTCTTTACTACATGGCGTATACTACATAGTGTGTAGGAAAAGTACGAGTATACTAAGGTGACCTAGGAAGCTATGGGAATTCAGAAGTTCAAGAAATATGTGGAGTGGGAGATAGGGGATTTGTGAAAAAATCTAAATGAACCTCAAGTTTCAGTGGGCTGCCATCAGAAGGACATGTGTCAAGGTCAAGGAATAGAACTCAAATTTTAGAGATCTGCTTTATAACACCGTGTCTACAGTTAACAATAGAGTATTATGCATTTAAAAACTTGTTATAAAATATGTATCATGGTAAGTGTTCTTAACACAAAAATAAAATCAAGAGAAAGTCAAGAAACAAGTTCTTTTGGAGGTTATGTGTATATTATTACTTTGATTGTGGTGATGTTATCTTGGGTGAAGGTGAATATCCAAATTCATCAAAATGTATACATTAAATATGAGCAATTTTTATTAATCATATCACAATAAATATGAAGATAAGAAAATAATATGGAAATAAGAAAATAAAAACATAAACTGATAATTTCTATTAAACAATCATAATCTTCTACCACTTTATCCAGTGATGATTAATACTTACTAACACAAATGGAAGAGTAACCTCAGGAAGTCTTTGGTGAGCTTTCTCCAAAAATACCATAAAGAACACCTAGTCACTTATTTCACAATCTGAAATTAAGTAATTTCCCCTAATATCCAAGATATAAATAATTTCAAGAAAGAAATTTAATTTTCATTTTTAAAACTTTAAATCATATCCTCCTTTCCTCCGTCCCAAAATAAATTGATTTTTAATTTTCATTTGACAATCTGTCAGACAAAGATACATTCTCATTGCTTGAAACTTTCAAATATTTGAGTGAACTCAGGCAACTACACCACAGTAGAAAGTCTATTAGATATAGTTTGTTAAAATGAATAGTTAAGGTATCAAAATATGTGAATTATTTTCATATTTTGTAGTTAGAGACAGTTCAAGTTAATTTTTTAAAATAATATCAGACTTGTTCACTTTGCATTCACATATGCTTTCTAGAAGGTCAAAAAAGAGTGGAGTTTGTAATATTTAGTGTCATATAGAAAATCTATCTAAAATATACTCTTCTATAGTTTACTCAGCATCTTTTAAATTTAGCCTAAAAACACAATATAAAAATGTGCAGATACAAACTTTAAATATAGCATGAAAAAAAAAAGTCGAAATACTGGTAGTAGTTGAAGGAGAAGATATAAGACCCTTTTTTTTAAATCTCTTTATTTTGACTAGATTAAGGATGATTGAAACAATACATTTCTAATTATCCACATCTCTGCCTGCTTACCTATCAATCTAACCACCAGCAAAAAAACAAATACTTTCAGTGAATACACACAATTATTGGTCTGCTAATTTAGGCTCCGTCCTCTCCAGCATGGAAGGCTCAGAAAGTACTTAACATAACTTCAAGGAAACATAGCATATTAAATGTTTCCTAGTTCCCCTAAATTCTCTTGTTGATCAGATCCAATTACAAGTCCCCTCATAGGATTTACAAATATCTGACTGTTTTGAATTCTCAATTTTAATTACTTGTGCTTTTGAAGTACTAATCAGGAAGGAGAAACAAAAAGAAAGAAATTAGGAAAGAAGCTTAAATTGTATTTCCAAAGAAAGTAATGCTGGAGGTTACAATTAGTGTTCCTTTCAATTATAGTACCTCTCATTGAGAGGAGAAAACAACACAAACATAATTAATATGCAAAGTCTTAAAATAAAACTTTGAAATATTTATGATGCTTTCTCAATTGTTTGTTTTTAGAGACAAGAAACAGTTTGCCTGGCTCTCTCAATTTATAAGGTGATGTCTACACACTGTCCTTGCTGAGTTCAATAAATCTGACACCCATCTTGCTGAGCTGATGTAATCCACATCTCACCTCACTTCAATTTGTCTGAATTCCCTTGATAACAATTGCCATATACACTGATGCTTTAATTTGTAACTAAGAAAATTCTGATGCTGCCTTTGGCTTTTTTCCAAAATGCCAAAAGCTGACACATTTTAGTTCAATAGCTAATCCCTCATAGCTTAATCATTTCAGGTACATTCTGATACTTATTTTATATATTTTTAAGTTAGTAACAGTTTTCTACCCTTCCAAAAGGGATATTTTTCTTCCTGCAATCAAATTGCCTGTCTTTCTCTATGCTGGAAGTTGTTATTCATCCTTTGATAAAGCAAGGAGGTTCAAAGCCGTGGAAGACAACCTAGCACTTTGATCAGCTCACACTGTCATTTGAGATGCATTACCTCGAAATGTGGCTTTAAAAAATCCAGATACCTCAGGTAAAATTATCAGAAAATGTCCTCTTAACAACTCTTCTGTTTAGGCCACAAGTTGCTTTTTTTATCCCTAACTTTAATCTTTTAGATAGATATAGGACCTTGACATTCTGTAAGTTTCCTAGCTCTTGCTATTGGCAGAAAGATGTCTTCATAAATCATTCCCAGAAGAGCATGACCATTTAAACTGTTAGAGCTAGAAATTGTGTGATATAATTGTAGGCATACCTGTTCAACCAGTGATTCTTGGCATGACCTTAGGAAAATCACTTCACCTTTCCAATTCTCATTCATTTTTCATTTGTGGAGCAAATGGATATTATGGTTCTCTCTTCTGTTCTTGCATGGGATAAACCAGAGGGATAACATGAGAGAAACAGCATACTATAGTGCTGTAAGTGATTACTAAAAAGGAGAATGCATTTTAAGAAAATAAACAAATAAAAAAACTCTAGTAAGAGCAAATAATAACAGTCTCCAAGATAGTTGATAAAAATGTGGCTAATTGTGTATGCTGCAGTTGAGTATATATGAATATCTGTGAAATGAAACAGATGAAGGTCTTCTTGATTTGACTATATCATGCTGAGCACCTCTAATCTTACCTTATAAAAGTTTTGATCAAGCATATATAAATATTGTTTCTACTTCAGAAATCATCATGTTCCAGGAAAACAAATAAATTAGACCTAGACACATCCCAAGAAATTTCAGAAAGAATTAAGTAGTTTCCTTAATTCTAATTTAAATATATTATTAATTTTATACTATATTTAATGAGTAAGTAAACTTATACATACTGATTTTCTGTCCTAGTTTTTTCAGAATTGGTTGTATTAATTATCAGTATAAGCTTCTAAGACAGAAAAGGTTCTGAAATGTCTTTATTCACTCCAAAAATAAAATTGAGTAGAGCACATTATGGCCATTGAAATACATTTAAGTATTAATTCATTAAGATTTGTGTACAGTGTAAAATAAGAATCTAGGTTTTTTGTATGTGGGTATCCAGTTTTACCAATACCACTTATTGAGCAGATTATCCTTTCCCCCACTGTATATTCTTTGTGCCACTTCCAAAGATTAGGTGACTATTTATGAATAAGTTTATTTTAGGGCTCTCTACCCTGAGATAGAGATATTCCACTGATCTTTAAATATGTTTTAAAGTCACTGCCATACTGTTTTGACTATTATAACTTTGTAATACAGTTTGAAATTAAGATGTTTGATGAGTCAAGCTTTGTCTTCTTTCTCAAAATTGTTAAATAAAAAGACAGGGACACTTCCAAATTCATTTTATGAGGCCAGGATTACCCTGAAACCAAAGTCATATAAGGACAATACAAGAAACTGCAAAACACACACACACACACACACACACACACACACACACACACACACAAAATTACAGGTCAATATCCCAAATGAATACAGATGCAAAAATCCTCAACAAAATACTAGCAAGCCAAATTAAACAGTACATGAAAAATATCACACACCATGATTCACTGAGATTTATTCTTGGAGTGCAAGGATGGCTCAATGTGTGCAAATCAATTAATGAAGACACCATATTAACATAATGAAACATGAAAATCATATGATCATTCAAGAGATTCGGAAAAACCATTGACAACATTCTACCTCATTTTATGATAAAAACGCTCAACAAATTAGGTATGGAATAAATGTACCTTAACATAATAAGGGCCATATATTACAAGACCAGAGCTAGCATCATACTATATGTCAAATACCTGAAAGTTTCTCTTTTAAGATCAGAAACAAAACCAGGGCACCCACTCGCACCATCTCTATTCAACATAATACTGGAAATCCTAGCCAGAACAATTAGCAAGAGAAAGAAATAACTGGCATACAAATCAAAACAAAAGTTAAATTGCTTCTGTTTGTAGCTGATGTGAGATTAATAAATAGAAAACCCTGAAGACTCCACCAAAAAACTCATAGAAGTAATAAAGGAATTCAGCAAAATTTCGGGGTACAAAATCAATATATAAAAAATCAGTCACATTTTTCTATACTAACACAAAATATTAAAAAAAGAATTTAGGAAACAATCTCATTAACAACAGCATCAAAATGAATGAAATACTTACAAATTATTTTAACTAAAGAAGTTCAAGATCTATACACTGAAAATTATAAGACATTGATGAAATAACTGAAGACAAAATAAATAGATTTCTCATATTCATGAATTATAATAATTAATATTGTTAAAATTTCTATTCTACTCAAAGCAATATATAGATTCAATGTAATCCCTATCAAACTTCCAAATGGTACATATTACAGAAACAGATAAAAGCATCCTAAAATTCAACTGGAACTACAAGATTCCACATAGTCAAGGCAATATCTTAACTCCATAAATATTACACTACTTCAATGCTAAAGCAATTGAAGAAACTAATAAATTCACACCTCAGGGCAAAGTCTGAGACTTGACCTTTCATGTTATCTGTTTAATATTTAATCAGTTGATAGAAATCAATTGATATAGAGAGGAATGTTTTATTTGTATGCCAACTTTCTCACCTTAATTCTCTTCTTTGATTAATGCTACTGCATTTATTGAGAGACTAAATCTTTGTTTTTCATATTTTACAAGCAGAAGTTATGAATAAGTGTCCCCTTTAAGATTAACCAAAACTTAGATTCCTTTCATAGGGATGCTTATTTATTAATCTATTCATTCAACACACAGTTAAATTCTAGTAAGTACTGGGTATTATTATAAACACTGAATACAGCAATAAGCTGAAAAGCTGAAAATCTCTTTTATTCTAGTAATAGACAACCAGCCAGAAATAAAATAATAAAAAGATTACTGCAGAATTAGATAAATAAGCAGATTTAGAAGATGAAGCAAATAAGTAGATTAATGAGATGGAGAATAGCTGTGGGAGGAGAACACCTCTAGCTAGATAGTTTTGAGGAAAAATCTCCAAGAATTTTGCTTAAAAGCTAATACCTGAAGGGTAAGTAGAATTACAAAAAGAAGAAGTAATCATTTTAAGCCCTCAATGATGAGAAAGATTAGAAACATTCAAGAGACAGAGGAGACAACTATGAGAAATAGAAAATGATATGGGTATGGAGATATAAGTATTGTGTTTTAGGTCTTGAAGACAGTGACAAGTAATCTGCAGTTAAATTAAGTTTTATGGGATGTTTTTGAAGGCTACTAAGCATGATCCTATCTCATTAAAAATTTTTTGGTTTCACTGCAGCAGGAAGGATATTATACATATGCTAAAATTCAACTGAATATGAGTCTGGAGCTCAGAAAAGGAGATGAAAATTTTGAATATATCACCATAAAATCTATTCTATTTAGAATAGAAAATTTGATTATAAAGAAAATGACACAAGTGATATAGCATTTAAAAGACAGAGCTGCATAAAAAGGGAAGATCTCACATGGGAATTTTTAAAATAGAAAGAAGATCTTCCGGTAGCCAATATTGGAACAACTGGAGCAACAAAATAAAGTAGTATTGGATTATAACCAAAATTATAAAACAAATATCCATGAGTCCATATGTTATGAAGTCAAGCTTGCCTTCTGCTCACCACAGGACAGGCCAATGAATTGGAGACAAAATGTTGAGGCAAGGAATACAGCTTTATTCAGAAAGCCAGCTGACCAAGAAGAAAGCAGACTAATGTCTCAAAATAACCATATTATTGGAGTCTGGATGCCAGGTTCTTTTATAGAACAGAGATGGGGAGAGATGAGGAAGTAAAGTAAAAAGGACATTAATCTTGCAAATATCTCCTGGAATGACCAGTCTTGGGAAGGGGGTATATTAATTTCTTCTTTCTTGTAGCTGCTCACAGGCAGATAGGGTCCTGAATGAATGCATTTTGGTTTACCATTCAGGCAAAGGGGCAGGGTATCCTGAAGCAGGCCATTATGTATGGACAGTATCCTTCAGAAAACAAAGCAACAAGAAGCAAAGGTTAAAGTAAGAGAAACAGATCCAGCATGAAGTCAGTTCTTTCCTGTAATATATATACATACATGTAGGTGGCAAAAACCAGACAAACCTCCTGTGCAGAATTCTAAATAATTTATGTAGAAACTCCATTCTATAGCAGATACACCATAACCCTACTCTTTATATGTGCTTCACACATAATGAATTCCTTCAAAAAGATTGTATAAAAAGGGGAAAATAGAGTAATTTTTCAAAGGATTAGCCAGACATTCACTAGTTTAGCCAATGACCAATATCAACATCAAAAGTGACAAATTAGGTTGTCAGTACACTGAATATGATTTGGTGAGAATGATATTCTATGCCATTTTTAAATTTTAACTTTGTGGTCTTCCTCCCCAAAACTGGTAACTCCAGTTCAATCATGAAAAACACATCGGACAAATACCACTGATGAACATTCTTCAAAATATCTGACAGTTACTCCTCAAAACTGTCAACGTCATCAAAAACAAAGAAAGTTTGAGAAATTGTCATAGCCAAGAGGAATCAGAGGAAACACGATGCAGGCAGAAGGATAGAAATAAAGGATAGAAATAAAAAGAAACTAGAAAACAGACAAATAATAAAACATTAACAAAACCAAAACTTAATTTTTTGAAGGATAAATAAAATTGGCAATCTCCTAAATAAATCAAGGGGGGAGGAAAAATTGGTATCATGAATAAAAGAGGGATTTTTGCTACTATTCCATCAGACATTAAACGATAATAAGAAAATAACATGAACACTATTATGCAAACAAATTCCAAAATATAATATGAATACCACTATGGCAACAAATTCTACAATTTAGATGAAATGAAAAATATACTGGAAAAATATAACACAAAGTTGACATAACAATAATGACAAAATATGAATATTTTATATGTATATTTTAAAAGAACATTATCAAAAACCTTCATACAAATAAAACCAAATAATTTCAAGTGTGAATTATATTAAAGATCCAAAAAAGAACAGTACCAATAGTATATAATCTTTTTTCAGAGAATAGAGGAAATAAGCACTGCCCAAATCAATTTATGAAGTTAACATAAACATAAATCATTACATAGACATTTTAAACAAAATTATGACCATGTCCCTCATGAACATAGGGAACACAAAATCTTGAACAAATTATTATAAAATTAAGCCAAATAATATATAAAATTATAATACAATGTAAACAATTAGATTTTATCCCAGAACTGCAAGATTGATTTAACAATCAAAAATCAATCTATGTAATTCACTATGTTACCAGAATAAAGAAAAAAAGTGACAATTTCAATATATCCAATTGACAAAATATTCATTCATGATAAAATTCTAGTGAAACTGGAATAATAGGAGCATCACCCAAAAATATATCATTAACATTACACTTAATGTGGTGGTGGCTCCGTTACTAAGTCGTGTCCGACTCTTGGGACCCCATGGACTGAAGCCCACTAAGCTCCTCTATCCATTGGGTTTCCCAGGCAAGAATACTGGAGTGGGTTGCCATTTTCTTCTCCAGAGCATCTTTCTGACCCAGGGATCGGACCCATGTCTCCTGCACTGCAGGTGGATTCTTCACCACTGACCACTTAGTAACAGACTAAATAGCTGCCGGTTGAGATCAGGAACAACGCAAGGAAGCTCAATTTCTCTGTTTCTAGTCAACATTGTCTTGGAGGTCCTATCAATTGGAACATGTAAAGTATAAGCAATAAAATTTATAAAGTTCAAAAATAAAGAAGTAAAACTATTCTTTCTAGATGTCATTTTTGCTTACCAAACAAACGACTGGTAAAACCAGTGAGTAAATTTTAAAAGTTACAGGATAAAGAGCTAATATAAAGAACTGCTTTCCATGTGCATATATTAACCACGAGGAAATGTAAAGTGAAACCTTTAAAAAATCCATATACAATAGCAAAATATAGCAAGGAAAACCAAGATCTTTGCACTAAAACATAAAATATTATTGATAGAAATTAAAGAAGGGGGAAATAAAGTAACATCTTATAAATGGATTGAAAGACAGTTATTGTTAAAATGTAAATTTTCCACAAAATGGCCTACATTTTCAATGCAGTTTCAATGTAAAACCCTTTAAGCTTTTTTTGTGTGTTTTATTCCACAGCACCCAGCATAGTGCTAGGCACACAGCAGGTACTGCAAGGGAGGAAAGAAGGGAAGAGGGGAAAGAAGGAAGAAGTGATGAGCAGGACCTTGTGAAATCCTCCTGGGAATGAAAAGCCTTTCTTGATTTCTCTATTTCTCCTTGCCACTTGAGTTTTTGTAGAATCAGTATGATTCTATTTAAGCTAATACCTTTTGTAGGAGCTATCTGAGAGGGAGCAAAGATAAAAACCCACAAATAAAATTTTCTCTCTTCAGGCAGGAGATGGACCTGGTTCTTGTCCAAATTCCAGAAAGCACCATATCCCCTTCTTTACCTTAGCCCATAGTAGCTGTCTTTGAAATTAACTGACCTAATCTTAGATTTTTTTAGAAACATTTCAGAATGTCTAATGCCCGTAAGAACTCAAGGTTTTAACATCTCCTCCATCTCACAGGTGGTAAAGGGACTTTAATAAGACACCCAGAGGTGAATATTAACCACTGACACTCCTTTCCCCTTTTTGCTTCTCTGTTCTGCCTTCCCCTTTAAAAGCTCTTTGTCTGAGCCTATATATTAGGTTTCTGTTTTTGTTTTTGTTTTGTTTTGTTTTTAAAGCAAACTAGTCCACCATCTTCTTGGTCAGCAGGCTTTCTGGAATAAAGTTGTTTTCCTCGCCTCAAGCCTTGTCACCCGACTTATTGGCCTGTCAGGCGATGAGTAGCCAAATCTGTGTTCACTAACAGAAGAAACAGCTCTTTTACTTTGGTCTTTTACCTTATCTATTTGAATATTTTTCAGAACCTGACATCAACAACACTTTTATAAGGTTATAAAGACAGCACAATTAAAAAAAATAAGTCCACCTCCCTAAAAGCTGACACTGGGCACTGGGTTCATTCTAAATCCAGTAGTAGAGAATCTGCCTGCAAATGCAGGAGATGTGGATTTGATCCCTGGATCCGGAAGATCTGAAGTAGGAAATGGCAACCCACTCCAGTATTCTTGCATGGAAAATTCCATGGAAAGAGGAGTCTGGGGGGCTACAGTCAATGGGGTCACACAGCCGGACAGGCCTGAGCAGCAGGACACAGCAGCAGTTATTTCACAGGGATTTTCACGAATGCTCTTTTGTGCCTATGTGTGTGAAATTCCTAATGAGAATCTGTTTTAGAGACCAACTGAGCCACCACCTTCTCAACATCCCACCCGGGCCATCATCTTCCCAAACCAGTCTTCTAGCAAAATGCTTAAGTGAATGAAAGAGGCTACTTGCTCTGGGTTGAATAACTGTCTTACTCTCAGCCTTCGAAACCATAGGTAGTATGTTGGTTCATAATCTTGGAAGTCTCTCTGTGAAGTTCGAAACTGTCCCTGTACCAGGATGGCAAAAAGAGACAGAAGGCGGGGCGGACCCCTCCAGATTGGTGGTGACAAGTCTGAAAGCAAGGGAACATACATGTGAGGCTGGTCTTGAGTGGCTATGAGACGAGTAGATCTCTGAATCTGTCTGCCAGGATCTTAAACGTTTAAATAGAGGTCCTCACAGGGTTCAGTCATGTTTACAGTCCAGATGGTCTCAATAACACATTACTCTCTCAAGTGAAGTGGCTCCTAGTGCAGGAACCATAGGCTGAATATACATTCCAAGGACAGGGCAGGGAACAGAGAGTCTCTGGAGCAACCCTGAACAGTCACACCCTCTTGATGACCCCCTCCAACATAGTACCATGATCTGCTAAGGATCCCACACTGTGCACAGCAAGCCAAAGTGAATTCACCTTATGAAACCCTCTTAATCTTCCCAGACAGATCCTCTTTTCTTGGTGTGCTGTGTAATGAAGCAGGACCCTATTGGACCTTAGTGGGAAACACCCTCTCCCCACATCCTCCAGTTTAGCTCCTCTCTCAAGTACTCAGATAACAGTGTCTCATACATTTTTCCTGAATTTTTCAGCTGCTAAAAACCACCACCAAATGGAAGAAATTAACTACTTGATGAACCTGAGCTCCTAGCTCCCAGACACCCTAACGTCTAAGGACTGATGACATTAACCGCTCTGTTACCTCAGTCAACAAATCAGAGAATTGTGCAGGAGCTGACCACATACCCTAGGATGCCCCTCCCTCACCTGTGTTTTAATACTTTGTTGAAACCCTTCATGGAGTTTGGGTCTTTGAGGCACATGAGTCCTCTGCTCTCCTGCTTGGCCCTTCAATGTACCTTGCTCTGTTCCAAACTCTGATGTTTTAGCATTGTTTGACCTCACTGTGTGGTGACAGTTGGAATCAATAAGAAAGAAAGATCCTAACTCTTTTGCATATTTCTGACCACTGTTATTTGGGAGTTTTACAGTGCTGCCTCAAGATTAGTTACAGTGTTATAGCCACGCGTTCCGGGAAACAAACTCACTCAGAAGGACAATGCAGATAGTGCAGTGCAGTTTATTACACCGGCGGGCCCAAGGCAGAGTCTCCTCTTAGCCAGGGACCTGCACCAGCATTTGTGAAAATCTTTTATACCCCATGTGTATGTGTCTGAACCCACCACTCCAAATTCCTTGAGACTTATATAAACCAAGGAAAATACAATCCCAATAACCCCATGATTCATGTGCTATGTGATCATGTGCTCAAACAGTCAAACAATTAGCCAATAATCAATAAACCTGAGGTTACACTCCGATAGGTACAGAAAAATTTATGGCCTGTCTGGAGGAAGGGGTGATTAGTGTATGTTTTCTCTTAGGCAATGAGTAACCTAGATATGATCTTCAAGGTTCCCCTGTCTGGAGGGGGTCTTATCCTTCTGTTGTTGTTTTCATAGGCACTAAACACAGAGTTCAGAGTCCATTGGAAAGCTGGCTGAGCATGATCAGCATGAACAGGCCTAAGATGCAGTCCAGGCCCTATGAATTCCTTCTTCAACAGCTGAAGCAGAAAACCAAGCAGTCACTGCTTCAGAAGTCAAGAAATAAAGGAGAAAATACTAAAATAATAATACTAATAACAAAACCAACATATTTTATTTATAGCATCCTAACCTCTGGTACTCTTGCCTAGAAAATCCCATGGACGGAGAAGCCTGGTGGGCTGCAGTCCATGGGGTCGCTGCAAGTCTGACACGACTGAGCAACTTCACTTTCACTCTTCATTTTCATACATTGGAGAAGGAAATGGCAACCCACTCCACTGTTCTTGCCTGGAGAATCCCAGGGACGGGGGAGCCTGGTGGGCTGCCGTCTATGGGGTCACACAGGGTCGGACACGACTAACGCGACTTAGCAGCAGCAGCAACCACACATATAAATGCAAAAATAAAATCATGAGATAAAAATATTACACTCATCCAAATGAAAAAAGTGGAACTAAGAGAACAGAGAAGCATTTACATCATAAAAGTAGCAATTGGGAGCTAGAAGTAACATTAATGTTCCTTTCATTGAACCTCACTTTAAAGATAAAGAAAAAAAAAACTGACAGAAAGAATAAATATTACTGTATAACTATCTTTGCTAAAGAAAGACTAACAATGATTTTGCTTATAAGAGGGACAGGCTAAACTAGTTGCAAAGGAGATGTTGACCTGAGTTATATTGGTTTTGGGGTGTTTTTTAAAACCCTTCTAATTGCTGTTTCCTCTTCTAAGGAATAGCCTTTTTTTAGATACTTAGTAGCTCAACACCTCAGCTCGTTCATGTCCCTGCCCAACAAACGTGGGCCTTCCCTGACCAACCACTGCTATTTCACAACTTTCATCACTTTCTATCCCTGTATTTTCTTTAGAAAGCTCATCAAACCCTAACACCAGAGTTTGTACTTATTTGTCTACGTGTTTGTTTTCTATCTCCCCACTAAAATGTAAGTTTATGACTTTGTATTATTCAGGACTGGATCCCTGGTGGCCTACAATAGAGCCTGGCACAGAGTACACTCTCATGATTGTATGCTGATGTAAGAAACAGATGAGTTTT
Organism: Capra hircus; assembly: GCF_001704415.2. Taxonomy (NCBI): domain Eukaryota; kingdom Metazoa; phylum Chordata; class Mammalia; order Artiodactyla; family Bovidae; genus Capra; species Capra hircus. The sequence continues at coordinate 75,517,667 of NC_030808.1, forward strand.
CTGAGCAGCTCACTGTTGTTCAGTCGTTCAGTCCTGTCTGACTCTTTTGTGCATGGACTGCAGCACACTGGGTTTCCCTGTCCTTCACCATCTCCCAGGGTTTCCACTAGGAACTTGCTACACTAGATAGCAAGGTTTCCACTAGGTTCTGTTCACTGCATACAGTGTGTTGTGTAAGGGAAACGGGCTCAAGACAAGCTCTTCACCTTCAGAGAACCCACTGCCTGGGTGTATTGAAGAAGGAAAGAAAATTCTCTATTGACTATTTAACTCTATGGTATATGAGAACATAAAAATATAAACGGTTATACTATAGATAATAACATATTACCTTATGATACCTTGAAAGGAGATCTGAAAAGCTGTCCACACAAAGTTCTGGAAGAGGTAAACAAACAGTCCAATCAGTAGAGAAGGATGGAGAAAGACACTCCAGAGAGAGAAAACTATACAAAAAATGGCCTAAGGGATGGGAATGCAAGGCATGTACAGAAACCATGTCCAATTCCTAAAGGACTGAATATGTGAAGGCAAGTCCTCGAACTGAAATGTTGGTATCAGGCTTTAGAAATATTTGAACTCTGTTCACACATATTTGGAATTTGTTTTCTTGGTAATGGGAAGCCATTGACGGTTTTGTCTAGTGGAGAAACATTAAACAATTGAGTAGTGTCTTTTTTTTAATATCAGGCAACTTTCTTTGAAATTGGATAAAATAATCTGGTCAATAAATCTGAAAATAAGACTGTGAAGTTTAGAGAACAGATTTTCAGAAAGATACATAACCTGACATAACCTGAAAGGGTAAAACAGCTTGTCAGTACAAAGAGTAGTTTTAAAAGAGGTCTCTTATCTTGAGGCTGTCTTTGTTCCATTCTACCTACTCTGATCAAATCTCCAGTTTAAAACATTACTTCAGAGAGTATGGTGAGAAAAAGAGTATCTAGCTATGGAGTTCATTTAGGAAAGTCTGCAAAAAAAAAAGGCAAGGTGGGGAGGGGGGTTCAGGATGGAGAACACGTATACACCGGTGGTGGATTCATGTTGATGTATGGCAAAACCAACACAATATTGTAAAGTAAAAAAAAAAAAAAAAAAAAAAAATCAGTTCAGTGAAATTCATTGAAATTGACCCAAGGTCCAGAAATAGTTGATTCACATGAACATTACACATGTGCCTAAAGGGAGTAGGTTTTCTGCAACTATTTGATGCAATGTCTATAAGCATCCATTATGTAAAATTTTAAAATCTGGTTTAAATGTTCTAGATGATTATGATTCTTTCTTGTAAGATGTATCTATGACTTAGAGAGATATACAGCAATATAGTCTACCAGTTGGATGGTTATTATTTCTCCTTTTATATAAATTTTTATTTTATATACTCTAAAAAAAAAAGGCAGGGTGGATACTGAGAGCTTGAACTAGAACAGGGGAATGGAAGTGAAAAGATAGATGGGATAGGTAGTGTGAGGTGATTGCACAGGCCACTGGACAACTGGGTATTTTCCCTCTGGGGGAGTTTAGTTTTGAAGAAGAAAATAAAAATAAATTGCGTTTCATTATTATTGATTTATTTGGTCAACTAGTTTAGGGGAAGAAAAATGAAAATAGCAGTAGAATATAAAAGCAGGTGCCAGGAAAGAATTTTAAAAGAAATGGGCCCTCTAATTTCATTTCCTCTCTATCCTTCTTAAAAAAAAGAGACATAAAAGCTTTCAGTGTTTGTAGGTTTCCAAATCCACCCACTTACACCTGTTCAGAAACATCTGTTTTCTTGTATAATGGAAACTGCAACAAATAAAAAGCCTGCTAATAATAACATGATGAAGAGAAAAATTGTTGTTAGCTCCTTTAGTTTTATTTTTTTTCTAGGCTTAAAAAGGGTAATTTTAAAAATAATATGTTTTTAGAAATAAATGGTGCATTATTGGTTAGACCTATGCATGAATTTGTATTCCTGGCATTTCCTTATTTCTTAACGTAGTCAGTGCATACATTGTTTTCATATAGTTCAATAAATATGTGGATATTTTGGGAATTTCATGTCACTGTTTATTAAGATTTGAATTATATATAGGTAGAAAGAGAGAGAATGAATCCCTTTATTTCAGAATATAGTAAAAATTGCTTAAATCTTTTAGAGCTGCAGAGACTCTAGCAGCTCTAAATAAATTCAAATCTAGCACAACAATGAGTCTTGGCAAGGAAATAGCTGGTTAAGAAGATGATCTATGGGACCTAAGAAGTAAGTGAAGGAGACAGCCATACAAAAACCAAGAGAAACACCCTTCCAAGTTAACAATGAAGGTAAAGATTCTGAATTTTCAATGGATAGAGAGTAAGAATAAGCCTGGAATTTTCAATAGATAGAGAAAAATCTAGTGTGAATGACGTGAAAAAAGCAGTGAGAGGGGACTTTGGAAAGGTCAACAGGAACAAGATTATGCTCGCCTTGGGGGCCATGGAGGAAATATTTTTGTTTCTCTTTGCAGAGGAAATTCATTGAAGTGTTTTATTCTAGTGAGTAAGCAGTCCATTTTATGTTTCTGAATGTTTATTATGATGACTCGATGGGTAATGAATGCACAAAGGCAGGAGTAGAAGCAAGGAGACCAGTTAAAAGGCTTTTACTATAGTCCAGGTAGGAAATGATTGAAGTCTTGGAGTGGAGTGATAGAGGTGATATTCAGTGCTCATATTGGGGATATGTAGTGGATGAATGAGTATACCTGGTAATAAATTAGCATGGAGTGTATGCCCTAAATTCATTTTCAGTTGGTCTGTTGCACAGAATTTCCTTTATTTTAAATAAGCAAAAACTATTCTCTGATGATTTAAATAATGCTATATTAAAATATAGTTTTAAAACTATAATTCAATACACAATGGCTTATAGTACCAAAATTTCACTTAGATATTAATGAAGTCATTATACCCATAAAAGAACATTGATGATATAACATTTATAAGAAATATAATTGCTTATTTTTCATTTATGTGATTTGTTCCTTATAAAATTTCTCACTGTCTTATGTCATATTTGCTTTTATGCATTGAATTGCTGTTATTTTCACAAAACTTTTATTTAAGGAATATGTCAAATGTATGAATTTCAACAAAATTGGGTCATTAAAACACAGAAATGTTTAAGCGTTAATTTATTTTCAACATACAGAAGACTTATGGGTTTCTCCATGCATGAGTAAAATATAACTGAGCCATTTGATAGTAAACATGGCTAATGCTTTTAAATGAAAACCTATTCTTGATCTAGAGAAATGCCTATTTAGCTGGAATTATGTGAACAGTTATGTTTTCTGCTAAGTACATTCAAAGTCACGCTTGTGTAATGAGATAGTCTACATTAAGCTCTAATAACAGTTTGCTGCATGATCATCACAATGATAATGTGTGTAATTTATCACACCTGCCATTGAAGGAGCTCTAAGAATTCCACAAACAGGCCCTTCATTAATCTATTCATTTAGCTTCCTTCTTCTTTAAAGTTTCTAAAGCTGTGCAAGAAATTATGCGGCAACTGTGGGAAAGAAAAAGGCTTTAAAATAATCAGAAAAAGGCATTAAAGCAGAGTGGGGTGCAGGATCACAAAGATGATAAATTCTGAGTAAAACTATCTGGAGAACTGTCACAATCACATCTGTGATAGATTCCTGTTTTGTTAAATTGGGAAACACCCTAAAATATTCAGATCAAAGTCTTCATTTTAGAAGTTGTACATCCCTGTTGATTTACTTACTGATCTGCCCTCCCTGGAAGTTTGAAACACACTGAAGACCCAGAGGTCTTTCATTCTAAAATAAAACTTGGTGTTTCTCCAGTGCTGTATAATTCTATACTCAAAAGATTGTTTCCCATGTAACTAAAGTGGATGTTATATTTATGTATAATATATTTGGTATTCTAAAATATTATTTATATTGTCTAATAATAAAGAATAAAAAGTATTCTGAATACATTAGTTAAGGTATATGTTCTAGGTAGGCATAAAATGTTAGGCAAGCTTGAATATTAACAGACAACAAGCAATTGTTCTTTAATTTTGTGATCATTGCATATATATTTTTTATCAGATTATTATTTTTTAAGTACTTATAGAACACTTCCATTTGACAGTAATTATATAATATTACCAAAAGTCCAACCCTTAATCAAAGGTTTCTGCAAGGATAATGAATACCTTGGGAAAAAATATTTCCAAGATTTGGATCAGGGTGGGATGAATAGGCAGAGCACAAAGGTTTTATAGGGCAGTGAAAATACTCTGCATCATACCATAATAATGAATACCTACATGTCATTATACATGTGTCCAGTCCACAAAATGTATAACACCAAGTGAACCATAATATACACTACAGAAAGGAGGTGATTATGGTATGTCAATGTAGGTTCATAAGGAATATTGATACTGCGAGAGATTATGCATATGTGGGGCAGCGTGCATATAGGAAATCTCTGTACCTTCCTCTCAAATTTGCTGTGAACTTACACTGCTTAAAAAAAATAAAGCCTGAGGTGGCCGAGCCTTTGGAACACATTAGGCACATCTCAGAGCTTCATCTCCAAGGAGAGTCCTCAGGGAAGTGGCCAGCTCCTGGTCAAGGTGATGGAGTGCCTGGAGCACCAAGCACTTACAGACTTGGGCAGCCATGAAGCCTAAGGCACAACTGGAGAAAGTCATTGCTTTTGTGGACTAGCTCCACTATTGGACATGAACAGAATGGAGCCCATGACATCAGTACTGGAAGACAAATGTCTCCACTTGAGATCCAATAGTGTGGTAGAATATATAGAAAGCTACTACTAATCTCCCTTTATCTTATGGAGGAGTATTCTGTGACTCCACCCACAACCCCATCCCCTGCTCTGCAAGTCTTTGCCAAAGACGGATGAACAAGAACCTCTCTCACCTGGCTGAATAGCTGTTCTGGGAAGGGGAACTCTGTTCACAAGTGGTCGTGAACACATGGATCACATATAAGCACAAGGATAGTGTTTCAATATTCTGAACACTAATAGTCCCAATTTCTTCAGTCACCTGAAAAAAAAAAAAAGATGGTTAAATGTTTTTTAGTAATTAACTCTTCTGAATACAGAAATAGGAAAGATCTGGTCAAAACAAAGCAGTGAGTTCCTGATGCTAGTGGAAATAAAGGGTATGGCCAGTTTCCAAGGAAATGGATCCAGTATTTACTCTCAGGCTATTCGGTATGAAAGATGTTATTCCCCTTTGTCTTATCCCCAAAAGACTTATGTATTGACTGTACTTAAATAAATTTTTATATTTATGTAACTGTTAGATGTTACATCTAATCCCTATGTGACAACCTGAATTGTTCCTTTTTTACTGTCATTTCTGTCCACCTGAGCAGCCTTTTCTCTTTAACAAACATACTTGAAATTGCTACTGGGTACCCACTTTATTCCCAGTAGAAAGAACTTTCTGCTAAGAGCTGAAGAGTGTTTAAAGTAGATTAAAGCTTGGAAACTCATAACCTAAAACTTTCCACCATCCCACAAAGTGATTATATGCAAAAAAAATACTAGCCACACATATGGTTTCTTTCTGAAAAGAATTTATCATCAAAATAGCCCTGAGACAGCTAAAAATATGGTATTGTTTATTAAAAATTTGCTAAAAGGGTAGATCTTACATTAAGTGCTCTTGCCAGATATAAAAAAATAAAGATGTAGGGAGGAAACTCCGGAAGATGATGGGTATGTTCATGGCCTTGATGGTGGTGATGGTTTCATGGGTGTATGCTGCTGCTGCTGCTGCTGCTGCTAAGTCGCTTCAGTAGTGTCTGACTCTGTACGACCCCATAGACGGCAGCCCACCAAGCTCCCCCATCCCTGGGATTCTCCAGGCAAGAACACTGGAGTGCATTGCCATTTTCTTCTCCAATGCATGAAGGTGAAAAGTGAAAGTGAAGTCGTTCAGTCATGTCCGGCTCTTTGCTACCCCATGGACTGCAGCCTACCAGGCTCTTCTGCCCATGGGATTTTCCAGGCAAGAGTACTGGAGTGGGTTGCCATTGCCTTCTCTGTCATGGGTGTATACTCAACCTCAAATTCATTCAGTTGCAAAAATTAGATAAATACATATTTTTACATATCAATCATAGTTTTAATAGTGTTCTTTAAAATAGAGTTGAAAAACATATTTTAAAATAGAATGAAGATAAAAATAAATTAAGATTCACCTTGATTTAAGAAAAAATTTTAAATGAATACAGTTATAGTTCGCATCAATATTCACAAAAAATAATTGTCACAACAAAAATATTTGTATAGGCATCATTTTATATATTCCTGTTTAAGCTGTATATTTTATGTAGAAATATTATTTAAAGCTCATATGATGGGAAATAGCTTATACTCAAAAAACATTTAGATTCTTCTTTTCAAGTAATATGTTTGAATGGAGTTGAGAAGCTGCAGAGCTTTGTGAAGGAGTGGCCACCCACTCCAGTATTCTTGCCTGGAGAATTCCATGCACAGTGGAGACTGGAGGGCTACAGTCCACGGAGTCACAAAGAGAGGGAAGTAACTGTGTAATACTTTCACTTTCTTCAGCAAGCAGATGTAGCCAATTAATTATGTAAATGTCAAGTTAAGCATCCATCTATAGGTGAAGTAGGTCAGGCAGAATAAAATGTCCCCTTAATTAGATAGCAAAGGGCAGTCCATTTGGAAGTGGTATATGCAGATATAGATATATTTCTGAATGAATGAAATCAGAGGACCTAGCTGCATTTAAAAATGATGTTGCTTACACCCATCTCAGGTTTAACACAAAGCATGCCATCCTCATTTTCTATGGCTATCAGAATCAACTGCAGAAGACAGTGTACAAAATAACTCAAAACTTAAATAATTTTGGGGAGTGCCTACAAGCCTGAGGACATCTGATCCCAAAGAATTTTAATTGTGAAAAAAAATTTAACATATAACTGTGTAGACATCACTTTGTATGTTGAAACTTAGCCACTTCTTCATGAGGTTATCAAAAAATAATTTTTACTGTGAAACATTACAGGCAGGATTGAATTCCCCAGGTACTCCTTGCGTCCCATTGCCCTCCTTTTCAAAAGGTCTTAAATAGGCTTTATGTTGTATGTGTCAGACACATTCATGGTCACCTACATTTACCTCCTATATTTTTCTCTCATTGAAGATAATTATATTGTTTTGTATGCTTTAAGCTTTATATAAATGCTATCATGCTATGCACGTTTTTCCAACTTGTTTCTTTGCCATATCTTATGTTTTTAGAATGTCATCTTTGTTGATACATGTAAATAGAGTTAGTTTATTTAAATTGCCCTGTAGCATAACACATTATGGATATGAAATAACTTATTCATCCATCCACCTGTTGATGATGGCAACAAAACTCCACAGATTTGCAGGAATGACATACAGAATTTTGCAAATCTTTAGTGGTAAATGTGATAAAATCTTATAAAGATATAATTAATTACACTAAAATATATGGAAAGATATGTGTATGTACTAGATGAAAGACTGTGTCATAAAAATGATTTTCCACAGAGAAATCTATCCATTTAATGTAATTCCAATCAAAACCAAAGTAAAACTTTTTGATAATCTGATTCCTACATTCACATTGAATATAAAGAATAAAAATAGCGAGGAACATTTTTCAGAACAAAAACAAGTTGAAAAGTATATCACGTGAGCATCACTTGATTTCCTTTGCCTCCTGCCCCAGGCTTTGTTTCATTGAATCAGAGACATCTGCTTCTCACCACGTGTGTGCTCTAACCTCACTCGCCTCAGCTCATGCATTTGCTGTGTCCTTTTTGCCTCCTGACTCAAAGTTTCCCTGTTCACACCAAGTCATTGAACTCTGATCAGTCTCAAATCATGGAGAACATGAAAGGGCATGAGAATAAGTGTCTTATGAATAAATATTTTTCTTTCCCCCTCTGCAAAGTCTGAGACTCAAAGTAGATTACTTATTTGAGGACTGTCCAGCAATCAGTTACACTTAAGAGCTTATCCTCCTAGAAGTCCCTTTTTCCGCTTGTCTCTCATTTCTCCTCCCCAATAAGCCTTCTATTGTAGTCTCTGCTTCTTGGAAAATGCAGAATAAAACATAGCCAGGGTTACCATAAAGCTGTGGTTATTAAGACAATAATCAGGGTTAATATCTTAAGAGATAACCAGGGTTACCATAAAGCTGTAGTTATTAAGACAATTTGGCATAGGTACAGGAGATGACAAATGGACCAAAGGGACAGACTAGAGTGACTCAAAACAAATTCACACATACAAAGAAGCTAAATAAATGACATAGGAACATTATAAATTACTGGGGAAAAGATATACTATTCAACAAATGTGATAAAGCAATTGCTTACTATTACTGATCTAAAACAAAAAGACTGCTAATTATTTCTTCTTCAAGAATGAGTTTATTCAGAATCAGCAAAGAATTGCAATTCAGGGTCTGCAACTGTGGTGAACCATGCACAAAAACAGACAGAACTCTTTTACTGAGAAAGTCAGGAGGGCTACAGTAAACAAAGTCTCCATGGCTTTTAATTGGCTGACTTGGGTCTCTCTCTCTTGTTAGCTCTTGAGAGCTAACTCTCTTGTGAGCTAAATTTGGTTAGCTCTTGTCAGGCAAGAAGGAGTATTTTTTTCCTTGTAGGACTCAGTTATCACAGTAGAGGATAAGAGCTTTCCCTTCTGGCCTCATGGTCCTATTGATATGTGTCATCTCAACTAATACTCCAACCAATCTTATTTAAGGGTAATGCAGATGAGAAAATTGTGATTCAGTAATTTTTTTCAATAGTCATGATGCTAATAAAAGTGGAAACTAGATTTCAAACATAACTGTTGCATTCAGGCCAAATATAATAGGAGACCATCCGTTGCGCTCCATTGTATTTATTTGAAATGTAAAAGAAATTACAGAGCATCACAAAATTGTCTGACCTATACCTGTAAAGCTAGTGGTGGCAAATGTTTTAAGTTTTTTTTGAATTAATGTGCTTATTAAGTATATTTACTGCATCATCCAAATCTTACGTATCTATTTTATCAAAACATTTTAGGAAACCAGGCATTAGTTTTGTATACAAAATATACACAGCAAGTATGGTAACAAGAATCAGACTGCTGGCCAGGCATTTGCTTAATCTCTGTCCATTAACAAAAATAACTTTTCCATTACTACACTACATGCTCTGGCCAGAATCTTGTTAGTTTGTCCCTATTAAGTAAGGGAGTTGGACTAGATAACTTAGGCATCTCCCTAAAGCTACATGCAGACAGCAACATATAAAGGAGAGAGATAGTATAATAAATCAGACATAAAGAACTGGCAATCAAAAAATGATTCTCAATCAACTGGGTCCACATATGTAAAAAACTTTCCTGCATTACAGTGTACACAATATATGTCCCAGAGTAAAGCCTTGAAAAGTAAGCCTTATTAATATTTTAAAAGAAAATATTTTCTATTATTTCATTATAGAAAGAAATTTTTGAAAACAGGAATTGGAAATTATAAAACATAAAGAAAAAGACAGGTAGTTTTGACTACATTAAAATTAAATAAGTAAATATATGAATATATTGAAATATCAATTTGTTATTGTTTAGTCACTCATTTGTGTCCAACTCTTTGTGACACCATGGACTGTAGTTCACCAGGCTCCCCGGACCATGGAATTTTCCAGGCAAGTTTACTGGAGTGAGTTGCTGTTTCCTTCTCCAGGGGGGCTCTTCCTGACCCAGGGATCAAACCCGGGTCTCCTAATCTCCTGCATTGCAGGTGGATTCTTTACCACTAAAATATCAATTAGAACACATTAAAGTATATTGAGATACATAGGCATGAATACAAGTCCCATACATTTATAACATATATGTTATGGATATCTATTGATAATAGATATTATATTATTATTATTATTAATATTATATACTTGCATACAAATTGAAAAACTGTCAGAGATTGGGAGACTGCTAGTATCAGTTAGTAAAAGACAAAAAGCCAATGCAGAAGGAAAGACAGTTTTCAGAGACTTTAAAAAACAAGAAATTTCCACATAAGATATTTTTCTTAATAGAAGATAATAAATAATTACTCTGCATAATAGATACGAGGTTTCCTTTTGGAGGGCTTCCTTGCGGCTCAGCTGGTAAAGAATCTGCCTGCGATGCGGGAGATCTGGGTTTGATCCCTGGGTTGGGAAGGTCCCCTGGAGAAGGGAAAGGCTACCCACTCCAGTATTCTGACCTGAAGAATTCCATGGACTATATAGTCCATGGGGTCACTAGGAGTTGGACACGACTGAGTGACTTTCACCTTCACTTTCCTTTTGAAGTGAATAAAATGTTTTAGAATTAGACAGATATAGTTGTGGCCCAACATTGTGAATGTGCTAATGCCATTGAATTGTTCACTCTAATATAGTCAATTTTATTACACTACATAAATTTTTTCAATAAAAAATTGAAAGATATTAGATGAGGAAAATCTTGTTAATTTGATCACTGAAACTATTATTGTCTTAAATTCTACCATAAGACCAGAGAATAATTTGATTGTATGTTTAAATATAGGATATAATCATTTTAATGTACTAAATATGAAATGAAAATTGATGACTCTAAAATCCTGACAAGATCAAGGTCAGAAAAAGTTAGAACATGGTGTCTTTTGCCAGATGTCTGGCACACCAAGCCAGACTGTTGTTTGATAAAATATTATGTATGCTGTAGGAAATGTTTGATTTCCACTGAGACAAGGTTAGATGACTGTACAAGTAGCTTATTCATTCCCTGGTGACTGCATGTTCAAGGTCTAAATATTGTTAACCATTTTCTCCCCTTATATTTTTTTTGCTTTTCTTTTATCAACAATTCAAAGCAAAGCACCTTGCCTAATAATGAACCAAATTCTGCTCATGTTAAGCCTAATAGTTTTGAATTATGAATCAGTACAGTTTCAAGAGAAAAAATTGCACCACCAGGAACCACACACACACACAATAACTGATTGTAACTTTCTAAGTATTTTATAGTATGTAGCTGTCTGAGTTGGTTAAAGGAACAATGGACTGGTTCAAAATTGAGAAAGGAGTAGGTCAAGGCTGCATATTGTCACCCTGCTTATTTTACATATATGCAGTGTACATCGCGTAAAATGCTGGGTGAAAAGCTGGATGAAGAACAAGCTGGAATTAAGATTGCTAAGAGAAATATCAGTAATCTCAGATATGCAGATGACACCAACCTTATGGCAGAAAGTGAAGAGGAACTAAAGAGCTTCTTGATGAAGGTGAAAGAAGATAGTGAAAAAGCTGGTTTACAAGTCAACATTCAGAAATCGAAGATCATGGCATCTGTTCCCCTCACTTCATGGCAAATAGATGGGGAAATAGTGGAAACAGTGACAGACTTTCTTTTCTTGAACTCCAAAATCACTGCAGATGGTGACTGTAGCCATGAAATTAAAAGACACTTGCTCCTTGGAAGAAAAGCTATGACAAATCTAGACAGTGTATTAAAAAGCAGAGACATTACTTTGCCAACAGAGGTCTGTCTAGTCAAAGCTATGGTTTTTCCAGTAGTCATGTATGGATGTCAGAGTCGGACCACAAAGAAGGTTGAACACTGAAGAATTGATGCTTTTGAACTGCAGTGTTGGAGAAGGCTCTCTAGAGTCCCTTGGACTGCAAGGAGATCAAACCATTCAATTCTAAAGGAAACCAGTCCTGAATATACACTGGAAGGACTGATGCTGAAACTCCAATATTTTGGCCACCTGATGCGAACAGTTGACTCATCAGAATAGACCCTGAGGCTGAGGGGACGACAGAGGATTGAGATGGTTGGATGGCATATCTGACTCAATGGACACGAGTTTGAGCAAGCTCCAAGAGATGGTGAAGGACAGAAAATCCTGGCGTGCTGCAGTCCATGGGGTTGCAAAGAGTCAGACACGACTGAGTGACTGAACAACAATAAGAAGGCTGCTGTCTTTGTGTCTTGGGCTGGAGACTGAAGTGGGGAAGGGAAGCAGAACAAGCCATAACGTATATCTGTTACGCTGGGAAGGTGGTGTAGGGGCACGAGGCACTACACGGCTCTCTCACACTGCTGCCTAGTGCAGGCCCGCCCTGTTAGTGTGGGGCGACGGCTGGGCATTTGTTACTGCAGTTGTCGCCACGCTCTCCTGCAGCTTCTCTAGTGTCTGTCTCACGGGCTGTTTACCAATTTGACAAATCAATTATATCAAAATAAAGAAGAAATATGCATGACTAATAGAGTTCACATTTCTGCAACCGGCCTCATAGTCATAATTGGTATTTATAGCTACATTTTCCCACTACCTGTCCTATGTTCCCTTTATCCTCAGCAAGTACCTCATCTGGTCACAGTTACTTCCTGGCTAAGATGTCCCACACTTTCATTCTTGAAGCCTATGAACTTTTAGCAGACCTGCTTGCATTGGGCCATTAAAGTTTTTCCATTGACTTTAAACACAGGATATGCGATTATGGAAAGACATCCCAGGGGATATTCATGAATTATTACAGACATATTCCTTTTTATCTACCTCATATAGTAGCAACATATAAAGTTATAAACATACACAGTTATATACAACTTTGTATTATATATAATATCTTGGGTTGGCCAAAAAGGTCATTCAGGTTTTTCTGTAAGATGCTATGGAAAACCCCAAACTTTTTGATCAACCCAATATGTATGTATATATACAATCAAATAAAACATTTAGTGTAGAATTTGACCTAAAGCCATTGTGGGAGTTGGTCCAATAGTCAATATAAGATGGCTGTGGTTCAGCTGGAATTTCACAGGCAAGCAAGCAGCATGGAAGGGAAGATAGATACGAAGTTTATGAGTACACAGACAAGCTGTAACCCATGAGGACAAAGGTCTCCATCTCATATTAGCCCCTCACTATCTCCAAACCTCCAACTTCAGTACTACAGTTATTCTACAGGATATGCTGATGCTCTTCAACCAAGAGACAGACTTGTACCTGGCCTAGAAGTCATAGAAGCCAAAAGATGATCAAGAGAACTACACTAACTAGGAGCTAGGCACAGAAAGGAATTCTGAAAAACAAATTTATAGCCCACTTCAACTGGTACAATATAAATTCATCATACATTCCAAGACAGGTAAAAAGATAAATAAAATAAAAAACAAAAACAAAACTTCAACCTGGATTGGAATGTAGAAGATTTCTAATCTTTTAAGAATCATCACCAATTTTTCTCTTCCAAAATCAGAGATGTACTGCCCATTCTAAGTTGGAGAATGCTTTTCTAGAAGTAGAAGTTCTGCATCTCAAGTTAGTTTTGCAACTTAGAAACTCTGTGATACTTATTAATTTACTAAACAATTGTAAGGCTCGGCTTCCCTGCCTTGTAATTGGGACAAGTAAATGTAGCCTCTCTTCATTCACTGATTTGTTGATATAAATAAATGAAATAATGGATGTGTATTCTCTAGCTAATAAAGAGTAGTGTACACACAAATAATAGAATTATTAAATCTGCTTTTCATTTTTGTGAACAACAAAGACAGATGATGTCAGCAGACCTATAGAGATTATAATTGATCTTTGTGGCCTCAGCCCAGGGCCATGTGATATTTTTCCAGCATTTCAACAAGCTGCCTGATTTACTTGTGAGGAATTTTCTTTCCATGTGGCCAGCAGCAGGAAATGAAACCCATTATAGCCCCATGTAGGTGGTTAATTTGTTTGAACTGTCATTTAGCTGGGCCTTCAAAATCCTCCTAATGATCTCCCTGGTGCAATGCAGTGCAGCTCTTACATGTTACCTGTCACCAAAACAGCTGTTTCCAAAGATGCGATTTTGTTTTATTATATGAATTAGCATCTTTCCATACTTTAATGAAAAACTCACAATATACATAAAAATTCTAGAAGAAAATGTAGGAGGTAAGATTCTTAACATTGGTCTTGGCAATGATTTTTTGGATTTGACATCAAAAATAAAGGCACAAAAGCAAAATTAAAGAAGTGGGATTTCATCAAGCTAAAAGGCTCTATAAGCAAAGAAACCTCAGCAAAATGAAAAGGCAACTTCAGAATGAGAGAAAAATTTGAAATAATATATCTGATAAGGAATTAATAACCAAAATGTATAAAAGCTATATACAACTAAAAAGCAAAATATAAAAGATCTGATTTAAAAATGGACAAAGGAACCAAAAAGACATTTTTCCAAAGAAGGCATAAAAATGGCCAATAAGTACATGAAAAAGTGACCAACATCACTAAAGATGCAAATCAAAGCCACAGTGAGATACCACCTCACACCTGCTATCAAAAAAAACAGAGATAAGCAAGTGTTGGCCATGATTGGAAAAAAGGGAATCCTTAGGCACTGTTTGTAGGTACGTAAATTAATGCAGCTACCATGAAAAATAGTATGAAGGTTCCTCAAAAAATTAAAAATAAAATTACTATGTGATCCAGCAATTTCACTTCTGGATATATATCCAAAGGAAATTAAGACATATCAAAAGATATCTCTATTCACATGCTTAGTGCAACAATATTTGCAATATAGCCAAGACATGGAAGCAACTTAAGGGTCTGTCAACAGATGAGAGGATAAAGATGTAAATATATATATGAAATACATACACATATACATATTTAATATAAAATACATAGATTTTATATATACATAAGGAAATATTATTTAACCACCAAAAAGAAGGAAATATAGCCATTCAAGACAATATGGATGGACCCTGAAGGCATTATGTTAAATGAAATAAGCCAAACAGAAAAAGACAAATACTCCATTGTGTCACTGATATGTGGAATCTAAAAAAAAAAAAAAAAAAAAAAAAAAGGCAAACTCAGAAGCAGAGAATCAAAAAGTAGGCTCCCATGGGCTGGGTAGCAGCCAAAATAGGAAGAGGCTGGTAAAAAGTACATACTTTCCCTGTTGATTCAGATAGTGAAGAATATGCTTGCAAAGCAGAAGATCAGGGTTCAATCCCTGGGTAGGGAAGATCCCCTGGAGAAGGGAATGGCTACCCCTCCAATATTCTTACCTGGAGAATGCCATGGACAGAGAGCCTGGTGGGCTACAGTCCACAGGGTCACAAAGAGTCGGACAACACTGAGCAGCTAACACTTTCACATTCACTTTCAGTTATAAGATGAACAAAGTCTGAGAATCTAAAGTATAACATGGTGACTATAATTGATAATACTGTATTGTATAATTGATACAGTTGCTACAGAACAGAATTTAAAAGTTCTCACCAGAAATAAAAAACAATAAATATGTGAAAATATGTGATGGATGTATTAACTGACTAGAAGAGGGGAATCCTTAAACAATTTTTTTAAGTGTATGTATACACACACAAACACATACACAGAAACACAACATATAGAGTACTAGGCCAAGGTCTGTGAAGTTTAGGGTGAGAGTGACGGTTAAAATGCAAAGAAACAAAGAGGGAAAAATAATTTTTCTGTCTACTCAAAAAACAGAGTCTAGTAACTAAAAACAGTACACAATACTACAAATTAGAAAAGAGAAATAAATTGCTATTGGGTCAAAAGAATGGAGGTTTTGGTTCAAGAGCAGTTGGGACAAATGACATTATGAAGAAAAGATAACATTTGAACTGGATCTAGAAGAATGTCCAGAATTTCATTGTGCAGAGATGGGATGTGTGTGTTGGGAGTTATGACAAAGGGGAGAAAAATAATTATGTATGGAAGAAAAACTTCTCATGAGCATGAATATAGACTAGGATATTGACTATGACAAAGCTTTGACTGTGTGGATTACAACAAACTGAAAAATTCTTCAAGAGATGGGAATACCAGACCACCTTACCTGCCCCCTGAGAAATCTGTATGCAGGTCAAGAAGCAACAGTTAGAACTGAACATGGAACAAAAGACTGCTTCCAAATTGGGAAAGGAGTACATCAAGATTGTGTATTGTCACCCTGTTTATTTAACTTATACACAGGGTACATCATGAGAAATGCTGGACTAGGTGAAGCACAAGCTGGAATCAAGATTGCAGGGAGAAATACCAATAACCTCAGATATGCAGATGATACCATCCTTATGGCAGAAAGTGAAGAGGAACTAAAGAGTCTCTTGATGAAGGTGTCAGAGCAGAGTGAAAAAGCTGGCTTAAAACTCAACATTCAGAAAACAAAGATCATGGCATCTGGTCCCACCACCTCATGGCAAATAGATGGGGAAACAATGGAAACAGTGACAGACTTTTTTTTCTTGGGCTCCAAAATCACTGCAGATGGTGACTGCAGCCATGAAATTAAAAGACACTTGCTCCTTGGAAGAAAAGCTAAGACAAACCTAGACTGCGTATTAAAAAACAGACATATTACCTTGCCAACAAAGGTCCATCTAGTCAGAGCTATGGTTTTTCCCATAGTCATGTATGGATGTGGGAGCTGGACCATAGAGAAAGCTGAGTGCCAAAGAATCGATGCTTTGAAGTGTGGTGTTGGAGAAGACTCCGAGAGTCTCTTGGACTGCAAGGAGATCAAACCAGTCAATCCTAAAGGAAACCAGTCCTGAATATTCATTGGAAGGACTGATGCTGAACCTGAAGCTCCAATATTTTGGCCAGCTGACGTGAAGAACTGACTCATTGGAAAAGACCTTGACGCAGGGAAAGATTGAATGCAGGAGGAGAAGGGGACAACAGAGGATGAAATGGTTGGATGGCACCGTTGACTTGATGTACAAGCTCTGGGAGTTGGTGATGGACAGGGAAGCCTGGTGTGCTGCAGTCCATGGGGTCACAAAGAATTGGATGTGACTGAGTGATTGAACTGAACTAACCTAAGCACCTGGTTTATGTATGTTGCAGATAGTGGAGGACTGCAAATGCCCACCTACTCAGCTAGAACTCTCCAATAAGCAAAAGTGAGTCATGTGAACAGGGCTAGTGATACAATCAGAGTAGTGCTTAGAGGCTTGCACTGTTAGCCATGGGGTGAGAAACCAAAGTATGGGGAAATACTTGGCTTGTAATAGTGCCTGTATAGGGGGAGAGGTTCACTGAGGGTGAAGATCATGCTCCAAAAAAAGGAATAGTTGTGAGATGCAGGAAACAAAGAATAAAATTAAAAACATTGTGGTGCTTCAGATCTCTGTCCTTTTAAAATCATTACATGTTCCTGTCTGAAATGAGATATATTTCATTGGGGGGAAAAGTAAGATGTTATAATTATTCAGTGAAGCAGCATCTTTTTGAAATATTATTGCTGAAAAAATATTTAAAGCAGCCATGTAAGACTGCTGCTGCTGCTGCTAAGTCTCGTCAGTCGTGTCCAACTCTGTGTAACCCCGTAGATGGCAGCCCACCAGGGTCCCCCGTCCCTGGGATTCTCCAGGCAAGAACACTGGAGTGGGCTGCCATTTCCTTCTCCAATGCATGAAAGTGAAAAGTGGAAGTGGAGTCGCTCAGTCATGTCCAGCTCTTAGCAACACCATGGGCTGCAGCCTACCAGGCTCCTGCATCCACGGGATTTTTCCAGGCAAGAGTACTGGAGTGGGGTGCCATCACCTTCTCCGTCATGTAAGACTAGGATTCTGTAAATCCCCACTGTCTTGTCTGCACCGTTTTAGTTCTGAAGAACCTGCATTTGGAGGATCACTTCACGATACAGAGGTAATAAGAGGATGCACCTCTGCTCTGAGAATGGCTTCAGGTTATCCACGGGTGATTGAGACCAACAGCACATCTCTCGGCTAAGAATAAACATTATGGCATATTTAAATGTTGAAAGATTCACAATATCTTCTCCCCAAAACACAGTTAAGCCACCATCCAAAAATGTGTTCACTGTCGTGCACCATCACCTATGTTTTCCTGTCTGATATCAACCTTGTATTGCACAAGAACTGGCCAGAGGCCAGCCTCCCAGCTTACCATCATCACTTGCTCTCCCATTTCATCTTTATCCTTGTAATTTCCCAAATGTCTCATGCTGTTTTAATTATACATGCTTCCATAATTTTGCACATGCCACACACTTTTCTCTTTGCCTAGAGTACTGAAACCCCCAACTCAATCTGTCTGAACAATTATTACTCTTCCTCAGGAACTTAGGGTAAATACCATTTATTCTAGGACACCTTCTCTGACTCAATCAAGATCTCCAAAGAAATATTTAACATGTTATCCACTACCTTAACTGTTAAAACTGTACTATGTGCATACTTTCAGTGTTATCTTTAGTGAACATTGAATTGTCCTCATCAATTCAAAGATGCTCCTCAGAAGTATATACTGTTCCATAGTCTGCATTTTATGCAATAACCTATCTCTGGCCAAATTTCACTGCCCTATCCTTGTTTATCCTTATCTTTTTTTACCGGCTTATAACTCAGAACGCTTTATAGTGTACAAAATTTTGTAGTTTACATTAAATCATTTTTGGTGCAAGATATATATATATATATGTATGAGTAAACAAAGAAATCATTTTTTCTACTGTTCTGTGCAATCTTTTCAGCAACCACTGTCTTTTGGTGACCTTAGATGTCCCAGAGATAGCAGAATAGATGGCATATAGCAAGTGTTCAATCAATTAGATTCAAAAATCAAACTGTAACTTTTGTTTCAGAGCTACTTTTGAACACTATGAAATAAATAAATTAGCATTTACATCTTACTGTATGTGTTGCAAAAGCAAGCACAACTTTTACATCTTAAATGATCCAATTGGTAAAAGAAAATGTCCATGCTTTTAAATGCAAATAAAATATTCTGATTCTGTAGATAATAAAAATTTTCAAGTGTTCTCAGTGTCATCAATATACCAACTTTAGATATTCTATATAATAATTACAGATCCTCATGTAGAATAAAGGGTAAAAGTATAAGCGGGATTTTATGCTAATGTAAACTGATCACCTTCTGCTTTAAAATCACTTACTTGTGTTCTGTCGATCTCATGACTCCATTTCTTTGCCATGAAAAGGAGAAAAAAAACCTTTAATTTTTAAAAAAGATACATATATATTTGAAATAAACAAAACACTGAAGTCAGATAAATGGTGCTGTTTGGATTTTTATTTCGTTTTTAATTGCTTGACTTAACTAGGTTATATTGATTTTTTAAAATAACTAAATACTTGTGCAAATGTATCTGATGAACCGAAGTGTGTATACCAATACAAATCTGTATTGGAATTTAAGATAGGTGGTAGATTGGATATTCATTATAATGTTACAATTGCATTATGCATAGTTTTAAATAAAATAATTATTTTTCAAGGATCCATATTTTGTTAATTAACTCAACAAATAGTTATTGAGAACCTGCTTTGTGTCAGGCCCCTGTCTTAGGCTATGAGGATATATCAGTGAACAAAACAAAAGAAATCCCTACCATCATTAAACTCATATTCTGCTGCTGGGGCTACACCACTTCAGTCATGTCTGACTCTGTGCGACCCCATAGACAGCAGCCCGCCAGGCTCTCCCGTCCCTGGGATTCTCCAGGCAAGAACACTGGAGTGGATTTTCATTTCCTTCTCCAATGCATGAAAATGAAAAGTAAAAGTGAAGTCACTCAGTAGTGTCTGACCCTCAGCGACCCCATGGGACTGTGGCCTTCCAGGCTCCTCTGTCCATGGGATTTTCCAGGCAAGAGTATTCTAGTGAAGTAGATAATCTGTAAATAAATGTATAGTGCGTTATCAGTATCAATGATATGATGAAAAACAAAGCACTGTAAGGAAATTGTTGTGCTGCTTTAAGACAATTGGCACAAATATTTAAAAAAATTCTCTGAAGACTTAAGACAGCAGAGCAGAGGAACATCTAGGGAAGAGCTTTCCTGACAAAGGAACAGCACATGCAAGGGTTTTTATACTATTTTACTATAGGACCTTTACATACTATATCAATTCACTTAAATGATAAAAATCGTCAAAACAGCTGGGGCCCAGAGCATCTATAATTCTAGTCAGAATCTTAATGTTTTGGTTATGGAAGAAACCATTGCATTTTTACTAGTTGTTTGTTTTATCTCTTCTTTTGCTGTGTTTTTGTTTTATTGTTGTTATGAAAGTGAGATAACTATTAAGACCAATAGTATTGTATTACTAACAAGAGCTTTGAAAATAACAGATGCTTCCTTTTTGGCATCTTGCTCACTTACAGTTTGTTGCCATCATCTTGAACAGTATAACAACCTGAAGTAAAAGTGAAGGTAGAATGAAATGGTAGAGTATAAAAGTATTGAATTTAATATGAAGAGAGAATTGGTATTGGCTCAGAATGCTGACTATTTGAAAGCCCTAAATGAGCAAATGTTTTCTTAAAGGAGAGGTGAAACCAGTTAACAGAAGTCAAGCCTTTAGCTGCATACCAGGATAAGCCTCCTGCCTGCCTCCAGACTCCAGTAAGCCTCATCTTTTGTACTGATTTTAAAGGAGTCAATAGTGAATAAGGTTTCATTAATTATGATGATGATTATTGCACAGTTAAAATAATAGAGAAACTGAATGTTGGTTCTTTGGTGGAAAAATATGCAGGGTTGAAACAAAAAAACAATCATCATGGCATTAGGATAAGCTGGATACAAAATCATTTCAGAGATTGATGACATGTCATGGTAGCCTTGAAATATATGCCTTATTCCTTTAAATTTGTGTTTTGATCATCCACATAAGCAAGTGACATATTAAGGTCTATTAGCCCCAGTTATTTTGTCCTCCAAGTAACTTTGGATAGTGCAGAAACAACTTTAAAATTGAATGGATTTCTTTCTGCATTATGAGATATGATATTTGACCTTTTGTGTTTTTTATAAGAAGTGTTTAGTTATTCTAAAAGTGGCTTCATATGCTATTATATTGGCCATAAAATATTTATTTGTGTAATGTCCCTTTTGCCCTTTCTTTCACCACTAGCATATATTTTATACTTTCAGTTCAACGTCTAAGATCATTTCTATGGAAAGACACTCCTAGATTATTTGTAAAATTGAAATACTATACAAACTCATTGATAAGAAAAACATGTAAAAGCTTGAAACATCTTTTTACTGATCTTACCTAGGTTTGAGATATAGACACAAATGACAGAGGAGATAGAGAGGGAAAGGTATTAGAAGCAGAGAGAAAACCTTGCTGAAGACTTATTGATTCCAGATGAGAGTGAGAAGAGAGGCGTGGTTCTGGCTAGCACAGTTCAGGTGCAGGGCAGTAAAATAGCCAGGGGCCCAAATGGGCAAGGAACAGCACAGGCAGTTGCGGACCTTCTTTCTCTGTCTCACCAACTTAATAATAGCCATGGTGCCACCTCTCCTTGAAAAGCAATTTTAAATGTTTATAAGAAAATGAGCAGCTATTCCTACCTCCACTGTACTTACACAGACAGCTATTTCTGGAAGCAGGAGTAGACCTTGAAAGCTATGGAACTTGAAAGCTAGCTACCATATGCTATAAGAGGCAAGAAAATCATTTTCCTGACTAGAACAGGAACAAATGTTGAAGTCTTAAATTAAGGCAAATGGGAAGATAAAATAAGACTGAAAAATCCTGTGTATATACATATAAAAGCTTTGGAAAAAGGATTAGAAACTCAAGGTTCACCTGGGAACAGTAACGTCACATTATCATGAGATTCATTGGCCAGATAAACTGAAGAGCACATACTTCACTGAAAGCTTCACATAATGGTTCAGTTCAGAGACAGAGAAGAAGTAAAATAGTCACTGTCTGCAGATGACATGATACTATATATAGGAAACCATAAATTCTATGCCAAAACATTTTTAGAATAAACGAATTTAGTAAAGTTGCAGGATACAAGACTAATATACAGAAATATTTTGCTTTTCTGTGTATTAATAATGAACTACCAGAAAGAGAAATTAAGAAAACATTTCTTTTATAATCACATCAAAAAGTAAAGTACCTGGGAAAAAACTTAATTAAGGAGGTGAAAGCCCAATACTTGGAAAACTATAAAACATTAATGAAGGAATTTGAAAATCATACAAAGATATGGAAAGATATCTTGTGTTCTTGGATTGGGAGAATTAGCATTGCTAAAATGCCCATACTATACAAAGCAATCTACAGATATAATGCAATCCCTAAGACATTTTTCACAGAACTAGAACAAATAATCCTAATATTTGTATGAAACCACAAAGACCCTGAACCACCAAAATTATCCTGAGAAAAAAGAACGAATCAGGAGGTATCATGCTTCTTGATTTCAAACTATACTACAAAACCAAAGTAATTAAAATGGCATGGTATTGCCACAAAGACAGATACATAGATCAGTGGAACAGAATAGGAAGCCCAGAAATAAACCCATGCACTTATGGTCAATTACTCTATGACAAAGGAGGCAAGAATATATAATGGAGAAAAAACAATCTCTTCAATAAATTATCCTAAGATATTGGACAGCCTCGTGCAAAAGAATGAGATAAGAAAATTTCTTCACACCATATACAAAAATAAACTCAAAATAAGTTAAAGACTTAAATTTAAGACCAGAAATCATAAAACTACTAGAAGATAGCATAACACTTTTTGACATAAATTGTAGCAATATGTTTTTGGATCTGTCTCCTAAGGCAAAAGAAATAAAAGCAAAAATATACAAATGGGACATAATTACACTTAAAAGTTTTTGCATGGCAGATCATTGGCAAAATGAAAAGACAAACTACTGAATGGGGAAAAAAATTTTGCAATGATGTGTGTGTAAATGGGCTTCTATGGTGGCTTAGCTGGGAAAGAATCTGCCTGGAATCCAGGAGACCTGGGTTTGATCCCTTGGTCAGGAAGATCCCCTGGAGAAAGGAATGGCTAAGAATGGCTACCCACTCCAGTATTCTTGCCTGGAGAACTCCATGGACAGAGGAGCCTGGTGAGTTACAGTCCATGGGGTCGCAAAGAAGAGGGCACTTTCCTGGTGGTTCAGTGGTAAAAACCTGCCCGCCAAGCAGAAGATGTGGGTCCAATCCCTGGATTGGGATGATTCCCTGGAGAAGGAAATGCCAACCCACTCTAGTATTCTTGCTTTGGAAATCCCAGTGTGCTGGGAGCCACCACGGGAGATCCCACCCATGACAAGGTCATGTGGAAGAGAGCTGTTAAGCAAGGCTTCAGAACTCAAGGGGCTCCCTAGGCTTTCTTGAGCATCTACCCCAAAACCAGCATCTGTCTGTTTTACTATTTCATGACTTTCACCAACTCCTCTGACATTAACAGGGGGCTAACCCTGACCACCTTTCTCTGGAGAAAATCAACTTAGGGCTATAGCTAATAAGTCTCTTGGACACGAGAGGACTATTTCCAATCAAAACCCCTCTGTTAGCATTATAGCTTGCTTGGCAGGTATATCCAAACTCTTGCAGATACACATATGATTATTTACAGCCTCCCAACTGTGAGAGGCACGGAAAGCCTAGAACATAGAGCCTTTTAAAGAGTTAAAAGTTACTAGAGTAGTGCTGGTGTAGGATTTCATTATTGGGCCAATGCTTGTTGCTAAGTTCCCATATCTCTTATCCACTGTTCACCTGGGAGTGCATTAGTTAACATAGTTAGAAAGTAAGAAAAACAAGTGTAGCCTTGAAATTAACCACATCAGACTTTTGAGCTAATTGGTTCTTTCTTGTAACTCACTGCCCCTTTGCTCTGTGAGAAGTGTAACTTGTTTAATACTTTCTGAGGCTGACATAGATTAGAAATATAAGAAAAAACATTTCAAGGGAAAATAAGTTTCCTGGTTGAGAAGCCTTTATCAAAAGAGGGTCATAAAATGTCCACGGGCCTCCAAGACCATAAGATAATGTACACAATATTGTTTATGGGAAAGGTTTGCAGAAAAATCCTGGTTTCGATAAAGACAAAACAGATATAATGTTTGGGCTGACTCTGTATGACTTTGCATCTTTCATTTCCCTCTATGTATAAGACAAGGTATAAAAGTACCTTTAAAAATAAAGCTATTGGGCCTCGCTTGAAGAAACTTGGTCACCCCGTGTTTTTCTTTTTTTCTCTTACTTTCTTTTTCAGGCTGATCCCTTGGAACACAGAGGCTCTCTGCGTTCACTTTTCTGCCTGGGCTTCTAAGACTTTATTAGCTTTCTATATAAACCAAGGAATATCAGCCTCTTTCTCTCCTCTATTTTCCTATCTACAATATCCTTTCCTTATCTCTCTCTAAATCAATCTCTGATGCTGTTTTTCCTTCAGGTTCCCCTGGATCCTGTGGGGGCTGGACCCCAGCACCAGTGGACAGAGGAGCCTGGCAGGCTGCAGTCCATGGGGTAATGAGAGTTGGATATGACATAGTGACAAAACAATAACATATATCGATATAAAATATGCAATGAATATTATTCAGTCATTAAAAATGAAATTCTGCTATTTGCAGCAATGTGGATGGAAGTGTTATGCTTAGTAAAATAAGTCTGACAGATAAAGACAAATATACTATCTTA
Organism: Capra hircus; assembly: GCF_001704415.2. NCBI lineage: Eukaryota > Metazoa > Chordata > Mammalia > Artiodactyla > Bovidae > Capra > Capra hircus. Next base: position 75,542,239 of record NC_030808.1, read on the forward strand.
TCACATATACAGAATCTAAAAAAATAAACAAATGTATGTAACAAAACAAAAACAACTCACAGAAATAGAGAACAAACCAATTGCTATCTGTGGGGAGAGGGAAGTGGAAAGGATGAGATAAGAGTATGAGATTAAGAGACACAGACTACTATATATAAAATAAATAAGCAACAAAAATATTTTGTACAGCATAGGGAAATACAGCCATTTTGTAATACTTTTAAATGCAATATAATCTATAAAAACATTGAATCACTGTGCTATACATTTGAATGTAAATCAACTACACTTCAGTTTTAAAATGTATACTTTTAATGCGTGGTTTTTGCATGTTTTTATTGAAATATAGTTGCTATACAAAACTGTGTAAGTTACAGGTGTATGACATAGTGATTCACAATTGTAAAAGTTATACTCCATTTATAGTTATAAAATATTGACTATATTCCCAATATACAATGTATCCTTGTAGCTTAATTTACTTAATGGATACATTTTTTATGATTTTGGACATATGGATACATCACCATACCACAATCAGGGTAATAAACATATCTACCATCTCCAAAATATTTATGTCCCCTTCCTGCTGCTGCTGCTTCTTTTTTGGTAAGAACACTACATAAGATCTACCTTATTAAGTTTTTAAGTGCATAGCATCATACAATTAACCACAGGCACAATGTTGTGCAACTGATACCTTGAATTTATTTACTTCACATAACTGTAGCTTTATACTCAATGAACAACTCCCCATTTCTTTCTTCCCCACATCCAATGGTAACCACCATTCTATTCTCTGCTTCTATGAATGTGACTATTTCAGATACCTCATATAAATGGAATCATGCAGTATTGGTCCCTTGGTGACTGACATTTCCCTTAGCATAATTTCTGCCATATCTATCGATGCTGTTCCAAATGATAGAATTTTCTTCCTTTTAAGTATAAACAACATTCCATCGTATGTATATATCATGTTTTCTTAATCTATTCACTTATCAATAGACTTTTGTTTCCATATTCCTTAGCTATTGTGAAAAATGACACAATGGATATGAAACAGCAAGTGTTGGCAAGAATGTGGAGAAATTTGAACCCTTCTCACTGCTGAGGGAATGTAAAACGGAGCAGCCACTGTGGAAAAATACTATAGAGGTTCCTCAAAAAATTAATCAGAGAAGGCAATGGCAACCCACTCCAGTACTCTCACCTGGAAAATCCCACGGATGCAGGAGCCTGGTAGGCTGCAGTCCATGGGATTGCTAAGAGTCGGACATGACTGAGCGTCCTCACTTTCACTTTTCACTTTCATGCACTGGAGAAGGAAATGGCAACCCACTCCAGTGTTCTTGACTGGAGAATCCTAGGGACGGGGGAGCCTTGCAAACTGCCATCTATGGGGTTGCACAGAGTCGGGCAAAACTGAAGCAATTTATCAGCAGCAGCAGCAAAAAATTAATAATAGAACTAACTTCAGTTCAGTTCAATCGCTCAGTCGTGTCCGACTCTTTGTGACCCCATGGAGTGCAGCACACCAACTCCCGGAGTTCACCCAAACTCGTGTCCATCGAGTTGGTGATGCCATCCAGCCATCTCAACCTCTGTCGTCCCCTTCTCCTCTTGCCCCTAATCCCTCCCAACATCAGAGTCTTTCCCAATGAGTCAACTCTTCGCATGAGGTGGCCAAAGTACTGGAGTTTCAGCTTCAGCATCAGTCCTTCCAATGAACACCAGGACTGATCTCCTTTAGGATGGACTGGTTGGATCTCCTTTCAGTCCAAGGGACTCTCAAGAGTCTTCTCCAACACCACAGTTCAAAAGCATCAATTCTTCAGTGCTCAGCTCTAGCAATTCAACTCTTGCATATATATCCAAAAGAAATGAAATCATATCTTGAAGGAATATCTGCACAAACATGTACAAGAACTCCAAATTTTTTAACTGTTGACATTTAATTCAAACCAGTTTAATGCATTAGGTATCGGATATAAAGAAATATATATATAAAGAAATATAGAGAAAATAAAGAAAACAATAAAGAAAGCTGAGCACCAAAGAACTGATGCTTTTGAACTGTGGTGTTGGAGAAGACTCCTGAGAGTCGGACACAACAAGGAGATCCAACTAGTCAATCCTAAAGGAAATCAGTCCTGAATATTCATAGGAAAGACTGATGCTGAGGCTGAAACTCCAATGCTTTGGCTACCTGATGCAAAGAACTGACTCATTGGAAATGACCTTGATGCTGGGAAAGATTGAAAGCAGGAGGAGAGGGGATGACAGAGGATGAGATGGTTGGATGGCATTACTGAGTCGATGGAGATGAGTTTGAGCAAGTTCCAGGAGTTGGTGATGGACAGGGAAGACTGGCTTGCTGCAGTCCATGGGGTCGCAAAGAGTTAGACACGACTGAGCAAGTGAACTGAACTGAACTGATCCAATATAAAATGCATTTGATGGTTACATATGATAATGTTTTTGACTTCTGAATCAGAGCCATATGAAAACAACCTAATTGCAATGCTCTATTTTAATGCAAATTGAACTATGGACCTAAGCTGTGCAAGATACACATAAAGTTAAAAAAAGCACTTGAAAAATGTTTCAGTATTTGGACTAACTGGAAACTAAAATTGTTTCTATTACACCTGGATGTACCAGATTAATTCAATTTAGGATGTTTGTTTTAAAGAGCAGTAGTTTTTAGATATGGGCAGAGTTTGCATTCTGGCTTTTTGTATATATATATACATACATATATATGTATGTATATATATGAGTGAGTGAATGAGTGAAAGTCTGTCAGTGGTGTCCGACTCTTTGCAACCCGACGAACTATACAGTCCATGGAATTCTCCAGGGCAGAATACTGGAGTGGGTAACCATTCCCTCTCCAGGGCTGCCGGGGTCCAGCCCCGGTGGATCCAGGGTGATTCGAAGGAGAGATGGATAGGCGAGGAAAAAAACTTATTTATTAATATAAGATTAGATTAGGAAGAAATAGTGTAGTAGGAAAATTAAGTGGAGAAAAGAGGCTGAATAACTTGGTATACGGGGAAAGCCAATAAAGTTCCAGACAAGGACCTTGCACCATCTATGTTAGGCCGCCGGTGCCCGTTTGAATATTGGAGAGTGCCCCACCTTGGGCTCTCTCTCTTACAGATCTTAGAAGCCAGGACAAGTAAGTAAACATGGTGAGCCTCCACGCCCCAGATGGGAATTCAGCCGAAAAAGGGAGAAAAGAACAACATGTGGAAGCCCAGCATCGGTGCAAGACTCCAAAAACTATTTTTCAAAATCAGCTTATATACCCCAAGTTGTACATAATGGAATATGCAGAGTTACACAGGGGCAGCAGTCATGACTCTCACTGAGACAAGGCTTTCTTTTTGCATACCCTCCCATATACAAAAGGTCTCAGGTGGTTTACATTATCTTCTGGCCAAGAGGCTTGTTAACATTTTTATGGCTTTCCCTGGATAATTGTCTATCAACCAGAAAACAGCTTTTCCCTAGAAGTGTTTTTTCTTTACTCTGCATCACCCTCAAACTACTAAATAAAGTTACATTCCTGTAGAACAAAGGTGCAGTGGGTTATAATAAAGAAGGTACTTAACTCAAAGATCTAATGTTGCTAATACCAGGTCTACTACCTGTTTTTCTATATACCAACTATATCTACAAATAAAAGATATGAAATTTTGGCAGCAAGTATTGGCTTAACAAATGAAACCTTTAATCAGTCCTATTCTAATGATTTTGACTCCTCGGAAGCCCCTACATTCCTAGGATGTTTTAAGCTTCCTGTGCCTCCTGCAGTCAGGAGGCCTCAAACAATCACATGCGTAGCTGTACGAGTCCTGCAGGCAGGCTAGAAAGCCATCAGAGGGGTTTTTGGATTGAAACCCTCTTTCAAACGCAGAAGACTAAAGCCCTGAATTGACTTTTTCCAGAGAATGTCAGAAGAATGGAAAAGCAGGCGGATTCTTATTCTGGGGGGGTACATGCTCAGGAAATGCCAGGGGGGAAACCTGAGATCTGACTCGACCTTGCACATCAGATCTCTGCCGCATGACCTTGTCACAGGTGGGATTCCTCATGCTGGCTCCCGGCACAGGGGATCTTCCCAACCCAGGGATCAAACCCAGGTGTCCCACATCGCAGGTGAATTCTTTACCAACTGAGCTATCAGGGAAGCCCATATATACATATGAAATCCTACCAATGTGAATAAAACATTAATAATATAGAGTACTCATATAATTATGTATGCATGTATTAATCTATACTTGTGTGTGTAGTATACATGTTAGTAGTCTATATATATATATATATATATATATATATATATAATGAAACTAAATTGTGTGTATGTGTGTTTGAAGCACTGAATTTGAAGCTAGAATGCCTGGGATGGAGTCAAAGTGAATGCTTAACAGCTATGAAACTTTAGGCAAATTCCTTCATTCATCCAATCCTGAATGTACTTCTTGATGAACAGGACAATAGTACCTATTATTGCCTAGCAGGATTACTATAAGGACCAAATTATACAAGAGGCAAGAATGTTTTGTCAAATTCCATAATATTTTAAATAGGCCTCAACATTTGGTCAATTCATTCTTGCATTTTTCAGACAATTTACTCTTGGAACAAACAAGAAAGTATGATTGGCAATGGCATAACTTATCAGTCATAGCTACAGACCACAGCGAGTATGTAATAAGTACTATAACTTAAACCTACCAAATTGTCAGTGTGAATATTAGCTGGCTGTGCTTGCCAACAATACCTATTTGCTTGCTGAAATTAATAAACTAGCAGGAGAATTCACTGATGGGACTTAGAATACCTTTGTCTAATGTGATTCAGAAATAACACCCTACAAATCAGCCTTCCTTTATGTAGGATTATTAAACATAAAATACAATCTGCAGTGGCACAATATTACACAATTATCCTAGTTGAGTAACCTCTTTCCAAAAGAAGAAACTCAGAATGAGGTTTATATAATACTCATTATTCAAGGGCATCCACATGGTCAGCCAGCTCCAGAGCAGTCAGAGCAAAAGAGAAGAAGCTCTGCTAGCTATAGGCATCGTGGGTATTTGACCCTCCATCCCTCACAATTCACTGGGTGTGACACCATTATAGTTAGAACTTTATCCCAGGTTTTATAAATAGTCTTCATTGATCTGAGATCAGACCTCAACACAAATTTGCAAATTTCATCCTTTCACATTAGCAAGGATTAAAATGGAATTACTAGTTGGGGAAAGGTCATGAAAACTGTATTTTTAATCCCAGTTAAACTGCTTTTAAACTCTTCTGTGACTTTAGACAACTTAACTGCCATTTCCTCACTTTAGTGTCCTTTTCTATAATATTAGGTGGTTCGACTAGTTAATCTCTAAAGTTCCATAAAGCTCCAATATTCTATTTATATGAGCTCACCAGGTATTTCACTTGGGAACTGGAGAACAAAAAGCTGATAGCAAGCGTGCACCAGAGCCAAGAATATAGTAATGAACAAATATTTATTATTATTATTCCACTTTGTCTCATTGTTTTCTTTCTCTAGGACATTCTATAATGACTGCTTAAACTGTTTCTATAATTATTATCTGAGGTAAGATGTTGTTAAAGTTAAAATTCAGCTTAGTCACTTTTTTTTGGATCAGAAAGTGGGAAAACAGCATATATAGTTTATTTGTTTCATTTAGCCATGGGTATATTTTACATACAAATTTCAAGGAGAAAAATAATATTCAAAACTTTCAATGTATGTGTGAAAGTGTATCTCTGCAGAACTATTTAAAAAATGTTGAGATGGCAAAGTGAAAGTGAAGTCGCTCAGTCGTGTCCAACTCTTTGCGACCCGTGGACTGTAGCCCACCAAGCTCCTCCATCCATGGGATTCTCCAGGCAAGAATACTGGAGTGGGTTGCCATTTCCTTCTCCAAACAACCTTACAAAGCCTCAAGCCCATACCCTGGTCTTTGTGAAAATAACAATATTCAAGACTACAGAGTCAGGTTTACTACTCATGACACAATCAGTGGGAATGGTGTAATTTCTGATTCAATGTGGAACTTATTCACAAAGAATGCCCTGCAGGAGGATGTAATTTGAAAATAACAAGTGCCTGATTGATTTATGTATCTAGTTCCTTATGTGAGGGAATTGACAGCTTGTCAAAAACAGCACACTGCTAATCTAAAGAACTGAAGTGTACATGGTTACCTTGGTCAGCACCTCTCAAAAGTAATTAAGAATTTAGATTTAAAATTCTACCTAATGTATGGCTAAAATTGCTTATTATTTATTAAATATATTTTACGTTTTTAAAGTGGTCCGGTGGTGGGAAGGGTGTGACAAGTCCTGTTCCTGCCATATGCCTGGGAAGACAAAACAGTGCATACGTATATGTGCCCACACATGCACATACACACACACACACATACAACACACACACACACACAAGAAAACTACAAAGGGATAAACTAACAATCTATGCAGTAATAAGTTAAAATAGAAAACTATCAGTGAAAGGTAATTTTTATTAGGAAAGTCTCATTTGAAATAAGCAGAACTTGAACTAAAACATGAAAAATGGCCAGGATTTAGATAGGCAGGAAAGAGTGTGGAAAGACAGTCTCAAGAAATAAAAGGAGACTATGCTTAGAGTACTTGGAGCCCAGACTGAGCAATTTGTTGGGAAGAAGAGGAACTGTCAAGACAATTGTTCTTACCCTTGATCACGGAATGTAACAAATACAGAGAAAAATAAAGTGATGTCAAAGGACCTTTCATAATGGGTAACGGATTTCAGCCAATATATGATATAGAGTTGGGAGTATGGGAGCAACCCACTAAAGATAAAATAAAATGTAGCAATGCCATAAAGGCTAGACTAACTGAAAACAAAAGAGCCAGAGGATAGGAGAACAGTTAAGAAGCTCTTGTGGAAATTTCACTACAAAGTTAATGTGGTTCAGAATCAGACTAGGAAAAATTGACAACACATAGCATTTTCAGGAAAAAAACACTTTTGGCATTTAATTGTAGAGTTGCTACAAAGGGTAGAGAAGACTTTCAAAAGTTTATTCCAAGGAAAAAAAAATGAGGAAAAAAATTGAATAGGAGTTGGGATAGTAGAGATGAAAGGGTTAAGGGTGTGGCGTTTGAATCTTAATGTGGCAGAAAAAAATACAGAATATAGAAGTTTGAATATGATAAATACATCTGGGAGCTATCAACTTGACACCATACAGATCGATATATTCTACATGAAAATAAGTATGGTGTGGTTTGTAGTATTTTTTAAGGTTACAGATACCTGGAGAATGTAACTAACAATATAGAACTTTTTCCCAGGTAAAAGAAATATCTGCAATACTAAACACATACATAGTTTTGCACATAATTTCAGGAGACTCAGAACAAACTCCAAATACAGTAAAGACAGTTGGAGATTTATAGCCAATGAGCAGGAAGGCGGGGGGGGGGGGGGGGGGTGGGCAATGGATACAAAATTACTAAGAATAATTCTATCAGAGATAGAAGGATCCTTGATAAAGTTGGGCCAAGTGACCAGATACCAATGGTGGGGTGTTGTCAATACACTGGCTTAGTAGATTCTCTGCTAAAACTGGGCCTAGGAGGCTAAGGGTAGGTTATTGTTGTCATTTGGTCACTAAATCATATCTGACCCTTTGTGACCCCATGGACTGCATCACACAAGGTTCCTCTGTTTTCCACTGCCTCCCTGAGTTTGCTCAAATTCACATCCATGGGGTCACAAAGAATTAGACATGGCTGAGCAACTGAGCACAGCATGACACAAAGCTGGTGATGTTATCTAACCATCTTATCCTCTGTCACTATCTTCTCCTGTTGCCTTCAATCTTTCCCAGCATCAGGGTCTTTTCTAAGGAGTCTCAAGATCAAAATGAGAGGGCTCCTGACTAAATTTTGGTCAAGGAGGGAGTCTCTGTCAATCTCTTTACTTTGCATACATCTCTTCATCCAAAGATATTTGTTGAATTTGAACTATACACAGGCACTGTATTAAGGATATTTAGATGAATGAAACAGGTCTGTCCCTGCCCTTACAGAACTTGGATAATTGCTTTATGTCTCAGATCAGAGATTTGCTCTGCTATGAAGATTTTCCTGACTCCACTTCACGTGGATCTAAACACTTCATCACAGATTTACCACTCCAGGCTATAACCTTCTGTTTAATTGCCTATGTATCCTATTAGACTGTAAGCTCTAGAGGATGTGGGCTGTATTAACCTGGTTCACTCATGCCCAATCAGTTCAGTTCAGTTCAGTCACTCAGTCATGTCTGACTCTTTGCCCAATAGCCAGCACTAAACCTGGCCAAGTAGTAATTTAGTAAATACTTAACAAAGTTTCAAAAATATAGGCAATAAAAACCAGGAACAGAAAAGTGATGCCATTCTAAATGCTAATCAAGAAAGATGTGGCGGTTATTTATCTTATTTCCCACATACCAAGATACAAAGACTATAGAAAAACCAAATGGATGAGAAATTAAAGACACTGTCAAAAGTAGGAGTTGCATGATCTATTCAGTTACTAAAGTCTGAGGTCCTCAGAGGACCAAAGAGCAAAGGCACTGGGATTTCAAATACAATTTATTAGAACACAGAACATGGACTTGATTCTGAAACAAATGACTCATGACTCCTGACCCTCGGAGGAGCTATAACTTTTAGCTAATATAAGCTTCCAGCTGCTGCTGCTGCTGCTGCTAAGTCACTTCAGTCGTGTCCGACTCTGAGACTCCAGAGATGGCAGTCCCCCAGGCTCCTCCGTCCCTGGGATTCTCCAGGCAAGAACACTGCGGTGGGTTGCCGTTTCCTTCTCCAACGCGTGAAAGTGAAAAGTGAAAGTGAAGTCGCTCAGTCGTGTCCGACTCTTAGCTTCCAGAGCTCAGTTTAATTCATGGTTTCATAAATTTCTTTCTCTGGACCTCATTTTCCTCATTAGCAAAATGAGGATCTGTGACCGGGAAAGAGCTGACAGCAAAATACGTGAATATATGGTGCGATAGTATGAGCGACGATTTAAAGAGCCTATGATTTCCTTGCCTACCTGAGTGTTTCGAGGCAGGAGAGGGTTATCAAAGGAGATTTTTTTTTTAATAGTAACATATGGGTTGTTGAGGATAATGGGGGTCTAATTAATAGAATGGAGCTTCCCTTGGGGCTCAGTGGTAAAGAACCTGCCTGCCAATGCAGGAGCCACAGGAGATTTACTCCCTGGGTCGGGAAGTTTCCCTGGAGGAGGAAATGGCAACCCACTCCAGTATCCCTGCCTTCGAAATCCCCAGGACAGAAGAGCCTGGCAGGCTACAGTCCATGCGGTCACAAAGAGCAGAACATGACTGACCATGAGCATGATGATGAGTTAATAGAATATCATATTTATTTTGTTTAGGCAATTTCCAGTGCAGCTGTCATCTTTTGTTTTCTCACTGAAAATCAAATTACAAAAGAGCTTTGAATCAGGTAAGAAGGATATTTCTTAATCACATAAACTCAAAGACCAGCTGCCTAGGGTGGAGTTCTAGTTTTGTTACCTGTTAGCTATGTTAACCCTAAGCAAATACCTAAATTCTCTGTATTTTTTAATTTCCTCATGAGATAAATGGGAATGATTATATATCATTCATGGGGTTTTTATAAATATCACATAGACCAATACTGGTGAAGGGCTAAAAGCATTGCCTGTCACATAATACAGGCTCCAAATATGCTTCACCATGGGGGACAGTACCAAAATCAGTGGCATAACAAGTGTCAAGGACAATGCTAGATATTTTTACATAGATTATATCATTTTATCCCAGCTATAAAAGGGTTATAGATCAGAGCCTAACATTCAAAACTTTTCTCATATCCCTATATCTGTTTATCTCAGTGATTCCAGCCAGCTGCTGTATGTATGGGGCTGTATTGGGTGTCACTTTGATTCTGAGTATTACTTGAATCTTGTAATTAGTAGTAAGGAAAACTACTGAATTAAAAAACAAAAAGAAATTAAGAAAATTCTCATGTTTTCTTCTGTTTTTCTGTAGATGCAATATCATGACTGACTTTCCTATATATGACTAACCTAGTTGCAATGACAGCTCTGCACATAATCATATTGTGTGGATAATCCAAGTGTAAAACTTTATTTCCCTTAGCTCTGAGAATCTAGAATGATATTTCAAGGTTAAATGCTTCTGCTGCTGCTGCTGCTAAGCAGCTTCAGTCCTGTCCCACTTTGTGCAACCCCATAGATGGCAGCCCACCAGGCTCCCCCATCCCTGGGATTCTCCAGGCAAGAACACTGGAGTGGGTTGCCATTTTCTTCTCCAATGCATGAAAATGAAAAGTGAAAGTGAAGTCGCTCAGTCGTGTCTGACCCTCAGCGACCCCATGGACTGCAGCCTTCCAGGCTCCTCCGTCCCTGGGATTTTTCAGGCAAGAGTACTGGAGTGGGGTGCCATTGCCTTCTCCGTAAATGCTTCTAAAGCCTGCTAAATCTGAGTCCAGATGTCTTTCATATTCAGTCTATGTCCAAGTTCATAATCAACCTAGGATTTGTGATTTTACCTGTATGTTTAGCACAAATAAAACAAATTTGCTTTTGTTAATCCATGTCTGAATAATAACCCTAAAAATAATACCATCTTGTGTTGCATAAAAATAAAGTAAGGACAGGATTAAATCAGGACAGGATTTTTTCCTTTTTTAAAAAAATTTATTTAATTTAATTGGAGGTTAATTACTTTACAATATTGTATTGGTTTTGCCATACATCAACATGTATCCACCACAGGTATACACGTGTTCCCCATCCTGAATCCCCCTCCCTCCTCCCTTCCCGTACCATCCCTCTGGGTCATCCCAGTGCACCAGCCCCAAGCATCCAGAATCATGCATTGAACCTGGGCTAGCGGCTCGTTTTGTATATGATATTATACGTTTCAATGCCATTCTCCCAAATCATCCCACCCTCCCCCTCTCGCACAGAGTCCAAAAGACTGTTCTATACATCTGTGTCTCTTTTGCTGTCTCACATACAGGGTTATCATTATGTTCTTTAAGACTCTTGAGAGTCCCTTGGACTGCAAGGAGATCCAACCAGTCCATTCTGAAGGAGATCAACCCTGGGATTTCTTTGGAAGGAATGATGCTAAAGCTGAAGCTCCAGTACTTTGGTCATCTCATGTGAAGAGTTGACTCATTGGAAAAGACTCTGATGCTGGGAGGGATTGGGGGCAGGAGAAGGGGACGACCGAGGCTGGATGGCATCACGGACTCAATGGACATGAGTCTGAGTGAACTCCGGGAGATGGTGATGGACAGGGAGGCCTGGCGTGCTGTGATTCATGGGGTCGCAAAGAGTCGGACACAACTGAGCGACTGAACTGAACTGAACTGATACTGTATTGGTGTTTTTCTTTCTGGCTTTACTTCACTCTGTATAATAAGTTCCAGTTTCATCCACCTCATTAGAACTGGTTCAAATGTATTCCTTTTATTGGCTGAGTAATACTCCATTGTGTATATGTACCACAGCTTTCTTATCCATTTATCTGCTGATGGACATCTAGGTTGCTTCCATGTCCTGGCTATTATAAACAGTACTGCAATGAACATTGGAGTACACGTGTCTCTTTCAATTCTGGTTTCCTTGGTGTGTATGCCCAACAGTGGGATTGCTGGGTCATAAGGCAGTTCTATTTCCAGTTTTTTAAGGAATCTCCACACTGTTCTCCATAGTGGCTGTACTAGTTTGCATTCCCACCAACAGTTGAATTAAATGTCTAAATGTAAGACCAGAAACTATAAAACTACTGGAAGAGAACATAGGCAAAACACTCTCAGACATACATCACAGCAGGATCCTCTATGACCCACCTCCAAGAATATTGGAAATAAAAGCAAAAATAAACAAATGGGACCTAATTAAACTTAAAAGCTTCTTCACAACAAAGGAAACTATAAGCAAGGTGAAAAGACAACCTTCAGAATGGTAGAAAATAATAGCAAATGAAGCAACTGACAAACAACTAATCTCAAAAATATACAAGCAACTCCTACAGCTCAATTACTGAAAAATAAACGACCCAATCAAAAAAATAGGCCAAAGAACTAAATAGACATTTCTCTAAAGAAGTCATACAGATGGCTAACAAACACGTGAAAAGATGCTCAACATTACTCATTATCAGAGACATGCAAATCAAAACCACAATGAGGTACCATTTCATGCCAGTCAGAATGGCTGCAATCCAAAAGACTACAAGCAATAAATGCTGGAGAGGGTGTGGAGAAAAGGACTTTTTCTTTTCAATTTTTCTCCTGTCTCTTATTTTCTCCCAAATGATTAAACCCTAACCAAACATTTAGAAATCTGAGTACCAATATCCAGCACCTGTATGCTTGTGAGTAATGATTAAAGAAAATAAGGAAATGGTCAATATGAAAGCCATTTATAATCACTCCTGGTTTTCTGGATATAATTTACCTTTAATTATTGACACTTACAGTGTACATTTCAGTTTACAGCAAATACTCACATGTATTATGTCCTTATAACAACCCTATAAATAGCTGTCAATTTTTTTTTTCCAGTTGACAAACCATGAAACTGAGAGACCCAAAAGTGAGTCAATAATAGAACTAGGGTCTCTGCATCCCCTGGCAAGTCTGACTACACTGATCTCTCCCTGCCCAGCCCATCCTACTAACTCAAACAGTGCTTTCTTTCTTCTATTCTACAGTAATTTTAAATGCCTTATCTCAGTTTTCAGTAAGGCTCTCTGTGGCCATGTTTTTACAGATCTGTAATGAAGACCTGTAAGAGACCACTGAACTAATCCCACTGGTTTTTAAAATAATGGAATTAAGCTTCACTGGTCTAATTACTTCTCAACATTTTTTATTTTAGAAAAATTTCAATTTTGTTTCTTGACCCCACAAACCAAAAACCCTAGACAAATGGTCTTATTTCCATTAATGAGTTACATACAAGCTGTTCATTTCTGGTACACTTGGCAAGGGAGTATCCTGTTCACCTTGTTCTATGTAGAGCTATAGCAGTCCAGGTGTCTGGCCAGGGATAGAAGAGAGATAAATTCTTAAATCACTCTAGGTCAGTGATTCTAACTTTGCTGCCCATCAGAATAACCTGGGGAGCTTTTGAAAAATACTGATGCCCAGGCCCTTCTTCCAGAGAGTCATATTTAATTGGCCTGGCTTGCTGCCTGGGCACAGGGATTTTTAAAACTCCCTAAGTGATTCCAGTGTCAGCCAGGGTTGAGAAACACTAACTTAAGACATAACCTAGAGCAGTTCTCCTCAATATTGGCTGCACATTAGAATGTCCGGGGGGACTTTTAAAAATACTGTTGCCAAGGCCCTGTCCAAGACCCAATTAAATCAGAAGCTCTGTTTTAAATCAGAAGGTCCAGGCATTGGTAGATGTTCAAGCTCCACAGGTGATAATGCTGTGTTATCAAGCTTGAAGATCGTTGTTCTAAAACCCTTGTCATTCAATATGTGGTCTATATATAAGAAAAAAAAAAAAAAAACAGAAACAAGACAGAAACAAATAAACCCTAGCGCCTGAAAAATTGTTCTAATTGAAGAATTTCAAGCTTCATGGACATACCAAATAACAGGCATACCAAAGTGTCAACAGCTCTGTTCTGAATTTCTTTTATAAGGACCTGAAGGCAGTGTTGGCTTTGCCCAGCTCTCCCCTTTCTTCTCATTTGACTCTGTTCTCCAGTTCCGTGTGACAATGTACAATTGCCTAGGCTTATTGAGGTAAACTGCTTGCCATATATGCCTAATTGTCATATAGTACAAAAATGATTACTTTTACCTTATTATCATTAAATGTGCTTAGTTGCTCAGTCATGTCTGATTTTTGTGACCCCATCAGGCTCCTCTGTCCATAGGGACTCTCCAGACAAGTATACTGGAGTTGGTTGCCATGCCCTCCTCCAAGGGATCTTCCCAAACGTAGGCCTGAACCCAGGTCTCCCACATTGCAGGCAGATTCTTTACTGTCTGAGCCACTAGGAGAGCCCATCAAATAGTTTTCTACTAAACTCACTCCTGAGTGTGAAATTCAGGAATTTTCATAGTCTAAACCGATTTATTCACTTTCTTGCCAGTCTTCCACCATCTATTCTCACTCTACCCTCTACCCAAATATAGACTGCTGTGTTCTCCCAAACATGATCCACAACTTCTAGCTTCCTAACCTATGTATCCATCTCTACCTAATATTCTTTCCTTCCGTGTTCAAATATATACTTTAAAATGCAGTTAATGCCAATGCTCCATGAAGCCTTCTCTGATTCTGCCCCATCTCCAGGTGGTAATAAGCTGTCCTAGCACAGAATATTCATAGCATCCTACCTGTACCTCTCTTGAGGCCCATTTTATATCCCCACATCAGTTTTCCAGACTTTTTTATATCATCTATTAGATGATAAGTTATGTTAGGAAAGGATCCATGCATAATTCACTTTTGTAAAATTCACACTCCCTTTCTCAGAGCCATATGTATAGTAGGTAATTTTTGTCTTTCTTTTTACTACTTTTTAGTGCTTAACCAGTTCAAGCCAGGCTTCTAGGCATGGCTTTCCTAGTCATCCGCCTTTCCTTTTGAACTTACTGATGAAAAGCATTCAGGTCTCTCTGCTCATCAACTCTGCCCTGCATAGGCTAGCGTTTTACAAACTGTGATCTTTGCAGAATGTAGATTATAAATCTCTAGGGAAGATACTGTATGGGGTGGGTAAGAAACTTTATTCTTCAAAACACCTTTTTTTATATTAAACTTTTTATTTTGCACTGGAGGCGGCAACGGCGGCGGTGGCGGCCGGTGCACTAAACGTGGCCGAGAGCTACACAGTGTCCGAGGTCAGGGGTGATGGCCAAGAGGAGCTACCCCGCGTCTGAGGCCAGGGGCGACAGCCGAGAGGAGATACCCGGCGTCCGACGAGGTCAAGGGCGACGACCAGGAGGAGCCACCCCGCATCCCAGGCCAGGGGCCGCGCCAGAGGCCAGGGGCGGCTGCCGGGAGGAGGAACCCCACGCCCAAGGAGTGGTGGCTGTGCAGGCGCAGGAGGTCCTAGAAGAGTCATCCCACTTTGAAGGTCAGGAAAGGCAGCAGGAGGAGATACGCCTCATCCAAGATAAGGAGCAGCGGCTATGCTTTTCTGGAGCAGCCTTGAAGAGATACTCCATGCCCAAGGTAAGAGAAACCCAAGCACGATGGTAGGTGTTGCAAGAGGGCATCAGAGGGCAGACACACTGAAACCATACTCACAGAAAACTAGTCATTCTAATCACACTAGGACCACAGCCTTGTCTAACTCAATGAAAGTAAGCCATGCCCGTGGGGCAACCCAAGATGGGCAGGTCATGGTGGAGAGGTCTGACAGAATGTGGTCCACTGGAGAAGGGTATGGCAAACCACTTCAGTATTCTTGCCTTGAGAATCCCATGAACAGTATGAAAAGGCAAAATGATAGGATACTGAAAGAGGAACTCCCCAGGTCAGTAGGTGCCCAATATGCTACTGGACGTCAGTGGAGAAATAACTCCAGAAAGAATGAAGGGATGGAGCCAAAGCAAAAACAATACCCAGCTGTGGATGTGACTGGTGATAGAAGCAAGGTCCAATGCTATAAAGAGCAATATTGCATAGGAACCTGGAATGTCAGGTCCATGAATCAAGGCAAATTGCAAGTGGTCAAACAGGAGATGACAAGAGTGAACGTCAACATTCTAGGAATCAGCGAACTAAAATGGACTGGAATGGGTGAATTCAACGCAGATGACCATTATATCTACTACTGCAGGCAGGAATCCCTTAGAAGAAATGGAGTAGACATCATGGTCAACAAAAGAGTCCAAAATGCAGTACTTAGATGCAATCTCAAAAACGACAGAATGATCTCTGTTTGTTTCCAAGGCAAACCATTCAATATCACCGTAATCCAAGCCTATGCCCCAACCAGAAATGCTGAAGAAGCCGAAGTTGAACGGTTCTATGAAGACCTACAAGACCCTTTAGAACTAACACCCAAAAGAGATGTCCTTTTCATTATAGGGGACTGGAATGCAAAAGTAGGAAGTCAAGAAACACCTGGAGTAACAGGCAAATTTGGCCTTGGAATGCGGAATGAAGCAGGACAAAGACTAATAGAGTTTTGCCAAGAAAATGCCCTGGTCATAGCAAACACCCTCTTCCAACAACACAAGAGAAGACTCTACACATGGACATCACCAGATGGTCAACACCGAAATCAGATTGATTATATACCCACTCCAGTACTCTTGCCTGGAAAATCCTATGGACAGAGGAGCCTGGTAGGCTGCAGTCCATGGGGTCGAATGTGAAGAGTCGGACATGACTGAGTGACTTCACTTTCACTTTTTACTTTCCTGCATTGGAGAAGAAATGGCAACCCACTCCAGTGTTCTTGCCTGGAGAATCCCAGGGACAGGGGAGCCTGGTGGGTTGCCATCTATGGGGTCGCACAGAGTCAGACACGACTGAAGTGACTTAGCAGCATATTCTCTGCAGCAAAAGATGGAGAACCTCTATACAGTCAACAAAAACAAGACCAGGAACTGACTGTGGCTCAGATCATGAACTCCTTATTGTCAAATTCAGACTCAAATTGAAGAAAGCAGGGAAAACCGCTAGACCATTCAAGTATGACCTAAATCAAATCCCTTATGATTATACAGTGGAAGTGAGAAATAGATTTAAGGGCCTAGATCTGATAGATAGAGTACCTGATGAACTATGGGCGGAGGTTTATGACATTGTACAGGAGACAGGAATCAAAACCATCCACATGGAAAAGAAATGCAAAAAAGCAAAATGGCTGTCTGGAGAAGCCGCCAAGGAGAAAAAGAAAGATATAAACATCTGAATGCAGAGTTCCAAAGAATAGCAAGAAGAGATAAGAAAGCCTTCTTCACCGATCAGTGAAAAGAAATGGAGGAAAAGAATAGAATGGGAAAGACTAGAGATCTCTTCAAGAAAATTAGAGATACCAAGGGAACATTTCATGCAAAGATGGGCTCAATAAAGGACAGAAATGGTAGGGACCTAACAGAAGCAGAAGATATTAAGAAGAGATGGCAAGAATACACAGAAGAACTGTACAAAAATGATCTTCAAGACCAAGATAATCACGATGGTGTGATCACTCATCTAGAGCCAGACATCCTGGAATGTTAAGTCAAGTCGGCCTTAGAAAGCATCACTACAAGCAAAGCTAGTGGAGGTGATGGAATTCCAATCGAGCTGTTTCAAATCCTGAAAGATGATGCTGTGAAAGTGCTGCACTCAATATGCCAGCAAATTTGGAAAACTCAGCAGTGGCCACAGGACTGGAAAAGGTCAGTTTTCATTCCAATCCCAAAGAAAGGCAATGCTAAAGAATGCTCAAACTACCACACAATTGCACTCATCTCACATGCTAGTAAAGTAATGCTCAAAATTCTCCAAGCCAGGCTTCAGCAATACGTGAACCGTAACTTCCTGATATTCAAGCTGGTTTTAGACAAGGAAGAGGAACCAGAGATCAAATTGCCAACATCTGCTGGATCATGGAAAAAGCAAGAGAGTTCCAGAAAAACATTTATTTCTGCTTTATTGACTATGCCAAAGCCTTTGACTGTGTGGATCACAATAAACTGTGGAAAATTCTGAAAGAGATGAGAATACCAGACCACCTGACCTGCCTCTTGAGAAATCTGTAGGCAGGCCAGGAAGCAACAGTTAGAACTGGACATGGAACAACAGACTGGTTCCAAATAGGGAAAGGAGTACGTCAAGGCTGTATATTGTCACCCTGCTTATTTAACTTCTATGCAGAGTACATCATGAGAAACGCTGGACTGGAAGAAACACAAGCTGGAATCAAGATTGCTGGGAGAAATATCAATAACCTCAGATATGCAGATGACACCACCCTTATGGAAGAAAGTGAAGAGGAACTAAAAAGCTTCTTGATGAAAGTGAAAGAGGAGAGTGAAAAAGTTGCCTTAAAGCTCAACATTCAGAAAATGAAGATCATGGCATCCGGTCCCATCACTTCATGGGAAATAGATGGGGAAACAGTGGAAACAGTGTCAGTCTTTATTTTCTGGGGCTCCAAAATCACTGCAGATGGTGACTGCAGCCATGAAATTAAAAGACGCTTACTCCTTGGAAGGAAAGTTATGATCAGCCCGGATAGCATATTCAAAAGCAGAGACATTACTTTGCCTACTAAGGTCCGTCTAGTCAAGGCTATTGTTTTTCCAGTGGTCATGTATGGATATGAGAGTTGGACTGTGAAGAAGGCTGAGCACCAAAGAATTGATGCTTTTGAACTGTGGTGTTGGAGAAGACTCTTGAGAGTCCCTTGGACTGCCAGGAGATCCAACCAGTCCATTCTGAAGAAGATCAACCCTGCACTTTCTTTGGAAGGAATGATGCTAAAGCTGAAACTCCAGTACTTTGGCCACCTCATGCAAAGAGTTGACTCATTGGAAAGGACTCTGATGCTGGGAGGGATTGGGCGCAGGAGAAGAAGGGGACGACCGAGGATGAGATGGCTGGATGGCATCACGGACTCGATGGACGCGAGTCTGAGTGAACTCTGGAAGTTGGTGATGGACAGGGATACCTGGTGCGCTGCGATTCATGGGGTTGCAAAGAGTCAGGCACGACTGAGCGACTGAACCGACCGAACTGATAGCAGATTGACAATGTTGTGATAGTTTCAGGTAGATAGCAAAGGAACTCAGTCATACGTATACACATATCCATTTTCTCCCAAACTCCCTCCCATCCAGGCTTCCACATACATTGAGTGGAGTTCTCTGTGCTATACAGTACGTCCTTGTTGGTGTCCCTTCCACTGGCAGGTGGGTTTTTAACCACTGGACTATCAAGGAAGTACCTAAAAACACCCTTTTTTTTTTGTTTTTTAAGAAATTTTCACAGGCATTATTTGTGCTGTGTGACACACTTTGGTGTATTTTCAATAATAGTGAGTAAGAAGTCACCCAAGATTAATGTAGGACTATTCAGGATCTTACCCAGATATTTTGTCAACATCTCCTCCTTTCCAATGAGAGCATGGGAGTCCTGACTAAAAGAGATAATACAACAGCAGAATTCTTAGGCTGAATGGGTGAGGACATGGGACAAGATATCATCAAAGGAAGAAAATGAGAAAATAACAAAAACAAAGAAAAAACACCTTATGTTATTGCTAGGGAAACTCCTGTGTTATATGTGGATTGAATAGGACACTAACATATAGTCCATTATGCCTGAGAAATACTATGTACATAATGAGCTCAAACGATCTTAGGAAAAACTTGCACTAGTGATGGTCTTAGATGTAATGTATTCTACTCTACTGCTTTGAAAATATGAAATAAAAGCAGGAAGAGGGAGGAATTAAAAAATACTTTTATCATCTCCAAAAATCTTAGCAGTTTCTGTGATTTTGAGAAATAAAAACAAAGAAAACGACAGAACCAGCTGTAACAGATGGTACTAATTAGTATCTTAGAATTCATTAGGAACTATGTCAAAGTTGACTGGCTATTTGCGGAAATATTTCTGATAAGTTGTCTAAACTACTTTCATAAATGTAATGGAATATTCCACCACATTTTACCAATGTTGAAAATTTCAAAAGAAAACACATAGTGATGTAGACACTATCTAGTTACTATTTTCCAGTAATGACATTTCCTCATCAAAGCTAATGATAAAGCACCTTTCCATTCCCTATTAGATGACTTTAGAACAGAGGGGATAAATGGATTGGAGGGAAAAATAGCTGAGTCCCTATAGCTAAAGGCTAAAAAAAAAAAGAGGTCAGGTATATTTATTTTATGTCTGATATCTATATTTATCTCTATTGACTCTGATTTCAGGCAGTCCCAATGACTACATCCTTTGTTCGTTACTTCCTCAGTTCAGTTCAGTTCAGTCGCTCAGTCGTGTCCAACTCTTTGCGGCCCCATGAATCACAGCACGCCAGGCCTCCCTGTCCATCACCAACTCCCGGAGTTTACACAAACTCCTGTCCATTGAGTCAGTGATGCCATCCAGCCATCTCATCCTCTGTCGTCCCCTTCTCCTCCTGCCCTCAATCCCTCCCAGCATCAGAGTCTTTTCCAATGAGTCAACTCTTCGCATGAGGTAGCCAAAGTACTGGAGTTTCAGCTTCAGCATTAGTCCTTCCAATGAATACCCAGGACTGATCTCCTTTAGGATGGACTGGTTGGATCTCCTTGCAGTCCAAGGGACTCTAAAGAGTCTTCTCCAGCACATCTGGAGTCTGTTTACTGATGATTCCAGAAACACATGAACTAAATTGATAAGAATTCATAATGAATTCATACTGATAAGATTCATACTGAATTATTTTGTGTCTTTTCAAATGGTTTTAAAATAAACCTCACTATCTCTGTATCATTGGTGACAGTGACTTTAAAAAGTTTTACCACCACACAGCTTTTCCCAGGCATAATCTTTTATGTTTAATCGTTTAAATCATTCTTAAATATCTCTCCTAGTTGAATTGCCAGAGGATTTAATACATTTTTTTTCTATCATTTAGACCAGTGGCTCCTTAACTTAGATACACATTGAAATTACCTGTGTGCTTATAAAAATATTGATCCCTGGGCCATACCTTCAGAATGTGTATATAGTTATTCTTATATGTAGCCTGGGGAGTATTTTTTAAATCTTCCTATGCCATTCAAAAATGAAGATGAGGTTGAAAAAGTAATTATTTAGAACCAACTTTTCAACAATGAATTTCAACATCCCTTTTTACTCTCATCTTTTTACTCTCATAATGGGTATGAATCCTGATCTCTACTACACGATTCTATTTCAAAGTTTTTGTTGGATTCTCTCAAAGCTCAGGAAATTCTTCTGAATATCTAACTCCAAATCTGAACACAGATGACCTACTTAATGGTACACTGATAAATAACAGTAAAGGTCCTATAAACACTCTTTTCAGGAAGAGAAGGAAAAAGAAGTGAAAAGTCACCACTACCTAAGGATGCTGCCTCCATGGCCTCTTTAGCCATTTGTTCATAGCTACTGTGAATATAGTCCTAAGAGCGCTTTTTCCCTCTGCTAATTTAAAGCCTGCTACTTGTCCCATAACACACGAAGAACGAGTTCACATTTCCTTCTTTCTTTGCCTTCTTCTATTCCTGTGGAAGACACAATAATAAATGATTTTAAATAACTAAATCATGACCAATGTTGGTATGAACTTATATTTCAAATTGTTAAAAATTGTATAGAAGTCTTATAAATAAACACTAGTATATAGAAATGTAAATTATTGCCAAATTGACTTGTTCGCTGTGACATCCATGTAGCTTCTCCTTCTGGACTCCACGTCCTCTCCAGTGAAACACTGGCAATATTATACGCCAAATGGGAAATATCCAAGGTGGATGACCTTAAAAGAAATAGTTATATCTGCCAGGAAATAACTCTCAATTGTTGAAAAGCAGCCCAAAACCTGAGAAAAGCCATTAATCATATATAGGCTCAATACCAAAATGGAAACATAATGATGGGCTGTAGTATTCACTGATACCAACATGCTTTCTCCACTTTCATGTTTAATTATCCTAGCTATCAAGCTGTAGAAGATGTTCTTTGTGAACTTTCCTAAGCCTCTATGTCATCCCAAGTCCAGGGTCCTTTGGCAGGTAATAGTAGTTGCAGAACCCACTCCAGTATTCTTGCCTGGAAAACCCCATGGACGGAGGAGCCTGGTAGGCTGCAGCCCATGAGGTTGCTAAGAGTCAGACAAGACTGAGCGACTTCACTTCCACTTTTCACTTTCATGCATTGGAGAAGGAAATGGCAACCCACTCCAGTGTTCTTGCCTGGAGAATCCCAGGGCCAGGGAAGCCTGGTGGGCTGCCGTCTATGGGGTTGCACAGAGTTGGACATGACTGAAGCGACTTAGTAGCAGCAGCAGCAGTAGTTGCAGAAGAATTTTGAGTTTGTTAAACCCTTCTTAGCAACCTTGCTACTAACTTATCAAGACAGCAGGTCATAGAAAACATTTTGTGTACATAGAAACATGTATTAACTAAATAACTACAATCAATTCAGTGTAAGCTAAACTATATAGTTATCTTCTAGACCTTAAGAAAGCCCAGCCTTCTTCTTTCAGATAACAAAATACCACCTTGCAAGAAAAATTCACTGAAGATAGTCAAGATTCCAGAGGTAGACTCCTGTTTTCCTTATAATTGCTACTCCAGTTTTGCTGGCCAGCAGAAGTCAGTGTACAGGTTGATAACAGATCTCTGGGGATTTCACTGATGAATGGCAGAGGCCTTGATGATTCTTAGACACTGTTCATGCAAGTATATGAAGTGTTTCACATAATTTTCACAATCTATCTTTTGGAAAGCTTTAATGTCATCAGCAAAGAACCATTTCTAGGATTCATACATTTACTGTATTAATAGGTCACCAAGTGCACCACTAAATACCCACTTCTGGCACTCAGGATGAAAACTAGCAAAGCTTTGATTATAGCTGCAGAAATACAGATGTCATAGCTGCCTCTGTTGGTTTACGGAGTAGAAGCTTACTGAAGTCCAGAGTGTATGTCCCTGAGTAGAGTTCCAGCTGCAGCTGGGATTTTCTTAATAATTATATTTATTTGTTTATACACACAATGCATATCTGTATACATACATATTAAGACATATGTGATTTATATATGTAATCATATTGTTGACACTGAAGAATTTAAAATAACTTAGCCAGTAAATCAGGGCTGTTTCTGTTTCTGTCCTATAAGTTGTTTGTTTCCTCCTTGCTTCATTAGAATTTTTTACCTACACTGCCTCCCTTACTGAATTAAATTCTTGATGCCGGAAATACATTATTTATTTTTGACCCCTCAACATTTAATGTGATATTGACAAATATGCTTAATATATATTTTGAAAAATACACTATTTTCTAGAAATTCCAATTCTTATTATGTTTAACATTTTGGTCTTCAACATTTTTAAAATTTTTGTTTGAAATTGTCTTGATATTTTTATCTTGCAAAAAGGGAATATCTAGGCAGAAGTGGTCACTAAGTGCTTATTAGCCATTAGACTTCAGAAATTATCACTCTTTGTCATTATTTTTTAAGAAAGAAGATTGCACATGACCTCTCATGACTCAACAACTCGGTACAGAACATATTTTCCAAACCACTATCATCCACTTGCCACAACTAACAAACAGCCCACGGTAATCTCAAATTCCAGCCACTTGTTTTGTGAGAAGGAAGATGAATTGGAAAGATGCAATCATCATTACTCAATTTACCCTGCCAGGGTTTCCATCTTATTGCTCCAGCTTGTTCCTCACAGGCATGCTGGAAGATAGATGTGAGATGGTTTGCCAGATTCATTTTGAGAAATCATTGATTGGGAAATTAAAACTGACATTTATTTTTTGCTTCTGTAAAGACTGAATTCTGAAACACCTAATGATTAAAGTATTATAAAAGCAAATAGCACTTAAAAGTCCCTGAAAATTTGTGAAGCTAATTATACCCCCTACATGTTTACTCATAATTTGAACTGGGTAAATTTCTCTCTCAGCAAACAGCCTATTCCTCAGGAACAATATAGACAGATACAGATCATAGATCATCTAATTCCTCTGTATGGTTATCAGAATTTCTCCCTAGGTGGGGTTATTAGGCCACAGACGAGGGCCTGGTTTTCTGATGCTGCAGTTTCAGCTTTTGGCAGTGTCTAGATACACTCACTGTTAGAGCAGTTTTTCCAGAGTTGCATTTCAAAGGCACCTTCTCAAAGGGTATCGATTGTTTAGTCACACCTGAAGAGGAATGCTCCAAAAACAATAAGACATTATTTTCTGACTTGGTTCTTGTATTGATCTATGTCTCCAACACCTTGGGATTAAGGTTACCAGATCTGTCCTTAAAAGAAGAATGAGCAAGGGTCTCCATTGTGACAGAGTAAATAGGCAACTTAAGGGTTAGAGAAGTTAACAAAGTCGTGAAATAACTTCAATTTGTGAAATTCTGAATTCTTCTGGAGTTTTGAAGTATTATTCTGCATTAAATAGAAAGACTTCAGTTGCATAATGTATAAGGAATGAAACATATGACTGGATATAAATCTGGTGAATATCTCACTGTCTGATTTACCTTGTAGGATAATCTTCCATATACTTACTTTCATGTACTGCAAAAGAAAGGGTACTGTATAAGATATTATATGAGAAAAATTGATAAACCAAATAGGTTTTTCTGATAGGGAAAATAAACATTAAGTAGAGTGGACTGATTTAAGCAATTGTAATGACATGTGGGAAACAAAAACAAAAAAAGTTTATATATATATTTTTTAAAGTTCAGAATTGACCCAAGTGTGTTAACTATATGGAAACATCCTCAAATATGATTATAAGAATTAGTAGGAAAAGGATGTTATTGGATAATCAAAACTGTTATTAGAAAACTCCACAAGGATAATAGAAGTGAAGAACTGAAAATCATCACTTGCTTAAAAAAAAAAAAGCTGACTTCTGAAAAATAGAAACTATTAAAGCTTCTTTCAAGTATTAAGTCATGGCACATGTTCCTGACTTTTTCAGTTGTGAAATACATTACAGATAAAATAATAGCTGAAGAATGAGTCGTGTTTAATGATGTGCCCTTTTTTATATAAATTGAGCAGATATAAAGTCTTCCTTTTAATAACTTCAGTCATACTCTCTTACCTTTCTGTTTGCTATTTTGTGTGGGAGACAAAATCAGAGTTGCTTCCTCTGAGTTCCACAGCGTCATCCATCCGATGTACCAGAGCCAAACAACGGAGGCAAATGAGCCAATGAACCAACAGAAGGTCAAGAACTTCTCTATGATCAATATTCACTGAGGCAGAGCAATTAGGTATAGTAGAAGGTAATTAACAAGGGCTCTATATGATATTGCTCACAGTTCTTTTAGTTCAGGGACATTTTCCTACAGAAACCATGTTAGTATTCTCTTTACTTCTCTGACTTGATAATGCAGAAAAGATTAATCTTAGAATTAACTCTCAGGAAGCTGAAACTTAGTAAAAAGAGATGAGGATGGTATCATTGTGCTAGCTACATTAACATATTTCAGGTCTGTGCTAAATGCACTTAATATATTGTCTCAGGTAAATCTCATGAAAATATATGAGTCCAACATAATCTTTTGATGAGACATATTCAGATTTGAAAATTTAAGAAAGGTGACCTAATCTCACATGAAAACTAATCAGAGAATTGGGATTTCAGGTGAAATCTCTTGTCACATTTGATGCTGTTCTCTGTATCGCCTCATGTAACAGTAACGGTGTTAGAAAATACATGCCGTAAGGAAATGGCAAGTACAGAACTGTGGGATTGAGAGAAGGAAGAAGGCTTTCTAACATGGAGTCATGCAAAAGTCTCTCTTTAAAAAGTTACTATACAAGGATATAAACTAGCATAAAGGTGTCATAGAGTCCATGAGTCTTAGGGGGCCTTGCTCAATCCCATTGGTTTCTCTCTTATTGCAGCCTAATTACCAAGTGAATTATGAGTTTGGCACTGCTTTCCAGACTTATACACATTTACTAAGAAGATAAGAACTTAATATGGGAATTGCCACCCTCTCATTTTCTCTAAAAACTGTAAAATTTTGCAGATTCTATCTGAAACTAGGGAAACAATTTACAATGTGCTATTTCCTTACTCTTGGGCTTGAGGGAACACTGTATTTGCATTATTGATTGAAATGTAATTTAAATTGCCTTTGTGCTAAAGTGACTTGTGAGGTGTGAATCATTTACTTGAAAAAACAAAACTAAACTTCCAGATCTCATTAGCATCATCAAATAACAGGAGACTTCCTGTGTTTTTTGCTCATCCTCAGGCCATACTCTAGTTTTCTGTTGGAAGGATAGAGGCAGATGGAGCTTCCGAATCCATGTGCTTCATTAGAGCACATCAGGTAGCTTCAGATCCACACTGTGAATCTCAGAGAATCTACAAGTCTGGAGCAATTCTAAAACTCAAACTTTCCAATATATTTTAATACAGAGATAGTCACTCATTTAATAATCAAACTAAAATTTAATCCTGTTTCCTTTAGAGTCTTAGTTTCCAGAAGGACAAACCTAAAGTTTACTAATTATATAACCTAATAATTACATAAATTCAAAACTGATCACAATTTTCTTTCTAGATTTAAAAACTCCTCTTTTTCTTTCTGTATTTTTTTTTCTTGGTGTTCTATATCTTGTCCTAACAAAGAAAAGTGAAAGTGAAGTTGCTCAGTCGAAGTCTCTCTTTGCAACCCCATAGACTGTAGCCTACCATAGACTGTAGTCTACTATAGACTGTAGCTTACAGGCTTCTCCATCCATGGGATTATCCAGGCAAGAGAACTGGAGTGGGTTGTCATTTCCTTCTCCAGGGAATCTTCCCAACCCAGGGATCAAACCCAGGTCTCCTGCATTGCAGGCAGATGCTTTACCCTCTGAGCTATATTTGAAGTATAAATACTATTTTGTAGTGTGTTTTTGTCAGTCATAGAGAAGGAAATGGCAACCCACTCCAGCATTCTTGCCTGGAGAATGCCATGTACAGAAGAGCTTGGCGAGTCCCAGTCCATGTGGTCACAAAGAGTCAGGACTGAGTGACTAACACTTCACTCTGTCAATCACAGCAGAAGCATTTTCCAAGTTGTTCCACAGACTTCATAATTAACATTTTAATGACCAAGAAATAATTATTTATGAATATAACTTATTATTACACATGAAGATCACTTTTAGTCAAAATAAATACAATTTAAAATATTAAAGCCCTCATATCCCAGATTTGGAGAGTATTTATTACTTGTTTTATTACTCTGTATGACTGTGGGGTTGGAGAAGATCCAACCAGTCCATCCTAAAGGAGATTAGTCCTGGGTGTTCATTGAAAGGACTGACGCTGAAGCTGAAATTCCAATACTTTGGCCACCTCATGTGAAGAGTTGACTCATTGGAAAAGACTCTGCTGCTGGGAGGGATTGGGGGCAGGAGGAGAAGGGGTCATGGCTGGATGGCATCACTGACTCAATGGACGTGAGTTTGAGTGAACTCTGGGAGTTGGTGATGGACAGGGAGGCCTGGCGTGCTGCGATTCATGGGGTCACAAAAAGTCAGACAGGCCTGAGCGATTGAAGTGAACTGAGGGTCTTCTAGCCATTTCTCAAAACATGAGTCTCAGGCCTACTCTGGTCTGGTTCCCACCATGTGGAGGGGCCTATATCCACCAGGAGAAGACATACATATTGATTACATTTGAGAATTTCCATTGGTTCTTTTCTATATATTTTATTTCTCCACTGAGATATCCTATCTTTTCATTTATTATATTTCATCAAGCATATTTTATTAAATGCCTGAAATAATTATCTGCTTATTCTAACATTTGGGTCATCTCAGATTTGGCCTCCATGGGCCACATTTATTCTTCCCAAGAATGATCATATTTCTGTTTAGTAGGCACTTATTGATTAAACATACACTGTAACCTTTTTCTCCTAGGCAAAGGTCAGATCTCAGCCCAGTTTTTTGGTTGTTGTTTTTGTTTTATGTCCTGCCTCAGTGGGATTGCTTAGAGTCTGCCCACATATGCATGGTTTAGGGATTGGCCAGAGATCTAAGCAAAATTTACATACAGAAGGTTTACAGAGGATTTGGGGTCCTCCTCTCTGGTTCTATCTGTCCTGGGGTTCTACACTTACTATTCAGAAGCAGTAACTGCCCTAAACTCTGTCATCTAATACTTCATACCAGAAAGCCTGTAAATTATTGGTGTTTTATTCCTTATGCATAACATTAAAGGTCACCTATCCTCAGGCTAAAATAACAGGAAATGCACAATTGCCTCTTCTTCCAAGTTTTGTTTCTCCTCACATACATCCTCCAGATCTTTTAGGTAATTAATGTTTTGTATTTTTTTTCCCCAGAGTTTATAAGTTGTTATCAATGAGAAAGTAAGTTTGATATGAGCTCAACAGATCATCACAGAAGCAGAGTCTTGACTAATAAACTGCTTTAAAACCAACAACAAGAGCAAATTAGAATACCTGGAAAGTGTCATAACTAAACCAAACACATGAAGTTTACTGGATTCATGGTTGTCTTAGTCTTGAGGAGGCTCGCTATAAACGAAGAACAAATATGTTGAGAGTAGCTCAGGATCTCTGAGGAGTCAGCCACCCAGAGCCTGACCATATTAATGGTTCTTCTAGAACAATCCTAATACAGATCTCAATGACACAAGTCTGAACTTCAGCAATGGCTTTCTAGATCACTTAGAAGCATCTGTCTTCTAATCTTGCCTGAATATTAGTTTTGAGTACCTCTGGCCTCAAAAAATTTAATATGTCATTGTCAAATTAATTCTGAATTTCTAACTTTTTTTACTTTTACTCTCGTAAGTAGTAAATAGAAAATATGGAACATGGACTATGAAAATTGGTGCTCAGTTTATGCTTAGTAGTTGTGTGACTTTGGATACATTTTTTAATCTCTCTGTATCTCAGTTCCATAGTAGGAAAGTGGGGTTAATATTACTACCCTAATTGGGTTGGTTTACAGATTGAATGAGGGAACACTGGAAGGCATCTTAGAACTAGGGAGCACATGATGCCCCAGTAAGCATTTGTTACTATTACCATTACCTGCCTCTTGGTTCCATTCTCTGTGAAATGGAGGATATATTTCTATTTGAAAGATGAAGGGTTCACATGCAATAAATGTTTTTAAAGTAAATAAATAAATAAACCTCAGTTCAAATTAGAAGGCAAAAGAACTTGTCTTCAGCTAAATAAAATGATCTGCCATTTTTTACTCTGTACATTATACAATTTGTAGCTTCCCATGTCAAAGTGACTTTTATATGTGTGAAATGACACTCTCACTATTTTATGTGTTAAAATTCTTCCCATTCCTTAAAGATAAGAAAGCAAAATATCAAACCACCTCAAAACCATTCCTGAGCTCACCCAACTTGTCATCTCTCCTTCTTCTAACTTTCCAACAAGGCACTTCATGCATTTCTTACACAATTCTTCCATTCATATCATAAGTTTTCTCATATGTTATGGGTTGCTTGACAATAGCAACTGTAATTTATCTATCATTTTATCCTCAGCAATTCTTCAAGCAATACTTATATAGAGTAAGATGTCTATAAGTATTTAGTGGGTTGAATTAAAATATAGTATGCAATACTATGAAAGTCTCTTGGACTGCGAGGAGATCAAACCACTCCATCCTAAAGGAAATCAGTCCTGAATATTCATTGGAAGGATTGATGCTGAAGCTGAAACTCCAATACTTTGGCAACTTGATGCGAAGAACTCTCATTTGAAAAGACCCTGATGCTGGGAAAGATTGAAGATGGGAGGAGAAGGGGACGACAGAGGTTGAGATGGTTGGATGGCATCACCAGCACGATGGACATGAGTTTGAGTAAGCTCTGGGAGTTGGTGATAGGCAGGGAGGTCTGGTGTGCTGCAGTCCATGGGGTCGCAAAGAGTCAGACACGACTGAGTGAACTGAACTGAACTGAACTCAGTAATTACATTAGCAAATAAAAATTTTATGTGTCTGCATTTATACCAGGAAACTTAAAATAGTATATAAATGGTCATTTTTCTTAAATGGTAACCCAAGTTGGTGCTACCATCAATAAAAAGAGAAAAATCTCTCTCTGGAGCATATTTTAGGACTTTCATTAACATGCGGTTATATCACAGTATAAGTAATAATGTTATTTCACATTCCAAAGTCCAGCCCCATGGCCCCTTTGGCTCAACACAATTCACAGCTAGCAAAAACTGCTTATTTCTGGATTTCACACCTGGTCTTCTGGGACAGAGTGGAGCAACAGTAAATACTACTGAGAAAGATCCTATGGATTCCTGAGAGCCATCTGGGCACAGTGGTATAAATGAGAAACCAAAGCATTTTATCTGTCATCCCCAAAGTTAACCTCCTACCTAGGGGACTACGACAAAAACAGAGTCAGAGTTTTGTTCTGGTGGGCTGGCAGAGGCTTTGCTTCCCATCTGACAGAAAGCAAATGTGGAATGCACAGGCAAATAAAGCCTGTCCCGTTATCAAGCACTTGTTCCTGCTGCAATGGTGTGATTCCATAAGGCTGCCCATGCAAGCTGTTGCCCAGAGATCCATCTGGAACTGTTTACAGAGTGTAAATCTTATTTGTTGACTTCTGGACATCACTCCTTGTCCTCTACCTAGTCTAAAGGCTGCTTTGAAGGTCTATATAGTTAAAGACTGCTTTGGTTGGTTTGCAGGAAAGTCAAACAGTTTGTTTGTACTCTTTAAAACTCCTCAAATGTTAAATTAGAGGTGCTCCAAGAGATTGCATATCTCTGTTTTTCTATTATGGAAATACAGCTTCTGTGCTGCAGTAATTCAAAAGTTCAAGATGATCCAGAGTGGATCAATGGGCTTTGTTGTTCATCAGCTGGTGATTGGTGGTTTTACATCTCCAGGTCCTGGTTTTGTTAACCATTAAACAAGCAAATTGCTAAAAGTTTTTAGAGACCCTTCTAGTACTAACTTGAGAAGTCATATCTTCTATGATGGCTTCAAGATTATACAGGGTGTTGGCAGAATTCATTTCTTTGGGGTTTTAGGGCTAGTTGCTGGCTGCATACAGCTTGCAGCCTCTAGAAGCTGTGTGTACTCACTTCAGTTGTGTCTGGCTTTTTTGTGACACCTGGACTATAGCCCACTAGGTTCCTCTGTCCATGGGATTCTCCAAGTAAGAATACTGGAGTGGGTTACTATGCCCTTCTCAAGGGGATCTTCCCAACCCAGGGATCGCACCCAGTCTCCTGCATTATAGGCAGATTCTTTACGTTCTTTGCCACTAGGGAAGCCCAGACAGTTTCCAACATGTGTCTTTGTATTGCTCCAGAATATCCAGAATGAGATTCTCTAACTTTCTCTTCAACTAGCAGTTATAGAAAGCTTGATGGGGCTCATGTGATTAGGTCAGGTCTACCAAGATACTATACCCTGTGCCTTCTAATCTAAACTAATTACTGGAGTAAAATCCATAATTTTTATGATGCTGGGCAGGTATACTGGAATATGAATATAATGAAAGTGAAAGTGAAGTCACTCAGTCATGTCTGACTCTTTGTGACCACATGGACTGTAGCCTACCAGGCTCTTCTGTCCATAGAGTTTTCCAGGCAAGAGTACTGGAGTGGGTTGCCATTTCCTTCTCCAGGACATCTTCCCGACCCTGGGATCAAACCCAGGTCTCCCTCATTGTACACAGACGCCTTACCGTCTGAGCCACCAGGGAAGTCCTGAATATATTGGGGGACCTGTTATAATCCTGACTACCACAGGTAGGTGTCAGGGCTTCAGTTACTATTTACTATTCCAGGCTGTAATATTCATGGTTCTTCTAGTGATAACCACCTAGTATATCTCTCTGTCTTGGATATACTGAGGTATTTATTGTTTTTATTACTCTGACTATGTCTTCTTTGCTTTGCCTTTCTCTCTCTGTAGTATTTCTCATCTGTACCTACATATCTGGTATAAACAATTCCATTGTTAAATATTTGAAACGAAGGAGGCTTGAACTATAAATTATTAATACTAAACCTGTTGACTCAGAGACTCAATTTTAGAAGATATTTTTACCAACTCTATGCCCCAATAAGTAATGCTGAAGAAGCTGAGGTTGAATGGTTCTATGAAGACCTATAAGATATTCTAGAACCAACACACAAAAAAAACATGTCCTTTTCATCACAGGGGACTGGAATGCAAAAGTAAGAAGTCAAGAGATACCTGGAGTGACAGGCAAATTTGGCCTTGGAGTACAAAATGAACCAGGGCAAAGGCTAACAGAGTTTCTCCAAGAGAACACACTGGTCATAGCAAACACTCTCTTCCAACAACACAAGAGAAGACTATACACATAGACATCAAAGATGGTCAATACCAAAATCAGATTGATTATATTCTTTGCAGCCAAAGATGGAGAAGCTTCATATAGTCAGCAAAAACAAGACCAGGAGTTGACTATGTCTCAGATCATGAAATCCTTATTGCCAAATTTAGACTTGAATTGAAGAAAGTAGGGAAAATCACTAGATCATTCAGGTATGACCTAAATCAAATCCCTTACGATTATACAGTGGAAGTGACAAATAGATTCAAGGGATTAGATCTGATAGATAAAATGCCTGAAGAACTATGGATGCATGTTCATGACATTGTACAGGAGGCAGTGATCAAGATCATCCCCAAGATAAAGAAATGCAAAAAGGCAAAATGGCTGTCTGAGGAGGCCTTACAAATAGCTGAGGAAAGAAAAGAAGCTAAAGGCAATGGGGAAAAGGAAAGATACCTGCATCTGAATTCAGAGTTCCAAAGAATAGCAAGGAGAGATAAGAAAGCATTCCTCAGTGATCAATACAAAGAAATAGAGGAAAACGATAGGATGGAAAGATTAGAGATCTCATCAAGATGATTAGAGATATCAAGGGAACATTTCATGTAAAGATGGGCATGAAAGGACAAAAGGACAAAATAGCCAAAATTTTGGTGTAAAAGGGACAAAAATGGTATGGACCTAACAGAAGCAGAAGATATTAAGAAGTGGGAAGAACACACAGAAGAACTATACAAAAAAAATCTTCACGACCCAGATAATCATGATGGCGTGATCACTCACTTAGAGCCAGACATCCTGGAATGTGAAGTCAAGTGGGCCTTAGGAAGCATCACTACAAACAAAGCTAGTGGACGTGATGGAATTCCAAGTGAGCTATTTCAGTCCTAAAAGATGATGCTGTGAACGTGCTTCACTCAATATGCCAGCAAATTTAGAAAACTCAGCAGTGGTCACAGGACTGGAAAAGGCCAGTTTTCATTCCAATCCCAAAGAAGGGTAATACCTAAGAATGCTCAAACTACCACACAATTGCACTCATCTCACATGCTAGCAAGGTAATGCTCAACATTCTCCAAGCCAGGCTTCACTAGCACAGGAACTGTGAACTTCCAGATGTTCAAGTTGGATTCAGAAAAGACAGAGGAACCAGAGATTACGTTGCCAACATCTGTTGGATCATCGAAAAAGCAGGAGAATTCCAGAAAAACATCTACTTCTGGTGTAACTGATTGATTTACCAAAGCTTTTGACTGTGTAGATTACAACAAACTGTGGAAAATTCTTCAAGAGATGGGAATACCAGACCAGCTGAGAAATCTATATGCAGGTCAAGAAGCTATAGTTTGAACCAGACATGGAACAACAGACTGGTTCTAAATTGGGAAAGGAGTACCTCAAGGCTGTGGCACCTGCTTATTCAGCTTCTATGCAAAGTACATCATGTGAAATGCCAGGTTGGATGAAGCACAAGCTGGAATCAAGATTGCTGGTAGAAGTATCAATAACCTCAGATTCACAAATGATACAACGCTTGTGGCAGAAAGCAGAGAAGAACCAAAGAGCCTCTTGATGAAAGTGAAGGAGGAGAGTGAAAAAGTTGCTAAAACTCAGCATTCAGAAAACTAAGATCATGGCATCTGCTCCTGTCAGTTCAGTTCAGTTGCTCAGTGGTGTCTGACTCTTTGCAACCCCATGAATTGTAGCACGCAAGGCCTCCCTGTCCATCACCATCTCCTGGAGTTCACTAAAACTCATGTCCATCAAGTCGGTGATGCCATCCAGCAATCTCATCCTCTGTCGTCCCCTTCTCCTCCTGCCCCCAATCCCTCCCAGCATCAGAGTCTTTTCCAATGAGTCAACTCTTTGCATGAGGTGGCCAAAGTACTGGAGCTTCAGCTTTAGCATCATTCCTTCCAAAGAACACCCAGGGCTCATTTCCTTCAGAATGGATTGGTTGGATCTCCTTGCAGTCCAAGAGTCTTCTCGAACACCACAGTTCAGAAGCATCAATTCTTCGGTGCTCAGCTTTCTTCACAGTCCAACTCTCACATCCATACTTGACTACTGGAAAAACCATAGCCTTAACTAGACGGACCTTTGTTGGCAAAGTAATGTCTCTGCTTTTGAATATGCTATCTAGGTTGGTCATAACTTTCCTTCCAAGGAGTAAGTGTCTTTTAATTTCATGGCTGCAGTCACCATCTGCAGTGATTTTGGAGCCCCAAAAAACAAAATCTGACACTGTTTCCACTGTTTCCCCATCTATTTCTCATGAAGTGGTGGGACCAGATGCCATGATCTTTGTTTTCTGAATGTTGAGCTTTAAGCCAACTTTTTCACTCTCCTCTTTCACTTTCATCAAGAGGCTTTTTCATTCCTCTTCACTTTCTGCCATAAGGGTAGTATCTGCATATCTGAGGTTATTGATATTTCTCCCGGCAATCTTAATTCCAGCTTGTGCTTCTTCCAGCCCAGTGTTTCTCATGATGTACTCTGCATAGAAGTTAAATAAGCAGGGTGACAATATACAGCCTTGACGAACTCCTTTTCCTATTTGGAACCAGTCTATTGTTCCATGTCCAGTTCTAACTGTTGCCTCCTCACCTGCATATAGGTTTCTCAAGAGGTAGGTGAAGTGGTCTGGTATTCAGATCTCTTGAAAAATTTTCCGCAGTTTATTGTGATCCACACAGTCAAAGGCTTTGGTATAGTCAATAAAGCAGAAATAGATGTTTTTCTGGAACTCGCTTGCTTTTTCGTTGATCCAGCGGATGTTGGCAATTTGATCTCTGGTTCCTCTTCCTTTTCCAAAACCAGCTTGAACATCTGGAAGTTCATGGTTCATGTATTGCTGAAACCTGGTCCCATCAATTCATGGCAAATTGATGGAGAAACAATGGAAACTGGAAGACTTTATTTTCTTGGGGTCTAAAATCACTGCAGATGGTGACTGCAGCCATGAAATTAAAAGATGCTTGCTCCTTGGAAGGAAAGCTGTTACAAACCTAGACAGAGTAGTAAAAAGCAGAGACATTACTTTGCCTACAATGGTCCATCTAGTCAAAGTTATGGTTTTTCTAGTAGTGATGTATGGATGTGAGAGTTGAACTATAAAGAAAGCTGAGTGCCAAAGAACTGATGCTTTTTTGAACTGTGGTATTGGAGAAGACTCTTTAGAGTCCCTTGGACTGCAAGGAGATCCAACCAGTCCATCTTAAAGAAAATCCATTCTGAATATTCATTGGAAGGACTGATGCTGAAGCTGAAATTCCAATACTTTGGCCACGTGATAGGAAGAACTGACTCATCGGAACAGACCCTAATGCTGGGAAAGATTGAAGAAGGCAGGAGGAAAAGGGGATGATAAGTATGAGACAGTTGGATGTCACCGCTGACTCAATGGATATGAGTTTGAGCAAGCTCCATGAATTAGTGATGGACAGGGAAGCCTGGCATGCTGCAGTCCACGGGATTGCAAAGAGTTGGACATGACTGAGCAACTAAACTGAACTGAAACCTGTTGACCTAAAGACTCAAATATAGAAGATATTTTTATTACATATATTTTTTAAATTTTGGATTTTTGTTACCAAATTTATTGGTAAGGATTTGTTTTTGTTGTAGTCCATTTAGCTTTTATTTTGACAATCACTTTAATTATTCTTCCTATTGGGTTTTTTCACAAATTTATTTAAGCCTATTTTCTCTTTGAAATCTTGGTTTTGGTTCATGAATTCTCTTCCTCCTTTTTTAATATTTCAACATTCAAATGTATTTAATTAAAGTTTCAGTTGGATCAGTTCATATTCTCTGGTCCATTCAGTTCAGTTCAGTTCAGTTCAGTTCAGTCGCTCAGTCGTGTCCGACTCTTTGCGACCTCATGAATCGCAGCACGCCAGGCCACCCTGTCCATCACCAGCTCCTGGAGTTCACTCAGACTCACGTCCATCGAGTCCGTGATGCCATACAGCCATCTCATCCTCGGTCGTCCCCTTCTCCTCCTGCCCCCAATCCCTCCCAGCATCAAAGTCTTCTCCAGTGAGTCAACTCTTCGCATGAGGTGGCCAAAGTACTGGAGTTTCAGCTTTAGCATCATTCCTTCCAAAGAAATCCCAGGGTTGATCTCCTTCAGAATGGGCTGGTTGGATCTCCTTGCAGTCCAAGAGACTCTCAAGAGTCTTCTCCAACACCACAGTTCAAAAGCATCAATTCTTTGGTGCTCAGCCTTCTTCACAGTCCAACTCTCACATCCATACATGACCACAGGAAAAACCATAGCCTTGACTAGACGGACCTTAGTCGGCAAAGTAATGTCTCTGCTTCTGAATATACTATCTAGGTTGGTCATAACTTTTCTTCCAAGGAGTAAGCCTCTTTTAATATCATGGCTGCAGTCACCATCTGCAGTGATTTTGGAGCCCAAAAAATAAGGGCTACATATTCAGTCTTCATCTTTGACATCTGAAAACTTCTCTTTCTTGCTTGACTTACAGGGTCAGTTTGAACAGAAGCATATTTTATTTTTAATGCTTCTAAGTATGTGGATATGGGAAAGAGGTGAGTAAGGAGAAGATAACTTTACACCATTTAAAGCTGTCTATTAGTGAAACTGCTCTAGAAAATAGTGAGTTCCCCTGTACTGTATGTGATAATAATAGGAGAGATGGCTATCTACCAAAGGTGCCTGAAGCAATTTCTTTTTATGTAAGAATTTAGATGAGGTTACTTGAATTCTTAAGTTTAATGATCTAAAGGTGTAGATGCTACATTGTGTATTCACACAAACTCAGTCATGTCTGACTCTTTGTGACAGCATAGATTGTAGCCTGCCAGGCTCCTCTGTCCATGGAATTTTCCAGCAAGAATACTGGAGTGGGTTGCCATTTCCAGGGAGATGCTACAATCAGTTCAGTTCAGTTCAGTCGCTCAGTCGTGTCTGACTCTTTGCAACCCCATGAATTGCAGCACGCCAGACCTCCCTTGTCCATCACCAACTCCCGGAGATCACTCAAATTCACGTCCATTGAGTCAGTGATACCATCCAGCCACCTCATCCTCAGTCGTCCCCTTCTCCTCCTGCCCCCAATGGCATCTAAAAAAGCTACATCAGGTGTCTGCAGAGCCTTAGTTCTCCCACCTAAAATCTTAATGACTTTGAGCAATTCATTTTCCTTCCAACAGGCATAGTTTCATTTATCTGTAAGATGAGATATAGATAAAGTGATCTCTAAGCTTTAAATACTGTGACTATCACTTTCCTTCAGATTGCTTTATGTAAGGAAAAATTTTAACAGAAGTTTGACTCAAACTGCTGACTGAAACACTTTTATGACTTTTCATGCCCATAAAGTACATTAAAATGCTGGGAGGAATGGCTTCCTCTGACCGTGGGATTATATGTTACACTCATTTGGTGCTAATATAAATTCAGAACCTCCGCATAGCTCCTTAGTTTGAAAGTTTAGAGTGCTGTTAAGCTGTTGAGCCAAAAAAAAGACATTTTCCTGGTCCTAATGACCAGCTTACTTTGGCAAGCACACAGGTAGCTGGTAACTAAAAGAAAGATGCTGTTGTCAGAAAGCCACTTTAGCACAACCTTTATCACAATGCATACTAATCATGTTTTCTTTTCTGTGCTCTTAACTAGACTGCAAGATGCTTGAGGACAGAAGTTGCTATTTATACACAAATATACCCCTAGTACCCAATACAATAAAAATAATAGCTATGGCATGAGACTGATCTGCTTAGATGAATTATCTTATTTAAGATATGATCTTCAATATTGTCAGGCTTATCTAAAAACCATCTCTGGAGGGAGGTAAAAATATTATCCCAATTTTACACATGAGAAAATTAAGGAGAAGAGACTAGAAGATAAATTAGAGGGTATACTGAACGCACTGAATACTTTAGAGCTTCAAATAAAAGGAGATTGGATCCCAATCAGAAAAGACTTTAAAAGGAAATGGCATTTGAGAGAAGTCTTGAAGATAGATAAGACTGTGATAAGTTGATAAGATTTTGATAAGAATAAATACTATGGATGTGAAAAATGAAGATGGCATAAATCATAGTCAGGAAAGGTGGATAAGTCATAGTTTAGCTCAAGCACAGCGTGTTTGTATAAAAGTGGACAGTAAGAAGGTAGCTGTTTAGTTTTCTCCTCTTCATCCAACTCAGAGCTTTATTGGTGACATTAATATTTAGGCAGAAGTATCAAGCAATGTCAGCTGAAACCCTATTCTAACTATAGCATCTCCAGGATTGGGATGTGGTCTTTGTTGACCAGGGATGTATTTTATGCCATAACCATTGACAAAGAATGCTGTCAAGAAATCATATTCTTTTTTGAGAGATCCTCTTTCCTGAAGATTTGGCAAGGGAAAAAATATCTGATCCTACCCATATTCCTGTATTCTATTAGTTCTTAGGCTTACAGAATTGTAGAAATAGAAGTGCCCTAAAGAAATCATAAGCATTCAAGGTTGAAAGGTGCTTTGAATATCCTCTAGCCAGATTTATCTCCCTATCTTCCCAGAGATTTTCCTTTGTCTAAACCAAATGGCTGCCTGGCCTTTCTTACAGCTCCCTAGTGGGAAAACAAGCCTCTAAGACATCTCTAGGTTGTATGTTCTTTCATTTTCAAGAATGGAAATGGTCCTATTGCCCTGATTTAGAATCATGCATTAATGCCTCTGTCTACCAAGAAGGATCGAGTAACACCAAGGTTGTCAAAAAGGATAGACTGGAAACTTGCAGTTTTATGACAAATAAAGTGTGTTATTTAGGATGGCAGAAGACGTGAAGAGTAAATGAAAGCTTGAGACCTATAACTCAAAAACTTTTCTATTGTTCATTAATGATAGGGCCAAGTTACTCAGTTTGTTAGTGCCTGAATTTCTCAGTCCCCAAAACAGAAAGATTAACTCCATATTATAAAATTGCCTTCTGTAACTTATGGCAATAAAAATGAAAATTATATAGCAATAAAATATAACTTATACATATAAAATTTCAGTATTTTATGTGGATCACAGTTTATGGGTTTACTCCTTACTCTTATTTGATTCTTTTCATCACCCAACTAGGATATAAGTTCCATGAGAGGGAATCCATATCTCATGGAAGTTTGTTTCATCTTAGCTTTCAGCAGAAGGTCTGACCTCCTTCAAAAACATTTTAATAAATGGAATTTTTTGCATTTTTATCTTGCCAGAATTTCCATTTAGAAATCCTTTATTAAATTTGTGGTTTCTTTATTTGATTTTCCTTTTTTATTATGTAACTCACAGTGACTGTAACTCACTTTGCTGTAAGAATCATGATTTAATTAGAGAATGATGTCAGAAATTTTGTCTAACTGCAAATAATTAAAAAACAAACATAAAAAATTATCCCTGAGATTATCTAGAAATTCACTGGAAGCTAAAATGAAAGAATTATACTAGGATTCTATACACACAGATACACACAAGCAATTTATTTATTAGAATGAAATAATATCTCCTTGAATAGAGATTATATAATAAATCAGTAAAAGCAATGTGTGAAATATCACAAGTGCAGCAAGGAAAATTGATTTGTAATGTTTAAGCCACATGCATTTTCTAGGACACCAAAGGATTCTAGCATTTTGAAACCAGCAGTTTCTTTCCCCTTTTTACTTGCTTAGATTTTTCACATTTTCATTAAATCATTTTCTAAGGTATAGAAAGAAAATTAAAGAACACAATAAATTCTCCTTAGTTGCAAGTCCTAAAACCTCCTCCCTAGCAACACAACTCTACTGAATATAAATAATGAGCCCATGTTTAGCACTCAGACACTCAAATCAGATCCCAGAAAATGATCATTAACTGCATAACTAAGTACTGATGCTATCCTGAGCTTTTTTGATTCATAACAGTTCTTGTATTAAGCTAAGTCAGCAGAGTAATCCCAAGTTATATAAAGCTGTTTGTCATGTTATTAGAAAAGG
Organism: Capra hircus; assembly: GCF_001704415.2. Taxonomy (NCBI): domain Eukaryota; kingdom Metazoa; phylum Chordata; class Mammalia; order Artiodactyla; family Bovidae; genus Capra; species Capra hircus. The sequence continues at coordinate 75,582,347 of NC_030808.1, forward strand.
TGGTCTCTTTTTAAAGTAAAAGTTTCCTTTTGGATGTATTCTCACCACTGGTATGTTACTGGTAACAATGGAATCACTCTTACATAATAGGAAGTCACATTTATCAGAAATTCTAAAGACCTTTATGATTGTAAATATACAACATTAATTTAGGGAGTGTCACCAGTTCTGATGTACTAACTCCCCACCTGGCTCTATCCTAAGCAATGGTTGGAGGTAGACCAGACAACAGGAGGCTTCCATTGATCTATAGGTAAGCATTTCATTTAAGAATGACCATTTCAACCTATATATTGTCAGTAGGCCAATGGAGTAAGAGATACACTAGTGTTGTGCTAAGGTAACAGGAAGTAAGCCTTCAAACAGCAGCTTTTATTTTATAGGGCCCCAAGAATTAATGCTTTAGAACTGTGGGGCTAGAGAAGATTCTTAGGAGTCCCTTGGACAGCAAGGAGAACAAACCAGTTAATCCTAATGGAAATCAACCTTGAATATTCATTGGAAGGACTGATGCTGAAGCTGAAGCTCCAATACATTGGATACCTGATGCAAAGAACTGACTCACTGGAAAAGACCCTATGCTGGGAAAGATTGAAGTCAGGAGAAAAAGGGGACTATAGAGGATGAGATGGTTGGATGGCATCACCTACTGAATGGACACGAGTTTAAGCAAACTCTGGGAGATGGGAAGCCTGGCATGATGTAGTCCATGTGGTTGCAAAGAGGTGAACACTACTGAGCAATAGAACAACAAATATTCTGAGGAAATCTCATCCCTGGGTGCATGGTAACAGTCAATGAAATAAACTTTAAATACTGAATTGCAGAGTTGCTGAATTGCATAGCAGAATATTTTCAAACAATCTGATCTGCTATTTAGAACACCTAGGCAACTTGGTATTGTTAACTGTGATTATCTCTGGGTGATAGGACTTAGGATGAACTTTGTATGAGTCTTTGTATATTTTTCATTTTTTTTTAAGTTCTCCAGCTCCAAAAGACAAAACAGCTCTTTTGAGAAACAGCAGCATGTAGTGGGGAGGTGAACAGGCAGTGGTGCCAGACCACATGGTTCAAATCCCAGTTTAAGCTCTTACCAGATACGAGGCCTTAAGCAAGTAGCTTTTCCTCCACGGCCAGAGTTTTCTCATTTGTAAAGTAGGAATGACAATAATAAGAGCAAATACCATAAATTATAGTGAGGACTCAATAACTTGAAATAGATAAAACAAATAAAATAATGCTGGCATAAAGTAAGCACTTCATAACAAAGCATAATTATTTTTAAAAGACATATCCTCCACACTGATTCTATTTATCCACAGTATGGCTTGGTAATGTCTTCCATATGGTGATCTTCAGGCCCTGTATCCAAAACAAACCACTTCAATTTTGATAAGAGATCACATCATTTCCTTAATCCTCATTATTGACACTATTGACCTATTTCTAAGAAAAGAGCAATGTAAGTACTAGACACAGCACACTAAGTAGAAGTTTGAAACTACTTCAGGGGAACAGAGTGGCACAGATCAGAGAACAATAAATTTTATTACTAATTGTGTGGGTGACGTCTCTGGGCATTCTCAGCTTCTTTATCTGCAGCATTGTCTATTCCATTTCTTTTCCAGTCATCATCTCTACTCCTCTATCCATAAAATGGGCAGAAAAGTATAGACCAGCAGTAGAATTTTCAAAATATCAGTATTTCCACGCAAAATACTTTAGAGTCTGACACTATACAAGCTGATCCACTCTGAAAGGAGTGATACCTCCTCCCTATCATTAGAAGTTAAATAAACAACTCATTGGAAGTTTAAATTTAGACACCATATAACTCTCATCAAAGTCAAGTACAAAGGAGAGCAATTGAGCATCTGCTAAGTGCACATGAAAGTATGTTGTCTTCCCTCAGTGAGGGAATTTAAATGACTCATTGTCTTTGCTTAGTAGTCTACCACTATATATTCCCACTTTTCATCATTCCTGTTTTCCAGTGAAAGTGAAAGTCATTCAGTCGTGTCTGACTCTTTGCCACCCTATGGACTGTACAGTTCTCAGAATTCTCCAGGCCATAGTACTGGAACGGGTAGCCATTCCGTTCTCCAGGGGATCTTCCCAACCCAGGGATTGAACCCAGGTCTCCTGTATTGCAGGCAGATTCTTTACCATCTGAGCCACCAGGGAAGCCCTTTCTAGGTAAAGGGAATATCTAATAAATCAACCCAAAGATATTCCTGCACCAACTTAGCTATCTTTTAAGATTAAATACATACTAGGAAAAGAGGGACATTCAGAGATAATTCTGCCCTTGAAAAACTTGGAGTCCAGTAAGAAGGATAGGTGAGTACACCAAAGACCAAAACACAAAAGTCAAATACGCCAAGTGCCGTATGACATTCCAGGCTCTAGGAAGTCTGAAAGACTATCTAATAAGAAGATATGACTTGCGCTTCCATTTATAAGAACTTAAAATGACCTTGGTTCATTGTTAACATCTAGAAGAGTGCATCAACAGTTCAGTTCAGTTCAGTTCATTTCAGTTGCTCAGTCGTGTCCAAATCTTTGTGACCCCATGGACTCCAATACGCCAGGCCTCCCTGTCCATCACCAACTCCTGGAGCTTACTCAAACTCATGTCCATAGAGTCAGTGATGCCATCCAACCATTTCATCCTCTGTCATCCCCTTCTCCTCCCACCTTCAATTTTTCCCAGCATCAGTGTCTTTTCAAATGAGTCAGTTCTTCCCATCAGCTGGCCAAACTATTGGAGTTTCAGCTTCAGCATCAGTCCTTCCAGTAAATGTTCAGGACTGATTTTCATTAGGATGGAGTGATTTGATCTCCTTGCTATCCAAAGGACTTCTCAAGAGTCTTCTCCAACACCACAGTTCAAAAGCATCAATTCTTAGGTGCTCAGCTTTCTTTATAGTCCAACTCTCACATCCATACATGACTACTGGAAAAACCATAGCTTTGACTAGATGGACCTTTGTTGGCAAAGTAATGTCTCTGTTTTTTAATACGCTGTCTAGGTTGGTCATAACTTTTCTTCCAAGGAGAAAGTGTCTTAATTTCATGGCTGCAATCTCCATCTGCAATGACTATGGAGCCCCCAGAAAAGTGCATCATAGTGGGTGAATAGTGAAGCCACCATTTTTTAGTGTTTCAGAATCAAGGACTGATACTTTTGTAAAATAAAATATAAATTATTCCCATAAAACAAAAAGAAGGAATACAAAGATGTATCAAAAACAGTCTGTTACCAGACTCAATGACTGTGCCAAAGATTTAAGTAATCTTGAAATCTTCCTTTCCAACCAAGTCATTTCATATACAAAGACCTAAAAAATAAAAAATATAAAGGAATTTTATATTTATATAAATATAATAAAAAGCACTGTATATTTGCATACATATATAATACAATATTATGTAATGTTTATTATATAACTAAATAGAATATACTTAGTTTAAAACATAATTATATATAATACATATAAATGTAATTCATATATATAACTAATTAAATTAAAGGGACTGTATATTTGATGGTCAACACCGAAATCAGATTGATTATATTCTTTGCAGCCAAAGATGGAGAAGCTCTATACAGTCAGCAAAAACAAGACCGGGAGCTGACTGTGGCTCAGATCATGAACTCCTTATTGCCAAATTCAGACTTAAATTGAAGAAAGTAGGGAAAACTGCTAGACCATTCAGGTATGACCTAAATCAAATCCCTTATGATTATACAGTGGAAGTGAGAAATAGATTTAAGGGCCTAGATCTGATAGATAGGGTGCCTGATGAACTATGGAATGAGGTTTGTGACATTGTACAGGAGACAGGGATCAAGACCATCTCCATGGAAAAGAAATGCAAAAAAGCAAAATGGCTGTCTGGGGAGGCCTTACAAATAGCTGTGAAAAGAAGAGAGGTGAAAAGCAAAGGAGAAAAGGAAAGATATATGCATCTGAATGCAGAGTTCCAAAGAATAGCAAGAAGAGATAAGAAAGCCTTCTTCAGCGATCAATGCAAAGAAATAGAGGAAAAGAACAGAATGGGAAAGACTAGAGATCTCTTTAAGAAAATTAGAGATACCAAGGGAACATTTCATGTAAAGATGGGCTTGATAAAGCACAGAAATGGTCTGGACCTAACAGGAGCAGAAGATATTAACAACAGGTGGCAAGAATACACAGAAGAACTGTACAATAAAGATCTTCATGACCCAGATAATTACGATGGTGTGATCACTCATCTAGAGCCAGACATCTTGGAATGTGAAGTCAAGTGGGCCTTAGAAACCATCACTACGAACAAAGCTAGTGGAGGTGATGGAATTCCAGTGGAGCTATTTCAAATCCTGGAAAATGATGCTGTGAAAGTGCTGCACTCAATATGTCAGCAAATTTGGAAAACTCAGCAGTGGCTACAGGACTGGAAAAGGTCAGTTTTCATTCCAATTCCAAAGAAAGGAAATGCCAAAGAATTCTCAAGCTACTTCACAATTGCACTCATCTCACATGCTAGTAAATTAATGCTCAAAATTCTCCAAGCCAGGCTTCGTCAATACGTGAACCGTGAACTTCCAGATGTTCAAGCTGGTTTTAGAAAAGGCAGAGGAACCAGAGATCAAATTGCCAACATTTGCTAGATCATGGAAAAAGCAAGAGAGTTCCAGAAAAACGTCTATTTCTGCTTTATTGACTATGCCAAAGCCTTTGACTGTGTGGATCATAATAAACTGTGGAAAATTCTGAAAGAGATGGGAATACCAGACCACCTGACCTGCCTCTTGAGAAATCTGTATGCAGGCCAGGAAGCAACAGTTAGAACTGGACATGGAACAACAGACTGGTTCCAAATAGGAAAAGGAGTACATCAAGGTTGTATATTGTCACCCTGCTTATTTAACTTCTATGCAGAGTACATCATGAGAAACGCTGGACTGGAAGAAACACAAGCTGGAATCAAGATTGCTGGGAGAAATATCAATAACCTCAGATATGCAGATGACACCACCCTTATGGCAGAAAGTGAAGAGGAACTAAAACGTCTCTTGATGAAAGTGAAAGAGGAGAGCAGGTCTGGGGCGGGATGAACATGGCGGCGCGTCAGGGCCAGGGGTTCCCAGTTGTGTTCTCAGGGCTCGCCATTGCAGCTGGGAATGCTCGTTTCGTGGGCTCCTGGGTCCCCATCGATTGGCATCCAGCGAGCAGAGCGCAGGGCTGTGGGCCACAGAACTTGGGCTCTGGAGCATGCAAACTTCAAGAGTTGTTCAAGGGCTTCGTTGCCCCTGGGCGTGTGGAATCTCCTACACAGGAATTGAACCCGTGTTCCCTGCATCGGCATTCTGAATTGGGGTCCTTCTTGGGGGCACACGCATCACTCAGCTGAGATGGATTCCAGCGAAGTGGATCCTGGGAGGTTGGTAGGACCTCTGAACTGGAGCCTCCCATCACCTGACCTCTCCAGAATTCTGTAGGTCATCCAGAGGACCCAAGACATGGTGGTTACTAATAGACTTCCCACAGTACTTCTTCATTCCACGTGGACTCCTTCAAGGGCAGTGAGCATCGCAGCTTCCCTTGAACTTCATCTGGATTTAATGACAACAGGCTCAACTTTTCATTCACTTGTATGACTATGAGCAGTTTGACCAAGCTGAAGAAGATGACTCGTTTGTAGTCTTCCTCATCAGCTCATTCCATCTACTGGCTTTAAAATCATTTAGTACAGAGCTCACCGTCTAGGTGTTCATCCAGTGTTTTGTTTGCTTATCATGCAGGATCATTTTAAAAGGAAAAGTATGTGTGTATGAGTTAGAGCTCTGATCCCAAGAGTCCATGTAGAAGCTTCCCCTGAGAAATGTATCGTTTTTGCACCAATGCTACTGAAATGTGTGAATGTGGTATACCACGTGTCCCAATAAGTGTAAACAGCTTCACAGGCTACTTATTTGAAACGACCAGTACTCATGACATTCCATTCATCTGAGGACTAAATATAGCCAACGTAGGCTGTGTTTGCCAAATAGATTTTGAAGTATTCTTCACACAGTCCTTCATCGACGCCAGTTTTCAGACCAAAGAAACCCTTCCTCCATGAAGTTTGTGAACACATATACTCATGATTCGTTTGAGATTTTAAAGTCATTCTTCAGTTTTGTTGGAGGAATGGTTCTGTATATGCCCCGTGGATCCCCAAATCCACTGATGTTCATGTGTCTTGGGGCTTCCCAGGTAGTTCTAGTGGTAAAGAACATGCAGAACATACCCATGCAGGAGACATGGGAGGTATGGATTAGATCCCTGGGGCAGGAAGATCTCCTGAGGGAGAGCATGGCAACCCACTCCAGTATCCTTGCCTAGAGAATCTCATGGAGAGAGGAGCCTGGTGGGGCCTAGTCCATATGATCCCAAAGAGTTGGACACAATGTAAGTGACTTCGCACAGCACATGATTCGTTGTCATAGCTAATATAATGGAGATGACATAAAAAGAAGCACCAGCGGGCGAAAGTCAATATCCATCACTTTTAAACTTTGGAATGTATTGTGATATTTTACATCCATATTTGTATGACTTGATAGTTGGAGAATTGATGCATATGAAGGCCTGGTTGTGTTATATGTATGTTGAGGGAAGATATATTTTTATGTGGTTTGACATATAGGTCCCATTTCATTCATAGACATATGCATACTCATCACTTACCATCATTTTTTTTGAAAAGACCATTGTTTGGAAAGGTTGTTGTCTAACCATGAAAGATGCTTGAATTCTTGGGCTCCTTAGAGGAAGAATTCAACCCGGGGCCAGTGATGAGGCTTGATCAGTCAGAGCTTTTGTGTCCCAACGTTTTATTAAAGTATAAAAGAGAGAAAGCTTCTGACATAGACATCAGAAGGGGGCAGAAAGAGTGCCCCCTACTCATCTTTGGCTGGATGTTATCTAGCTACTAGCAGTCTACTCATTAGAGAAAGGAATGGCAGCAGACCCCTCACCCACAAGATATATGGAGATGACTGTGGCACCAGGTGAGTCATCCTGGGCCATAAAACGATTGATATGAGCAAATGGATAGCTTCATTCACATAGATCAGGAGAACCATGTATGAGTAAAGCATATTGGTTTGTCAAGTCAGTTCTGAGCCTTTAGGCAGAACCTACTTGAACATAGAGTCTAGGGTAAATACATAGTACATTCACATAGCTTAAGGCAAACCTTTCCATGAGAAAAATGCCTTGGTCAGCTCAAAGTATGAGAAAAGTGAAGTTCAGGCAGAACCAGGTGTCATTATAGCAACACAGAATTGTAAGAGAAAACATCTTTTTAAATTTGTATCAAGAAGGGGAAAAAAGATAACAGCTTGTTTCCTCCTGCCTCGGAAGTGACAGATAACAACTGTCTGACACTTGCACCCCATTTCCTCCCTTTGGAGACCCCTGGCCTTCCTGGCTGTTACCCTCTCAGTTTCATTCATTGAGTGTTTTCTGCCTTGTGAAACATTGGGCATAGAAGTATGTGTTTATTTAGGGGTATTTCATCCAATTTCATGTAAATGCATATGTGAATTAGAAAGTTTGACATGCTGTTGCTTTGTATACCGATTGGGAAATGTGAGCCTCCAAGCTTAATTTAGTTTTTCATGTTCATTTTTCTTTTTAGGGGTACAAAGAAAAATAATATGACTGTTAAGATCAGCTTTTGTATTTTTTGCCAAATATGAATTGGGATCACATCGATCAGAGATGAGTCTGTGCATGAAAGCCCTAATAACTAATGCTAATTGACTTCACTACCATGGGATGTTTTCATATCTATTGAGGATTTACTTCATGTATTTCGATTTTAACTTTCTGTCTTACAGCCTTGTTTGTAGATCAAAGCTATTTGAAATTGTCATCTGGTTTTAAATGGCTTGTGAGGTTATTCATGAGTGGTTTATAAAACCGAATGGATTGTACGTAGCCATACTTTGTTGTCATTCTATGAATCTGAAGAATGTCTGAAGAATGTCTGCAGTTATGCCTTAAAGATTCATACAATTGATGTCCAATATTTATCTCAATAGACTTGCTTTCAATTTGTAGTTTCCTATGCGTATGTCTTTCTTTATGGATTTGGGTAGAACTTGTATTGGAACACTGAAAAATCTGTGATATCAACCGTGCTGACCTTCTTTCTGGTGGTCATCATTAAGATTTTCACGCTCACTGTCACCTTGTGCAATGCTATGGATCCTAGTGGAAACAGGTGCTGTTCATCCTACTTTTGTGAAGATTGAACTCATCGTAGAAAGTGGAATTTGTTGAAATATTTATGGTATAAATAAACCTTGTCTATATAATTACCCAGAAAAAAAAAAAAGAAAGTGAAAGAGGAGAGTGAAAAAGTTGGCTTAAAGCTCAACATTCAGAAAACGAAGATCATGGCATCCAATCCCATCACTTCATGGGAAATAGATGGGGAACAGTGGAAACAGTGTCAGACTTTATTTTTGGGGGCTCCAAAATTACTGCAGATGGTGACTGCAGCCACAAAATTAAAAGACGCTTATTCCTCAGAAGGAAAGCTATGATCAAACCGGATAGCATATTCAAAAGCAGAGACATTACTTTGCCGACTAAGGTCCATCTAGTCAAGGCTATTGTTTTTCCAGTAGTCATGTATGGATGTGAGAGTTGGACTGTGAAGAAGGCTGAGCACTGAAAAATTGATGCTTTTGAACTGTGGTGTTGGAGAAGACTCTTGAGAGTCCCTTGGACTGCAAGGAGATCCAACAAGTCCATTCTGAAGGAGATCAGCCTGGGCTTTCTTTGGAAGGAATGATGCTAAAGCTGAAGCTCCAGTACTTTGGCCACCTCATGCGAAGAGTTGACTCACTGGAAAAGACTGATGCTGGGAGGGATTGGCGGCAGGAGGAGAAGGGGATGACAGAGGATGAGATGGCTGGATGGCATCACCGACTCAATGGACGTGAGTCTGAGTGAAATCCGGGAGTTGGTGATGACAGGGAGGCCTGGTGTGCTGCAATTCATGGAGTTGCAAAGAGTCGGACATGACTGTGTGATTGAACTGAACTGAACTTGAATGGAAAGACTGGAAATTTGGGAATGTCATTCACATTGACAAGAATAAAATAAAGTCATTTTCAAGAATAAAATCATAGTCATTTCTGAGAAACAGTCCTCTAAAAGGTATTTGAAGTACCTTAGCAAGAAATACTGGTCAGGTTATAGACTTGGATTACTGTGATATTGAATGGTTTGCCTTGGAAACAAATAGAGATCATTCTGTCGCTTTTGAGACTGCATCCAAGTACTGCATTTTGGACTCTTTTGTTGACTGTGATGGCTACTCCATTTCTTCTAAGGGATTCTTGCTCACAGTAGTAGATATAATGGTCATGTGAGTTAAATTCATCCATTCCAGTCCATTTTATTTCACTGATTCCTAAAATGTTGATGATCATTCTTGCAATCTCCTGTTTGACCATTTCTAATTTGCCTTGATTCAAGGACCTAACATTCCAGATTCCTATGCAATATTGCTCTTTACAGCATCAGACTTTACTTCCATCTCCAGTCACATCCACAAATGGGTGTTGTTTTTGCTTTGGCTCCGTCTCTTCATTTTTTCTGGAGTTATTTCTCCCCTGATCTCCAGTAGCATAATGGGCACCTACCAACCTGGGGAGTTCATCTTTTTGCCTTTTCATACTGTTCACGGGGGTCTCAAGAGAAGAATACTGAAATGGTTTGCCATTCCCAGTGGACCACACTTTGTCAGAACTCTCCACCATGACCCTCTGTCTTTGAGTGGCCCTACATGGAATGGCTCATAGTTTCATTGATTTAGACAAGGCTGTGGGCCATGTAATCAGTTTGGTTAGTTTTCTGTGATTGTTTTTTTCATTCTGTCCACCCTATGATGGATAAAGATAAGAGGCTTATGGAAGCTTCCTGATGGCAGAGACTGACTGAGGGGGAAACTGGGTCTTGTTCTGATGTGTGGTGCCATGCTCAGTAAATCTTTAATCCAATTTTCTATTGATGGGTGGGGCTGTGTTCCCTCCCTGTTGTTTGACCTGAGGCCAAACTATGGTGGAGGTAATGAAGATAATGGTGACCTCCTTCAAAAGGTCCTATGCAAACACTGGAGTACTCAGTGCCTCCAACCCTACAGCAAACAACCACCGACCCATGCCTCCACTTCAGACTCCTGGACACTCATGGGCAAGACAGGGTCAGTCTCTTGTGGGGTCACTGCTTCTTTCTCCTGGGTCCTGGTGTGCATAAGATTTTGTTTGTGCCCTCCAAGAGTCTGTTTCCCCAGTCCTGTGTAAGTTCTGGTGGCTCTGTGGTGGGGTTAGTGGTGACCTCCTCCAAGAGGGCTTATGCCATACCCAGGTCTGCTGCACCCAGAGCCCCTGCCACTGCAGTAGGTCACTGCTGACCTGTACCTCTAGAGGAGACACTCAAACACAGTTCTGGCTCAGTCTCTGTGGGGTCTCTGGGTCCTGGTGCACAAAAGCTTGGTTTGAATCCTCCGAGCATTTCTGGTGGGTATGAGGGTTCATTCTAAATGTGATTTTGCCCCCCTGCCATCTTGCTAGGGCTTCTCCTTTGCCCTTGGATGTAGGGTATCTTTTTTTTAGTGGGATTCGACATTCTCCTGTTGACAGCTGTTCAGCAGCGAGTTGTAATTGTGGAGCTCTTGCAGAAGATGAGTGCACGTCCTTCTACTCCACCATCTTGACTTGTGTAAGAAAGCCCTCCTCAGTGATCAGTGCAAAGAAATAGAGGAAAACAACAGAATGGGAAAAACTAGGGATCTCTTCAAAAAAATTAGAGATACCAAGGGAATATTTCATGCAAAGATGGGCTCAATAAAGGACAGAAATGGTATGGACCTAACAGAAGTAGAAGATATTAAGAAGGGGTGGCAAGAATACACAAATGAACTATATAAAAAAGATCTTCATGACCCAGATAATCACGATGGCATAATCACTTACCTACAGCCAGACATCGTGGAATGTAAAGTCAAGTGGGCCTTAGGAAGCATCACTACAAACAAAGCTAGTGGAGGTGATGGAATTCCAGTGGAGCTATTTCAAATCCTGAAAGATGATGCTGTGAAAGTGCTGCACTCAATATGTCAGCAAATTTGGAAAACTCAGCAGTGGCCATAGGACTGGAAAAGGTCAGTTTTCATTCCAATCCCAAAGAAAAGCAATGCCAAAGAATGTTCAAACTACTTCACAATTGCACTCATCTCACATACTAGCAAAGTAATGCTCAAAATTCTCCAAGCCATGCTTCAACAGTACATGAACCATGAACTTCCAGATGTTCAAGCTGGATTTAGAAAAGGCAGAGGAAGCAGAGATCAAATTGCCAGCATCTGCTGGATCATGGAAAAGGCAAGAGAATTTCAGAAAAACATCTACTTCTGCTTTATTGACACACTAAAGCTTTTGACTCTGTAGATCACAACAAACTGTGGAAAATTCTTCAAGAGATGGGAATACCAGATCACCTTACCTGCCTTCTGAGAAATCTGTATGCAGGTCAAGAAGCAAAAGTTAGAACTAGACATGGAACAACAGACTGGTTCCAAATTGGGAAAGGAGTACATCAAAGCTATATATTGTCACCCTGCTTATTTAACTTCTATGCAGAGTACATCATGTGAAATGCCCGATTGGATGAAACACAAGCTGGAGTAAAGTTTCTTGGTTGAAATATCAATAACCTCAGATATGCAGATGACACCACCCTTATGGTAGAAAACAAAGAAGAAATAAAGAGCCTCTTGATGAAAGTGAAAGAGGAGAGTGAAAAAGTTGGCTTAACACTCAACATTCAGAAAACTAATATAATGGCATCTGGTCCCATCACCTCATGGCAAATAGATGGGGAAACAATGGAAACAGTGACAAACTTTACATTTTTGGGCTCCAAATTCAGATGCTGACTGAAACCATGAAATTAAAATAGAAAGCCCAGAGATAAATCCACACACATATGGACACCTTATCTTTGACAAAGGAGGCAAGAATATACAATGGAGTAAAGACAATCTCTTTAACAAGTGGTGCTGGGAAAACTGGTCAACCACTTGTAAAAGAATGAAACTAGATCACTTTCTAACACCGTACACAAAAATAAACTCAAAATGGATTAAAGATCTAAATGTAAGATCAGAAACTGTAAAACTCCTAGAGGAGAACATAGGCAAAACACTCTCAGACATAAATCACAGCAGGATCCTCTATGATCCACCTCCCAGAATTCTGGAAATAAAAGCAAAAATAAACAAATGGGATCTAATTAAAATTAAAAGCTTCTGTACAACAAAGGAAAATATAAGCAAGGTGAAAAGACAGCCTTCTGAATGGGAGAAAATAATAGCAAATGAAACAACTGACAAACAACTAATCTCAAAAATATACAAGCAACTTCTGCAGCTCAATTCCAGAAAAATAAATGACCCAATCAAAAAATGGGCCAAAGAACTAAATAGACATTTCTCCAAAGAAGACATAAGGATGGCTAACAAACACATGAAAAGATGCTCAACATCACTCATTATTAGAGAAATGCAAATCAAAACCACAATGAGGTACCACTTCACACCAGTCAGAATGGCTGCGATCCAAAAATCTGCAAGCAATAAATGCTGGAGAGGGTGTGGAGAAAAGGGAACCCTCCTACACTGTTGGTGGGAATGCAAACTAGTACAGCCACTATGGAGAACAGTGTGGAGATTCCTTAAAAAATTGCAAATAGAACTACCTTATGACCCAGCAATCCCACTTCTGGGCATACACACGGAGGAAACCAGAATTGAAAGAGACACATGTACCCCAATGTTCATCACAGCACTGTTTATAATAGCCAGGACATGGAAACAACCTAGATGTCCATCAGCAGATGAATGGATAAGAAAGCTGTGGTACATATACACAATGGAGTATTACTCAGCCGTTAAAAAGAATTCATTTGAATCAGTTCTGATGAGATGGATGAAACTGGAGCCAATTATACAGAGTGAAGTAAGCCAGAAAGAAAAACACCAATACAGTATACTAACACATATATATGGAATTTAGGAAGATGGCAATGACGACCCTGTATGCAAGACAGGAAAAAAGACACAGATGTGTATACCGGACTTTTGGACTCAGAGGGAGAGTGAGAGGGTGGGATGATTTGGGAGAATGGGAATTCTAACATGTATACTGTCATGTAAGAATTGAATCGCCAGTCCATGTCTGACGTAGGGTGCAGCTTGCTTGGGGCTGGTGCATGGGGATGACCCAGAGAGATGTTGTGGGGAGGGAGGTGGGAGGGGGGTTCATGTTTGGGAACGCATGTAAGAATTAAAGATTTTAAAATTTAAAAAAAAATTAAAAATTAAAAAAAAAAAAAAAGATGCTTGTTCCTTGGAAGAAAAGCTATGACCAACCTAGACAGCATATTAAAAAGCAGAGACATTACTTTGCCTACAAGGGTCCATCTAGTCAAAGTTATGGTTTTTCTAGTAGTCATGTATGGATGTGAGAGTTGGACTATAAAGAAAGCTGAGTGCCTAAGAATTGATGCTTTTGAACTGTGGTGTTGGAGAAGACTCTTGAGAGTCCCTTGGACTGCATGGAGATCCAATCAGTCTATCTTAAATCAGTCCTGAATATTCATTGAAAGGACTGATGCTGAAGCTGAAACTCCAATACTTTGGCCACTTGATGTGAAGAACTGACTCATTGGAACAGACCCTGATGCTGGGAAAGACTGAAGGCGGGAGGATAAGGGGATGATAGAGGATGAGATGGTTGGATGGCATGACCAACTCGGTGGACATGAGTTTGAATAAGCTCTCAGAGTTGGTGATGGACAGGGAGGCATGGCATGCTGCAGCCCACGGGATCACAGAATTGAACATGAACAAGTGACTGAACTGAACTGAACCAAGAAATACCTAAAAAAGAACAATCTTCGTGATTGGCTTCGTGTGGTTGCATCTGACAAGGAGAGTCATGTTCTTCATTACTACCAGATTAGTCAAAATGAAGATGAATCTGGGTTGAGGACTAACTGAAACTATCCTTTATAGGGCTTTGCTTGCTATTAAAACAAATTAAATATACCAAAGAAACATCTTGAAATGTACATTTAACTTATCAGTGAATAAAAAACATTGTATGTTAAGCATTCATCTTTTATCTAAGTGTATGCTGTTTATATGGTGCTGGCTTTCCTTTAACTTTTTTCTTCTTTTTAACATTTTTATTGGAGTATAGTTGATTTTTATTTTTATTGGAGTACAGTTGATTGGTCTTCCCTGAAAACTCAGTTGGTAAAGAATCTGCCTTCAATACAGGAGACCTGGGTTCAATTTCTAGGTCAGGAAGATTCCCTAGAGAAGGAAATGGCAACCCACTCCAATACTCTTTCCCGGAGAATTCCATGGATAGAGGAGCCTGGCAGGAGTCCATGGAGTCGCAAGAGTCAAACACAACTTAGCAACTAAATACAGAGACAGAAAGGGACTTTCCCCAAGGTCACATAACACAACTTGAAGAGAATAGGAACAAAAACTCAGGTGTTCACAGTCCTACATAAGGGATTTAGAGATTTTTTTTATTATACCTCTTATGTACTTGCTCTCATCCTGTATGCACTCTTCATCTCAGAGGTTGATGCTAAAAAATTAGTCTTGTCTGAGTTTCCTGTTATATACATTTTCTACTTTAGATAAAGTCAATTTCCCAACTTATTAACAAAATACATTTTTTCCCCAAGTTGTCTATCTTAACTTTCATTGTAGTCACTTAGCTTCTGTTGGTTCATCTTCCTTTCTACTCTCAAACGACTTCTAAAGTGGAATAAAAGGAAGGAAAAAGGGAGAAAGAAGAAAAGATTGTTATAATGCTGCAAATTACAGCCATTTCTTATCTAGTACTCCTTAAATTATTCACTTACATCCACAGTAATTCTATATATAGGAAAATAAAATTGCAAAGACATTAATGTACCCTCAGAAGAATAGTCCAATCTCTGAACTATATTACTATTCTATCAATATTCCTTGTTTGGTTTTCCTTTTGACATTCACATCTTAATTTTAATTTAGAAAATAGATGAGCAACAATCCTTTCATGCCCTAAGATCAAGGTCATATCATCTCATCACTGAAACTGGTATGGTTATCATCACCTGAAAGTTTCAGCTGACCTAAAATGCAGAATGCTTGTTATATTTATAATACTAAAACAAATAGATTGGGGGATTTATTTTAGTCTCAAATGTTCTGTTAATGCTGATGATTCTCTGGCCTATTCATCACAACTATATTCTTAAAATGATAAGAACTCAAAATGAAATTATATCCCTTTAATATAAAACTTACACTTCTTACCTGCTACTTCAGCACACGTTTTTGGAAACTTACTAAATAATATGTTCAACATGGAAGGACAATAATAAATCTAATCCTTTGTGTTCTTCAATTCTTTATATCAAGAATTCTCAAACTTTTTGAGGAAATTATTTGTATAAATTTATGGTCATGTCTATGAGGAAAGTGGGAAATACCCCTTGGTATCAGCTCACCCCACTCCCCACTCTTCTGGGAATCCTAGAAGACCAGGAGGGAAGAAAGGAGAATCATAGTAGTGATAACACAAGGACTATACAATAGCTAAATCTTATAGATAAAGCAATGGGAAACATCCCAAAAATTCTTTCATTATTTTTAAAAAATCCTCGTATGTGTTAGAGAAATCAATATTTGACTGTTTGGCAACACTGGATTCCTACTATGAAATTAGAACTCTAATGAGTTCCCAATGCATGCGTTCATGCTAAATCACTTCAGTCATGTCCGACCCTCTGTGACTCTATGGACTGAAGCCCATGAGATTCCTCTGTCCAAAGGGATTATAGGCAAGAATACTGTAATGGGTTGCTGTACCTTCCTCCAGGGGGTCTTCCCGATCCAGGGATTGAACCCACATCTATTACATCTCTTGCATTGGCATGTGGGTTATTTACCACTAGCACCACCTGCAAAGCCCCAGGTTCCCATTAGAACACATTTATGGTCACTAACTGCCGTAGCCAACACAAAACCTCTCTTTTAAATTCCGAGCTTTAGAAATGAAGAGTCAATCAATAGAGTAAATGTGTTGATTGTTCTTCCCTTTTCTGAACGTTAGCCATCATTTTTTTTTAGTTGGAGCATGCTTTTAGCTACAGTTCAGTTCTCTATTTTGCATCTTCAATTAACTTCAATTTAACCTACATTAACAATCTTTGAACTAACCAGGCAGAAATACACCAAACTACAGCCTGAAATAGGTGAAATGAAATCAATGTTGCTAAATTTGCATGTAGTGATTATAGACAGAAAAATTCCATCGTTGCCATGACAATGCCACATGTGCCTTTGATTTTTTCACAGAATAACAAAATGTGCATTTAATAGAGATGTTTAATTGTCTTTCACTCTGGATTTTGCTCACCAACATAGCAGCATGCTTTTTGCTCAACAACACAGTATTGAAGTCACTCTGCCTCCAGCTGCTGTTAACATATTTTGTATTCATGCTTTGTATAAATTCTCAAAAATGTTTTCAGTTTAGCTTCCCAACTATGTATTTAGTTTATATTTGATGAGACAGGAAAATGTTAAGATGAACTGATTAACTTAAATAGATGTATTGGTGTTTATTAACCTAACAGTGGATAATTTTGTTGACTATCTCCTGAAGTTGTTAAAACCTGATACCTAAACAGATTATCTAGTTGAAATTTAAAAGTAAATTTAACTACAAACAGATTAAGATGATACACAGACTGGCTCTTTCTGTTATTAAAGTCTTGTGACCGACCCAGTTTCTTCACGCAGCTCGTGAAAAGGTCCTTAGAAGTCTATTAGTCCTTTTTCTATTAAAAATGAAATGTTCTTTTACAACCCAACCAGAAACGGTCATGCTTAGCCACTTGGACAAAATATTTGTCTTCACTCAATCAAGCCATAATTTGTTAGATGTAAATCTTACTATTAGTCATAAATTGTGGCACTCATGGGTTAAAGTCCTAAGTATTATACAAAGCTTTCAGGTTTCTCATAAAACTATTCTTTTATTTACAAATCAGCACCAGGTACTTCTCATGATGTACTCTGCATACAAATTAAATAAGCAGGGTGACAATATACAACCTTGATGTACTCCTTTTCCTATTTGGAACCAGTCTGTTGTTCCATGTCCAGTTCAAACTGTTGCTTCCTGGCCTGCATACAGATTTCTCAAGAGGCAGGTTAGGTGGTCTGGTATTCCCATCTCTTTCAGAATTTTCCAGTTTATGGTGATCCACAGAGTCAAAGGCTTTGGTCAATAAAGAAGAAATAGATGTTTTTCTAGAACTCTCTTGCTTTTTTGATGATCCAGTGGATGTTGGCAATTTGATCTGTGATTCCTCTGCCTTTTCTAAAACCAGCTTGAACATCTGGAAGTTCACAGTTCACATATTGCTGAAGCCTGTCTTGGAGAATTTTGAGCATTAATTTACTAGCATGTGAGATGAATGCAATTGTGCGATAGTTTGAGCATTCTTTGGCATTGCCTTTCTTTGGGATTGGAATGAAAACTGACCTTATCCAGTCTTGTGGCCACTGCTGAGTTTTCCAAATTTGTTGGCATATTGAGTGCAGCACTTTCACAGCATCATCTTCCAGGATTTGAAATAGCTCAACTGAAATTCCATCACCTCCACTAGCTTTGTTCATAGTGATAATTTCTAAGGCCCACTTGACTTCACATTCCAGGGTGTCTGGCTCTAGGTGAGTGATCACACCAACGTGATTATCTTTGTTTTGAAGATCTTTTTTGTACAGTTCTTCTGTGTATTCTTGCCACCTCTTCTTAATATCTTCTGCTTCTGTTAAGTCCATACCATTTTTGTCCTTTATCGAGCCCATCTTTGCATGAAATGTTCCCTTGGTATCTCTAATTTTCTTGAAGAGATCTCTAGTCTTTTCCATTCTGTTCTTTTCCTCTATTTCTTTGCATTGATCGCTGAAGAAGGCTTTCTTATCTCTTCTTGCTATTCTTTGGAACTCTGCATTCAGATGCTTATATCTTTCCTTTTCTCCTTTGCTTTTTGCTTTTTCTCCATCATGAGAAATGCTGGGCTGGAAGAAGCACAAGCTGAAATCAAGATTGCTTGGAGAAATATCAATAACCTCAGACATGCAGATGACATCTTCCTTATGGCAGAAAGTGAAGAGGAACTAAAAAGCCTCTTGATGAAAGTGAAAATGGAGAGTGAAACAGTTAGCTTAAAGCTCAACATTCAGAAAACCAAGATCATGGCATCTGGTCCCATCACTTCATGGGAAATAGATGGCAAAACAGTGGAAACAGTGTCAGACTTTATTTTGGGGGGCTCCAAAATCACTGCAGATGTTGACTGTAGCCATGAAATTAAAAGATGCTTACTCCTTGGAAGAAAAGTTATGACCAACCTAGATGGCATATTCAAAAGCAGAGACATTACTTTGCCAACGAAGGTCTGTCTAGTGAAGGCTATGGTTTTTCCAGTAGTCATGTATGGATGTGAGAGTTGGACTGTGAAGAAAACTGAGCACTGAAGAATTGATGCTTTTGAACTGTGGTGTTGGAGAAGACTCTTGAGAGTCACTTGGACTGCAAGGAGGTCCAACTAGTCCATTCTGAAGGATATCAGCCCTGGGATTTCTTTGGAGGGAATGATGTTAAAGCTGAAACTCCAGTACTTTGGCCACCTCATGGGAAGAGTTCACTCATTGGAAAAACTCTGATGCTGGGAGGGATTGGGGGCAGGAGGAGAAGGGGACGACAGAGGATGAGATGGCTGGATGGCATCACCGACTCGATGGACGTGAGTATGAGTGAACTCCGGGAGTTGGTGATGGACAGGGAAGCCTGGCGTGCTGTGATTCATGGGGCTGCAAAGAGTCAGACACGACTGAGCAACTGAATTGAACTGAACCAGGTACTTGGATAATATTCACATAAACAAGCAGCTATCTAACCCAGTTGACTCTACACACCAGTTTCTTCCATAAGTTACAAACCTGTTGTCCATAAATGGCAGGAGTGAACTATGATTCAGTGATAGCTTTGCACCACTTTCCAGACCTTCCAACCTACATACACTTTTCAAATTCTGACAGGGACTATGATGAAGTCTTTTGGCCTATCAGTAAATGCCCTATGAAACCATTGGTCTGGTTAACTTTGGTTTCGTTTAGGTTTGTGGATTGGGCAATGCTTTGTAACATGGCTGACTTTGAGTAGGGCTGTTTGTAAGGCTGCTCTAAGGAAGGTAATTTTATGGCAAGATCATAAGATCTTGGCATTTCAAGAACATATCCTCTTGTGAAAGAATTCAGAAACAAATACAATTCACGTGCATATGAGCCAGGCTAAAAGAAAATATTCTACTGAAAGTGTATGGTACTTACAACTGAGGATTGTCAAATACTCAGAGAAGTAAATAGAAAAAGACTCCATAGTGTAGTAAACTACTCTTAAAAGCTCTGGTTCATACCCATATTTCCTTTAATTTTCTCATGGTCACACCATAATTGAGTAGCAGATCCAAAATTCAAACTCAGGTCCATAACTTTAAAGCCTTTAGACTTTTATTATACCCAGTGTCAAATGAAAGGGGGAAAAAAAAAAAAAAAAGCACAGCCTATAAGCTGAGAATTATGTTTTATTTGGTAAGTTTGCTGAGGACTTAAGCCAGGGAGGCAGCTTCTCAGATGGCTCTGAGGGACTGCTCCAAAGAAGTAAGGGATGAGTGGCGGTGTATAGGAGCTTTTGAAACAAACAAACAACAACAGCAAACATGGACCATCAAGAGATTATATCAATTAAAGAAAGCCAGACATCTCAAATTAATGAATTTGGTGCTTTTCTGTGAATGAGTAGATGCAAAAGTCTGGGCTCACTGAAATCATTCCTTTAATTAGTACCTTAACAATATAGGGCTAGTATCTTATCTTTTCTCCATATGAATCCTCTCAAGTTACACAGTTGGGGGTGGCTGCTGATGGCTTAATGGTGGCATTGTCCTTTGTTTACTAATATGGCAGGCAGCATTTTTTGTCTACATTTTACTTTTGTCCACAGCTTTATTAATACTGAGACCTGCTTAAACAGTAGAGCAATGAACTACACCACAAACCAAGAAGTTTTCTCAGTATATTTGCCATATGAATTACAGTATAAACTAATTCTCCAACTTCAGACACAAGAATGTATCCTAAAAATTCATGAAGTTCTATCTAAATTACTCACTCAGCAGAGTGTCTCAAGACAGGATGGGGCACCAACAACTGACCAACGCTCTTTGTTTTCTGTGGACCTACTACTTCACCCTCAAATTAACACCTTCTCACAGTTTCTCCATTTCTATGGATGACATCATCCTCCATCTCTCTAAACACACCATAAACTGAGTAACTTGGCTATATGTCTTTGCAGTAGTGATGGGTCCACCTGAAGCCCTCCCCTTCACATGCCTTGTCCAAAACTGTGGTACCAAGCAAATAAAACACCCCATGTGGTTTCACTGTCTTTGTTCTGGCTGCTTCATTTCTGGGGTACCCTACCCAGTTTACTAAATTAATCTTTCTAGAATTACCTCCAAACTTTTCAGCTACTTACTCAAAAGCCCTGGGATTCTCCATTACCTATAAAATAATCATTTCCTTGTCCTCTAAAGAACTCTACAATAATAAGTCTCATTTCTACCTTTCCAGTTTCATTTCACATTACACTGAACTGATATCATACATTCCAGCCAAAGTGTTCTATTTAATTTTCTGAACATGCACCACAGCTTCTCATCCTGAGGCCATTACTTTAGGCTAAAATGACTTTCTTAACCTAAGGTCAAACTATTTAACTTCAGCTGATCATTCAAGACCCACCTCAAATGAATCTGCTGTCTTACTGATTTTTGTTTTGTGACCACCACCACACCCAGATCTTAACCTCCTTTAAATGCGTCATGGGAAATTACTTCAAACATGGTCATTATTTTATGTAATACACAGACACACATGTGCACGCACAGACACCCATGCATCTCTCTTTTAGATTCAATTACTCATCTCTACACCCCTCATAGTGTGGGGTCTTAAACATAAGTACCAGTAAGTGCTGCCTGAAATAAATTAAAGTAACCTAAAGCACCTTCTGTAAAATGCTGAAAAGATGCCCCAGTGTATTCATACCAAAATGCATAGGAGTGAACACTACAGAGCTTATCTACAGTAATAAAACTGCCTGACTTCATTAATGCAAGGTCAGAAATACAAGCCAGCTTGGTACAATAAGTACTTTCACATCACCCTCACTCCTACCCCACCATACACCTAGGGACACTTTTTTTTACCAAGTCACAGATGGCATAAGAGAGAAAATGGAAGAACAGCTGGTAGTTCCACAAAGGTACCTTGGGCTTTCTCAGAAGCTCAGTTCAAACTGTCCCCATAGTCAGAACAAAGCAGCGAAAGAAGCAAAACTGACTGGCAATAAAGTACTTTATTTCACTTGAATTGCCTGAATAATAGCTTCTACCCTCTGTTTAGCTTTAACGTAGGTGACCTGGCATGTACAATTGCAGTGTGTGGGCTTCATCAGTAACGGCAACAAAGGCATCCTCTGAGAAAGCTGCCAGCAGTATATGCCTTTAGTTGTCGCTGGTCAGTCTGAGCATCGGTAGGCAGGAGAAAAATAGAGAAATAAAAGGAAGAAGGGGGAGTCAGGATCATGAGAGAAGGCAAGCCAGTGGTAGAACAGAGCATCCAGTCCCAGTCTTCTGCCGAACAGTCTTATTTGTAAAATGACTGACAAACTCCTTCAAAGATTTAGCTGATATTCTATTTGAATACACTGTCTAGTTTACATCTCAAGCAGAAGGAAGACTATGAGAAACCCAAATGGAAAATGCTTTTCATATTTATGTAGCATATTTACCAGAAAAAGAGATTTTTGTTCCAGGTTTGGAGATTGGATGAATAATTTCCTAAGTATATATAATTCTAGATTCAATATACAAACTGAGTTTTCTCTTCTTGGAAGCCTCTCTGGGCTGGAGCTTCATTCTTCAAAATGTCACCTCCTAATTGAAACTTTCACCTAACCCTCCGAGGAAAATGTATGTATTTATAGAATAACCATCAAGTGCTTACTATGTGCCAGGCAATACTTTAAACCCTGAGGATACCATTGTCACATAAGATGCATTGTCTTCAGATCTCATGGAGCTTATATTTTAACGGAGGGAGAAGGAACTAGTGGTATGGCACAGGGAGGAGAGGGATGAAAAAACATGAATAAACCAGATAACTTTAAGTATGTTAAGTGGTATGGCAAAGATAAAAGAGTGTAATAGAGGACTGCCAGGTTTGGGGAGTATTGAAATTGAGGTCACTGGGGAAGAGTTCTCTGAGAAGGGGATATTTGAGTTGTGACCTGAAAAAAAAAAAAATAGATGAGAGAGGAAGGAAGAGAGTGAATAAAACTGGGCAAAAAAATATCAACCCAGAGCATTCCAAGGAAATGATCCAGAGCATTTCTGGCAGAGAGGCCCTAAGATAGAAATTAGAGAAAGTTTGTTATATTTGGCATGTGCAAATAAAACCAATGCCAATGTGGCTGGAACACAGTGAATTGTTGTTGTTTAGTCCTTAAGTTGTGTCCGACCCTTTTAAAACCCCATGGACTGGAGCCCACCAGTCTCCTCTGTCCATGGGATTTCCCAGGCAAGAATACTAGAGTGGGTAGCCATTTCCTTCTCCAGGGGATCTTCCCAACCCAGGGACAGAACCCACATCTCCTGTATCAGCAGGCTAATTCTTAACCACCGAACCACCTGGGAAACCCAGTGAATGAAGCAGAAAATACTAATGCAGAAAGTGTGACTAATAGGCAGAGGTGAGATATAACAGGCCCTAGAAAGGGAAGTGAATTTGATTCTAAGTTCAGTTATGGAAAGCGTTTTGAGGGTTTTAAATAGAGGACTGACAGGATGTAATTTGCATTTTAAAGGATAAATCCAACATCTGTGGGGAGACTGGACAGTGAAGAGCCAGAGAAGAATGAAAGTTTGGATGCTAGCTCTCTCAGGTGAGAGCTATCATTGGCCTGCATCAGGACAGGAGCAGTACTGCCTCCACAATGCTCCTCAGTACCCTGAATGAACCTCCACCACAGAATTATCACACTGAATACTTCTGAATGGGTGTTACCTACATTAGACAATAGCATCATATTTACCTTTCTAGCCCCCATCATACAATGCATGGCTGACTCTCAGTAAATGTTTAGGGCATGAATTACAATACTGCAGTCTCCTGTGTTGCTGAGAGCTAGCATTGATATAAAAGAAGTCAAAAGCCAAAGATTCCATTCTGGGTCCATGACTCACAGTTCTTCACCTTGAATAGATTATTTGATCCCCAGACTCCCCAAGCCTCGGTTTCCTCATCTGTCAAAGCATATGACACAATTTAATTAATTTCATGGTTTTGTCAACAGTAAAATAGATGATGGATGAATAGGGCATTGTATGAATAAAATTACATTTCAAAGTCCCATTGAAATTTAAGTCTTTATTGTTAGTTCCTCTCTTCTTTTTTTAAACGCTTGCCATTTTTGTGAGAGAAAAATCTTGCCTCCAAATCACAACTCACTAGAATTAGCTTTGGAAATCTTAGCAGATCTACTGACAATTTGGAAATTCAGAATAAGCATTTGATCCTCTCAGCTTTCCGGTTGCAGTAGATAGTGTAAGAAAGTCCAGGTAATTCCTACCTCCTTCTGAGTTCCCCAGTTATTTCCTTACCCCCTTCATAACAGTGGGCTCGACTAGTAAAGATCAAAAGCAAACACAAGGAAAGTGCAGTGTGGAGAAAATGGCACTGCTCTTGCAGGCAGGAGGCCTGCGTCTCCCGCTTGGTTTTGCTACCTTCCAGTGCGGTTTGCAGCATGATTTTAGATGCGTCATTTATCACGTCTTGATTTTAAACTTTCCATCATTTTTGAGAAGACTGCAAGAAAGGTGTTTAGTTTTCCAACAACGGTTCCCTAATACCAACTGAACACCCGACAATTCAGTTCAGCGCAGATACTAAATACCTGAAGTTAGTGCTGACCCCACAGGATAAGCATTAACCCCACAGATTAAGGCAGTCCTTCTAGATCACCTCCACTTCAATACCAGTCAGAAATGGAGTCCCCAAGTTACCTTCACTTCAGCTCAGTTCAGTGGCTCAGTCATGTCCGACTCTTTGTGATCTCATGGCCGGCAGCACACCAGACTTCCTTCTCCATCACCAGCTCCCGGAGCTTACTCAAACTCGTGTCCATTGAGTCGGTGATGCCATCCAACTACCTCATCCTCTGTCATCCCCTTCTCCTCCCACCTTTAATCATTCCCAGCATCAGGGTCTTTTCAGATGAGTCAGCTTCTCCCGTCAGGTGGCCAAAGTATTGGAGTTTCAGCTTCAGTATCAGCCCTTCCAATGAATATTCAGAACTGATCTCCTTTAGGATGGACTGGTTGGATCTCCTTGTAGTCCAAGGGACTCTCAAGAGTCTTCTCCAACATTACAGTTCAAAAGCATCAATTCTTCTGTATTCAGCTTTTTTTATAGTCCAACTCTCACATTCATACATGACTACTGGAAAAACCATAGCTTTGACTAGATGGACCTTTGTTGGCAAAGTAACGTCTCTGCTTTTTAATACTCTGTCTAGGTTGGTCATAACTTTTCTTCCAAGGAGCAAATATCTTTTAATTTCCTGGCTGCAGTCACCATCTGAAGTGATTTTGGAGCTCCCCAAAATAAAGTCTGTTTCCACTGTTTCCCCATCTATTTGCATGAAGTGATGGGACCAGATGCCATGATCTTAGTT
The DNA here is from genome assembly GCF_001704415.2 of Capra hircus. NCBI lineage: Eukaryota > Metazoa > Chordata > Mammalia > Artiodactyla > Bovidae > Capra > Capra hircus. Next base: position 75,607,344 of record NC_030808.1, read on the forward strand.
TTCTGAATGTTGAGTTTTAAGCCAACTTTTTCACTCTCCTCTTTTACTTTCATCAAGTCTCTTAATTTCATCTTTGCTTTCTGCCATAAGGGTTGTATCAGCTGCATATCTGAGGTTGTTGATATTTCTCCTGGCAATCTTGATTCCAGCTTGTGCTTCATCCAGCCCAGTATTTCTCATGATGTACTCTGCATAGAAGTTAAATAAGCAGGTTGCCAATAAATAGCCTTGATGTACGCCTTTCCCAGGCTTCCCAAAATGCACCCATCAGTTGCAAAAATTTGCTAGAATGATTCACAAAACTCGGGAAAGTAGTATACTTGAAGTATTATTATAAAGGCTACAGATTCCCTGGTGGCTCAGCTGGTTAAAAATCTGCCTGCAATGCAGGAGACCTGGGTTTGATCCCTGGGTTGGGAAGATCCTCTGGAGGAGGGCATGGCAACGCACTCCAGTATTCCGGCCTGAAAAATTCCATGGACTGTATAGTCCATGGGGTCAGAAAGAGTTGGATATGACTGAGCGACTTTCACTATAACCACACTGCAACCTCAGGAACAGCCAAATGGAAGGAACGCACAGGACAAAGTATCGGAGGAGTGGGAGTATGCAGAGCTTGCAAGCCCTCCCAGCACATCAGTGTGTTCTCCTAGAAGTCCACTTAGCCTTGTTTCATAGTTTCTATCAAAGTTTCATTAAAAACACAGCAAGACATGACTGATTAAATCGTTGACCGCAGGTAATTCAACTCAATCTTCAACTCTTCTCTCCTCCAGCAGGTTGACAGGTGAGGCTAAAACTTCTAAGCCTCTAATCAGGTGGACTGCTTTCCTAATGGGGACAAGTCCCACTCTAAAGCTATCTAGGTTTCCCTCAAAGTGTCACCTCATTATCAGAAACTCAGGTGTGTGGCTCCTTATGAAAAATAAGACATTCTTATTACTCAGAATTCCTGGGGTTTAGGGCTCTGTGCCAGAACCAAGGTCCAAATATATATATTTTTTTATTACATCACAAAGCATACTTCACTAGATTATTTCTAAGTCCTTTTCTAGTTCTAAACTTTTTTGTTTTTACTGTTCTCTTTATACCAGTTTCTGAAGGCAAGTTCTGTGCTAATGGCCACAAAACCATGTGAATATAGATGTATGTGGACTATATTAACTTTACCACAAAAGTAGAATGAAAATGGTTAGTTCTGCATTACTTATAACAAAAAGAAAAGATTCTCAATACTAATGAAATTTCCCAAGACTAGGTAGAAAGAGAAATAGAACAAAAACAACAATTTAGGGGGTGAGGGAGGAAAGCATGTTAATGCAATAAGTCCCATGAATTCTAACTTTTTTGTAGATTTAATTGTATTTTAAACTACAAATAATAGCAAATGTTTTTCCCACAGAAAATTCAAATAAAAATATACATTTTCTGGGAGGACTCCTTGAAATGTATTTAAGATAATCAAATTAAGCAATCAAATATATACACATTCAAGAATAAAAAAATTTACAAATATTGGTATACTATTCACAACAATTTAACTAGTCATCAAAACATAAATTTCCAAAGCACCACATTAATCTAGGGTTTTTATAAATGTAACAGAACGTTAGCCAAATTCCTAATTATAAAAAGGAAAACAAAAAAAAAAAAAAAGAAGAAACTGGCTTTAGGCTCGATGAATCAGACAGAGTGAGAACTTTCCATTCTCATGTTTTTGCCACACTACTGTGTTTGTGGGAATTTCAAGTAGAGATTTGTCACTGCAGGGATACAAAGGCAACTAAAGTAACGATATCACTCTCTGCACTGAGAGCAAAGTAGATGTTATATTTTCTCCAGATCATTTTCTGTACATTCTTTCATGGCCAATAACAAGTGATCATAAAGTCACTGACAAACACTTTGTTACTGGCAAGTAATCATAAGACAGAGTTTGATAACTAAACATGAAATTATTCCAAACTGTACCAAAGGCATCTTAAACGTCAATCAATAAAGGGAAGTCACATTTATGGCACCACCTTGTGAAAACATAAAGAACTGACTTGCCAAAGTAGAAAGCAAAAGGCAAGCTTTGCTAAGCTCCTTAAAGGAAACTGCTTTATTTTTCATTGTCTTTTTGTTCTTTCGCAATATATACATATGCTAATAGGCAACTCAATTTGGAAAGATTTTTACTCATTTTCAGTATTTTCCTGCAAGCATAATTGAATCATTTTGATATTAATTACTGGAAACACATGGACTAAAACTCTGTGTGCTGTCCTTAAGCAAATATGAGTTTATATTTAGTGAAGCCAAACGTTCGTCATCTTCCTTTCCTGTCTCAGTGTTCTCTTCTCTTTTTTCCCTCCCTTCCTCCTTCCCTTCTTTTTTCCCTTCTTCTAACCTCATCTCTTGTCCCTCCATAGGTACAAGGACATTCAATTTTAAAATGAATGGAAAAAATAGAGGTCAGGGAATTCATTTATAATAGTTTTACATCATAGAGCATAAATCAGAGCAGCATAAATTGTATGTCTATTATCTAGTATTCCAATTGATACTTGTTCTACAAATTAAAAGTATAAAATTTATGGATGTTATTATGACATTGGTTTTCTGAATTTCAGGAAGAAGACTCATTAATGCTTTACTCATTGAATTTTGCAAAATGTCATTTATTTTTCTAATTATTTGCAATGTGTACAACTGCCTAGTCCAGTGGTTTCCAGATATTAGCATGGATAAGAAACATTTAGAGTATTTGATATTTTTTACCCACCAGATATCTATCCCTATTCCCAGGCATTGATTCCAGGGAACTGAAGTTGGGACCCTATGCCTCGCTTTTTCACCAGCACACAGTACTTCTAAGGTGACTGATCTATGGGCCACTCTCTAATGAACACTTCAATGACTCTATAACATTTCATTTTACCACATGAATCTGTTGATTCTCTTTATTCCCATTCAATCAATTTATTTTCCTCTTCTGTCATATTTTTCCATGGACTATCTTGGCCCTAGATTTGCTGTTCTATTCTTTGATTTCTCAATCTTTTGAATTCCTCAGTATAAAATGGATTTATTATCAAGTGTCTGACTTGGGGTAAGAGGACACTCTGTTAATTTCCAGAACAAAGGAAAAACTTAAAGGTTCAACAATTAACAATATTCAGACAAGATTTTGAGTTCTTGAGGAACTGTTTGTCCTTTTCAATGCAGGGTTCCCTTGACCTAGCACAACACCTATCACTAATAGACAGTCAATAAATAGTTACCAAATAATGACCAAATGAATAAATACACATTGAAAAAAATTTAGCTTGAAATAACTACTACGAAAGTACTCCGTTACTGACACTGACCCTTAAAATGATCTACACTAACTTCCTCATTTTACAGATGCACAGAGGCACAGAGAGTCCCGCCTGGGGCACTTGCCTTGAGCAAGCCACTTACAGAAACACAAGCCAAGTCTTCGGACTCCTAGTACATGCCCCCGACCCCCATTACTACAGCAGATTATCCGATTGTTTTCTTACTAAATAACCTTATGGCAATTTAGTCACTGTTTTTAAATAATGTTCAAATTCCTTTTTTCCCTTTATTTCTTTATTATCCTTTATTGTTCAGTTTTAACCTGACTGCTTAGAATTTCTTAGGACTGCTATCTCTCCACTCCTGTTCTCTGACCTTCAACCTCCAAAATCGTATTATCTTCAACTTCAAAATTTGCCTGAATAAAATCCTTAACCAGAAAAGAAGAGGCACAGCTATGCTCTAAGCACAGCCCTACTCACTACAATCATTTTAACTTTTCTAACTGAAATTCCTATAGTCAGGCATTTATAGAGTATGTTCAGTAACTGTGTTTTCATCACATTCAAAGTAGATCATTAGTCTCCTTAGTTTGTGGAATAAGTGGGCAGAGGGAAACAAATGTGTGGACACACACACGTGATGAATGTACACGCTGTTTATACATTATAAATGTGTGCAAATACACATATAAATAATGAAAAGGAAGCCATTTGGGATGCTAGAGAGAGCTTCATAGAAGCTATTGTGTAACATGATTCTGAGCTTTGGTTCTGCCACTAGCTTTTGCAACATTTCCTTCCTTCTCTCAACCCTGTCCCCATTTTCCAAGTCAGAGATTTGAACTTAGTGGTCTAGGGAGGCCTAAGATTCCCTCCAGAAGCAGTGTCTTAGGAATCTTAAGGTTACAGAATGGGCAAATTGCTCACAGTCTAAATGATCTAACTTGCACAGTCTCAAAGTTCGAACATGAGTTGTACATAAGAAAAGATTAGACCATAATTCTACTGTCAGCCCATTTCTAGTCCACACTGACAGTTCTCAACCTAGCGAAGGAAAGTTGGAACTTGAGCAGTTGTTTCTGTCATTAGCTCATCGTGCTGTGCTGTGCTTAGTTGCTCAGTCATGTCCAATTCTTTGCAACCCCATGGACTGTAGCTCACTAGGCTCCTCTATCCATGGGGATTCTCCAGGCAAGAATACTGGAGTGGGTTGTCATGCCCTGAGTTGGGATCTTCCCAACTCAGGGATTGAACCCAGGTCTCCCACATTATCAGAGAAGGCAGTGGCACCCTACTCTAGTACTCTTGCCTGGAAAATCCCATGGACAGAGGAGCCTGGTAGGCTGCAGTCCATGGGGTCGCTAAGAGTCAGACACAACTGAGCGACTTCACTTTGAATTTTCACTTTCATGCATTGGAGAAGCAAATGGCAACCCACTCCAGTGTTCTTGCCTGAAGAATCCCAGGGACGGAGGAGCCTGGTGGGCTGCTGTCTATGGGGTCGCACAGAGTTGGTCACGACTGAAGTGACTTAGCAGCAGCAACAGCATCTCCCACATTATAATGGATCCTTTACCAGCTGAGCTACCAGGGAAGCCCATTGAGCCCATTCGCCCATTGAGTGAGTGAGTGAGTGAGTGAGTGATGTCGCTCAGTCATGTCTGACTCTTTGCGACCCTGTGGACTGTTGCCCGCCAGGCTCCTCTGTCCCCGGGATTCTCCAGGCAAGAATACTGGAGTGGGTTGCCATTTCCTTCTCCAGGGGATTTTCCTAACCCAGGGGTCGAACCCTGGTCTCCTGCATTGCAGGCAGATGCTTTATCCTCTGAGCCACCAGGGAAGCCCCATTAGCTTTTAGTAAATCTATCCCACCCACTCCCCACACTTCTCATTCTCAGACTGAGTTAAGACATCACTGAGGGTTGTTTGTATGTCTCCAAAGAGCATCAAGTTCACAGATATCAGTCTCCTCTCTTCGCTTCATCATAGGCACCACTCTCACTCTATTTTTTACAGAAAGATCCATTCTTTCACTTTCAAGAACCCAAATAGGAACCTTTTACAAAAGTTTATTCTTTAACCTGAGAACTGAACTTCACAAGGTTCATGAGATGGTTAAAAAAACAGAAACAGAAGCAGCTGGATGAAGAATTCTCTCTCTGCTACTTACAATCTCTAAGACCTTGAACAAGCTCCATAATTGTGTCGCGCCTCTATAAATGAGGATTATAACAGCCACCTCACAAAATCAGTGTTGTCATCAAAGATGATGATGTTCAAAGAATCAATCTCAGAGCATAGCCCATCACAAGTGATGAAAAACAGTTACAATACCCAAAAGGCCCTTCCCATGCCTCACATTTCAGAGAGACGTGTGAGAGAAAAATCTCATTTTACATGATTTGAAGTCTGTAAAAATGTAATGTTATTGTCATTCTCTGAGAAAGTTCAGTGCTGTGCAAAGAACACAGAAAGCTGCCCACATACATCCTGCCACTGTCATTTAGGAAGAAGTTTTAATTTCACAAAATTAAATGCAGCTCTACCTGTTTTCTACCTGATTTATGACTTGATATGTGGCTAAATCAGTTGACCTCCCTGGGTGTTCAGGACCCCATCCATGCAGGAAAAGGACAAGGATGGAGCTAGACGACCTCTAATCGTCCTTCCTGTTCAGGGACTGCAGCGGTGCAGCCAGCTGGAGGCTCTGCCACTTAAGCCCTGAGCCCCGCTGGCCGAGTGCCAGAACGGCTCCCTGGCTTCCTCCTCTCACGGGAAGGGCTTCCCTGGGCGACCCAGGAGGCTGCCGGCTGGAGTGGGGGCGGCTCTCCCGCGCAGCTCCGGAGAGGCGAGAGGCGGCAAGGCGAGAGCTGTCTACTCACCATCAATAATGCGGTCTTTTGTCAGCAATAAATTCCCTCCAAAATTAATGAAACAGCCCTTTTAAATTCTCATGTCACTGCCGCATCTAGCAGGAGCTGGGCTAGGCCTCCTGCTCTCTAAATAAATATAAAAGCCGTATAAATTGTCTGGAGGCGATATCTAGCTTGCTGGGCACAATCTAATCTTCTCAACCGCCTACAGAAACAAGGAGAAGGATGGAAACCCAGGATCGATGCTTGCTCTCCGTTGCAGAAGGCACAGCACTCCATCACCCACCCAGAGGAGGGCAGGGCTCTGCTGGCATCCGTCGCCCTGGTCACTCACTCTGCAGTAGTCTGCATGTGACCTGGTCCTAGAGGATACCATTAAGGAATATTAAGGCAGAGGGAGAACCCCTTCCTTTTACCGGTGAAGACGCCAAATCCCAGAGGAAAAAACAAAGGACCACAATCTACCCTCTAGTGCCTTAGTGTTCTAAATCCCAGCTTCTCAGGTTTTAATGTGCATGCAATAGTTGGGGTGGGTGGAGGTTGGGTTGTGCATTTCTGTAAAGTCCCCAAGTGCTGCTTCTGCTGCTACTGGTGGTACTGCATGCTTCTGCAGGAGCACAGGTGGGGCAAACCACAAGCTCCAGGAGGGCAGAGCCAGATTCGTTTGTTTTTACTGTTTCCAGCAACTGACACAATGTCAATTAATTGGTGCATTAAAAAGGCAGCATTTTATGATTAGAAATTTGTACTCTGGAGTCATCCTACCTAGGCTCACATCCCAGTAGAACCACTAACAAGTTGTGTGCCTTGGGCAAGTTATTTAACTTCTCTATACCCCAGTTTTATCAACTGTAAAATTGTATTACTAAAAATATGTGTCTTATAGAATTGTTTAGATGAGAGGGAAATGAGCTAATATATATAGAACAGTATCTGGAGAGTGGTATAACACAAAATGTGACTTGATTCAGGTCACATTTAGAAGATCTCAGAAGATCTGGGCTATCACTCGTATCTCGGACATTATAGTTCAGTGTTAGAAAGCAGTATCTGGCAGAAGAACATTCTATTTATTTAGTTACAAAACATGACATATCCACCTAACGAACCTGTAGAGTTATGAAATGTGAATGCAAATCACATGAAAAGATATTCTCTGGCCAAAGGTGGCAAATAATTGAACACAAACATTTAAGCCAATCAGCAACTCAAACACATATGACTTAGTAATATGAAGGAGTCCAAGCCTTTTGGTGACACATATCTGAGTTCAAAACCTGATCATCCACATTCAAACAGTGGAAAGGTAAGCCAGCCATTCGCTCAAAATGACAATTGGGACAGGGATAAAATGGAGAAATATTTATCTAGCTTAGAGGGTTGACATGCAGAATAAATGAGATAATGTTCATATGGCATGTAATGCTGCCATGTACATAACAAAAGCTCAAAAAATAATAGCTTGTAACGGTAATAGAAGTAAAGCCATAAAGCATTCACAACAGGTGCAGACTGAAAAAAGCAACTAATTGTTTTCCAACTGGTGTCCCTAAAGGCAAGGTGTTTTCCAACAAGGAGTCCCTTAAGTCTCACAAAGGAAATGTGGATTGGAAGAATGTTCAGGCTTTCTCCAGCTTTGATAGATATGACTCCAACATACTAGAAACTTGTAGCTTGGAGCCTGGACTGGAAGTTGTGTCAGGCTCTCTAGTGAGGGACCAGAATAGGGCCTGTGTAGACCTGAAACGTCTGCATGCAACCAGACACTCGAGAGAAATGGTGGATTGTCATATGACCTTGAGTTCTAAAAGGAGCATGATGAATCTCAGGATTTAATATTTAAGCCACGGTGTCCTGAATGATAGTATACTCCAACTGAATTCATGTGGGGAAACTGTGAAATGGTTTTTCTCTCTGAGAAAACATTAGGTATGTATGGATCAGTAACCTGAGTCATCAGTATAATCAAAAGCCCTTATGTCTACTGTCAAACAGTAACTCCATTAGTACATGCTTGAAAGTTCAAAAAAACACATGTTAGGGAGAATTTCTGGAATCAAGCAACTCTCATATATACATATAAAGTGCTTAGAAGTTGTCAACAACAACAAAAACTGGACAAACTAAAACCCATGACTTTTCTTGAATTTACCAGATAACAGAGATTACAGGGAAACCAGCTACACCCAAAATCTGGAGAAACAGGCAAATCCAGAGAATTACAGCAACCAAAATCTACTTAATTGAAGCCAAAATCATCAGACCCCTAAGCTGGTAGGAATATTTAAATGATTTTCTTGATGAATTACTGGCAACTGACTATGGTCTAACATAAGAGTGAGGAAATTATAGGGATTGCAGTCTTAGGGGGGGGCTCCACATTTTATGGGCTTTACCTCCAGAAACCCCAACTGTGAGAATCCCAGAAAAATCTCATCATGGGTTCTGGCAGGGGGATGCGAGGAAGCACCATAACACACTATACCCACAGTTTTCTCCATAGCAAAGGCCTATGCTCCAGGAAAAAAATATATTGCCTGAACACAATTTTGATACCATCTCCTAGCTAGGGAAATGGAATTCCTCTTTAGTCCCCTCCAGAAATCTTGTCTAACCTAAGGGAAAAAGAAATCAGTCAGTTGGGACAGTGCTTCAAGGAAATAATTGGAAAACTGTAACCAGGAAAGGAAATGGAGTCAGGGGAAGATTGAAAAAATTACTTTAGGTTCCAGCCAGGTACATGGCTCTACTGAAAAACAGTCTAAATTGGACTTTTATAGAATACTTACCCTCCCCACTCCCATACCTTACCACCACAGCAACATGGCTCTAGTATAACAACCATGAAAGGCCTATGAATGGACGCCCTTTGAGCAGTCCATGGGGAAGCCAGGAAGTGAGGATAGGAAGGAGACAAATACAAGGATATGACAGACTGGTACAAAGTTTATGTGAAGAGACAAAGACCCAGAATACTCAACACAATATTGAAGAGCAAAGTCGTAGAACTGACAGTAACCAACTTTAACACTTACTATAAAGCTGCAGTAACAAAAACAGTACTGGTGAGAGAATGGACAAACAGATCAATGGAATAGAAGAAAGAGCCCAGAAAAAGACCTACATAAATATAGCCAACTGATCTTTGGCAAAGGAACAAAGGCAATGCAAGGAGCAAAGGCAGTCTCTTCAACAGTCATGAAACAATTGGACATCCACAAGCAAAAGTAAATCTAGACACAGACCTTACATCCTTCACAAAAATTAACTGAAAGTGGGTCACAGACATAAATGTGAAACAAAAAAACTAAAATTCCTAGAAAATAACATAGGAGAAAACTTAGATAATTTGGTAATGACAATGACTTTTTTAAAGATTTTTTTTTAATGTCCTACCACTGTTAAGATTTAAGTGGCATGCTTAATTTATTTTTTAAAAAGTTTTTGACCATGCCATGGAACATGTGGGATCTTAGTTCCCTAACCAGGGATCAAACCCATACCCTGTGCAGTGGAAGTACAGAGTCCTAACCACTAGACCACCAGGGAAGCCCTGACAATGACTTCTGACATACAACACCAAAGGCACAATCCAAGGGGAAAAAAGAAAAAAACACAATAAGCTGGACCTCATTAAAATTAAAACTTCTGCTCTGTGAAAGACAGTGCCAAGTAAATGAGAAGACAAACCAGAGACTGAGGAAAATATTTGTAAAAGATAATTCTGATAAAGGACTAAAATAAAAAATATACAGAAAACTCTCAAAACTCAACAACACAACAAAAAATTTTGATAGGCAAAATTTTGATCAAATCCCTCACCAAAGATATACAGGTGGCAAACAAGCATATGAAGACCTACATAGATAGCTGTCCTCAGGGAAATGCAAATTAAAACAACAAAGAGAAACAACTGCAATCTTATTAAAATAAGTAATATCTTTTAAAAATGACAATTCCAATTGCTGGTACAGATGCAAAGGAACAGAAACTCTTATTTATTCCTCATAGGAATGGAAAATGCTACAGCCATTTTGTAAAATAATTTAGCAGTTTCTTACAAAGCTAAATATAGTCTTAACATATTATTCAGCAGTTTCACATTTAAGCCTTAACCCAATGGATTTATAAACTTATGCCAACACAAAGATCTGTATGCAAATATTTATAATAGCTTTATTTATAATCATCAAGATAGATTTTAAAAGGTGAATTTGTTACCAAGCTGTGGTACATTCATACAATGGAATACTATTTAGTGATAAGAAGAAATAAACATAAGATGAATTTTAAACCCATGTTTCTAAGTGTGAGAAGCCAGTCTGAAAAACCTACATCCTGCATGATTCTAATTATATGACACTGAAAAAAGCAAAATTATGGAGATGGTAAAAAGATTAGTGGTTGACAGGTGTTTGGAGCGTTGAGAGGTGAAGAAGAGTGAAGAAGTGAAGTAGAAGGACTTTTTTAAGGTGGTAAGAAAAATATTCTGTATTATACTGTAATGGTGTTTACATGGCATTATACACTTGTCAAAATTCATAGAAATGTACAATACAAAGAGTGGGCCTTCATGTATGAAACTTAAGAGAAATCGTTCATGAGGCTGGGGAATCCCAGGACAGAGTGCAGACTGTGACTAAAATCCAACTGTACCACAAGTTTATAAAGTAACTTCACTGAAGGGGATGGAAGGAAATGTGCTGATCTAAGTAATTGTGGAAGTGAGTAGAATCTATAAGACTGGCAATACAGAAGTGAAAAGGAACTATACAGAACACTACTTGACTTCAAAGTCATTTCCCTCGTGGACTGATTAAGGAATTTTGAAATCACTATGCATATATACTGCAATTTAAACATCAGATAAACAGATGACAGAGAGTAGGAGACGAGTATCTCACTGTCATAATGGGAAGTTTTAGATAACCAAGATTAGGAGACTAGAATGAACCACGTGATAACAGATTAGAGTTGGAGACAGAGTGTGAGCACATATCTGGGTCAGTTTTGACAGAGATGATTATTATCAATAAGTGAATATACACAGCATAAACTTAGATATTTTTCCTTGCTCTGTCAGGTGATAATGAGTAGTAACCGTGAGCACAACTAGCACCAGATCTTGGTTTTAAATACCACATTTTAAATAGTTTCAGTTCAGTCGCTCAGTCATGCCCGACTCGTTGCAACCCCATGGACTGCAGCACGCCAGGCCTCCCTGTCCATCACCAACTCCTGGAGCTTGCTCAAACTCATGTCCATTGAATAGGTGATGCCATCAACCATCTTAAATTAAATTTAACAATTTAAATAGGTCAAATTATTTTAAATACTACTTAAGTTGTAAATTTAAATTACTTTAAACAGTATTTTTAAAAGTCATTTTTCAATAAAAGATACCAGGGCTTCTTCAAGAAATAGTTAATTCTAGGGCTGTGAATGGAAATACACAAGATGAGCTTGTAGCATATGGTATTGCCAGAAAATAACAAAGTGCTCAAAATATACAATAATGGGAATATGTCAAATGCATACAGGAGCCAAATGAAGAACTCCCAATGGCTAATGCTGGAACAGGTTGAACACAAAATAAAGTTGAAATTTTACCCCTATGAGTCCACACTGATATAAATATTGAAAAAAAGGGAAAAAAAGAAATGGTAGAGATTAAACAAAACCCCCCATGGGAGAGACTCCAAATAATTTATATGGATACTCAGCCTAAAAGAAAATAACCACACTCCATGAATGGGAATATCTTAGCCAAAAGGAACCTAAAAAGACATGACAAATATTTGCAGTATTTTATCTTGGATGAGATTTTTGGATCAGAAAAAGGGAACCAGGTAAAAAACTGAGTAAATCTGAATAAAATATAGGCTTTAGTTGATGATAAAATATCAGTATTAGTTCATGAATTGTAACAGATGCACTATGTCAGATGTTAACAATAAGAAGTGGTTATGGGATGTATGGGAACTCTCTATCTTCACAATGTTTCTGTAAATCTAAAACTTTTCCGTGGGTTTCTCTGGCAGCTCAGATGGTTAAGAATCTGCCTGCCTGTGGGAGACCTGGATTCAGTCCCTGTATTGGGAAGATCTGCTGGGGAAGGGAATGAGGGAATGGCTACCCACTGTAGTAAAACAAGAAGTTATCTAGACAAAAAAGTGAGTGTCTTTCAAATATCTGAAAACACAAATGCTTCCAGGGACTTATTCTTTTATCTGTTATCAGTCACATATATTAGTAAGTAAAGAGATGTGAGATCAAATTCTGGTCTGAAGTCTGCAGAAAAGAGAAGAAAGAGTTCAGTGACTCTTGAATCTAAAGAGGTAAAAAGCAGGGTGTGTGGGGGTCATGATACGCTAGGTGGATGAGTATACATTCTAATTTTACATCCCTGTAACAGAAAGCTCAGTCAGATAACATAAGCTACAGGATGTTTTGGGAAAGAACAGAAAGAGCAGTTTGGTACTCTTCCTGTATTATTTAGGTCAAGTCATTTCCTAGCTTCAGCCTCAGTTTTTCCATGCACATAATCAGGGAATGGATTATAGCATTTAAAGAGTCATTCAACTGTATCTTTCTATGATGCCACAGTATTGTTCTATCATATGCTAAATGATAGGGGAAGTTAAAAAGAGGCAGAAAGTTTAGTTAAATTCACCTTAACTCTTATGTCAATTTCATAACCAAAGGAAAAGGCCTATTGCATTTCTCATATGACACAAGATCTCCTACTTAAAACAGGAACCAAATGAAATTAAATTTCACACTTGATTTTTGGTAACAAAAAAATTGATTTTTAAACGGAAAATTTGCTTGATCAGAAAAAGGGAACATGTAGTTGGCTTATTCTTTTCATTTGGTTACACTTCACAGAAACAGACCCATAAAGTATAATATCTGTATGTCACAGAAAGAAGAAAATTATTTATGTCATAAAAGAATAGAAGCATATATCTGTTTAAATAAATTAGCGTTTAAAAGGACATTCTCCACTTCCTATATGGATTGCCACTTCATGAAATCTCTCAGATGTAACATTATGAAACTCAAGTCTCACTGCCAAGATTTCATACAAAGAGAGATCAAATCAAGAAAAAAAGCTAATGATTATAGGCTTGTTCTATTTACTGGAGAAATTAATGAAGGAATAAACAAACTATCAAAAATAAAGAATTGTTTCAATCTAATTTGCAGTTGTTTTACACAGTAGAATTCCTACTCAAAATTTAATCTTAAAAGACAGAACCAATAGAAAAAGAGAATTCATTTATAGCAATTCAATCTTAAATTTTTATTACACTTTCCTGATAGTACTGATACTTGATGTGTGTACATTGAGAGTCAGTGTGATTGATGAGGGGAACGCTTTGCAACTTTGGTTGTTACAGCCATACTAGATCTTGGAGAACATCAATTCAACTGTCATATGTTCCAGCTGAGAAGCCTGATACTTGAGAGACATAAAATAACTAACCTAGAGACACAGTAAATTTATACCAAGGTCATTACAAAATCTCACATCATGAGGGTCTTACTTTAGCGTTGCTTTACCCACATTAAAAGACAGAACTAGGCAGGAATATTCAGGAATTTTGTGGGCCAGAGGTTAAACAATTGGCAGCTTTAAATTGACAATGATGGGTGGATTTACATCATGGAAATGAACAAATATTAAAACTGTTGCCTTTTTTTTCTTTCCTTTTAGGGAGTTGGTTGAACAACACACTATTGGCCTTAGTCCTCAAGTTGCAATTAGATAATAGCGGGTTTCCTAAAAAATAAACTTGATACTAAAGACTACAAATGTTGATATCTTAAGGCCATTCTTAGCATTTCTAAGTGATGGTGTATTCTATCTATGTAGGAAAAGCTTAGAAATAGCATTCCATATTTGTAAAGAGTTACAGTTGAACATACGTGAAATTTGTGTAACTGTGATTGATAGAGAATGTCAATCCACAGTACAGAGAATTGAGGATTTCAATTTTGGTTGCGCTTCTCTTGTACTGATTTCTTACCAAATTAGAAATAGGTATAACTATTTTGGGCTTCCCAGGTGGCACTGGTGGTAAAGAATCCACCTGCCAATGCAGGAGACATAAGAGACATGGGTTCAGTCCCTGGGTTGGGAAGATCCCCTGGAGGAGGGCATGGCAACCCACTTCAATATTCTTACCTGGAGATTTCCATGGACAGAAGAGCCTGGTTGGCTACAGTCCATGGTGTCACAAACAGCTGGACATGACTGAAGCAACTGAGCATGCACCGATAGTTATTTTATGAAACCAGGGTTATTTTTATGGTGATGTTATCAAGATATGGTGATTAGTTAACTTAACTTAGCCAAAAAGTCAGTCTAACCTGGTGAGGAGCATCAGTGGCTCCTGGGAAGCACTGAGGAGCCAAGGCAAGAACAAAATATAGGGAACAGATTGCCAAGGATATATGAACCTGATCAAGGAAGAGAAAGGCTCACAGGCCAACTTAAGTCCTTTCTCTTCAATTTGTTGCTGTGACTTGGTAAAAAAAAAAATTGCTGACTCAATTCTCAGACTTGGATGACCTAACTTCATTATAGAAACTATCATAGTTAATAAATATCATCGAGGCTTAGCTAACTGAATGGACAGACATTCTTTGAAGTCTGGGAAATGAAAAAGTGATGCATTTCATTTTTATAACAGAATTTGAGGCATTTATGAGACCTTCAAATGAAGAAGGCCAATTCGCAGTCTGACATATGATTCTATAGCAGGGTTTTTCTGTTTCAGCTCAATTGACTGCTTGGACCGGGTCATTTTGTTGGGAGTTGAGGGGAAGGGGGGGTATCCTGTGCCTAAAAAGATGCTTTTCAGCAACACCTGGCCTAAAGCCATTACATAGCAGTAACACACTCCTCCCCTGCTCATCAAAAATGTCTCTGCTGCTGCTGCTAAGTCACGTCAGCCGTGTCCAACTCTGTGCGACCCCATAGATGGCAGCCCACCAGGTTCCCCCGTCCCTGGGATTCTCCAGGCAAGAACGCTGGAGTGGGTTGCCATTTCCTTCTCCAATACATGAAAGTGAAAAGTGAAACTGAAGTCACTCAGTCGTGTTCGACTCTAGCCATTGCCAATTTTCCCCTGGAGGAAACATCTGCTCCCAGTTGAGAACCATAAATATATAGTGTGGAAATATAAAGCCTACGGTCAAGAAATAGATTTGGAAATCACCTTTGAGGTAATTGTTAAATCTTAAATAATGGTGGAAATTCTGCAGAAGCATGTTTAAGGTAAAAATAAATAAATAAATAAGAAGCCAAAGTCATTGGAGACGTTAGAACCCTTTCTCTTGTAAATGACAGTTATCTAACTCTAATTAAAGAAATAATGAAATTTATTGGACTTCTAGAAATAAATCTTGTTAACACTGATATTTAAGGAACCAGAATAATGTGCTCATGAAGGAAAAGAAAGAACAATCAATGATGTAAAAAGAAACCCAGAAAAAATGGTAATAAATAACAAGGAGATTCATTATCTTCTCTACTCAACTCATACTGAGCCTCCCTGTTTTGACACAGAGTTCAACTTTCCTGTTTTCACTGAAGTTATTACTATATCTTCACTCGTTACTATCATTCTTGTCTCTGATTCCTTTTCTTAGTGACTATGTCAAGCAAGCTTGTGATTAAGTGAGCTCTTTTCAGCAGTATCTGTTTCTGTTTTGTAAATTCTGTTCTCCTTCCAGCTAGCTTTCTATTTCCTGAAGGATAAAAGCTTGTCATGCTGTAGTAGACATCCAGAGCCTCTGACAGGCTCAATGTAGTTAGAAAGTCAATAGATATTTCAGTATTAAAAGCTGATTGGTGCCATATGTTGTTATTTTAGAAGAGCATCATTTTAGTAAACATTAATGAGTATTTTCCTCATGCACCACACTTTGTTTTAGGCACAATCAGAAAAAATAAAGATGCCACACAAACTCAGAGTAATACTAGCTTAACATCACTCTCCAATGGTGCTCCCTCTCTATACCACCTACCGACATGCTAATTACTATTTACCTCAAAGAGAGGTAAATTTGGCTTCATTTTCCGTCTAAAATTCAAATTTATTTTCCCACTAAAACATTCTAAGACACACCTATAGTTGTTTTCCTTGAACCCAATCTGTGTTTCTAACAAGAATATGGTATGCTATTTAGAAATAGTACTAAATGAAGAATAGAAAGACATTTCCATTCTTACATTACCACTAACTTTTGCTATGAAATTTCATAAAAGTATTGCCCTTTCTGGTCATCAGTTTCCCACTCTGTAAGGTAGTTTGATAAATGATTCCTAAGTACTCTTCTAATTTTGACATAGGATTTAGTGACTTATATCAAGTAAGTCATTTTACTTGATGTTTGCCTGCAGCATCTGTAAAGTCTTATGCACTGTAGAAGATAGCAATACACAATGTATGTATTTCAATGATTGGAAAAAGTAATTTAGTAAAAGCATCAAATGAGTTTTCAGCTTTATAATAAGTCATGTCAGTTGACAACATTTCTTTTTTTTGTGGCAAACGGATCTAGTTCATCTTGGCAATAAGATAGAGGCGGATAGACCTATGAATACTATTGCAACTAATTCTGCTTCCAGCTACTTCGAGAGAATGCTGAGGTTAGCAAGACAGTGAGGTGGGCAATAAATTGCTTTTTGTATAGATGGATATATTTTACTTTCTATCACAAGACTGCCTAATAAGTGAGTCCCTTGAGCACAAGTTGGCTTCTATGAATATTATTTAATCTTCTCATTTCATCACTTTAATTTAAATAATATCCCATATTTTACTTTATCTACAGATAGCCAAGCTTTATCATCACAATGCTGTGCTGAAAAATCACCATTTCCTATCCAATGGGGGCCTATTTGATGAGTTTTTTTTGCTGTGGGCAGGGATGCCTTGCACATCTATTTTATGCCTCCTGTCTAATGCTAATAATCATGCAAAATAAAAAGAGAATTTGTGACTCCCTTTGTTTTGTAGAGTTCCTGGAAGTCAAAGACTATGCACAATGACCACTGAGTTAAATGTGCCAGTTACTTGTGTTTTAAGCTATGTATATGAATTGCAAACATTCACATTTGCAAAATATAACCATCTGCAAACTACTTCCATGCATTTCCAAATATTGCACACATAATGATAACTGAAAAGAAAAGTAATTAACTGGATGCTTCCACCCTAATATCTCCTATTGATAAATTTTGTTGTGGTTGGTACTTCCTTCCAGCCTTTGCTTGTGCAGACATAATTTACATTTGGCTTTTTTACATTGCATAACGTTTCTCATTCTGCCTCACAGTCATTGTAATGTAAAATGGCGGCTTAACATCCAATTTCTCAGGCTCAGACTAAGCCAAATGGTACTTATTTGCCATTTCTTATACCCAGGCTATGATCTGGGGCCTCAGAACCTTTGCATGTACTATTCCCATGCCTTAAAAATGTAGGCCTATCTTCCACATGTTCACATTTTATATATACTTATAGGTTGAGTTCTAGGAATATGATTTCAGTAGAAGTTTCCATCTCCAGAGAGGATTCACTTCTCCTTTCTCTGAATTTCCAGTTAGTTTTCATTTGCCATCTTGGATTTTTCCCCTTTGAATCACAGATGTGACTAAGATAAATTATTTGGCTTAACTATGAGATCCTTGGGGAGAAAACTCATGTCTGACCTTTCATTGTGTCTTCTATGACAACCAGTACATACTGGAGACAAATAAAAGTTGATGAAATAAGTGATATGTGGGCTGTACTTATTTTCTATAGCTGTCTTATAAGATTACTGAAAATTTGGTAGCATAAAACAATTTCTTTTTAATTTTACTAGTATAGATTAGAAATATAATCCAGGTCCCACTGGGTTAAAATCAAGGTGACAACAAAGCTATCTTCCTTTCTATAGGATTTTCTAGGTGAGGATATGTTTCCTTGCCTGTGCCTTTCTTCTGTAATTACAACTTCTTTTCACTCTGACTCAGCTGGAAAAGGTGGTCTGATTTCAAGGACTCATGGGATTAGATTCCATCTGAAAGTGAAAGTGAAAGTGGGTTTCCCTGGTGGCTCAGACGGTAAAGCATCTGTCTACAATGCCGAAGACCTGGGTTTCACCCCTGAGACGGATGGTGATCTTTCCCTGGTGACGACACACTCAGTCGTGTCTGACTCTTTGTGACCCCATGGACTGTAGCCGACCAGGCTCCTCCTACCATGGGATTCTCTAGGCAAGAGTAGTGGAGTGGGTTGCCATTTCCTTCTCCAGGGGATCTTCCTGACCCAGGGATTGAACCCGGGTCTCCCGCATTCCTAGATAGTCCCAAATATCCCTACCTCAACATCTTTAATCATATGTATAAAGTTACTTTTGCTAAGTACGACAAAGATTCATAGGTTCCAGGGATTAATACCTTAATATCTTTGGGACATTATTATTCTGCACTACCACAGATGCTCATAGTAGAGTTAAAATAGAATGGAGCTGAGAAGTATTCAAAAGTGATCGGGAGTGTCCTCTCCTTAAATAGCTAAGAAAACATTCAAAACAGAAAAATTTCTTGTTCCAAACCCCAAATAGAGTTAATGAAAAATTAAGATCTTGACACACTGGGCAGTAATCTTCGTATTTAAATCTACCTGTTCCCCATATCTCTGCTCCTTATTGGAAACAGAAAATATTTTACTTGCTAAGATGTATACGGCTCAAAGGAGATAAAGATATTCGCTCAAAATTACACAGATGGAAAGAGAAAGAACCAGGCTTGAGTTCTGCCTCTTTATGAATTCTACTCTAGTGCCTTCCCTTGCAGACCACTCTGGTCACCATCCCCAGGTAAGTCCAATAAACAAATAACGAAAAAAAATCCCATAATGACTTACTGTGACAAAAATCAATTTCCTTTTTATATTCTCAGCAATAACAAAGTTTGTTAATAAATCTAAGTTGTCTAGACTCCCTTGGAGGTTGTAATTGGGGGAGAAATTGGGTTACCTCAGGAGAAAATTCCTCCCATGACTCTCTGAAAAATAAGGTGATATATTCCTTTCTAAGAACTAAAGTATACTAAAGTATATCCTCTTTGAGTACCCTTGAGAAAAATCAAAACCCTGAAGATACTTTAGCCTCAGGACAGGCCAAGACAACCAACTGTACTATTTAAAGGAGTGAGGATTCTAAATGCTATCACTGCTCTTCTGAGCAAGGGATAAGAAGGCTTGTCTGAGCCCAAGTATTTGGGAAGTGTGAAGCATTGAAAGGAAATGAATTTCTGAAATTATTCTACAGAATGAAAGTGAAGAGTCCTATAACCCATTAGAGTATACATATGACTTTCACATGTCTTCAGTTAATTCTTAGAATACCTTGTGAGGAACAGATTTTTCTTAGCCCCAATTGGACATGGAACAAGAGACTGGTTCTAAATAGGAAAAAAGGAGCACACCAAGGCTGTATATTGTCACCCTGCTTATTTAACTTATTTAACTTATATGCAGAGTACATCATGAGAAACGCTGGGCTGGAAGAAGCACAAGCTGGAATCAAGATTGCCGGGAGAAATATCAACAACCTCAGATATGCAGATGATACCACTCTTATGGCAGAAAGTGAAGAGGAACTAAAAAGCCTCTTGATCAAAGTGAAAGAGGAGAGTGAAAAAGTTGGCTTAAAGCTTAACATTCAGAAAACGAAGATCATGGCATCTGGTCCCATCACTTCATGGGAAATAGATGGGGAAACAGTGGAAACAGTGTCAGACTTTATTTTGGGGGGCTCTAAAATCACTGCAGATGGTGATTGCAGCCATGAAATTAAAAGGCACTTATTCTTTGGAAGGAAAGTTATGACCAACCTAGACAGCATATTCAAAAGCAGAGACATTACTTTGCCAACAAAGGTCTGTCTAGTCAAGGCTATGGTTTTTCCAGTGGTCATGTATGGATGTGAGAGTTGGACTGTGAAGAAGGCTGAGCACCAAAGAACTGATGCTTTTGAACTGTGGTGTTGGAGAAAACTCTTGAGAGTCTCTTGGACTGCAAGGAGATCCAACCAGTCCATTCTAAAGGAGATCAGTCCTGGGTGTTCTTTGGAAGGAATGATGCTAAAGCTGAAACTCCAATACTTTGGCCACCTCATGCGAAGAGTTGACTCATTGGAAAAGACCCTGATGCTGGGAGAGTTTGGGGGCAGTAGGAGAAGGGGACGACAGAGGATGAGATGGCTGGATGGCATCACCGACTCGATGGACGTGAGTTTGGGTGAACACCAGGAGTTGGTGATGGACAGGGAGGCCTGGCGTGCTGCGATTCATGGGGTCGCAAAGAGTCGGACATGACTGAGAAACTGAACTGAACTGACAGTGAAAAATTAGTCTCCAATTGCTGTAAATGGATTTGTCCAAGATTATCTCAAACATAGTGTCTCCGACCAACTTTTTTCCATGATGTCATGTTCCTAAAGAGGAATGCCTTATATAACTACAAATTAAAATGTTCACAGCATTTATCAAGGGTCTAAATAAAAAGGAAAAATGAGTATAACTGACTTTTGACTAGTTTTTTTCCTTACCTCTTCATTCCTATGTTCTTAGGGACCTCTCACGTACAAACTGTTCATCTTCCCTATAAAGCCCACCCTTTTTTCCCACTTCTAAACTAATTTTTTTTTGCTGGGAACTGTTGTATCTGTTGTTACAAACATCTCCAGTGAGTGCTGCCACTTCTCCCAGATATGGATTGCTTTTAAGCTCATTCTGGGTACCACCATCTTTCCTGTGTCCACATCTGCTTATTCTCGATACCACCACATCCACTGCATATAGAGTATATGTTTCCACCAGATTCTGCCATGTTCCCATTATCCCCATGCTGTTATGCCTACCAAATTCCACAACTTTCATTAGACACTACTATTGTTTAGTCACTAATTTGTGCCCAATTTTTGTGACCAAATGGACTGTAACACATCAGCTTTCTCTGTTCATGAGATTTCCCAGGGAAGAATACTGGAGTGGGTTGCCACTTACTTCTCCAGGGCACCTTCCTGATCCAGGAATTAAACATGCATATCCTGCATCCTCTGCATTGGCAGGTGGATTCTTTAACACGAGCCACCAGAGAAGCCCATTAGACCCTATTACCAGTATAATTAAGTATCATTAAGGTCCTGGAGATTTCACTCTGGGGCCAATTCTATAAATATTTCTCTTATTATTACTGTATTTTATTCAGTTATCAGCATGACAAATTATAAAAGTAATGATTTCCTGAACTCTGCCTTACAGAAATTATTATCTTAAACATGTCCTCTTTCGGAGCCAAACACAAAGTCTATAGATGACCTCTTCACCCTAACAATTAAACAGACAGCCCTGAGGTACTCTCTCTTCTTTTATATTCTCCCCAAAAGACTCCTCAGCCTCCCAGAAAGATTTCTAAAAGGCTCATTTCATTACAGTCCAGGCATGAACTGATCTATAATACAGCATTATTTTGACCAATTAATGGATTGCAAGAAAAGAATACACAGAAGAACTGTACAAAAAAGATCTTCAAGACCAAGATAATCACGATGGTATGATCACTCACCTAGAGCCAGACATCCTGGAATGGGAAGTCAAGTGGGCCTTAGGAAGCATCACTACAAACAAAGCTAATGGAGGTGAAGGAATTCCAGTTGAGCTGTTTCAAATCCTGAAAGATGATGCTGTCAAAGTGCTGCACTCAATATGCCAGCAAATTTGGAAAACTCAACAGTGGCCACAGGACTGGAAAAGGTCAGTTTTCATTCCAATCCCAAAGAAAGGCAATGCCAAAGAATGCTCAAACTACCACACAATTGCACTCATCTCACATGCTAGTAAAGTAATGCTCAAAATTCTCCAAGCCTGGCTTCAGCAATACGTGAACCATGAAATTCCAGATGTTCAAGCTGGTTTTAGAAAAGGCAGAGGAAACAGAGATCAAATTGCCAACATCCATTGGATCATGGAAAAAGCAAGAGAGTTCCAGAAAACATCTATTTCTGCTTTATTGACTATGCCAAAGCCTTTGACTGCGTGGATCACAATAAACTGTGGAAAATTCTGAAAGAGATGGGAATACCAGACCACCTGACCTGCCTCTTGAAAAACCTGTATGCAGGTCAGGAAGCAACAGTTAGAACTGGACATGGAACAACAGACTGGTTCTAAATAGGAAAAGGAGTATGTCAAGGCTGTATATTGCCACCCTGCTTATTTAACTTATATGTAGAGTACATCATGAGAAACGCTGGGCTGGAAGAAACACAAGCTGGAATCAAGATTGCCGGGAGAAATATCAATAACCTCAGATACGCAGATGACACCACTCTTATGGCAGAAAGGGAAGAGGAACTAAAAAGCCTCTTGATCAAAGTGAAAGAGGAGAGTGAAAAAGTTGGTTTAAAGGTCAACATTCAGAAAACAAAGATCATGGCATCCAGTCCCATCACTTCAATGGAAATAGATGGGGGAACAGTAGAAACAGTGTCAGACTTTATTTTTCTGGGCTCCAAAATCACTGCAGATGGTGACTACAGCCATGAAATTAAAAGGCGCTTATTCCTTGGAAGGAAAGTTATGCAGAGACATTACTCTGCCAACAAAGGTCCGTCTAGTCAAGGCTATGGTTTTTCCAGTGGTCATGTATGGATGTGAGAGTTGGACTGTGAAGAAAGCTGAGCACCAAAGAATTGATGCTTTTGAGCTGTGGTGTTGGAGAAGACTCTTGAGAGTCCCTTGGACTGCAAGGAGATCTAACCAGTCCATTCTAAAGATCAGTCTTGGGTGTTCTTTGGAAGGAATGATGCTGAAGCTGAAACTCCAGTACTTTGTCCACCTCATGTGAAGAGTTGACTCACTGGAAAAGACTCTGATGCTGGGAGGGATTGGGAGAAGGAGGAGAAGGGGACAACAGAGGATGAGATGGCTGGATTGCATCACCGACTTGATGGACGTGAGTCTGAGTGAACTCAGGGAGATGGTGATGGACAGGGAGGCCTGGCATGCTGCGATTCATGGGGTCGCAAAGAGTCGGACATGACTGAGCGACTAAACTGAACTGAACTGAACTGAGCAGAATTTTCTCTTTAAAGAGACTCAGTTAATATTTTAGGATTACATTTTATTTTCTCCACAGATCCAATTACACAACTTGGTTCTGCAGTAATGAAATTCCCACCATCTTAATAATGTAAACAATTTGGATTTTGTTTTTCACAATTTTGTCAACAAAGTATAGAATTCTTATCTATAAATCATGGAAATGTTAAAATTATGCTACAATTCTTAGAAACTAGGAGGCAGAAAAAGGGACGAAAGAGAGAGAAGAAGAGTTTATACCTGAGCAAAATGCATCCTTAGTTTGGGAACAAACTGCTACTGCTACAGTTTATTAAACTTAGGGGTGGTAAAGTAGGGAGTACCAAATACCCACCAGAAAAAGCAAAGTCAAAGAAAAGTAAGAGATTGTCCCTGTAGTAAACCCTGCATGTGCAAGAGGGGTGTAAGGGTTATACTTTTTGTTGTTTGCCCTGCCATAGTAAGAGAATATTTGGGGGATCAAGCTCTTGTGTACTTCAATCAATTTTTTCTCAATGTGCAAATAGAATTCACCTATCCTAGGTAATATACATGAACCCATGGTTGAAGAGCACCAGCCTATTATAACCCAGAGTAGGTATACCCGGTTTTCTCCTCCTCTCTTCTAGGCAAGAAAGACCGGTCACTTGCCACCATAAGAGGTCCTAAAGATCAGGGAAACAAATCTTCATCTGACACTGACTTCTCTGCCTCTACAATCTTGTGCCTCCTTAAGCTCTGCTGTAGGACAGAGCCCAAACTTGAAGAAGGCCTTTTGTAACTTCTCAAATTTTTATAAGCATGCTATCATGAAATGAAGGATAAATTCCATGTTATCCACAAAAGAAAATTTTGTAATTCAGATAAGTAAATATACAACATTTGCTGTTGTTCAGTCACCCAGGCGTGTCCGACTCTTTGAACCCCATGGACTGCAGCACACCAGGCTTCCCTGTCCTTCACCATCTCCTGAAGTTTGTCCGAGTTCATGTCTGTTGCACTGGTGATGTTATCCAGCCATCTCATTCTCTGATGCCCTCTTCTCCTTCTGCCCTCAATCTTTCCTAGCAGCAGGAACTTTTCTAATGAGTTAGCTGTTTGCATTAGATGACCAAAATACTGGAGCTTCAGCATCAGTCCTTCCAATCAGTATTCAGCGTTGATTTCCCTTAAGATTGATGGGTTTGATCTCCTTGTTGCTCAAGGGACTTTTAGGAGCCTTCTACAGCACCACAGTTTGAAGGCATCAATTCTTTGGCCTTCGAGGCCAAATATACAACATAACCATAACCAATATACAACATCCCATGTGAAGACAGAGTGCTGCTGCCGCTGCTAAGTCGCTTCAGTCGTGTCCGACTCTGTGCGACCCCAGAGACGGCAGCCTACCAGGCTCCCCTGTCCCTGGGATTCTCCAGGCAAGAACACTGGAGTGGGTTGCCATTTCCTTCTCCAATGCAGGAAAGTGAAAAGTGAAAGTGAGGTTGCTCAGTCGTGTCCGACTCTTCGCGACCCCATGGACCGCAGCCTGCCAGGCTCCTCCATCCATGGGAGTGCTGCCATCAGCCATTTTCTGGTGACTGGCTTCCTGCACTGCCAGACGCCTATTTATGAACTGCCTGGCACTTAGAAGAATGATGTGCATCAAACCAGCTTTTTGGAAGAGTCATGCACATGTTAATAAAAACTGTAAAACAAACAAACAAACAAAAAAACACATTGCTCTGTTCCAAAATCAAAGGCAAATGTTTATTAACCAGCAGTAACTGTAAAATTTTTACATCATAACATCTAGGAGGCCCTAAAAAACATTTGTTGAAAATAGACATTATAAACACACCACTAAAAATGGTAAACTGTTTTACCGTAAATATTTTCCCCCTAAGTCCACACGAAATGAGAGTGGGAAAGAAAGCTATGAATCCAATTGCCCATCAGACTCCTACCATCCTTTTTAAATGGGACACAGGAAATATTGTTTCTATATTCAAATTACAACCCACACATGATACCTGCTAGGAACAATGACATTTTGTATATAATAAATAATGTCATCAACCTTTTTTTTTTTTTTTGTCAGTCTGTAATTAAATGTTATTTTTTGCCTGTCGGAGGAATTTTCAAAATTATCTAGACCTTCTAAAGCTTATAAAACAGTGAACTGTTTTTTTTTTTTCTTGTTTCTTTCATCCTGTGGAATAATTCTTCCAGCAGTTAAAAAGCAATTGGGTATACCTGATTTGTAGCCTGCAATGATTTTTTTATATGGCCATAAACACTAAACTTTGGATGGCCCATCTAGTGCATGATACTGATTCTAAGATAGCAAGGGATTAAGCAAATTTCAAAACTGCAACTCACCAAAGAGGCCCAGAGATTATATCGACCCATTTGTGTTTAAAATTGCAGAGTCATTCAAGAAAAAGTTGCTACTATATCTCCATACCTGGAAGTGATCCCTGATCATCTTTGACATTTTCCAAAACAGAAAATTATTTGGCTTTACTTGAAATGTCACTCCTGTGCAGGTGAAGAGTTTATTCATTTTGGAGAGTGCAGGATGGAACAAACCATGCTGACACATGCTGGCTACAGAAAGTTTAACAAAACTGACTACGTTCTTGTGAAATAGAATTTGAGTGTTTGCTGAATCATGTGGAGGCAATGAGCAAAAGAAAAGCTCTTACTTAATCTTCAGAAGCAGTAGGGTGCTGAGGGAAGTTTTCTGGTCTAAGAGTCAGAATGCAGGATTTGACTCCCAGCTTCAACTCTCTCTTTGGAGGAGAGTCAGCCACTTACCTAGGTCTCTGTTTCTACATCTGTAAAAACACA
This sequence comes from Capra hircus, assembly GCF_001704415.2. Lineage (NCBI taxonomy): Eukaryota > Metazoa > Chordata > Mammalia > Artiodactyla > Bovidae > Capra > Capra hircus. The sequence goes on from NC_030808.1 coordinate 75,633,506, forward strand.
GTTGGGAATACTATTTGGTACTAGTAGTAGTTCTTTGGTTTATTAAAAAGCCTTTGCTTTCTCATTTCTCATTTTATATCTCATCCTTAGGCTCCTCATCTGAAAAATAGGGCTTAAAATTCCAGGCCCTGATAAAGATGCTGTTCTTTATCCAGAGAATATGGATGTGAATCCACTTTGAAAACAATAAAAAAAATCAGGCATGAGTTTTATTCATTGATATAGCTGTAAAATAATAATATATTTTAAAGAATCTGTTGCCTCTATTTGCCTAAAATATTTTTTAAGCATTAAAATTGAGTGTTATGGCCATAACCTAATTTGTTTAAATTGATTGGCTATTTCTAATCTCTCAACTCACATGGACATGTTATCTCTTAGAACAGATAGGGAATTTTCTTTCTGGACAAGAATGTGAATAGCTGAGAATTCACACCAGCCATCCTCTAAGTCTGTATCAAAGCCTGCAGCATGGCTACTGAATGAAATACAGGGAAAGGAGCAAGATGCAATTATACAATTATAGTCCTCAGGGTCAGCACTTTTCCTCTTTTTTTTTTTTTTTTTTTTTGAAGCAGTGTCTCAGGAGTGTCATTTGAGAAATGCAGTGGTATTTTCTCTTGAGAGGAAAGAAAGCTCACAGCCATTCTGAAGAAGCTTCGTGTTTTCTTATGTGGGGCTCTTCACTATTCTGTCCCTTTGCCATTCTTTGCAGTTATAAATTTGGCATCACCTGAAAGAATTTCTATGATGAGCGTTCTTTGAGAAAACATCTCTCCTGACATATCTGTAGCCATTCAAACCCTTCCCTACAGTACTTACTGCTACCCTAATCAAACTGTATTTCTCACTATTCATTGTATATTGCCCCTTATTTTCCTGCTTCTCTTCATGCTGTTTCTTCACTTGGGATTCTCTCCCTCAGTGGTTCCATGGTGACATTGTCTCTATCTTTCAAAATCCTTTTGAAATTCTAAACACTGAATGAAGACTTCTATGATGACCTTCACATGTACACACTGCTGTATTTAAAATGGATAACCAACAAAGACCTAATGTATAGCACAGGGAACTCTGTTCAACGTTATGTGGCAATCTTGATGGGAGGAGTGTTTGGGGGAGATTGAATAAATCTATATGTATGGCTAATTCTCTTTGCTGTCCACCTGAAACTATTACAACATTGTTAACAAGGCTTTAATTTATCTTAATATAAAATAAAAAGCTTTTTTTCCCCTGAAGGTTTGAATGTTTTCATCCTCTGAAATCCACAGTTTTTTAGCCCCATCTAAGAAAGTACTTCACTTTCCTTTTACCTTTTTGTGCATTGGAGAAGGAAATGGCAACCCACTCCAGTGTTCTTGCCTGGAGAATCCCAGGGACAGGGGAGCCTGGTGGGCTGCCATCTATGAGGCTGCACAGAGTCGGACAGGACTGAAGTGACTTAGCAGCAGCAGCAAGAAAGTATTCAACAATATTACTTTTGCTGTTTACCTACCTCTCTGGTCTGTCCTTAAAAAAAATTTTTTTTAGAGAACAACATCCTTTATTCGGCACCAGTAATGCAATAAGTGCATCAGTTCAGTTCAGTTGAGTCGCTCAGTCGTGTCTGACTCTTTGTGACCCCATGAATCGCAGCACACTAGGCCTCCCTGTCCATCACCATCTCCCGGAGTTCACTCAGACTCACGTCCATCGAGTCCGTGATGCATCAGTAGGGTCTCTTAATTCATTCCAACACTGACACGCTCACTTGCTCGCCCCTCTAGAGATGGTTTGTCTGAGCTGGAGTCCCCAGTAGCCACAAGTCCAAGTCTTTGTTTCTTTGTCCAAGTTTCTGTACATTTTCGTGTGGCCAAGGGCCCCGCCACTATCATCACACAGTATCACTGGACTCTCGACTTTGCTCACAGGCTGTTCTGCTATCAGATCAATTGCAAAGATTTCATTGACCTCTTTCTGACCACCTACAAATCAAATTTGCCTGTCGTCTTTACATCGTAAACCTGGACCGTCTGCGTGACGTTCTTCCCAGTAGGTAAGATCCATACCCTGGTACCCCAGGGCAGGCTCTGCGTGATGCACCACCCTTAGGGTCTTAGCACCCTAAGGAGCACCAGCACTGTCCCCACCTTGAGGACCGATCCTTGATCCAGCGGTCCAAGAAGCTGACCAATGACGCATGCGCACCGCTCTCCTATAGCTGATTTAAATCTACTTGCCTTTGGGCCGAGATGTGGTCATTACATTATTTCCTTAAGGACTTGGCACATAACAGTTAATATGTGCTAAATGAATGGGTATAGATTATTAAATTTAAATGCTATCAATTATCTCAGCAGAAATGTCAATAACCTCAGATATGCAGATAACACCACCCTTATGGAAGAAAGTGAAGAGGAACTAAAAAGCCTCTTGATCAAAGTGAAAGAGGAGAGTGAAAAAGTTGGCTTAAAGCTCAACATTCAGAAAACGAAGATCATGGCATCTGGTCCCATCACTTCATGGGATATAGATGGGGAAACAGTGTCAGACTTTATTTCGGGGGGCCCCAAAATCACTGCAGATGGTGATTGCAGCCATGAAATTAAAAGACGCCTACTCCTTGGAAGAAAAGTTATGATCAACCTAGATGGCATATTCAAAAGCAGAGACATTATATTGCCAACAAAGGTCCATCTAGTCAACGCTATAGTTTTTCCAGTGGTCATGTATGGATGTGAGGGTCAGACTGGGAAGAAAGTTGAGCACCGAAGAATTGATGCTTTTGAACTGTGGTGTTGGAGAAGACTCTTGAGAGTCCCTTGGACTGCAAGGAGATCCAACCAGTCCATTCTAAATATCAGTCCTGGGTGTTCTTTGGAAGGACTGATGCTAAAGCTGAAACTCTAGTACTTTGGCCACCTCATGTGAAGAGTTGACTCATTGGAAAAGACCCTGATGCTGGGACGAATTGGGGGCAGGAGGAGAAGGGGACGACCAAGGATGAGATGGCTGGATGGCATCACTGACTTGATGGAAGTGATTTTGAGTGAACTCTGGGAGTTGGTGATGGACAGGGAGGCCTGACGTGCTGCAATTCATGGGGTCACAAAGAGTCAGACATGACTGAGCAACTGAACTAAACTGAACTGAATTATCTCAGCATACTCAGGCTAGTAAAACTAAGTATAAGTAAGTCTTACTAATTCTGAGTCTCCAGTACCTACAGAAAATTTTGTCTCTTGGAGAAAGAGTCATTTTCACTTCAGTATCTCTGAGACTCACTCAAGAAGTCTGCTCATGTTTTGCTTAGGGATGTTTGGAATGTGCTATAACCCTTATTCAGCTCATGATACCTCATGATGTCTTCAAAGTACAATTGTTCCAGGTAAAGTTACCTTTTCCACTCACTTTGTAGTTTACCAGAATGTTTTTGTCACTGAAAACATCCTTGAATGTCATCCTTGTGTCTTTATTTATTTATTTAATATTTATTTATTTGACTGCAACGGGCATTAGTTGTGGCACTTGGGAGCTCCGATCTTCATTGTGACATGAGGGGTCTTTAGCTGCAGCATGTGAGATCTAGTTCCTAACCAGGGATTGAACTTGGACCCCTGCATTGGGAGCTCAGTCTTAGCCACTGGACCACCAGGAAGGTCCCCATCCCTGTGTATTTATGCACATTATTTCTTCTCTCTGTGATTGTCATGGCTTTCTTCTCTGCATGTTAAAATCTTATGAATCCTTAAAAAGCTAGATCAAGTGCCTCTTAAGATACCATCCCTGCTTTCTTAACAGGATTTGACTCTTAACTTTCTTTGAAACTTGATTAGCAGTTTATATTAACTGTATTAACTTACTTCCCCTAGAAATGGAAGTAATCTTATCTCTACTATTACCATGAACTCATCTTCCCTCTGCCACAGTTCTACCTCCTTCAACCCTCCACACACACAACACCTAGTATCTTTGAGGTCAAGACCAAGTATGTTTCATCTCTGCAGTTCTCACATTACCTGATACATTACCAAGTACATATTTGAGAATCAGTAAGTTCTGATGAACCTAAAATACATAAATTGCAGAGGAAAAATTCAATGGAATTTCAAGATTTACCTTTCAACTGCTCTGTCACAATCGTGCAAACAGTCCTATAGCATTAGACAGAGGAGACAGTACAAAGCCTAAGAGCTGCAGAATCCTACCCAGGACCTAACCCAGGACCTTACTAGAATTGTGGCTGTATCTGTGCCTCAATAGTCCAAGTGGAAAATGTAAATAACAGGGCTGGCACATAATCTGGAGGGCTGGCACATAATCTGGAAGGCTGGCACAAATGCATATGCAGAGCTCCCAGGAGTGAGGGAGTCCTCTTCCCAGGGGCTTGCTTCTGAACCCACAGTGAATGGGTAACCTCCAAAAGAACTGAAATTTTTACAGTGGAATGAGTTTAATACCTTGATTGGAGATAGGTGAGAGGTCCTTGCCAAACTGCCTGCACAGTGCCCTATGGCTAGAAAGCAGTGGTGGAACACAGCCCTCCAAGCAACCTGGTCACTCCCTTGAGCAAGGGGCAGCAGTTTGTCACAGGAAAAAAAGAAGCAGGCAAGAACTTTCCCCAGGAAGGTGGAGAGATGGTGGGAGGCAGGACACTGCAGCTGCACAGGCCCCTGTCTCACTGCATGTGCTCCACTGTCGCGTCAAATTTACAAGACAAAAATTTGGATATCAAATTATTAAAAAATTTAAGATGGTAACCAACCACAGAACATTAAACACTAAATGCAGGGCTCCATGCAGCTGCACTAGTTACAGGCTCATGAAAGTGAAAGTGAAAGTTGTTGACTTTTCAACCTCATGGACTGTAGCACACCAGTCTCCTCTGTCCATGGAATTCTCCAGGACTCTACCGTTTGAACTACTCGGGAATCTAGCAAGTTCATGAAGTCACACTAAAATTAGTAATAAATCTCTAGAGTTGATGCAAAGTCTACATTTTCATGCACTGAATAGTGAAAAGACATGTAAATCTTCAAGATTTGCTGTTTATACTGGGCATCACACCATGAATATGCATCTAACTTTAGTCTGAATATTCCTCCCTTCTAATCCTGACCCCTATAAAGAAAGAGGAAGGGTCTTCCCTTGTGTCTCATAGGTAAAGAATCCACCTGCAATGTGGGAGACATGGGTTCTATCCCTGGGTTGGGAAAATCCCTTGGAGGAGGGCATGGCAACCCACTCCAGTATTCTTGCCTGGAAAATCCCCATGGACAGAGGAGCCTAACAGACTACAGTCCATGGGGTCACAAAGAGTCAGACACGACTGAGTGACTAAGCACAGGAAGGAAGGAAGGCAGAGAGGGTAGGGAGGTAAGAAAAGAGGGAATGAAGGGCAAGAAAGGAAGAGAAGAAGGAAGAAAACAAGCAAGTTCCATTTTCAGTTTAACTAGGACATAGGGAAAAAATCCACAAATTCAAAAATACATACAGCCTAAAGCAGCTAAAATTTGCCCTTAGCCTCATGGAATAAAGTGGCGTAGAGAGTAGTGGCACATGGTAGAGAAACCGAGTTTCCAGTGGGGCTTAAAAACAGCATAAAGAACCAAAAAGGAAAAAAAAAAAAGGAAAAACTGTATTTCTTGGAGGCCAGGAGTCCGAGGCAAAAGGAGTTTGGAAAAATATTTTGAGCCGAGATGAGATGAAATAGACTGAGATTCGACTGAGACAGCATATGGGTTAAAATGGAGTGATTAAATGGAACCAAAGTCAAAGAATGAGAGTTAAGCCTTTAAAAATTCAGAAAGATCCAGAAGAACACAACTTCTGACAGTAAGAGGCTCAGTCATGTTTCTGGGACAGAACTATGCTCCTTGATTGTATTAACCAACAAGGAAGCAGGAAAGCCCAGGACAGGAAGAAATCCTCCAATGTCCAGTTTGGTTGAGGCATGTGGAGAAGATACATCCTCACAGGAAAACTTACAGTATGATCCTACTTGAAGAAGACAGTTGGTATCATTTGCAGCAGAGGACAAATTTGGAAGGCCATAATATTCCTTGACCTCTTTTTCCTCTTCTCAAACCTTTGAAGAGCTACTTCAGGCAAATTCAGTTCATTCAACCGTGTATTATAAAGAGATGATCTAACAAAGCTTTGATAAAAAAAAAACACTATAAGAAAAATGAAAAAATTGTAACTTACTGTTAGAAAAAAGAAGCTATACAAAAAGTATATTGCCATATATTAATAACATATGAAAATTATAATCAAAGATCTATTATTAAATTCAAAAGTTTAATAAATCAATCATGGCCACAAAGGAAAATGGCAAACTGAAAAAATAGGAATTGAGGAAAGAGGGAAGATAAGAGGAGGAAGTGAAATATAAGTGGCCAAATTGAAAGAAGCACAAGAAAGAATGGGTATTGTGGAAAATACAGTAAAGAAAATTGAGGATAGGAATAAACACTTTAAATAAAGAAATAGAATTAAAATACATTAGTGAAAATGATAGATATGAAATGGGATGAAATGGAATAAAGTAGTGGATGATATAAAGTGCAAATGACAGATATAGAAGGCTGGCAAGGCAGGGCAAATAGAAACATAATAAGGTCTCTGAAGAAAAATAAAACAGACAAAAAGACAGGAAAAATATTTTAAAATAAAATTGAAGGAAATTTTTCTGGCATAAAAAGGCATCGATTTAAATATTAAAAGAGTAAACTATGTACCAGTGTGGAAATGGTAAGCAGAATGTACATTCCAAGAATAGTGGAGGAAGTGAGGCACCTCCAATTGCCAAGATCCGGTGCGAAGGAAAATTTACTGACATGACCCCCTCCAACAACACAAGATGATATTTGTAAATATTATGATTATATTACTTGACCCATGTAACTAACTAAAAACCTAGTATAGTCTGAGAATTCAGTAATACAGCAGGGCTCCAAACTATAAATCAGAAATTTAAAAAAACTATGTAAACAGAAAATAAGCTAGAGGATTAAATAGGGGGGAAAAGCACATTTATATCAGCTGTTAAAAAAAAGAAAGAGAAAATTATTAGGAGAAACTTAAGAAATATTCATATATTACACAAGGAAAAATTTAGAACACTACTGAAAATCTCAAAGGAACTGAACAAATTAAAAATACCTCTACTTCTTAAAAAGGAAGAATCAACAACAGAAGGATGTCAATTCTTCTGAGTTTATTTATAATGTAACAAGATATTTATGTTTTATGAGCTGCTGCTTCTCCCAGGCACAATCTCTATGCCTGAGCTCTGGAGCTGTTGGCAGTACAATGGCAAGCTTCTCTTTGAGTGAACCCCACAGCACCTTGGTAGGTGGATGGGGGGCAGCCCACAGTTGGAAATCACCTCTTGGCTTGCCTCTTCTGTATCTAACCACTACCTTACAAGCCCGGGCAAAGGCATTTAGAGTCTTGTACTCTCAGCATATTGCACCCAAGTAGAGTGTTCTTTTCACAAGTAGGGACTGAACGGGAAATTAAAATCTTCATTTCTGAACCAAACTTGCCTAGCACTGAGCTCCTGAGGTACATCACGGCAGAATGCAAACTGCTGATGTCTTGCTTCTTCCAGGAAGAAAGTTCTCTTATTGAGAGCTGCTGGGGAGGGAGCCTTGTGTTCTTGGCTGTGGCATTCTGAAGTGAATTTTTCACCTTGCTGAGCTGGGTATAGAGAGGGAACTCAAACACCATAGATTCTGGCCTTTCCCAATTCTTATGGTTTTCTTTTCTTTTTTTTTTTTTTTTTTGCTTCTTGCCCATAGGACCATTTCTAGAGGCTTTAAATGGTTGCTTTTTATAATTTTCACTGTTTCTCTGGGAAAGAGATTAATAGAATTCCTCACACTGACATGCCAGGAGTTAATCTGCTAAACTTTTATTTGTAATAAGAAAATTAAAGGAGAAAACTGTACCAAGATTTTTAATCAATCAGATTAGCAAAATCTAAGCATGTTTCAGCACACTCTGTTGATGACTCTAAATAAACCATCTTACACAATATTCAGGTTGGATATAAATTTATATGATCCTTAGAAAGGTCAATCCTGAAAAACAAATTACAAAAGCATTTACTCTGGCAGTTCTACTGGTTTTTATCCTATGCATAGCATTATTTCTAAGAAAAAAATACTGGAAAAATGGAGTTATTGAAGGAGGCTAAATTAAGAGTGAAGAAGTAATTTATATAGTGATATGAAAAGAGCTTCAGGATATATTCAATGGGGGAAGAAAGGCATATACTAGCTTCTTTGTGCAGAGAAGACAATGGCACCCCACTCCAGTACTCTTGCCTGGAAAATCCCATGGGTGGAGGAGCCTGGTGGGCTGCAGTCCATGGGGTCATGAAAAGTCGGACACAACTGAGTGACTTCACTTTCACTTTTCCCTTTCATGCACTGGAGAAGGAAATGGCAACCCACTCCAGTGTTCTTGCCTGGAGAATCCCAGAGACGGGGGAGCCTGGTGGGCTGCCGTCTATGGGGTCGCACAGAGTAGGACACGACTGAAGCAACTTAGCAGCAGCAGCAGCAGCAGCAGCTTCTTTGTGAGAAATTGGAGGGGAGGGACAAATTTACTTGAATTTTCAGAAAGAAACTCTGTATGTGAGTATGGGAGTAGGAGACACAAACCGCTATGCATAAAATAAGTAACAAGGATATATTGTATAGCACAAGGATATACAGTCATTTTTTTCATAATAACTTTATATGAAGAATTATCTGTCAAACTATTGAACCACTATGTTGTACATCTGAAACCAATAAGATACTGTAAATCAACTATAATTCAAACAAAAATAATTTAAAAGGAAACTGTAAAGATATCAAAGAAATCAATAAAATTAGAAACTGGTACAGAACATAGATATGGCAGGGGTAGGAATGAGGTTTCCACAGTGTTCTTTTAATATTGTTAGGCGTTTTGAACCATGAGAATGTATTATCTGCATAAAATAATTAAATTTACAAAAGAATCAAAACATAGAATTTCTAGTAGGATAAACTTACCAGACAGAAAGTGGCCTTTGCTTTCATTATATTCAGCTCTTTGCATTTACAGATGAAGAAATGAAGGTCAAGATAGGAAAAGGGACTACCATAGGATACACACCAAGTTCTCAGCAGAATTGGGATTGGGACTTATATGTTCCGATTCTAAATCAGGTCTTTGCCCATTTTTGAATATCTGCTTTTATATTAGAGAATCCTTTGTTTAACTTTTACTATGTATTATGGAAAGGAAACATCATACTGAAAACTAATATACTCTGAGCCCTTTCTGCTGTGTTGTGCCCTTTATCCACCTGGAATGTGTGGCTTATCAAAATAGCAGCCTCCACATCATCCCTAATGAAGGCATGACAGCTCCATGTGCTGGGACCACCTTTTATTAAAAATTCATGAAAGCAAACTCCAAATGGCCACATTCTGCAACATTTTCTTCTTGCAAACCACTTTATTAAAGTTTTTCCCTTTTTTGGCCATCTTAGAAATGCCATCTTAGGCATTTGTCCACCTTGATGATAGAATAGGTATTCATATCTAAATTCACACCTAAAATCATTCATATCTTTGGTAATGCCACAAAACAGTCTGTCTAGAGATCAGAGAGAGAGTGTCTAAATTATCAAATACTAAACCAGAGGTAAAAGCTGTAGAGAGCAAGATTTGATTGAAGCAAATGAATTTAAGCTCTTTCTACAGATATTTCTTAATACATTGGCCCTGGCTGCTTCTCAAAATGTGTAAAGAAGGCATAGTTTTTCTTTGTATAGTCTCTCCCTGTGAATGCCTTCTCCTGCTCACACTCAGCCCCTGAAGTTCAAAGACTGTTGATGAGCACCAGCTACAGGATTAACTGTGTGATCCAGATGCAGCCAGAGGACTCCCATCCTCCTGACCAAAGTGATTAGATCAGGTATAGGCACATAACTCAGACTTCACAGGTGGTACTAGTGGTAAAGAACCTGCCTGCCAATGCAGGAGACATAAGAAACATAGGTTCAATCCCTGGGTGGGGAAGATTCCTTAGAGGAGGAAATGACAACACACTCCAGTATTCTTGTCTAGAGAATCCCATGAACAGAGGAGCCTGGTGGGCTATAGTGCATGGGGCTGCAAAGAGTCGGGCATGACTGAAGTGAATTAGCATGGAATATAATTCAACCTAAGCCAGTAAGAACACATGAAAATTTGCTGGCCATGTCCAGAAAAGCCTCCTTTTTCTCTTGGAGTTGGTAAACTGAAAGAACATTAAGTCTAGAGATTCCAGTAGTCAGCTTTGCTCTCACACAAAAAGAATTCAGAAGAAACCCAACACAGAGAAATCAGAATCTGAAAGACTCCTGATGACAAGTACTTGTACCTGAATCAGCTGTATCTTATAATTTGTCCTTGAACTTCCCAGGTCTATGAAAAGGGAAAATAGGATCTTTTTTTGTGGTTGTTTAGGCTAGATTTGGAGAAGGCAATGGCACCCCACTCCAGTACTCTTGCCTGGAAAATCCCATGGACGGAGGAGCCTGGTGGGCTGCAGGCCATGGGGTCGCCAAGAGTCGGACACAACTGAGCGACATCCCTTTCACTTTTCACTTTCCTGCATTGGAGAAGCAAATGGCAACCCACTCCAGTGTTCTTGCCTGGAGAATCGGTCGCACAGAGTCGGACACGATTGAAGCGACTTAGCAGCAGCAGCAGCAGGCTAGATTTGAGTATCTGCCTCCTGCAGCTGAAACATCCTAACAGAAAACTTTTCTTATTTAATTATAAGGTATATTATAGAAACATTTTAAGTTTTAATGCTCTTCAAATTATATTATTTTATTCCAATAAAGTCCCCATGAAAACACAAAGATTATATTTAAGGAAGCAGATATTTAATGTATATTCCTCACTTTAATCTCAAATTCTGTGAAGCACTTAGAAGTTTTTCGGTAGAAAAACAAGATTCTAGAGAAAAAAACACTAGGAATAATTTTTATGATCCTTCTTATAAGTTATAAAACACCATCATATGATAGCAATCGCGTTCTCCTTAGCAAATACTGAGAGATAGTAGAAGACAGAGGAGCCTGGCATGCTATAGTCCATGGGATTGTGAACCGTCAGACACAGTTTAGCAACTGAACAACAACTCTCCCTATGAGAAGTTTTTAAGGTGGACCATGTGTGAGCAATATCATTTTGAAAATAAACAAAGCCAAGTCCTAACTTATCCAAATCACAGAGCTAAGTAAGGCAACAAGATCTGAACACAAGTATTCAAATTTATTCTTCATATGTCCATTCCACCGCATTGACTTAGATCAGAACAAACAAAATGTGACTGTTCAATTGAAAGATTTAATCTCAATTGCAACTGTTCATTTTCACTAGAGTTCTGAAAACCCTATGGATTCTCTCTTTTATGTTTGCAATCAGTAAATCTATCTGGGCCGTTTTTCTTCAACCAGCTCTGTTCAGAAAATTTGTGTTCACATTATACAGAGATACTGATTTTGCTTACCAAAGAAATATTTTTTAAGTATTGTTTATGAAGAGTTGTAGGGGAAAACCTCTTTCATTTATAACAGGCAAGTAAGCATTTCTTACAGAGCTGCCTGAGGCTACTTTAAGATAATCTAATTTGCCTCAAAAACCATTTACAGAGTTGATAAACCCTGTGAAATAGTGTTAGATGTGATGGTGGATAAAGATGAGGAAAAGGAGCAAAAGGAGTAAGATAGAGCTCCTGTGCTAGGGAAACAATGGGTGTAGCATGGTTAAGGGGACAGGGCAGGGCAAGTTGTTCAGGATTTGGAATTGCAAACCACAAAATTCTTTCCACGTTAACTGGGAAAAGAGTCTGGTTTGCAGGTTGTGTGAGTGCCTGCTAAGTCACCTCATTCAGGTCCGACTCTTTGAGACCCCATGTACTGTAGCCCACCAGGTTCCTCTGTCCGTGGGATTCTCCAGGTAAGAATACTGGAGTGGGTTGCCATGCCCTCCTCCAGGGGATCTTTCTGACCAGGGATTGAACCCACATCTCTCACATTTCCCACACTGACGTGTAGATTCTTTACCACTAGTGCCACCTGGGAAGCCTGGTTTGCAGGTTAGGTGGATCAAAATATGTCTGAGGTGGAGATAAAGTCAGAATTGGATATGTGTAGACAAGAACAAAATCCAGGGACCGCCTCTGCAGACTGCACTGTTCCACTGATGGGGACACATACGGCAGCTGTCCTGGACGTTGGATGACAGAGCCTGAAATACTCCTGTCTTCAGAGGCCATACATTTTGGTAACCAGGCTGGCCTGAAAATGGTTCCCATGGGGTGAGTGTTCCCTCAGGTTGCTCTCTTGTGAGGATGTTTCTTGCTGGGAGGGTCTAGGCCACATATCTGCACCTCTGCTGCTAGGAAGACAAAGCAAACACATACCTGGATTCTGAGCTGAGAATAGGGACACACGCTTAACGGAGGGAAACTTCTCAAACATAAAAAGGCTGCTAAAGGGCACCCGACATTTTCTAAGCATATACATGTCTACAAGACAGATTAGAGGACACACAAAGGGCAGATTTTAGCAGGAAATCTTACCTCTTCTGATGGAAGACGCGGCAGAGAGACTTGGAGGCAATGACTCTGAGAAAGATTGCACTTGAAATAGAGCTTAGGCAGCAAGGGTAGATTCCGAGCCCCTAATTATTCTAATCCTTTCACAGAAGGCTTTGCCCGTCACTCCTTGAATATCCCAGATGAAGTCAGTGTGCACTAAAGATGGTTTTAGAAGCTTTCAAGGTGCTTTCAGAGACAATAATACTAAAATGTAAATTGCCCCCCCCATGGTGTCAAACAGCAAACTCATAGATGTCAGACTCTAAACTAAATCCAAGTACACTAAAATCATTTGTCAAATGAATAAAACAAAACTCCAAAATGGAAGATTAGCATCTCAAAGTCTAATGAAGAGTCAAGCAAAGCAGTTCACATTCAACTGTTTGAAGTGATCCCCAAAGCACTGATTTATGATAGCCCTGAGCTAACATGAAGCTGGTTCTGAAGAAATCTTTCATCCTTGCTTTAAAGAATGACGAGCAGAGCATTAGAGAAACAGGTCAGACTCTATCAAAGGAAAGGCAGGATTCATGACTGTAACGTCCTCCAGGGCACTGTACAGGACACCAGGTCACAGGACACAATCCCCAAGTCATCTTCCCTAACACTCCAACCTGTGCCTTCCTGAAGAAGCAACTGACTTTCATGGGGACTGTTCAGCTAGCCAGCTTCTAATCCATTTAAACTTTTTTATATTTGAAGTTTTTAAAAGGCAGTAGGAAAATAGACTATCCCCTTGCTCTCTGAAAGTCTAACATAGATAATTTACATGATAGTTTTGTGGGGTTTTAAAAATTCACTCAGTTAAAAAGAAAGATTAGTGATTCTTACTTAAAATAGAATACAATGTAATGATTACAATTATGTCTGTGGAGAAATGCAGGGTACTAAGTATTTTTGATATATGAGTTATATTTTTGAACACACAAAAAAATCTTCAGGGATATGCCAATTTTTAACAATGATTATGTTTAAGTGTTTGGATATTGTGTGGTGCTTTTAATTCAGCTTTATTCTTTATTTCTTCACTTCTTGGATGTTTCAAATCATCAGCAAAACATACATACATGCTACATTAATAATCAGAAGAATAATAGTACGGGCACAGCTTAGGATGTCAAAGTCATGATTACTTTAGTATGATGTAAAATACATGATTTATTAATGTTTTGAATATATGTTATCCCCAGAAACTTATTTTCAAAATAAAGTAATTTGTAATTAGTTCTTTGGGAAGTTTAACTTTCTAAATTGGACTGCTTCCTTATCAAGAAAGAAACAGCAAGCCTAAGAAACACTAATTAAATTTTTCTCAAGGCCTCGCATCAATTTCATGGACATCCATACTACAAAGAAAGTAGTATAACATTGTTTACTGCAAAATTTTACATCTCTACAGGTAGGATAAGGCAGGAAGTAGGAGGGAGGGGATATATGTATACCTATTGCTGATTCATGTTGATATATGGCAGAAACCAACACAATACTTTAAAACAATTATCCTCCAATTAAAAATAAATGTTAAAAAAAAACAGCATCTCTAGACTACTTCTGAGATCCTTCATTTACATGTTCTCCTCTGGTCTGCATTTCTGTGGGCTTATGTAGCTGTGGCCACTGTCCCCTAAAGCCAGTGTTGCTTTCCCTCATCCTCACTATCTCCTCACTGGTAGAAGAGCTTGGTGGAAAGAGCATGCATGTTGGCACCATGCAGCTTGCATTTGAATTCGCATTCGAGCATTTACTAGTGTTTATGATCTAACCATTTAATCATCTGTAAAGTGGGCATGTGGATAAATAGTAGTACACAAAAAACTCAAATAGTATCCAGTAGTACCTAAAAATAATAGTACTCAACAAGCATTTCATTTTTTGGAAAATTAAATTATTTGGGACATGTGAAAGCAGCTTTCAAATAATAAAGTAATATGCAAATGATTTTCTTGGGCTCCAAAATCACTGTGGACAGTGACTGCAGCCATGAAATTAAAAGACACTTGCTCCTTGGAAAGAAAGCTATGACAAACCTAGACAGTGTATTAAAAAGCAGAGACATCACTTTGCCGACAAAGGTCCTTATTGTCAATGCTATGATTTTTAGTCACATGAAAGTTGGACCATAAAGAAGGCTGAGCACCGAAGAATTGATGCTTTTGAACTGTGGTGCTGGAGAAGACTCTTGAGAGCCCCTTGAACAGCAAGGAGATCAAACCAGTCAATTCTAAAGGAGATCAATCTTGAATATTCATTGGAAGGACTGATGCTAAAGGTGAAGCTCCAGTACGTTGGCTGTCTGACATGAAGAGGTGACTCATTGGAAAAGACCCTGATGCTTAGAAAGATTGAAGGAAAGGGGGGTGGCAGAGGATGAGACGGTTTGATTAGCATCACCAAATCAATGGACATGAATTTGATCAAACTCCTGGAAATAGTGGAGGATAGAGGAGCCTAACATGCTACAGTCCTTGAGACTGTAGTCGGACACGACTTAGCGACTGAACAGCAACAGCAACAATGCAAATGGTTTACTCTGCTCAGCTCTAAATTTGTTCCCTTTAATCATTAGCTCTGGCCTTAAAAACCAGATAGAACTACCTAGTATAAAAGAAATCTAGTAAATGAGCTTTAAGTGTTGCCAGGAGTCTGAACTGAACTAAAGATACCAAGTGTTATGTATATACATATACAAGACATGCATACTATTCCAAAGTTTCAACATTTCTAAAACTGGAATGTATCCTAAACCAGTGGTGTCTTATAACTGCTACTACCAGATGGCACTGGGGACACGATCGTTACCTACCTAAGGGCAAGCATCGAAAGAACCATCGTCAACCCTTGCAAAGTGGGTCCCTGTAGCTTGGAAGAAAGTCCCAGAGTAAAGGATGAAGCACTATTTGAAGAAATGCTGCAACATCAGTTTCCTAGTAGTGCAGAGGAAAATATTGGGAGAAATGACATGGATGTGAGTCCAAACAAGACCCAGATGAGTCAGACTCTGAATGTGGAGAAGCTGCAGTAAGATTTAACCAGTTTTTTATGTTTTCATTTTAGATATGTACAAGGAGCTGTGTAATTTTACAAACTGTCACAAATGACTTATCGATAAAAAAGTATCAATACAGTATAAAATACAAAGAGATATGAAAGCATGCAGTATAATTTTTATTGACAGCATTTTTCTCTTAGTTGTTAAACAAAATGTTACATCTTACAATCAACAGATACAGTGAAATACAGTAAGTGTACAATTGTTCATTTTTTTCCCTGTTACCCTGAACACTTTAGTATGTTCTCTTAAAAATAAGGACATTCTCTTATAAAATTGTGGTACTATTATTACAGCTCAGTAAATGGATGATAATTCTGTAATGTCATCTAATATCCAGTCTATATTCAAATTCTCCACTTGTCCAAAAATGTCTTTTATAGTTTTCTTTAAATTAGCATTTAATCAAGTTTCATGCATTGCATTTGACTAAAATTTTTATTATTATTAGCACTGTGTATCAGCTACTCATAGGGACAAATTTGTTTTAAACCGGCTCCTATTTATCTTTTAAAGCATTGGTGTTCATTATTTTCTATCCCATTAGTAACTTGTGGAACTTTTTTAAAGCAGGAAATAATTAGCAACTTTATAAAAAAATTTGCCTGCCTGGAATTGACATCAATTTTTTTTAATGAAGTTTCTTAACCTTTCAGAGTTAAGGATGAATTGAAGATCATTTCATTTTCTGAACTTAACTTTTCAATTGAATCAGATCTAAGTTGCTCTCTGGAGCAATACACGCGTACATGAGAATTTCCAAATATCTAGAGAAGTATTGCCCTTGAAAGTTCAGTGTCATGTCCCCTGAGTGTTTTAAGTTTGGCTAATTGTGACTAACTTCCTTATTTTGTTAAAATATTCCCATCTTCCTGGTGCCACATTAAAAAAATTGTTTCTTTCATATTTCCTTTGGAGAGGAGTTCGTGCTTTGAATATGATGTTCACATCTTGGAAAGAATGGCATTCCTCGATGAATTAAAATGATCTTTTTCAACAAAGAACTTGATGTTCCTTTTTTGTATAAAATGGTTTAGTACTGTTATAGGGGAAAATATATACCAACTTGAGGGAAGCGTATGGACTAAAGAACAAAGCAAACTGATGTTCAAAATAGTAGGCTGGGCACACTGCATATTTCTTATTATGCTTTTCATTTATGTTGAAGTCAAAATAAATGAGATTTTGGGGGGGAAAATGGATACTAAAAGTCACACAATGCCCAATATAGAGTACAACAGAGATTACCGAATTTGCCATCTTATTTATTTTTGACTGAACAGTTTTCTATCCAGTATGCTAAAATATTTCATTGAAATTGTCTGGTAACCCTAGTGCTGAAATTATGTTGTATATTCATATTTTAAGTTGTTCAGAATGATTATTTTGTCTGCTTTTACCTTTCAATAGGATTTTCCATAAGTAAGACATCTAGATAGTAGAATTTTGTATGGGTAGAGTTTTTCTGCTTATACAAATTATTCCATGTTCAGTAGGTAGCAAACAATAAGCTAACCCAGAAATGTGCTATATACAGTGATATTTAATCATTGGTTTAGCATATCCTCTATTAAGTTATTATATAGATTTACTATGCTAACCAGTTTCACAATAGATTAATCTTAATTTCCTATCAGCTGAGATGTTATTAAATAAGTGGACAGACTCTATGAACAAACAAACATTCCCTTTACTTCTGTTTCTACTATACTCCCAGAATAATGAATTTTTAAAAATCCAAATATATGTTCTTGAGATAGAAGATTCTTCAGTTATGCCTCTAAGAGCCATCATTACCACCTAAGAACCAGGACATCTCAGTGGGTGAGTAAGTCAAAAGCATTTCTATTTTTTGAGGTTTCCAGTTGTTGTCCAGTTGCTCAGTTGTGTCCAACTCTTTGTGACCCCATGGCTGCAGCACTCCAGGCTTCCCTGTCCTTCACCATCTCCCAGAGTTTGCTCAAACTCATGTCCATTGAGTCAATGATGCTATCCAAGCATCTCGTCCTCTGTCATCCCCTTCTCCTCCTGCCTTCAATCAAGGTCTTTTCTAACAAGTCGACTCTTTGCATCTGGTGGCCAAAGTATTGGAGCTTCAGCTTCAGTGTCAGTCCTTCCAATGAATAATCAGGATTGATTTACTTTAGAATCGACTGGTTTGATGTCCTTTCAGCCCAAGGGATTCTCAAGAGTCTTCTCCATCACCACAGTTCAAAAGCATCAATTATTTGGGGTTCAGACTTTATGATCCAACTCTCTCATCCATACATGACTCTGGAAAAACCATACCTTTGAATAAATGAACCTTTGTTGGCGAAGTAACGTCTTTGCTTTTTAATATGCTGTCTATGTTTGCCTAGAGATCTCTTCAAGAAAATTAGAGATGCCAAGGATACATTTCATGCAGAGATTAGCTCAATAAAGGACAGAAATGGTAGGGACCTAACAGAAGCAGAAGATATTAAGAAGAGGTGGCAAGAATACACAGAAGAACTGTACAAAAAACATCTTCAAAACCAAGATAATCAGGATGGTGTGATCACTTACCTAGAGCAAGACCTCCTGGAATGTGAAGTCAAGTGGGCCTTAGGAAGCACCATTATGAACAAATCTAGTGGAGGTGATGTAATTCCAGTTGAGCTATTTCAAATCCTGGGAGATGATGCTGAGAAAGTGCTGCACTCAAAATGTCAGCAAATTTGGAAAACTCAGCAGTGGCCACAGGACTGGAAAAGGTCAGTTTTCATTCCTATCCCAAAGAAAAGCAATGCCAAAGAATGCTCAAACTACCGCACAATCGCACTCATCTCACACACTAGTAAAGTAATACTTAAAATTCTCTAGCCAGGCTTAAGCAATACTTGAATGGTGTACTTCTATATGTTCAAGCTGGTTTTAGAAAAGAAAGAGGAACCAGAGATCAAATTGCCAACATCCACTGGATCATGGAAAAAGCAAGAGAGTTCCAGAAAACATCTATTTCTGCTTTATTGACTATGCCAAAGCCTTTGACTGCGTGGATCACAATAAACTGTGGAAAATTCTGAAAGAGATGGGAATACTAGACCATCTTCCTGCCTCTTGAGAAACCTGTATGCAGATCAGGAAGCAACAATTAGAACTGGAGATGGAACAACAGACTGGTTCCAAATAGGAAAAGGAGTATGTCAAGGCTGTATATTGTCACCCTGCTTATTTAACTTATATGCAGAGTACATCATGAGAAATGCTGGGATGGAGGAAGCACAAGCTGGAATCAGGATTGCCGGGAGAAATATCAATAACCTCAGCTATGCAGATGACACCGCCCTTATGGCAGAAAGTGAAGAAGAATTAAAGAGTCTCTTGATGAAAGTGAAAGAGGAGAGTGAAAAAGTTGGCTTAAAGCTCAACATTCAGAAAACTAAGATCATGGTATCCTGTCCCATCACTTCATGGCACATAGATGGGAAAACAGTGAAAACAGTGGCTGACTTTATTTTTCTGGGCTCCAAAATCACTGTAGATGGTGATTGCAGCCTTGAAATTAAAAGACGCTTACTCCTTGGATATTCCTGGTGGCTCAGACGGTAAAGCGTCTGTCTACAATGCGGGAGACCAGGGTTTGATCCCTGGGTTGGGAAGATCCCCTGGAGAAGGAAATGGCAATCCACTCCAGGACTATTGCCTGGAAAATCCCATGGATAGAGGAGCCTGGTAGGCTACAGCCCATGGGGTTGCAAAGAGTCGGACATGACTCAGCGACTTCACTTTACTTCACTCCTTGGAAGGACAGTTATGACCAACCTAGACAGCATATTAAAAAGCAGAAACATTACTTTTCCAACTAAGGTCCATCTAGTCAAGGCTATGGTTTTTTCCAGTGGTCATGTATGGATGTGAGATTTGGACTATAAAGAAAGCTGAGCACCGAAGAATTGATACTTTTGAACTGTGGTATTTGAGAAGATCTTGAGAGTCCCTTGGACTGCAGGGAGATCCAGCCAGTCCATCCTAAAGGAGATCAATCCTAGGTGTTTATTGGTAGGACTGATTTGGAAGCTGAAACTCCAATACTTTGGCCACCTGATGTGAAGAGCTGACTAATTTAAAAGATCCTGATGCTTTGAAAGATTGAGGGCAGGAGGAGAAGGGGATGACAGAGGATGAGATGATTGGATGGCATCACCAACTCAATGGACATGATTTTGGGCTGACTCTGGGATTTGGAGACGGACAGGGAAGCCTGGCATGCTGCGGTTCATGGGGTCGCAAAGAGTCGGAAACGACTGAGCAACTGAACTGAGCTGAACTAGGTTTGTCTTAGCTCTTCTTTCAAGGAGCAAGCATCTTTTAATTTCTTTTAATTTGTTGTAGATTAACGAAATGCCAAAATTTGGCTACCAAACTGATGTATGTTAAAGGTTCACATTTAACAAATTAATTATGCTTATACTCTAGAAAATCCAGTCACTATATATGTGACATCTTAGAGATAATATCAAAACTATATTTTGAAGTCTCAACACGATGAGAGACCCTGTGCTCTGTGGTCACTCTGCAGCCTCCAGTCTCTCTAAAGTCCTGTCAATCACAACAACATTCACGTAAAGCTTTGATTCTCCTATCATCTTCAACTCCTGTAAATTATTTTCACTTGGTCACTGTAGCTTTTTTGTCATATTTGTATATAAACATGAGCCATAGTGAAGTATTAAACACTGAAATCTACAGCAATAAAAAAGAGACTGAAAATTACTTATCAATATCTTGTTCCACACAACTTTTGTCAAGACAAATCATTTTATATTTTTAGTGAACCATTTCAGTTTCATGAAGGCCATCAGAATTCCTGTGAAAGTATGTTTGAAAATCCACAGAAATATTGCCATTTTATTTTATTTTATTTTTTATCACAGAGGAGATTTCTCTTACTTCCTAAGATATAGGTCACCATTCAATTTCCTGCCTTTACCTCATCCCTGTCCATCAATAAATAGCAATATCTCCACTGGCTCTTATCATCTCTCTCCAGTTTCACAAGTAAGTTGATATTATATAGAGTCAAACATAATCCTTCAAACTGTGTCCTAAATTGTATTTCCTTCCTTAGGAACCTCACAATATCTTCCCTTTTTTCCTACACACTCAACAACCCTCTCTACTGCTTCCTTTCTATTCATACATAAATACGTATAAATCTTTCTCCCATTATAAAAAATTAAATGTTGTCTAATTTCCAGAGTCTTCTAGCCATCCTTTCATCTCCCTGGTTTCCTCTGTAACCAACTTCTTTAAAAGTGGTCTACAGAGTTCCCTGGTGGTCCAGTGTTTAAGAATACCCCTTCCAATGCAAGGGGTGAGGGTTCTGTCCTTTTCAGGGGGTTAAGATCCTGCATACCTCACAGCTAAAAAAAAAAAAACAAAAAAAAAAAACATAAAACAGAAGCAATACTGTAACAATTCAATAAAGATTTTACAAATGGTCCATATCCAAAAAAAAAAAAAGTCTTAAAACAAAACCCGTCTACATGTTCTCCTTTCCATTCTGCCCTCACCCTACTATAATATGATTTCTATCCTTATCTCTCCAGGGAAATTTTTCTCACAAAGGTGATCAGTTACTCCATTTTCCTTATAAAATAAACATATGTCAGCCTTTTTTTCTTATTTCTAATTTTATTTTATTTTGAATTATGTTTGCCACTTTATTTATAATTGCTAAACATTGGAACCCACCTACTGTCAAATAGGAGAATATTACAGAAATAGTTTTAATAGCTTTATGAGCATGATTGACATACAATAACTGTGAATAGTTTGGTGAGTAGTTGTGAAATCTGATACAGTTTTATGTTTGCACCATGAAGCTACCACCACAACTAAGGTAACAAACTTATCCATCATTTCCAAAAGTTTCCTTGTGTCCCTTTTATTTATTATTATTTTTTAATATAAATTTATTTATTTTAATTGAAGGTTAATTACTTTACAATATTGTATTGGTTTTGCCATACATCAACATGAATCTGCCACAGGTATACACTTGTTCCCCATCCTGAACCCTCCTCCCTCCTCCCTCCCCGTACCATCCCTCTGGGTCATCCCAGTGCACCAGCCCCATGCATCCAGTATAATAGCCAGGACATGGAAGCAACCCAGATGTCTATCAGCAGATAAATGGATAAGAAAGCTGCGGTACATGTACACAATGGAGTATTACTCAGCCATTAAGAAGAATACATTTGAATCAGTTCTAATGAGGTGGATGAAACTGAAGCCTACTATACAGCATGAAGTAAGCCAGAAAGAAAAATACCAATACAGTATACTAATGCATATATATGGAATTTAGAAAGATGGTAATGATAACCCTGTATGCGAGACAGCAAAAGAGACACAGATGTATAGAACAGTCTTTTGGACTCTGTGGGAGAGGGAGAGGGTGGGATGATTTGGGAGAATGGCATTGAAACATGTATAATATCATATGTGAAATGAATGGCCAGTCCAGGTTCGATACATTTCAACCTTAATCTTACTTTTGTTGCTGCTGCATGCATGCTCAGTCATGTCCGACTCTTTGTGACCCTATGGATCCTCCAGGCTCCTCAGTCCATGGGATTCTCCAGGCAAGAATAGTGGAGTAGGTTCCCATTTCCTCCTTCAGGGGATCTTGCCCACCCAAGGATCGAACTGACATCTCTTGAGTCTCCTGCATTAGCAGGCAGATTTTTTACCACTTTCAGAATTCCTCTGAAATATATAGAAGTCTGTACCAAACTTCTCTTGAAATGGTCTCCTGAAAGAGTCCCATGATTTAATTCTCCCCTATTCTTTCATCCACATCTGCAGCCATGTATCAATCTCCTGCATAAATTCATTTTCTTTCAGTTACCCCTTTAGAGACAGTGTTCCTCAGAGTTCCATCTTTGCTCTTTTTCTCCTCTTTATAATATATTGATTTCACTGGCTGGCCCTATCTACTCTTCGGATTTCAATTGATGTTGGGTTGCTAAAGCACAGATCTATTCTTCCAACCTAGGTGTTTCTCCAAAATACTTGACCCCAACAAATGCCTTTGCACTTCTCTATCTACGTTTTCAAGGGTCACCTTAGCCCCCACAGGATCACGCAAAACGTTTCATCATCTCTCTAAACTATTTCTATTTTCAGTCAATGGAACCACCACCTTGCCTAATTCAGAATCCAAGAATTCTGAATTCTTGTTTCTGAATTCTGAATGCTTGTTTCTTCTCTCTCCCTGGGCCTCACATATAGTTGGCCATCAAACCTGTTGAGTATCTCCACAAAAGGTCTTTTGGTTCTGTCAAGTGCTATTCCCCTGCACAGTTCCTGAAGCTCAGAACCTTGTCATTTACACACCTGCCTACCTTTTCTCCTGGCCCCCAGTTTATTCACCTTCAGTATTTTTATCACACTATTATGAGAATGATCTTTGTAAAATGCAGAGCTGATCAAACTATTTCTCATTTCCAAAACTGCTTAAAACAGTGCATTGGATTCCTACAGACTGCAAAATAAAATATCTCCCCCTGAGTATGGCCATCCATGGTTTGGCACTGCCAGTCTCTGCAACCTCATCTCGAACTACATTTGCCTTGCAGCCTAACTTTAGTCAAACTGCAGTGTATTCAGTTCAGTTCAGTTCAGTTCAGTTCAGTCACTCAGTCATGTCCAGCTCTGCTGAATCTCAGCACACCAGGCTGCAGAACACACCAACTCCTGGAGTCTACCCAAGCTCATGTCCATTGAGTCAGTGATGCCATCCAGCCATCTCATCCTCTGTCGTCCCCTTCTCCTCCCACCCCCAATCCCTCCCAGCATCAGGGTCTTTTCCAATGAGTCAACTCTTCGCATCAGGTGGCCAAAATATTGGAGTTTTAGCCTCAGCATCAGTCCTTCCAGTGAACACCCAGGACTGATCTCCTTTAGGATGGACTGGTTGGATCTCCTTGCAGTCCAAGGGACTCTCAAGAGTCTTCTCTAACACCACAGTTCAAAAGCATCAATTATTTGGCACTCAGTTTTCTTCACAGTCCAACTCTCACACCCATACATGACCAGTGGAGAAACCATAGCCTTGACTAGACAGACCTTTGTTGGCAAAGTGATGTCTCTGGTTTTCAATATGCTATCTAGGTTGCTCATAACTTTCCTTCAATATATAGCAAATACTGACATTTCAGTCATATTGAAATAATGCTTTGAATGAACCCCTGATAAAATACTCTCTTGAGGATTCACACCTCTGCATGTCATTCTTTCTTGACTCAGCTGCTGCATCATCAGGAGCTCCATTTACTCTCTCCTAAAAGATGGGAAATTCTGCTGCCATGTACTCTCACAGCTCATTTAACTAAACTCAGTTACAAGACTGTGTTGTTTTACGATAGTCTATGTATTTTTGTGTGCATTCTCTAAGCTGCAGATTCAGTGTCCTTGAAGACATGGATCCTATCTTCTTCATGTCCTCATTGTTTTTCTCAATTTCTGGCACCTGCTATGTACTCTTTTAATGTCAAATGAGTGAATATGAGTACTATTTCAATACTCTTTAGCAGTTCACTTCAGTTCAGTTCAGTTGCTCAGTCGTGTCCGACTCTTTACGACCCCATGAATCACAGCACACCAGGCCTCCCTGTCCGTCACCAACTCCCGGTGTTCACTCAGACTCACGTCCATCGAGTCTGTGATGCCATCCAGCCATCTCATCCTCTGTAATCCCCTTCTTCTCCTGTCCCTAACCCCTCCCAGCATCAAAGTCTTTTCCAATGAGTAAACTCTTTGAACGAGGTGGCCAAAGTATTGGAGTTTCAGCTGTAGCATCATTCCTTCCAAAGAAATCCCAGGGCTGATCTCCTTCAGAATGGACTGGTTGGATCTCCTTGCAGTCCAAGGGACTCTCAAGAGTCTTCTCCAACACCACAGTTCAAAAGCATCAATTCTTCGGCGCTCAGCCTTCTTCACAGTCCAACTCTCACATCCATACATGACCACTGGAAAAACCATAGCCTTGACTAGATGGACCTTAGTCAGCAAAGTAATGTCTTTGCTTTTGAATATGCTATCTAGGTTGGTCATAACTTTTCTTCCAAGGAGTAAGCGTCTTTTAATTTCCTTAGCAGTTAATCATATGATAAAAATATATGGTCTCATTTAAACATACAAATGTTTTATTTTATATTGATGTATTGATAAATATATAAAACAAAAATAAATCAGGAATTTATTAACATGTACACTAGGAATCTACTGTACACATTAATATCTTTGCCCATAATTTTGCATGCATGCCCATATACAAACATACATGCATAAAGGTTTCTAATTCTGCAGAAATACAAATTATTATTTTAGGAATCACTAGCAAAGAAAATTATTTAAAATGCTTCTGTGATAGGGAAAGGCATACTGTAACTAGAACAGGTAGGTAAAAAAGTCTTATGCAAGTAAAGCATTTTCCATTGGCATAGTTGAGATTTTAATTCTCTTTTAAATAATGTATTCTAAAGGGAAGTATGATGTATGGTTATCTTTAAAACATTATTTAAATAATCAAATGCATCTCTGAGACTTCAAAGACTATTAAAAAATAACGCTAAGACTCTAAGAAAAATCTTGCATAAAAGCATATATCCTGTAAATGAAAAAGTCATGAGATGTTGAAATTTTAAAAATAAGTATATCTCATTCCTTTATTGTAAATAATTGGTTTAATTTAAAATATCATAGCCTCCAAGGTCTTTTCTGAAATTTTAAAGTCTCATTTAGAATTCTAAGACAGAAATTAATAGAAGAGTGATTCTATATGGTATCCACTTATCATGAGACTCTTTTATGTGAGTGTAATAGTACCACAGAGGCATCTGCTTCCATCTTTAAACTCCTGACAAGTAGAATCTCAGGGAATGCAATTTATATATCATTAAATCATCAAGAAGATCAAACAAGTTAATCCTAAAGGAGACCAGTCCTGAATATTCATTGGAAGGACTTATGCTGAAGCTGAAGCTCCAATACTTTGGCCACTTGATGGGAAGAACTGACTCATTGGAAAAGTCCCTAAGGCTGGGAAAGATTGAAGGCAGGAGGAGAAGGGAACGACAGAGGATCAGATGGTTGGATGGCATCACCCACTTGATGGACATGACTTTGAGCAAACTCTAGGAGATGGTGATAGACAGGGAAGCTTGGCATGCTGCAGTCCATGGGGTTGCAAAGAGTCATACATGACTGAGCAACTGAACTGACTGACTGACTGAAATCATCAAGGTCTTTGATGAAAGGAGAAACCTAAAATTAGATAACACCAGCTGTGGCTTAACCATTTTGAGGACAAGGAAACCATTATGTCGCAAGAAAAAGTCCCCAGAAAAGCAAAGCCTCCTTTTTCATATCCAGTCCCACCACTAAAGGGGTTATTTACCCTACCAGTTTGGTTGCACCACATCTGCCACACAGAAGTAAGGCTAAGAGATGGTAAGAGGGGGATACAGATGTGTCTGGCATGAGATCACTGCCACTCCCACTATATTATAGTTCTTCTTACTGGTACCAATTCAGTGCATATTGCGCAAATGAGTTTTAGATCATACATTTAGTTTTCTGAAAATGAGAAACTATTCAATGAGCAATACAAGAGACATTTTAGATAAAGTAGTTTTATTTCCCTAAAATGTTTCATATGCTAAGAGCAACTTGATGCTTATGTTTAAATGTGGTTTTATATTATAGGGATTCTTATTCATTCATCACAAGAAAAATAATCTCTACAACTTAGCAAATGCAACATACAGTTCACAAAATGTTTTAAAGAGGTATAACTCCAGGGGATCTTCCTGACTCAGAGATCGAGCCCACATCTCCTGTGTCTCCTGCACTGCAGGCAGATTCTTTACCCTCTGAGCCATAGGAGGGGCCTCTACAAAATGTTTTAATGTTTCATCTGATCCCTACAGTCATGTAAATATTTTTATTTTTTACTTTAAGAATTGTAGTACTACTTAATTCTACAATGTCTTTAATAATATTAGAGTGTAATATATTCATTTTCTTCAACAAAATTATTCAAAGTATATCGGGTTATTGGTATATAAGATTTCAACTGTATTTGCTTTATTGTGATATGCTTCCACTCTAAGAAAAAAAGTACTTAAACTTTTGAGTCTCTAAATAAAAAATAGAAATCACTGGTAAAGGGTAAATAACATGAAAAATATAAAGGAAGAAAGAAGGAGGGAGGGAGGAAGGAGGCAAGGATTGGTAAAAGGAAGAAGGAAGGGAAAGAAAAGGAAAGGAAAAGAAACATCAGATACTTCATTTTAAAGAAAAAGGTGTATTACGTATCTAAAACAGTCCACCTTCTAAATCTCTAGCTCTTTTAGCAAACTGCATACAATTCTTCATATAAATAGGTATGACTTTCTGGAAAAAAAGAGTATAAGCCTTTCATGTATAGATGTCTACTGCAGCATCATCAGAGAAGTATATCTGCTAAAGTAAGGAATTGTTTGTATAGGAGAGAGAAAATAATAAGGCAAAATGTTCTAAGAATAAGGAAGAAGCAATTGAATAAAGCAAAGGGAATCTTCAAGGGTTTATGAAACTCATGGTATTTGAAATGGGTCTTGAAATACAGGTCGAATTTCAACAGAGAGGATAAAGGAAAAAAGGACATTCCGTGCTTTGAGAAAAGTAGGAGCAATGATATGGAAGGAAATGTGTGCCTGGGAAAATGCAAATGTTGCGACATAATGAGAACTTGGATTGTGTTCAGGGGTCAGGTGGGCTGGACTGCTTCAGAAAAAGGAAGCAAGTTTATTTTATTTTGAAAGCAGTTTGTGTTAGCTTCAGTAAGAATAAAAACACGAGTCTCTGACCTGAAAAAGATGGTTTCTTTTCTTCCCTTCTTTGTTTTACAGAGGAGAAAGCTGAGCCCTAAATCCAGTTTCCAGCTCTGTGCTTTCTCTTAGTTCTTCTACACAAACGACAAGCCTAGGTTTTATTACTATTCCATTAGAGAAAGTTTCAGTTAGTGCTTTTTACACTATGTATGCTTCCTGCCTCATATTCATAAGCAATTTGGTGATTTCTCTGGGCTTCCCTGGGGGCTCAGTTGGTAAAGAATCTGCCTCCAATGCAGGAGACCACCTGCAATACAGGAAACAAGGGTTAGATCCCTGGGTCGGGAAGATCCCCTAGAGAAAAAGATGGCAGTCCACCCCAGTACGCTCACCTGGAGAAGCCGAGGGACAGGGGAGCCTGGCAGGCTACAGTCCATGAGATTGTAAGAGTCAGACAATACTTAGCAACTCAAACCACCCATCAAAGAAGTCAAATATCTTCCCTTAAGTGTATCGACAGAGCAGACCTCAAAGCATCTTTGCCTTTTGGATAGCGTAGATTCTAATCATAACTCTTTGGAATGAGCTGAGTTAACATCCCCACCTAGCTCATGCTCATTTCTTTTTGGGTTCCTTTTTCTCATCCATCCAACTAAAACATTTCCAGTTCATACAGTTCAAGAAAACTAGGTTGATTGAAGTCACATGTGTTGAGAGTAAACGTTATTTTATTGTTTCATTGCTATCTCAATCCAACACTAACATCTTTAAGGAAAGACTTGACTATTGTATGGAAATAACTTTAGAAACATAAAGTTCATGGGTTATTTTATGTTCTCAATTTCTTTTTCTTTAGAGGAAATACATTTTTATATACTTTAGCTATTTTTTAATTGCTTGAACATGTTTCAAATTGTCCTAAGTTCTTAGATATCATGAAGTGGCCCCTTATATACGGATTAAGTTCTAAAATCAGCACAGAAGGTAAAAAGCCAATTTTCCAAATTACCCTATATGTGTGTATATGTATGTATTATATTTATGTGTAAAACTTACTATGATAATTTAAAATAGTGCTGTCACAATAAACTCTACTCAGTATCATGTGGTAGTCAGGGTGGTAAGAGAGTTTGGGAAGAATGGATACATGTACATGTATGACTGAATTCCTTTGCTGCCCACCTGAAACTATCATAACATTATTAATCAGCTATACTCCAATATAAAATAAAAAGTTAAAAAATTAAAATAAAAAGACTCATTCACAGACAGAGAAAACAAACTTATAGTTGCCAGGGGAAGAGATAGTTAGGGTCTTTGGGAAAGTCATGTACACACTACTATATTTAAAATAGATAACCAACAACAACCTATTATATAACACATGGAATTCTGCTCAATGTTATGTGCCAGCCTGGATGGGAGTGAGTTTGGGAGAAATGGATACAAGTATATGTATGGCTGAGTCCCTTTGCTGTTCACCTGAAACTACCACAACATTGTTAATCAGCTATACCCCAATACAAAATAAAAAGTTAAAAATTACCAAAAAAAATCAAATAAAATAGTGCTTATCAAAGATACCAAGAGACAGGCAGAAATCAGAAATCCATCAATTACAGAATAAAAAGCATATAGAGTTAAAAATTAATAACCTAAAATGCCATTTAATAAAACTTTATTATATATTTCATTACAGGACCTTACTATATTAATAAGGAAAAATGTATACTAAGAAATTACTCTTTTTGTATAAAAAATGATTGTGGCTGTTGATTAGTTATCAGTTTGCTCATGCCTCCACATTCATTCTATACTCTGAGATGGTGGAGCTCAAATTACACCAACTCTGTTTCCCAGATTCCCATGCTAGATGGCTGACTGTGACCTCCTACCCAAAGGTAGCACTCTGAGAGCAGCCCCAGAAAGTAGGAGAAGGGAACAAAGAACACCCATTCAGCCTAGCAGCTTCTCTTTAGTTCCCCAAACCAGCTACTCTGTGTTCCTCATCTTCACAGTTTCCTCTCTATCCCTGGCTCTTCCTGTAGCTATTATTCTAGGCTACCAGGTTTCCTTTTTGCTCTTTCAGCTCTATGCTCTGTAGTGATATCCCAAATCAAATCTATTTTATTTTCAATGACTAATGTAGTTTTCATTTTCCCATCAGGATTCCAACTGACGCTATAAAGAATTTCCAATTGAATGCCAGTCTGTAAATGCTTTACCATTTCCTACAATAACCATAGATGGATAAGAGGAGAAGATTGGCACAAAGAAAATGGGAAAAAAGAAAAAGCCAGTAACAGCATCCTGCCCTTTGGAGCCAGAAAATAGTACAGAAATAAACATGTGCAGAATCCAGTGAGCAAAAGATGTATTCTCTAAAGTTACCCAAAGCAAAGCAAAATTCCCTACACATCAATCACTCAGAAAAGAGGAATAAAGGGAGAACAACTTTGTATGAGAGTTTTCCTCTAGAAACTGGGTCAAAAGAGGTGGGGCAGATTGAGGAACATTTTTATCTTCACTTCAAGACTTTCAACATTATTTTATGCTTTTTGGCTTCAAAAATGGCCTCATTCATAAAAGTTTTATGAGTAATTTAGGTATTTTCTGCAAAGTGATACAGAATATACAATGAATTTTTTAGTGTAGGGGTTTTCTCCATTAGCAACTAATTTCTGCTTCCTCTCAAAAGTCTCCCCAGAAATTTTGCCATCTTTCAGCTATCACACTCTCATTTAGTGAAGAATTAAGTGAAAACCGAAACCGTCATTTTAATGTAATCTTGGGGATAAAGGTAATGCTATTTTAAATGTCAGATATTTCCGTTTAAGAAAGCAGCTCAGCACTTAAATGTCTTTTAGAATGAAGGCAATAAATAGCACTAGTAGGCCACCAATTAAGGTATATTTGAGAATAATTCTATGGCTACAGCCAGCTTAACTCTTTGATATGTGAATCATGGCAGAGTTGTTCTATGGCTTTCAAAAAGCAAAGCTACATTGAAACCCCACTGAGTGCTGCCAGCAGAAATAGCATATAATCTATTGAAAGTAATCAAGGACCTTCAAGACCTCTGAAATAAAGAGACATGTATCGCCCATAGGTGTTAAGAGCAAGCTGAGTTTCTGCTCATCTGTAATATTTCAGCAGAGCAATTAATTCTTTACATTGATGTTTCTAGAGATAGACTATTGTAGCAAAATAGTTTTGCTCCTACTCATTTAAATCTTTTAAAAATACAATAGTGTTGGGACTTCCCTGGCAATACAGTGGTTAAGACTCTGCTTCCAACGGGGGGGTGGGATAGGTGGGTAAAATCCCTGATAGGAAACTAAGATCCCACATAATACTCAGTCAAAAAAATTTTAAAAACTTAAAAAAATTTTTTGCCATTTCATATTTTAGAAGAATTATAAATTCTTTCATATCTCTTAACTAATCTGACCCATGCATAAGCATCACTCTGACTTGACAAATGAGAAACATGAATGCTTCTTGAGATGGGCCCTTAGGCCTGATCACAGGGATATGGAATGGGGAGCCAAGACTAAGAGTCAGAATCATCACAAAGCTGGGGGACATGGTACTCAATATTCCCAAACAGAGAGGATATACTCAGGGTTTAACTTCCTTTTTCCAAAGGGAAAAAAAAAAAAGTTTTATTTCAGACCTGTTCCAGAGATATCAGAGGATAAATCATTTCAGCCAGAATCAAGCAAGATTTTATCCTGTATTCACAGGAAAATGACAACAAATTATTGAGTGACATAACATTCCCTTGGAGCTAGTCTTTCTTTCATAAAGGAAAGCCCAAAGAATAAACACTTTGATCTAACACAACCTAGAACTGTCCTTGAATGACTCACGTATATAACAGTATAAAAGATGTTGATGGCTCTCTACAAGCTAGAAAGCATGTAATTCTAACAAATAAACTATAGCAGATGAGAGTTTCGAAAACCTCAGCATAGTCTAGAGCAATGGTTCTTTGTGGTCCCTGCCAGTAACATCAACATCACTGGGGAATTAGTGAGAAGAACAAATTCTTGGGTGATGGAGCCCAGAAATCTGCCTTTTACAAATGCTTCCAGGTAACACTGATGCATGCTAAAGTTTGAGAACTTTAGGTCTAATGGAATAATTAAATTTAAGGTCAAATTTTAGTTTGTAAAAGTGTTTACTGTGTTATCTAGGGCAAACGATCCAATTTTTCATAGTCTAAATTTATTCTCTGGCAAAATGGGACAAAAAACACCTCCTTACAGTATTATTTTAGAATTTGAAATAATCATAATAGCCACTGCTCTCATGCTGAGAACTCAGCATAGATATATCCTAATAAAGAGGTGAATCAAATAAGCATTTCACAAGGAAGTTACTACTAAAATAAAATTCCTTGGACACCTGCTTCACCTTGAGCAATGCTTGGGCCATAAAAGTTTAAAAATCACAGAGGCTGTCAAAAGACTCCACACGGAGAAGGCCATTCTGCAAGAATGCTGAGCATGGTTTATGCATTGAGGCAGAACTCAGTTCTCATCCATATTGCATTACTCCTTTGAAGAGTGGATGTACAAGATTTCAGACCATAAATAATTTACCTAAATACCCACAAATCTTCTAAGTATCAGGGCTGTCCTTTTAAATAGGTCAAAATCTTTGAAAATTTGCCAAAGAAAGACAGCTATGCCTAAGCAAAATCTGTTCTTCAGTGAGACCCAGGGCCCGTAATGGAAGGGTTGGCATTCCGGGACTAATCCAGTCCCTGGAGATGGGGGATTTTCTCATCCTCTTCCCACTGAACCTGGAAAGCCTCAGAACCTCACAGTGGGTCTTCTCAATTGTTTCCAGAACAGATAAAATCTAACTAGCATCTAACTTTAGAAGTCTAACTTCCAGGAGCTTCATGCACACCATGCCAATGGGTCTCCCTGATCAGTTCTCCGTGATCACACAGGGTTCAGGGGATTGTGCCCTGGGAACCCCAGGATTTCCCTGACACTCTCATGAGGCAATCCCCCCTGCTCCCTCCCCAGGGATAACACAGCCCTAAAGGCCACAGGGAGTATTGGAATCCAAGATGCAGATCTCGAAGATTCTCTCATATTTTCTGGAGCAGGCAGGGACTGTCACTTGTTTTCTCAGCTTAGAGCAAATGCCAGCAAGCATTAGCCAGTATTCCTATTGAAAGTCTAGATGAAGCTTATTGAAAATCTATCAGAGCTAACTGTAAAGTTCTCACAGCCACACCAGGAGCTCCAAGTCAACTCTGATGAAGTTGATGCTATCAAGAACTTGACTTAAACCTGTGATTAGAGGTGGCATTCTGATCACATTCAGTTCAGTTCAGTCACTCAGTCATGGCCGACTCTTTGCGACCCCATGGACTGCACCACACAAGGCCTCTCTGTCCATCACCAACTCCCAGAGTCTACCCAAACTCATGTCCATTGAGTCAGTGATGCCATCCAACCATCCCATCCTCTGTTGTCCCCTTCTCCTCCTGCCCTCAATCTTTCCCAGCATCAGGGTCTTTTCAAATGAGTCAGCTCTTTGCATCAGGTGGCCAAAGTACTGGAGTTACAGCTTTAGCATCAGGCCTTCCAAAAAACACTCAGGATTGATCTACTTTAGGATGGACTGGCTGGATCTCCTTGCAGTCCAAGGGACTCTCAAGAGTCTTCTCCAGCACCACAGTTCACTCAGCTTTCTTTTGGAGAAGGCAATGGCAACCCACTCCAGGACTCTTGCCTGGAAAATCCCATGGACGGAGGAGCCTGGTAGGCTGCAGTCCATGGGGTTGC
The DNA here is from genome assembly GCF_001704415.2 of Capra hircus. Lineage (NCBI taxonomy): Eukaryota > Metazoa > Chordata > Mammalia > Artiodactyla > Bovidae > Capra > Capra hircus. Next base: position 75,666,832 of record NC_030808.1, read on the forward strand.
TAAGAGGTAGACACAACTGAACAACTTCACTTTGACTTTTCACTTTCCTGCATTGGAGAAGGAAATGGCAACCCACTCCAGTGTTCTTGCCTGGAGATCCAGGGACGGGGGAGTCTGGTGGGCTGCCATCTATGGGGTCGCACAGAGTCAGACACGACTGAGCAGCAGCAATAGCTTTCTTTATAGTCCAAATCTCACATCCATACATGACCACTGGAAAAACCATAGCCTTGACCAGATGGACATGTCTCTGCTTTTTAATGAGCTGTCTAGGTTGGTCATAACTTTTCTTCCAAGGAGTAAGTGTATTTTAATTTCATGGCTGCAGTCACCATCTGCAGTGATTTTGGAGCCCCCAAAAATAAAGTCTGCCACTGTTTCCACTGTTTCCCCACCTATTTCCCGTGAAGTGATGGGACCAGATGCTATGATCTTAGTTTTCCAAATGTTGAGCTTTAAGCCAAACTTTTTGCTTTCCTCTTTCACTTTCATCAAGAGGCTTTATAGTTCTTTGTTTTCTGCCATAAGGGTGGTGTCATCTGCATATCTGAGGTTATTGATATTTCTCCCAGCAACCTTGATTCCAGCTTGTGCTTCATCCAGCTCAGCATTTCTCATGATGTACTCTGCATAGAAGTTAAATAAGCAGGGTGACAATATACAGCCTTGACGTATACTCCTTTTCCTGTGTGAAACCAGTCTGTTGTTCCATGTCCAGTTCTAACGGTTGCTTCCTGACCTGCATATAGGCTTCTAAAGAAGCAGGTCAGGTGGTCTGGTATTCCCATCTGTTTCAGAATGAAAGAGACCACATAGAGAACCTCAATTCTAAGGCCCCTGGAATCTTATCCTAAAAGTGAAGTGGCTCAGTCATGTCTGACCCTTTGCAACCCCATGGACTGCAGCCTACCAGGCTTCTCCATCCATGGGATTTTCCAGGCAAGAGTACTGGAATGGGTTGCCATTTCCTTCTCCAGGGGATCTTCCCAACCCAGGGATCAAACCCAGGTCTACCACATTGCAGGCAGACTCTCTACTCTCTGAGCCACCAGGGAAACTTATCCTAGACTTGGACAATTAACATTACTGGACTAGAGAAGCTTATATGTGAACTTGACCAGATTATTGGGGAATGTTGGCTTTATGATTGAATATCTCAGCCTTGGGAGTCAGGTGTTAGAGGCTTTTGATACCAAAAATAAAACAAATTAACAACAAAATAAACACAGGCTAATTCAAACGTTTAGTAGCCTGGTTGCCAGGGAAGTTGGAGTTACTAAATAATCTCATCCTCCCTCCAGTAGAACACCCATAGAAGAAATACTTCTGCAAGTCACAGACGCTCCCTAATGGTAGCAATAGGCTTCACTTGGTGAGACCTAAATGCTCTCTAAGAACCAGGGACTCTAGAAAGCCATTCCCTAGTTTATTTCACAGGTTATTATGTTGGGATCAGATTTAGCATTAACTGATGCTAGTCAAGGCTATGGTTTTTCCTGTGGTCGTGTATGGATGTGAGAGTTGTACTGTGAAGAAGGCTGAGCACCAAAGAATTGATGCTTTTGAACTGTGGTGTTGGAGAAGACTCTTGAGAGTCCCTTGGACTGCAAGGAGATCCAACCAGTCCATTCTGAAGGAGATCAGCCCTGGGATTTCTTTGGAAGGAATGATGCTAAAGCTGAAGCTCCAGTACTTTGGCCACCTCATGCGAAGAGTTGACTCATTGGAAAAGACTCTGATGCTGGGAAGGATTGGGGGCAGGAGGAGAAGGGGATGACAGAGGATGAGATGGCTGGATGGCATCACTGACTCGATGGACATGAATCTGAGTGAACTCCAGGAGATGGTGATGGACAGGGAGGCCTGGCGTGCTGCGATTCATGGGGTCACAAAGAGTCGGACACAACTGAGCAACTGAACTGAACTCATACTGTTATTTCCTTAACAAAAGTCCCTGAAGCCAACTATTTCTTAAATAAAACTTGTAAGTAGCATATGTTTGTTATAGTTATTTAAGGGCATCCCTCATAGCTCAGCTGGTAAAGAATCTGCCTGCAGTGCAGGAGACCCCAGTTCAATTCCTGAGTCAGGAAGATCTGCTGGAGAAGGGAATGGCAAACCACTCCAGTATTCTTGCCTGGAGAATTCCATGAAGAGAGGAGTCTGGCAGGCTACAGTCCATAGGGTCACAAAGAGTTGGACACAACTGAAGCAACTTAACACATAGTAATTTAAAGAAAACATAGTCAATTATAGAATAAAATTGTTTCTTCCTTTCTTTCACTCTTTCTGCTACAATCTGATATATATGTATTCATACTCTATCAAATGACCAACCTAGATAGCATATTAGAAAGCAGAGACATTACTTTGCCAACAAAGGTCCGTCTAGTCAAGGCTATGGTTTTTCCTGTGGTCATGTATGGATGTGAGAGTTGGACTGTAAAGAAAGCTGAGCACTGAAGAATTGATGCTTTTGAACTGTGGTGCTGGAGAAGACTCTTGAGAGTCCCTTGGACTGCAAGGAGATCCAACCAGTCCATTCTAAAGGAAATCAATCCTGGGTGTTCATTGGAAGAACTGATGTTGAAGCTGAAACTCCAATACTTTGGTCACCTCATGCGAAGAGCTGACTCATTTGAAAAGACCCTGATGCTGGGAAAGCTTGAAGGCAGGAGGAGAAGGGGATGACAGAGGATGAGATGGTTGGATGGCATCATGGGTTTGGTTGAACTCCGGGAGTTGGTGGTGGACAGAGAGGCGTGGCATGATGTGGTTCATGGGGTCGCAAAAAGTCGGACACGACTGAACTGAACAGAACTGAACTCTATCAAAAGGAAGGAGGGTCTTCCCAACCCAGGGATCTAACCTAGGTCTCCTGCATTGCAGGAGGATTCTTTACCACCTGAGCCACCAGGGAAGCTCCAAATATATACTCATACATATTTCAGTTCAGTTCAGCCACTCAGTTGTGTCCAACACTTTGCAACCCCATGGACTGCAGCATGCCAGACCTCCCTGTTCATCACCAATTCCCAGAGTTTACTCTAACTCATGTCCATTGAGTTGGTGATGACACCCGACCATCTCATCCTCTGTTGTCCCCTTCTCCTCCTGCCTTCAAGCTTTCCCAGCATCAGGGTCTTTTCAAGTGAGTCAGTTCTTCCTATCAGGTGGCCAGAGTACTGGAGTTTCAGCTTCACCATCAGTCCTTCCAATGAACACCCAGGGCTGATCTCCTTTAGAATGGACTGGTTGGATCTCCTTGCAGTCCAAGGGACTCTCAACAGTCTTCTCCAGCACCACAGTTCAAAAGCATCCATTCTTCGGTGCTCAGCTTTCTATATAGTCCAAATCTTACATCCATACATGACCACTGGAAAAACTATAGCCTTGACTAGATGGACCTTTGTTGGCAAAATAATGTCTCTGCTTTTGAATATGCTGTCTAGGTTGGTCATAACTTTTCTTCAAAGGAGCAAGCATCTTTTAATTTCATGGCTGCAGTCACCATCTGCAGTGATTTTGGAGCCCCCAAAAATAAAGTCTGTCACTCTTTCCACTGTTTCCCCATATATTTCCCATGAAGTGATGGGACCAGATGCCATGATCTTAGTTTTCTGAATGTTGAGCTTTAAGCCAACTTTTTCACTCTCCTATTTCACTTTCATCTTTTTCACTTTCTGCCTTAAGGGTGGTATCTGCATATCTGAGGTTATTGATATTTTTCCCAGCAATCTTGATTCCAGCTTGTGCTTTATCTAGCCCACCATTTCACATGATGTCCTCTGCATAGAAGCTAAATAAGCAGGGTGACAATACACAGCCTTGATGTAATCCTTTCCTTATTTGTAACCAGTCTGTTGTTCCATGTCCAGTTCTAACTGTTGCTTCCTGACCTGCATACAGATTTCTCAAGAGGCAGGTTAGTTTGTCTGGAATTCCCATAATTTTCCAGTTTGTGGTGATCCACACAGGCAAAGGCTTTGGCATAGTCAATAAAGCAGAAATAGATGTTTTTCTGGAAGTCTCTTGCTTTTCTAATGATCCAACAGCAATTTGATCTCTGGTTCCTCTTCCTTTTCTAAAACCAGCTTGAGCATCTGGAAGTTAACAGTTTACGTACTGTTGAAGCCTGCCTTGGAGAATTTTGAGCATTACTTTACTAAAGTGTGAGATGAGCACAATTGTGTAGTAGTTTGAGCATTCTTTGGATTTGCCCTTCTTTGGGATTGGAATGAAAACTGACATTTTCCAGTCCTGTGGCCACTGCTGAGGTTTCCAAATTTGCTGGCATATTGAGTGTAGCACTTTCACAGCATCATCTTTAGGATGTGAAATAGCTCAACTGGAATTCCATCACCTCCACTAGCTTTGTTCATAGTGATTCTTCCTAAGGCCCACTTGACTTCACATTCTAGGATGTCTTGCCATAGGTGAGTGATCACCCCATTGTGATTATCTGGGTCATGATGGTCTTTTTTGTACAGTTATTCTGTGCATTCTTGCCATCTCCTCTTAATATCTTCTGCTTCTGTTAGGTCCATACCATTTTTGTCCTTTACTGAGCCCATCTTTACATGAAACATTCCCTTGTTATGTCTAATTTTCTTGAGGAGATCTAGTCTTTCCCATTGTATTGTTTTCCTCTATTTCTTTGCACTGATCACTGAGAAGGCTTTCTTATCTCTCCTTGCTATTCTTTGGAACTCTGCATTCAAATGGGCATATCTTTCCTTTTGTCCTCTGCTTTTCACTTCTCTTCTTTTCACAGCTATTTGTAAGGCCTCTTCATGAAAGAGTTCCTCTGGAGAAAGAAATAGCAACCCACTCCAGTAGTCTTGCCTAAAGAATTCCTTATGGGGACAGAGGAACTTGGCGGGCTACAGCCCATGGGGTCACAAACGGTTGGACATGACTAAGCAACTATCATTTTCACTTTCTCATATGTATATACACACATATACACATATATATTTGACATTTGGTTAAATCCTATGTTGCTAACAACTAGAATTATGTCCAAAGCATATCCAAGATAAATGATAAGAAGTTTGAGGTCGATGTACTGGGCCAAACACCTGCATATTATCATCAAGATGCTTTTTCAGGTAAAAAATAAATGATATTGTTCAGCTGCTGCTGTACCAGCACTGGTACAATTAGCAGGGTATTCAAATCCAGGGCTGATGGCGTCCAAGAGCCCAGTTCCGTCCCTGTGATCATGCGTGTCCTGAGTGTGTGGAGATAAAGGGATATGTCAAATCCTGCCTAATAGTCAGAAGACCCCACTCTGTGTGCCATGCATCATTTGCTGTTGCCTTTCATTTGTCCTGTCATAGAGTGAAGTAAACATGGTGCTGAATAAAGCCGATTCTTTCTCTCATGAGTTTAACAGTTCAAACCTAAGCCAACACCACTGGTCAGGCAGAATAGACACTGTAGTCTTAATTGGCATCTCTCCGATTACCATAAAGTTCCCATCTGCATTTCTTCTCCAGACCATCTGTTTGTATTTTTAAAAAATTTTTTACGGGTTGTTTGTGTTTTTCTGATTCATTTGTTGGGAAATTTTTTTTTATATTAGGTGTAGCAATCCTTTATTAATAAGCATTAGGTTGTTTCTCCTAGATGACTGTTCATTTTGTGACTTTGTTTTAATAGGACCTTTGGCTGTGCAGAAGTTTTTGTTCTATGTGATTAAATTTGTCCTCTTGTTATTTGGGGCTTCTGGATTCCTAAGATTTATACAAAGAGTATCCTTTATTTTCTTCTCACAGTTGTGTTTTAAATTTATTACATAACTTATTTCACATTTGGACTGCAGTGTACCATTCCTGATTTCCTTCAAAGAAAGGAAGCTGTCCCATTATCATTATTAAATTTACCTTCTCCCCTCCACTGAATTGAAATGCAGACTACACAGATACCAAGAAAATACATATTTACCAGTGTACTGTTTCTGCTCTCTATGCTGATCTACCAATGTATTTGTCTATTTCTGTTTTTATTAATCATAGTAGCATTAAGTTGTTTTAAATCTGATATGCGGGTCTTCCTCCATTATTATTTGCCAAAATCTTCAGTTTCTATTGAGTATGAGATAGGCTACATGGGTGTACTGTACAACATGGGAAATATAGTCAATATTCTAAAATAACTGTAAACAGAGTATAATGTTTAAAAATTGTATAATTTTATATTGAAAAATAATACAAAAATATCTTCCTCAGTTTCTATTGGCTAATATTTAAGTGCTTACACTGGGTTTGCAAAAATGTAATTTTGATCAAGTCGCACTGGCTCTCTGGAAGTCGCTTAGAAAATGAGGTGAGTGTTCTCCATGTGTACCACTGCAGTTCATGAACTTATTCTCTAGTTTTCGGTCCTTTCCTAGTGTTCCTGGAGATTTCTTACTTCAAGCTCAGTTGTGTACTTTCAGTAAGATCTCAGTTACCTATATTCCTTTTTGTGTAAATTTTTTTATTTTTTAAATCGTTTTCTTTATTGGAGCATAGTTGATTTACAATGCTGTGTTAGTTTCTTCTGTACAGCAAAGTGAAACAGCCATACTCGATTACCTTTTATTCAGCATCCCAGGTAGTTGTGTGTGTGTGTGTGTGTTGTGGGGGGGGAGGTACTTTTGCCATACAGGTGGTTATAATAGAAGTCTTCACATTTCTAAGTCTGCAGGGATTTTTCTCTGAAATAAGGGAGTTGGACCAGATTTTCTTCCTCACTGCGCTCCCTGGAACAACAACCTGGGGATCCCTTGGGAAATTATTAAAAAGGCAGAACATAACCCCCCACCTCAATGCTATGTTTTTAATAAGTCTCAGGGCAAGTTTGCATATTTGAGTATGAGAAGCACTGAACTGAGTGTTTTGTGTCTTTGCAGCTCTAGCCCTACAGAACTCAATAACTAAGTTACAATCATGGTTTCCCGATTTTTCCTACCTCAGACTGAATGAAGTCTGGGAATATGCTCCAAGTTTGGAGAACTTCTCAAAAGAGTCAGCGAGAGGGAAGGAGAAAGCACTAATCAGGTTTACCTGAAATTTTCCCAATTCATGGTAAATACAGACAGTGTCGTCCTGGTCACTGGCATGATTATATGTCCTCTCCTAATCTCCTGGGCTTCCCTGATGGCACAGTGGTGAAGAACCCACCTGCCAATGTCGGGGACACAGGTTTGATCCCTGGGTTGGGAAGATTCCCTGGAGAAGAAACCCACCCCAGTATTCTTGCTTGGAAAAGTCCACAGACAGAAGAGCCCGTCAGGCTACAGTCCATGGGGTCACAGAAGAGTTGGACACAACTTAGTGATTAAACAACAATGACAACAACCACCTGGTCTCCTGGCCCTCAGACTCTTCTCCCTTCCATTCTTTCTGCAAATCTCTCCTCCCTTGCTCAGCAATATTTCACTGACTCTTGTTCTCCTTCCCTGACAATCTGCTTCAACTTGTGTGGCTACACTCTTTCCACTTTCTATACAGAGTTTCCTTCCAATATTTTCTTTTCCTTCCAATATCTTATTTGATAATGGGTTCCCTAGTTTTGAAAAAAAAGAAAGGAAAGAAAAAAGAACTCATCTCTGGCATTCTCATATTTTAGTATTTTACAAGTTAGAAAAGAAAATTTATATAATAAATATAAATAGCCAATAAGGATAGGAAAAAAGTTTACTCTCTCTAGTAGCAAGGAAATGCCATTTAGAATACATAGTATTTTTCAACTATCAGCTTTTCAAGGATTAGAAATATTGGGCAAGGTTATGCAGGATAAAGTTGTTTCTCAAAGTGAGAGTATACAACATTGCTTCATTCTGAAAGAAGAAAAATGTATCAAAATTCCTTAGGAAAAAAATCACAGTAATCATATTTCCAGGAGTTTGACCTAAGCAAATATATAAGTGTACAGAGATTTAGCTATAGAGATAGTCATCAAAATGGTGTCCCTTTTAGGGAAGAGAGGAAAAATATTGAAATGACATAAATATGAAATAAATGTGAACTAGGTTCAGTTATTTATGGTAAAATTATTTAGTGGAACATTTACATAGAAAACCTTTATTTACAAAATAATATGATCCCATGTTAATAAAATAAATATGTGTATTTGCATGTATATTTGGCTTGAGGAGAATGTATTAATAAATGACTTGTCATCTTTTGTTCTGGAATTACAAAATGTTTCCCCCTTCTGTTTTCTTTTCTGTGTTTTCTAATTTATCTACGATATACATGGCTTTTAACTAGAAAAGAAATAAGAAAAAAGTATTGATAACTTTCAAAAAGTACAGTCTTTCTCCCAAGGCTGATAATGGATGAAAAAGAGATAAAATCTAAGAAAAAGTTCACCCGGCCTTTTTGAAGTTCTTAATCTTTTGTCCTTTTTGATGAAAGCTCCAAATTGCCAAATTACCTTTTCAGGTGCATGACTGTCTTGATGGGGCCAAAGTCAATTACTGGGGGGCATTATTAATTAAATAAAAATGTAACTACTTGTATCCCTTCAATAGACACAGTATCTAGGGCCTTTGTGTCTTTAGTTTCTCTCTGTACCTGACAAAGCAATTTTTAGCACCTTTGCCAAATGGGCTCAAGACAATTGCATACATACTTATCCAGATGACTCACTTTGCCCTTTCTTTAGCAGCTTCAGTTAAACTCCAAGTGTTAAAGTGGATGAGAAAAATTGGTTAAAATTTGGGAAAGAACAAGAGATTTTTTTCAATTTTTCTCCACGTAAACAAATAGGAAAAACCAAATACAAGAGAAACCATTGAATTTCTGATTTCAGCAAGGTTAAAACAGGCACTAATGTTTTGCAAATTGAGATGAAAAATAAATTTATTACTTATAATTTTAATTTCTAAGCAAGATGGAATAAAATCTAATGAAGAATTTGCAAGTATAATAACTGTTGCTTTTTCATTTCAGCAAATAATACAGCCATTTGAATAAATTAACAAAAAAATAGATAAGCAAAAGAAAAATATATTAAAATTACTCATAAATCTCACTGCTAAGGAATGATATCTTTGCCATTTATAAGCTTATTGTTTCAGTCTATTTTCTATTCAAAATATATGTGTATGCACAGTTTATATAACTTGAATCATAGCATGCTTATTCTTTATAAGCCTTCATTTCATTCAAAAATGAATCGTGAAGATATTCTGCGGATTAAGATTTCATAACGGTAAGGGTAATGACAAAACAACGATCTACATGACTAGGTGTCCAAATTCTTTTTCATGTAAATTTTAGACTTACAGAAGAGCTACAGTAATAATACTTTACAAAGAAATCCTAAAATCCTGCCACCTAAATTCTCTACATATTGTTCTATTGCCTATGTTTATCTGTGTGCGTGCCTCTTTCACGCTTCCTCTGTGTGTATATGCACATGTATACTATACTTATTTTCTTGAACCATTTAAGATTAAGCCACAGAGAAAATGATACCTGTTTAAACAGTAGCATGCAGCTTTCTAAACTGAAGGATATTAACTTGAATAAACACACTACCAAGATTAAAAGCAGGATATTAACATTGATATGATATTTCTGATATACAGAATTTATTTAAATTTTTCTGATTGTCCCATTACTGTCTTTTATAGAATTGAAATTTTCTTTTTCTTATCTGGAACCAATCAAGGATCACACATTACATTAATAAGTTGACTAAGAGTCAAATCAGGGTGAACATTAAGATGTAGGACTATTCAGCAAAAGACAAGTACTCTATGATATCACTCACATGTGGAATCTAAAAAAAAAAAATGATACAAATGAACTTATTCATGAAACAGAAACATATTTACAGACACAGAAGAGAAGCTTATGGTTACTAAAGGGGTAAGAGGTAGGGAAGGGATAAATTAGGAATTTGGGATTAATATATATATACTATTATATATAAAATAGATAAACAATAAGGATGTATTGTATAGCACAGGAAACTATATTCAATATCTTATAATAACCTGTAATGGAAAAGACACATATATGTAGGTGTCTTTTTCGGGGTTTACCTGATGCAAAGAGCTGACTCATTGGAAAAACCTTGATGCTGGGAAAGATTGAAGGCAATAGCAGAAGGGGATGGCAGAGAATGAGATGGTTAGACAGCATCACTGACTCAATGGATACGAATTTGAGCAAACTCTGGGAGATGGTGGATGACAGAGGAGCCTGACGTGCTGCAGTCCATGGGGTCACAAAGAGCAGGATACAGCTTGAGTGAGTGAACAACATGTATATATCTGCATGTATGTATATGACTGGATCACTTTTCTGTACACCTGGGGCATTATAAATCAACTATACTTCAATAAAAAATAAATGAATATTTTTTAAAAGATGTAGGTCTATTAAGAATTTTTTACCTAATCTTATAAAAGTAGAAGACATTGGGGGTTTTAAGCAGGAGGGAAGGTTTTGAGATTGTTTTATTTTTTCAAAAGGCATTTCTGTTGTTAAACAGAAAATTATTTTACAGAAAAAGGTACTCTAATAAATTCCTGGAATCATGAGAGGAAGGAGGACAAGGTAGAGACTGTATGGTTAAAGAAGAAGGAAAATAAGAGACGGATGAAAATCCAGTGTGCAACAGTCACCCCACGCTGATATTCCATAACAGCAATAAAACAGTTTAAGTCTGCAATGCCAGACCTGCTCTGATCACTGGTATGAAAATTCACACATAAGAAGACGAGGAATGGTCCCTGCTTTCAACTTACGCTTACAAAAGATGTCTTAAGATTGAGTCTGTAATCAGGTGCCTATTTCTCAGTGGAAGGGCAGAGCCCAGTTTCACACCTTCCCATTTCATTTCTAAAAGTCCTTTTGTACCATCACAATCCCTATTATTATACTCCAATTAACCAGTGAAGTTGCTCAGTCATGTCCAACTCTTTGCAATCCCATGGACTGTAGCCCACCAGGCTCCTCCATCCATGGAATTTTCCAGGCAAGAGTACTGGAGTGCATGGCCATTTCCTTCTCCAGGGGATCTTCCCGACCAAGGGATCGAGCCCAGGTCTCCCACATTGCAGGCAGATGCTTTTACTGTCTGAGCTACCAGGGAAGCCCAATATTCCAATTAAGACAGGACCTAAATACTTAGGTTATCCCATAGTCAGCGTAATGTTAAAGATCATTCCTAGGTTTTACTTGATTTTAACGAATCATCTCTTTAGTTATTTGTAATGCTGAACTTCTGTCATGTAACAAGCTAAGCTAAAGGACAATCAATAGGTTTATGAATTGAAATGAAAACATATACACACATGTGTTGTTTTCCAATCCTATAAAGCCTGAGAGGCTACTCTAACCAAATATATCCATCAATTACAAGTCCAATCTGAGATCTTCGTATCTTGCAGATTTCAACATGCACATGACTCTTCCAAGAATAGAGTTAAAATGTAGATTCTGATTTCATAGGTTTGGGCTAGGGTCAAAGATTCTGCTTTTGAACATTCTGCCAGGGTTGGGGGTAGGGCATGGCACTGGTTGCTAGACCACATTTTGAATAAAAATGTAGAGATCAATTACTTACCACTAAATAATAGATTTTTCCTTGAAAATGGAGGTGGAATAGCAGGTTGGAAAGAGCACAGGGGTGGGTTTAGGATAAGAAATCCAAGACCTGTCTGCCATCAGTGAAGATCCTTTAATCACTTTGAGCTTCAGTTTCCACAATATAGAAATCTGCAATAGAAGCGTGAATTGCTTTCTAGGACATAAGGTATGCTTTAAATAAAACTTTAAGAAAATTTAAGACTTCAGGATGAATAAACTATAATTGGTTTAATTGCAGTAAATATATTTATTTAAAAATGGTAAATCTTTTCCAGCTGAGAGTGCCACCCCAAATAGCTACCATGTGATTTTATGGAAAATGAAAATTTAAATTACCTCTATAAGAAAGTGACCCTCTCTTTTTATGAAGTCACAAGCTGAATGAAACAATAAACAAAGAACGTGACAAAAAACCATGATCCAGAAGATTAAAATATCTTTTTGTATAAAAAAATGGATATACTACTTTTCTGCCTCAGGCATGGCTTTTAGCAAAATACACTCTTTGAACTTGGAATGAAACTGATTTTCCTTTCAACATCTGTCCCTGAACTGATGGGAGGTAAAGAAAAATCAAGTGTTGAGTCTCTTGCTTAAGGAAGCGTTCAGATGAGTATTGGCAGAGCTCCCAGAGGAATAAAACTGGGAGACTGAAAATCCAAGAGTATAGACATTATACAAAATATTATTTCATAATAATCAAGTGATCAAATAGCAAGGATGGAGCTTTTAAATTCAGAGACAGACAGACAGAGAGAGTTTAACTTGGTCAAGATCTTCACTCTTGGCTGAATGGTGAACAATCCACCTGCCAATACAGGAGTCACGGGTTCAACCCCTAATCTGGGAAGACCCCACGTGCCATGGAGCAACTGAGCCCGTGGACCGCAACTACTGAGTCTGTGCTCTAGAGCCCAAGAGCCACAACTACTGAAACCCAGACTCCATAAGAAGTGCATGCTCTGCAACGAGAGAAGCCACCTCAATGAGATGCCTGCACCCTGCAACTGGTGAGTGGCCCCTGCTCACCACAGCTAGAGAAAAGGCCATGCAGCAACAAAGGCCTAGCGCAGCAAAAACAAAAATAAATTATCAAATAAAAATTTTAATTACATTATTAAATAAATTACTTCTTTAAATAGTGAGAGAAGTTTTATTAAAGAAAAAAAATAACTTGGTCAAGCCTTATCTTGAACACATTCATTTACTTCCTCACAAATGTCAGGATCAGCTGTGTTTTTGAAGCAGATGAGTATCCAGGGTCACCTTCTGCCAGCTGCCTGAGTCCTGTTGCTTTTGATCACCTCCGGCAGATGTGATGTGATTCTTTCTGCCAGCTCACTCCTCTGTGTCTGCTAACTTGCTGCAGCCCGCTCTCATCTCACTAGCAAGGCTGCCTCTGGGTGAAGGCACTTACTCCTGCCACAGGTCCCTGTCATCTCCTGACAGCACAGACTCCCGTGGCAGCTCTCCCTCTGGTCCTGGTGTCAGATACAAAGGCCTGACCAGCTTCCGCTGGCAGAAGCTGCCTCTTAATTGCTATAGATCAGAGAGTACTGAACATGTCAATTAAAATAGAGTGGAAGAGGGCAGAAGAGATCTGGCATTTACCAAGATAACCCATTCCCTTCTGGGTTGATGGCTTTCTTTATGCCCCATGGTCCTGCCTGACTAATGGGCAGGTCATTTCCCAGCAACACCACGAGCGCAGCAACTGATTGCAGTGTCTGTCTCTTTTGCCCTACTCTAGCACACTTTTCTCTTTCCTATCATTTGTTTTCTTCTTTAGCAAAAGGGTTTGTCCTTAGAACTAGCTACATATTTCTAGGAGAGAAGAACTCTCCCAAACCACACACACAAATATGAGGAAAGAAGCCCCAGTTCTTTTCATTCACTTATTTGTCCTTTGTTCTTTCCTGATACATTCCATTCATGGAATGTATGTATGTATGTAATGACATGGCTAAAAACTTGTTTCTTAGAGCGGCAAGGGGGCTTCACCACATAGAGTCTAAAGATGAGTGAACGAAGACCCAGAGATTTGAGCTGACTTGCACAGGGCTATACAGATGCTTTCCTTGCTACCTCACTTTCTGGGTGATGCACACTTCCATTGCATGGCTACATTCCCAGGCTCACAGTGTTTCAAGAATCTGATTAAGACCTAGAGAGGCAATTCCATGTAGGATTGAAAACAAAGTCTACTGTCTGCCACCTATTAGCTTCTTTTTCTGTACAATGGGAGGTTACAGAAGTAAGATGGTCAGTATTGGCAAAGCTCTTGGTCTGAACACATAGTGAATTCTACTCACAGACTCTTAATTATGTGGAAATTAGTATTCAGGAGGTAGATGGGTCCAGGACAAACCTGAATTATGGCGTCTGGGCATATTAAAAATCTGGGGCTGGAAGAGTTTGAGAAAAAAGCAGAATTAGAAAGTTCATCCTGACCTTCCCTCCTTGCCCTCTTCCCTGAAGCAGGTCATAAACCTCTCATGTGATGGTTCCCTCCCTTGTATCAACTTACTCCTTGAGTTGGGGAGTTTAGAGCTGAGGAATCTGTATAAATAAACCTTGTTAAACTTGCCTTTGTCTTCCCAGTTACTTCTTCACCATTTAGAACTTCAAGTTCAAACACCTTGCCATCTTGCCATTTTTTCATGGATTTATTGTTTCTTTGCCCTTCCTTGGTGGCTCAGTGATAAAGAATCCGCTCCCAATGCAGGAGGCCTGGGTTCTATCCCTGGCTCAGGAAGATCCCCTGGAGAAGGAAATGGCAACCCACTACAGTATTCTTGCCTGGGAAACTCCATGGACAGAGGAGCTTGGCAGGCTACGGTCCATAGAGTCACAAAGAGGCAGACACAACTTAGTGACTAAACAGCAACAACATTGTTTCTTTGTCTTAAAGATATAAAAGCCTCCTGATTTGGTCATTTCTTCAGGTCTTCCTTCTCTTGTAAAACTTCCCATGGACATGTGAAAATTATGCTTTTCTCTTGTTAAATCCTTGTCAGTTTAATTTTCAGACCCTGCCAAGAACCCTAAGAGGGTAAAGGAAAATTTTTCCCTTCTCTACAAAGTGAAAACATTATTTAATGTATCTAAAAGTATTATTTAATGTATGTAAATAAACTAGAAACTAATACTCTCTAATTTGATAGGTCAACAGTTGGCCAAATTTTATTTTTCCAAGTAAGCAGATAAAAAAATTCTACTTCCCATCACAACATCTTGTAAGTTAAAGAACACTTAGATTCATAGTAGAAAGGGTACACTTGGAAAAATAAAAACAATCCTTCTCAAAAAGGAACAATTATTTTGCTTTTGATGACAAAAGATTGTCAGGGCCAGTGTTGGCACAAACCCTGGAGCTCACATGCCCCTTGTCTCCGGTTCATCTTCTCTAAGGAAGAATCACGTTGCCAGAGGCTGTCTATAGCCTCGTTCTCTCCACCTTCCTGTGGCAAGGCTCAGGGTCTCTGACTGTGAAAGACAATTTCCAGGTTTCTAAATGGAGCATCTGCCAATCACCCAAGCCTTAGCCAGTGTTCTTCAAATCTGCACATAAACCCCCTTTTCCAGAATCAGAATGCCCAAAACATCATCAAAGGTAGATGATAGGCAGATCTGCAAAATGAGCAAGCCCTGCCCTTTGTTGAAAAAAAATCCATCTGCCCTTCTGGGGAAGTCCATAAAAATGGTATGGCAAAACCAATACAATATTGTAAAATAATTAACCTCCAATTAAAGTAAACAAATGTATATTTTTAAAAAATCAATGTGGGCTTTATATTTGGAGGCTCTAACCTGCCATCTTCTTGGTCAGCCAGCTCCCCAATTTTTTGGCCTTCCTAGGTGGTAATAGTGGTAAAGAACCTGTCTGCTAATGCAGGGGATGTTAAGAGACATGGGTTCAATCCTGGGGTCAAGAAGATCCCCTTGAGGAGGGCATGGCAACCCACTCCAGTATTCTGCCTGGAGAATCCCATGGACAGAGGAGCCTGGTGGGCTACTGTCAATAGGGTCACAAAGAGTTGAACACAACTGAAGCGACTTAGCATGCATGCACATGAGCTTCAACTGCATGAACTGTGTCCATACTTAAGATGGTGATGGCCCTACTCAGCGCTGTGGGATTCAGCTGGGAGGTGAGGTGTAGGGACAGAGATAGACTAAGACAGGCACAGAGGTGATCAGCAGTGCCAAGGCCCTGGTGTGTCACAAAAGGACACTGAGGACCCAGGGATGACTACAGGGAGACAGTCACTGACTCCAAATGTCTGAGGAACTGTCATGAGAAGAGAAAGCAAAACTGCTGGAGGGCATAAGGTCAAATGACTGGAAATAAGGAAAACCGATTTATGCTACAGAAAGAAAAAACTCTTAACTCTTACAGCTGTCAAGAGGAAAGAAAAAGAGAAGAGAGAAGACAGAAGGGGAAGGGAGAGAAGAGAAAAGGAGGAGAGGGGAGCAGAGCGAAGGGGAGGAACTTACAGATTTTAACAAAAAGTTAGAGATCTTGATAATCCTGCAGTTCGATCTTGAATAGCTCCTGGCTTCTTTCTGTTTTTCCTTGCCCACGATTGAATTTATTATTGATGAATTCAGAACATCCTTCCAGTTTGAATATGTTCTGGCTTTTATCAATAAATATGTCTTAAGTTTTTTTTCCCTTAGTTTTGATTACAACTATCATTCATTGAATATTTTCTATGAAAAAGGCATCATAAATTTTTGAAGTAGATGATTTTATTATCCCCATTTTTAGGTAGGGAAACTAAGTTTCAGAGTTAATGTTTAATTTGTTCAAGTCACACAACCAGCATGAAAGTCAAAAACTTACTTCTAAACCAAATCTATCTAATGTTTAAATCCTACGGTGTGAGGCCTAAAAACAGTTCAAATTTATTACCTTGAAATAATATTTTTTCTCATTTTGCTCTAGGAGCCTTTGTTTCATTACTGAATTCTATGCCTAGAAATTGACACAAATTTCTGGTTACTCAAGGATTGCCTTCAAGATCAGCATCATACATTTTTTGCCCTTCCCAGATCTGTTTCCTTTGCCATCAATGCAAACTTTCATGACAACAACTTCTGTCAGGTTCTGTGAGTCAAGGTCCACATAAATGACATGTTAGACTACTAAGGGTTCAATGTCATTGACCCCAAACTATAGCCATGGGAAGTAGATGGGGAAACAGTGGAAACAGTGTCAGACTTTATTTCCGGGGCTCCAAAATCACTGCAGATGGTGATGGCAGCGACGAAATTAAAAGACGCTTACTCCTTGGAAGAAAAGTTATGACCAACCTAGATAGCATATTGAAAAGCAGAGACATCACTTTGCCAACAAAGGTCCGTCTAGTCAAGGCTATGGTTTTTCAAGTGGTCATGTATGGATGTGAGAGTTGGACTGTGAAGAAAGCTGAGCGCCAAAGGATTGATGCTTTTGAACTGTGGTGTTAGAGAAGACTCTTGAGAGTCCTTTGGACTGCAAGGAGATCCAACCAGTCCATTCTAAAGGAGATTGGTCCTGGGTGTTCTTTGGAATGACTGATGCTGAAGCTGAAACTCTGGGACTTTGGCCACCTCATGTGAAGATTTGACTCATTTGTACTTTGATGCTGGGAGTGATTGGGGGCAGGAGGAGAAGGGGACGACCGAGGATGAGATGGCTGGATGGCATCACCGACTCGATGGACGTGAGTCTGAATGAACTCCGAGAGTTGGTGATGAACAGGGAGGCCTGGTGTGCTGCGATTCATGGTGTCGCAAACAGTCAGACACGACTGAGTGACTGAACTGAACTGACCTGACGGCCAAATACCTAAATATATACATATATATGTGTGTGTGTATATATATATATATATATATATATATATATATATGTATATATGACTATGTGTCTCTGGTTCCTCACCATATCAGAAATTTTATTCTATGAGTAGTGGAATTTCTCTATTAATAGTGCAAGTTCTGAATAATTATTTTCATCATGGTTGATCAATCTCATCAGCTTTGAAACATGCCCAGATCTGTCTGAGCCCACATTCCCCTTAATATAACCATGATTACATGGAATTAAATTCTATGTGCAGGAAAGAGCCTGGAACTTTTATTCATAGTAAAAAGTATTTGTGTTTCAGTGGGATTATAGGGGTGATGCATTAATTGATGTAAATTCTACTTATCACAATTATAAAAATTTCTATAATCAGCACCTAATAGTTTCATAAGGTATTTGTTTTGTAAGAGTATGATTTTCCCTAACTGAACCACTGTATTGGTTTTTATATCCAGCCAATCCAGTCAGTAAGAGTAAGTCTCTAGTACGTCCAAGTTAAAGACTTGTCAGCTCCGAGCGCCCTCTGCTGGTAATATTTGGGTACAACAGGCAAACTCATGGAATTTACAGTTAGGTGAAGGTTCCGTTCAGTTCAGTACAGTTGCTCAATAGTGCCCGACTGACTCTGCGACCCCATGAATCTCAGCACGCCAGGCCTCCCTGTCCATCACCATCTCCCGGAGTTCACTCAGACTCACGTCCATCGAGTCCGTGATGCCATCCAGCCATCTCATCCTCGGTCGTCCCCTTCTCCTGCCCCCAGTCCCTCCCAGCATCAGAGTCTTTTCCAATGAGTCAACTCTTTGCCTGAGGTGTCCAAAGTACTGGAGTTTCAGCTTTAGCATCATTCCTTTCAAAGAAATCCCAGGGTTGATCTCCTTCAGAATGGGCTGGTTGGTTCTCCTTGCACTTCAAGGGACTCTCAAGAGTCTTCTCCAACACCACAGTTCAAAAGCATCAATTCTTCGGTGCTCAGCCTTCTTCACAGTCCAACTCTCACATCCATACATGACCACTGGAAAAACCATAGCCTTGGCTAGACAGACTTTAGTAGGCAAAGTAATGTCTCTGTTTTTGAATATACTATCTAGGTCGGTCATCACTTTTCTTCCAAGGAGTAAGTGTCTTTTTTAATTTCATGGCTGCAGTCACCATCTGCAGTGATTTTGGAACCCCAAAAAATAAAGTCTGACACTGTTTCTACTGTTTCCCCATCTATTTCCCATGAAGTGATGGGACCAGATGCCATGATCTTCATTTTCTGAATGTTGAGCTTTAAGCCAACTTTTTCACTCTCCTCTTTCACTTTCATCAAGAGGCTTTTTAGCTCCTCTTCACTTTCTGCCATAAGGGTGGTGTCATCTGCATATCTGAGGTTATTGATATTTTTCCTGGCAATCTTGATTCCAGCGTGTGTTTCTTCCAGTCCAGCGTTTCTCATGATGTACTCTGCATAGAAGTTAAATAAGCAGGGTAACAGTATACAGCCTTGACGTACTCCTTTTCCTATTTGGAACCAGTCTGTTGTTCCATGTCCAGTTCTAACTGTTGCTTCCTGACCTGCATACAGATTTCTCAAGAGACAGGTCAGGTGGTCTGGTATTCCCATCTCTTTCAGAATTTTCCACAGTTTATTGTGATCCACGCAGTCAAAGGCTTTGGCATAGTCAATAAAGCAGAAATAGATATTTTTCTGGAACTCTCTTGCTTTTTCCATGATCCAATGGATGTTGGCAATTTGATCTCTGGTTCCTCTGCCTTTTCTAAAATCAGCTTGAACCTCAGGGAGTTCACAGTTCACTTACTGCTGAAGTCTGCCTTGGAGAATTTTGAGCATTACTTTACTAGCATGTGAGATGAGTGCAATTGTGCGGTAGTTTGAGCATTCTTTGGCATCGCCTTTCTTTGGGATTGGAATGAAAACTGATCTTTTCCAGTCCTGTGGCCACTGCTGAGTTTTCCAAATTTGCTGGCATATTGAGTGCAGCACTTTCACAGCTTCATCTTCCAGGATTTGAAATAGCTCAACTGGAATTCCATCACCTCCAGTAGCTTTGTTCATAGTGATGCTGTCTAAGGCCCACTTGACTTCACATTCCAGAATGTCTGGCTCTAGATTAGTGATCACATCATGATTTTCTGGGTCGTGAAGATCTTTTTTATACAGTTCTTCCGTGTATTCTTGCCACCTCTTCTTAATATCTTCTGCTTCTGTTAGGTCCATACCATTTCTGTCCTTTATCGAGCCCATCTTTGCATGAAATATTCCCTTGGTATCTCTGGTGAAGGTTAGAATTCAAAAATAGCTGAGATGAGATGGTTGGATGGCATCACCGACTCGATGGGCATGAGTTTGGGTAAACTCCAGGAGTTGGTGATGGACAGGGAGGCCTGGCATGCTGCACAGTTCATGGGGTCACAAAGAGTCAGACAGGACTTAGCGACTGAACTGAACTGAACTGAAGGTTAGAAAACACCATTTGTTACTGATCAATCACTTTATAATTTACAAAATGCCTTCACTTCCATTGCTGTATAAGAGCTAGTTAACATGTTAAAATGGGACTCTCCTAGTCTCCGTTTGAACTGATGTTATGTAATAGACCTGTGCTGTTTGTTAGAGGAGCCACTAGCCAAGTCCGATTCCTATACTTGAAATGTATGAATTGACAGATTTTATGAGTATAAAATACACACCATAATCCAGAACTTATTATCGGAAAAATTAAGGTTAAAATATTACGTTTTTGGAAGTTCTCAGCTATTATTTAGTCCAATAAGCTCTCCGCTCTCTTTTCCTTCTGGGTTACCCATTACCCTAATGTTGCCCTTTCTAAAAGAGTTGATTGTTCTTGGAAAATTTTCTCACGTTTTTACATCTTAATTGTCATTTCCCTTCTACCTGTATCATTTCTATTTCAAGCTCACTATGTCCATCTTCCAAATCCCCTGCTCAATTACCAATGATTTTAAATGAATTCTTCATCTCATTTATTAAGCTTTTCAGCTTCAGAATTTGTTTGGTTCTTTTTTCAGAATTTTAATTTCTTTGGTAAGGAAATTAATTTTTTCATCAATTAATCTTGTTCATTAGTTTTATCCCTGAGCTCATTAACGGAGAAGGCGATGGCATCGCACTCTAGTACTCTTGCCTGGAAAATCCCATGGACAGAGGAGCCTGGTAGGCTGCAGTCAATGGGGTCGCGAAGAGTCGGACATGACTGAGCGACCTCACTTTCACTTTTCACTTTCCTGCATTGGAGAAGCAAATGGCAACCCACTCCAGTGTTCTTGCCTGGAGAATCCCAGGGACAGGGGAGCCTGGTGGGGGGCCGTCTATGGGGTCGCACAGAGTCGGACACGACTGAAGTGACTTAGCAGCAGCAGCAGCAGCAGAGCTCGTTAAATTGCTTTCCTGAGTTTCCTTGCAGCTTGTTGAGTTTCTTCATGACAGCTACTTTTGAATTCTCTAACAGATTCTAATATTTTGTGACTTTAAGTTTGAATTCTGAAGAATTGTCATTTTCTTTTTGTGATACAACGTTTTTGTGGTTCTTCATGGTGTTTGATGAGTTGTTCTTTTGCTGGTGCATTTAAAGTAGTGAAAGCACTAAATACTACGAAAGTAGCATTTCTACTTGAGATAAAGCTTTCTTTTTTTCCTAACTTGATTCTAAAGAGTCAACGGGTTGGGAATGAGAGGGCTTTCTTTTATTTCCCAGTGAGTGGCACTATAGCACAACATTTGGTTTCTCTTCTCTGAGCTGTTTCTGGTTGCATCACCCTCCTCCGCCTCTGTAAGAGGCTTGGTCAAGTGCTTTGATTAGCACTGCTGGTGCCTTTGGGGATGCTGGCACTTTGCCTGGAGCACTCAGGTGGTGAGCACTTCGGCAGCATTAAAGATCTGTTTAGTTTCAGTTCCTGCTGCCACAGGGGGAGAGAAATGGGAAGACAGGGAGCCAGGGTCTGCCTTGACCAGTACTGTCAGCTTCCCAGGTGCCACACTGCAGGCCAGTCAGGGGCCGAATCTGTGGGCACCTCCACAGTCGAAAAGATGTAGTATCAGATGCCACTACCTCTACTGTTCAGCTGGGTTTCCCTGGTGGCTCAGATGGTAAAGAATCTGCCTGTCATGTGGGAACCCAAGTTTGATCCCTGGGTCTGGAAAGTTCCCTGGAGAAGGGAATGGCAACCCACTCCAGTATGATTGCCTGGAGAATCCCCATGGACAGAGGAGCCTGGTGAACTGTACTCCATTGGGTCACAGACTTGGACAGGACTGAGCGACTGACACCCACCTCTGCTTTTCAGTCACTTGTGGCCACAGGCACCACTACGGCTGGGGGACTGCACACCACTCTTCTTGCTGATCCTGGGTTCTGTGGGGCTGCAGGCTCATCTGCCATGTCCAGGGGACCAGGCTACAGGCATAGCCTCCAGTGTTCCCCTGGCTTTATCTCCTCTGTTCCACCCACCTTTGGATGTACAGATGTGTGGAATTCTCTAGCATCCTAGCATGGTGGGTGGAGGAACCTTTGTTGAGTTGTGGCTGCTCTATTGGTTGTAGATTGAAAGGGACAAAGGAAATGCCTCACTCAACCATGATGCTGGCGTTGTTCTCCCTTGTTCTTTTATTCTTCATCCTATAAACGCTTCCAGCCTTTCACCCCATTTTACAGTTCTCCAAAAGAAGACTCTGCTTCATAGTTTGTCTGCTTAGTTCGTTTGTGTCACCTAAATTGTCTTCTTTAATAATTTTTTAACACTCTGCATAGTTATGAGGGTCCCAAGAATGTCAGAGTTGGAGAGGGCCTTATGAGTCTTCTTTCCATGGATCAATTCACCATGAAAACTTCTACACTGAGTTCCTACTATATGTCAGATACTGTGCTAGGCAAGAATAAGATGTAGTCCTAGCCAGGGTTGTATTTGGTTAGAAATCACTATTTCTCAGTGTAGCCTATTTCACCTTGAGAAACTGTTTGTATTAGAAAGATTCTGTTTACATCTACAATAGAATTATAAAACAGCCTGCATGTTTGGAGAAAGTAATTTCACTGGGGTTGGAGCATAACTTGGTAGATAACTTACTGTTCCTGAGGCAGCCTAACAGGTTTAACTGTTAGAAAATTTCACTGATCATTTCGTCAAAATCATTCTGGTAAAGTGAAGTTTGCAAATTTACAAAATGTTCCTCTCTTTTGCTAGTAATATTGTTACTAAAGTTTGCTTTTTCTGAAATTTATCACAGCTTTCTTTTGGTTAGTGTTTTCATGGAACATCTTTTGTTTTGTTTTGTTTTTTTTTTTACTTTCAATCTTTCTGAATCATATATTTTAAATATTTCTCTTATAAGCAGCATAAATTTGGATTTTCTCTGGAACATTTAGTTCACAAACACACAGTTTAGTTCACTTCACAAACTACTGAAATGTTTTGGTTTGAATTTACCATCTAACTGCTGGCCTTCTAATTATTTCACTTTTCCCATGTTCCTTTTAGATTGATTATATTTTATTTTTCCATTTCCTTCAGTATTTTCTCTATCTTAGTAGTCTTACATTCTTTTACTACTTTTTTTTTGTTATAATAAAGATTACAGCAAGCATATTTGACATACCAAAGTCTAATAAAAGTTAACATTTTTACTCTTCCAAGATACTGCAGAAACTTTACCTTGCTACTCAGTATGTTCTGGGACCAGCAGCATAAATATCACCTGGGAGGTTGTTAAAATTCAAAATCTCCAGTCCCACTCTAGACCTTTTGATTAAAATCAAATGATTTAACAAGATCCCTAGGTGATTCATATGTTGAAAGTTTGAGAAATATTGCTTTATGGCACTTTAACTTCATTTACATTTTTATAATTCATATACAATTTTTGCATATTTATGTTTTAAACTGCCAAGATACCTTACTATTGTTTCTGATGATCATCATTCACTTATATTTACCAACAAATATATACTTTTCATTTATGTTTATTCCTTTCTGTATTTCTGACTTTTCACCCAAGATCTTTTTGCTTTTGCCTGCAGCATATATACATCTTTACTGTAGCTCTTCATAGTTTTTGTTTCAAAACTTATTTCCTTGGCATTTAAAAACCTTTATTATGGACGTTGATGTGTGCCGAGTTGCTGCAGTCATGTCCAACTCTTTGCGACCCTATGGACTATAACCAGCACAACCTCCTCTGTGCACAGGATTCTCCAGGCAAGAAAACTGGGATGGGTTGCCTTCCCCTCCTCCAGAGGATCTTCCTAACCCAGGGATTGAACCACTGTCTCTTGTCTCCTAAATTGGCAGGTGGGTTCCTTACCACTAGTGCCCCTTATTATGGACATTTTCAAACACATATAAAAATAGAGAGAGTTCAGTTCATTTTTGCTCAGTCGTGTCCGACTCTTAGTGACCCCATGGACTGCAGCATGCCAGGCTGTCCTGTCCATCACCAACTCTTGGAGCTTGCTCAAACTCACATCTATTGAGTCGGTGATACCATCCAACCATCTCATCCTCTGTCGTCCCCTTCTCCTCCTGTCTTCAATCTTTCCCAGCATCAGGGTCTTTTCCAATGAGTCAGTTCTTCACATCAAGTGGCCAAAGTATTGGAGTTTCAGCTTCAACATCAGTCCTTCCAATGAATACTCAGGACGGATTTCCTTTAGGATGGATTGGTTGGATCTCCTTGCAGTCCAAGGGACTCTCAAGAGTCTTCTCCAACACCACACCTCAAAAGCATCAATTCTCGGTGCTAGCATTCTTTGTAGTTCAACTCTCACATCCATACATGACTACTGGAAAAACCATAGCTTTGACTAGATAGGCCTTTGTCAGCAAAGTAGTATCTCTTCTCTTGAATATGTTGTCTAGTTGGTCATAGCTTTTCTTCCAAGGAGCAAGAATCTTTCAATTTCATGGCTGCAATCATCATCTGCAGTGATTTTGGAGCCCCCCCAAAATAAAGTATCTCACTGTTTCCATTGTTTCTCCATCTATTTGCCATGAAGTGACAGGACCAGATGCTATGATCTTCATTTTTTGAATGCTGAATTTCCGGATGCCATGATCTTCGTTTCTTGAATGCTGAATTCTAAGCCAACTTTTTCCCTCTACTCTTTCACTTTCATCAAGAGGCTCGTTAATTCTGCTTCACTGTAAGGGTGATGTCATCTGCATATCTGAGGTTATTGATATTTCTCCCAGTAATCTTGATTCCAGCTTCTGCTTCATCCAGTGTGGCATTTTGCATGATGTATTCTGCATATAAGTTAAATGAGCAGGGTGACAATAAACAGCCTTGATGTGCTCCTTACCCAATTT
This sequence comes from Capra hircus, assembly GCF_001704415.2. NCBI lineage: Eukaryota > Metazoa > Chordata > Mammalia > Artiodactyla > Bovidae > Capra > Capra hircus. Next base: position 75,691,612 of record NC_030808.1, read on the forward strand.
GGAACCAGTCCATTGTTCCATGTCCGGTTCTAACTGTTGCTTCTTGACCTGCATACAGATTTCTCAAGAGGTGGGTCAGGTGGTCTGGTATTCCCATCTCTTTCAGAATGTTCCACAGTTTGTTGTGATCCACACAGTCAAAGGTTTTGGCATAGTCAATAAAGCAGAAATAGATGTTTTTCTGGAACTCTCTTGCTTTCTTGATGATCCAACGGATATTGGCAATTTGATCTGTGGTTTCTCTGTCTTTTCTAAATCCAGCTTGAGCATATGGAATTTCACGGTTCACGTACTGTTGAAGCTTGGCTTGGAGAATTTTGAGCATTACTTTGCTAGCATGTGAGATGAGTACAATTGTGCAGCAGTTTGAGCATTCTTTGGCATTGCCTTTCTTAGGGATTGGTATGAAAACAGACCTTTTCCAGTCCTGTGTCCACTGCTGAGTTTTCCAAATTTGCTGATATTGAGTGCAGCACTTTCACAGCATCATCTTTTAGGATTTGAAACAACTCAACTGGAATTCCATCATCTCCACTAGCTTTGTTCGTAGTGATGCTTCCTAAGGCCCACTTGACTTCACATTCCAGGATGTCTGGCTCTAGGTGAGTGATCACAGCATCGTGGTTATCTGGGCTATTAGCTCTTTTTTGTATAGTTCTTCTGTGTATTTTTGCCACCTCCTCTTAATATCTTCTGCTTCTGTTAGGTCCATACAATTTCTGTCCTTTATTGCATGGGAGGCAGTGGTCAAGATCATCCCCAAGAAAAAGAAATGCAAAAATAGAGAGAATAACATAATAAACCTGATTTACCCATCCCCAATTACTGATATGTGGCCAATCATTTCTTTTTTATACCTCATTTATATCCTATCCCCTGACACCATATCATTTCATCTGTAAATATTTCAGTGTATATCTCTGAAATAAAAGAACTCTTTTCTTTATAACACAACCCCAATATTATCTGGCCAAAAAAAAAATTAATACTAAATTCCTAATATCAACAAATATCCAGTCAGTGTTCACATTTCCCGTATCCCCTTATAGATTTCAGTCTATTTTCAACTAAAGTATTGCTTGCATCTTATACCCTCCCAGTTCTCCATTGTCCTCACAAGCATATTTTATTTTGAAGAATTTTTGCTATTTGTTTGATAAAGTTTATCAGTCTGAATTTTGCAGTTCAATTTTATGTTTATTTAAAATGGTCCTCAATGCCTTATACTTCCTATATATTAGTGGATAAACACAGAAACTTGGTAATTTTGTTGATAATATTGTTATTTTCATTTGGAAGGATATAATACCTGATTTTCCCTCCTTTTAAAAATACCGAATGTTGGTGATCATTGTATAGATCTATTAATTCTTTGAGGGTTGAAAAATGATTATAATATCATTCTGTCATTTTTAAAAATTTGACTAATAGTTAAAATGTTCTATAAAGGGAAGTTTATCATAATCAACAAGTCATTTATTCACCAATAAAGTATAGATCTTAATTTTTTTAAAAAATTGGCAGAATAAATCCTTGATTTTATTCACTAGTTTTCAAAATAACAAACTGACCCACAGCATCTGAGGAGCCTGGCAGGCTACAGTCCATGGGGTCACAAAAGAGTAGGACATGACTTAGCAGCTGAACAAAAACCACCACAGCATCTGCCACAGGTGATCAGTGTGGGTCGTTTTAAGCAGATAAAATAATTTTAAATCATTGGTTTAAACATATTTGATATGTTTCTATCCATTTCAGTTATTATCCCTGTTGATGCACAAATTACCCTCTCTTTGGCTGACTGGGGATATACTGACACAACCTTAATTTCTTTGACAGCTTCCTAAGCTAGGACAAACTAGTTCAGTTCAGTTGCTCAGTCGTATCTGACTCTTTGTGACCCCATGAACCGCAGCAAGCCAGGACTCCCTGTCCATCACCAACTTCTGGAGTTCACTCAGACTCATGTCCATCAAGTTGGTGATGCCATCCAGCCATCTCATCCTCTGTCGTCCCCTTCTCCTCCTGCCCCCCAATCTCTCCCAGCATCAGAGTCTTTTGCAATGAGTCAACTCTTCGCATGAGGTGGCTAAACTACTGGAGTCTCAGCTTTAGCATCAGTCCTTCCCAAGAACACCCAGGACTGATCTCCTTTAGAATGGACTGATTGGATCTCCTTGTAGTCCAGGTGACTCTCAAGAGTCTTCTTCAACACCACAGTTCAAAAGCATCAATTCTTTGGCACTCAGCCTTCCTCACAGTCCAACTCTCACATCCATACATGACTACTGGAAAAACCATTGCCTGACAAACCAAGACAGTGTATTAAAAAGCAGAGATATTATTTTACTGACAAAGGTCCATATAGTCAGAGCTATGGTTTTTCCAGTAGTTATGTACTGTTATGTGAGAGTTAGACCATAAAGAAAGCTGAGCACTGAAGAACTGGTGCTTTTGAATTGTGGTGTTGGAGAAGACTCTTGAGAGTCCCTTCCAACTGCAAGGAGATCAAACCAGTCAATCCTAAAGGAAATAAACTCTGAATATTCATTGGAGGGACTGATGCTGAAACTGAAGCTCCAATACTTCGACCACCTGATGTGAAGAGCTGACTCATTGGAAAAGACCTTGATGCTGGGAAAGACTGAAGGCAGAAGGCATCAGAGGAAGAGATGATTAGATAGCATCATTGACTCAATGGACATGAATCTGAGCAAACTCTGGGAGATAGTGGAGGACAGGGGAGCCTGGCGTGCTGTAGTCTATGGGGTTGCAAAGAGTCAGACACTACTTAGTGACTGAACAACAGTTATTCTATTTTTAATTTGGTAAGGAAACTCCATACTGAGATTTGCTATAAGAGTAGATCCCAAGTGTTCTCAACACACACACACACACGAGTAGATCCCAAGTGTTCTCAACACACACACACAGAGTTAACTATGAGAGGTGATGGTTATGCTAGTTTGATTGTGATAATCATTTCAGTGTATATGTACATCAAAACGTCACACTGTACCTCTTAAACATATATTTGTCAAAAATAGCCACAGTTTTTTTTAAAGGATACAAAGTCAGAAATGAGGCCTTTCAAATGAATGCCTAGGAAGTTTGTGGTTTTCCAGGCCCCCAGTAGTGCATGAGATTCTTCTCTTTCAGGAGCATCTGAAAGGAAACTGACACATCGTAACCGGATCCTAGAATGTTACAACTGAGGGAGTGCTTACAGATTACCAACCCTCACTGCAACAAGTTTATCAGTAGAAAGGTTAAGTGGTGTCCTGAGGCCCTGAGAAGTTCACAGCAAAGCCAGGACTAGGACCCAGGTCTCCGTACTCCTGTTGATTTCTTTACTCGTGGCTTTGCTGCAGTGTTCGGTTCATGTTTGTTTAAGAATCTGACTCAGATTTAACAGGGAGGAAAACACGTGATCTTTCTGCCTCTTGGTATGTGGGTGAGATTTTTCAAATCCCTACCCTAACATGGCATAGCCCAATGTCCTCTCAGAGATGTCTCCAAATTTCCAGAGTGTAGGAGGTGGCTATGGTTCTTCTGGATGCCTTTAAAGGACGGGGTGTCTCGTGCGCTTCCTCTCCACACCACGTGGCCAGAGCCTGACACTCAGACCCAGGCATATGCACGAGACCTATCCAAGAATACTGGGTACCTCCTGCTGCAGGTTACAGAAGTTACCTTAATTATGCACTTTAATTGTCTTCTAGGTGTGCAAACTTTTATCCCTACCAAGCTTCACCCATGCTTTAGAAACTGAAGGCTGAATCAGCACACCAAATTTCTTCAACTTAAAAAGTGAGGAGTAATGTCTGCACATCACTGGTGCTCCTTGGGTGTCTGGCACTGACACCGTGTTAAAACAGAGCAAAGAGCAATTTTGCTTAGGCAAAAATGAGTGTATTTGGGAAAAGGACTTGCAATTTGGGACAAGCAAGCTATGTTGAAACATAAGCAAGTCAGCAGAACAAAGTGAAGGGCTGTTTCAAACGAAAGTTTGTTTGAGGAGAATGAGATTTCAAAGCGGTGGTGTCTTCTCATTGGCTGAAGCATAGGGCAGCTTAGAGTTGCCAAGTGAGAGAGGAAATCTTCCTTCTTCCTGCTAAATTACACGAGCAGCAACGCGTGGGACGTGTGAGAGCCCTCCTCTCGTGGCTTCCCAACTCCAATTTTGGATTGGGTTTCCTTAGCACATTTTCACAGTAGTATAAATACATAATGGAGATCACTTAGACTCCCTGTAACATTTGCCAAAGAAGAAAGTGTAGTCTAGGTTCTGGTCCAGGGAAACTTAAACAGTTATCTCTCTTAAATCAGTTTAATAGTCATTGAAAATTGTGTCTTAGCTTTAAATAACCAGCTGAATTTCTGCAGAATCAATTTCTACATCATGGCTAGTCTAGCAAACAAAATTAGATAAAGAAACACACCTCATAAAGCTAAAATGTTCAATAAATGTTAGTTATTATTGATGCCTATTTTCAACATCCATGGAATACATGTGTGGTGCAGACTGTTTTTGGCCTCATGGAGTATAATCATTCGGATTATTGTGTGAACATTCACGCACCTGTTTTTCTCTCAAATAAATCAACCAAGCTATCAACCACCACACACAAAACAAAGCCATTTCTCTAATGGATTTAGACTTGGGAATACTTGTTGAGTACATTGAGTTGAATACATTGAGTTAATGTACTAGGCATCAATATACGCTTCCCTGGTAGCTCAGCTGGTAAAGAATCTGCCCGCAACGCAGGAGGCCCCAGTTCGATTCCTGGGTCAGGAAGATGCCCTGGAGAAGGGGCAGCCTACCCTCTCCAGTATTCTTGGGCTTCCCTGGCACAGACGGTAAAGAATCTGCCTGCAATGTGGGAGACCCGGGTTTGATGCCAGGGTTGGAAAGATCCCCTGGAGAAGGACATGGCAACCCACTCTAGTATCCAGTATGCTTGCCTGCAGAATCCCCACGGACAGACGATCCTGGCAGGCTACAGTCCATGGGGTCACACAGAGTCGGACACAACTGAGTGATGAACCACAGCACACAGGCACCAGTATAATGTTATATATGGTTACAGTAACCAGTGTAAAAGAAAAAGCTACTGTTATTAAATGACATTTCAGGGTTAACTTTATAAAGAAAAAACAAATGAATGTTCCCAGAACTCCCCAAGTCCTTGAATGCAGTAAAGAAAACAGAGAGAGAGAGAGAGACCACAGAGACCACTGATGCAACAAATGAGTGACTTTATTAAGAGAAAATGACAAGGTTGGTGTTTGCCTCCAATCACTCAGGAAAACAAGCACACAGACTTATACAATACTTTGGTTTAAAAATTATTCATAATATCAATGTTAAGCCTGACGTTAAAGGAATCAAATGGGATGCAAGGTATAAAAAATGAAGCACTGAAACACAAGCTTGCATAGATGAATAGATGGAGATGTGTAAGCGGCACTGACGGGAGGCCTGAGTACTGGAGAGGCATCACCACCTCAGCCGCCCAAGACACGAGAACGTCTCCAGCACCACGTTTCCTCACTTTCTCCAAAGAGGTCATGAGCAGGAATGCGTGCTGTATGAAGGTGAATTGAAACCGTCTGTTTCCATAAGCCTCGTCCAGAAGGATGCGCATATACCCGCCAGCACCCAGTATCAGTCACCTTTAAGGCATCCACAGTGTCTCTCAGTTTCATTAATCTCTAGACAGGCATGTGATTTGAGGTGGCCTCCTCTTTTTCTGAACTGAGGCCAGTAACTCTATTCCATTAAGGTTCTGTTCAATTCTGTGAAATAACTATGTCAAAGCTGCCTTTCCCCTAGGGCTTGGCTACAAACTGGTAAGTCCTTGGGATAACATCTCACTTGTTTAAACATCCACATTCTAAATGTCAAAGGGCTTTATTGCCAAAGCATCCAAAACCTTTTGGGCACTGTGCAGTTAATCTCTCTCAAGAGCGTACTTTTCCAAAATTTGAGACAAATGACAGCGCACCTCAAATTTCCTGAGCAACTTGATTCATATGAAAAACTCCTGTATTTTGTAATTCAGCACCTCTCAGGATACAACAGTGTGTTGGGATGGATTCTTCTTAAGGACCACCGCATTTACAGAGAATTCTCACTTTGGAATATCATTTCTATACCCTATCATCTCATAATACTTCATGAACAAATACTACCTTGCTTTTAAGAGGCAGGTAGAAAATACAGCTATAGCTGGGAAATGACATTTGGCTTTCAGTTGATGGCAAACCTGAAGTTATAGCCTACAAGGATTCCAGCAGCTAATTCAATGAGAAATTTTAAAAATTCTAACATCAAAAACCTTCCCATTATATCTAACAGCTAGAAACTATTTTAGCAGTTATGGTCCAAAACTCAGGGCAACAAAAGCTTCTCCCAAGCATATGAGGTGTAACAGTATATCCTCTCACCTTTCTCTTCGTTGTCCTTAATCCTTGCTCTTCTGTGAAGGAAATGTCACTCAGACCCTGTCTTTCAATTCTTCCATTCTTTCAATATGAACCTCAGCAATGAGTCACAGGGCACTAAGTTATACAATTAACTCTGTCCTTATCTGAAACGCTGAAATCAGCACAGTGCCAGCTCCTTAGGCTATACACATTTACTCAAAAGTGAGAGAAACATTTTCTAGTTTGCTGAGAATACACAAAAACATTTAAGTCTATTAGGAACATATTTCTAGGCAGTGTTCACAAATATTTAAGGGCAGAGAGAGTGATCTTTAGGACCAGACATTTCCACAAATCAACATGGTTACTTAGATGACACTGTATTACTCTGTGGCATCAAATGCAAACCTAAAAAACCACTCTGGTGTCTTCCCTACCCTAGCAAAAGTTTTTCTGATTTTCTCTTGAAAGTAATAAAATAGAAACACTTTTCACATCAACAAATCTCCCATTTGAGTAAATGTCTCTGTTTTGTTTCAGTTTCCTCCTTTTTTGTTAACGTATGTATGCATTTCAATACATAAGAGTGTTAGCAAAATTTTTACAGAATAACTGACTTCACTGCATAACAGAACCTTTGAAAACATCTACACAAACACCATAGGAAATGAAGACAGTCAACTCTCAACTATTCAGGAAGTGATCACCTGAAGAATATGCTCAGGAAATTCTCACTCTCCAACCACCAGCATTCCTGATCATGCCACTGCTCATTCACAGACTGAGAGGCAATCTGAAATGAAATGACACACCTTATCAGTGCGTACGTCACCCATAGCTCAGTGGAAGTCCAAAACGTCTGATGACAAGGAGGTTTGGGGCTCACCTGTGAATCTGATACCTCAATGGAGAGTTGACAGTCACTCATCTATAGGAAATACAGTACACTGACCTCGGTCAGAATCAAACTAATTTAAGGCAATACTGCTCCTCACAGACGTTGCTGACCTAAGTGTAAGTCTCATAAGAGAAGTGACTGCGTACAAGTGAGGGTTTCTTTCTTTACCCTTCCGTTCTTGACTTCTCTAGAAATAAAGCTACCACTTCTAATGAGAGTTAAACATCAGGGGCAACAGCAGCCCCAGCTGTTCCCTTTGAAAATCTTATGTACCACCAGGGATGACAGAGACTCTTGCTGGAGAACCCCGGGTGACACTGCGCCCCGCATAGCACTATCAGGACAGTCTCTGGTGTCGTAGGCCACCTACGACAGACGAGGGAGAAAAAAGATCCTATCACCAGTAAGACCAACAAATATGGCTTTAAGACACAGGCACCACCAGACAGAAGGAAAAACACTTTATCTAGTCACTCCTCTGACTCTGCGCTGTAAGCAGTAGACAAAAGTATCATTAAAAACGTTCTTTTTTTTTTTTTCTTTTTGCTCAAACAGCAGATTTTTATTTTTGTATGTTTGGTTCTAAAAAACTGATGTTATCAGAATATGACACACTACGTAACAGTGAAATCTACCTGAAGGGTTTCCTTTCTGCATTGAAGTCCCCAACACAAACCAAAGGGAAACAAGCCTTTGAGAGCAAGTTCTGTTTTGTTCTCAGTTCTTCAGAAAGCTGCTTACATGGCAGTCTCGTGCCTTTAACAGGCTGAGGACATTACAATCACCACAGTTACCTTTCAAGAAAATCAACACTGAATAAATGAGTAATCTCCCCCAACGTGATTTTTATATAAAGGCAACACTCATTAAAAATCAAGGCCCGAAAATGTTAACCACTCATGTGGTAAACCAAATGCACCATATTATACCAGGGATTTCTAAACAGCAATTTGGCACAAGACAAAATTCGGAGAATATCAGACAGCATTAAAGAAAAATAATTATCAGTTAAATGTTAAGTTTTATACTGAAAAGTCCCGACATTGTGCGAAGGGTATGGACAAAGTCAGCAATGGATTTATTCATCGTCCAGTTCTGCTGCAGGCCACGCAAAAAAAAGGGGAAAACAGGTTTGGTTCCTAATTTTCTCAAGCGAGTTCAGTGGAGCACAAGGCCCAAGGTCATGCTTTTTGGAATATGTTGATCTAGATCCAAGTGGCCACTGCTATTCTAGAAAGGTTTTCCTTTGGGGAGCATCTATCCGTATTTTTTCTACTTCAGATGCTTCCCTATGATCAAAACCCATGAAGTCTTTTCTGCAGTTCGTCTGCTGCTGGTTATTGCAAATTCACTTGATAAATATTAAGTCACTGTGTGCAAAGTCACCTTCTAAAAATCTCAATGTCATTTTAAAGCATGTGAAGCAACTGTCCCGTCGCCCAATAAAATTATGTCTAACAACAATCTGACAATACAGTCACATTTTTTTTTCAACTCAGAACATTTAAACTGACCCTTTTCTAACCTTGCTTCCAGGTGATGACTTACAAAAAGTTAGGTTGGGGTGATGCGGTGTCCATGTCCAGCAGCCTCATGACAAGGCTCCGCAGCACACTGTACTCATTCAGTAACACTGATGTTAACGGGGTCTGGCCCCTGGGAGAACAGAGGTATAGAAACAGGAAGATTTTCCAAGGCCAGAATGATTACATCACAACATTAAAGCATAATACACTATGGATCTAAAAATTAAACTGTGTGTGTTCCAGCAGTAGGAAAAGAAATAAAATAAATGCTTCCATATTTATATAAAAATGATAAGTGGAAAGCAGAGAACACAGTGAAGATGTTTGGCAGTTTCTTAAAATAAAGTGCTAGTTGCCTCTAAATGGGGCTTCTCCAGTGGCGCAGTGGTAAAGAATCCACCTGCAATGCAGGAGACCCAGGTTCGATCCCTGGGTTGGAAAGATCCCCTGGAGTAAGAAATGGCAACCCACTTCAGTATTCTTGCCTGGAAAATCCCATGGACACACACAGTTGCTCCTACAGTCTCAAAATCAACAATAATTAACAATTATACTATTTGAATGAGAATAAGAGGAATTCAACTGGTTGTTTGATGTGCCTTCTTATTCACAGGAAAAGAATTACTCTCATACTCCTTAAAAAATGTTTGCTTTACAAAAAAAAATTAATTAAATTAAAATATTTAAAAACTCTGATCTTTTAAAAACATTAAAAAAAATAATGAATTTTCAATACAGATGTTGAATTGTGTGTAATGAGGGAAATACTACCTTTGGTCACTTACTAACATAGCTGAAACACTAATATCCTGGTTATGTGTAAAGTGACCTGACATTTTTTGAGTAAAATACACCCAGTTAGCATTTTACAGTAATAAATATGATTGCATGAAGTAGTACATGAGAGGATAAATGGAGGATTTGAAAAGAAGAACTGATGATTGTATGAGATAGAAAAATAAACATTTATAAAATAAAAATATGGCAAATGATGTTGTCCATTTGCCTGATTTTCAAATAAAAATACATTGTTTTTCTTTTCTTTAAAGCTACTATAAAAAACTTTTAAAAACATGAAGCAAATCACAGGGCAGACAAAGAAAAATATAGCATTACTATGAATCAAAAGGCCTAACCTTTGATATTGAAAACATCTTCTGGAATTTGATTTAAGGCTAGCACCTCCATTTGGTCTCCTCTTGCCTATTTAACTGAAGATTTTTCTTCCTCAGTCATTTCATCCTGGACATGCAAAGTTATGTTCTTTTCCCTTTACCTATTTCTCCAAAATGACTACAACCTTAAGGATTTTATTTCTAGATTAGTATTTTCTCAAAACTTAACTCTTAAGTATCCTTTGCTTAAGTTCATACAATCCAAAAACTATGAAATTAAACCTATTCCTCAAAATGAAAAACCCAAATCCTCTGAGAAGCTAGTCTAAAAAACTTCATGAATATTGTCCAACTAGAAAGACTATTTCAAAAGACAAGGCCAACAGAAGGCAGTTCCCAGCCAGAAAGGAATGGATTAGCAACTTTTTTCTCAAGTATAAATATGCTGAATATGCAACATGACTGATATTTATGTTAACTAACTGGTATGGAAAAAGAAGCATTTCCATGAGGCTAGAAGATTAACAAAAATTCCAGATTTCCTGAAGAGGGGTTTAAGGTCTGGCACAAAGGAATCCAACACCCATGTGTCACTAACGTATGTGCAGGACCAAATAATTGGATGAAGAACTTCTTTATCAACTTCGAGTCCAATTAATCTGCTTATTGACAGATATACAACATTTTTTTGAGAGGCTGCCAACCAATGCTGCTATGTTTTATATGCAAGAGGAAAAATTCAATCTTACAGCCAGAGAAAATGACAGCGTCATTACTTACATAAACATCTTTCCAATTCTAATTCCCTTGGCTTTATACATAAATGTAAAATAAGAGAAGGGATACAAAATTTTTCATTTTTAATTGATCTTGCAGACTTGAGTTAAAACTTCTTAGAATTAAATTTTTGCCAATAAGTACTAAAAAATGGTTCAACACCCAGAGGCTTTAGCATTCTTGCTATTGTGGAGGCAATAGCAGAGACGGGGTTAGTAAATGACATCTAGGCCAAATCTTCCCAGAAGGGTGTGTAAGGATACATAAAACCTCTACAGTCTTTATCGTCAGTTACATATTTCAACTGTTCCTTTTTATTTTTCTTTTTAAATACTTTATGGTTGTGATTTTTTTTCTTTCCCTGAATAGCAAAAAAAAAAAGCAAAAGTCTCTTATCTTTTAATGTATCATACACTAATGCACAAAAAAGGCTATTTCTTATATTCTTTTATTCTGCATTGCATCCAAACATTATGTTTTACTTCAATCATTACCTCCACAAAATCCTAACTGCTAAGTAAAGCCTATTCATTAAATATCAATACTCCATACCTAATGAAAATGGCATTTTATAGAGCTCTTAGATACTATACCCCAGGATGTATATGCTCCATAGAGATGGCCAATATTCAGAAGCTAGATTTTCTTGTACTGCCCAAGTGATCAGGAATAACCAAAATATTTTAAATGAATGAAAAATATTCATGGTCCAAAAAACACTTGAGGATAAATCTCAGGAATACAAAATAGAGGCAGAAAAAAATAAGCGTGGAATGCGTTCTGTATCATCCAGTAATTTTGCTACAGTGAGTCCGTTTTCAAGGCAGATTCCTAGGTTTTTACGGTTTATAATGGAAACCTGAGGAGAGAAGGAAAAAGGAAGAAAAACGATTAAGGAAAAAATCTCTGAGACGCTGTTTTTCTCCCTGTTCAAATAAAACAATGTTATCTATATTTCTATGCATTTCAAATGGTTCATGTGTTTTGTTTGTTCTTGGTTGTAAGCATACAAATTGGCTCTCCCTATCTGTGGGTTCTCCATCCAGCATGGATTGAAAATATTCAGAAAAAAAAAATCCCAGAAAGTTCAAGTTTTGAATTTGACATACGTTTGAAGTATTTACAGAGCATTTACACTGTATTATACATTACTAATATAAGTAATCTAGAGATGACTTAAAGTTTAGGGGAGGGTGTAAGTAGGTCATATGCAAATAATATGACATTTTATATAAGGGGGCTTAAGAATCCAGGGATTTTGAAATCCTCGGGAATTCTGGAACCAATCTGGAACCAAGGTACCTAGGGAAACTGTAATCAATGTGTTGGTTTAGTATTACGTATAAAATGTATGGCAAGGACAGGAATGCACCTCCTAAAAGTAATGCTTGTATATAATTTGAGAAAGAAATAAACAAGGGATGCTGAAAAGGTCACCAACTGATGAAAATCGTAGTGTATGGGTTGTTTTGATAATGTTCAACTAACCTCATCTTTTTGTCTTATTTTCAACATTGGATAAATGCAGGATGATAGGGGAGCAGGAGGAGAGCTTTTCATTATTTTTATTTTTAATTGGAGGATAACAAGGAGAGATTTAAAAAAAAAAATAGAATGCCTGGTAAAACATGTCCTCAAAAATCCTAATTTAATGTGTCTGGAGTGGCACCTGTGCACTGGTATCTTGTATGTCATTGCAGAAAAGAAAATTTAAGTAAGCTTGGAAAGGTAATCATTAGATTTGGGAAAAGATAATGAAAACATCACCTAAGAAATCTTCAAAAAACATAAAAAATAAAAAACATCAACTAATAAGACCTAATATTTGTGAAGTCCATTGCAATCTGCTTTCATGTATTTTACTTATATAATTCTGACAATGCTGACACCATTAAACTCACCTATACTTTTAGATGAGCAAATTAATATGAGAAACTCCATTTTCATTATCTCATTTCATGACTGTCATAAAACTACACATTAAGTCAATGCCTATCATTGGTAAAGGAGACAGACCTGATTATTCCTTTCATTTTAAAGATCTGGTCCAACTTAGATCTCATGTTCTTTCCTCATTTTCTTTGCCCCATTTTTCTTCTGTGTGAAGTGTTTCTGGGGATGTGTATGCGTATCTATGTACTTTAATCTAATTAAGAGAGAGTCATGGGCAGATGGGAAACAACAGCCAGGACAGTAAAAGTCCAACAGATCTAAATGGGGGACATAGCCATCTATTAAGAATCTGATAAAAGCTATGAACTCTCCTTGGAGAAAATGCAAATAAATACTGTTGACCCCTGAACAATGCAGGGGGAGTTAGAGGCACTGACCCTTTGCATAGGTGAAAATCCACGTACAATTTACAGAGGCCCTCTGTATATTTGTTTGCTGGCTCAACCAACATGGATGGTGTAGTACTACAGTATTCACTACAGGAAGAAAAAAAAAAAATCCATGTATAAATGGATACACGAGCAGTTCAAAACTATGTTGTTCAAAGCTCAACTAAGCGCACACAGAAAATCTTCCATTCAATTTAAGGTGTCTGCTTTCTGTTTTTAAATCTTTTTTTTTAAATAAATGAAGAATAAAAGTTATGACCAACCTAGACAGCACATTAAAAAGCAGAGATATTACTTTGCCAACAAAGGTCCGTCTAGTCAAGGCTATTGTTTCTCCAGTAATCATGTATGGATGTGAGAGCTGGACTATAAAGAAAGCTAAGCACCGAAGAATTGATGCTTTTGAACTGTGGTGTTGGAGAAGACTCTTGAGAGTCCCTTGGACTGCAAGGAGATCAGTCCTGGGTGTTCACTGGAAGGGCTGATGTTGAAGCTGAAACTCCAATACTTTGGCCACCTGATGCGAAGAGCTAACTCATTTGAAAAGACCCTGAGGCTGAGAAAGATTGAAGGCAGGAAGAGAAGGGGACGACAGAGGATGAGATGGCTGGATGGCATCACTGACACAATGGACATGGGTTTGGGTGGACTCTGGGAGTTGGTGATGGACAGGAGGCCTGGTGAGCTGCGGTTCATGGGGTCACTAAGTTGGACACTACTGAGCGACTTAACTGAACTGAACTGAACATAATGATCTTCTCCAGTGGATCTTCCCAACCCAGGAATCAAACCATGATCTCCTATATTACAGGCAGATTCTTCACCAACTGAACTATCAGAGAAGCCCTCTAATAAATGAAGAATAATATAATGATCTGCTCAAAAGACTAACTTATTTTTACACTCTAGTGATCTATAATATAGCACCTGGCTTTTCTACTATAGCATGGCGATTATTAAAAACGATCTTACAGCTGACCACATACATTTGTCTTACCTTTATGAGAAGACTCTGACTTTGAGTAGTGACGTGTGGAATTATGCTGGTTTCCAGAAGGAGTGTAATCCAAACCCTCAGCATCTGTCATGGCAGGTGGTGGTGGCCTAAAAAAAGTCAAGATTTAAAGAGACACTCTATGTAGTGATGACTACAATTCCACCCCTCACTGGATCTCTTAGAAAACATAGTTTCAGTGGAGATGCAAAGCCGGAATATTTCAGAATCCTCATGGTAGTTCCTAGCCAGTTGTATAACCTTGGATAAATTATTTAACTTGTTTGTTTTGATGCACATAATTCAATAAAAACAAGTATCTTCTGGGGATCTAACAAGTGTGAGGCACTGGTGGGCTTCCCAGGTGGCTCAGACAGTAAAGTATCTGCCTGCAATGCGGTAGACCTGGGTTTGATCTCTGGGTCAGGAAGATCCCCTGGAGAAGGAAATGGAAACACACTCCAGTATTCTTGCCTGGAGAACCTCATGGTCAGAGGAGCCTAGCGGGCTACAGTCCATGAGATCGCAAAGAGTCGGACGCGACTGAGCGACTCATACATTCACGTTCATTCACTGTGCTAAGGCATAGATAAACAAAGATTAATAGATATGATCACTGCCATTAATGAGAAATATATTTTGTTTTCGCAGGTTTCATCAAGAAAAAGAGAAAGAAAGGAAAAGACAGAATGGGGGGAGAAAGTAATTAAGGGAGAGAAGGCAGCAGCTAAGAGGGGAGGGAGATGGGACATTGGTCCATACAGGAAATTTAGAGCAAAGTTTGTTAAACCACTAGGTGGCAGAGTAGAGCTTAGAGAAGGAAAGGACAGTTGTAATACATGTGCAACTTCATGTCAAAACAAGACAACTGTAAAAAAAAAAAAGGGAAATTTTTAACACTCCAAACTTTTATTATTTTAATTATATAACGATTTTTGCAGACACTTGGCATTGATAAAGCTATAAAACAAAATCTCTCATTTTTTCGGTGTTTCCCAAAGGTGTGCTCAAATTGTGTGTTAAGAGCATGGAATCATTAGTTTATAAATATTAGAAATTAAATAAGTGTTTTTCTTTCATTATTCACAGACATTTAGAACATTCACCTTTAAAAAGTAACATAAGTCTTAGCAGGTAAAGTTGAGACAAAGCAATCTGACTCCAGAATTAAGACTGTTAACTAAAGAAGTAACTTACACTCAAGAAAACAGGATTTATAATCAGGGTGGCAGGGTCTCTATTTTACTCTTTTTATTATCCTCATTAGATGACCAAATACTAGAGAAACACAAGCCAACTGGTAGTCAGAAAAACTCATCACCAAGGAAAGGGATGCTGAAGTGTTGAACAAAGTTTAGGATGTCAACAAATCCTCTAGGATAGCCCCCATGAGGATAAACAGATCAGCCTAGGATGCCCTCAGTTATCTGGCATGCTGTTTTATTAATTTTTTGCTCATATGGAGAACAAATCTTGAGTTAATGCTTCCAGGGGTTCTACCAAATTATCTGTTGCACTGGAGACAGTTATTTCAGCTCGGGGTATTTAAATTCAAAGTTGGAAAAATCTTGCTAACTAATAGTTTGTTTTATAGTTTCTGATGTATTAGGATTACCTGTTTCCAACTGTTCTGATGAAATGATTTATATCTTTAAGCTAGTGATAAAACCAAATATACTTCAGAATTCACTCAAAACTCATTTCTTCAAGAAGCCTTCCCAGACACCCAGACTAGGTTAAATGTCTCCTTATGCTCTTCTAACAACCTGCATTTTTCATCCTTAGCATTTAACACAATCATAGTAGTTAGTTGCATAATTTTCTGTTTAGATTATAAATTTCTTAAGAGCAAGAAAATTTTTGTTGACTGCCACTTACTCTGGGTCTGGGCAATTATTATGGAGCTCAATAAATACTGGATAAATGAATAAGTGCAGAAAAATATATTTCATATTCATAAGAACACTGTAGGAACCAAATGATATTTATAAAATCCTTAAGTTTTTCTAAGAGAAAATACAAAAACAAAATACCAAGTAGCATTATTAATATAAAATCCTATAGTTAAAACAGTTTAGAACTTAGGTTAAAACTTTTTCCAATTACAAAGAATTGGAATTAATTCAGATTGACAACTAGTTTTCTGTTTTTTAGAGTAGAAATCTTTAATGGACAACGAAAACGACTTTTAACCATGACTGTTATAAGCTCTCCATGAGAATCTGTTTCCCCTGTACCACTATTGGTACTAAACTGAAGTAAACATCTTGAACTAGCAAGCTCCAAGTTTCTCAATCCTTGAAACCATCTTTCTGTACAAATGGTTAACTCATCTTCCACCATGATTAAATCTGAAAGAGGAAACCACAGAATCTAACTTTAACAAAGCATACCTTCTAACATTAATTGTACAAGTTATCTATAATAAGATCATAAACTATAAGTTTTAACTATGAAAATACAGATTTCATAAAAGTCTTATTCATTTTGTTTTGCCATATATAGAGTCTTTCTGCAAAAAAGGTTTTTTTCTTTTAGTACTTTATTTTTTGATTAAAAAATAATATTTTTAATAGTTATAGACAAATATTCTTAAGTCAAAAAATGACTTCAGTTTTACTAGTCATAGGCCACTTTTCATTCATTTACAAAGGCCAGTTTTAACACAGGATCATTTGATTATTCATTCTTTCAATATATCAAATATTTTTAAGAGAACCCATTTACATTTCAGAAAGTTGTTTTCAACTTTAATAAATCCTTTAAATAGACGTTTCAGACTGTTCTATCATATGCTGTCAAAAATACTGGTGTTCTAAAAAGTCCAAGGACTTCAAAGGCTGCAAAATAACTCTAAAGATGATTTTAATTCCCTTTATTTAAAAAAAAAAAAAAGGCATAATAAGCAACTCCCACCTATTTACCTACTGAGAACAGATTAGTTCTTCTTGTTTTACTTGGATGTTGTGCAGGGATATAAATAAAGCTGAACTAAATCTAAAATTTGCTTTAAAAGACATTTGGCATGTGTGTAACTAAAAGCTGTAAGAACCAACTGTGCACAATTAGACAAAATACACTACTGTGCCCTAAAAGTTTTACAATCTGATATAATTTTCTGAAAGGTATTTATCTTCTGAAAGCCCATGAGGTTAAAAACAGAGTATGGCTTTTCAAGAACACGAAATACATTCTATTTAAGGAAATAAGTCTAGTAGTTTAAGCGTGAGCAATGAGTGACAACAAGAGTGTATATTTTTCAATGTCATAAAACTTATCCTTTAATAATTAGTAAATATATCATTAATAATCAGGACCAAAATACTGTACAAAGTTTCAATAATTTAGAGTTTTCAAATGTTAGATTTAGTGTTACTTTTGTCTTTTTAACTTTCTCTTTTCCTCTTCCCATCAGTTTTTCCTTCAAAAGCAACAGAAAGCAATAAAGAAAAAATAAAGGTTGCTTCCCAAAGACTTAAATGTTGACAATTTGCAGTGGAAAAGTAGCAGTTGCTCCATAACCATGACCCCAGACCGCCTGAGAGAAGTTAGAAACTATATATATACTGTAGCCACAGCTACCTGTTGCAGTGGGATGAAGAACAGTCTGCAATGACTGAAATGAATATTTGCCTAGGACACTGAGACTCACACGGAAATGAATCTAGACATGTGTAAATGTCATGCACACACCCATGTGATCATGGAACTCAGTAAACATTTAAAACCTGAGATTTTACTTAAGAAAATGGTTAATCTCATCCCTTCTTAGTTGAGGGCAGTCAATTCAGTGACTCCAGAAATAAGAACTGGTCCTAACAAAAAAGTGCATCTCTCCTTACCTCAGCTTCTGTAAAATTCCCCATCTTCCTGAGTTGACTTGTTCAACACAATTTAAAACAGAAAACAAAGCTTGAAAATAATCCTGCGAGACTTGATACCACCTCACAACTGCAGATTTCTAATCTCCTCTCCAAGGAACGAACACTCTTTCCAGGCAGCCAGTATCTCTTGCTCACCCCAAGGTCAAGATCCTCACTCCCCTTTTCAGGTGTCATCTTACCGTGCTGGTCTGTCATTCTTAGAACGGTGAGGTTCATCACTCTCTTTTGACTTTGAGTGTGCTGATTTAGCTGTTTTGGGCTAAGGGGGAAAGAAAAAAGACACACACACACCCAGAAAACAGCAAAGAGAAAGATTAGATTTATAGATTATCTAAATAATGTCAAACTCTCCTTTCGTAATTTTAGGTTACTTACACCTAGCTTAGCAACATAAAATATTTTTAAACAGTCACTTAGAGACCAAAAATTACAGTTATGAAAGAGTGTTGCAGGTTGTCAGTACAACCAGATGAGTGGACTAAACCCTCACAAACAGGCTCTACCACAGAGGTGCGCTTGGTCACCCATTAGTAACAAGGCAGCCACACGTAGCCGTCAAGAACCGTAACTGGGCACGAATCTCTCAAGCCTCCCCCTCCCCCATATCCTCTGCTTCAGCTCTCTTATGAAGTACTTCCATAAAAGTATATGGTGCTCACTTCCTGAGTGGTTTTACAGATGTGAAAACCCCCACCAGATGAAGACGTGAACTACATGATGACACAAGTACACAGTCTCCAGATCTTCTAAAAATGCTTTCCTGAAACCCACCAGGGAGTTCGGGCCTTCTGAGTACTAGCTGTCCCTGACTGCACGTATGGAGCCTTACAATAAATGCTACACTTTGCTTCACCACAACCCAGTATATCAGTAGATTTGCTTTACTGTGCAAGAGCAAGCAGATCCAAGTTTGGTTCAGTAACAGAACTGGAGGACTCCCAGAGTCTATCGAATCCAGCTTCAGGCTATTAAACTTGTTTCTTAACATCTGACTTAGGGATGATAACTTTCAAGCCCAGAAATAAGGCATATTCATGCCAACTTTTCTGGAGAGAAACAACTCCAGCCACACTGACAGAATCTAAAAATACCAGAAGTCCTGATGCTTGCTAGAAATGTGACCTTCTTCCTCTTCCCTTCCTGATGTGTAACCTTTAAAAATACCTACTTCCAGTATAGCTGAGTTACCAAAGAACTTGAGGAACTCTTGGGCAATTACTTGCAGCTTAATTTACGTAACAAGAGCATTTGGGAAGCCTTCTATGAAAATGATATATGTCTGTTTGGAGAAATCCTGAATTACGAACAGGGTAAATAGATAACAGGGAAATAATATTTTCATTTGCTTTTAGATTCACAACTGAGCCACAGGCAATAGTAGAGAAATACTATTATAATACTTTCTCTTTGTTTTTCTCAACACATATGCTGAGACTGTGACAGGACCAGCAGCCCAAGGGAGGATTTTGTTTGAGAGAGGGAGGGAAGCGGGGAGAAGAACCGAGCGCAACCTCAACCATATCATGGACACACACCTGGTTGCATCCTTCAGGCCCAGTACAGACTGCCTCCCTAAAAGCCTTTACAGTATAAATCATCACTCCAGCTCCTTTTGTTTTTCCATTATGCATTTTTCAGCCAGCTTGACCTCACATTTGTTAGCTGTCTATAGTCTGTCTTCTTCCCAACATTATACGTTATTCTGAGGAAAATCTATCTTCGTCTCTCCCTGTAAGTCCAGAGTGGTGCTTTGCACACAGAAACTAATGAGTAAGATCTGTTCAATTAAACTTGCAGTCACCACATACAATAATTAGACTATGTCAGAATGAACAGCAGTCGCTGTCTATTTTGTCTCTGCTATTTCTGATTAACGAGAAGAAGGTAACAATTGAAGCTCATGCTAGATAGTTTCATAAGCAATGATGGCTGGTGATAAGAATGGCTGTCCATCTGCCATGGATCAAGTGATGCCAGAGGCAAGAGAGACAGCTGGCATAGGACCAAGAAGGAAGGACAATATAAACGAACAGAAAAATCCAAAGAAGAGGGAAACGCCCCTGTGGAAATCTAAGAGCATGTGGGAAACACTGCATTTTCCTGGAAAGCAAGCAGAGTAAAAAACTATGTCTGCTTGTGGCCACAGGCATCTACCTCTCAGTAGCTATTAAAATGAAGGAAATGAGTTTTTCAACCTCATAAGTAACTTCTTCATATAGTTACTTTCAAGAATTCAATATGATTTTTCAAGGGGAAACAACTCTTATCAGTCAGATTCACATATGAGAGACAGATAATTTATATGCCCTAAAAATATCTGTGAGCATACCCTAAAAAGGACTCCCCATTATAGTTTTACCTGTATTTCTCTTTAAAGACAAACAGACTCTACCTTCCACTCGGGGTCATGTTTTCTTTTGTCCAAAGAGGATTTCTCCCGCTCCTTGGCTTTCTTGTAAGCTTTCTTTTCTTCAGCCATTAGGAGTCTAGCAATTTCCTAAACAAAAATTGCAAAGCTGTAAGTAGAAAATTACTGGGGTATTTTCAAAGAATAATGGCTAAACAAATTAACATGAACGCACCTCATCCTGAGCAACTTGAGCTGCTCTCATGTCCACCTGGGTGGCCTACGGTACAGAAAATACAAAAAAGCACAATTTAAGTGCAATCTAAGTTGGCCATTGGAAAAAAACAAAAAAAGCTTAATTAAAAAAAAAAACAAAAAACCCACTGTATTTGAAACCAATTGTGATCAACATCCCTGAAGATGACAATCAGTTTGTATACTTTCATTAGCCAGTTCAGTTCAGTCACAGAGTCTGTTGCACAGAAGGATTTCCTCATTTTCATAGCTTAACAGTATTCCATTATACATATATATATATATAGTCAAATATAAGCTGGGACATTACAAAATTGTTGCCAACAACTAAACAAATAGGGCAAGCGCCATCTGCCTCTGTAAAGACTAAACCCTCCGTTGTGGCAGCTGTTGACCTTCAACATAACCTGAGGGAGTTCAGGGTAGAGTAAGGCACTCTGTGCTTGAGACAATCTGGTGGGACGGGTCTTTCAGTTCAGTTCATCTGCATATCTGAGGATATTGATATTGCTCCCAGCAATCATTAGACAGAAAAGCATCTACTTTTACCAAATTATACAGTGCATAATAAAGAGGAGTGTGAAAAAGTTGGCTTAAAGCTTAACATTCAGAAAACAAAGACCATGGCATCCGGTCCCATCACTTCATGGCAAATAGATGGAGAAACAGTGGAAACAGTGGCAGACTTTATTTCCTTGGGCTCCAAAATCACTACAGATGATAACTGCAGCCATGAAACTAAAAGATGCTTACTAGTTGGAAGAAAAGTTATGACCAATCTCAGTTCGTTCAATTCAGTCACTCAATCGTGCCCGACTCTTTTCAACCCCATGAATCGGAGCATGCTAGGCCTCCCTGTCCATCATCAACACCCGGAGTTCACTCAAACTCATGTCCAACAAGTCGGTAACGCCATCCAGCCATCTCATCCTCTGTCGTGCCCTTTTCCTCCTGCCCCCAATCCCTCCCAGCATCAGAGTCCCTTCCAATGGGTCAACTCTTCACATGAGGTGGACAAAGTACTGGAGTTTCAGCTTTAGCATCATTCCTTCCAAAGAACACCCAGGGCTGATTCCTTTAGAATAGACTGATTGGATCTCCTTGCAGTCCAAGGGACTCTCAAGAGTCTTCTCCAGCACCACAGTTCAAAAGCATCAATTCTTCAGTGCCCAGCTTTCTTCACAGTCCAACTCTCACATCCATACATGACCACTGGAAAAATCATAGCCTTGACTAGACGGACTTTTGTTGGCAAAGTAATGTCTCTGCTTTTAAATATGCTATCTAGATTGGTCATAACTTTCTTTCCAAGGAGTAAGAGTCTTTTAATTTCACGGCTGCAATCACCATCTGCAGTGGTTTTGGAGCCCCAAAAATAAAGTCTGACACTGTTTCCACTGTTTCCCCATCTATTTCCCATAAAGTGATGGGACCAGATGCCATGATCTTCGTTTTCTGAATGTTGAGCTTTAAGCTAACTTTTGCACTCTCCTCTTTCACTTTGATCAAGAGGCTTTTTAGTTCCTCTTCACTTTCTGCCGTAAGAGTGGTATCATCTGCATATCTGAGGTTATTGATATTTCTCCCGGCAATCTTGATTCCAGTTTGTGCTTCTTCCAGTCCAGCGTTTCTCATGATGTACTCTGCATAGAAGTTAAATAAGCAGGGTGACAATATACAGGCTTGATGTACTCCTTTTCCTATTTGGAACCAGTCTGTTGTTCCATGTCCAGTTCTAACTGTTGCTTCCTGACCTGCATACAGGTTTCTCAAGAGGCAGGTAAGTGGTCTGGTATTCCCATCTCTTGAGGAATTTTGCACAGTTTATTGTGATCCACACAGTCAAAGGCTTTGAAATAGTCAATAAAGCAAAAATAGATGTTTTTCTGGAACTCTCTTGCTTTTTTCATGATCCAGCGGATGTTGGCAATTTAATCTCTGGCTGCTCTGCCTTTTCTAAAACCAGCTTGAACATCAGGAAGTTCACGGTTCACGTATTGCTGAAGCCTGGCTTGGAAAATTTTGAGCGTGTGAGATGAGTGCCATTGTGCAGTAGTTTGAGCATTCTTCGGCATTGCCTTTCTTTGGAATTGGAATGAAAACTGACCTTTTCGAGTCCTGGGGCCACTGATGAGTTTTTCAAATTGGCTGGCATGTTGAGTGTAGCACTTTCACAGCATCATCTTTCAGGATTTGAAATAGCTCTACTGGAATTCCGTCACCTCCAGTAGCTTTCTTCATAGTGATGCTTTCTAAGGCCTACTTGACTTCACATTCCAGGATGTCTGGCTGTAGGTGAGTGATCACACCATCGTGATTATCTTGGTTGTGAAGATCTTTTTTGTACAGTTGTTCTGTGTATCCTTGCCACCTCTTCTTAATATCTTCTGCTTCTGTTAGGTCCATACCATTTCTGTCCTTAATCAAGCCCATCTTTGCATGAAATGTTCCCTTGGTATCTCTAATTTTCTTGAAGAGATCTCTAGTCTAGACAAGATGACCAACCTAGACAGCATATTAAAAAACAGAGACATTACTTTGCCAACAAAGGTCCGTCTAGTCAAGGCTATGGTTTTTCCAACAGTCATGTATGGATGTAAGAGTTGGTCTATAAAGAAAGCTGAGCGCCGAACAATTGATGCTTTTGAACTGTGATATTGGAGAAAACTCGAAAGAGTCCCTTGGACTCCAAGGAGATCCAACCAGTCCACCGTAAAGGAAATCAGTCCTGAATATTCATTGGAAGGACTGATGTTGAAGCTTAAACTCCAATACTTTGGCCACCTGATGCAAAGAGCTGACTCATATGAAAAGACCCTGATGACTGATTATATTCTTTGCAGCCAAAGATGGAGAAGCTCTATACATTCAGCAAAAAGAAGACCAGGAGCTGGATGTGGCTCAGATCATGAACTCCTTATTGACAAATTCTGACTTAAACTGAAGAAAGTGTGGAAAACCACTAGGCCATTCAGCTATGACCTAAATCAAATCCCTTATGATTATACAGTGGAAGTGAGAAATAGATTTATGGGACTAGATCTGATAGATGCTGCGGCTACGTCGCTTCAGTCGGGTCCGACTCTGTGCGACCCCACAGAGGGCAGCCCACCAGGCTCCGCCGCTCCTGGAATTCTCCAGGCAAGAACACTAGCGGGGGTTGCCACTTCCTTTTCCAATGTATGAATGTGAAAAGTGAAAGTGAAGTCACTCAGTCGTGTCCGACTCTTAGTAACCCCATGGACTGCAGCCTACCAGGTTCATCTGTCCATGGGATTTTCCAGGCAAGAGTACTGGAGTGGGTTGCCATTGCCATCTCTGAAAGACTTGATAGACAGAGTTCCTGATAAACTATGGACAGAAGTGAGTGACACTGTAAAGGAGACAGGGATCAAGACCATCCCCAAGAAAAAGAAGTGCAAAAAAGCAAAATGGCTTTCTGAGAAGGCCTTACAAATAGCTATGGAAAGAAAGGAAGTGAAAAGCAAACGAGAAAAGAAAAGATATACTCATTTGAATGCAGAGTTCCAAAGAATAGTAAGGAGAGATAAGAAAGCCCTCCTCAGTGATCAGTGTAAAGTTATAGAGGAAAACAACAGAATGGGAAAGACTAGAGATCTCTTCAAGAAAATTAGAGATGCCAAGGGAACACTTCATGCAAAAGATGGGCTCGATAAAGGACAGCAATGGTCTGGACCTAACAGGAGCAGAAGATATTAAGAAGAGGTGGCAAGAATACACAGAAGAACTGTACAAAAAAGATCTTCATGACCCAGATAATCACGATGGGGTGATTACTCACCTAGAGCCAGATATCCTGGAATGTGAAGTCAAGTGGGCCTTAGGGAAGCATCACTACAAACAAAGCTAGTGGAGGTGATGGAATTCCAGTTGAGCTCTTTCAAATCCTAAAAGATGACGCTGTGAAAGTGCTGCACTCAACATGCCAGCAAATTTGGAAAACTTAGCAGTGGCCACAGGACTGGAAAAGGTCAGTTTTCATTCCAATCCCAAAGAAAGGCAATGCCGAAGAATGCACAAACTACCGCACAATTGCACTCATCTCATATGCTAGCAAATTAATGCTCAAAGTTTTCCAAGCCAGGCTTCAGCAATACGTGAACCATGAACTTCCAGATGTTCAAGCTCATTTTAGAAAAGGCAGAGGAGCCAGAGATTAAATTGCCAACATCCGCTGGATCATGGAAAAAGCAAAAGAGTTTTAGAAAAACATCTACTTCTGCTTTATTGACTATGCCAAAGCCTTTGATAGTGTGGATCACAATAAACTGTGGAAAATTCTTCAGGAGATGGGAATACTAGACCACCTTACCTGCCTCTTGAAAAACTTGTATGCAGGTCAGGCAGCAACAGTTAGAACTGGACAGGGAATAACAGACTGGTTCCAAATAGGAAAAGGAGTACGTCAAGGCTGTATATTGTCACCCTGCCTGTTTAACTTATATGCAGAGCACATCATGAGAAATGGTGGGCTGGAGGAAGCACAAGCTGGAATAAAGATTGCTGAGAGAAATAGCAATAACTTCAGATATGCAGATGATACCACCCTTGTGGCAGAAAGTGAAGAGGAACTAAAAAGCCTCTTGATGAAAGTGAAAGAGGAGAGTGAAAAAGTTGGCTTAATGGAGAAGGAAATGGCAACCCACTCCATTATTCGTGCTTGGAGAATCCCATGGACGGAGGAGCCTGGTGGGCTATAGTCCATAGGGTCGCAAAGAGTCAGACACGACTGAGTGACTTCAAAAAAAAAAAAGTTGGCTTAAAGCTCAACAATCAGAAAACGAACATCATGGCATCTGGTCCCATCACTTCATGGCAAACAGATGGGGAAACAGTGGAAACTGTGGCTGACTCTATTTTTTGGGGCTCTAAAATCACTGCAGATGGTGACTGCAGCCATGAAATTAAAAGATGCTTACTCGTTGGAAGGAACGTTATAACCAACCTAGACAGCATATTAAAAAGCAGAGACATCCCTTTGCCAGCAAAGGTCCGTCTAGTCAAAGCTATCGTCTTTCCAGTAGTCATGTATGGATGTGAAATTTGGGTTATAAAGAACGCTGAGCACCGAAGAACTGATGTTTTTGAACTGTAGTGTTGGAGAAGACTCTTGAGAGTCCATTGGACTTCAACGAGATCCAACCAGTGCATCCTAAAGGAAATCAGTCCTGAATATTCATTGGAAGGACTGATGTTGAAGCTGAAACTCCCAACACTTTGGCCACCTGATGTGAAGAACTGACTCATTTGAAAAGATCCTGATGCTGGGAAAGATTGAAGGTGGGATGAGAAGGAGACGACAAAGGATGAGATTGTTGGATGGCATCACCAACTCAATTGACATGAGTTTGAGTAAGTTCTGGGAATTGGTGATAGACAGGGAGGCCTGGCGTGCTGCAGTCTACAGGGTCACAAAGAGTTGGACATGACTGAGCGACTGGACTGAAATGATCTGAATGCTTACTTAGTGAATAAAACTGGACACTTCATTCATGTTGTTTTGCTTTTTACACCCATAAAAAAGGTATCAGTTTCTCAACAGAAAGGACTAAAACACCTATTATATAAATGCCAAGATTGATTTAATTCACAGAGAAACCTGATTAACTTAAAATCTTGTGTTAAATTCTGCTCACCAAAATTTCTTCTTCTTGAAGTTTTCTGGCAATTTCAGCATCATACCATTCCTGATCTCTGTGGGTCACTCGTGACGGAGTAGAAACTGCTTCTTTCATCACTCTGGGCTTCATTCCTAGAAAAAAGTCAGTGCAATAAGGCTATTGAGTAATTTCATGAGAAGTTGCAACATGTAAGAAAAAGAAGTTTGTCTTCAGTATCTAACTGTGACAATACTGTGTCGACTCTAAAATTCAGTGTAGGGTGTGATGGAAATAACTGTTTCCCCTTGGCATGGGAGAGAAGATACAGGTAATCCACACATTTAAACACAGTTACCCACCCAAACCTGTCTGGTAGAAAATGCCTCTCAGTTTCTCCAACAGAAGTAAACCACACAAAGAACTCTAAGTGAAGGTTTTGTAAAACAGGAAGTGAAAAAAGATTAAGTCCCTGAAATAAAAAGAATTTGGAGAAAAGAAAGTTAGTTGCAATTCTGACTGTGAGGCTGCAGGAGCTGAGAGGCTTTGCACTTTTCTGCCTCAGCCTTGCAGACCTCACTTCAGAGGGGACACGAACAGCATCGCCTGGAAGTTCTGTGGCAGTGCCTACTAACCAACCAGTGGCTGTGCCCTGGGTTTTGCTCTGATAGCCTCCAAATTCACTTGCTTTAGATCTCTCTCAGTGCTTTGATCAGTTTAATGTTGTTAAATTTTAAGGAGGATGTAACATAAGTGAAATGTCAGAGAGCACAATGACCTTAAGAGTTTTATTTGCTCTGAGGAGAAAGGAACAGGGAGACTAGTAGGGAACTTTGACTTTTTACTTTGAAATGTTATGTGTGTTAGTTACTTGGTCGTGTCCAACTCTCTGTGACCCCATGGACTGTAGCCCAACAGGCTCCTCTGTCCAGGAGATTCTCCAGTCAAGAATACTGGTAGTAGGTTGCCATTCCTTTCTCCAGGGGGTCTTCCCTGACCCAGGGGATCAAATCTGAGTCTCCTACCTTAAAGAATCATAAAGAATCATTGCAGGTAGATTCTTTACCATCTGAGCCACTAGGGCAGCATATATTCCTTTTAAAACTCTTAAGTGGTGAATGCTAATGGTTATTCCAAAATTGTGTGTACTGCCCCCTTGATATCCTTTACAAACTACAATTTTTCAACAATGTATTATATTCAAAAATAATAAAAATGTTTTATGCAGTGAACAAGATTAACCACCTGGAACAGTGACTTTCGGTAACTGCGTCACTGAAGGGAGGAAAAGTACTTTACTCCTAGTTGCCTATTTCTTTATATTAGTGGTTCTCAATCATGTCTATACAACAGAATCACTTGGAATACTTTAAATACACGTAAACATTTTTAAACCAAACCCCTGAGATCCTAATACATGTAGCATGGGTGAGATCTGGCCTTTGTTCAGTTCAGTTCAGTTCAGTCGCTCAGTCGTATCCGACTCTTTGCAATCCCATGAATCACAGCACGCCAGACCTCCCTGTCCATCACCAACTCTCGGAGTTCACCCAAACTCATGTGCATTGAGTCGGTGATGTCATCCAGCCATCTCATCCTCTGTCATCCCTTTCTCCTGCTGCCCCCAATCCCTCCCAGCATCAGGGTCTTTTCCAATGAGTCAACTCTTCGTACGAGGTGGCCAAAGTACTGGAGTTTCAGCCTCAGCATCGGTCCTTCCAATGAACACCCAGACTGGTCTCCTTTAGGATGGACTGGGTGTATCACTTCTGGAACTACTAGTGCATTATGTCCATCAAATTAACTGTACATGAACATACTTTTTATCAAAATGCCTTACTTCATGATTCACTTGCTTTAAATAAAAGAGGAAAAAGTAAAGGAAAAAAATACAACTAAATTCTGGGCACATGAGGAGTTTACTTATCTGGTGCAGCGTCTTATAGAACTTTAAATCCAGCACTGTGGTAAAACCAAAAGCCACAGGCTCATGTGCCTTACCACAAGTGAAGACTAGTGAACCTGGGTTTCTTCCTGGGTTTCAATCAGGAAACAGTGGCATACTCACTCCCAAGAATAGATAAACCTCCTTGAATTATGATTAGTTTGGTCGTAACTAGAAAGGAAGATTTTAGGGAAAAATAATAGAATTAGATGAGCACTGGGAAAAGTCAATGGACAAAATAGATTTCTGTACCATATGCCCATCTACAGAGCCTCCTGGTATCTCAGACGGTCAAGAATCTGCCTGCAACTAAGGAGACTTGGGTTCGATCCCTGGGTAGGGAAGATCCCCTGGAGAAGTGCATGGCAATCCACTCCAGTATTCTTGCCTGCGGAATTCCACAGACAGAGGAGGCTGGTGGGCCACTATCTATGAGGTCGCAAAGAGTCAGATACTACTGAGTGACTAACAATATCACTTCCTGCCCATCTATAGGAAAATGACACTTCCAAGAGCAATCCAAAGCCTAGTTGAGGACAACAGGGAAGATCACACCCTGTTCCTTCAAGTAAGCCATCTGGTGAAAGAAACACAGTGGAAATGCACTCACATTTTGAGAACTAAACTTTCTCTATGGCTGTGCCTCCTACTCTATATCATAAAACTAAGAAAATATTTTGCTTTAATATCAGTAAAGGATGTTTGGAAGGCATTCAAACGCAATGGTAAAATGAAGAGTCTTAATTGATTTGAAAGGATGTTAAGTCTATGACTGCTTGGCAGCAAAAAAGAGAATGACACACGGGAATCCTGTGGGGTTCCAGTGGTTGGGACACCGAGCTTTCACTGCTGAGAGTGTGGGTTCAATCCCTGCTTGGGGAACTAAGACCCTGCAAGTTGTGGAGCAAAAAAAAAAAAAAAAAAAGAGAGAGAGAGAGAGAGAGAGAGAGAGAATGATACACAGATCAATGGAGCAAACAGAGAACCCAGATGCATATATGGTCAATTGATTTATGGCAAAGAAGGTAATACACAATGGAGAAAGGACAGTCTCTTCAGTAAATACCGCCACGAAACCTAGACAGCCATATTCAAAAGAATGAAACTTGACCATCTACCGACACCATACACAAAAATTAACTCAAAATGGATTAAATACTTGAACATAAGACCCAAAGCAATAAAACTCCTAGATGAAAACAGAAGCAGTAAACTTCTTGACGTTTTTCTTAGAGATGACTTTTTGGATTCAACATGACAATCAAATGCAACAAAAGTAAAAAGAGCAGGTGGGACTACATCCAACTAAAAAACCTTCATAGCAAAGGAAACCGTCAACAAAACAAAAAGGCATGGGAGAAAAAAAGAAGGGGATAAAACATTCACTAATCACATATTTGATAAGGGGTTAACACCCAAAATATATAAATAACTCATACAATTCAATAGCAAAAACACAATCTGATTAAAAAATAGGCAGAGGATCTGAACAGACATTTTTTCAAAGGAGACACACAGACAGCCAACAGGTACAAAAAGGTGCTGAACATCACTGTATCATCAGGGAAATGCAAATCAAAACCACAATGAGGTATCATATGGCACACCTTTAGAATAACTATTATCAAAAAGACAAGAAGCAACAAGTGCTGGCAAGGATGTGAAGAAAAGAAAATCTTTGTGCACTGTTGGTGAGAATGTAAATTGGTGTAGCCACTATGAAAAACAGTATAAAAGTCTCTCAAAAAACTTTAAAAAAAAATTAGAACCACCATACAATCCAGTAATTCTACTTTTGGAATTTATCTAAAGGAAATGAAAATACAAACTCAAAGATACGTACAGCCTGTATTCACTGTATTATTATTTACAATAGCCAAGACATGAAACAACCTAAGTGCCCATTGATGGATAAATGGATAAAGAAAATGTGAGATTTACACAAACACATACACACACAGAAGAATATTATTCAGCCATAAAAAGAATTAAATCTTGCCATAAAGCTGAAACTCCAGTACTTTGGCCACCTCATGTGAAGAGTTGACTCATTGGAAAAGACTCTGATGCTGGCAGGGATTGGGGGCAGGAGGAGAAGGGGACGACAGAGGATGAGATGGCTGGATGGCATCACTGACCCGATAGACGTGAGTCTGAGTGAACTCTGGGAGTTGGTGATGGACAGGGAGGCCTGGCGTGCTGCGATTCATGGTGTCACAAAGAATCGGATACGACTGAGTGACTGAACTGAACTGACTGATTTACAAACACAGGAATGGACCCTGAAGGCACCCTGGTAGGTAAAGTAAGAAAGAGAAAGGTTCAGTTCAGTTCAGTCACTCAGTTGTGTCTGATTTGCAACCCCACAGACTGCACTATGCTTCCCTGTCCATCACCAACTCCTGGAGCTTACTCAAACTCATGTCCATTGAGACAATGATGCCATCCAACCATCTCATCATCTGTCATCCCCTTCTTCTCCCACCTTCAATATTTCCCAGCATCAGGGTCTTTTCAAATGAGTCAGCTCTTCGCATTAGGTGACCAAATACTGGAGTATCGGCTTCAGCATCAATCCTTCCAATATTCAGGACTGATTTCCTTTAGGATGGACTGGTTGGACCTCCTTGCAGTCCAAGGGACTCTCAAGAGTCTTCTCCAACACCATAGTTCAAAAGCATCACTTCTTTGGCCCTCAGGTTTCTTTATAGTCCAACTCTCATGGAAAAACAGACTGGTTCCAAATACATCAAGGCTGTATATTGTCACCCTGCTTATTTAACTTATATGCAGAATACATCATGAGAAATGCTGGACTGGATGAAGCACAAGCTGGAATCAAGATTGCCAGGATTTATATCAATAACCTCAGATATACAGATGACACCACCCTTATGGCAGAAAGTGAAGAAGAAATAAAGAGTCTCTCGATTAAAGTGAAAAGGGAGAGTGAAAATGTTGGCTTAAAACTCAACATTTGATCAAATTAAGATCATGGCCTCTGGTCCCACCACTTCATGGCAAATAGATGGGGAAACAATGGGAACAGTGACAGACTTTCTTTTCTTAGGGCTCCAAAATCACTGCAGTTGGTGACTTCAGCCATGAAATTAAAAGACGAAGACGCTTGGTCCTTGGAAGAAAAGTTATGACCAACTTAGACAGCATATGAAAAAGCAGAGACATCACTTTGCCAACAAAGGTGTGTGTGGTCAAAGCTTTGGTTTTTCCAGTAGTCATGTATAGATGTGAGAGCTGGATTACAGAGAGAAAGGTAAATAACATATAACTTCACTTTTACGTGGAATCTAAAACATAACAACAAAACAAAAAATCCTGAGCCCAAAGATACAGAGAACAGATTTGTGATTGTCAGAGGAGGGATTGGAGGATAGACAAAATGGGTACAGAAAGTCATAAAATACAAACTTCCAGTTATTAAATAAATAAGTCATGGGGATATAATGTACAGTATGGAGACTGTATTATACTGTCCATCTAAAGGTTGCTAAGAGAATATGTCTTAAAAGTTCTTATCACAAGAAAAAAGTTGTAATTAAGTACGGTGATGATGTTAACTAGACTTATTCTGGTGATCATTCTGCAATATATACAAATATACACTTGAAACTTATATGCCAAATATACCCCAATAAAAATACATGTTGTTAAATTTTAAGGTAATTTCTCCCTAGGTTAAATATTTAGAGGGAGAGAGAAGAGTTTATTTGAACTCTCTGTTTGGAACGTGTAGATCTTGTTAAGCAGAAAATTTCTACATCCTGGAATACTAGATTTCTAGACTGACAAGACTGCGGACTAACTGCAGCATATTGCATACCAAAGGTGAAAAGAGCTTTTCTAAGTACCTAAGAAGGAATTTCAGATAGTACACTGTAAGCCCGTCATTACAGAAAATAGAGATGCTTCTAAATGTTATTAAATATAGTTAATTCAAAGAAATTAAGAAAATGGTGGTCTTCATTTTGGTAACCTAAACACAATCTGGAAACCAGCTTTCAAAAAACCAGGTAAGCCATATTTTCAACAGTTCCACAATGACTTTTTTTTTTTTAATTTTAATTTTTTATTTTTTTTAAATTTTAAAATCTTTAATTCTTACATGCGTTCCCAAACATGAACCCCTCTCCCACCTCCCTCCCCACAACATCTCTCTGGGTCATCTTAATCAAATTCTTGCTTGTCTTTTTCTGTTCATCATTCTCCAGTTTGAGAAAATAAGAACCTCCCTCAATAAACAAAGAAAGCTTACCTTTAAAGAAATTTTGATAAAATAAAACTGCTAAAAGTACTGGTATTCAAGATAAGCTTATCTCAAACTATGGAATAAGCCAATATGATGACACACGGATCCTGATACCATTCACGCATATTTTGTAAGAAGCCAGTCTTGGGAAATATCATAGAATGGTGTTTAATGGCTTTGAGAGGCTGGAAGTTAAACTGCAGAAAATTAATAAGCTGTTTCAATCTAATAGCCCAATAGCAATGTTACCCTCAAAGGTAGTATGGATTTACTGCTCTTTAGAAAATCAGCCAATCATATATTTAATTTAGCAGTTTTATTCTGTGTTCCTTTTTCAACGGATCGTCCCACAAACCAGTGCTCTTAGAACTAGCTCTCTGTTGTCCTGCTGCTTTCTTCATTATTAGGTTAAACAAAACTTTGGCCTATGCTAACAACTTTAAGAACTTTCACAACAGCAAGAATAGACACCAGTACACGATTATATTTTAATGTAATCTTCTGACCTATTCTAGGGTGGTGGGTGGCTCACAAAATCAAATGCCAACAAAGTCTTTGTAGGTGAAATCTGCAAAGTAAGCTGAAAATAAGATGACAGATGCTAGCAGCTATGTTGCTTCCATTTTAGTAACTGCCTAGTCACACTGTTTTTAAAACTCTTATGCTATTAAATCAAAAGGAACAAAACATTTGCCTACAACTCCAGTAGTAGGGTTTGTGAGTCACTGAGTTTCTTTCATATTATTTCCACCCTTTCTGAGTCTGTTTAAAATACCCTTGAGCATACTAAAAAAGCCATAGAGGTTAACCAGCCCTCAGAGCACACTTAGCGGGTAGCAGTCACAAAATCAGAAACAGAGGTCGGTGAAATCATCCTTCCTCCCTGATACTTTTTGGACTCCAATGTCTTTCTAAATCTGATATAAAGTAACTTTAAAAACATACTCCAGGTAGATTTTATCACTTTCTCCTCTATTGCCCCAGAGCTCTTTGTTCAAAGTGTATCAAATTTGCAATTGCTTATTTACATATCCACCTTTGTGGCTTGACTCATGAACTGTTTGAGGCTCAGATCCAAGCATCTATCCCTGAACATAAAGCCTGAGGCAAGAAGATTTGCGCCATATAGATACTTGCTGACCTGGATTTTCATTTTCTTTATCACCAAGCCCTTTAAAAACTTAAAGGAGTAACATGACAGGAAGAGATAAAATGATAGGGGGAACCAAAACAATCAACATGAACCTGCAATCTAGAAACCACTCTCCAAACCAGAAGCAGAGGTTGCCTGGGCAAAAGTAAATGGAAGGAAGTAAGAAGAGTCGCCTCCTTGGTACTTTCCCCTCAATAACCCCTGAGTCTCTGTAAACATTCCATAAGAGCAAAACAAAACTAGGGAGATGAGTATGGTCTAATTGAAACACCAGACAGCCAGTGTTACGACTTGTAGTGGTACAGCCATATGGAAAAACATCACAGCAGCAGTTTCCAGAAAGGCATGGAGAGAACCATTATTATGTCAGTGACGGGCTTCAGAGTAGGGCCTCAGGGATGCCAGAAACTGGAGGCTCATTCACCTCATTCCTAAGTAAGTACCAAGAACTTAGCTGACACTGGTGCTTCAGAGCACCAGCTGTAGAGCTGAAGCTGGTTAAAGCACAGGAAGGAACTCAAAACAACTGTTTTCAAACTCTAAGTACATAAGAATCACCTCCTGGTAAAACAAGCCCGAGTTGCCAGGCTGCACTCAAGGGATTGATAACACATATCCAGAAATCTGCATTTTTAGGAGATAGCCCAGCTGATTCTGACGAAAACACACTACAGGCTCACTATTTGAAAAACACTATCTTAAAAGACCGTCTGTCTCATCTCTCACTTCACAAATGAGAAAGATGAGGTGAAGAAAATCCAGTACTTCCAGCCCTGTAAGTCGTCTTTGGAGGCAAATATTATGAAGGTGGTGTCATTAGACCTTCTGGGTTCATGGAATCAAAATCAGAAACTCAATAGCACTGCTTTAGTATCAGAATCTCTGATGTAAGGTCTTGGCTGTTTAAAAATTGTACCTGGGACGAGTACCTCCACTGCAATTGTGGGGCTGGAAGAACCCTGCAAGGAGTGTGTATTCTCTTAGAAAGCAGAAGGGAAAAGGTACAGATATTCTCCTTCTTGAGATTTGAGATTAAGTAAATACCTTTTATAATATCTGGTCCAGGATTTATTTCGAAGCCATAAGCATAAACCAGAGAGAAAGGCCATGTTGTCTACGGTGCTTAACAGATACATTTGTTTGCATGTATATACAAGGTAGCAGCACTTCCGACCAGGCTGGCCTTCATTACCTGTGTCTCGGAGCGGGAGCTGCTCCTCACTCTCTGAGAAGGGAGGGGTCCGGGGCCTGCGTTTCCTCTCTCTGTGCTCACCTTGCCCATGGTCCCTCCTATAAACGGCTTCCTTGCAGGGAAGCCCCTCTTTCCGTGAGGTTTTGGGAGAGAGCTGGTCTTGCAGTTTGAACTGTTTTTCCCAGTTCCGAGTTCGATGGCTAGAGTGAGCCTCCCAGTCATCCGATTCGGTGCTCAGAAACACCTCACCGCTGATCTTGGGGAGGGGAGGTCTCCGGAGCCTCTCGTGGCCACAGCGTTTTCTTTCGGGCTCAGTGTTAACTTGGGGATCATCCCTCACTTGACCGGAGCTAGAAGATGATGGAGGTTTCTCTGACGAACAGTGCTCTTCCGGTCCTCCCAAGTTCTCCTGTGGATGTCTAGGTGTCTCCCTCCTGGGCTTCACAGCCTTTTCCTCATGCTGGAGTCTACAAGGCCTTGAGCTTCCTGAACCCAACTCCCTTGCCCTCCTTGACCGTGGCTGGTCTGAGCGGAGGTGGAGGAACGTGAAAAACAAATGCAGGTTAGCTTAATGATTGAGTATGAACTCACTACAGGATGGAGACAGGCCTCAAGCTTAATATACTTTAAAATGAAGAAGACCATTTTTTCAGTTTAACAAACTGAAACGAATGGATGAGTATTTGCCGGAATGGTCCGTGCATACATGAAGGATTCTAGGTACATAGCCAAAAAGGTAATGAAACTAAAATGAAATTAAATGAAATAAATCTGAAAGAAGAGCTTGATCATGATTAGGGAAGGATTAACACAGTGCTTTAATATTTGCCAATAACAAAAGTTCCAGTCATTAAGTGTTCTATTCTATTTATAAAATCAATTTGGAACTAGTATATGGTGGGGGAGGGCAGTAATAGAAAAAGAACTATACTTTGTGATTCCAGTCAGAGACTTTCAAACATTCTTATTGGAAATAACAATAAATTTAGATCAAAATATTGCTAGTTTCTACTTGGTTCAGACAGATGATCCACAGATTTTGTATTCCTCCATCCTCTCCCCTTAGGTGGCCAAAGCAAACATTCCCAGAAAAATTACAGTTCAGAGTGGAAGAAGAGGGAGCAAAGGAGAATTTTACATGAGTAAATGACCCTGTTATCTTTGGATGACTCTGTTTCAAATCTTACTTGAAGCTGTGCAGAGGAAAATAATTAAAAATAGATGCCATAACGGAATACATAAAAAGAAGCCAATTCCCAAACCCATTTCAAAAAACTTTATGATACTGTACTCTGTATATAGAAATACAACAAGTTCTAAATATACAAGTTCCTAAGTTTAACACAAACTAGAGAAACAGCACATACACGGTGCTTTGTTGTCAGGGCTTTTTTAGGAACAAGCAAACTATGAAAACAAAGGAAATGAATTAACAATGCATATTCCAAGAGCATATTTAACATTTCCAAAGATTTTTACTATAATGGGGAAATAACAAAAAGAAATCCTAATTCCATGGAAAATTGCTAAAACAGCCAAGATTCCCCATTGGAATTAGTCATTTGCTGAACTGCATTTGAAGCAGCTCTTGCAACTGGATGACATGTCGAAAAAATAAATAACCATACCTTTCCTTATTTATCAGGGTTTCCTTGTTTGTTTGGTTTGGTTTTGGGCTCTTTGCTTTTGTTAATGTTTATTATTGTTAATCTAGTGAGGGAATTCAGGAAGGGGAGATATAGATATGTGTTAAATGCATCAATGATGCCAAAAAAGCTTGCACTCAAAACTCTAAATGGTTTCTTCCTGAGCTTTCCAGAAGAAAAGAACATTTGCTTCAAAGACGATGTCTAAATTAAAACCTGTCTTCTAAAAAGTCTGTAGAGGTATTTTTCTTCATAATTTACGATAGAATTTATTTTTTACATAAAGCAAAAGTGAAACAGAACAATTCCTCTCTGTAATAAAAAAGTATGCTTTACGCAAACTATTATTTTACGTGTATCTTGACAACTGAGAAAGAATCTATTTACTACTGCTGTGAATTAACATAATACTGACCAGCTACTTAAACGATGATCACAAGGAGGAAACAATGGTTTAGTGTTAATACCAACGTTCCCACAGAAAACTGCAGGAGTGAAGCCTGCCTATAAAACCCAAACAGAGAAAAGAAAGGTTTTGTTTTTCACATGGACTTGCGAAGTCATGATTGTTTTATTTTTACTTCTTTTAATATGTTAACAGATATTAACAGTTGTACTTTAGGGAAGTGTGTTGCAAGAATTAGAACTGGGCTATTACTACATTTTCATAGAGTTGATAGGGAAAAATATTTATTGTGATCACTTGTGATATCTTTAAACCTGGGGCAAAAAAGAAGACACGGATGGAGGAATGTTTGAATCCTTTAAAACCCTGTCCATTTAAGGATTGAGACTTCTATATTTCTTGAGACCAAGTTATTTGGCAAATATAATTAACTTCCTTATAGGCAATACATACATATGTATATACGTATACATATATATATGTATGCATGTGTATATATATATATATATATACACACACACATACACATATATTTGCAAACATTTTGTATTCTTCCATGTTTGTCTTTCAAAATAAAATGATTTTTGTTTAAACAGACCAAATATTATTTAATACACATATTAAAGTGAAATGTGAAGTCATTCAGTCGTGTCCGACTCTTTGTGACCCCATGGACTGTAGCCTACCATGCTCCTCCATCCATGGGATTTTCCAGGCAAGAGTACTGCAATGGGTTGCCATTTCCTTCTCCAGAGAATATTCCCAATCCAGGGATCGAACCTGGGTCTCCTGCATTACAGGCAGACGCTTTACCATCTGAGCCACCAGGGAAGTCCACTTTACATTAATATATGTACAAATAATAGTACTTTAAAGTTTAATAAGTCTTCACAAAAATTCTATTGTTTAATCTTTTCAACATCCATGTGAAGGATATATTTTTAGAATCTCCATTTTACAAATGAGAAACAGGATTACAGTGATTATAGTGGATAACTTACTTAATATTACAATTTTTCTAAGAAAGGGATGTAACTTGAATCAAGGTCTAATGACTCCAAAGACAATGACTTAAAAAAAAATCTCTAATATGCCAGCCATACAGCTGAGTGGCTTTGAAAGAGAAACATGGATTCATAAATAAGATCTACAATTTCAGTTGATATAAATCTGACAGGAGTTTTGGATAATTCCAAATTTGTAGAAAATCTATAAATGATTACTTTTTAAAGATTAATTTATTAAAGTTTAAGTAAAATTAAAGCTAAAGCGACCACTTCCATATGATTCGCTGTGATTATTATGTAAGACAGACAAAAATTATATTGCACGCAAAGGCAGAAAAGTACAATTCAAGAATATCCCTTATGTGTTGGGAAAGGACCACTGCAAAGAACATACAGCTGCTTTGTAAATGTCAGCTGGACTACAATGTGGTTTCTGTGGAATTCACCCTGGTCTAACTCAAAGGCATAGAAACGAAGATCACATGTTCAGCAACGTATCATCTCCCAGCAACAACACAACTGAGGAGAAATTCCAACAGTACTTTACAAGTACACACTCAGGAGACCCCTAGATCCTATTCCCAATCCCCCGCCCCAACTCCAAGAAAAGCACATACAGCATTCTCCGTAACTTTACAAAAGCACTAAATACAAATTTCTTTAAAATTTAGGTGTCCCTGAAAATCTACTGAATTGTTAACACAGTCTACAGAGATAAATCACAATGACAATACTCTGGTCAAAACCACCAGGTTTGACTCCCAATTCAAGTAACTGTAAGGTTTTAAAAGAGGATTGCTAAAATCAGTACTTTCGTGTACTTATTTACCAACCTAATGTTTTTAGATTCAAGTTTAGAATGGTTATATTTTTATCTGCAATGAACGTGCCTTCTGGCAAAAAAAACCAAAAACACACCAGATCATATCTCTTAAGATTTTAAAGCTGATGAGTAACTCTTTACCTTTTGATCTCTAGTAGAGAAAAATACTGGCAGTTTTTCTTCTTGAATGATAATATCACATGATTTTATTAAAAAACCCAGAAAAGGAAAATGGCTATCAAAAAAAGAGTTGAGCATTTCACATGTGGAAGAACACACCAAGCCACAAGTAGAGAATCAGTCTGCTTACTAAGTGTTGAGCTCAGTCTGCTTACTAAGAGTTGAGCTCTACTCATTTTGAAAGATTTGGAACAATGTGACTGGAAGACTCAACTATAATAGTCCTATTATCTACATACACATACTTTCCATTCTACTCACCAAAGAAAAATACCTACTTACGTTTTATGATACTATAGAAAAGCAACAGACAATTAAGTTTCAGGGGCCTTGGGGATTACTCATCTTAAAATCTTTACTCTCTAGAAGCTGCCTTTAGATGTTATTTGGTTGGTATTTGGTATCCTAAGTATGGTCTCCAACTGAGCTACCACAGAAGCCAAGTTGGTTCAGAGCGTAAAAATCCACTTGCAATGCGGGAGACCTGGGTTTGATCCCTGGATTGGGAAGATCCCCTGGAGAAGGGCACGGTGACCCACTATAGTATTCTTGACTGGAGAATCCCCAGGCGCCTGGCAGGCTACAGTTCATGGGGCCACAGAGTCAGATGCGACTGAGAGACTCGGTACAGCACAGCACATGGTCTCCAAGCTGAACTACAGTTAAACGCTGACACTAAAACTATACGAGATATCCTTCCTTTGACATGTCTTTAAAAAGAAGTAAATAATACTTGCAAATACTCATTTCCCAACACACTTTTAAGATAAAGAATCACCATTACCACAAGCGCTACTACCAGCACATCACCACCACACTGCAGAAGCAAGCACTAGAGAAGGGGTCTCTAGAGAACTTTCTATATGGTAGAAATAGCAAAGAAGCATCAAAAGCAAACACTCAACAGAAAATCATAATATTCAATTTTGTCTCCAGCAGGATGATCCATTGGCCTAGGTTTAAAAGATAAGAGGCATGGGAAAAAAGCTCTGGTATCCAGTAATCTATAAATGCTGCACCTCCTTTATCATTTATGCTACTTCGAGGCTTCAAACAGTATTGCCCAGACTTCCTTGAGGCAGAGACTCCTCTGCCATTTTTCCGTACCCTAGTTTATGTGCTTAGAATGTAATGTAACATTCTAAGTAGCAACAGTGCAAAAGAACACATGTCAGATTTTGCTAAACTATATTCACATTTTACAGCCATAAAAATGACTCTAGTCATCCATCTAAAGAACAGATGGATTCATTAGATAAGATAAAATTTCACCACAAATCCAAATGGGCCCTAGAGTCACTTTACAGACAAATTTAAAGGGTGTCTTGCAACTGAGTCTAAAGACAGGAACTGTTACCTCCATCTTCATAATAGTAACTATCACCATAAGCACTGACTCCAGAAGACTCTGGAAAGTGTTTCTTTCGCTTTTTCTCTTCCTGTAACTCCTTTTCTTGCAAGAGTCGAGCAATGTCCTGCAAATACAGAGAGAAGAAAAGTAAATACTTCAGAGAAAGAAGAGATGCCACACAGCAACCCTACCGGTCAGTGGTTTGACATTCCACTCCCAGGCTTTCGCGGCTCTGCCTATGGTTTTCCAGACCTTCCGGTATTATGCTCACCCTGTCCAAATGTCAAAGACGACTGCTCAACAGGAAGCGCATAAGATACAGATGAGGGAGAAAGGTTTTTTAACTAAATTTAAATCTAACTCAACCTGAAGATGTTCAAATATAATATTCCTAAAACTGGTTATGGAACAGAATTTTTAAAACACATATTTATGGGCCCTTTTTCCAAGATGATGATTCACTAAGTCTGAATGAGGAAGACTGTCATAATCTATAACCTTTTTTAAAATTTATTTTAAATTGGAGGATAATTGCTTTACAATATTGTACTGGTTTTTGCCATAAAATAACATGAATCAGCCACAAGCATATCTATGTCCCCTCACTCTTGAACCTCCTCCCCACCCCTCTAGGTTGTCACAGAGCACTACACTGAGCTCCCTGTTTTATACAGCAACTTCCCATTAGCTGTTTATTTTATATATAGTAATGCATATATACAGTGATTTCATTTCATTAAAAAAAAGTTTTTTAAAGAATCTTTCAGCTGATTGTGATTTAGCTTTGCGATAGAGGATAGCTGTCTTAACTAAAAAATAAACAGAAGACAGTCCTCCTCCTGTCTCCCCTATGTTCCATCTCCAGGCAAGTTTTCAGCAGCTGCTGAGTGGCAAATAACATTCTGATTTCATCCCCTAAAAAATCACCACCCCACTTTGAAAACAAGCAATACACAAATAACTATAACACAATCAAACTGTAAATGTCTCAAAAAAAAGGGGGGAAAATGCCTATGAGTGCACAAAAAAGGGAATACTACTTCTGCTTATATGAATTGGTTCAAGGCTTTACATTAATATTAGGTTTTAAACAAAGAACTGGATTCCAGCAGGCAAGGGAAGATATTCTTTGCTGAGAACAACACCAGCAAAGTGATAAATATTTTAATGGACATCACTCTAGAAAACAACCAATAGGACGTGGGGTGTTAGAGAAAGATGAGGTTTAACAGACAGAGGCTGGATGCTAGGCACTCTTTATAGTCAATTTTTTAAAATATAAATTTATTTAATTGGAGGTTAATTACTTTACAATATTGTATTGGTTTTGCCATACATCGACATGAATCCGCCACAGGTATACACATGTTCCCCATCCTGAACCCCCTCCCTCCTCCCTGTCTGGAGTCTATAATGTAAGGGATGAAAAGTTCCTAAAGATTTTGAGCTGGAGATAGAGTTTGGAACTTAAAGATTATTTCTATAAAAGGCCCAATAAAATAGCACATAAACTTTGTTTATGTACACTTTAAAAAAAAAGAAGATCCCTAGATGTTACTAGATTCTTAAAGATCTTACAAATATAGCAACCGTACTCACTGATACAAATGGTAATAAAAATCACAGGCAGTTCTGAGGGGCTTACTTCTGAGGTAAGAATTAATCACCATTCTTTCTGTATTTTTCTGAATAAGTCAAATGAAGAATATACTAAGACTTCAAGGCAAATAAAATTCATCTGAATGACTTAATTTCTCTTCTATCAGTGTAGAAATAAGTTGGATGCTGAGGCTAGATGAATTAGCAGAGGTTATCAGTATACTTGGAGGGCTTCCCAGGTGGCTCAGCAGTAAAAAATCCACCCGCCAATGCAAGAGATGCAGGACACTTGGCTTCCATCCCCGGGTCAGGAAGATCCCTTAGAGGAAGAAATGGCACCCCACTCCAGTACTCTTGCCTGGAAAATGCCATGGAGAGAGGAGCCTGGTGGGCTACAAACTATGGGATTGTAAAGAGTCGGACACAAGTCGGCTGAGTGACTGAGCACGCGTGTAAGGACACACACATCCATGTACGTGGCTTCTAATGTTCACGAAATAGGCCTAAATTCAAATTTTTGTTATTAACATATATTCTGTAACTGACTTCGATGCTGGAAATTTCTCATGAAACTGTGTAAATACATACATATATCTGATAAGTTCCAGGAGAAGGCAATGGCACCCCACTCCAGTACTCTTGCCTGGAAAATCCCATGGATGGAGGAGCCTGATAGGCTGCAGTCCATGGGGTTGTGAAGAGTCAGACACAACTGAGCGACTTCACTTTTACTTTTCACTTTCATGTACTGGAGAAGGAAATGGCAACCCACTCCGGTGTTCTTGCCTGGAGAATCCCAGGGATGGGGGAGCCTGGTGGGCTGCCGTCTATGGGGTCACACAGAGTCGGACACGACTGAAGTGACTTAGCAGTAGCAGCAGTTCAAGTCAGAGATGCTTCAGAGACATTGGAAGAAAAACATTAACTATTAAAATGAATCTCTTTGGGCCTGAATTCTTTATAAAATGAGGAGTCTGAACTAGTGAACCTTAAAAGACAAATGTCTTAACATCCCAGTACACATTGTAATAATTCTGGAAATGTTACTGGGTGCCCTCCTCTGTGCCAGGTTCATTACATTGATGCGTTACAAAGCAATATAGTAATCAGTTAGGGAGGGGTGTGACAAGATAATTTATTCTCCTCACACTAATGTCTACTTCAGAATTTCCTAAATCCATACACATCTTACTAGGAAAGCAGGAAGAAAATGTAAACACTTCCCTCAACTGTCATGCTGACTGAACACCCAACTCTGCATTTTCTTAAGGGGTTTGTTTTACTGAAAACAAAAAGTCCCCCTTTATGTAACTGAATAAAAATATAAAGGAAAACCACCAGGTCCAACTGCCAGCCAAAATTATTAAACTGCCCTCCAGGGACTTTATAATTGCTTTCCTGCTATCAAATTTATTCCTAATACATACCTAGTAATAGGGCACTTTCTCAATGTGAAGAGCCAAAAATGAACCAAAGAGAAGCAAAGTGATACCCGTTTTGTAGAATGTATTAGCTGGTCAAAAAGAGTGCTTTTAACCAAGTAGAAAAATAATAATCACAATGTGTCATGCATCTCAGCACCCAAACCTTTGTTCTTTTAACATCTCAACTCCTTTTTTTTGAGTAAGCTTCTTCCGGCTGAGAAGAGTAAGAACAGCTAGCTGTACTTGAGGTGGGAAAGGAAAAAGGATTTCAACGCAAATCTGCTGCTATACTATAAACCACGGCTCAGCCAAGTCAGCTCTCTTCCCTGCTTTCCAACATTACTGCAGAGTAGGTTTAGTTAGGTGATTTCAAAAAAACAAAACAACTCCCCTGAAACAAGCTAAAGACAGCAATTATTAGTCACCATGCTTGGATGCAGCTTAGTCACCCCTGACATAAACAACCTCCTTGATCCTCTGCTTCCTTCCTGTTAAAGGTTAGTCTACAACAGCATTTCCCAAGCTGTTTCTGAGAACACGGGTATCAAAGATTTACCAAAAAAAAAAACAAACCAGAAAACATGTATTATATCTAATTCTTTAAACACATTGGCTCATGTTAACATCCTAATGAAAGAAAAGTAATGTTATCTTTTTGCAACCCTGGAATTT
The DNA here is from genome assembly GCF_001704415.2 of Capra hircus. Classification (NCBI taxonomy): domain Eukaryota; kingdom Metazoa; phylum Chordata; class Mammalia; order Artiodactyla; family Bovidae; genus Capra; species Capra hircus. The sequence goes on from NC_030808.1 coordinate 75,735,465, forward strand.
CCAAATTTATTTTGTGACAGAGGTCTTTTTGTTACATAAAATACATACACATATATAAACCCTACTAAATTAGTGTTTGACAAAATATAACTTGGGGAAAAAACAAATCTAAAAGAACTCCAAAATCCTTCTGAAATCACATTCAATTATTTTTTTAATTAATAATATTAATCTGGTAGACTTACTTTGGGTTAATATGAGAAATAACTGTTGTGCAGAAGACTTTCTCTTTTTTTAATTTATTTTTTAGTTGGAGGAAAATTACTTTACAATGCTGTGCTGGCTTCTGCCATACGACTAATCAGTCATCATTATACATATATCCACTCCCTCTTAAGCCTCCCTCCTCTCCTCCCACAGAAGACTAAGTAAACACACTTATTTAAATAACACTCATCTCTGGAAAATGGGAAGCTGTGAGCATAAGTAAAGGCAGAGTTAAGGATTCCTGGAATGCTACAGGAATGCTATGTCAAGAAAAAAAGATTCACTGATTCCTTTCAATGGCTCACATATTCTGCTAGAGACCTCCTACAGAGAAATAAGATACATGGTCATTATTAATGTTCTTATCCATTTAAGTGCTAGAAGCAAAATGATTAACATAATATAAGACATGCAAAGATGAGTGCTCTAAGACAGACATTCACACGGTAAGGTGCAGAGGAGCCCCATGCAACTTTCTTAAGTAGAAGACAAATTACTAAACTGTTGGATCCCTTTGGGTACTTTTATGGTTTATACAATTTTATATCAGGGTTACTTCTCCCTTAAAGTTTTCACCACTATCCTAATAGTAGGGGGATTCAAAATGAGAAAATCTTGGGTACAAAGACAATCTAAGGGAGATGTGAAAATGTGACTGTCAAATGACTATCAGAAAAGTTAAAAAAAGGAAATCCATTCCATTAGATTGCTAAACTTTTTTATTACCTAGCAATTACTGTATTAACATCTAACTCAGTAGGAAATGCAAATCAGGTATAATCCCAAAAGGGTTACTCTGTAAGACCAGAAGAACAGACAGTACCAAATTCATGGCTGTAAAAACACCAATATAACTAGGATAAAAGGAGAGAATAATTTTATCTACCAGAGGCCTCCCACTCACTCCCCGTCTGGCTATATATGTGTAAACTTATTTTTAAAGTGCCATAACATAGGGAAAAAAATTATGTAGTTTAAATTATTACTACCTGAGATATTTTCTAGATATTACCAATTTACATAGATATATTTTTAGACCATGAATTTCTAATCACATTAAGAATGCTATGAAAAAGTACCATGGCTCACACTAGATTAATTTTTAATGTAAAGTGGTTACTATGTTTATCCCTGAATAGTTCACATTATAAATGGCTCCAAATTGTTGGATTAGTGCCACAGATTTTTTGTTACATGGTTGGCCAAGATACTATTTATTTAAGAAAAAAAAATAGGCTTTCCCTAAAATAGTTTCACATTCACACATATTTGTACCTAGGTTCAAAGGCACATATGTAAATCAATATTCACATATACACAAAGTAGTTAAGAGCTTTATTTAAGAATAAATTCAGATCAGTTCAGTCACATCCAACTCTTTGTGACCCCATGGACTGCAGCACGCCAGGCTTCCCTGTCCATCACCAACTCCTGGAGCTTACTCAAACTCATGTCCATCGAGTCGGTGATGTCACCCAATCATCTCATCTTCTGTCATCCCCTTCTCCTCCCGCCTTCAATCATTCCCAGTATCAGGGTCTTTTCTAATGAGTTGGTTCTTCACATCAGGTGGCCAAAGTATTGGAGCTTCAGCTTCAACATCAGTCCTTCCAATGAATATCCAGGACTGATTTCCTTTAGGATGGACTGGTTGGATCTCCTTGCAGTCCAAGGGACTCTCAAGAGTCTTCTCCAACACCATGGTTCAAAAGCATCAATTCTTTGGCGCTCAGCTTTCATTATAGCCCAACTCTCACATCCATACATGACTAATGGAAAAACCACAGCTTTGACTTGACAGACATTTGTTGGAAAAGTAATGTCTCTGCTTTTTAATATGCTGTCTTAATATGCTGTCTAGGTTAGTCTTATCTTTTCTTCCAAGGAACAAGCATCTTTTAATTTCATGGCTGCAGTCACCATCTGTAGTGATTCTGGAGCCCCAAAAATAAAGTCTCTCTGTTTCTATTGTTTCCCCATCTATTTGCCATGAAGTACTAAGACCAGATACTATAATCTTAGTTTTCTGAATGTTGAGTTTTAAGTCAACTTTTTCACTCTCCTCTTTCACTTTCATCAAGAGGCTCTTATTTCTTCTTCACTTTCTGCCATAAGGGTGGTGTCATCTGAGTATATGACGTTATTGATATTTCTCCTGGCAATCTTGATTCCAGCTTGTGCTTCATCCAGCCCAGCATTTTGCATGATGTACTCTGCATTTAAGTTAAATGAGCAGGGTGACAATACACAGCCTTGACGTACTCCTTTCCTGATTTAGAACCAACCTGTTGTTCCATGTCCAGTTCTAACTGCATATAGATTTCTCAGGAGGCCGGTCAGGTGGTCTGATAGTCCCATCTCTTTCAGAATTTTCCAGAGTTCGTTGTGATACACAGAGTCAAAGACTTTGGCATAGTCAATAAAGCAAAAGTAGATGTTTTTCTGGAACTGTCTTTAGCTATTTAAGAGTTTTAAGTTATTTATTTTTTTAGTTATTTAAGAATAACTAAATTAAATCAACTAAAAACACATTTCTTGGCTTCATTAAACAATATTGACAAATGCTAAACCTGTGACCAAAGAGAAAGATCCCAATAAAATTTGTCCACCCATATTAACCACAAACTCATGTGATTATGACGTAAGTACTCCCATAAACTCAGTCCAGGATTGCCAAAGGCTACATGTGCCTTCAATAGGGCGCCACGAAAGAAACGCTACTACTACGATATTCAAGACACCATGTAAGAGTTTAAAAAAAAAAAAAAGCAAGGAAGACAGGAAGGAGGGAAAGAGGAAAAAGAGGGAAGGGAAGAAGCCACATGGTGGTAAGAGTACAGATCTTTTTAAACTCTTCTACATCTGTCTCCCCAGTGGAAATGCTACCTGCCTACATTTGTGCTCTGTTAAAAAACACAATAAAATTATACCACAAAGTTAGACATGCTAATTCACCCACAGAAAGTCATATAACTCTACTTCTCATGAACAATGTTGTTCAGAAAAAAAGTATCTATCCCAAGAGGAAAGAATCTTGAGTTCTACATCGGGTTGTTCTGGATGATTATAAGCTACAAAAGAGAGTTAACTCCAAAAATCTATAAAAAGAGATCTGGATGAAAATCCAGAGAGGAGTTTTCCACAGCCCTGCTGCTGGATAAGAACTTATTAGTTAAGCAGACTCTACAAGGAAGCAGAAGAGCACAGAAAGAGGGAAAATATAGCAAAAATAAAAAAGAATCCGGACAGTTGACGAGTAACAGGCAATGCAAAGTTGGCCAGAAAAATTAGCACTGTTGTTTCAGTCTCCCCTATGAGGCGCCTTGGACTAAATTAAACAAATAAGCATCATCATACATCCTTCAACATCAAACTTAATGCAAATTTTATTTAATATTAAAACAGTCTAGTCAGCTGGAAATCACATTTTTCTACAATTAAAGAACTTCTTGACAGGACAGCCATATTCTAAACTAAGGCATCAGTGAAACTCAAAAATGTCTGGAAAAAAAAAAAGTCTTGAGTTTTTAAAGGCTAGTCTCATTAAACCTCCACAACTAGATTTCTCATCTCATCTCTCCAATGCACTGGGCAAGGGGAAACATTTCAGTAGGTCAAACAGTAGTGGAGGTAATAGGAGGCCTGTAAAGGCAAGAAAACGCCTAAAGATTCCTCAAATCACACCATATCGGAATACACTTAACTCTGCTTATTTCACCCCCACCTATTAATTCAGCACATATCTCTCTATTAGAGAAATCAGAGTTGCTACAAAGGGAGAATGGTGGGGCAAACACCTGGCGAGAAAGCAAAGAGGAAAGAACAACTATTAACTTAATATGTAGCAGAGACCTTAAATACATGATTTTAAACTTCACAGCAGCCCTTTAGGGTAACGTAGTTATCATAACTTCTTCAGTTTGGAACCTGAGGGTCTACATGGCTAACTGAGATGATGAAAGTCTCAGCTAAAAGTTAAACAGACGATTCAAACTCCATAGTTTACATGCTCTATGCTGTGTCACAGTATACCCAAGTCAGAGGCAGTCAGAACCGCAGAGACATTTCTCTGGCATCTTACTATAGTTCAGAACTGCAGAGACATTTCCCTGGCATCTTACTATAGCCGGGGACCAGTCATTCATATACTTCTTTAAGACTTAATTTCTTCATCTGAGAAATGCAGTTATTCACAACACTGCATACTTTATATAGTGTAACAATGAGATTATTTATTGTGATTGCTATTTAGATTCCACAGGCATCTGTTTTCCCTAATACTGCTTTCCCCTGAACGGAAAGAAAAAATATTACAGGACACCAGGAGCATTTATAAGAAGCCAACTTCATTACTCTGTGATTTTTAAAATAGAAGCTTTCCTGTCTATAAAACATAATCACTTCTTTCAGCTTCCAGACTCATCTCCAAGGAAGTCTTGACTATAGAGAAGCAACACATCCTGCAGTAAGAAAGAGCTCCTGTGTTGACAACAGAAGGATGAAAAGGAATCCCTCTTTCTTACTTACAATTCTGATCATCACATAATCATGGTTTGTTTCTTAAAGAAAGAGCTAAATACACTCACACCAGGTGTCTCACACTCGCCTGGCATTGAACAAGGAGTTCCAGAGGAACAGAGTGGCTCAGCAGGAGAAAGAGAAGATGCAGGCTGGTTCACTGATAACCCTGAAATATCTGTTTAATAGGGTGATTGTATGTGCCAGTGTGCCCAGGAGAGTACACAAAATTTCTCAGTACACAAAATATCATATGGTCATTCTAATATTAAAAATGATAATCATTTTTTTCTTTATTATAAGACAAGGGCCAAGAATAGGAGAATAGGTATTAAAAAACCAGACACAGAGTCAACACAATGAAAAAGGAATTGTTTGTAAGAAATGCTGAAAACGTAACACAAAAGCAATGATCAGTAAGTACAAATTCAAGCCTTTTCACAAACCATATACTACTGCTAATTTTAGTCATTTTCAGCTTAAAAAACAATACAATTTAAAATATATATACAGAATTAAATGGATCACTGTTTTGAGGCAGGGTATGATAGGAAAGTGAACCCACTAACAAAAGAGAGGGAGAGCAAAGACCAGTCCAGGACTCCTCTTCAGGCCACATTCAAGGTTTGCTCTCCCTAAAGTTGTGGGAATAACCCATAGACAGATATCTTGTATGGAGCTGAATTACCTCTTAAAAATTCATTTATATCAAGAACTTCAAAACATGACCTTATTTAAAAATAGGGTCTTTCAGATAGAATTATTTAAGAGAAGATCATCCTCTATTAGGGTGGGCCCTCAATCCAATGACTGGTGTCCTTACAAGAAGATGCAAGGACAAAAAGATACAGGGAAGAAAGCCATGTGACAACAAAGGTAAAGACTGCTATGATGCAACCACAAGGCAAGGAATGCAGACTGCCAAGAGCCACCAGAAGCTACGAGGAGGCAAAGAAGGGATCTCTGCTAGTAGGTAGCATTGCCCTGCCAACACCTTAATTTCAGTGTGCAACCTTCGGAACTGTGAGAGAATCAAGTTTTATTGTTTTACGCCACCATGTTTGCAGTGATTTGTTAAGGCAGCCCTGCAGAAGTGAATCCACACTTTTTGTCAAAGTAACCATTATCATCTTTTAAGATTTTACCACTTAAACAATGACCAAAGGACAATAAACGGTGGTCCATGGACAGGGCAACACTTAGACTATGCACCCCCAAAAAGGGAAAGCTCTCCTGCCCACCCAGCAACCCTACACTAAGCCTGTGAATACAGAGAGTCAGAGCTGAGCAGCCCTCCTCCACGGGGTGGAGGGGCATTAAACAAGTTGTACCTCATCCTTCTTCTCCTGAATGCGTCGTCTCTCTGCCTCAATAGCCAGCTTCTCCTGAATCTCCTGAGCAATTTCACAGTCTTGCTGTTCACTAAGAAACAAAGGAAAAAACAACATGAATGGAAAACACAAGGAATGATTTTTCAAACCACAACACAATTTACTGAATACTCACTATGAGCCAGGGCATATTTTTATCTCACTTAATTCTTACAATAATGATGCAAAGAGGTCAATACCGTCACATCCTATAGCTAGAAAAACTTGAGGCCCAGAGTAGTAAAATCACTTCCCTAAGGTCACAGAGAAAATAAGTGGTAGGATCAGAATGTGGTCCCTGGATACTATAATGGAAAGCTCCAGGCCTTTTCTGTATGATCATATCCCAGGTTTAATTCCTGGGTCAGGAAGATCCCCTAGAGAAAGAAATGGCAACCCATTTCAGCATTCCTGCCTGGAGAACTCTATGGACAAAGGAGCCTAGAAGACTACAGTCTGTGGGCTTGCCAAGAGTCAGACATGACTTAGCGACTAAACCACCACCACAGTCCCTCAAGATTCTGCAAAGGAGATGTACACTATGAGAATAAGATCCACAAATATCCAAGTATGCACAAAGTACACATAAACAAAGAGTGAATTCACTAAAATGTCAGTAATACTGTGGTCACTTAGAGGTGGTGGTATGACTTCAAAACAATTTTTATAAATTTTTAATTAAGTACGTTTTTTCCAGTTTCAATAAAACTTTAAAAATGGGGAGGTGGATGTATATTCCACAGCTTCAGGTGCCAGGAGAAACCTCTGTGGCTGATGTCAGTTTTCTTAACACTCAGGCCACTAAGGCAACCAAAGGCTGTAATACTGCTGCTACCATAGTTTTGTTTTGTATTGGCATTCGTGCATTCAAAAAAGACTCACACAACATGTGCTGTCATCCAAGCACCATGCTCAACACTGAGGACACAAAACTAAATAAATCTCCGTCCTGTGCTCAGAACCCCACAATATACTTTGGTGGGAGAAACCAGACACATCATTTTGTGGGGAGAAACACGTCCTTTCAAACAGCACAAATGAATAGCAGTTTCATCAAGAAATGGGGTTTGGATATCACGAAGATGGTCTTTTGGTTTCAGGAACAGTCAAACTAGACTAAGTTGCATTAGTTGTGTCCAACTCTTTGCAACCCTATGAAATGTAGCCCACCAGGCTCCTCTGTCCATGGGATTCTACAGGCAAGAATACTGGACTGGGTAGCCATGACCTCCTCCAGGGGATCTTCCTGAACCCAGGAAAAGTTAACAGGCAGCTTTTAACTCTATTATAGAAGTGTGATACTGCTGGGGAGCCACTGTTTACATGGCCCTTACAACCTTTAGTTGTTATCTAAAGAGATATACATATGCTTAGAGCTTATTATGTAAAAGATGCTGGAACAAAACTACAGTTGTGGCTTATACAAGCAGTTCACTTGCTAAACCGGTATTCCCTTTGATTCTTGCCCTGCCAGGTGAACTTAAGAGTATCAACGAATCTAGTCTTGGTTGTATACTCCCTGTTTGAAAGCAGCCTTTTGTACCTGAAAAGTATTGGGGGTGGGGTGGCGGTAATATCCTAACTTCTCTGGAGGAACAGAAATTCCCACATTCTATTCTAACAAAAGTGAGGGGATGAACACTATACTTGTTTGTATAAGGAAATGGTCCTTTTCAACATGTTTGGAAATAGACAGTTGGAGATGAAAGTAGACGGGTGCACATACATGGATGTGTACGTACACGCAGAACATGCACATCGGACAGGAAAGGGGGAAGGGAACACGTGAGAGAGAGCGCAGGCCGGAAGTGGAAACGGCAAGCTTTTTTAGTCACTAGCAGGAAAATTACTGGACAAGATACCTGGAGACCTGACTTCCGGTCCTGCCACTATTAACCAGCGAATCATGCCCTTTCATGTCGTCTCATTAGCTACAAAAGTTTTGGGATTTAATGACTTCATGTTACAGATATAATATTATAGGATTCTGAACCATTCAAACCACAGAACTGAAAATAAAAATCTACTCATTTATTATTTCTATACCCTCTTTTCATTCACTCACTTTTTTGACCTTACCAAAAAGTATTTATTAATCTAGTTTTAAAAATACAGAATTCTTCATGAATTTGCATGTCACCTTGGCAAGTGCTCAGAGTTTTTTCCCTGAGTCCCTTAAAAACAATGGCTATGTTTTATTCATATGTCTGTTCTCTGGTGCCTTTCATGGTTGAAAGGGTTATTTAGCAAGAGCCAATAAGAATGTTTATGAACAAAATAAGAAAACTGAATAAAACAATGAATAAAGTCCTCTCTGCACATAACAGAAGAGAAAAAACCCTTCCTCAAAGATGGCAAAAGTAATAGGCTCTCTCATTTATTTAAATAAGACAAACGAAGTAAATAGAAGGGTCCCTTCACGTCTTCCTTTACTCCTTCCTCCTCAAAACGATTCTGGAGTTAAGTCTACCACTACAGATTGGAGTACAGGAACCTCTCTCTAAGAAGAGATGTATTCTGTGAGCTTTCAAAACATTAAAAAAGAAGTTTAAAAAGTCTTTATGATGGAAGAGACCTTAGACACGATCTCTCTATTTAGGAGGAGATGGAGAAATAATTTTGGTCAGACACTGAAGTTAGGAAGAGAATGGAGGGTACAATTCAGAACTTTCCAGAAGATTCTGCCTCTATATAAAGAGCAAGGGGTTCTCGATTTCCCTGGCAGTCTAGTGGTCAGAACTTGGCACTTTTACTGCTATAGCATGGGTTTGATCCCTCAAGGAACTAAGATCCCACAAGTCAAGTGGCATGCCCCTCCCCCCAAAAGGTAAGGGGTTCAAGGAAAATAAGAGCAACAAACATTACTAGGAAATAGTAAAGGAACCCAGCAGACTTCAGAAAGTTCTGTGACATCCAGTATTTTGCTAGATTCCCCCCAAAACCACAGGAGGCAGAGGAGACAGAGATCATTTCCCCAGTGTACAATTAAGGAAAAGTGAGACACAGAGCTGGACCAACTGGCTCAAAGCCATCAGTGAAAAGTGTTAAGTCCTACCAGAAACTGCATGCCCCAAAACCTAGAAAGGAATCCCAACAACAAAGACAATTTTTTAAAATCAAAAAAAGCTATGGGATCATCACTGTAGGATTTCTAATCTAATAGTGAAAGGAATCAAAGGGACAGACAGAAAGTCCTCTTCCCTGAAAACCAGTCCTGGCACAATGCTCTCCCACTCCCCAAGTCCTCACAGGTCTTTATAGCGCTTCTGCAGCTGAGCCTGGGCTTTCAGATCTTCCTCTTGAAGCTGCTTAGCCACCTGCAGATCATGCTGGACCAAACGGTTCCGTTGAACATTCGATGCCAAATGATGCTCAACTGGACAGAAAGATTGGAGAGAGGAATTACAATGCTTTGGCTTATCCGTAACAAACTTTTAAGAATAAACTTAAGAAGAGTCTTTCAATTAAAAAGAACTTCACAGCCATCATTGCCACGTATACTCTCAGTAACGCTGCATAATATGCAGCATAGGAGTTGGCATTCTCATCTTTTCATTAAAGAAAAAGAGAATCAGAAAGGTTAAGCCATGTGTATTTGGTCAGCAGTGGCAATGCCTAAACTTCTACTCAAACCATCTAAAGCCAGGGCCGGTGCTCCTCCTGCTCCACAAGTTGCCACTTCATTAGAAAACTACATTTTTCAACACTTGATTTTTATACTGACACACAAATTAAAAGTTCACATATATATACTTTTGTATAACACATATAACTTAGATTTACTTTTCATAATTATATACATAAATATTCAGAAAACCCTACAATCTAGATACCAATAGGTATTTTTACCAATTGGTATCTTTACCAATCTAGGTAAAGGTATTTGGACCCCTACTCTTATGCCAGCCTTCTACCTACTCCTGATCCCCATATAACCACTGTATCCCTCCTATAGCATTAAAGCAAAGGAAATGGCTTAAGTCCCTCTCTTCCTCCAATACACCCAACGGTCTTCTCATCCCCAGCAGCTGTCTCTCTTCAAAACACCGAGAAGTGCATTCTTCACCGAGGTGTCACCTGCCTAGACAGATCCCTTGGGATGATGGGTGGTGTACTCTGATGACTCTCTCTTCTCCCCGCCTCACCCTAAGAAATCTGCCTCAAGGCTACCACTAAAAAAGAAAACTGGAGGAGCTTGCAGGGGGCTATTACTCACTCTCTTGTTCCTGCAGGCTGTGGGCCAAGGAGTGGTCCTCCAGGACAGCAAAATCTCGGCACACTGCAGAGCACGAGGGAGAAGGGCAGACAGGAAAGCTCATTAGTAGCACTTCAACATAAAAAGAAAGAGGCTTTGTTCAGGGCTTCAAAGAATCCATTCTAATACTCCAGGATGATCAACTTCGTAACTGGCAATGTACAGAGGAATAATTAGTTGGTAAAAAGTCTTCATTCACACAAATCCAGACGGTATCTGCTCAATGCCAAGTACAGGTGTACAACAAAGTAACAAAATAACAGTGAGACCCTGGCCTAAGGATGAGGTCCAGAAATTCTAATCCATGTCTATACAGGAGGGCAAGTGCTGCTGTGACAGTGAAAGAGTTAAGAATGTTTTACATATTGCAGCTGAGGAAAATCCGGTTTTTCCATGGTCAGAAGGATTAAAGGAAATCTGGCCTATGCCTCAGTGATCCCAGGTGACACAGTGATAAAGAACCTGTCTGCCAATGCAGGAAATGCAAGAGAGGAGGGTTTGATCCCTGGATCAGGAAGATCCCTTGGAGCAGGAAATGGCAACCGACTCCAGTACTCTTGCCTGGGAAATCCCCTGGACAGAGAAGCCTGGCGGGCTACATACAACCCATGGGATCACAAACAGTCAGACATGACAGAACAACTGAAGGTGAGTGCACACACACACACACACACACACACACACACACACACACACACACACAGCTTATGCCTCAGCCATCTGCGGTTCAGCAGATCCTCTCCCAGAGACTTGAGCGCGCGCGCACACACACACACAGCTTATGCCGCAGATCCTCTCCCAGAGACTGATCCTGATCCTCTCAGGGAAAAACACACCTTTATTAGCCCCTCAGGCAAGAGCATATCTCAACTTAAAATGCAGTCACATTCAGTGGTCTACACTCTCACCCATGAGTTAGAACTGGTTCTCTAGGTTTCTCTAAATGTAGAGCTGCCTAAAAAGAATCCGCAAACCAAAAGACAGTAGGAACCTTGGAACTAAGCATCTGCCACTATCTGCCTCCACCTGGACAGCCACGCAGAGTATTTCCTGGACTATTTTTTTAGACACCAATAGGAAGAGATGGTCTTAAAGGTTCATTCCACCCAAACTGTAATTTAAACTGTTTCTTAAAGCAAACATACACATGAAGGACTCTTGTTATGAAAAATGCTGTTCTGTTTAAGGACGTGTGGCTTAGGTGATATATCCTTATTCTGTTCCAAACATGTACCTCACATTAAAGAGCAAAGTTCCCAAAGCCTTAGATGCCTGCCATGTGTAGAACTCAGGAACCTGTCCTCCAGGGCTTCTACCAGAGTTTACAGACTTTTTCCTGCAGCTCTGGTTTTGTCTGTGAGGACATTTAATTAAAACAGAATGCAGAAATATTCCTTTGCCATTCTTAGCACTTATGAACATTTACATTCACATTCACACAGCCCTGTCTCTCATTGAGAGATAATGAAACAAAAAAGTAGGCAGAGCTTGGAGACATCAGATTACTCTGAAAAGGCTTTATGATGGAAGTCATTTCTGACTCAACATATTAAACCAAATATCACCTGCTGACCCCTGGCTCAAACACAACCTCAAAACCAGCAATTTCAATAGAAAGTCCTATTCTTTCACACCAGATATATTCTCATAAAATTTTAATAACTGAAGGCCAGGTCAAAGTTCTCCCATATTTCACAGAATGAATCTACTTTTAAGAAGAGCTAGTTAAACCTTCTGTTTAATAGGTGAGGAAATGAGGCCCACAAGGAAGAAAGGACTTATTAAGGGTTTATACACAGACTGTTGGTGGCAGGGCTGGGAGTCAGTATTTGGGCAAGCAAGAATTCCTTCTGTTCTTGACACCATGACAGCCCTCCTGGACTCATGGCAGACCACAGTCAGGACAGACTGAAAGGAGATACAAGGACTAACATGCTTTCTCTAAAACACTTAGCTATTAATAATTAACATCAATTAATTAAATGGCTAGACATGCATGGATTTAGTTCATAGAAAACAAATATTCAGAATGAGTTAGCCAAAATGAATGCAATCAAACCTCTTGGCAGAAGAATGCTATTTTAATATGAGTGTTCAGTTGTTCAGTTGTGTCCGACTCTTTGTGACCCCATGGACTGTAGCCCGCTAGGCTCCTCTGTCCGTGGGATTTTCCAGGTAAGAATACTGCAGTAGACTGCCATTTCCTCCTCCAGGGGATCTTCCTGACCCAGGGATTGAACCCATATCTGTGTCTACTGCACTGCAGGTGGTTTCTTTACCGCTGAGTCACACTACCTTACTATCTGAAGTACATTTATTAAACTACAAAAGCTTTTATTACTTGCAAACTAAAGGCAGTATTAATTTTAGATTAAGACTAATTTTTTAGATTAATCTTAAACTAATGTTTTTCAAACCATGGATGGCAACCTATTATTAGATTATAAAAGCAATTTACTGAGCCTGGGACAAGCATTTCAGAATAAACAACCTGGAAAATAGAGTATATCACACACAGTAGAGGAAACTATGGTTTGGAGAAATTTTTTTCAGCTTTACATACACATACATGCATATGCGACATGCATTAGGCCACAATGTAAAAAATGATCATTCTGCAATTACATTCAAAAAAGTTTAAAAGCCACTTCAATTTATGTTATTAGGGTAAAAAGTTATGTCAAAAATATATATTTTCTATGCTTTTAATATTATGCTGAATAAAAAAAATTTATAAAATTAGTGCAGTTTTCATGTGGATAACCATGTGAAGAAGTCAGCATGACATTAAAAATATGTTTATGGATACATATACCTGTAGCAAAGGTAGTGGCAGCCCATTCCAGTGCTCTTGCCTGGAGGATCCCATGGACGGAGGAGCCTGGTGGGCTACAGTCCATGGGGTCACGAAGAATCGGACACAACTGAGCGACTTCACTTTCACTTTTCACTTTCATGCACTGGAGAAGGAAATGGCAACCCACTCCCAGTGTTCTTGCCTGGAGAATCCCAGGGATGGTGGAGCCTGGTGGGCTGCCATCTATGGGATCGCACAGAGTCAGACATGACTGACGTGACTTAGCAGCAGCAGTGATGTAACTGAATCGACAAAAGCAGTGACCCCTAGAGACACAAGTACATGAGCAAGTGTGCCTTTAACACATACCCTGTTCCACTGCTTTACAAACAGAGAAGACTGAAGCAAATAAGGCGAAATATTAACATCTATTAAATTCAGGTGGTAGGTTCCTGGGTTTTTTATGGTCTATTTTATACATATTTATTTTCTATGTTTTCTGTACTTTTTGTGATGTTTTATATATATTACACTTAAATTCTACAACTAAAACTGTTAATATAAAAACAATATAAAGCCTTATAAAATTCACATCTTTTATTTTAGTAGCAGCACACATTGCTAAACCATAAACATGATGACATCACTGACATATCATAATAAGCCAAGGAATTTATGAACTTATGATTAACTTAATGACTCTTCTCAATCATTTCTTAATGTTTAAAAAGTAAGGCTGAAATATATTCAATTATTGTTATTTGACCTTCAGTCTCATTACAGCAGAGGCTGAACTGGTACCCACAAAATATGGGTGCAGCCTGAGCTAGAAAAGAACCTAGAAGATCTTCCATGACTCCAAAATGTACGCACACACACACATCCCTAACTGCATGAGGCTATGCTGCAATACACAGAGCGTTAGCCTTTAAGGCTTACTAAAAACTTCCAAATCATCATCTCATTTATACTGAAATATTACTTGCTTAATCCATAATTTCTTAAACATCCTCCCTAGTCCCTTTCAAAATCAGCCTCTGTATTCTTTGCATTGCTACTCTAATGCAAGATGGGAAAGTCACACAACCAGCCACTTTTGTGAATCAGTAACCAGGTTGGGAATTACAGAAAACACTTCTCAGTCAGGACAAGTTCAGACATGATCTTTGCTCCTCCTCTAACCTACTTTGAAGCAAACAGCTAGAAACTGTACTGAGAATAAAGAGCATCAACTTATCTGTTTCCCTGCAGGCACATTTAAGAGGAACCACTGGACCATGGGCTTTTACCCTCCCTATTCTCAAACTTTTCCCTACCATGTTCATTCTCATTCACCCTAATCTCAGGCTATCTTTTTTGCCATGAATAGCCAATCGCATCATTCTCCATTCTCATCCAACCCTGCAGTCTCTACATATTCCACCCGATTAGTGCTGGATGTAGCATAAAGTAAAACTTCAGGAGATGGAGATGCTCATTAATAGGGAACAAAGGAAGAAAAACTGGTCAAAAAAAGTCAGAGTTCCATAGACAAAGGATGAAGACAATATGTTATGAATAGAAAGAATTAAGCTCTGTTTTTGATGACAGCATCATAGAGGCTTGTAAAATTATCCAGACATTCAAATAAAAACTAGAAACCTCTTCCTTTCCCACGAAAAGAACAGAATTTTAGTGATTTTTAAAATTCAGATATGTACATATATACAGTGAAACAGTTTACATAAAAGCAAGCAAGTCCCATAAATGGGAAATAAGATTTCTAGATCTCCCACCTATTTTCCTCGAAAAGAAAGATGATTCTCACTCATCTGTGGATCCCCTTAAATAAATAAATGGCACAGTATTCACCTAGTTAACACAGTTATTGAACAAACATTTGCTGAATTCTATTATTAGAAGGGTTAAGTCATTTACAAGTCATCAAGGAGGTAGAAGTAACAGGTTAACAGACAAAAAAATAAATTTGATAAAGGTTATAAAGACCTATTGGAGAAAGGGATGACAACCCACTCCAGTATTCTTGCCTGGAAAATCCCATGGACAGAGGAGCTTGGTGGGCTGCAGTCCATGGGGTCACAAAGAGTCAAACATGACTAAGTGACGCAAACATATATGAAAACCTATAGAAAATTCTTTGGAGGCAGAAAAATGGAGCAGTTATGCTTGTTATGAAGGGGAGTGAGGGGGAGGGACAGGTGCAAGGAGTGGGGGTGACCTGCAGAGCTGTAAGAGGAAACTTTAAAGTAGCTAATATTCAAAGCCAATGTCAAAGAAAGGTTTAAGCAGTAAGCATTCTTAGCAGAGGGACCATTTAACTATACAAACTAAAACAGGAGTAAAGAAATCATTCCTCTTTGTCATTTTTTTACCCACATTGCAAACATTCTGAAAATGCAATTGCTATGACTCAGTCTTAACAAGCTTCCTCCCACATAAAAATGCCTAGATTAGTAATACATTCACTAGAAACTGTATCTTTCAACTGTCTGCATTACCTTTTCTGGTATAATTTTGTGAATTATTCTGTTTTAGTGTAAATGCTATTAGTAGCAGATGGAATATATACTCAATACTGAGAGCTGGGTTTAGGCTTGCTCTCCTTTTTTCTGTACACATGGATACACATTCTATGCATGGGGAAGATGTTTTGTCTTGAAAAGTTTGGTAATAACAGTCAACTACAATTGACATTGATAGAGTACTTTGGGGATTACAATGCACTTTCACATCTACTTCTCCTAACCTTCTGAAGATAGAGGTTTTGTCAGTATCCTCACTTTATTTATGAGGAAACTAGGGTTAAGAGAAATAAACTGCCTTGACCAAAACAACACAACAAATGAGCAAATGAATTGGAAGCCAAACTGAACTATTCTCGCCTCAAATACTTCTGTTCAAAGAACTCGTAGAAGAAATGGGTTTGTATTTAAGTATGTCAGAAAAGAGTGGTATTATTAAATACTAATTAAGATAAAACAAATATGAGTTAGGTTCTTTGAAATTGAGGACGAAATAAAATTCAGGTCAGAAGGTGGATTCCAAGTCTTAAAACAGAGCAATAAAAATGGGACATGGTTTACTTTATCTCACTAACAATCACAGTTGGCCTATGTTCACTTTTGAAAAGCAAGGACAAAAAAAAAAAAATTCCTGTCATTTGTACAGTGCTTCACAGATGACCTATAAGAAAAACCCTAGGTAGTAACTGCAGTGGGAAATTCCAAGGAAAATCTCCCTTTGGGATCTAACAACTTTCCCCCATCTCCATCCAAAAATCAATGGCTTTCCTTTCCTTTGGTAAGACAGTATTAATGAATTCAAACTAATGTGTCTAATAGTTGCTAAAGACAATTTTAAGAAATGATAGCATATGTAAATCGCTAAGTTCTTGTTCACTGCCCTAGTTCACTGCCTTACAAGAGAAATGTCTCTAAACCATTAAAGAAGAGTCTCTACCCTGTATTTAAAGCTTTAATAAAACTGCCTCAGTAGAAGAGAAATGGGATGCAGGTAAACTGTGAACAGACCTCATCCTAATGCCAAATCTTCCATATTCTCGATCCCAGCAAAGTTTATGTATAGGTAGTAAGGTGACAGCGACATCACCACCACTGAAATCAACTCCAAAACCAACCCCCATCCATCACCACCGCCATCAGCTTCTTAGAGATGCTCAGCTTTGTCTCTTAATGGAAACACTCTCCTAACCACTCACCCCAATTATGAGCCCCCAAATAACCCCAAAATTAGGAGCTTCAAAATAATGTTGAGTCCCTGGGTCACTGTGAAAAGAGAAATTTCCCACTTTCAGGTAGAAAGCTGAAAACGAATAGTATCTAAATAATGCTTGAGCAATTGATTTTTTAGGGATAAATGGTAACTGAAACCTTTGATCCTTCTCTGACTTTTAGTGATTCTAATTTCCATCTTGTGGTAATGAACAAAATTGAAGTACAGTATGACAGAGAGAACACAGTGGCACCTAACTTTGGCTGATGTTAACAGCACAGCTGCTCCATTTTCATTTACTTTGTTCCTGGTCAAAAGTAGCCAATGGTAGGAAGTGTTACTCTTCTGATCTCAAGTCTCCAAATCCCCTGTTCTTTCCAATTTATTTTGATTACTCCAGCTGTCTGGGAGACAGAGGGTCCTTCTCAGCAGAAATCTATAAAATATGGTAATTAAATCAGACCCACCTTCCTGTACTTACTATCCTTGGTATAATTACCCCTACTTACTAAACTACCCACAAAGTACATAGAGATTTTTGCAATTACTTTGTGAAAGGCAAAGATTTTCATTCCACATATTGTACAACTGATCAAGGCATCAAGTAACACTATCCAATGTTTCAATTGTTTGGGGATTTTTAAGGTTATTGGTTTTGGTTTGAGTTTTTCTTGGTTGGTCAGTGTGGGAGTGAAACAGACAGAACCGGAGAGCCATACAAGTCCGAGGGGAATTCAATGACCACTATATACATGGTGAGGGTGGGGACCCTTTCCCTTCTGCCTGCGGCACCTTTCCACTCTCTAAAAAATTCATAATCAACCTTCAGAAAAACTTCACTCAAATGTCACCTCTTTATGCACCCAATCCTACAGGACATACAACCAAAACCATCACAACTGACACTTTACAAAACCGAGCAGATTTACTTATGCTCTTTTCCCCAGTGATTTCATAACATGTAATAAACATAACACTAGAGGACTAATCATATTATAAATACATGTATTCCTTTGTTTCCCCAGCAAACATTCAAGACCCTGAAAGGCAGAAAAAAATCTTATGATCTTCTTGCTAACCTGACAGGGTACACAGGCTGTACATGGTGTTTTGAAGCATACCACTCTGTGCACTAAAGAGCTGGCATGAATTTTCAGAATCTGGAGCTAATCCCCTGAGTTATTCATTTGAAAAAAACTGTCTCGTGTCCTCAGAAGTCCTCTACAATTGTGCTCACTCGCTCAGCCGTGTCCAACTCTTTGTGACCCCAAGGACCGCAACCCGCCAGGCTCCTCTGTCCATGGAATTTTCCAGGCAAGAATACTGGAGCCGCAGGCTGCTAAATAGTCCTGAAGATTCGAAAATGTTAATAATTAAGTATAAGGTGAATGGAAAACAAGTCAAAATTGACAGAGACAAAAAAAAAAAAGAGGGGGAGTCATAAGAAGTCTAGTAACAGAAAGATGTTTTCAAAATTAATTATCCTTCCATAAACATTACAGAAAGACAGAAAGCTACCCTGTTTTATAAAAAAAAAAAAAACAAAAAAAAAAAAAAAAAACAAAAAAAAACTCAAAGACCAGAACAGTGTAACTCAAGATTTTCTGCAAAGCTCCACCAAGTATCTGATCTACAAAGTCACTACCTTGGTCAGAAATCCAAAATGTCTTAGAATATCAAGAGGCTTTAATCCCCTCAAAATATCACTGAAAACAATAAAGTTTCTGGATGATGGGTTGAGGTTCCCAAGTTTCCTCAAATATTTCTAAACGTCAGTCACTGTTCATAAAAAGGTGCTGACTGATTCATCACTTTCTTAAAATTATAAAAACCGATTATCAGAAAGAGTGTGAGTAGCTGCCATGTCCAACTTTATCCTGTCCAAATAATCATTTGGACTCCTCCTAAATATTTAACCACAGGAAGCCCACTTCCTTTCCATATAGCTTTCAAACAACTACAAAGTTGTCTGTGGAAGGACTTTCCTGCTAATCTATAGATATCATTCCCTGGTCCTAGTTTCAGCCTCAGAGCACTCACCTTTTCCTAGAATGTATGTCGATGTTTATAAAAACCGCTGGCACTCAGAAGTCTATTATTTTGCATACATGATAGATGACTATTCACGTGGCATATTACATGAGCTATGCCCAGGTGAAGGAAGTCCTGAAGGCACTAGACACAATAAGAGCAGAGCCCAAGGCTGATCTCTGAGCCTCTGTCTAGTATATGCCCATACTACAGAGCAGGGGGCTTCCCAGATGGCTCAGCGGTAAAGAATGTGCCTGCCAATGGAGAAGACACGGGTTTGATCACTGGGTTGGGAAGAACCCCTGGAGTAGGAAATGGCAACTACTCTAGTATCCTTGCCTGGGAAATTCTATGTACAGAGGAGCCTGGCAGGTTACAGTTCACAGCGTCGCAAAAAGTCACACATGACTGAGCAGGACTACAGTTGAAATACCTGGTTTTTCAAGTTAAATTCCATTTAGAAAATACTAGAAAGAATAAACATCAAAGTCCTAACACTCATTATGTACTGTAGGACTATAATGTAGCTTATTTTTCTTCTAAAACGTATTTATATTTTATTTTCTAGTTTATCTATCATGAAATGGAATCTTATTATTCATAATCCCTTTCATAGTATTTTATAAAATTTTATAATAAAAAGATAGTTATATGTTTTTAATCCTATTTAAGCATCTAAACGGTAAAGCAGCAAACATTTACTAGAGGAAAAAATGAGTTGCAGTAGCAATGTTTATTTACTCAATTTAATTATTTAATACTGTTTCCTTAAGATTAGAGAATAAGCTTCTTTTTTTTTTTAAGGAAAAAAGTATGCTAACAAAAACAAAGTCTACGTGAGGCTCCAAATTTGTAACTGATTCTCCTGAGAACCAAAGCAATCAGGAAAATATGAAAAGATGCTCAGTTCTCATTATCAAAAAGGAGAAAAAACACCAGTTTTCCTGACTGAAGAGAAATGCTTTTCTAGCACCAAAAATGAAAGCAAGGTCAGTTAACCCACTGGAACTTTAGTAGCAAACATTAAGTTATATAATAGACTCATATACAGTTTGAGTTTTAAACTTGTGTTTACATATATACAGACATACACACACAGCTTCAATAAAAAGCACAAACTTGAGCTCAGTAAAGAGATGTTAAAAAAGCAGAATAAGTGATCTAATCCAAACATTTAACTGATGCAATTTATCAAAATAGGTTCCTGAGTTTCTCTCTGCCCCCCTCAACCTCCCCCAATTCAAAGTTAAATGAAAACCTCAGTAACCCAAACCACTTGTTTGGCAAGGAGATATATTATAGCTAACCACAGACACACTAGATTGCAGGCAAGTGGGTTTGAAAATGCTGATATAATGTGTCCTCAAATCAGAAGCAGTACTTTAATATCACAAACCATCTACATCATTATCAGAGACCACAGAGTAACTGGGTAGCTTATTGGAAAAGTGAAAATGGCTGAGTCAGAAATTTCCATATGACAGGGAGAAAGACTGGCAATGAGAAAAAGACTGGCGATGAGAAAAATACTGAAAAAAAGGACAATGAAAACAGGGAAGGAGGTAGCAGTGTGAAAACACAGCAAATTTTACTCATCCTGGTAGAACTGTTGGACAGAGGGAAGACTTTCCATTAGGAAATATCTGACTCAAGTTACCATAAATGATTACAAAAAAAAAAAATACTGACAAAGTACCTCACAAGCTTCCTGGGCTACAGGCATAAACTTTATGGAATGGTGCTCTGAAGCCAAACCTTTCTGTACTGGCAGTAACAACATAAAAAAGTTACCCAAAAAGAGTTACAACTCTCCAAAACCCAAGTGAGGAGGCGTTCAGACGGCCCAGCATCAGATGGAACAGGTATCAGAAAAGACTTCCTTAAACTGAACCAATTCTGTGTGTTCTATCCATCCATTATTCTATCCACTAGGGTCAGGAAAAAAATTGTTTTCACATTGTTTATGGCAGCTACTAGCACATATAGCTATCTATTTAAATTGACTAAAATTAAATTATAAAAATCCAATTCCTCAGTCTCACTAGCCACACTTCCAGTGCTAAATACATATAGGATTGGTGCTTACCATTTTGGACAGTGAGAAATACAGAGCACGTCCATCACCATGGAAGATTTGTTGGACAACACTGCTCTGAACAATAATCACAGCATAATAGAAAGGACAGTATCCGTTTAGACAACCAGACCATTCAGCAGCATTTAAAACCATTTTAATCGTGTGCGTGAGAGTGTGTGTATGTGTGTGCGTGAGTGTGTGTGTGTGTACACGAGAGCAAGAGAGAGAGAACGCATGCTTACGTTTTAACCAACAGATATAATTCACTTTGCCAGTATGGGCAATCAACGATCCTAAATGTATTTCTAGTCTTGTAGTAGCTACTGATTTAATTTTAAAGTGTTTTATGCTTCTTTTCCTCAGCCTTAACGTGATGGTAGTTTTGCTAACCTCAGCCGCATGAAAAAAAAAAAGAGATTTTCTACATTTATCAAGTAATCACTACACAGATATAGTCACAGAAACAAAGTGAACAAATATCCTCCTGGAAAGGAAAGTGAGCTGTTAATTCAATACAGTTACAGTAATCTGATTCTGTGAAATACAACCGCTACTGAATAAACCTATCAGATCTCTAATACCTTACTGATTATTCATCGAAGAATGATGGATTCTCATTAGCAAAAAAACACATTTGTGAATTTCAACTGTCTTATAAAATTAAATTAATCATAACCAAAGAAGACTTCTAAATTTACTATCTTTGGTGGCCTTTTTAAAGAACAATTACACTTTACAAGGGTGCTTCACTTCAGAACCATTCAGGAAAATACGAATTTACACAGCAGCTAATCACTGTGTACACTACATAAAAACAATTTAAAAAGAAGCACTCCTGCTTTAAAATGATTCAGCTGATTTCCAAACAGATTTATAAAATTTCATATTTAAACATAAAAAAGATGACTATCAAATTACACTTAGGAAAATATGAATCTCTTAAACAGTGTTTTCTGTAGTGCGCTGCACAGAGTCCTGGTAAGGAGATATTCAGTGAATACCTACTGCATACACTTGCACTTTAACTAAGACTATGCTCACTTAGATTCTAATCCTAGCTCTAACACTCACTAGATGAATAATCTCAAATAAATTAATATCACTTACATTTGCTCACCTGTAACATGAGTAATAATAACCATTATGGTACTTAAGCATCAGAGGAAATTTGTATTTTTTTACATTTTTTTTAATTGGTGGAAAATTGCCTTACAATGTTGTGTCAGTTTCTTAAAAAAAAAAAAAAGTACTCACAAACTATTCCAACAGAGATAAACCTTTTATGTAGAAAACAGCAGACCCCTGATAACTACAGGGGTCTTCAAAAGGGTAAAATATCCCTAGATAAGCAGTGGCAGACAGTTTTTTCAAAGCAATTTTCCACTATGAATATCCTCATAGAAAAAAAAAAAACTATTTAATTTTCACTCCTGCTGCTTAGTTGCTTCAGTCGTGTCCGACTCTGGGCGACCCCACAGATGGCAGCCCACCAGGCGTACCCCTAAAGAAACTACAACGTTCTGTTCCTCTATTTGAGGCACTTTTCCTGGCACTGAAGCCCTCAAATGGTTTGGCAGGCCTCAAATGGTTTGGTTTCTCTGTTTGCCTTAGCCTAGAAAGAAAAGCCACCCATCTCCTTAAACCTCTGTAGGATAAACCCAGTCATGCCCATTAAAACCCAAAAGATCACACTAACCCAACTTAAGTACAAGTTTACACCAAGGGAAGAAAAACCATTTTGCCTATATTGGCTTCATATGACAAGTTTTCTTAAGTACTAGCTACTGCAAGCTTTATTTATCCTTGAGTCAGACATTTCCACTTTCAACTTTTCTGCAAGCAGATACATAAGCTAGCACTTTCATGTTAGGATTAGTAAATTCATTTCAGCTTCAAAAATTTGAGAGAACAGTAATACTCAAAGTTAAAAAAAAAAAAAAAAACGCTCATGGGGTAAGTAGGTATGGGGAAAATATTCTTACAACCTGTTCCCATAAAGCAAACTGCAACACTCACAGTTCCACTGTGATAACCATTTGTCAGAATTCTACACACATTTCCAGTAATCTTGCACTAAATCTCAAAGTATGCTACTAAGTCACTTCAGTCGTGTCTAACTCTGTGTGACCCCATACACGGCAGCCCAACAGGCTCCCCCATCCCTGGGATTCTCCAGGCAAGAACACTGGAGTGGGTTGCCATTTCCTTCTCCAATGCAGGAAAGTGAAAAGTGAAAGTGAAGTCACTCAGTCGTGTCCGACTCTTCGAGACCCCATGGACTACAGCCTACCAGGCTCCTCTTGTCCATGGGATTTTCCAGGCAAGAGTAATGGAGTGGGTTGCCACAAATGGGTGATCTTGAGATTTCTGGAATCTTATTCTGATATGCTGCCATATGTTCAATAATTGGTCATGTTTACTGACTAAAAATGTGTTTTTTGGTAAAGTATCTTAAGATCATGGGTACATTCCTAGAATCAACTGTTTTTATACTTACTAGGGGATGGCCTCCTTGGAATACCAGGAAATTTCTCTTATAAGCAGGATTACACTAAAATCAGAGTTCTTCTCCTAGAAATGCTCTATACAGAAGAAGGTTAAGGACCCAACAGCAAATTGGAAGACGTGAGCCTGAGTTCCAAAGTACAGCCAGAAACTTCCTAAGCAGGTAATAGGGAGTTGTGTGCAGATTTTAAGAAAGGATTCTATCAATCACTTTGGGTTTCCGTGTATTGATAGCTCATCAGAGGAGATATTTAACTTTATTTTTTTTTCTTTTTGAGGAAGAAATCTGTATTCGCCTTAGTGGTATTTAAATTAGATGTGAACTTTTGATTGTCCTCTATTCCCAAAGAAAACTGGAAACTCTGTGAATGGAAGAGAGAAGCAAAAATTGAAGTTCAGTAATAAATTCCAATAAGGAGTACGCTGAGGTTTCTTCAACCACACAAAAGTAAACAGAATACATAAAATGGCATCATGGTTCTGATTTGGATTTTTAATGTTTAAAAAGTGTTTCAGAAAAGAAAAAGACACCTTTAGAGCTATACAGATCAGGATTCAAATACTGCATTCTTACTGGCTAAAAGATTTCAGACAAGTTATTTGATCTCTTTGAGCTTCAGGTTTCTCATCTGCAAAATGAGGATAAATGTTGTGAGGACTAAATTAGGTAATGAAGGGCCAAAGAATATATCTGTCACTCGGTAAGAGGAAGTTCAACAAATGGGACTTCCAATTATTATTGGTATCATCAGAATTGGGGGCTTCCCTGGTGGCTCATATGGTTAAGAATCTGCCTACAATTCAGGAGACACAGGTTCGATCCCTGGGTTGGGAAGATCCCCTGGAGAAGGGAATGGCTACCCATTCCAGTATTCCTGCTTGGAAAATTCCATGGACAGATGAGCCTGGTGGGCTACAATCAATGAGGCTGCAGAGAGTCGGTCATGACTGAGCAACTAACATTTTTTTATCAGAATTAATGAATTTTTATAATTAGTTATTTTTTATTAAGTATTTCTTTTGGACAGGTCCCACTAAGTCACTGATTAACACAGATCTATCACTTCCCTAATACAGAATCTATAATGGAATAAGCAATCACTACTTTCTCTTATGAAAGCATGGAAATATTTCCTGGCAAGGAATTACAGTATAATCAACAGCTGACCACATTTCAATAGCTCTTTCCTACATTATAGGTTTTCTCATGAGGGAGAATACATTTTCCACACATATACATTGCGGGCCCGAGTTAAAAGAAAATCAGAATGCCTAGAATGTTTAATAAGCTCCACCACACCAAACCTTTTTCAGTTGAATATTAAGGATTAGAAAGCAAAGAAGAATTCTATGTGAAAGTCATATAGTTACAGTTTATCAAAATATAAGAATCATCAAAGTATCACCATCAGGTATGGTGGGAGAACAGACTACTGAGTAGAAGTAGAGCCAGTCAAAATCTAAACAACATATTAACACGCAGATTTAAAATACTGCATGCCTAAAACTAGATAAATTTTCCCAATTTCTGTTCCTTGAATTATAAAAGCTTTCTGCCAAATCCATATGGCATTTTGGTATCTTACTATACAAAAATTTAGTAAGATACCAAAACGCTACATGCATTTAGATATCTCTTTCCAGGGCTGAAGTACAAAAAGCCCAGTTCTTTATTCCAGATACCAGTCAGAACTTTCCAAATCAGAACCTCAATGTCCTGACCTATTAAGGAAACAGTTCAAATTATTTTTAATAATTCCTCCAACTTAGACAGAGAGTAGTATAAAGTGTAGTTGATTCAGTGTAAGTGATATACATTTGTCTCTAGTATATAAGCACATCATCTAAAAACGTGGTAAGTACAGCCCATATAGACTATCCATACAGGAAGACTGTTACACTTTCTTCTATACCAGATATTGTTTTCTTAACTGTTGCTGATGGTTTTCTTATTTCTGCCATTCAAAAGGGCAAACATCTGCTTTTACATATTTATACAGTGGGCTTCCCTGGTGGCTCAGTTGGTTAATCTGTCTGCAATGCAGGAGACCCAGGTTCGACCCCTGGGTTGGGAAGATCCCCTACAAAAGGAAATGGCAACCCACTCCAGTATTCTTGCCTGGGAAATTTCATGAACAGAGGAGCCTGGTTGGCTACAATAAACAGGATCACAAGAGTCGGATACGAACGACTGACTAAACCACCACCACCCACAAGAGTTTTGAAAGTCAAAGTGTTAGTCACTCAGTCATGTCCAGCTCTTTGCAACCCCATGGACTGTAGCCCACCAGGTTCCTCTGTCCATGAAATTCTCCAGGCAAGAATACTCAAGTGGGCTGCCATTCTGTTCTCTGGGGATCTTTCCCACCCAGGGATCAAACCCACGTCTCGCACACTGCAGGTAGATTCTTTATTGTCTGAGCCACCAGTAACCAATAAATCTTAAAATAATCTTTTGTTCACTCTGAAAAGTGAAAGTAAAGTCGCTCAGTCATGTCCGACTCTTTGTGACTCCATGGACTGGAGCCCACCAGGGTCCTCAGTCCATGGAATTTTCCAGACAAGAGTACTGGAGTGGGTTTGCCATTTCCTTCTCCAGGGGATCTTCCCAACTCAGGGATCGAACCCGGGTCTCCTGCAGGCAGACGCTTTACCATCTGAGCCACCAGGGAATGTCACATAAAAAGGCAGACTCATCCTGTCTAAACTAGTGGTTCTCACAGAACCTTCAATTTCATGATAAAATGAGACCATGTTAAGATTCATTTACTGTCCAATGAACTCAACTGTGGACTGTGCGATTTACTAAAAGGTTAACCTGGGGCCAGGTGATCAGAGCACAGCCTGGGAAAACGAATACCTTCCATACTCAGAAATCTTGAAGATCACTAAATTTAAATTCAACTAGAATGGATTCGAGATGCCTTGGATTTATTTCTCTATGTGTTGTTACTGAAGTTGGCTTCAATACAGTATATTTGGTTATCATGTAATTCCCCTGCAGAGGAAGTGAAAGAAAATCAGAGGCAGCCTGCATCGGCGAACAGGAAGACAAGCTGTCCAAATACCTTTTCTGCTCTATAGCATTCACTTGTTTCATTTGTTTTTTAAGGATTCAAAGTCATTTTGATGATTTTAAAATACCATTTTAATATCTACTTACCAATATAAATTGGTTTCTGTAGCATAGCATGTTTTTAAAAGGGTTAACTTCTAATACATCAGAATGAAGTTAAAGCAGACTAAACTGTATGTCCTAATTGACAAAACCATCCTCAAATAAGTATGAATTAAACATACCACCCCCAAAGCAAGAAACTCTTGAGCTCTTTTGCTCGTGCCTTCCTACTCTCTCCTGATCTCATAAACCATAGCAAGTTTACAATCTGTACATTCATCTTCTTAGTTTCTAACTCATACACTCTTCACAATCACCTCCATAATCAAGAACTTAAAAATACATGTTACATGTGACCTGTTTTGTTAAAACTCTGACCCCTCTTCCTAAGCATAAATCTAAAGAAGACAATAGCAAACATAAAAATTCTGAATAGAATCCAATGCCGTCTAAGAAACTAACTGGATCCTTTAGTAACAGCAACGAAATGATACCATATCACAATCCTGGGAAGTTTACACACAGTAATATGGTCATACATAACTAAAATCAAGCCATAAACAGGTAAGATCATTGTTTCCAAAGGAACCTACTATGTGTTTAGGCCTTGAGTTAACCTTAACACCAATCAGCCTCCTACAGAAACCTGAGAGATGGGGAAAATTCATGCAACTGAAAGTGAAAGTGACTGCTTCTAATCCTCAATTCCAGTCCCACTGTATTCAGGCAAATGCTCACAGCCTATTCCAGGGTCATTAGTGTAGTTAGCTCAGGTCCACGGCTTGTCAGATAGTCTGACAAGTTTTCTGGAGTATCTCCTATGAATAAGGATCCCCAAGAAGTACTGAGATCAGTATGCTGCCAGGCTTGTCTTGACAGAGAGCTAGCAGACCAATACAGTGGGTGAGACAAGGTTAAGGAGACACACAGCAAAGAAGCAGGGTAGATGTAACAGAGAATCAGCATTTGAACTGGGCCTGAGGAGGTGATGAGACGATGAGCGGAGAGAAACAGGCTATATTTGGATAGTACAGAAGGAAATATCATGTCAAGGATTAGGGCTCAAAGAACAATGGTCTGGAAAAAAAGAGAAGTGGGAGTATTACAGGGTAACTTGAACAGTAATATCATTGAGACTGAATATACAAGACTGCATTTTGCAAAAATTTTCATATCCATTTCTTCAATTAACTCTCATGGAAAATCCATGTATCAGAAATAGTAAATGTTATCGCCAATAAACAGATAAGGAAACTGAAGAAAGACATGGAGCATTTTCTCTGAGTTCTCACATCAAATGAGTAGTAATGAGGAGATGTGAAACCAAGTCTTACAAGCCTAGGTTCAAAATACTTCTCTTTCCAAAGAAGTTAGTCTGCTTAAACTAAATTTTATACAAGCTTGACTTCAACCTGGACAAATTATTTAATGTATCGGTAAACTAGAGCAAATACTGCAAAATAATTCTAGGAGGAGCTCAATTATTGAAAAGATACATAAGCAGAAACATACAGAGTAAAATGGTAGCTTCCTACTCCATTTAAAATGAAGAGAATGATAGTTGTGTTACATACTGACAAGTAAGTAGAAATCAGAAATGTGTGCATTTCTTACCTCTCCTCGGTTGCACAAATCTTTTCAACACCCATTACCCACTTTCGGGTGGTATATATGGGGAGAACAAATAAATAGGAAACAAAAAGAAAACTAACTAAAAGCAGAATTTTGGGAGACTCAACTATGAACAGCTTAATGAAACTTTAATCCTATTACCTTCTGTAGAACAGACTTCATGTTTGATTTAGTATCAGTTATGAAATAGAAAACCCATTAAGAATCTCCAGACAGTCTACGCAAGAGAGGGATTCTTTATGCTCTAAGTGTCAATGAAAACTTTATATATCCAGACAGGGTTTTTTAACAAGGACCTCACTTGATCATCATATCCAACCGCCTGTGGTATTTCAGCAATCTCTTATATATCTATTCTGGTACAATTATTAAAATTGCCCTTTTTACTCACAAAGTGTCTGGGTTTGTCCTGTAAATGATTTGGCAGCACTCCTTTTAAACCTCAATAGGTATCCCAGTTTGGGGAGCTTGAGTGCCACTGCAACAAGTTCCTGGAATTTGGGCATATTAAAAGCACGTTAAACTGGAGTCTTATTAATAAGAGCTCCCTAATTAACCATTTTCTAAACCTCCAGCTTCTCCCCTCCAACACACACACACACATAGCTGAAATAATTTTTCAAAGATCAGCTCTTTGGAGTTTTCATGGGGAAACTACAAGGAGAAAAGAAAGAAAGAAA
The DNA here is from genome assembly GCF_001704415.2 of Capra hircus. Classification (NCBI taxonomy): domain Eukaryota; kingdom Metazoa; phylum Chordata; class Mammalia; order Artiodactyla; family Bovidae; genus Capra; species Capra hircus. The sequence goes on from NC_030808.1 coordinate 75,764,387, forward strand.
GACTTCATGGGTAAGCTAAAGTCCAATTTAAATAAAATAATGAGGTCTGACCATGGAAAACTGGGAAAATAACAGAAGCAGATATGGTAAGTTAGAATCCAGCAATCACTAACAGGATAAGGAACGTTTGTAAAGGCAGACACTGAGAGAGCAAAATCCTTTCTAAAATAGATGCTGGCAGATGTTAGACCAAACTGAACATGTGCAGATGAGAGGATATGAATCTTAATCAAGTCCCTTCTTTGTCCTCCTCTACTTCTGGTTTCCCATCTAGACAATTAAAAAAAAAAAATTCTGAATGTATTTGCCAACCTTAACAGTCTGAATTTTGCAGAATTTTATAATATGAAAGAAAAAGCCAATATTTTAAAGTGTTTAATGGGAAGTGCAACTCAAAAATTAGTGTGTATAGTTTAAAGCAAACCATGGACTCTCTATATAGTCAACAGACCAAAAAAAAAAAAATTGTTGATGGGGAGGCAGAGAAGGGGGAAAGATATCCTTGTAAGTCATCCCTGCTTTTACTAAACGCAATTAAAATCCTTGAGTAATGTTAACGGAAAGTGACTCAGTCTTTATGAGTCACTGGAAAAATAAAAGCCAAAAACTCCAGGGGAGACTCCCCTGATTTCAATCACTGAGAAGCTGTATCAGAACTGGAAATGCTCATCACACATTGAGCCTTCAAAGTTTAGTGGTAAATTAACCTAGGTACTTCTGATGCAAGTTTCCAAGAGACAAAGTGACACTTCATTCATGCAGATGTTGGTCTGTGTGTTTTGAAGAGAGTCAGTAATAAGTGATAAACTAAGAATCATAAGCAAACTTTTCAAAAGTTGAACTTGTTTACTCATATACTTCACTCATGAGAGCCCCACTGGCCCTTACTCAGAACTGGCAAATGGATTATTCTTACTTTACATAAGGTTTCTACTTTGATAACCAATTTTGAAGTACCTAGACATTTTTAAAGAAGTACATGTTCTTCTTTAAAAAATGAATGAAAATCAGATGTAAGTCTATATTTTTAAAAGTCACTACAAAAATAATACATGCTGTCACATGGGTTCAACCAATAATAGTCTCCAACAATGCACCACTATATCAAAAAAGAGTTTTGATAACTGATGTTTATAGTGATTAATGAAGCATCAAAAAAATATCAATTAGGGAAGTTTTTAAAAGGTTTCATTGAAATGGTCCAAGAGAAATTATCTTTTCTCCACAGAGTAACAGAGAGTAAACAATGTAAAGTTTTTCTGACCATAGTCTCTGCTGTAATTACTCACTCATTTCAGCCTTTACAGCACAAAAGCAACCATAGACATTATGTAGACAAATGAGTAAAGTTATGATCCAATAAAACTTCAGACACAGAAATTTGAATTTCATATCATTTTTACCTGTCACAAAACATTCTTCTTCCTCTTTTTCTTCAATCATTTAAAAATGTAAAGTCTATATTCAGCTCCACTGTATAGAAACAAGCAGTGGGTAGCTGGACTGGCCCACAGGCCATAGTTTGCAAACCTCTATCCTAGAGGAACAAATTTCAACTACTAAAAGGAAAAAAATGCTGCCATTCTTTAACCCTGATAAAGGTAATGAGTTGCTACTGAAAAAAACAAAAAATTAAAGTAGGGCAGGATGCATCCCTGCATTACGGTGGCCACAGTATTTTTAGTCAGTATATTCCAAATGTCCATTGTAAGCCCAATGTATAATCTGGGTATAAAAGACTACAGTTTCCTGGGACAATCTCCAAGAGATTCAGCTGGTACAGCAGGAACCTGCTCATAGCAAAGCTCCTAACATTGCATGAAGGTTCAAAGACCACTGATATTTACAAAATATTATCTGGAAAGTGAAGTCGCTCAGTCGTGTCCGACTCTTTGCGACCCCATGGACTATAGCCTACCAGGCTTCTCTGTCCATGGGATTTTCCAGGCAATAGTACTGTAGTGGATTGCCATCTCCTTCTCCAGGAGATCTTCCCGACCCAGGGACGAACTCGGGTCTCCTGCATTGTAGACAGACACTTTACCGGCTGAGCCACCAGGGAAATCCAGTTATTATCTGGAAAGAGAGTTGAATTCAACTATATAAAGAGTTCTCAAAGCTCAATAACAAGAAAACAGCCTGATGTTTTTTTAAAGGCAAACTTTAGAACACTCACTTCAACAAATGATGTAAGAATAGGAAATAAGCACAAGAAGAGTCTCCAATCACTAGTCATTACAGAATGCAAATTAAAGCCACATGAGGCAATATTACACTGTTAAAATTTAGATCACAGCTACAAAAGAACAGAACCAGAATTTAAACCCTTAAGAAAATCACTAAAAAAATTTTAAAATATATGTTGACAACGTAAAGTACAGACAAGGATGCAGAGCAATTGGAGCTCACATACACTGCTTGCGGGAATGCAAAATGGTACGGCTACTTTGAAAAACAATTTGGTAGTTTCTTATAAAGTTAAACATATATTCACCATACAACCCAGTAATCCTACCCCAGGTTCTAACCCAGGGCTTCCTTGGTAGCTCAGCTGGTAAAGAATCCGCCTGCAAAGCAAGAGATCCAAGTTTGTTTCCTGAGTCAGGAAGATCCCCTGGAGAAGGGATAAGAGTACCCACTCCAGTGTTCTTGGGCTTCTCTGGTGCCTCAATGGGTAGAGAATTAGCCTGCAATGCAGGAGGCCTAGGTTGAGTCCCTGGGATTGGCAAGATCCCCTGGTGGAGGGCATGGCAATCTACTACAGTACTCTTGCCTGGAGAATCCCCATGGACAGATGAACCTGGCAGGTTGCAGTTCAAAGGGTCACAAGGAGTCTTACATGACTGAGCAACTAAGCACAGGTGCTAACCCAAGAGAAGTGAAAACACATTCATGCACACACACACAAAAATTGTATGCAAATGTTTATAGAGACTATTTATAACCACCAAAAGTAAAAACATATCAATATTCATCAACTAGTGAATGGATAAGCAAATGTGGTACAGCCATTCATTGGAATTCAGCAATGAAAAGGAACAAAATTACTGATACACACATGGTATTAGATGTATTAGGCTAAGTGAAAGAAGTCAAACACAAAAAGCTATTTATTGTGTGATCCCATTTATATGTCATTTTCGTAAAGGAAAAAGTACAGGGCCAGAAAACAAATCAGCGGTTGGTTGGGGTGGAGAGGAAGGGGTAGAACAAATTGGGGGTTATGCAATTGTTCTATATCTTGACTGCTGGTGGTGGTTACAAGACCAAACATGTCAAACTCAGAACTGCACATTAAGAAGAATCTTTACTGTACATGAATTATACATCAATGAACCTGGCTAAAAAGAAAAAAACACTGATATATAAGCAAGACTGGTTTTATACTGGCTCTGGTTCATTAGAAAGTTTTCAGTGCTTTGATGTCAGTGTATGGTTACCAATATCATATGAAGACCTACCTATCTTAATGTGCGCATTTGTATTATTGCAATAATGACAGAGTTAAAAAAAAAAACACTTCTTTTGAGAATGCATGTTTGTGGTGTCCTATTAAATATAATCAGTCACTTTGGTCACTCAGTTCAGTTCAGTCGCTCAGTGGTGTCCGACTCTTTGCGACCCCATGAATTGCAGCACGCCAGGCCTCCCTGTCCATCACCAACTCCGGGAGTTCACTCAGACTCACATCCATCGAGTCAGTGATGCCATCCAGCCATCTCATCCTCAGTCGTCCCCTTTTCCTCCCACCTTCAATCTTTCCCAGCATCAGAGTCTTTTCCAATGAGTCAACTCTTCACATGAGGTGGCCAAAGTACTGGAGTTTCAGCTTTAGCATCATTCCTTCCAAAGAAATCCCAGGGTTGATCTCCTTCAGAATGGACTGGTTGGATCTCCTCGCAGTCCAAGGGACCCTCAAGAGCCTTCTCCAACACCACAGTTCAAAAGCATCAATTCTTCGGCACTCAGCCTTCTTCACAGTCCAACTCTTACATCCATACATGACACCTGGAAAAACTATAGCCTTGACTAGACGGACCTTAGTCGGCAAAGTGATGTCTCTGCTTTTGCATATACTGTCTAGGTTGGTCATAACTTTTCTTCCAAGGAGTAAGCGTCTTTTAATTTCATGGCTGCAGTCACCATCTGCAGTGATTCCAGAGCCCCCCAAAAATAAAGTCTGACACTGTTTCCACTGTTTACCCATCTATTTCCCATGAAGTGAGGGGACCAGATGCCATGATCTTCGTTTTCTGAATGTTGATCTTTCAGCCAACTTTTTCACTCTCCATTTTCACTTTCATCAACTCAGTCATGTCCAACTCTTTGTGACCCCATCAACTGCAGCATGGGAGGCCTCCCTGCCCATGACCAACTCCAGGAGCTTACTCAAACTCATGTCCATCAAGTCGGTGATGCCATCCAACCATCTCATCCTCTGTCGTCCCCTTTCCCTCCCATCTTCAATCTTTCCCACCATCAGGGTCTTTTCCAATGAGTCAGTTCTTCATATCAGGTGGCCAAAGAATTGGAGCTTCAGCTTCAACATCAGTCCTTCCAACGAATATTCGGGACTGATTTCCTTTAGGATGGACGGGTTGGATCTCCTTGCAGTCCAAGGGACTCTCAAGAGTATTCTCCAACACCACCATTCAGAAGCATCAATACTTCAGCTCTCAGCTTTCTTTAGAGTCCAACTCTCACATCCACACATGACTACTGGAAAAACCAGAGCTTTGACTATATGCACGTTTGTTGGGAAAGTAATGTCTCTGCTTTTTAATATGTTGTCTAGGTCGGTCATAACTTTTCTTTGAAGGAGCAAGCATCTTTTAATCTCATGGCTACAGTCACCATCTGCAGTGATTTTGGAGCCCGAAAAAATAAAGTCTGTTACTGCTTTCATTGTTTCCCCATCTATTCACCATGAAGTGAAGGGACCAGATGCCATGATGTTAGCTTTCTGAATGTTTAGTTTTAACCCAACTTTTTCACTCTCTTCTTTCACTTTCATCAAGAGGTTCTTTAGTTCTTCTTCACTTTCTGCCATAAGGGTGGTGTCATCTGCATACCTGACATTTTTGATATTTCTCTTGGCAATCTTGATTCCAGCCTGTGCTTCATTCAGTCCAGCGTTTCTCATGATGTACTCTGCATATAAGTTAAATAAGCAGGGTGACAATATACAGCCTTGATATACTCCTTTTCCTATTTGGAACCAGTCTGTTGTTCCATGTCCAGTTCTAACTATTGCTTCTTGACCTGCATAAAGATTTCTCAGGAGGCAGGTCAGGTGGTCTGGTATTCCCATTTCTTGAAGAATTTTCCAGAATGTGTTGTGATCCACACAGTCAAAGGCTTTGGTGTAGTCAACAAAGCAGATGATTTTCTGGAACTCTTGCTTTTTCGATGATCCAGTGGATGTCGGCAATTTGATCTCTGGTTCCTCTGACTTTTCTAAATCCAGCTGGAACATCTGGAAGTTCACAGTTCACACACTGTTAAAGCCTGGCTTGGAGAATTTTGAACATTACTTTGCTAGGGTATGAGATGAGTGAAATTGTGCAATAGTTTGAACATTCTTTGGCACTGCCTTTCTTTGGGATTAGAATGAAAACTGACCTTTTCCAGTCCTGTGGCCACTGCTGAATTTTCCAAATTCGATAGCATACTGAGTGCAGCACTTTCACTGCATCACCTTTTAATATTTGAAATAGCTCAACTGGAATTCCATCACCTCCACTAGCTTTGTTTGTAGTGATGCTTCCTAAGGCTCACTTGACTTCGCGTTCCACGATGTCTGGCTCTAGATGAGTGATCACAGCATTGTGGTTATCTGGGTCATGAAGATCTTTTTTGTATAGTTCTTCTGTGTATTCTTGCCACCTCTTCTCAGTATCTTCTGCTTCTGTTAGGCCCATACCATTTCTTTCCTTTATTGTGCCCATCTATGCATGAAATGTTCCCCAGGAATCTCTAATTTTCTTGAAGAGATCTCTAGTCTTTCCTATTCTATTGTTTCCTCTATATCTTACACTGATCACTGAGGAAAGCTTTCTTATCTCTGCTTGCTAGTCTTTGGAACTCTGCATTCAAGTGGATATATCTTTGTTTTTCTCCTTTGCCTTTCACATCTTTTCTTTTCTCAGCTATTTGTTAAGAACTCCTCAGACAACCATTTTGCCTCTTTGCATTTCTTTTTCTTGGGGATGGTCTTGATCACTACCTCTAGTTCTTCAGGCCCTATATCAGATTTCATCCCTTGAATCTATTTGTCATTTAATACTGTATAATCATAAGGGATTTGATTTAGGTCATACCTGAATAGTCTAGTGGTTTTCCCTACTTTCTTCTTTTTAAGTCTGATAATAATTTGGCAATAAGGAGTTCATGATCTGAGCCACAGTCAGCTCCCGGTCTTGTTTTTGCTGACTGAAAAAGTTGGCTTAAAGCTCAACATTCAGAAAACGAAGATCATGGCATCTGGTCCCATCACTCCATGGGAAATAGATGGGAAAACAGTAGAAACAGTGTCAGACTTTATTTTGGGGGGCTCCAAAATCACTGCAGATGGTGACTGCAGCCGTGAAATTAAAAGACACTTACTCCTTGGAAGAAAAGTTATGACCAATCTAGATAGTATATTCAAAAGCAGAGACATTACTTTGCCGACTAAGGTCCGTCTAGTCAAGGCTATAGTTTTTCCAGTGGTCATGTATGGATGTGAGAGTTGGACTGTGAAGAAGGCTGAGCACTGAAGAATTGATGCTTTTGAACTGTGGAGTTGGAGAAGACGCTTGAGAGTCCCTTGGACTGCAAGGAGATCCAACCAGTCCATTCTGAAGGAGATCAACCCTGGGATTTCTTTGGAAGGAATGATGCTAAAGCTGAAACTCCAGTATGTTGGCCACCTCATACGAAGAGTTGACTCATTGGAAAAGACTCTGATGCTGGGAGGGATTGGGGGCAGGAGGAGAAGGGGACGACCGAGGATGAGATGGCTGGATGGCATCACGGACTCGATGGATATGAATCTGAGTGAACTCCGGGAGATGGTGATCAACAGGGAGGCCTGGCGTGTTGCAATTCATGGGGGCAGAAAGAGTCGGACACGACTGAGTGACTGAACTGAACTGAACTGAACAGAATTTCTCCCTGTTTGGCTGCAAAGAACATAATCAATGGGTTGGCCAAAAAGTTTGTTCAGGTTTTCTGTACCAGCTCACTGAAAAACTCTTCTGTTTTGGCCAACACAACAGTATCTCGGCTTCCCTGGTAGCTCAATCCGTAAAGAATCCGCCTGCAATGCAGGAGACCTGGATTCGATCCCTGGATTGGAAAGATCCCCTGGAGAAGGGCAGGGCAACCCACTCCAGTATTCTTGCCTGGAGAATCCGCATGGACAGAGGAGCCTGGTGGGCTACAGGGGGGTCCATGGGGTCACAAAGAGTCAGACACAACTGAGCAACTAAGCACAGCATACAAACAGCACACAGTATCTAGGAATTCTGTACTGATTTCTAAATTCAAACATCTGGGAATAAACAGTCTATATAACCCCACAGTATATAAAACCAATTATCCTTTGTAGTTCTTAATTAGGATCTAGGGCACCCTAATTTTACAGTTTTGAAGCACAGGACACTTTTAAATAGGTCATCAACTCAAAGCATTAATCCAACAATCCTTTCAGTGGCTACATCTGAAATTGCAAACATAGCTGTGATAAGGTTTATTTTTTTCCCCTACAGTTCGGGGTAGTTAATTGTAAACTACACTCCTTTACTTAAAATACTGGGATTTCAAGAAAAGTTTACTAAAGTTTTGCGGTGTCACACTGTTTTCTGTTACTGAGGCAAAAATTCACTTATCTCAATCAAAACTCTACATCTCTGAAGAGAACTGAGGAAAGATCATGGTTTTATTTCCACAGTATGTTTAACTGTCTTAAAATATTCAAGCCTCTAAATATTAGCCCCTCCAGGCTGAGTATACCAGAGAGGAAATGCATCTTCTGTCGGAAAAACCACTGAGGCAGGAATATGACCTCCTGTATAGCTCATGCAGCAATTCATTTGCTGAATCAAAACAAAAACCTTAAAAAAAAAAAAAAAGCTTTTAATTAAGAAATAAAATAAAACTTAGGTCAACTTTTTAACATTCATATCAAACATTATTGCTAAAACAACTTGAGAAAAAGCTCTGAAATTGTCTTGCCACTCATTATTTTTATAGCATTGTTTTTCTCCAGTGGATCTAGCAGTAAAGAATCCGCTTGCCAATGCAGGAGACACAAGGGATGCAGGTTCGATTCCTGGGTCAGGAAGATTTCCTGAAGAAGAAAATGGCAACACACCCAGTATTCTTGCCTGGGAGATTCCATGGACAGGGGAGCCTGGCAGGCTACAGTCTATGGGGCCCGCAAAGAGAAGGATACAACTGAGTGACTGAGCGCGCGCGCATACACACACACACATTAAGGAAATACCTCAGGAGTGATTCTTTTTTATCTACAGAATACTTGAAAAGAGAGAAGAACACAGAGAGGGAACAAAAGAAGAGAGAGAAAGGGAGGAGACGGGAAAGGAAGGGGAAGGTGAAAAAGGAGAGAGGAGGGAAGACTGAGCTGTGGAATACTCAATTTTAAACTTCTCTAAATTTAGGCCCCATATCGCAATTTTTAGATAGGTTAAGTCTAAGGGGTTTATTACAACTCACTTCCCCATCCTGGCTCTCAGATTTTCATCTGGAAAGTCTGGCGGAGCAGTGGTTTCTAATAGTTTCCCACAAGGGAGAAGTTGGCCTTTATGTACTTGTCAGTTAAAAAAAAAAAAAGGCATTTCTTGAATCATTAAAATAATCTTTATTTTACAAATAGCAGCTATTTCAGTTTTTAAAAATCACTGTATTTATTTAAGAAGGTACTATATACCTGCATATAGCAAATGTGAGAGGCATTCTGGGTAGAATTTCAAGAGTTCTATACAACTCCTTGAACAACTCTTGAACTCTATAGGACTGCCTTTCCAGCACAGCCAAGATCACACCATACACTACAGGGCACCTTTTACTGTGAAACTACCTTCACACAATAGGTGACACACATAAATTTCTAAAAAATATGTATCTACAGTTTTTCAGCTTCCGAATTATATGACACTGCTTTGTATTTTACTTCAGGGGGAAAAAAAATTAAACATATTACTTAAAAAAAATTCAAACCACCAAATAGCATTTTTCAAAATGTTTTTACTAAAATTTTATTCTTAATAATGATTACCTTCAAAGTCATAAGGAAGAGCATGCAATGACTTTTTTTTTTTTTACTTTCCATGTTATCCATAACTTTGTATGGATTCCATTTATAACACATATCTATGAAAAAAAAAAACACTAGAAAAAATACATAAAACATTTTCATAAATATAATAGTGGCACTAAGATACATGATGTCAAGGTTAAAAGGCATTATCTCTGCCCTCTAAGAGGTTATGCTCTGAGAAGGAACAGGAAATTACGCCAGAGATAGGATTTCTAAACTAACAAGAGAGCATCTAGTAGTCATGATTTACTCATTCATTCATTCACACATTCACATATTTGCTGACTCTTTGCCAGCTATGTGAAAGATCTGAAGCCAGATCAAGGTAAAGAAAAACAAGACACATACCTAAGTCAAGATTTAGCACTGGTCTCATTAAAAAAAAAAATAACCACCCCCTACCCTCCAAAACAACCTATGGAATTTTGAGGAAAAGAGAAACTGAGTTTGTCTGAGAGCCAGTAAACGGACCTCTTAGAGACCTCCATCACATTATGTGTCTTGTGGGCATGCCACATGCTTTAGATCTCTGGGACTATTTGACTAACTTACTGTAACAGACATAATTTTGTATCTTACTACTTAAAGTTCTGGACTTACGCCATTAATTTAATTTACCCTCATCTTGCCACTATGGTGTTCTGGGCCTAAAATGAATCAGTGCTTTCTAGGCATATTTCTGAAAATGCATTAACTTTGATCTTTAAAGAAAAAGAATTTGCTCTCAGAATAGCTAGCTACCTTCATTTCAAGAAATGTCTCTACCACAAGTGCACAGGTGGTCATCAGATGCTAATCGTGAGTAAACTAACTTTGGAGATGCTGGAACTTCCCACTTGAAGGACAGTAAAAATACAAAATACATAATAAATTCCCTTACTGCTGAGAGGAAAGAAGAAAGAAGGTTGGCCTGGTAGATGAGAGGACTGTAGACTGTATATTTCATGTTCAATGTTTAAAAGTGGGAAAACGCTAATGACTAAAAAACTGCAAAGGAGTTAATAAACTTTAGAGTCTAAAATGGCTTTGATGCACAGTCTACATCTCTCAGACCAAAATCTTAAGATAATGTGAAACCTTTGCTAAATATAGGAAAGAGCAAGATTAGCAGTGAGCAATCAAAACTAAGTAGAGTTATGGAAGCGGCCTCCCCAGTGTCTCTGCAGTAAAGAATCCCCTTGTCAAAGCAGGAGACACAGGAGACATGGGTTTGATCCCTGGGGCAGGAAGATCCCCTGGACGATGAAATGGCAATCCACTCCAATATTCTTGTCTGGAAAATCCCATGAACAGAGGAGCCTGGCAGGCTACAGTCCTTGGGGGTCACTAAGAGTCGGACACACAGAGATGGAAATCAGACTGGAGAGAGCAAAAAGTGGGGAGTCTGGATTGTGGTTTCAGAAAGAAAATTCAGCAAAGAGGCTAAAACTGACCAAAAATCTAAGTTTGTTAACTAATGAAAGTGCTTTTTTTTTTAAGGGGAAAAAAAAGCTTTTATCGAAACTAAAAAAAAAAAAAATTGGAATATTGTTGGAACCTTTTTCTACTGGAGAATACTTTTGTCTAGCATTCACAAATTGCATGATGCATTTGAAATATACATCCACTGATATAAAAAAAATGATTGAGAATTATTTCAAATCTTGTAGCAGAGAACCTCAAATGTTTCCGAAGAAATGAAGCATTACTTCTAAACAATGGCAACAGTATTTCCATTACAAAAAGTATGTAGATGTTCAAAAAAAAAAAAAAAAAAAACCCTTTTTAACCCAGAAACAATGATGTGTGTTAAAATTCATCTTAGACTTAATTCTTGACTTAATTCTTTTCACTACAAATGAACTCAAACACATCTCTGTCTCCTATTTAAGACGGATTTCCCAAGGTAAAAATACTGAAGTAGTTTTTTTTTTAAAGTCTGTCCAAATGATGAGTATCTTTGACCATCTTAAAACTAAGCAAGTGCTGGATTTTAACCTAGAAGAAAAAAGTTTTCAAATATCCCCCTTCCCTAAAGTCAGCTGCCACCATGACCTCTGTTGAGACGCTCACAAAAAAGTTCCAGCGTGCCCGGTCCCTTCCTGAAGAAAAGGACAGTGGGAAGGGGCAGACATCCACCGCATTCTCAGTCTCTACTGGAATTTGCCCAATGATTCCAAATTGTAATTGTATATAACGGTTTACATTAATACAACAAGTAGAGAGTTTTCAAAACTGGAGTTTAAAAATCTATGCCAGAATATTAAGCAAATTATTACTAAACTTCCTTTTCAAACTGAGTTGGAGTTTCAATATTAAGAATAGTCTCAATGTTTGTGTATGTTTTACCCAATCATGGTCACCAACTTTATTTTCTTTAATTAGGGTCCAAAAAAAATCATTAGGGAGCAACCAGACTATAATCAAGAGTTATATTAGAGAAAGATACACTTTATTAGATGTGAATACGTCCCAGAACAAAAACCACACCGCCATTAGGACATTTCTAGTATAGTGCATCATTTCCTTTGATGATCTTTAAACCAGAAAAATCAGATGCTTACAAAAACAATGATCTCTCAACAATTTCTGACCACCTTCAAAGTGAATCAATATATGTAATTCTCATTTAATGAAACAGCTACATAAATTTCCATACCACTTGACCATATTATATAAACTGGACTGCCTCATATCAAGTTGTGCAAAACGAAAACCAATCCAAATGAGTTAAACTCCAGAGTTTAGCAATGGAAAAATCTTGCATTTATAGATGGAAAGTGTTTGTTGAAACCCTTGAGAAAAGAATATACTGGAATAAACCATTCATGTCTTGGTTAGAAACCAAAAGAACTAAGAGTAATACAAATGCATACATAGAAAGAGAGTTTCAAGTTTGTTTCAGGTCACTAACATGTACACGGAGCAAGGTAAATCCATAGCACTACATGACTGCGTGCTGTGCTTAGTTGTGTCTGACTCTTTGCAACCCCGTGGACTGTAGCCCACGAGGCTCCTCTGTTAACGGGGATTCTCCAGACAAAAAAACTGAAGTGAGTTGCCATGCCCTCCTCCAGGAGATCTTCCCAACTCAGGGATCAAACCCAGGTCTCCCACACTGCAGGCAGATTCCTTACCGACTGAGCCACCAGGGAAGCCCTAGTTAACAAATTGAGGTTGTGTCTGAACTCCAATTCTTATCCTACTCCTCACACCCCTCAAGGAAGCATTATATATGCAAGGATATATATAAACACACACGCACAACTTCATACCACAAAGGTTAAAGACAATCTCTAAGACTAGGACTTTCAAAGTGCAAATTTGCCTTTCCCACCATTCAGCTCCAGACTGGACCGTGCAAAGAAAAAATCATTTACATATGAATGCAAGAACCTTTACCAAAACCAAGATGGGAACTCAAGGGTTGAAAAACACCACTTGATAAAAAATCTCCGGCCTAAAAAACTCTAACATCCTTTAGGAACAACAGGACAGGCCCAAACGTATTAAAAATTCTACACAAAACCAGCGACTGTCTCCTGGTGTTTGGAACTCTGGAGCCTAAAGCAGTCAAGCTTTCTTTGGATCCTGGGTTCAGCCCTAGCAGCCACAAAACCCTGAGTCAAATCAGGTTGGCAATGAAACACACAATTCCAAGAAAGCAAAGATCCTTTTCAATTCCACCTTCCCAGGACAACTAAGACCACAAGAGTCAGCTGAAACAAATGACATCCACTACAAAGGCAATCTCTGCAAGCCGGGATAGCACTCTGGGACTTCTATGCTTCCCAGGGACAAATAACAGCCTAAGATTACTAAACATTACAGCGATCCAGCACCCAAGAGCTCAGTTTAAAAAAAAAAGGGGGGGGGGGCGTCTAGGATGAAGACAAGAGGCAAGAAGTCAATGGGCTTCTTGCTAGAAGTCAAGCCAGACCAGTAGTAATCAAGCTCTTACATCTGGACATCAGTATAGGAAACTAGCAAAATTCAAGATCACAATGAGTCCCCTGCTTCCCCTCGCTTACTGCTTTTTGTGAGAAAATGCTTATTTATAGCAGCTTCCCATCTGGCTGCTCGCGCTGGGCAATGCCCAGACTAAACTTTTAAACCTGGAAAAAGGTGGGAAAGTCAGCCAGCCAGCCAGACGCAGCGCTAGGAAACGTAGACAGAAGGAGGGAAAGAGTCAAGTTTCAAAACAAAGGTTCCACAAGGAACTGAACGTCAACCACTCCCCACTTCCTAGCCTTCAAGCCAGCTAGGCTGGGCCTGAATTTTTAAGAAGAGAAGTAAAGTCAGAGGAACCCAGCTCTGGAGCTTTCACTAACGGCACGGCTATTCTGGAGAACCTTTGCACAACCACTTGATGAGAGTGGTGTTGGCCTCTCCCCCCATCTCCCGACGGTGGAGAAAAACGGGCTCAGAACTTAGGTGACTTGCCCAAGGTCCCGCAGCAGAACCGGAATTCAATTTCTTCCCGGCCACGGCGGGCCGGCACCCGGTGGGCGCCAAGCGAAGGCCGCGGGGGCCGCCGAGACTAGGAAGGCCCTCCTCCCTCGGGAGGGACCCGGCGCTGGGAGCCGGAGGGGCCCGGCGCGCGCTCCACGGCCCGGCCCCTACCTTCCTTGACTCCCGGCAGCTTGGACTGGTCGATGGTGACTTCAGCCATGTTGGCCTGGGGTCCGGGCTGCACTTCGCCTCCGGCTTCCCGGCCGCCGCCTGCACAGAGCACGGCCCGGCGCGCAGCAGCAGCAGCGCCCGACGCGGCGCAAAGTCCAGCCGGCAGCGCTCGGGCCCGGAGGACGGGACGGGCCGTCGTGCAAGGGCTAGCGACAAGGGCGGCGGGAGACCGACCCGGACGCAGCAGGCTGCGCCGCCGCAGCCACCTGCTACCGCGCCCCCGGCCCTGATCAATACCGAATACCCGGAGCCCGGAAATGGACCCGGGCCGGCCAGTACGGAGGGAGAAAGGAGACAGAAAGGCGGGCGGGCGGGCGGGCCTGGGTGGGGAGGGGGAGGGGAGCTGCAGGTCTGTAACCGCAATTCAAGTGGCTGGCGAGCGCAGATCGGCTCCTGCGGCCGCCTCCCTGCTGTCTCCTTTGTGCCGAGTGACGCGCCGGCGGCTAGGGCCCCCGCCCCCTCGCCCTGCCTCCCTCCCAAGGGAGGGTCGCGTCTGTCGGCGGGGGCCTTGTGTCCTGAAGGCCTCGGCCAAAAGGCCGCACGGATCCCCTACAACAGTCGTTTCTGTCGCCGGTGTAGTCCCCATTCTTGGGCTCTTTCCACAGGATGCTTCCTGTGTGCCTGGCTCTCTGGGACACTCTGTCTCCTGGGATTAGAGGAAAGATGATGTTTGGTCATTAAAAACTCTCTACTACAATGTACAAAACTAGGGAGCCGCTGATCAGAAGCTAGGCGAGTTAAGAGAATGTTCACAACCAGTTGAGGGAACTGAGTCATTCATTCATCAAAAATGCACGAATGTCTAGCGAGTCCAATGTTAGATACTGTGGGTGATAACAACATGCGTCAGACATCTCCCTCTTCTGGCATGTCACACATTGGTCTATAATTGTGACATTTTTATTTCCCCGAAATAGCATCTCCTGGCAACAGAATTCTCCCTCCCTTTGGGAAGTCCTCTTCGGAAGGGGCCTCCTCCCCCAAGCTTGTGCGATCAAAGAACCTCTCCACCATCAACAAGCTTCCTCCCTCACCTACATACATTCATCTAAGGATGGGTGTGTGACCAAGACAAGTCAAGTAGAATACTTATCTGAGGTTATTATATAAAGAAAGACAGATAAGCATTGTTTCTTGTGAGGAGGGTTGACTCTTCTTAATAGACAATGAGGCCAAACTGAAGACAGAAGTAAAGGTAAGGAGACAGTAAAGATGAAGAGGGTGTGTTCTGGTGTTACCATAGTAGCAAACCAGCGGGTCCCTGAGATTCCCACTGCTCTGGATTCTGGTATTTACCTCCAGCATCTTCTCAATTTAGGCTAGCACATTTTACTACCTCGAACTAGTAAAAGTTGATATTCTGTCACTCAACAGCTCAAGGAGTAACTGTATGAGAGGCCACATGGAGGAGGGTTTATTTGGACTTGCCATTGACTTAAGATTAGCAAAAATTTAAGAAAGGATTTTCTAAGCCAGAGGGTGGCAAACCCTGGGCCACTGGATTTGAATGGCTGCTTTTTATGTGTTTAAATGATTACATTTAAGTGCTTATAGAAATACAACATAGTATTTTCAATCTTGCCTCTTTGTACTCAAATTATAAAATAATTACTATTGGATCATTTTCAGAAAAGGTTAGCCAACCCTATTACTAGGCAGAAAGAACACCAGCAAATTAAGTGTGTAAATAGAAATATTAGAAAAGTAGCTTCGTGGGGAATTTTAAGTTGCCTGCCTTCTATGACTTCTTTTTTTTAACTTCCCATGGTCATAGAGAATATTTATAATAACAGTATTGTCTGTTTTCCTCCCCAAAATTCATTGTCTTCATTCCTCTGTCATGCTCTGCTCTGGGAGGGTGACATTTATGAAAACATCACCAGGGTCTCCTTGCCCTGTGGCTTCTTTTTGAGTTAGACCAATGCACAACATTGGCAAAAGATTTAAAAAAAAAAAAAAAGGAGGAGGGAAATGTCAGGGTGTATATTACATGCCTTTCCTTTATGCTACCTAGGCCAAAATTTTGGTCATACTGTGTCTCTCTGACTACAATGCCTGTCTAGAAACCTCTCTCCCAGAGTTCCAGCGCTCATGAGTCTCTCATAATACCATTTCTTTACAGTGCCCCTTCAGGCCCAGAGTGGTAATAGCTTCACACTGTTACTGGTTCCCTTAACCACACCCATACCTTTGTAAATAATCCCTTAATTATATTCTTTCCAGCTTAACTATTTTGAGTGTGCATTCTTTTGCCTAGACTCTGATTAGTATAGTTGAGATATGCCAAAGCGTCATTGCTTTGTTTTCCTTGACATCGACATTTCTTATGATCACTGTAAGACCATAAAACATATGCATCTATTCATATGATCTCCACTTCCTATTCTCTTGGTCTTTCTTGAGTATTTCAATCATAGTTTTTAGCCTCATTGCTCCAAGAAACAGCTGTTTTTATTAGAATTAACAATGATCTCCATGTTGCCAAATCCAGGAGTCAATTCTCAGCTTTCCTCTTATTGGCTTACTATTCCCATGTAATAGATATGATTTAACTCATCTTCTTAATACATTTTTTTGTTTTGGGCTGGTTTTAGTTTTTGTATTTTCACTTACCTCATTTATCTCCCTCACTTATCTACACCACTAGCCATGTTGTTAAAAAATGATTCAAACAATGTAAGCTCACTTTTGAGAGTTCTTCAGGATACTGGTATCTGCCAATTATTGGAGATAGTTATAGGCTTCCCAGGTCATGCAATGGTAAAGAATCTGCCTGCCAATGCAGGAGATACGGGAGATGAGGGTTTGATCCTTGGGTTGGAAAGATCCCCTGGCGAAGGGAATGGCAACCCACTCCATTATTCTTGCCTGGGAAATCCTGTGGACAGAGGAGGCTGGCAGTCTACAGTCCATGGGGTCACAGAGTCGGGCACAACTGAACACACACACATAAGCTAGCAACTCCACCTGAATTGTTTTTACCAGGTTATAAAAAAAGTATGTCTGAAACTAAATTCATATATACACACATTTAGGCACAAAGTCATAAAATCTACTCTGAAAAATTAATAAAGCCTCAATTCCTTATCCTTTTATAGCCTCTAACTACACAGTCCATAAAATATTTGTGCAAACACACACATTATTTTGGAATCATGCCTTGAGTACCACTGTACAAATTAAAGACTGAAAGACTCTGTTGGTTCTTACACCCTACCCAAATAAGAGTGGGGAATTTTTTTTAAATATTTAAACCAATTCAAATATCTATATATTTCAAATATTCCCAAATTTAAACTGATTCCTAATATTCATTATATTGTACTATGAAATTTCTGTTATTAATCTAAATTTTTTGGAAATAGCTTAATGTTCCTATTACAATTTTCTTTGAAGTGTAGCCTTCTGGTAAAATCCTAGGTTATAACGCTTCAGTTTGTATTCCTAGTTAGGCAACTGACCACCCCTAGAATGTACACCAAAACTAAACACACATACATACACACTCCTATGTGTCTTTCTTTATGGGTTCCTCCTAATTTCCTAGACCTTCAAATGCTGGAGTGTTTCAGACTGCACTTTAGTACTCAAACTATTCCTTCCTAACTATTCTTATTACTTCTAGTTATTAATCCAGTCTCTGCTTTAATTATTAACCCTTGGGTAAATGAAATTGCCAGTATGGCACAATTTTGACTGAAAAAAATTGACAATTAATGTGGTTCAACCTAATATTCTGACAAACCCCAAAATTTATATTTTCAACCCAAATTCTCCATGAGTTCCATCTTCATGTATCCAACTGCTAAGTTTCATATTCATTTAAAGGTTTGATTGGCTGTAGTGTCAAATATGTTGACAAAATAAGGGCAACAAGGACTGGAAAAGAGAACTTTTGATTGACTTCCAGGTTATTCATAAGGAAGCAGCAATAGGAGAGTTGAGAGAGAGTAATCAGATTACGAAGTTTTTTGTATACTTATCAGTTCAGTTCAGTCGCTCAGTCATGTCCAGCTCTTTGCAGTCCCATGAACTGCAGCATGCCAGGCCTCCCTATCCATCACCAACTCCTGGAGTTCACCCAAACTCATGTCCATTGAGTCAGTGATGCCATCCAACCATCTCATCCTCTGTCATCCCCTTCTCCTCCTGCCCTCAATCTTTCCCAGCATCAGGGTCTTTTCAAATGAGTCAGCTCTTTGCATCAGGTGGCCAAAGTATTGGAGTTTCAGCTTCAGCATCAGTCCTTCAATGAATATTCAGGACTGATCTCCTGGTTCAAAAGCATCAATTCTTTGGCACTCAGCTGTCTTTATAGTCCAACTCTCACATCCATACATGGCCACTGGAAAAGCCATAGCCTTGACTAGACAGACCTTTGTTGACAAAATAATGTCTCTGCTTTTTAATATGCTATATTGGTTGGTCATAACTTTCCTTCAAAGGAGTAATATATATATAAAGTATGTATAATATTTATATTTTAGAAAACATGAACTTTTTCCTAACTAAAAAGTGTATGACATTTTGATTCCACCTGTTTGACTCAGTATGAATAGAATGCTAGATTTCTGCTTTTAAAAAATGGACATGTAACAAGCAACAAAGGGAATAACTTATAATGGGAAATAATTTGAAAAAAATTAATGTGTATATGTATAACCAAATCACCTTACTGTGCATCTGAAACATAGTAAATCAATTAAACGTCAATAAAATATATTTATTAAGAAGAAAAAAGTGAATGGAGATGTTTCAGTAAAGATGGTGGATTGAATCCAGGTATCCAATTCAGTCTTTGCTGAAAATGCACCAAAGCCACACTCCCATTGAAATATAAATTTAAAAATGTGTGTGTGTGTGTGTTTGGTTTTATTATCTCCATTTTACAGAGGAGGAAGCTGAAGCAGGGAGAGGTAAGGTCATTTGCACAGTCCTTGGTGGGGATCTAAGATGCAGATCCCAACAGTCTGGCAGCAGGCTGTTGATGCTTATGGTCAATAGAGTAGAATTCCTTTCAAACTGATGACAATCAAGACAACTGGGGAGAACAGGCTCTGGGAAGCCCACCCTACCGCAATCCTAAAAGATCTCAAGTGCCTAGCAGAGGATTTACTGGGACTGGAATGTAAGGTCCGTACCTGCCAGCTGAACTCAGCCCTGGACCCCTTGGGGTTCACTAGCGTCAGAGAAGCGAGAAGAGAAGAAGCCCAGGTAGTCCTGTTCATCGTGAAACCAAACTGTCTTGAAAGGAGCACAAACTGGTAAAACATTTTCAGAAATAAATGTTGAAGCAGAATGTCGGTGTTCACGAGACTGTGCGTTCAGAATCAGTTTCCTCCCCATGCTTCTGGCAACTGATGGATATGACCATAAACACATTGGTATCCAGAAGCAAGTTTGCCAAAGACCCACTGTTTCAGGAAGGACGCTCAGCCCTCACTACTCAGGGAGCAGCTGAGATCAGCTGATGCCAGGTGATGTTCTCTCACAGTTTTCAGGATCCATTCCTCCAGAATTTTGAACAGTGTACCCTCCAAAGGTGGTCATTCCTCTCTCAGAACATGATGTAACTCTCCAAACCTAGCCTCAAATGGTTTGCACATTTTCTGGGGTGACTGTTTCCTGTGTTCTGAGATGCCAGGTGGTGAGAGCATTCTGCCTGAGAACTGCAGACAGCATGTACATGGAAAGTTGCTCCTAGCAGACAGGAGGTGCCTGGTGGCAAGTAACAGAAAATGCAGCCCATACTGATGTGCACGAGAGAAGGAAGCTTGTTGGCTCCTGTAACTGAACATCTCTGGACAGATTTCAGGTGAGGATGGATATAGTGACTCAATCGCATGAAAACACACAAACAAATACCTTTCTTTTTATCTCTTTTTTTCTGCTTTCTGAGTTTTTAATGAGTTATAATTTATATACAGTATTATACATTACAGGTGTGTAATAGAGTGATTCATAGTTTTAAGGGTTATACTTCATTTATAGTTGTTATAAAATACTGGCTACATTTCCTATGTGGTAGCATGTATCCTGTGGTTTATTTTATACTTTATAGTTTGTAGCTCTTAATTTCCCATCTCTGTGTTGCTCCCCTCTCTTTCCCTTCCCCTCCCCACTGGTAACCACTAGTTTTTTCTCTATATCTTCAGAATCATCCACATTTTCAAATAAGAGTCAAAGAATGTTACTCCTTTGCATTTGAATCTCTGTGGCATTCCATCTTCTTCAGAATACAATCCAAAGTGCATACCATAATCTACTGGAATCACCCCTACCACTCTGATTTCATTTCCTTGCTCTTGTAAGAAAGGAAGAGGCCTTCTCTCACCCTGACACCTTGCTGTTCCTCCCGGGCCATGCATATTCTGGCATCAATACCTTTGATTTAACTGGTCTTTCTTCCTGGAAAGCCTTCACCCTACACAACCCCTTGCCAAACAACTTTATGACGTGCTCCCCTAATTTCATTCAAGTGTCTACTCAAATGCCACCTTCTCAGAGAGATATTTCCTGACCTTGTCTGTCATTCCATATCTGCCCACTCTTTTTTTTCCTCTCCACGTCAGTTATTCTTGCAGATATTACAGGTTTATATGTTTATTCAATACATCTGTCTAGTTGGGTGAGAGGATTGGATCTTCGCCTATGTGAATCCTAAGTACATAGAACAGTGTTCGCATATAATAACTGCTCATGAAACATGTATTGAATACATTGTTGAATAAAGTATTTGGTAAAGAAGTATTAAAATGCTGATCAAACAATATTTTTTACGTACATTTCTTAATATTTTCTTTTCAAAAATGACTTTTAAGAGAAAAAATCTAGACCTTAATAGATTGTAAACATCCTTGAAGTGATTTAGAGAAACAACTAGGTTAAAAAGACAGAACTCTAACTTTGCCAAAAGGAAACTTCAACTTATTTATAACCACGTCCTGAAGTCTAACTTTTGCTTATGGGACATTTATTTCTTACATACAAATACATTTCTTAAGTGAAAAAATAAGGACCATAAAAAGTAAGTATGGATACCACTGTCATTCGGGGGATTTTTCATGGCTGCCACGAGAGTGCAGGCAAGAGACAACAATGAAGAAAGTGAGTCTACATGGAGCCAGAGCAAGGGATTCTCATCCAAGAGACTTGGCAGCAACTAGGGTGAGATGTCAGCAGGCTTCACATCCAGGGATGTAAAGTACACTGGCACAGGTTCTGACTCATGCAAGGAGGAGGATCATGACCTAAGACAGAGCTAAAGCAAGATACAGCCATGTGAGCTATAGTAAAATATTCCTAGCCTCTGGGGGAAAAATCTCACGTGATGGAGTTACTATCATTAGTTCCACTAATTTATATATATGTACACACATACACACATATATATACATGAAATGATCTACAAATTGTATGAATAATAAATCTCTCATAAAACATAATTCCATTTTTTTAATGAACTCAGGTACATTTGTGATTCATATATAAAATTTTTTATGAACATTACTAAGGTCAGCATAACTTTCTGTGGATATATTTTTTTTCAACCAAAAGTAACTGCAAGCAATTGTGAATGAAGGAAGGTCTAAATTAAAAAGATCTTCCACCTAGAAAAAATTGGAATATGCTCTTAAAGAAGAATTGCATACTCAGTTTTTATGCAGGAGACCCATAATTCAGGAATCTTCTTTCTCCATGTTATTTTCCCCATGATACCTATAACTAAAAGGGCAAGACTATAAATTCAAATTGAGAGAAGGAAACAGGATAAACATGTGTAACTCAAGTTGTTAGCACTGTAATGGCCTTAGAAGATTCTTGGATAAATACATCTAAGGAATTTCTGTCATGTTATACCTTGTGAAATTTCTTCAGTACTTTGTTTGGCTCTATATAAAGAATGCTTGAAGCATGAAAGGTGTTCTGTGCTAGAGAGAGCTTTAATAAAGGCATAAAAATATGAATAAGAAGTTTAAACATTGATTACAGTGGCTACCTCTGAGTAGAGGAGGAGGGGAAGGAATAAGGAATGCAAAAGATTGTGAGTTGTAGATTATATTTGCAAAAATGACCACAATCTTGCATCCTATCATACTTGCCCTCCTGCATAATGATATTATAGACCCTCATTGACACATGGAGTCTAATTCTCCTCCCATTGAATCTGGGCTGCATCTGTGACTACATTGACCAGTAAAATGCAGTAGAAGTAACATTCTGAGACTTGAAAGCCCTGACATTAAGACTAGGCAATTTCTGCTTTGATACTCTGAGAGAAGTAAGTTGCCTTATAAGAAATGTGACTATCTGAACAGCTCCATGCTATGTGAAGCTCATCTAGCCATGTGGAGAGGCTCTCTATAGGGCAACAAAGATCCCAAGCCTGAACCCCTAGTGGAGCTCCCAGTTGACAGCTAACACCAAGAGGACTGCCAAGCATTTTGAAAATGAATCTTCAAAATCCAGTTGAGACATTCCAGATAAAATCATGTGCGACAGAGATAAACTGTCTTCACTGATCTGGATCAATTTGTCAAAAAGTGAAAGTGGCAGTTGCTCATTTGTGTCTGACTCTTTGTGACCCCATGGATTGTAGCCCACCAGGCTCCTCTGTCCATGGGATTTCCCAGGCGAGAATACTCGAGTGGGTTGCCACTTCCTTCTCCAGAGGATCTACATGACCTATGGATGAAACCTCATCTCCTGCATTGCAGGCAGATTCTTTACTGTTTGAGCCACCAAGGAAACCCTCAATTTGCTGAATATCAAATAAAGAAATGAATGTTATTGTTTAAAATTAAGAAGCTGTAGAATGATATATTGTGCTCAGTTGCTTCAGTTGTATCTGACTCTTTGCAACATCACTGACTATAGCCTGTCAAGCTCCTGTGTCCATGGGATTTTCCAGGCAATACTGGAGTGTATTGCCATGTCCTCCTCCATGGGATCTTCTCAACCCAGGAATGAAACATGAGTCTCCTGCATCTCCTCCATTGCAGATGGATTCTTTACCACTGAGCCATTAGAG
This sequence comes from Capra hircus, assembly GCF_001704415.2. Taxonomy (NCBI): domain Eukaryota; kingdom Metazoa; phylum Chordata; class Mammalia; order Artiodactyla; family Bovidae; genus Capra; species Capra hircus. The sequence goes on from NC_030808.1 coordinate 75,787,402, forward strand.
AAGCCCAGAATGGTATATACAGCAGTAAATAACCAAAAGAGTGTATTTCAATTATATCTGTAAAGTTTCGATTCTTTGAGGAAAAAGCCACATATTTGAGGCTAGTATGGAAAAATACTGACTTTGGTCCCGGTGTGGTGATATTTTCTATTTTTTCTTTACATATAAAATATTACATATTTCATCATTCAAAATTTAAAAGCCTATTTAGACTTGCATTCTTGCTCAGATAGAGTCATGGTTCCAAGCATGTCCTCCCTCCATAAACAAGCATAATGTTGGAGAAAACATATGTGGCAAATGTTTTAAAGTCCTGGGCTTTAGGCAATATGATCCCTGGGAGAAGGCAAATACGTGAATGAGCTCCCATGCTCTTATTAACTTTTTAATTTGGTACAATTTTCCAACTTTTATAAAGGGAGTGGAGTCCCAGCACTCTCTCTGGAGAGTCATAAAATAGAGTTCAGGGCTTCTGACACAATTAGAACTTGAGGGGCAGAGGATTGAAGAAGCAGAAACTGCACGCAGGAGTTCCCAAGTCCTTGGTCAAAGCCAGCATCGCATATCTGTCTGATGAAACCAACCCTAGGAGGCCTAACAGAAAGCAGCATCCACAAAATAGAGGATGGAATGGCCATTCTAGAGGGCACCAGATGCAGGAAAATGTTAAAAAGATGCACTGAGAGTGGAGAGATCTCATTAACACATCTGATATTCAGGTAAACTACCAAGGAAGGAAGGAAGGAAGGAAGGAACGTCGCTCAGTCGTGTCCAACTCTTTGCGACCCCGTGGACTGTAGCCTACCAGGCTCCTCTGTCCACGGGATTTTCCAGGCAATAGTACTGGAGTGGATTGCCATTTCCTTCTCCAGCGGATCTTCCCAACCCAGGGATTGAACCCAGGTCTCCTGCATTGTAGACAGATGCTTTACCATCTGAGCCACCAGGGAAGTCCTAAAACTACCAAAGAGGCCATAAATTATATGGATAGCCTACTAGTAAAGAATATTCTGTAGCTAATCTAATCTGCTGCTGCTGCTGCTAAGTCACTTCAGTCGTCTCCGACTCTGTGTGACCCCATAGATGGCAGCCCACCAGGCTCCCCCGCCCCTAGGATTCTCCAGGCAAGAACACTGGAGGGGGTTGCCATTTCCTTCTCCAATGCGTGAAAGTGAAAAGTGAAAGGGAATTCGCTCAGTCGTGTCTAATCTAACACACCCTAAAACCAAGCTTTGACAGAAAGAACTTCTAGCATATAACTGCCTGCTGAAACAAAACTCAACAGTCATTAAAAAAAAAAAACAGTTAATTTAACCCAGATTCTTTACAATGTATCATTCAAAATGTTCATAAGGAAAGAAAAGTTTTCCCACCCAAAATTACTAGACAGGTAAAAGAGTAGGAAAATGTGATGAATAATCCAGAAAAAGGCAATCAGAGGAAACAAACACCAAGATGACCCAGATGTTGAATTCAGCAGTCAAGGACATAAAAGGACTATTTTCAGCAGTTATGGGAGTTGGTGATGGACAGGGAGACCTGGCGTGCTGCGATTCATGGGGTCGCAGAGTCGGACACGACTGAGCAACTGAACTGAACTGAGAAATATTTTTAAGGACCTGCAAACTATGTAGTCATGATGAATAAATAGCTAGAAACTCCCAGTTGTTCAGTCACTAAATCATGTCCAACTCTTCTGTTACCTCATAAACTGTAGTCTGCCGTGCTCCTTTGTCCATGGGATTTCCCAGTCAAGAATACTGGCCTGGGTTGCCATTTCCTTCTGCAGGCCATCTTCCCAACTCAGGGATCAAACCTGCATCTCATGCATTAGCAGGCAGATTCTTTACCACTAAGCCACCAGGGAAGCCCAGAAACTCAGTAGTGAAATCAAAATTATACAAAAAAAAAAAAAAAAAAACAGTGAACAAGTATAGAATTTTAGCAGATAAAAACCAAAAACATAAATGGAAATCCTAGAAACAAAAATTACAATTTCTAAAGTGGAAAAAAAAAATCACTGATGGACTTAATGATATATTGGAGATGGCAGATACAGACTCAGTGAACTTGAGAACAGACAAATAGAAATTATTTAATCAGAAAAAGAGAAAAAACAGATTTCTTTTTTTTTTAAAAAAAGCCCTTATTACCAGTGGAATAATAGTATACTGTTTATAACACAGAGGCTTAAGGACGCAAGATAGGAGCGAAAGATAATGACCAAAAAAAACCCTGAGAAAATAATAGTTGAAAATTTCCCAGATTTTATTTCAAAGCGTAGTCTACAGGTCCATGAAGCTCAGGAAAACCCAAGAAGGAAAAATACAAAGAAAAAGCACTTAAACCACTCTAGTAGAAATGGGTGACAACCATAGAGGAACAGAAAATCTTCAAAACATCCAAAGAAAAATGACATATTATTGGGCTGGGCAAAAAGTTGGTTTGGGTTTTTCCATAACATTGTATGGAAAAACCTGAAAGAAGTTTTTGACCAATCCAATATATACAAGGGAAAATGTACATAAATGATGATTGACTTCTAACTAGAAACAATACAGGTCAGAAAATAAAAATTACAACTGTAAAGTCATAACAACAAATACCTATCAAATGAATATTCAATATGTTACAAAATGGCCCTTCAAAAATAAAATAAAGGTAACTTATGAAAGATGAAAGCTCAGAAAATGTGTAGCCATCATATCTACACTACAAGAAATAGTAAAAGAAGTTCAGGTTCAAGGAAGAATAGCTTCTTTTCTTTTTCCCTTTATTTTTCTAAAAGACAACTGTTTGCTTAAAGCAAACAGCTCATTATAGGTAGTGTTTATAAAGTATTTAAAAATAAGATTCATGATAACGAAAAGCATGAAGTAATAGATGGAAAAATGAAATTGAAGTACTAGGAGGTGGGAGTGTGAAAAGAGAAGACTTGAATGAATCAGGAGGTGGAAGCATGACCCTATTTATTTTGTGTGTGCAGCATAACACTGAATACAAAACCTGATAAAGATACTATGTAAAGATTAGACCAGTAACCCTGATGAAGATAGATGCAAAAGTTCTCAACAAAATGTCAGTAGGTCAGTAGAAATATGCAAAAGGAATAACACATAGACACCAATTGAGGTTACTTCTAGGAGTGTAAAATTGACTTAATATTTAAAAATCAGTCACTGTAACTCAACATCTTGATCATCTCAATATAAAGTATCAAAAATAATCTTGAGAAAATGGAAACCAATTCATACTTTTAAGAGAAGCAACTCTTACCAGGCCAGGAATAGAAAGAAGCCTCTTCAATATTGTAAAAGGTATTGATGAAAAATGAGAAAAAATAGAGGTTCGTGAAATACTGCACTGTTTGCTTCTAAGCTGGGAACAGTGAAAGGATATCAATTCTCCTTGTTTTTATTCAATAAATATTTTACTGTGCAACATTCCACAGTGGAGTAAGGATAGAAAATAAAGTCCACTTAGATTGGAAAAGAAATAGACTTTAGTTATATTTGACATGATTGTTTAAATAGAAAGTAGAAGGAAAGCAACTATTGGAAGTAATACAAACAAAGGCATAGAGTACAAGTTCAACACACAAAAATCAATTGTATTTTTATATACTAGCAACAATTAGCGGAGAAGGCTGTGGCACCCTACTCCAGTACTCTTGCTTGGAAAATCCCATGGACCCATGAGCCGGGTAGGCTGCAGTCCATGGGGTCGCTACGAGTCGGACACGACTGAGAGACTTCACTTTCACTTTTCACTTTCATGCATTGGAGAAGGAAATGGCAACCCACTCCAGTGTTCTTGCCTGGAGAATCCCAGGGGCGGGAGAGCCTGTTGCACTGCCGTCTATGGGGTCGCACAGAGTTGGACATTATTGAAGTGACTTAGCAGCAGCAGCAGCAGCAGCAACAATTAGAGAATAAATAATTTTAAATCAATTTCCTACAGCATTACCAGCACTTACAAGTAAGAAACAATATCACATTCCAAAGGAATTGAAGAGATTTGAACCACCATCAAATATCTAAAAGGTGTATCCCTTGGCCTTCCCAGGCAAGGCGGGACTCTTGGGTTTGATCCCTGGATCAGGAAGATCCCCTGGAGAAGGAAATGGCTGCCCATTCCAGTATTCTTTCCTGGAGAATTTCATAGACAGAGGAGCCTGGCAGGCTACTCCATAGGGCCGCCAAGAGTGGATACAACTGAACAACTAACACTTTCACTTTCACCCTTTGGATCCACCATGGACTCTCTTGAAGTGCAGTGCTTCCTTGAACTCAGAGCAGATTCACCCGCCAGACTCAGGTGAGTCATGGGAGACTGTGGCCGGCACAGCAGCACATTGTTCTGTATTTGCTTTACCTCTTTCCATACCTTACTTTCCCTTTTTGTACCATTTGGGAGGCAAAATAATACCTCTAAGCCCCTTAGAGTTTTTGGCGGGGATTCAGAATTAAATTGACATAGACAGATTAATGGAGAAATGTATAAAAATGAATTTAATATGTGTTTTACAGGCTAGAGAGCCCTCAAAAGTAACTGAAGACCCGATGAAGCTGTTAGATTTGAATGCATATTTATTCTGAATTGGATGAAGACTAGTAAATCATGAGAACGTGGCAAAATAGAGAGGCTAGAGCTAGGGTAGTTAATTGAGTAGAAAAGTGACCAGCAAGATAATTGTTAGTTTAGCAAGGTTTATTTTTATAGTTTTCTCTCAGATAAGAATGTTACTGTCCTCTTGGTATGAGGAGGGCATACGGGGGTTTTATTTCCTGCTTTCAGGAAGAAAAAGAGGAGGGTGCAGTATCTATCTTTCACTTGCTTTTAATTTTCAAGTGTCTTTAGCTCAAAATAATCCTTATGTCAAAGTGGCATATTTTAAAGTGGCATATTCTGTCACCCTTCAGTACCCTCCAATAAAACATCAGCATGTAATCTTGCTGCAAGTTTTCTTCTGTAAAATACTTGGTCTAAAACACAGTGTACTGGCATATAGAGGTTATATGGAAATGTAGTCAGCAAGGAACCTATAGGGATAGGTTGAGGCAGGTTAGACTAGGTCAGGTTCAGCATTCAAAGCAAGCGAAGGTTCCAAGAATCTATGATTCTGTATTCAAACAGAGTGGTCGAATGGAATTCTGCATCAATAAAGCGACTCGGTGCCTGTCCAGGCATTCATTAGCTGATTAAACTAGGGAGCGAAGATTGCTGATTCTTTCTCTTCACATAATTCCTATGAACCTCTCTTTCATTTAATTACATGGGTTGCACTCTCATTCCTGTCAGTAGCCCATCTCTCATGTGCTGGAGAGAAAAGGTCTGCCAGAGGTGAAGTCAAGCTTCTTCAGGGAATTAGTTAATGAGAATTCTGCAGCAACCTCCAGCGTGAAATTTCCCCATCCTTACTGGACGGGATGATTTAGTGCTTAAGCAGCTAAAGAACCCGAAAGCAGGTCTTTTGTCTACTTATCAATATCTCTATCACGCTTTAGGCAATTTCCGAAACCGATACAAATCTAGTGGTTATTGTATATTTCTGACTTAAATTTGGGCCGAGGCATAAAACAAGAAAAGACATAGACTAAACTAAAAAAAATTCATGACAAGCAGATCTTTGCAGGACATTTGGTCCTGTCCAAAATGTCTATAAGATACTTTGTTGTTGTTTATATTGTTTGCTCGTTGTCATATCTGACTCTTTTGCATCCCCATGGACTATAGCCCCCCAGGCTCCTCTGGCCTTGGGATAATCCTGGCAAGAATACTGAAGTGAGTTGCCATTTCCCTCTTCAGGGAATCTTCCCGATCCAGGGATCAGATCTTCGTCTTCTGCATTGGCAGGTGGATTCTTTACCACTAAGCCACCATGGAAACTCCCTAAGACATTTGGTCCACTAGATATTTGGTCCATGCCAAAATGTTTTTATATTTGCATGACCATTTGGTCCTGTCCAAAACCATTTGGTGTGGACCAAATATGCCATTGGACATTTTAGAAAAGAAATGTCTATTAACCCAAACAGATTATCTGCAAGCTGTAAATGTACTAGAGTTAAATCATCCTTACACCTAATCTATAGATGATGAAATCTGTGAACAGGTTGACTATGTCTCTGAAGTAAATTTGTGCTCTTTATGTTTTTATATTAATGTAGTCCTGCTTTATTTTATAGGGTAAGTGAGGGAAAAGATAAACAATATGTACATAACTTGTTTTCATTGAATTTATGTACAATGGAGTTTTGAGGTTAATATTTGATGTTAATATTATATATATTCTGCATTAAAGGTGTCTTAATTTGCTTTCAGCAGAAGTGCACTTTTAGACAAAGATTCAATAAAAGTAGTTTATTTGGGAGGAAATACCAGAAGAGAGTGATGGGGACAGGAGTAATGAGCCTAGGAAAGGAAGAAGGCTGATAGAGTATGTTATCAAGTAGGCTACTATTGTGGACACCTGGAGCATAATCTAAGAGGGAACTTGGGCTGTCAGTGAAGAACATGCTTCAGAGTTATCCCAATCAAGGTCAAGGAAGCCAACACAATTATTTCTTGAATCCCTTTATTGGATGAAGGCTGTCTCAGGAACTTTACTAGATGTAATTTGAAAGCCATCAGTTAAGTCTCTTTTCTGCAATAGATCCTTCACCAAGTTGGCCCTAAACAAGTATGTCTCATCTTATTCTATGTCTTAGTTCAGTTCAGTTCAGTCACTCAGTCATGTCTGACTCTTTGCAACCCCATGAGCTGTGACAGGCCAGGCCTCCCTGTCCATCATTAACTCCCAGAATTTACTCAAACTCATGTCCCTTGAGCCGGTGATGTCATCCAACCATATCATCCTCTGTCATCCTTTTCTTCTCCTGCCTTCAATCTTTCCCAGAATCAGGGTCTTTTCAAATGAGTCAGCTCTTCGCATCAGGTGGCCAAAGTATCGGAGTTTCAGCTTTAGCATCAGTAATGCCAATGAACACTCAGGACTGATTTCCCTTAGGATGGACTGGTGAGATTTCCTTGCAGGCCAGGGGACTCTCAAGAGTCTTCTCCAGCACCACAGTTCAAAAGCATCAATTCTCTGGTGCTCAGCTTTCTTTATAGTCCAACTCTAACATTCATACATGACTACTGGAAAAACCATAGCTTTGACTAGATGGACCTTTGTTGGCAAAGTAATGTCTCTGGCTACACAGAAAGCTATAACTCCAGGTGGCTTGGGTGCGGGTCTGTATCATATGTATAATGTCCCACAGACAATGAACAGTTGCTTATTTATTGTACCATCAGCTTGAAATACTGGGAAGAAGAGTGGATGAGGAAGAAGATAAAGAAATCAGGATTCACCAGGCATTGTGACATTCATGAATAGTGCATCACAGATTGAACTTAGGCATTCTGAATCTTAGTGATAGGTTCTTACTATTATGTAGCACAGCTTATTAAATGATTTCGTCAGGGGAGTGTAATCTGCTCGGTTCTGTCTCGTCTCAACAAAAATTTGAAGCAACGGATGTTAAAGCCCTCAGCACGTCCCAGCTCTTGGACAGTCCATAGATCTTGGACAGATCAGTTTTATTTAGAAAATAAAGGAGAATATATCCTCGAGGCATGAGGGCATGCCAACCCAAAAGGTGCAAAGAGAAGAGAGAGAGAAAGAAAGAGAGACAGAGAGCGAGTGTGTGTTGGGGTGGGGGGGAGAGAGAGAGAGAGAGAGAGACCAGGCCCTTTGGCTCCTCTTTTTACATGTTTTCTCCTCCCCTGGGCCTGGCCTCTGTATACTGGGCCAGCCAGAAGTGCTGCTTGTTCTACCCGAGGTCCTCACTCTGGTCCTTGGACCTTCCTTTGTTCTATTTTTGCAGGCTTTTCCCTTCCTTTTCTTTTAGTCACCGTTATTCTGGACTACTTTTCCCTATTCTACCTACCTAACATTTTTATCCTTTATATCACTTGGCTCACTGATGTTTACATGGTTGCGGTTAAATAGGTACTTGTGAATTAACTGTGAGATTTCTTTTTGTTTTATAAAGAGAATATGTTCCTAGGTACCACTGTCCAATTCTTAAGTTCTCCATTCCCAGAGAAAATATTTCTTCCAAGGGGTACTGATGAAGATGTGTATGGAGGTGAATCTCAGCAGTCAACAAAATTGATTGTTTCCACATGCTCACTTCCCAAAGACTCTTTTCCTCTCAACTCACACATCTTAGAAAAGCTCTCAGTAGTGGCAATAAATCTGAGCTCATCCTGTTATAGTACTTAATGGATTTAAGAATAGCTGAGCTGAAAAGTCATACCCAAGCAGGAGTTACAAATTATACAAGTCAGGATAAAAGCTTCATAAATATTGACTCCACCTAATGGTTTATGTCAGAGGAAGAAATCTCATTATGATAATGGCATCTTCTTCCAAAAGAACTGCTCTTTGCACTGAAGTTCTCTGGGTACACTAATATCATCAAGAATTTAGTTAATAAAACTGAATTGTTCAACATCTAATTTCATCCATTACTTAATGTATTGATAGCATAGAAGATTTCTCACAGTGAAATCTTGAAAAATATTGTAATGAGAAATAAAAGGAAATTTGTAGGTGGCAAGGTAGCGTTGTGAATCAGCTAAGACTGAGTAAAATGGATTATGTGAAGCCAAGCAAATTTGAATGACTGTGTTCCATTCAAATCTTCAGGTCGCCAGTTAAAATGAGACAAATTCTTTTGTTGGTTTGACTAAGGCTTACATAAGTTCTTACATTTGTTTAGCCACCCAGAAAGACTTCCTGGAATTCAACAAAAGGGGAGGAGATGACTCAGTCAAGGAGAGGAAAGTGACATATTGTGGTAAGGAGTAAGTCACTACTGTAAATGGAAGAAAAAGAATAATAAACTAGAATACACACACAGACACACAAAATTGATTTAGTGAGAAAAAAATGGTAACCATTCTAAGTTAAGGGCTTCCCTGGAAATTCAGACAGTAAAGAATCTGCCTGGAATGCAGGAGACCCAGGTTTGATCCCTGGATCCAGAAGATCCCCTGGAGAAGGGAATGGCTATCCACTCCAGTATTCTTGCCTGGAGAATTCCATGGACAGAAGAGGCTTGTGGACGACAGTCTATGGGGTTGCGAAGAGTCAGATATGATTGGGTGACTAACACAATACACATTCTAAGTTAAACAAAACAGTGATGTTTTCATAGTTTAAATTGATGGATTTTTTATGAGGCTACTATGGACCTATTATTGTGTTCAGTACTATGTTGGATATGAAAATATATGACAAGAATTTAGCATTATTTTTAAGATGATTTTGCATGACAATATAGCTTATAAGAAAGTGTTTAGCAGAATTTTGCACAGAATATTTAAGGAGAAAGAATCTAAGATATAATTACTCTCAGCATCTTACATGGGGAAGACTGGAGTCCAGATCTTCAAAGTCCCAATATTACATGGTAGAGCAAATTGTATTCATTGTTTTTCTAAGGTAAGTGACAAAAGAACATTGAACTTGACTGGATAAAAATGAGCATATTTCTTTAAGTACATTTTATAATGAATAATATTTTCTTAAATTAATTTTCTTAGTAAATAGAGATCATCTAATGAAGATAATAAATGGTGAAATTCATTAATTCACTTTGACCAACATTTATAACCACAAACTATGTGACATGAACCATGCTAATTTTTTTACATCTCATATTTTCTTCCTTAATTTTCACCACAGGCTGGAAGATATATATTACAGCGAAAAATAAGGAATAACTATCCTTGTCTTCAAGCAACTCAGATTTAGACAGTGATCCAGATGCTGACTTAAGTAGCAACCAATATTATGCAACAAGTACAGTAACACATAGAATTATATTATACTATAAATATATGGAAAAGAAACAATTTATTCTTCCCTTAGGAGATTTTATAACTGTTAGTTGAAAAATACAATCTTGGATTTCTGTTTTTTTAAAAAAGAACTTACAAGGTAGGTTAAATGAAGGTTAAGAATCTCCTCAATGATGGGAACTGTAGGAACAAAAGAATGATCTCTCGAAAGTATTTTCCTAACTCCACTGCAGAGTGAGGCAGATTTTAAGAAACCAGATCTCAGAGCAAGAGAAAGGAAAAAGCTGAATTAGGGTTCAGTTCAGTTCAGTTCAGTTCAGTCGCTCAATCATGTCTGACTCTTTGCAACCCCATGAATCTCAGCACGCCAGGCCTCCCTGTCCATCACCAACTCCCAGAGTTCACTCAGACTCACGTCCATTGAGTTAGCGATGCCATCCAGCCATCTCATCCTCGGTCGTCCCCTTCTCCTCCAGCCCCCAATCCCTTCCAGCATCAGAGTCTTTTCCAATGAGTCAACTCTTCGCATGAGGTGGCCAAAGTACTGGAGCTTCAGCTTTAGCATCATTCCTTCCAAAGAAATCCCAGGGCTGATCGCCTTCAGAATGGATTGGTTGGATCTCCTTGCAGTCCAAGGGACTCTCAAGAGTCTTCTCCAACACCACAGTTCAAAAGCATCAATTCTTCGGCGCTCAGCCTTCTTTACAGTCCAACTCTCACATCCATACATGACCATAGGAAAAACCATAGCCTTGACTAGACGAACCTTAGTTGGCAAAGTAATGTCTCTGCTTTTGAATATACTATCTAGGTTGGTCATAACTTTTCTTCCAAGGAGTAAACATCTTTTAATTTCATGGCTGCACTCACCATCTGCAGTGATTTCGAAGCCCCCAAAAAATGAAGTCTGAGACTGTTTCCACTGTTTCCCCCTCTATTTCCCATGAAGTGATGGGACCAGATGCCATGATCTTCGTTTTCTGAATGTTGAGTTTTAAGTCAACTTTTTCACTCTCCTCTTTCACTTTCATCAAGAGGCTTTTTAGTTTTTCTTCGCTAGGACTCCTGAGATTAGTTCCTAACAGGAATAAAGTCAGGAATGGCCAAACATATATGAAGTACTCTATGAGTCAGACACTTACAAGAGACAAAATCTTTAAGTTAATTTGCAGTCCAAATCCCAAAGTCACACACAAGGAGAAAGAGAAAAACACTTATAGGGAAGCTCTTTATTTGAAGAGATTCTCATTAAAAACTGCTTTCTGCTCCTGAGCTTCTCTAGGAGAAGCCTTGATTCAGGCTCTCAGTGAACTGCAGGATGCCTGCCAGGTTCCTTTTCTGACATCATTTGGTTTTCAACACTGTTCTTCCCTATAGATAATAACATTCTTTCTCAAGGATAGCAAGCATAATTATGTTTATTGCTCGGTCTATATACACATTAAGATGTTCATATATATATATATATATATAATCAATTAGTTTGCCTATTAATTCAAAGTCACGCTCAATGCCAGCTATTTCCTAACTTAGGAGAACAACGAAAAATGAAACATAATATATGCCAGCCTTTGTTTTCTTTTGTCCTCTTTTCCTCTGGGCTCTGAGATTCTCAGCCCTGCCTAGTTTTAGGCATCCTTCCACTTTTCTTGAAATAGCCCTATTCTATGTCTAGAATAGTTCAGAGCCTTCTTGCCTCTAGCAGGTGGAGTTTAAATTAGTCATACTAATGGAAGACATCCAAGCACAAACAGGACTACAAATGGAGCCTTAATCATTAGATATTCTGTGGAAGACTGTTATATATATACTAGGACCTCTTCTGGTTGCTGGGGATATAGTTATGAGCAAGACAAACATAAACCTTACAGGAATAGTGAACCTTATAGTGCAACGGAGACAGACAATGCACAGAAACATACAGGAGTAATTGATTTCAAGTTAAGATATGTGCCATTCAGAAAAATATGGCACGGCGGGAGGCCCTGATGGGAGGACTCATCCGGTATGGAAAACTCAGAGATTTTGCCAAGGAAATGATGATTTTAACTGAGGAAATTGTGTGTGTGTGATGGGGGGCTGGGAGAGGAGAGTGTGACTTCCTGCTGGTACTAAGACCTTGTGGCAGAAAAAAAAATGACATTTTTGAAAAATTGAAAGAAGGTCGTTGTGGCTGAACTGTGGTAAGGGAAAAGTGGATCTGGACAAGATGGAAGATGTAGATAGAAGTAGAGAGTATAGAACCTTATTGACCATATTGTGCCTTTTGATCTCTATCCTAAGTGTAATGGAAAGAAGTTGAAGGGTTTTAAGAAGGAGTATTACAGACTGCTATTTTCAGTTTCAAAAGATTACTCTAAAAGCTTTCTGGAAAATGGATTGAAAGGGACAAAAGTGGATGTGAAGAGACTTGATAAAAAGTGTGCTTCAGTAACCAAAGTGTGAATGACATCTTCTTGGTCTAGGGAGGTGGTATTAAAGCTGGAAATGGGAAGATCTGAAAAACACTTATGAGGTTTAGACAACACTTTGTTCTTGGCTGGAAAAGATGGAGAGGAAGGGTTTTCCTGAATGAGTAACTTGGTACTGGCCCTACTATTTACTCAGGTAGTAAACATTAGACGAGAAGCGAAGCACTAGAGTGAAAAATGAATGGTTCTCTTTTGTATATGGTTGAGAAAATTGTAAGAAAACCAGGCATGGTAACCAAAGAAAGGTGAGGTGAGAGATACATTTTGAGTCCCTGGTATGTAGATAATTAAAGTCATACATTTCCTAGAAGAGATTGAAGCCTGATAAGAAAAAAGAATCTAGAATCAAAACCTGAGGAAGTTCATCTTTTAAAGGTCAGAGGAGGAAGAAATGGTAAAAGAAACTGAAGAAGAATGACTAGCAAAGTAGGAGAACACCAGGGAGTTTTTCGGTAAGAAGAGTGTGGTCAACCAAGGAGATTCTGAAAAGATATCCACGAAAAGAGAAACCTAAGTAGTAATAAGGTCATTGGGAAGGACCATTGCAATAGAGTTGGGAAGAGGAAGCTGAAAGCAAGATTGAAATAGGCTAAATAAATATCGGAGAAGGCAATGGCACCCCACTCCAGTACTCTTGCCTGGAAAATCTCATGGAGGGAGGAGTCTGGAGGGCTGCAGTCTATGGGGTCATGAAGAGTAGGACTCAACTGAGCGTCTTCACTTTCACTTTTCACTTTCATGCCTTGGAGAAGGAAATGGCAACCCTCTCCAGTGTTCTTGCCTGGAGAATCCCAGGGATGGGGGAGCCTGGTGGGCTGCTGTCTATGGAGTCGCACAGAGTGGGACAGTACTGAAGCAACTTAGCAACAGCAGCAGCAGCAAAGTAAATATATGAGAAAGAACTGGGGGTAGCAAATTATTTCAGGAAGTTTGGCCTTGGTGGAGTGCAGAAACTAGGAACATAGTTGAAAGTCTATGTGAGTAGTCTAATAAAGCTTATTTCCTGTTTGTTTTAAGAAGGGAGAGAAAAAAGCCTTGAGTACGAACAAAGGTTGTAGAGGTGATGGAATTCCAGTTGAGTTATTCCAAATCCTGAAAGATGATGCCATGAAAGTGCTGCACTCAATATGCCAGCAAATTTGGAAAACTCAGCAGTGGCCACAGGACTGGAAAAGATCAGTTTTCATTCCAATCCCAAAAAAGGCAATGCCAAAGAATGCTCAAACTACCAAACAATTGCACTCATCTCACATGCTAGTAAGTTCAGTTCAGTTCAGTCACTGAGTTGTGTCCGACTCTTTGCGACCCCATGAATCGCAGCATGCCAGGCCTCCCTGTCCATCACCATCTCCCGGAGTTCACTTAGACTCACGTCCATCGAGTCCGTGATGCCATCCAGCCATCTCATCCTCGGTCTTCCCCTTCTTCTCCTGCCCCCAGTCCCTCCCAGCATCAGAGTCTTTTCCAATGAGTCAACTCTTCCCATGAGGTGCCCAAAGTACTGGAGTTTCAGCTTTAGCATCATTCCTTCCAAAGAAATCCCAGGGCTGATCTCCTTTAGAATGGACTGATTGGATCTCCTTGCAGTCCAAGGGACTCTCAAGAGTCTTCTCCAACACCACAGTTCAAAAGCATCAATTCTTCAGCACTGAGCCTTCTTCACAATCCAACTCTCACATCCATACATGACTACTGGAAAAACCATAGCCTTGACTAGACAGACCTCAGTTGGCAAAGTAATGTCTCTGCTTTTCAATATACTATCTAGGTTGGTCATAACTTTTCTTCCAAGGAGTAAGTGTCTTTTAATTTCATGGCTGCACTCACCATCTGCAGTGATTTTGGAGCCCAAAAAAATAAAGTCTGACACTGTTTCCACTGTTTCTCCATCTATTTCCCATGAAGTGATGTGACCAGATGCCATGATCTTCGTTTTCTGAATGTTGAGCTTTAAGCCAACGTTTTCACTCTCCTCTTTCACTTTCATCAAGAGGCTTTTTAGCTCCTCTTCAATTTTTGCCATAAGGATGGTGTCATCTGCATATCTGAGGTTATAGATATTTCTCCCGGCAATCTTGATTCCAGCTTGTGCTTCTTCCAGCCCAGCGTTTCTCATGATGTACTCTGCATAGAAGTTAAATAAGCAGGGTGATAATATACAGCCTTGACATACTCCTTTTCCTATTTGGAACCAGTCTGTTTTTCCACGTCCAGTTCTAACTGTTGCTTCCTGACCTGCATACAGATTTCTCAAGAGGCAGGTTAGGTGGTCTGGTATTCCCATCTCTTGAAGAATTTTCCACAGTTTGTTGTGATCCACACAGTCAAAGGCTTTGGCATAGTCAATAAAGCAGAAATAGATGTTTATCTGGAACATCCTTGCTTTTTTGATGATCCAGCGGTTGTTGGCAATTTGATCTCTGGTTCCTCTGCCTTTTCTAAAACCAGCTTGAACTTCAGGGAGTTCACGGTTACTGTATTGCTGAAGCCTGGCTTGGAGAATTTTGAGCATTACTTTACTAACATGTGAGATGAGTGCAACTGTGCGGTAGTTTGAGCATTCTTTGGCATTGCCTTTCTTTGGAATTGGAATGAAAACTGACCTTTTCCAGTCCTATGGCCATTGCTGAATTTTCCAAATTTGCTGGCATTTTGAGTGCAGCACGTTCACAGCATCATCTTTCAGGATTTGAAAGAGCTCAACTGGAATTCCATCACCTCCACTAGCTTTGTTCATAGTGATGCTTTCTAAGGCCCACTTGACTTCACATTCCAAGATGTCTGGCTCTAGATTAGTGATCACATCATCATGATTATCTGGGTCGTGAAGATCTTTTTTGTACAGCTCTTCCATGTATTCTTGCCACCTCTTCTTAATATCTTCTGCCTCTGTTAGATTCATACCATTTCTGTCCTTTATCGAGCCCATCTTTACATGAAATGTTCCCTTGGTATCTAATTTTCTTGAAGAAATCTCTAGTCTTTCCCATTCTGTTCTTTTCCTCTATTTCTTTGCATTGATCACTGAAGAAGGCTTTCTTATGTCTTCTTGCTATTCTTTGGAACTCTGCATTCAGATGCTTATACCTTTCCTTTTCTCCTTTGCTTTTCACCTCTCTTCTTTTCACAGCTATTTGTAAGGCCTCCCCGACAGCCATTTTGCTTTTTTGCATTTGTTTTCCATGGGGATGGTCTTGATCCCTGTCTCCTGTACAATGTCAGGAACCTCATTCCATAGTTCATCAGGCACTCTATCTATCAGATCTAGGCCCTTAAATCTATTTCTCACTTCCACTGTATAATCATAAGGGATTTGATTTAGGTCATACCTGAATGGTCTAGCAGTTTTCCCTACTTTCTTCAGTTTGAGTCTGAATTTGGCAATAAGGAGTTCATGATCTGAGCCGCAGTCAGCTCCTGGTCTTGTTTTTGTTGACTCTATAGAGCTTTTCCATCTTTGGCTGCAAAGAATATAATCAGTCTGATTTTGGTGGTTACCATCTGGTGATGTCCATGTGTAGAGTCTTCTCTTGTGTTGTTGCAAGAGGGTGTTTGCTATGAACAGTGCATTTTCTTGGCAAAACTTTATTAGTCTTTGCCCTGCTTCATTCCGCATTCCAAGGCCAAATTTGCCTGTTACTCCAGGTGTTTGTTGACTTCCTACTTTTGTATTCCATTGCCCTATAATGAAAAGGACATCTTTTTGGGTGTTAGTTGTAAAAGGTCTTGTAGGTCTTCATAAAGCGTTTTAACTTCAGCTTCTTCAGCATTACTGGTTGAGGCATAGACTTGGATAACTGTGATATTGAATGGTTTGCCTTGGAGACGAATAGAGATCATTCTGTCGTTTTTGAGATTGCATGCAAGTACTGCATTTCAGACTCTTTTGTTGGCCATGATGGCTACTCCATTTCTTCTGAGGGATTCCTGCCCACAGTAGTAGATATAATGGTCATCTGAGTTAAATTCACCCATTCCAGTCCATGTTAGTTCGCTGATTCCTAGAATGTAAAGTAATGCTCAAAATTCTCCAAGCCAGGCTTCAGCAATACGTGAACCGTGAACTCCCTGAAGTTCAAGCTGGATTTAGAAAAGGCAGAGGAACCAGAGATCAAATTGCAAACATCTGCTGGATCATGGAAAAAGTAAGAGAGTTCCAGAAAAGTATCTATTTCTGTTTTATTAACTATGTCAAAGCCTTTGACTGTGTGGATCACTATAAACTGTGGAAAATTCTGAAAGAGATGGGAATACCAGACCACCTGACCTACCTCTTGAGAAACCTATAAGCAGGTCAGGAAGGAACAGTTAGAACTGGACATGGGACAACAGACTGGTTCCAAATAGGAAAAGGAGTGTGTCAAGGCTGTATATTGTCACCTTGCTTATTTAACTTCTATGCAGAGTACATCATGAGAAATGCTGGGCTGGAGGAAGCACAGGCTGGAATCAAGATTGCTGGGAGAAATATCAATAACCTCAGATATGCAAATGACACCTCTCTTATGGCAGAAAGTGAAGAGTAACTAAAAAGCCTCTTGATGAAAGTGAGAGTGGAGAGTGAAAACGTTGGCTTAAAGCTCAACATTCAGAAAACGAAGATCATGGCATCTGGTCCCATCACTTCATGGGAAATAGATGGGGAAACAGTGGAAACAGTGTCAGACTTTATTTTTTTGGGCTCCAAAATCACTGCAGATGGTGAGTGCAGCCATGAAATTAAAAGATGCTTACTCCTTGGAAGAAAAGTTATGACCAACCTAGATAGCATATTCAAAAGCAGAGACATTACTTTGCCAACAAAGGTCCATCTAGTCAAGGCTATGGTTTTTCCAGTGGTCATGTGTGGATGCAAGAGTTGGACTGTGAAGAAAGCTGAGTGCCGAAGAATTGATGCTTTTGAACTGTGATGCTGGAGAAGACTCTTGAGAGTCCCTTGGACTGCAAGGAGATCCAACCAGTCCATCCTAAAGGGAATCAGTCCTGGGTGTTCTTGGAAGGAATGATGCTAAAGGTGTAACTCCAATACTCTGGCCACCTCATGTGAAGAGTTGACTCATTGGAAAAGGCCCTGATGCTGGGAGGGATTGGGGGCAGTAGGAGAAGGGGACGACAGAGGATGAGATGGCTGGATGGCATCACCGAGTCAATGGACATGAGTTTGGGTAGACCTCAGGAGTTGGTGATAGACAAGGAAGCCTGGCATGCTGCAATTCTTCGGGTCACAAAGAGTCAGACACCACTGAGCGACTGTTCTGAACTAAGGTGATAGTGGCATATGGAATTCCTGATCCATAATAGAAGAATAGACTGTCTTCACAGCTACCATCTGTGGAAACTGAAGGGAGATGGTGAGTTTTGAGACATATTTTATATCCCAGGTCCCCTGTTAGCCAAGGAGGCCCAAACCTAAAATGAGGTCCAAAATTCTTGAGTTTTTTTCCTGTCATCTCAATTCTAAGAGTCCAACTTCTCTTTCTGTTTCTATAGGCTGTATTTCATATGATTTTTTGCTCTGTGGTTTCACCTTGGTTACAGTTCTAAATGATGTTCTGTCTTGCATCGAGTACTACAGGTGTGGAAGCATATATTTTAAGTCCCCAATCTGGGCCAAAATCTAAGCCTCTACTTCTACTCAAATATTTACCATGCTGTCAATCATTATAAAAAATGCTACTTGAAAATAGGCTAAACTCCCACAGTATATTATGCAGGTACCTAGAAATTCCTGCTTGGAGAAGGAAATGGCAGCCCACTCCAGTATTCTTGACTAGAGAATCCTGTGGACAGAGGAGCCTGGTGGGCTGTGGTCCATAGGGTGGAACAGAGTTGGACATGACTGAAGCGACTGATCATGCTTGCATGCATTGGAGAAGGAAATCGCGACCCACTCCTGTATTCTTGCCTGGAGAATCCCAGAGACAGAGGAGGCTTGGTGGGCTAACGGCTATGGGGTCGCACAGAGTCGAACACGACTGAAGTGACTTAGCAGCAGCAGCAGCATAAATTCCTGCTGCCATGCTTATCCACTGCAGTAAAGGCTTTTCCGGATTCAGTTCTTATTGCTGTTTAATATATATTGTATATGTTATTATTACTATTACTCTGCATTGGATTCTGCCAGAGTGGTCTCTATATCTCATGGCTCTTCTTGATAGAAAGTGACAAGTATCTCAGTATTTTGTTTCTAGATTTAAAACATGTATAATTAAATTATTTATTCCAAAAAGGCATATAAAAGAATACTATGAAAAAAATGCATTCCAACGATTAGATAACCTAGATGAAATGGATAAATGCCTAGATAAATACAGACTGCTAAAACTAAATCAAGAAGTAGAATAGCCCTATGAGAAATAAGATTGACTAGTATTTCAGAAAAATTTTCCGCAAAGAAAAATACAGGAACAGATGACTCTACTGTCAAATTCCACCAAATATTTAAAGAAGAGTAAACATGAATCTTTCAGAAGCTCTTTTAAGAGTTAAAAGATAAGAGAACACTTCCCAGTTAATTCTATGATGCCATTATTCTCTTCATACCAAAGCTGGAAAATGACATAGCAAGGAAAGGAAAAGTACAGGAAAATATCCCTTTAAATATAGGTATAAAAAACCCCATAAAATACTAGCAAACTGAATCTAGTAACATACTCAGAAAACCATATACCACGACCAAATGGAATTTACCCCAGGAATACAAATGTCATTTAACACACAAAAATCAATGTAATACAACATGTCAGTAGAAATAGAAGAAAACCACATGACCACAACAGATGTGAAAAGCCACAGTGGATGAGAAAAAAATTTGACAAAATCCAACACTCTTTTATAATAGCAACACTCAACAAACTAGGAGTTGAAGGGAATTTCTTCAGCCTAGTAAAGTGCATCTACAAAAAGTCCAGAACTAATATCAAACTTAAAGGTGAAAGACTGAAAGCTTTTCCACCTAAGATCAGAACAAGGTAAATCTATTCTCACCGCTTCACATCTAGATTGGAAAGTATAGAGTACAACTGTAGTTGTGGATGATATGATCGTCTTATTGAAACTTTGCAGAAATCTGCAAAGCAAACAAACAAAAATGTCAGTGCTAATAAGTGAGGTCAGCAAGTTTGCAAGAAATAAGATCATCAATTATATTTTATACACTGGCAATGAATAGTGCAAATATTGAGTTAAGAAAATAACTCCATTCATTATAACAACAAAAAGCTATGTAGATGTAAATTCAACAAAATTACTGTGAGCTTTGTTCACTGAAAACTATGAGACAACTTTGAAAGTAATAAAAGACATAAATAGTTAGATATCCTGGGTTTGTGGATTGAAAGACTTGACGGTGATATTTCCCAAATTGATCCTACAAATTCAAGACCATTCCTGTCAAAATCCCATTTGCTTTTTTTCCCCACAGATATTGACAAGCTAATCCAAAAATTTATGTAGAAGTATAAGTGATACAGAATAAACAAAAATGTTAGAAGTCTCATACTCCCTGATTTCACAGCTTACTACAAAAAAGAGAGTGAAAAAGCTGGCTTAAAACTCAACATTTAAGAAATTAAGATCATGGCATCCAGTCCCATCATTTCATGGCAAAGAGATGGGAAAAAGTGGAAGCAGTGATAGATTTTATTTTCTTAGGCTCTAAAATCACTACAAATGGTGACTGCCACCATGAAATTAGAAGATATTTGCTCCTTGGTAGAAAAGCTGTGACAAACCTAGACAGCATATTAAAAAGCAGAGACACCACTTTGCCAATAAAGATTCATATAGTCAAAGCAATGGTTTTTCCAGTAGTCATGTATGGATGTGAGAGTTGGACCATAAAGGAAGCTGGGTCCTGAAGAATTGATGCGTTTGAGCTGTGGTGCTGGAGAAGGCAATGGCACCCCACTCCAGTACTCTTGCCTGGAAAATCCCATGAGTGGAGGAGCCTAGTGGGCTGCAGTCCATGGGGTCGCTGAGAGTTGGACACGACTCAGTAACTTCACTTTCAGTTTTCACTTTCATGCATTGGAGAAGGAAATGGCAACCCACTCCAGTGTTCTTGCCTGGAGAATCTCAGGGACGGCGGAGCCTGGTGGGCTGCCATCTATGGGGTCACACAGAGTTGGACACGACTGAAGTGACTTAGTAGCAGCAGCAGCTGGAGAAGATGGCAAGGAGGGTCCCTTGCACTGCAAAGAGATCAAACCAGTCCATCCTAAAGGAAATCAGTCCTGAACATTCACTGGAAGGACTGATGGTGAAGCTGAAGCTCCAGCTCCAATACTTTGGCCGCCTGATGTGAAGAGCCAACTCATTGGAAAAGACCCTGATGCTGTGAAAGATTGAAGGCAAAAGAAGGCAGTAGAGAATGAGATGGTTAGATAACATCACCAACTCAATGGTCATGAGTTCGAGTAAACTCTGAGAGATAGTGAAAGACAAGGAAGCTTGGCATGCTGCAGTCCATGGGTTCACAAAGAGTTAGACACAGCTTAGTGACTGAACAACAATAACATAGTCAATTGATATAGACATGATGCTGAGATCATTCAATGGGGAAATTTCAACAAATGGGGCTGGGACAACTAAACGTCTACATGTAAAAGAATAAGCTGGACCCCTTCTTCACATCATATGCAAAACTTAATACAAAATGGGTCAAATGCCTACATTTTAGAGGCAGAACTACAAAACTCAAAAAAATAAATAAATAAGACCCCATGACTTTGTATTAGGCAATGGTTTCTTAGATACAATACTCAAAACACAAAACGACAGATTAAAAAAAAATAGATAAGTTGGAGTTTTTCCAAATATAAAGTAAGTTTGCCAATTATACATCTGATAAGGCACTAGTATCTGGAATATGAAGAAGCCTTACAACTTGATAATAAAAAGACAAATAACTCAATTAAAAAATTTTCAAGGTATTTGGATAGACATTTCTATTTAATCTTGACAAAGGCCATTCTGAACTCTTAAAAAAATCTATGTACTGATTTGTCAGAATTTCAGAGTCTCTGCTTTTGCCTTCCTCCTGCCTGCTGCAGTCATTTAACTGATGTGTCAGGAATTTTACCAAGAACTAACAGGGTCAGGCAGAGGTCAGAATGAAATTGTTCAATTTTCCTACTTACTGGGAAAAAAGCCCATTCAAAAAGTGATTATTCAAGTGCGTTAGAGTCACCATATGGACCCTAACTGTCTGCTCTTTTCCTGTTGCTCATCATGAGAAACAGATAAAATGTATGTGAATCTTAAAGCTATCTGTAAATTATAACTTTAAAATGTCCTTACTGACAAAATAAAAATGTTATTTATCTGCTGTAATTGAAATACAGCTTAAATGACTAAAAAATTGCTCTTGAAAATGCGAAGTGAAAGTGTTGTTTCTTGAAACTGCATGTGCGCATGCTCAGGCGCTTCAGTTGTGTCCAACGCTTAGTGATCCCGTGTGCTGTAACCCCCAGGCTCTTCTATCCATGAGATTCTTCAGGCAAGAATACTGGAGTGAGTTGCCATTTCCTTCTCTAGGGAATCTTCCCAACCCAAGCATCGAACCCTCATCTCCTGTGTCTCCTACATTGCAGATGGATTCTTTAAGCACTAGGTTACCTGGGAAGCCTCTCTTAAAGATCAGGTCTCTGTTATTGGAACAATCTGTTTTTCCCTATTTACGGGAAAGAGACAACTTGGGTTAAGAATGTGACTTTGCAGTTGGATAGATCTAGCTTTCACTTTTGGTTCCACAACTTTCTCCCTTTGCCGAAAAAGGTGAAATGTTACAACAATTCTATAATTATTGAGGGATTGAGGTGGGAATTAAATAAGATACAGTATGTGAAGTGCTTAGAACAGGTGACATGAGATGACTGCTCACTGAATAGCAACAATAACCTCAGTATATATTATTACTGTGTCTACTTAATGGCAGGCTTCTCTGGTGGCTCAGCAGTAACAAATCTGCCTGCAAAGCAGGAGACCCACGTTGGATCCTTAGGTCAAGAAGATCCTCTGGGGGAGGGCATGGGCACCCATTCCAGTACTCTTGCCTAGAGAATCACAGGGACAGTGGAGCCTGGCAGGCTGCAGACCATCGGGTCGCACAGAGTCAGACACGACTGAGGTGTCTAAGCCACAGCAGCAGCATGCTAACGGCTCCAGGAACAAACATGCTAACTTCATTTACTTAACGCAGTCAATAGCGAAAATTTGTTTTTCTTTGAACAATTAATTTGGCTATGCACTCATGAGAAGGATTTAGTAAAATAATTTGATTGTTAGGGAGAGAGGATTGAATGATTTAATGAAAGGTCTTTGTAAGTTTTTTTCCCAAAGTGAATGGATGGTCGTGAATAAGGAAATTATTTGTCATTAAATTGCCAACATCAACTAAAACATAACAGAAGAAAAGGTTCAGAAAGTTGTATCAGATATCCTGAAAAAAGCCTTTGTGGAAAGAAACCAAACATAATTTTGTTTAGGAAGAAGTCATTAGTACCCAACCTTATCTGAGAAGACAAGTCAATTATTTAGCCTCTTATTAGAAGGCAAACCCTGTGAAAACAGGGTTCCTTGTTCTGTATAACAGAATTTTTTAAAAAAGTTCAGAATAACCTTATTTACATTTAAAAATATTTTTTTGTTTTAAAATTAGGGAACCATGAGCTGAACATGTCTCTAACACAGTTTTAGAGCAAATACATCTTAAGTCTCTTGGAAGAAAAAGTAAATGCCAAGGGCAGAGGTCACTACTGCATCTCAGTCATAAAATTGTAACTATAGATATACCGAAAGACTTTTACTTAAAAAAAAGTACAGTTAAAGCAAGTATTAAAGAGAGTAATTGATGGGACATTTGCCAACTTTAAATTAATTAGAGTCAGTCTTAATTTTTAAAAGTGTTGGCTGCAGCAAAATGATAGAGTAAGACATTAATGTTCCCACTATGATTCATTTCAAATTTGAATTCTTCCCAGATCAAATCTGTTTGGTTGGTTAAAAATGAAGTGATGGTTGCAAATAACAGTATCCAGAAGACTATACTGGGTTCTAAATTAGCCAAATGAAAGGCATTGTTCCCATTTCATTGTTATGAAAATCTAACTGACAGGTTCTCTAGTCTTAGCTTTATGAGGTGCATGTGTCTGAGTGTGTGTGCATGAACAGGAATGCTTGCTTTTAGTGAAATGGGCAGATATGAGATATATTGATTGGGTTCTTCCTGCCATTGATTGAGTAGAATACCTGTCACTTCTCCAAGTAGTGAATCATGTTGACAGAGAGCAATACATTTTATAAGGTGGTTTTTTTTTTTTCCTTTGTTCAGATCATTTGTAGTTGAAGCACATTTGCCACCACCTTTTAAAAGTGATCTCTGCAGCATTCCAGAGCCATTGAAATATTCGTCTTGACCAGGATAGTCAGTTTCTCTGCTAGCACGGAAGATTTTTAACATGAACGTGATTTTATCAACCACTCTTTGCTTTGGACTCCTAACTTTGTTATCTGTAATGATCTTTTTAGAATCGGTGCACGGACTGCCATATTTTATTCAAGGTATGTACACATGAATGTATAATTCTACAGGTGGGTAAATAATCCTTATCCTTCTATTTGCGTTGCTTTGATTTTTCTATCATTATGGCAATAATGTTTTAAACATCAATATAATTTAATCTTCAGACAACCCTTCAGTAGTTGCTGTTTTAAATTAAATGTAATCTGTGATGCTGTTCTCAAGTTAATTAATTTTAACTGACACTGTACTAAATTAATTTCAACTGCATTTGTCTCTAACCAAGGGAAATCTTTTTCTTATCTCTATTCCATTAGCAAAGACGGGAATGTATAAATAGTAATACAGTGCAATGCATATTTCAAAAGTACATCTTCAGGGGAAAAAAAAGAGTTTCATCCAGTGAGATGATTAGTAAACTACTTATAAAAGGAGAATGACTCTGAAAACATATCAAGACAACACTTGTATGTGTAGAGATCTGGGGAGAATGATACATTGGGAAATTTATATAGTACTTTCAGGAGGAGGATGTTAACACCCACATTATTCATTGACTATAATCAGATTTCTAAATACTTAGGGTACTTATATTAAATGAAATAATGTAATTTTTGACATCTACAAATACCATGAGAAATTTAGAGAAAATAAGTTTCTATTCTGGTCATATTGGAATTTGATCTTTTAAAAAAAATTTTCATTGGATTCTGTAGTGGAAATAGCTTTTAATCTGAGAATCAGTGGAGTTAGATTTAATGCTAACTTACTAGGCAAACAACCTAACCTCACTGACACTTTTATATATGTCTTTACAATTTAAAAATAGTAACTAAAAATAGTGCTCTTTAATATCTCATCCAAATTGAATCTATCATCTAACTGACCTCTTTGTCAGGAAGAAGGAGACAGACAGCCTTTGCTTTTGCTTTCTTAGGGAAACCAAGACAGAATTTAATAAATTTTGTTTACATGACTCTGGGTTGAGAAAAGGAATTACGTTTCCTCTTTAAGATGTAATCCAACTTTAGTAGACTGTTTTGTCTCAAATGAGGTTTTAAAAGTCAATGAAAATTAGAACAGTTCTTTTGATAGTGGAAATAAAATTGCGTAAACCCTTGTTATTTATTTATAGGGATTTTCCCTTTGAAAAACAAATACAAGCCTGGGGCCTAACTGCAAGACCTAAATACAAGCTTGGGGATGAAAGAATCTGGATTTTATCCCTGGCACTCACATTTTGTCTTTGGCTAGCCAAAATCATTGTGCTTGGTAGGCCTTCATTGCTTTTCCTATGAAATAATGGGATTTTCAATGTTCTTAACGGTATAAATGTGTGAGGAAGGAAACAATTGGTCATTCACAGAAGGCTCTGCAAAATGAGGATGTTAGTGGTAACTGTATTATAACTTCTGATATCATGTATATGAAATACAGAAAAATCCAACTCAAACTTTTTACAAGATTACAAATAGATAACATCTCTGACCCAGAATACCACACACTGATGTCCATATATCATTGGCAACATATAGGAAAGGTTTCTCTCTGGGACCCCTTGATCTCAGTTTCATTATATGTAAATAGAGAAGACAAGTTATTGGGAAGTTTATTTTCTAATCTAAATTGTCCAGGATTAGAGCAAACTTCTCACCATTTTTCAAAGCAACTAAATGTTTGACTTATTTTAGTCTTTTAACATACTGTTTTCAAATAAGCATTTGTCCACTGACAAATCACAAAGGTGGGGTCACATCCTCTCTGTGTTAGATGCCATCCAAGACCAAGAACACAGTCTGCCAGCTTTCCTCTAGCTTGGGGGTCACAATGAAAGCATGCCTCGTGAGCCTGAAACTGGACAAATTGCCCACCGTGAAATGAACAGCAGTGAATATCATGACTCGAAATTTAAAAATTTTTGGTATATTATGATTTGAGAGTGTTCCAGGTTTCTTTCTGCAAAATTTCTTGTCTATATCCCATAAAAAGCATCACATTCAAATGACAAGCAAGGACACAACTGCCTCTTTTAAGCTTCAGTGTCTCAGGTAGTAATGAGTCTTTTTCTCTTTTTCTTGTAAATTGCAAAAGTAATCACTCTCTCATTTCTGAGTAACTTTGCCATCCTTTTTGCAAAGGGACATCAGCACTTGGATAGATTTTTATTCAAACAATTTTTTATCAACACTAACTTGTAGTTTAAAGACAGAAATATTAAAAGTACATGCATTTTTTTCTTTTAAAGCTGTATCTGTTTTAAGATTAAAAATAAAAATGAGAAAAAAGACTTATTTTCTACTATTCTTCTTATCTTTCTAATGTTTTACTTTATAAAAAAATTTTTAAAAATTTCTTGAAAAAACTTTTCCTCAGAGTATCCTATAAAAGGTGGTTTTCTTAAAAGGTAGTGACTAGAATTACTGAGGACAGTGTGTAATCACTGGAAACCAAATGGGTAAAGAATGGTAAATACATTAATTTTCTCTTTTGAAAAATGTTCCACTTAAACACACAGAGAAGGGGACTGTAAATTAAGCCAACAAAAGGTTCAGAAGGTAACATTTTCTAGTTACCTTTCTTCTAGTTTTATAAATTCCCTAAATTGAAGGTGATGAATCTGTTTCTTTTATCACAGTTCTCTTTCTAAAACAAATAATCATTATCACCTGGCTACACAATGTTCCTCATTTTTTCAATGAAAGCATTTTAAAGATTATAATTTAACATTTTAATAAATAGCTATAATAAAAATTGCTACACTATTGCATAGTCATATCTTTCTCTTAAACTAAATTATTCCTGAGGGTCTTTGTTTAATTGATGTTAAGCAAAAGTTCCATTGATAGTCTATTATTTTAACTATTCAAAAAGAAAAAAGAACCCCAGAATTTCACAAATAATTTCTATGCCTATGAAGTAATGGAAATTGAGGAACTTTAAAATTGAGGAAATTGAGCAACAATAAATGTGTTTGTCAATGTAGAAACTTTTGATGATGCCACTTACCCCAGGTCATTTATTGTCTTTCTCGGCAAATCGCTTATTCCTTTAATTAGCCTTTTAGTTATGTGAGTTCATTAATTGACATTTTGGAGACACAGGGAATAGGAGACAATTTAAAGGAAGAGTCTAGTTAAATTATGAGCCATTTCTCTAATTTCTCTAGCTGAAGCCTCAATATTCCCACTTTTAAATTTTAAACTCACTAATCTATCTTTTGTCCACACAATATCAGTTATTATGACTGAAATGGAAGAGGACCTTATGGTCCTTGCCCCCCAAAACCCTTGCCTATGTCCTCAGACTTCCTTTTTTTTTTTTTTTTTTTGTAGAAAAACTTTAGACAAAGAATAAGTTTAATCGGAGAACTGAGAAAATGAAGAAACAAAGGGAAACAGTCAAAGGAAGCCCAATAATAATAATGTAGTCTTTAAGCATAATCAAGGGCCTTTATTATATTAGAAGGACCTTCCTTCTCAAGGGCCATAGCTAATATTCTGATCCATATCCTGTGAGCTGTCTCATAGATACTGTAATATCAGGTGGAGAAATTAACTACCTGACGTCCAGACTGTAGTCATGACATAAGCAGCCACAATTCTGAGAACTGGCCTTAAAGAACTTGAAACAAACTGATGCTGGAACTGAAGGTTAACGGTACCTAAAATAAGCAAGATTACGCTGGTCAGACCACTGATGACCAATTGCAAGATGACTATCAGAGCTGACATGTTTATGCATGTAGCCCCCTCCCTCAGCCTATTAAAGCTCATGCCCCCTGACAATCAGGAGGCAGTCAGACATTGGACAGGTCTCTGCCCTCCCCAAACCTCCTGGTTGCTGGCATCCAAAATAAAGCAAAGTTTCCTTTCTACTAAGCTGGCCTCTTTAAATGGCTTTTGAGTGGCAGCAGCTGGACCTGGGTTTGGTAACATGAGGAGAAAAACAGAGGGAAGAATGATCCTATAGAAATTATATAATAAAGGTGTGATTATTTTAGGCCACCTTACAAAGTTCATTTTGTTTCTAAGACACTATTATTTTAATTGCTTTACAATCCTGTTGAATCTTCATTTTTTATAGCTTGAATAAAGTCTATTGTCCTGATTTCTACCCCAGAATCAAAATATTTAGGAAAATTTGGTTGATTTTTCTGTTTTTAGAGTGCTGAGAGAGTGGGCCAGGAGGTAAATGGACAAAGATGTAAAGCTATGATCACAGAAGAACTGGGCACCATCTGACCACTTCCACAAGGTTGCCTTGGATGGTTCAAGGCAATTCCCAGAACATAAAATGGCTCATATTTATATGTGTATAAAGTCTCAAAGTCAAATTTTATAATTTTATCTTAAAAACAACTTTTAATTTATATTTCTTATGTTAAACACAATAGTAGAAGAAAATTTTAAATATAGATGAAAAAATAGAAAGTACAATTTTCTGTAATTCTACTAAGGCAGAAATAATTACGGGTGAATTTTAGACTGTAAACTTCCAGGTATGTTCTCCATCTCTGCTTCTTTTTCTTTCTCACAATCTCTCTTTGAGTGTTCATATACGTTCAATGATTTTTAAAACAGCTTGTCTTTTTATATTACACATCTCTCTCTGTACACATTTTTTTGGCAAGTATACACACTTTCCAGGTTGGGCAGTGGTAAGGAATCTGCCTGTCAATGCAGGAGATGCAACTCAGGTTCTATCCATGGGTCAGGAAGATCCTCTGGAGGAGGAAATGACAACCCACTCCATTATTCTTCCCTGGAAAACTCTATGGACAGAGCGGCCTAGGGGGTTACACTGTAGTCCATGGGGTTGCAGAGAATCGGACGTGGCTGAGCAACTGAGCACACATGCACGTTAATAGTTACCTGTAAAATCTATTTAATCAGAAAGACACTCAAGTGACACAGACTGAAAAGAGCTTTCACTACACTGGGGTAATTATTACAGGAAATGAATTGCTTCCAGATAAAGAAGATACAGACGGTGAAGAACTGTTGCTGGCTCTACTGAATAAAAATTTTGGCTTCCAAAGATCTTCCAACACGGGTGAGTTAAGAATAAAGTCAAACATTATTTATTCCATCTTCTGACCTGTTTTCTCTACATGTTAATTTATATTAAAGAAAGTAATAATTACTAATTTAAAGCTGCACTGAAGGCTTAAGTGTCTGTTATTTCATATTCATGCTAAAAGCAATGGCATTATTAAAAAACATAAAAATCTTATTTTGTTCAATTAGAGTATTCTAATGGGATTAGTAACTGTTGAGTTACAAAACAATTATTTTTACTTCTACTTTTCCCTCTCATCTATGTTACTCTCCACAGGTACAGTTAATATTTGCTTTTACTAAATGCTTCCAGGGTATTATTAAATGTTTTGAAATAGGTTTCCACTAGAAATTTCTCAGATTAACTGTGGTTTTGTGGCACTTTTTTTTGCAATCAGATTCTTTCAATTTGGGAAATGACTGGAGTAGAAACCATTGAGAAATTTAGGCTCCACCAAGGCTTTTTTCCTTTGAAGTACAGGATAATCTGATTTACAGTTATGCATCAGATTGGTCTCCAAGAAATGATAGATATTGTCAGAAATTTAGCAGGTCTAACCTGAGAGACAGCGTGACAATATAGTGTAGTGCTCTCTCAGAAAACGTCTGTTCTAAAAAAACTGTCTATTCATGGGACAGGGCACTGGTTAGAAGAATGTCTTAATAAATACTTAAAAATACAGGATTTAAAAATTAGAAATAAGATGTTTCATTGAGGAAATTGAATGTGATTATAAAAAGAAAAATCTGTACTCATATTGTAAAACCCAGAGAGATTACTATTAGTATTTTGGGAAATTTCCCTCTTGATTAAATTTTGCAGATAAGATTTGTGGCCTGCGTTTTTTTTTTACTTAATATTTTTTCATGAGAATGTCCCCATGCCAGTGTAAAAATTTACTTCTAAATAGTAGTCCTTATTAGAACTATGAAAAGTCCCTATTTAAGAAAACTCTGTATTTATTATAGAAATTAGATGCTTGCTCATTATAGTACTGATTATATTTCAACATTACAGACACTGAAAAAATGTTTGGGGCTTTATATTAGAGATACATGGGTGATCTCAAATCATACAAAAAAAATGCCTTGTCTTTCTGAATGTGTGACCTGAAGTGAATTAAATATTACTTGCAATGTACATTTTTCATATGACAAATGTGTCTTGCAGATATAGAACTGGCTAACAAATTGGAGGAACCTAACCAGGTGAGAATGTGAAACACATGAAATCTTAATTTTCAAAATTATTTTAAGATAATTTCTTTTGAAACAGTAGTTTTTAAAATTATTAATTCTATATTTTAAAACTATTATTCTTGCTAGAAAAAGAGTGAAGTAATTCACTAGGAAAAACAATCAAATTCTACTAAAAAAAGAAGAAAAGGAAAACAGGACAAAACTATGACTGAAGTGATCATGGGATAAAATGTCTAGAAATCTGGATTTTAGATCCAGCTCTCCAATTACCTAGGAGACTATGGAAGAATTAAAATTCTCTGGATCTAAATCTCCTCATCTCTAAAATAAGAGGCTATAATTAGATTGGTGGTTTTCAAAAGCTATTATTACTTTTCAAAGTGGAAATATTTTTTTCCAAACAAAATTGTATGTGTTCCCAGTAAATGAAACATATAAAAGTGGAGCTGTTCTACTTGAAGCAGCTAGTTTGGGAGGAGAGGGACTGAAGTGCTGCATTCTTACCTGTCTTGGCCTCGGTACAGGGAACCCCTTAGCAACCTTATCCCCCAACTTTTCTCTATGAGGAAAATTGGAAAATCATTGCATTAGATTATTTATTAACTCTTTCAAACACAACTGCATGCAAATTCATTATCATATAAACCTTGTGGCTGTGAGAGAGAAGTATGCCCCGTCAATTATTAGCAGCTAGGACACGGATACATGCAGTAGCTCAAGCTGAATTCTGTTTGAATAGAGTTAGATCTCCAGGGTTTAGGCAATCAGTGATCTTGCTAAAGATCAACTTGGCTTACACTCTGGATGGAAACCTTAGGGTCTCAAAATACTTCTTTCCCACTAGGAAGGACAAATATTTCAGGAAATTTGAACATACACATAAAGTCTTTGAATCTCCTTGAAAAGGACTGGTCATTTTGGGTGACATCAAATCAGGTCCAGTTACACAGGCTGTGTTTCCAGGCTTCCCATTAATGAACACTGAGACTTGACTTCCTTCACCATAAACCTGCTTGTTCCTGATTGTTTGTTGAGTCAGTTTCTAAATGCAAGTTTCCTTTTATTTTTCTGTTTAATTATTTTTATTACTTTTGTTTCCTTTTCTGTTGCTTTTTCCTGCTTCCTTTTGTCCATCTTCTTCCTCCTTTTCTTGCTCTTTCTTCTTTCACAGAAAACAGTATTGTTGTTATTAAAGACTAATAATTTTCATATTTGATTTTTAACAGCTGGAAATACTGAAAGAGCAGCTCACAGAAGCAAAGGATGCTGAGATGTCCTATGCAATAGATGGTCTATCTTCTTCCCATCCTAATAAGCGAGGTAAATTTTCACTTCAAAGTCTTAACATTGAATTCTAAGATTAATTTTGCAAGTATTTCTGAAAGGGAAGAAATTAAGTTGACACTTCTTTATCTTATGTTGATGATAAGATCAAAGCTCATATTAAAAAAAAAAATTCCAAGGCCTCCTCAATGACTCAGATGATAAAGAATGTGCTTGCAATGTGGGAGACTGGGCTTCGATCTCTGGGTTGGGAAGATCCCTTGGAGAAGGGAATGGCTACCCGCTCTAGTATTCTTGCCTGGAGAATTCCATGGACAGAGGAACCTGTCGGGCTACAGTCCATGTGATCTCAGAGTAGGACATCACTGAGTGACTGAGCACAGACATTCAAATGAAGGCTTTAAATGTCTGTGAACTCTGTCACATATACAACATGGTTAGCAAGGTCATATATTCCAGATTTAAGTAAAATTAGACTTTCATTTGGAGAAGGCAATGGCACCCTACTCCAGTACTCTTGCCTGGGAAATCCCATGGACAGAGGAGCCTGGTAGGCTGCAGTCCATGGGGTCGTGAAGAGTCGGACACGACTGAGCGACTTTACTTTGACTTTTCACTTTCATGCATTGGAGAAGGAAATGGCAACCCACTCCAGTGTTCTTGCCTGGAGAATCCCAGGGACAGAGGAGCCTGATGGGCTGCCGTCTATGGGGTCTCACAGAGTCGGACATGACTGATGTGACTTAGCAGCAGCAGCAGCAGACTTTCATTGTTTAAAACTGTCTCACCCTTGCTATTTTGCTTTAACACTGGAGAGTAAAGAGTACTCTCATTGCTATAGCACTTAGTCCAGGTTTTGATTTATAATATTGAATTTTAGAAAGATTTGTCTTTTGGATCCCTATTTCTTTTTATAACAATCTTGGAAAATTCTTGTATATGAAAAAATTACATATATGTCTATTCACGTTGAGATATGAGATTTGCTAAGGCATGTTTTATTCATTTTCACTTGTCCCCTTCCTCTCAAGTTTGTCTTTAACTGCTGTAAAAAAGCAGTTTTTACAATGGAAGAGGATGAAACAGTGTTCTTTAGACACTTAGCATATACCAGACATTTTATATTTTACTATCTCATGTTGTTATGGTTAAGTATATAGAGTCTATGGTTAGACTGCCTGGGTTTAAATTGTAATATTGATATTTCCAACGTGTGTGACCTTGGGAAATTATCTAACTTCCTGTGCCTCATTTTCTTTGCTCCCAAATGCAAATAATAATAATAATCTTTATGGGATTGTTAGGAAGATTTTATAAGTTAATATATGAAAGTCACTTAGAACAATATCTGGCATGTAATCAGTACTGTGTAAGCCTAACTTTAAAAATTCATTTTGATCATTATTACTATAATTATTATTTTATTTTCATCATAATCACCATAAGATAGCTATTACTATGCCTATATTAAGACAGGAAAATTACATCTCAGAGGGGTTAAGTAGCATGCTGATAATAACCCAATTACTAAGTGATTTAACCAGTGAGCCTGAAGGACATTGGTAGAGGATATATTGGAGGGTGGAAGGGAGAGAATCTTCAGGCTAATTAAGGACTTTCAGTTCAGTCTAGTCGCTCAGTCGTGTCCGACTCTTTGCGACCCCATGAATCGCAGCACGCCAGGCATCCCTGTCCATCACCATCTCTGGAGTTCACTTAGATTCACGTCCATCGAGTCCGTGATGCCATCCAGCCATCTCATCCTCGGTCGTCCCCTTCTTCTCCTGCCCCCAGTCCCTCCTAGCATCAGAATCTTTTCCAATGAGTCAACTCTTCGCATGAGGTGGCCAAAGTACTGGAGTTTCAGCTTTAGCATCATTCCTTCCAAAGAAATCCCAGGGCTGATCTCCTTCAGAATGGACTGGTTGGGTCTCCTTGCAGTCCAAGGGACTCTCAAGAGTCTTCTCCAACACCACAGTTCAAAAGCATCAATTCTTCGGCGTTCAGCCTTCTTCACAGTCCAACTCTCACATCCATACATGACCACAGGAAAAACCATAGCCTTGACTAGATGGACCTTAGTCGGCAAAGTAATGTCTCTGCTTTTGAATATACTACCTAGGTTGGTCATAACTTTTCTTCCAAGGAGTAAGCATCTTTTAATTTCATGGCTGCACTCCCCATCTGCAGTGATTTTGGAGCCCAAAATATAAAGTCTGACACTGTTTCCACTGTTTCCCCATCTATTTCCCTTGAAGTGATGGGACCGGATGCCATGATCTTCGTTTTCTGAATGTTGAGCTTTAGGCCAACTTTTTCACTCTCCTCTTTCACTTTCATCAAGAGGCTTTTGAGTTCCTCTTCACTTTCTGCCATAATGGTGG
The DNA here is from genome assembly GCF_001704415.2 of Capra hircus. NCBI lineage: Eukaryota > Metazoa > Chordata > Mammalia > Artiodactyla > Bovidae > Capra > Capra hircus. Next base: position 75,821,174 of record NC_030808.1, read on the forward strand.
TGTCATCTGCATATCTAAGGCTATTGATATTTCTTCCAGCAATCTTGATTCCAGCTTGTGCTTCTTCCAGTCCAGCGTTTCTCATGATGTACTCTGCATAGAAGTTAAATAAGCAGGGTGACAATATACAGCCTTGACATACTCCTTTTCCTATTTGGAACCAATCTGTTGTTCCATGTCCAGTTCTAACTGCTGCTTCCTGACCTGCATACAGATTTCTCAAGAGGCAGGTCAGGTGGTCAGCTATTCCCATCTCTTTCAGAATTTTCCGCAGTTTATAGTGATCCACACAGTCAAAGGCTTTGGCATAGTCAATAAAGCAGAAATAAATGTTTTTCTGGAACTCTGTTTTTTCCATGATCCAGCAGATGTTGGCAATTTGATCTCTGGTTCCTCTGCCTTTTCTAAAACCACCTTGAACGTCAGGGAGTTCATGGTTCACATATTGCTGAAGCCTGGCTTGGAGAATTTTGAGCATTACTTTACTAGCATGTAAAATGAGTGCAACTCTGTGGTAGTTTGAGCATTCTTTGGCATTGCCTTTCTTTGGAATTGGAATGAAAACTGACATTTTCCAGTCCCGTGGCCACTGCTGAGTTTTCCAAATTTGCTGGCATTTTGAATGCAGCACTTTCACAGCATCATCTTTCAGGATTTGAAAGAGCTCCACTGGAATTCCATCACCTCCACTAGCTTTGTTTGTAGTGATGCTTTCTAAGGCCCACTTGACTTCACATTCCAAACTGTCTGGCTCTAGATTAGTGATCACATCATCATGATTATCTGGGTCATGAAGATCTTTTTTGTATAGTTCTTCCATGTATTCTTCTACCTCTTCTTAATATCTTTTGCTTCTGTTAGGTCCATATCATTTCTGTCCTTTATTGAGCCCATCTTTGCATGAAATGTTCCCTGGTATCTCTAATTTTCTTAAAGAGATCTCTAGTCTTTCCCAGTCTGTTGGTTTCCTCTATTTCTTTGCATTGATCACTGAAGAAGGCTTTCTTATGTCTTCTTGCTATTCTTTGGAACTCTGCATTCAGATGCTTATATCTTTCCTTTTCTCCTTTGCTTTTCGCCTCTCTTCTTTTCACAGCTATTTGTAAGGCCTCCCCAGACAGCCATTTTGCTTTTTTGCATTTCTTTTCCATGGGGATGGTCTTGATCCCTGTCTCCTGTACAATGTCACGAACCTCATTCCATAGTTCATCAGGCACTGTATCTATCAGATCTAGGCCCTTAAATCTATTTCTCACTTCCACTGTATAATCATAAGGGATTTGATTTAGGTCATACCTGAACAGTCTAGCAGTTTTCCCTATTTTCTTCAGTTTGAGTCTGAATTTGGTAATAAGGAGTTCATGATCTGAGCCACAGTCAGCTCCTGGTCTTGATTTTGTTGACTCTATAGAGCTTCTTCATCTTTGGCTGCAAAGAATATAATCAATCTGATTTCGGTGTTGACCATCTGGTGATGTCTATGTGTAGAGTCTTCTCTTGTGTTGTTGGAAGAGGGTGTTTGCTATGACCAGTGCATTTTCTTGGCAAAACTCTATTAGTCTTTGCCCTGCTTCATTCTGCATTCCAAGGCCAAATTTGCCTGTAACTCCAGGCATTTCTTGACTCCCTACTTTTGCATTCCAGTCCCCTATAATAAAAAGTACATCTTTTTTGGGTGTTAGTTATAGAAAGTCTTGTAGATCTTCATAGGGCCGTTCACCTTCAGCTTCTTCAGCATTACTAGTCAGGGCATAGACTTGGATTACTATGATATTGAATGGTTTGCCTTGGAAACAAACAGAGATCATTCTGTCGTTTTTGAGATTTCATCCAAGTACTGCATTTTGGACTCTTTTGTTGACCATGATGGCTACTCCATTTCTTCTGAGGGATTCCTGCCTGCAGTAGGAGATATAATGGTCATCTGAGTTAAATTCACCCATTCCAGTCCACGTTAGTTCGCTGATTCCTAGAATGTCGATGTTCACCCTTGCCATCTCTTGTTAGACCACTTTCAATTTGCCTTGATTCATGGGCCTGACATCAGGTTCCTATGCAATATTGCTCTTTACAGCATTGGATCTTGCTTCTATCACCAGTCCCATCCACAGATGGGTAATGTTTTTGCTTTGGCTCCATCCCTTCATTCTTTCTGGAGTTATTTCTCCACTGATCTCCAGTAGCATATTGGGCACCTAATGACCTGGGGAGTTCCTCTTTCGGTATCCTATCATTTTGCCTTTTCATAGTAACTGTCATACTGGGTAAGACTGAAGCAAAATGAGAAAGGGGTGGCAGAGGATAAGATGGTCAGTTTACATCACGGACTTAATGGACGTGAATTTGAGCAAACTTTGGGAAATAGTAGAGGATGGAGGAGTCTGGTGTACTTCTCTCAATCCTTGTAATAAATTCATAGAATCACAGAGTTGGACACGACTTAGTGGCTGAACAATTATCATATGGGAAATCACTGAAAATTTGGGGCAAGTGAGTGCTAAGAAATAAGTTTCAACAGAACCATTCTTGATGTTTAGTGGAGAATATACTGCTGCTGCTGCTGCTGCTAAATCGCTTCAGTCGTGTCTGACTCTGTGTGACCCCATAGACGGCAGCCCACCAGGCTTCTCTGTCCCTGGGATTCTCCAGGCAAGAACCCTGGAGTGGGTTGCCATTTCCTTCTCCAATGCATGCAGGTATGCTAAGCAGCCCACCAGGCTCCTCTGTCCACAGGATTCTCCAGGCAGACACTGGAGGGTATTGCCATTTCCTTCTCCAGAATACACTGCAAAAAGGAGCAAAAATGCAAGCAGAGAGACCTTTAATGAGGCTAATTAAGATCTAGATAATAAATGGTGGTAACTTTAATTAGGGTGGCAGTAGTGAATTGATAAGAAGGAGTCTGATACTAGATATATTTTGAAAAAAAAAAGTCAACAAAATTTGCTCTAAAATTATATGTGAGTTGTGGAAAAAAAGAGGAAGGTTTGTAAATGACTCCAAGGTTTTGTTCTAAGTAACTAGGGATAAAAGGGAAATTTCTGCTTATTGAGGGCTTCCCTGGTGGCTCGGAAAGTAAATAATCTGCCTGCAATGCAGGAAACTCAGGTTTGATCTCTCGGTGGGGAAGAGCCCCTGAAGAAGGGCTACCCACTTCAGTATTCTTGCCTGGAGAATTCCAATGGGGACAGAGAGTTGGAAGAAGCAACATGGTGCAAGGGTTTGGTGATGGAAAAGAGTTGGTATAGAGATTTGTTGAATCTTTTCATAGTCAGTATAGCCTAGGCTATGATATGTTACAAATTTTAGTCCAAATCTCAGAGACTTAATATAAGGAAATCCATAAGTTCAATGCACATAGTATTAATACAAGCCTCTTCTATTTTGTGGCTGTATCAACTAGATTGTTGCTGTAACTTTACTGCCTCCAAGACTACCAAGATGAAGGAGAGGGATAGAGGCTGCATCTCAGCTCTCAGTTGCCTCAGTTCAGGGACAAGCATCACTTCTAGTGATCCACTGCCTTTAATTAGTCACTTGAGCTGCTACCAAAATATTGGAAGAACAAGCTAATAAAAGTTAGAAAGTACTTATAAAAGTACATGGGGAATACTGCCTCCACCACAGTCAATCCTTTGATCTTTTCTTAACCGCATAGACTGCACTCAACTGACTCTCTATTAGAGACAACCCCAAATTCCTTTCACTACTGCACCCCGAACAAAGAACAGGCTTTCCAGGAGATACTAATTTTTTTCAAATACAATGTGGCTCCACTTCATTCACAGACTTATTAGCTAAAAGGACAAATTCAGTAATTAGCATGGGAATAGGGAAAGGATAACAACAATCAATCATCTGATTCATAAAGGAAAAGAACATGAGACATGAGTGGTAACCCCTAGCAATTCTGAAATCCCACAGGACAAATATTATACAAGTCTCTTATTCTGGAGATGGAGAAAAGTGTCTTGCCTGGTGGCTCAAATGATAAAGCGTCTGCCTGCTGTGCAGGAGACCCGGGTTTGATCCCTGGGTTGGGAAGATCCCCTGGAGAAGGAAATGGCAACCCACTGCAGCACTCTTGCCTGGAAAATCCCATGGATGGAGGAGCCTGGTAGGCTACAGTCAGTGGGATCACAAAGAGTCGAACACAGCTGAGCGGCTTCAGTTTCAGTGTCAGTGTGTGGGAGGAGGCCTTCGACCATTGCATTGTTTCCCCTGGCTCCATCTTTTTCGAAGTTTTTGCCTTTTTTTTTTTTCATTTTTCATCCCTCAACACAGCTTATGTGCTTTTGGGGGAATATTCTCTTTGAGGCCTGAATGGTTTTTTCAGGCCTCTTCCTACATTTTAAAGTGTCAAAGATGTTTTTAGTTCTAGGGTTTATTCTGTCTTTGACAATGATTTCTTGTACCAATTTAAACAGCCTCTCAACTATTGCTACACAGTTTTTAAAAAACTATTTTAACTATTTTGTATTCTCAGCCCCAACTGAGTTGCCTTGAAGAATATACTTTGAAAAGTAACACTTAATCTCATTTTTTGCCCTGAATTCCTTATTTCAATTGATACTTACCTGACTTCACTCACTTAGAATCATTGTAAATCCCTTTTTATAGTTTCAGGATCCAGAAACAGCTCTTGAAATATTTCAAGGTCTTGTATTTCTGAACTACCTTTGTTTCATTTTTATTTATCAGTAAAGACACCATTTCCCCCTAAGCATACTATTTCTTGTAATACCTGGCTGAGTGTATCCACCAGAAACCTAAACATACTGCCAATGTTCTATTTCCTTACCTTTTTCTTCTAGAAGTTCCAGAGGAACACATTCTGAATCTGAACTGTTATCGACGTCAGTTTTACCGCACATTTTGCTACTTTGTGAAACAGCTCTTCTTGTTTTCAGCCTGTGACATCAGTCTCCTTGTCTGCCATTAATCAGTTGCTGAGGCTGTGCCATGACTTAGCTTCCTCTTAGAGCAGCACCCTCCTTCAAGTTATTAAGGCATATTTTGGTTATAATTTAGGCAAACCACAACAACCAAATAACCTTAAAAATTCAGTGGTGTAAGTTGGTTTGAGATTTATTTCATGTTTACACGGAGCCTTGTGTACCGTGGTTATTTTCCTTCACTTTGTGCCTGCACCATGGGTCCCTATGGCAGGAGAGGAGAGAGACGGAGGAAAACTCATCCTTACCTTCCAAAATTAGGCACATGTTCTCAATCTATCTTAATGGGATTAGGGAAGCACCTGGGAAATGTCAAGAAATGCAATGAACAGTTGGAGAATCCTATCTCTACTATAGACATTTTGAGCTTGTTATGCCGTGTATAGCAAAATCTTCCCAGTAGTGATTTGAGTAAACCCCTGAGTATATACATTTGGAGCTTAGGGAAGTAGCTCAGACTGGAGATCTAAATATGACAGTTACCTGCATGTCAGTATTGCTTGGTATTGTGATGAAACTCTCTAGGGAATCACTCTAGATAGATAGAAAACAGAAGACATCGAGGACAAGCGCCAGGCCACACCAAGGTTAGAGGCTGGGCAGATGAGAGAGAATTAGCAAAACAGACTGAGAGGGAGCAGCTACCGCAGAAAAGGCCACAAGCAGAAAAACGCCTCGGATGTCAAACAGAAAAACTGTTTCCAGGAAGACATAGTTCAGCTGTTCCTAAAGCTATGGTAGGTTCAGTAAAATGAGAGCTGAGACTTTCCATCTGAACAGCAATGGGAAGTGTTTTAATTATTTTGACAAGAATTATTTGATGGACTTTTGGTTAAGAAGAATATGAAAAACAACAGAAATGACTAACAACAGACAACTCTTTTGAGAAATTTTGTTTTGAAAGGTAGTAAAAATTAGAATATTAGCTGGAGTAACTTGGAGGGGTCAAGAAAGCTTTGTGATTGTTTTTAAGCAAGGAGATATTAAATCATTTATGCATGTAATAGGAACAAAATAAATATTTGTAGTGATAAACATATGAATTAGATGCCCAGGCTAGGTGACAGGAGCAATCCACATCACATCTGTCATTTTTATTGGGATAACTAGAAACAGTCTACCATGAATAACAATATATGAAGGTGAAATGAACTCAGAGGTTCACCTTAAAGCTAGAATATCTTAAATGTCTGTGAAATAATGTTATCTGTTTAATCATTTAATATATACTTGATAGACACCTGGTAAATCCTTCCTTTCATTAAAAATACAGCTGTCCAACACCAAGCATCATGCTAAAAACAGGGATAGAAGAATGCCGGCTAGGGTGTTTCCCCCCTGACCCCCCACATAAATGATAAATGATAGATAAGCATTGAGGAGTTGGTTGGACTGGTGATATCATTCATGAAGATTTCCTTCAACTGGGAAGTATATTCCAGTGCACCAGAACCAAGCTGCTCTTGAGGTGCAAGTCTTGGATATGTGTAGATTTATATTTTCCTTCTTGATTGAGATATTCAAAGATATCCAAAGGGACAGAAAGGGACTTTCCAAAATATAAAAAGAATATTGGATTAGAGGACCAAGCTCCTCAATTTACTGTCTGAAAATAAATTTCTGCTTTCATAGGATTTAAATGTGTTTTGTTGAAAGAAAACTCTGGCTCTTTTAGGAATGAAAAGTAAACTCAGTACTATTGTAACACTCTGTGTATGTGTGGTGATGAGCACTAAGGCCGCAGTTTAAAGAGTAAGTGGAGTTAGGGAGAGATATCTGGGCAAGAAGATAGACTTTTTTTATTTATGGCAAAAAGTGTCTTAACTGTCCTATGAGTTTTCAACTCATTTTTATTGTGCATCCCATTAATCAATAGTGAATCAAAGACCTATCTCTCCGAGGTCTTAATTTTATAAAACATTTAGTTTGAAGCAAATTAGAGAAATTTGTAATTAATTAGATGAAGCTGACGTTGTTAGACAATTGGGAAAAATCCACAGATTTAAATCACTCATTCATGCATTTAAAGATTAAAATGCTGCTTGAAATAGTTTGATTTTTTTTTTCTGAAGAATCACTTTATGGTCAGAATGTGAGACTCAATTTGACAATCAAATTACATAAATATCATTTGGTGGTTTGCAAAGTGAAGTTTAAATTCTCTTCCTTCTTTTTCCTCCAGTAAATAGAAGCATATTATCATGATTTCGCTTATTTGCTTAGTCCTCTTTGGGACTTAAGTTCAGTTCAGTTCAGTCGCTCAGTCATGTCTGACTCTTTGTAACCCCATGAATTGGAAAACACCAGGTTTCCCTGTCCATCACCAACTCCTGGAGTTCACTTAAACTCACGTCCATTGAGTCGGTGATGCCATCCAGCCATCTCATCCTCTGTCGTCCCCTTCTCCTCCTGCCCCCTATCCCTCCCAGCATCAGAGTCTTTTCTAATGAGTCAACTCTTCGCATGAGGTGGCCAAAGTACTGGAGTTCCAGCTTTAGCATTAGTCCTTCCAAAGAAATCCCAGGGCTGATCTCCTTCAGAATGGACTGGTTGGATCTCCTCGCAGTCCAAGTAACTCTCAAGAGTCTTCTCCAACACCACAGTTCAAAAGCATCAATTCTTCGGCGCTTAGCTTTCTTCACAGTCCAACTCTCACATCCAAATATGACCACTGGAGAAACCATAGCCTTGACTAGATGGACCTTTGTTGGCAAAGTAATGTCTCTGCTTTGGAATATACTATCTAGGTTGGTCATAACTTTCCTTCCAAGGAGTAAGCGTCTTTTAATTTCATGGCTCAGTCACCATCTGCAGTGATTTTGGAGCCCCCCAAAATAAAGTCTGATACTGTTTCCACTGTTTCCCCATCTATTTCCCATGAAGTGATTTATGCCAGCTCTAAATAGAAAGTGAAAGTCACTCAGTCATGTCTGACTCTTTGTGACCCCAAGGAATAGTCTATGGAGTTCTCCAGGCCAGACTACTGGAGTGGGTAATCTTCCCAACCCAGGGATCAAACCCAGATCTCCCACACTACAGACAGATTCTTTACCAGCTGAGCCACCAAGGAAGCCCTTCTAAAATAGAGGAGTACATTTAGTAGGATGGCCTATTGTATTTTTTTGAATTGTATTACATACATTATAATGTAAAACAGAGCTGTTCATTAGAACTTTCTTTAATGAAAGTTCTTTGGAAGGACTCTAATTTGCACTGCCTATTATGGTCATCTATTGAGCACTTAAAAGTTGGTTAGTATTCTAGAGAAACTGAATCTTCAAAAATTTATTTAATTTTAATTAATTTAAAGATCCATATGAGGCTGACTACTGCTAAATATCTGTTTTAGAAAACTTTCTCATACTCAGGCATACTTACACTATTTTATTTAAATGTAATATTTTTATCAAAAATCTTTCTAATAAAGAATTGTTTTGTTTCTTTTTTAGCTTGTTTTTGGAAATATTGTGTCTAAAGTTTTTGCTCTGGATGCAAAAAAGGATAAGAACATTAGAAAAAGTTATATAACTACCCACTCTACTGTTTAAAGATTGAAGCTATTTCAAGCATAAAAAAATAGTGGCAAAGTTTATACAGCTTGTTACATGCTTAAAGTTTATGTTGTGAATCGTAGTGACAAATTAGTTGCACTTGAATGGCATGGACTATAAGAATGACTCTGTAGAGCTAAAGTTGAGAGTGCTGTATCTATTGTACGCTTCCATAAATTCATTGTCTACAGATCATTTTGTTCAGTGATGACTAAGCTGTTGAGCTATCAATTAAAAAATTTAAGAATTGCTTTGGAAAATTAAATTATATTGTCTGAATCTATGTGGAAAATATGTATCTTTGTTCTTTCTCTTTTTTTGTGATTCTTCTGGCTAATATCTCTTTTCTGTTCATTAGGATAATTGTCAGTAAGACTCCTACTACCAAACGAATGCATTACTAGGGAGCAGAAGTCTTGTTTATCGGACTCTAGGAAAAAGCAGCACTAGGTGTTTGAGAGAGAGATATTAAGAAAATTTTCTTACATAACAGTTTGCCTTTGGGCCCCTTAATTCTTATCTTTGCCTTTACCACAGTATCAGAAATTGAGACTTTTAGCATGTCTGTGAGAGACTAGATTCAGTGTACTAAAAACATCAGACAAATCATAAAAACTCTTTGAGTTTTTTTTTTTTTCATTAATTTCTTTCTCACATCTTCAGATTAAACTGCTCTTACTTATGTCTGAACAAACTTATTTAATCAATTCAAGGCTGGGAATCCAACTTCACTTTTATTCACCACCTGTGGTGACACGGAAACATTGTCAAAGGAAGTTTGTAATTAAGAAATATCAATGGTAGACTATCAATGGCCAGATAGGCCTCGGGCATTCCCTTATATCACAGTACAGGGGAAATGTAGTTAATCTACATATGCTAATTGTGTGGGTCTTAACAATAAAACTATCTCATGACCTAGAATGAGTGATATTAAGTGAAAAACAATTAAAAAATTCATAAACAGAACAAGTTGAGTAATATACCTGTAGTGCTTTAAATAAACTTGTTAGGAGCCACTTGAATGTACATAAATATACAGTTGCTTAATAATGCCTGAATGTTTCTCCCATATTTACATCTGCTGTGAACACAAGCATGATATTATTGTAAACAAAGATAAAATGCCTGTTTTCATCATCTCATGTTTATTAACTTTGGTGCAGTTGAATGATATTTAAGCACTTTTAAACTTTATGGGTAATGTTATTAAAAAAGTTTGATACTTTTTCCTTTTACAGAAAGTTATTAATAGTTTTTCTTATAATTTGTTATTTTTAAAAATTTGCCTTAAGAAGTTTTATTCTGTAAAGGTAGAATTCCCTAGATATTTTTTGTTTTTGTAGTCAGCAATTAACATCCCCCATGAAAAATTAGTTATGTAATCAACACCAAAATTCAGAAATCTCTATTCACTTCTACATGAAGCTTCACACAGGAACAAAGAGGAAGAAAAGATAATCTATTTCTTTGAAACTAGATGAAAAGCCCCTTCAAGCTGGTAACTTTCAATGACATATAGCTGGATTTAGTAATACACAATACATTATACAAATTGATGAGATGACATCAGATTCTTAAGAGAAACTATGACTTAATTTCCTGATATGTTAAACAAATATCTTATTTTAAACTAGAATACTGCTCACGATTGTTCTACTTTATATAAAGTAGCTGTAGAAATTAAAATATGAAATCAAATAGTTACAAATAGAGAAAACATTTTTCTTTTTTACTTCATGTATGTCTGGTGTATATGCTATGAGACAAATGCATTACACATTAGAACAAAGTGTAAATCAATATATTGTGGCTTCTTACTTTAGTTAAAATGGAAGCCCATAAGCACGATTGTGAATTTAAAAATTAAAGAAGATAGGAAATCAATTTGTTTAATCCAACTTTAAATCTTTGCCATGAGAAATTTTCAGGGACGCTAGGTTTTAATACCTTTTGTCAAAGCGTGAAGCAGCAGCTCCCCGTTGGATTGGAATAGAGTGGAGTGTTAATCACTCAGTCATGCCCAACTCTTTGTGACCCTATGGACTGTAGCCTGCCAGTCTCCTCTGTCCATGGAATTCTCCAGGCAAGAATACTGGAGTGGGTAGCCATTCCCTTCTCCAGGAGATCTTCCTGACCCAGGGATTGAACCCAGGTCTTCTGCATTGCAGGCAGAGTCTGACAAATATCCAAATGAAAGGAAAATGAAAGAGTTGCTAAGGAATAGGATACATTTTTATAAATCATCACAAAGTTGGGCAAGATAAATTATAACTTAAATAATTTTTTCAGATAGTAAGTCCTGCAGGATCTTTGTCTGTGTACCACCGCTAAATTTCTAGTGCAAGAGGATGAACAGAAATCAAAAAAATCTGTGAGCTTTCTCAAATTTTACTCTTCTTTGCTAAGGTTCCTCTATTACAATTCAAAGGATAATTCATTTTCAGTTTTTTTTCCTAAATTAAATGTAAAGATTTTCAGCAGTTAGAAAATTTCTCCCCTAAAGAAACTACATACAAAATCACTTTGTGTACAATGCCAACTATATATGCTCATTTCTGTGTTTGAGTTTATTTTATTCTTTGGATGGTATGTTGATTTATATTTAGTTAAGATCAACAACTACTCACTTCTCTCCTCTTCTTCCAGTGTAACTGAACCTTCTCATTACACTCTTCCTTTTTAGCTAAAATAAACCTTTCTCTACTGGTCAATTTTTTTTTTTTTTCCCTCACATATCAGGTCTGCTTGACAGTGATTACTAGAGTTTAAAGAAGTGTTAGAGGCTTTTTAAACTTCTGCTAATTTATGCTAAATCTCTTGTTCAAGTGATAAATTCTCTGTATGTTTTTAAAGCATATACAATGTGCAATGGATTTATGCACTTAAATTACAGCAACAGTGCAGTTTTTGCTGAGGACGGCTTTCCAGAATACCAAACCTTATGCTTTCACAGGAGAATTAAAAATAATTTGAATCATTTTAAAGAAATCATTCTCAAATATATTATACTCTTCAATGCTTTATTAAACACAATATATGAAACAGATTAAATGGATTCATAGATGGGTGGTTAACATTAAGAAGACTGCTTATTGTAACGTGCTAAAATGTACTGTGCTTCAATTAGGTGAATTGAACTGGCCCCAAGAGCTCTGGTGGTTTCCTATTTGACTTCCCCCACAATTTCATCTATTATTTCTGTAAATAGCTCTCCTAATCAGCCACCACTACTCTTAATTAACTGTAAGTTATAACTTAGAGAAATGGAAAGTTGTTAGGGGACGCAAGATAGCCAAACTCAGCAAATGAATAATATTCTTCGATTCCTGATTCTAAGTCAGTGCGCTCTGACCTGCAGTGTTTCTCAATTTATTGGGAGAATAAATTTTATGGGCTTAATTACCGCTGTTTTTTCTTGTTCAGAGAGTTTTTCTCTCATATCTGGAACTGGGATTGTGTTTTATTTGGTTGAACCGAATTGACATTTGAATGTAAAAGAAGCCTAATTTCATAATCATTACCCAAGAGGCTCACAGACAAAAGATAAGAGAGGAGTAAAAGTCTTCAAGAGAAAATACACAGCATCGTCTTTCCTTGTTCCCCAGTGATGATCGAATGGATTGTACCTAAATTCTACTGAAATAAATTAGTCAGTCTTTAGTTATTATCCCTCAATTTCATATATGTAAACGGTAAAGGCACACAGAAACCATTTCACTGTATTGTGTTCCTTAGAAAAGTAATGTTTGGGGTATAGTAACCATTCATGAATACCTATAATATATATTTTAAAAATATCCATGCATTGAAATTATCTGCACAATTTAATTGAAGTTATAACAATACTGTGATGTGATGAACAGAAGTTCAAGCTCTGGAAAGGATGACAGAAGTTTCCTTAGAAGTTTAATCATTAAGGAGTGTGAAGAACTTCACCAAAATATCTTCCATGTTTCTGTGACATTTCACCCAAGGAAGTTGTGTCTGCAAAAATGAAAGTTGAAAATGTTACAGCTAGTGAGACCTCTGCATAAGGGGAAATCCATCAACTTGAATTGAGAAGAGCTAAAACTTTAATTACATGAGGTTTCATTATAGCTTTTTTTTTAAACTGCCATGTCTTTTATTGCAGAGACAATAATGCAAAACGATAATTTCAGATAAAAATTTATTAAAAAGTGTATTTTAAATATAACAAGTAGGTGCTTATGCTGAAACCACACCTCCTTTCTTCTCCTACCTTTATTTCTTTTGAGTTTCCAATTTTAGGTCAAAGGATGTTGCCGTTACAAGGGAAAGATAAATAAAATTTGATTACTACTTTCTGTTTATTGTTAACATGTTGATAATTGTATATTTTGCTCTTTTTAAAGGATCCAAATATATGCTGGTATTTAAACATAATATTTCTGTTATTTGAGAGGTATGTTGCTTATATGAATGATAGTATATCAATATTGTTCTAAAATAGAAATTGTTGGTATAATGCAACAACGTATGTTTTACATTTTTAAAAGTCTTAAGGTACTGTGGCAGCAAGGGGTTGCACAGTTAATGATCATATTTACCACATTTCATTAAGTTGGTATCCTGTTTCAACAGCAGAGTCTCAGAACTTTGCTAACTGCAGCTAGAGAAGCTACAATGCCTTACCACTCTGAATTTGAGTTGCTTAGAACTGAAACCTATTAAAAACTCAAAACTTTGGTCCAATATATTAACAATTTGAGGAGGACATTGTGTAAAAACCAGATTAGCATCCTTTCCAAAATGTGTATCAGGAAGAGACAAACATTTGTTCTGGAAACTATGTAACACACAGCAGCTGTATCTAGACTTGACCTCAAACCAAGAAAAACTTCCATGTTAGTACCAGTTTCATTATTAGTGTGATGACTTACAGTGAAACCCAGAAGGTGAAAACCCACAAATAAAACTGCCCCAAAAGAGTGTATATCAGCTCCCACAGAAGTGAAACAAAGATTTTCATAAAGTCTGAGATACTATTTCTGTTTGTTTAAGAGATGGATAATCAGTGAAGTCAGCAATAACAATTTAGCACACAGATCTTATGGGCTATGAAGAGAATGTTGGCTTATAAGTCCAGAGGCTGGGACCTGGAGCTTGCTTTGTCTAAAAGTGTGTAAAATTTTGGGCAAATCAGATTCTTCTCAAAACCTGTGTTCTCATTCATTTACAAAAATGATTTAGGTTGAAGGAAACTTTATATTCTTGAATCTCAAATGATTTCATTGCATTATTATGTGAAAATTATTTAATTATTTATGTTATCTATTAAATGATTCACATATTACATCTCCTGTTTAATTCAAAGGAATATTGTGACAATAAGAAATAACAGCAAAATAATTTTGAAAAGTTAAATGGAAATTAAAAACATTTTGATAGCCTTTATTATTCTTAGAATATAAAAACATGAAACTTTATGCGAGGAAGTCAAAAAATGTCTGAGAAATCTTGGTGATAGTGGCAGGAAGTAAAGAATAGAAACTATGATTGAGCAGGTGAACCCACAATGATTGAAGAAAGGGAAAGAGAAAAATGTATGATATTAAAATCTTTTCTCAACGTATTTTTACGATGTTACTATCTTTAGGTTTTAATAATAGGAACAGTTTTGGGGATCTTCCCCAACCAGGGATTGAACCTCGGTCTCCTTCATTGCAGGCAGATAATTTACCAACTAGGGAACCCTTTGATGCTCTATAAAATCTATTAAGTAAAGGACATAATATATTAATTTGGATTTCACATAGCAATGATTCAGGAAACATTAATTCAACTCCCTTTTCATAGTTTAATAACTCTCTGGAGTTTTTATGGTCTAAAACATATGTAAAATTTATAGGAAAAATGAACTTCTTATATGGTTTTTATGTCATACATGTGTTTTGGTTAAATTCAGAAATATTAAAATGGGTGATAACCCAGAGTTGCAAAGGTGATGGGATATATGTGGAAACCAACTGAATTTAATTATTTTAATCTCAGTGTCATAACGTTCTCAATACATCAAGAAACTGCAAGGTTGTGGCCCCAATTTCTAGGAGTTACTTAACTTTTAATAGCAATTAGTTCCTACTCAAATATAATGTGTTGATTTTTTAACATCCCTGAAGAGTAACCACTCTTAGTATATCTCTAGAAATAAAAAAAATTCAACTTGAGTTTTGAAGATGGTGCTGCTCAAAAGGCAGTGTCATTGGTTATTTTCATTAAGTCCTCCTATAGTTATGGACATTCAGTAACCTTGCCACTTCACTGACTAATGATTCCATAGAGGGAAAAATTATTTTAATTGCCATTCTGTGAATGAGATAGTTGAGGTAAAATACTGATTTTTCATTGTGGTTGATGAGGAGGCAAAACAGCATGACAAATTAAGAGGGTCAAGGCTAATGTGGTGCTTCTGGGCCTCTTCATCATTAGTCTGAGGATTATTTTGAGAAAAGCAAAAAGCAGAGCTTTCTCTGTGTAGTCTGAAATTGTCAAAACAGTTCTGAGCTGTCTTAATATGTTTGGGAGAAAGGATGCACCCTCTCTGTAAGCCTTACTGGGAGTGCCTAGATTGTGTGTCCAAAAAATATTTACCATTTAAAACATATAATATGTATAATTAAATACATTTAAAATATAAGCTAATGACTTACGCTTTCTGGAATTGAATTCTACTTGTATCATTGAGTTAATTAATATAAGCTTTCCACTTACTTGTACAATAATAATAATTATTATTGATTACTTAGTTATGTCTGGCACAATTCTAGGTGCTTCAGTTCAGTTCAGTTCAGTCGCTGTCGTGTCTGACTCTTTGCGACCCCATGAATCACAGCACGCCAGGCCTCCCTGTCCATCACCGACTCCTGGAGTTCACTCAGATTCACGTCCATTGAGTCAGTGATGCCATCCAGCCATCTTAGTGTATACCAATTCATTTATCCTTAGGACAATGCAATCTGGTTGAAATTATTATTATCCTCATTTTATGAAGGAGGATTTCAGAATTTAAGCAAGTTGCCACAGCTAATAGATAGATGATCCAGGATATGACCCACAAAACCGGACCTGTCCACCTGGTATTTTACCCCTTATACTGTACTACTTTTCAAGATATTGGAATAGTAATAGTACTTACTTTATGGAATATGATGAGTAAATAAAACTAAGTATAGGGCTCAGCATAGAGTTAATATAAACTCTTATCACTTGCACATATTATGTGTCTAATATAATTTAGAATTAGTATAGGCATCTAATTTAATCTTCACAACACCCTTAATGTTATCTAAATGTACAAGCTGCAGGGAAATAAGTTATCTTGATGGAAATGAGATAATGAATGACAGAACCAAGATTTGGATTACATGTCCTGATTTCATGCCTGATACCCTTTCTGCTATATCACTTTCTCTCCTGGTTCATGATGATAATTGGGTAGTTTAGTTATGAGCAACAAGATGGTGTATATCACCAGAATGTGTCTTCTTAATAATAGAGGGATTGCTATGTGTTTATTTATATTTATGAAAATGATTTATTGATAATTATAACTTTAATCTGTTTGCATATTAATATTCAATATGCAAGTTTGTGAGAATAAGTCTTCTTTTTAGGGCAAAGTAGATCTAGGTATTGTTTTTTAATGTCATTTAAATTAACATCAATATACTAATCAAGTACAGAAATGTTTGAAAAACAGTTTATAAGCCAAGAGATCCAAAGGGGGACTTATAAACCAAGATGGATCAATTAGCCCACTGTGAAATATTAATCAAAGCCTGCAGGTATTGTTATTTCTTCAAATTTTACTCACAACTAGAATCCATTAGCCTCTGGAATTTGAAAGCCGGTTTCTTCCAATTCGATCCATAGGGATACCAAATCGCCTTTTTGGATGATCTACTACTTTCCTGAAATAAACCAAAAATAACATATTTAAGCTAATGTCCAATTAGTTTTGCTCTTTTATTTCCCGCAGATCTGGGGGCTTTCTTCCGGAGTAGGAATGACTAGCAGTTCTTATTCATCAGCACCCAGTATGTGTCAGACACTGTCTCTTATCTTTCGGACATCTGTTGAAGTAGGTATGCCCACTTCCATTTTTCATCTGAGGACACTGAGGTTTAGAGAAATTAAATGACTTTTCCAAAATAAATAGCCAGATGAAAAACAAGATCTTACCAGCATACCAATCTGATAAGTGCTTAGTTTGGGTAAGTCCCTTTCCCCTCTTCAGATTTTGGTGTGTTCCTCTGTCACTTGAGGGAGGTTGCACCAGGTCAGTGGTTTTCCCTAACCTCTTCCTTACAATGGTTTTCCTGGGGAAGGATGGTGGTGGAAGAGGAACAGACGCTGAAGCCAAGACTGGATATGGAGTAAGTGTGCCCCTCAGGTCTTCACTCAGATTTTACCTAGAGAAGCTTCGTGTGTGATAGTCTATATTTGTTATATATGTTCAAATATTGTTTGGGGGAAAAAAAAACTTCATTATTAAACTAAAGTTAAAAAATTCTACAAGAGGCCTTACAATTTGTGTGTTTTAGGAATTATCTCTTTAAAAAGACACATTTTAATTTGATTTGTTATTGTCATTACTTAGTTCTATCAAGTCAAAATGCTAACAGGAAAGGTCCCAGAGCTGTGAATGAATAACTTTCACTGGCCTTGGATTTTAAAGAAGTTTTTATCTTCTTAAGAAAGATAGAAATAGGGAGAAACTAAGAAAGCCATGTAAATAAGTGACTTGTCTCACAGCTGAGGGGAATTGACTTAACAGATTTGTTGGACTTTTTATTGACATAATATGCATACAGAAAATAGGATATTTTGTAAGTGAACAATATGAGATACATACAGATTATAAACACAATTACTACTCAGATCAAGAAATAGAACATTACTAGCAATCAAATATTTTTGAATAGGAAAGAGTCTTAAAGTTAATTCTTGCACCAAACGTAAGAATATCAACTCCAATTTTTGATCAGCGATGATACAGCTTATCACTTGAAAATCTCAATGAGGAAGATCTAATTGCCACTCAAGACAACTTCATCAATATTCAACAGCTTAAAGAGTTTCAAGATTTGTTTCAGAGCATTTTCAACAGTTTTTTTTTTGTTTGTTTGTTTTTTCTAATTACTTGCATTATATTGTCAGTATTGACTACGTAATTTAAACACGAAAACTACATCAACTGCAAAGGCTTCCCAGGTGGAAAAGTGGTAGAGAATTCAAATGCCAGTATAAGAGATGCAAGAGACATGGGTTCAGTCCCTGGGTTGGGAAGATCCCCTGGAGGAGGAAATGCCAACCCACTCCAGTATTCTTGCCTGGAAAATTCCATGGACAGAGGAGCCTGGCAGGCTGCAGTCAATGGCGTCTCAAAGAGTCAGACACAACTGAGCGACTGAATAAGACAATATACTGCACTTCTGACCTAAACAGTTGTAAGATAATACATAAATCTGTGGGTTTTTAAACCCAGATGTTTATGTTAATTCATTACCACAGCAATAAAAAACTGAATATGTTTGTTTGTATGATTTAGGATTGATGTATGAGTGTATTACAGCTAATACCTAAAAACATGAAGCATATGTGATTTTTATTCCTTGAGTCCTCAAATTCCTTCATGAACAACTCCCATTATAATTCCAGGGAAGAAAGAAGGCAGAAGCCATCCTGGGATAGAGAAGAATGCTCTGGGGAAATCCCAGACAATAGAAGAGGAACTGAGAAACCAGCACTTCCAGGTGTTTAAAGGACTGATGAGAAGAGAAAGGAAATAGCAGCTGGGAAAAGAGTAGTGGCCCACACGTGAACTGACCTCTGAAAGCTTCTGTGGAGTGGATAGTGTCACCAGAAATAATCCTTTTACTTTTTTAGAGAAGTGTGATGGTTTCAGGGCTTCCCAGGTGGCTCAGTGGTAACGAATCTGCCTGCCAATGCAGAAGTTGCAAGAGGGGTGGGTTCGATCCCTGGGTGGGGAAGATCCCCTGGAGTTGGAAATGGCAACCCACTCCAGTATTCTTGCCTGGAGAATTCCATGGACAGAGGAGCCTGGCGGGCTAAAGTCCATGGGGCCTCAGAGTCAGACACGAATGATCACAGCACAGCACAACGCAATAGCATGATGGTTTGGTTTCATGCATTATTATAAGTTAGAACAGAACATGTATGGGTCCATATTTCCGATATATATTTTCAAAAGTGAAAGTAAAATAAATGAAAATAGCATCTTTTTTCTTTCTGTACTACAGTTAATCTACTTTTCCTGCTCAAGTAGATGGGAGAGTGCTACAGGCTTTCCTGGTGGCTCAGACAGTAAAGAGCCTGCCTGCAATGCAGGAGACCCAGGTTTGATCCCTAGGTCAGGAGGATTCCCTGGAGAAGAAAATGGCTACCCACTCCAGTATTCTTGCCTGGAAAATCACACGAAGGAGGACCCTGGTGAACTACACTCCATAGGGTCACAAAGAGACGCTACTGAGCGACTAAAACACACAATGGTGTGATAAAAAGAAAATAAACTCTTTCTCCTTCCATCTTCCCTCATTCCCTGTTCTTTCCTTCCCTTCTTTTCCCCAGATTTGATCCAAAAAGTATTAGAAATCAGGAGATATTAACTTGTATTCTATTTATTTCTTCTACTTACCAAAAATGAGAATAGCTAAGTCAAATAATTTCTATATACTTTTCTATCAATTCAGAAGCAAAATGGCAAGCTAACATTTATCTTAACATTTTTGCTGATATGAAATATATATAAGAATACTACACTCTTCAGCACGTGCACTGACATGAATACAGAGTGTGTGAAACTTAAATGCTAACACAGAAAAATATTCTTAAGACCAAAAGGAGGGAAAACCATACTTTCTAACTATCTAGTCCCTCTTGTGACAAAAGAATGGAATGACATGGCTTATATATTCATTGAAAACAGTCCATCTTTTCCATTCTAAAATATTCTGAAAGTAGTTTAAGGATACAGAATACAGAGCAAAGTAATATAATGAGGATGGATTATTTTAAATATAACTTTAAACTTCACACTAAAATATAGACAGCCTAAGTCATTTATATTCTTTGATAATTCAATTTCTGAAGATGTTCACCATTCTAAAACAACTGTTGGAAAGCTTGTATTTATACTTTTTGTTTAGAATCACACATATCTAAGAGTGTATAAATTTATTTATGTTCAGTTTTTAAAAATAAAACAAACATCCTTGTTGATAGCACCAAATTAAGAAATAAAATATTACCATTACTTAGAAGTCCTCAGTGTTCTTCCTCCCAAATTGATTCCCCCCGATAACTTGGTCACACAGGTAATCTGAAGGATGAATTTTTATCTAATAGTTCCCTTGATTTTCTTTATAATCTATATGTATTCTTCAAAACTCTCTTGATTAGTTCAGATGGTTCTAGAATTTTATTTGAAAGAAATGATCCGTGAATTCCTCTTGATTTCTTTCAAAAAATGTGTTTCGTGTTTTCAGATTTGTCCATGTTGACGTGTGTAGATATAGTCCTTTTATGTTCACTGTTGTATAGTATTTCATTGTATGGATAATGAATATGCAACAGCTTATTAACACATTTTACTGATAGTAATTTGAGGCATTTCCTTTTTTGTTATTATTATTATGTACTGTTCAGCTAGTTTTTTTAATTTACATGCCTGTAATGCACATTTGAGGATTTCTCATAGTAAATTTTTAGTAGAATTGCTAGCTATTCTTATACTTAATTTTATTACATAATGCCACACTGTTTTTCAAATTGGTACCTATTTACACACCAGAGAGCAGTGTATGACAATTTCTATTGTTTCAAATCTATGGCAACCTTTGCACTGTGGACTTTTAATTTTGCTGGTAAATTTATATCTGTAATTATTGATGAAGTTATACTGTAATTTTCTTTTCTTACTCTTTTTACTTACTTTACTCTTACTCTTTTACACCCATGATTTTGGTGTCCAAATAATGTGATTCTCAAGAAATGAATTGAGAACTATACCTTCTTTCTTAGGTATTATTTTGTTATTTATTTAATTGTTTCATGCTCTGAGACTATGCTCTGTATGATAACCAAGCCTTTAAAAATGTTAAGGCTTATTTTGTGAACAGATACTTATTTAATTTTAACAGTCGTTTCATGTGAACTTAATCATTTTTTCTCACCAATTGTAGGATACACAACTTTTATTGATTCTGCTTAAAGTTTTGAGTTTCAAAACGAAAAACTTAGGAATTAAGTTTAGTGTGGAGAGTATTCTCACAAAACAATGATTTACCACTACATCTTAAAAGGACAATAAAATATCTGGACTCTTTCAAGAAGGGCATATGGCTCCACCAACATTGAGTAACAGCAAGAAAGGAAAATACAGTAATGGCTAAGAGAGGATGCTCATTTAAATAGTTCAGTAATTGGGACTTCCCTGGCAGTCCAGTGATTAAGACTCCGAGGTTCCACTTAGCTCCCTGGTGGGAGAACTAAGACCCTGCATGCTGTGTAGTGTGGCCACATAAATAGTTCAATAGTTTAAATTAATAAAACAGAATTAAATATGTATACTTTAAAGTTTAGGTGCATATAGTAGCCATGCTCCAAGATAAACCCCCATAGTCCTACTATAATGCAGTCTCCTTCCACATTGAACAAGACGGACCTCTGTCATCAATAGCATATTGTGGAAATGATTTCTAGAGCTAAGTAATGAAAAATGCTGCAGCTTCTGCCTTGCTTTGTTGGATCTCTCACTCTAGGGGAAATCACTTGCCATCCTACAGTCCTTTAGAGAGGTTTACATGACAAGGAACTAAGGCTTCCTGCCAAGAGCTAGCAAGGGCCTGAGACTTCCTGGCCTGGTGAGTGGGCCATTTTGGAAATGGATATCCCCAGACTCCATGCAGCCTTCAGATTATTGCAATCCTGGTCAGCTTCTTCACTGTAACCTTGGGACGGACCCTGAGCCAGAATCACTCAGGCAAACTTTTCCTAGATTTGTGATGCACAAAAACCGAGTGGGAACATAAATGTGCATTCCTGTCTTGCTGCTGCTGCTCAATCACTGAGTCACGTCCAACTCTTTTTGACCCCATGGACTGTAGCCACCAGGCCCCTCTGTCCATGGGATTCCCTAGGCGAGAATACTGGAGTGGGTTGCCATTTCCTTATTGTCTTAAGCCGCTGTATTTGGGTAACTTGCTTGCATAGCAACAGATACCTAATACAGTAAGATTTAAAGGGCTGTGGGATTCCACAGGAGAAGAGATCATAGCCAAATTTGAGGGTTCCAGGAGGAGCTTATGGAATATATGAAAGCAATAAAACAAACGGTGACCCCCGAGTCCTGCAATCTTGTTTATCACAATTTAAAATTATAGAATTGATAAATGATATAGGAAGTTAGATATAAATTTAAGAGCTTCGGAAAACTAATATATGAGATAGACTAATATGAAGGAGACTCAGCAAGGGCCTGTAAAAGATGAGAATGAATGAAAGGTTAAATTTAAATGGATTTTTAAATTGAAAAGAGACAATTGGGTTTTCAAATTCAAATTCCAGAATGTTCTGATGAAAGATCACACAAGTCTGAGTGTTGATGTAATTTTTTAGGGGCCAATACATAATGCCCCCCCTTTTTTTTCTGAGTCCATCTTTAGACACAGTAGAAATGATATGAATGATCAATGCATAGAAATCAAAACGTCATTTTGTTTAAGCTGAATGTAGAATAAGACTTCAATTTGCATTTAAATGACTTTCCTACATTTTCTCTGAGGATTAGATAGATTTACACAATTAGTCCTAATTATCAAATAAAAACAAGAAGAAAGAGGATGAGCTGAACATGCTCAACTCTTCCTCCCAAGTTAACCTGTCTGGTGCATGATTACTTCTCCTTGGGGAAAGAATGAATAAAGGATTAATGCTTGGGGTCAGTATTTTTCTAACTGCAGTTCCTCTACTTGGAAACATGAGGCTGGAAAATATGACTTAATAAATGGGATACGTTTGGAATGATGAAAGAAACTGCTGCTTCATTAGCACACAGTTGACTTATGACTTTTGGAGTTCTACCTCAAAAGTGGTAATTCAATCTTAAGTAGATTCTATTAAATTTTTGATGATGGTGCTGACTAGGCATAATGTCAACTTCTGAAATATTATCCCCCAAACAGGCCCTATTAACAGGCATTCAGAAACAAACCAAGAGCTCTGGAATTAAATAGCGAGATTTAAAGGGTTCCAAATCAGACATGTCTGTAGGACTAGGCGGAAAGGATTTTCATTTACTTGGTTCATGAGCCTCTTTTAGGGACTAATGACACTTGGAATTTCTATCCAGCAAATGAATTTACACAAAAATGTCTTCTATAATGTTCTTTTGTGGGGAGTGGATAATGTACATTTCAAAACCCATATATGGAATTAAGCATTATCCCTTTTGGGGGAAAGTTTTAAACTGTCATGCATGAGTTAGGTTAGAAGTAAAAGGGAAAGGAACTGTTTCTTCATGGACCTGAGTTGGGGTGTAAGAAGCAAGCAATAAAGAACAGGCTCAGGAATAGGTTAATTATATTGGGAAAAATGGCCCAAGATCGATGATCAAGGGCATTTCTTATAGAACAGACAGGCTTTTGAATATAAAGAAGGAAACATGAAAATAGGGCATCACATTCTGGGTTCTTTCTCTGTGTTCTTCACCATGGAATGGAGCCCATTCTGAACTATCTGCTTTAGACATTAACAACTGAAAGCTGGAAAGAAGTAAAAAATCATGGAGTAACTGGATTGGCCTTAATCTGTAGCATTGTTTTACAATGAATTAAAAAGGTGAAATCTTAGGATTTTTCACCTTGAATCTTTGGTCAAGAAGAGCAATTTTGCCTGAAAAATTGAAGTTGGAATTGCTATTCTCAATTTAATTTAAACTTTATCTCTGTCTTAGGATAGAAACATATATATCATAGGTACAGTTTTTCCAAAATGATTTATTTAATGTAGTCATTCTTAGTGAATCTCACTTTTTCTGGCCTTGGACAAGTACCTTATTCACACATACTTTAATTTCTTTATCATAAGCAGCTTATTTCTCTAGAAAGTCACTGGACTTGAGGGTCAAGAACCTGGTGTTCTAGCTAGATTATAGCCAGGAAGTCATTTTATATCTGTGAAAATATACCAATAAAAAGGGGATAATATTAGGAATTTTAAAAACTCAGTGTATTGGAATGTTAAAATGGGATTCTTTCTGTCACAGTGTTGGCTGTGGCCCAGAAAAACTGAGGGGGAAAAAAGGATTGCATTTCCCCTTGCATTCCAAAGTAGGGTGCTAGAGTTACGCAGTATTTGTAAAGAAGGTTGCTATAAACTATTTTTCCAAACTTAAACCAAAAAAAAAAAAAAAAAAGATTGATACTGAATAGGTAAATAAGGAGAATTTCTCTGGAGCAAGTTATTGGAGAACAGGGACATTTCCCTCTTTTTTCATATGGAGAAAGGGCTTCAAGAAAATCTTGTTCTTCAGTCAGTCTCTATGCTTTGGCAGAGGAGCCTGGGGGGCTGCAGTTCATGGCTACGTAAAACAGTTGGACATGACCGAGCAACTAAACAACAACAAATACTCTTTAAAGCAGGGTAGACCTCATAGAACAGACTATGAAATCTAAAGGGCAGGAAGCTGTGAGAACTGGCTCAATTCCAGAGTGAAGAGACGGTTACATAAGCAACAGCTTTACTTTCAGTGACCAGAGTCAAGGATGTGGGTTTTCTGTGGAACAGATGTAGAGCAAGCATGTGGGTAGAGTTGGCCTAGGTTAATTATAAAAGGAAACTTCCCCTGCTTTTGGCCAGGGGTTATGGGTGATGTGGCCTCAGCAGGATGCTGGTGATGGTGGTGTCAAATGAAGAAACCAAGCGAATAGGATAAAGGTGAGGAGCAAAACTGATCTGCTGAAAGAGAAGCATTGCTGGAGGCAAGGGTGTTTACGTCAGTGTTCACAGTGGTTACGCAATGACCCCACAAAAACAGCCCATGGTGAGGAGTCAGCTTTGAGCATTCACTGAGGGCAGAGAACATAAAAGTCAAGTCATGATAGTATCAATAAAGTAAGACTTTTTCTTTGCTTCTTTGCACCTTCTTCCCCAGTACTGGAGGAGACTTAAGACAGCCCAGAGTGGTAGGGGAAGGGGGGAGGGTAGACGGACACAAATCCTTTCCCACTGCAGCTTTCCAGCTAGAAAAGGAGAAACATTTTTAATACTTATAGTTTGGTCTAATACTGTTGTTGAAGCTGCAATATTTTGTCCACCTGATGTGAAGAGTCGACTCATTGGAAAAGACCCTGATACTGGGAAAGACTGAGAGCAAGAGGAGAAGGGGGTGACAGAGGATGAGATGGTTGGATGGCATCACCGACTTGATGGACATGAGTTTGAGCAAACTTAGGGAGATGGTGAAGGACAGGGAAGCCTGGCATGCTACAGTTCATGGGGTCGCAAAGAGTCAAACAGGACTTAGTGACTGAACAACAGCTGAGACATATGAATAGTTATTTTAATTACTGAAATAAGATTGTTTTTCTAATAAAAGTGACCAGAAAATTTTTTGTTATTTCAATGTGACCCACAGAGTCATAGTACCTTTTTTTGTCTTTACCCAAAAGATAGAAATAACAACTCCTATTGAATTTGTTTGAATGCATGTGGGTGAGGAATAACGTTGCTTTTCTATTTATGTTCTATAAAGTCCTTCTCTTTCAATTAAGTGATTATAGAAACAATGTTAAAAGCAAAGTGTTTATTGACCTGAATCTATAGAATGTATGTAACTGTGCTGAGTAACTTCCATCTGTTCTCCAGGTATACCCTCTGCCTTTTCAGTCCAGGAAATTAACTTTTCTGGATCCCACAAACATTCCTGTACTCCCTGGGTTTGGTTTGGGGCAGGCAATGGGTAACCTTGGCATAAGAGACTGGAAGGAGAGAGGAAGTAAAATCAGGATACTTTTCCACTTGCTCCCTCCTTGCAAGATCACTTCCTCTTAACTGGAGGTCATAGCTTCTCCCAAGGAATCTGACTCTTCAAAGACCAGGTTCCTGGGCTATTGTGCCATACGATATGATTTGCCTCTCCCAGAATTTCATAGTCTTGCTGTATCTAAACACTTCTCAAATTTTCCTGTTTCAAATGTCCTGCCTGTTTCCTGTGGAAATGCTGACTGACACCATGATGTTACTTCCCTTCCTGACCTCAAAATATTAATGGGAGAATTAGAACAATGCAGCCGTGAAAATATTTACCCTAATGAAATTCAAATATAAAGAATTATTATTGTTAATATTTTACAAGGCATTTTCAGTTTTGTGTGAAGAAGAGCGAAAAACCACTTTTTAGAAAAATTTCAATATCTTCTAATGTTAAAGGTCATTCAAATAGTAGATGACCTAGAAGCTACTTCCTTTTATTTTTCATTAACTGAATGGCCTCTTCAGGCTTTAAACAAGTGAACTGAATGGAGAAAATATTTTGGATTTCAAAGCATAGTTGAGATAACCCTGCTCTGAGAATTAAAGTAACTTGCACATTCAATTGAAAATGAAGCTAGTGTCATAATCAGGTGGAATAAATATTAAATATAATATAAAATAGGAAACAATAGATGATTCTTTGCTTCATTTTATTATGATCTGACATAGACTTTGTCCCGTTTTTTTGTGCTTGTTTTCTCTTTTGTTTTTCTCTAGCTGTTCACTCATTCTTCCATTTCCATCTCTTACGGACCTTTCCAAAAGCAGATTTAAAATTTTTTCTTTTCTGAATATTTTATAGTAACTGAAAATAAAATAATGCATTTCATATGCTTGAGACAGAGGCTCTAAAATCTGGGGTAATGTACCAATTTGTCACAACATTGCTTCTGCTTTATGTTTATGATTTTTTTGGTTGCAAGGCAGGTGCAGTCTTATCTCCCTGACAGGGATAGAACCGGCACACTCTGCATTACAAAGCATATTATTAACTACATTATTAACTATTGGACTGCCAAGGAAGTCCCAGATTCCCTGCGTTGTTTCTGGTCATTTCTCTGTCTTCTCATATTTCCTGAAAATTGGCTGGTGGAACTCGAGGCAAGAATTTTCTTTTGCAGTTCTGTTATATAAGTGGTACTGAGTTAGTTCAACATAGGGCGTATCATGACTTGCTCTTTTTTCTCTTGTGATGCTAACAGAAAATTGACAATCATTGTCTAGAGCCATCACTTCATTAGGTTTTGCAAAATGGAGACATTCTATCATTCTTCCTTCACTTATTACCTGGAATAATTATATAAAGGAGAATTTCGACCTCATCTACTATGTGTATTGTTTCTTCATTGCTTTAGCTGTACAAATTTTATAAAGAGAAAATTCCACCTTTTCTTCTTTGTGTTTGCAAGCAACTATTTGTTGTAATATCCTTTTATGCTCAGTTAATAGCCATGAAGCAATCAAAAACTTACTCTAAATTTTATATGCTCTCACTACTGTCCCTAAATTGCTTGATGTTTTGCTATATCTATATTGTCAGACTGCATAACTATAATATATGGCATTTTTTTTGTTTTGCAACCATCATTACACTCTAATTCTAACGTTATGCTTGCACCAGTTCTTATGGGGGTAACTCTAGAGTCATTTTGACTGAACAAATCCATCTAGTAGCTTCCTCAGGAAGTACTACTCATGAGAACAATATTCCCTAATCTTTTAAACAGTTGTAATAGTTTACTTTTAGCCTTCAAATGTGAAATGCTGTTTAAATGAATATTAAATGTTCACCAATTTCCCTTTATTGCCTATAAATTGAGCTATGTTAGGTAGATTATTGGAGAAGACAATGGCCACCCACTCCAGTACTCTTGCCTGGAAAATCTCATGGATGGAGGAGCCTGGTAGGCTGCAGTCCATGGAGTTGCAAAGAGTCGGACACAACTGAATGACTTTACTTTTCGCTTTTCACTTTCATGCATTAGAGAAGGAAATGGCAACCCACTCCAGTGTTCTTGCCTGGAGAATCCCAGGGATGGGGGAGCCTGGTGGGTTGTCGTCTATGGGGTCACACAGAGTCGGACATGACTGAAGTGACTTAGCAGCAGGTAGATTATATCTCCTGATACCTTAAAGAAATTGTTATGATGAAACCTCCATGTAGATTCTATATATTTATATTTACGCAATATTATAAATTCATATACAAATTTTACATAAACATTTACATGTTCATTTTCAAATTATTTCGTAGACTGTGCTGCAAGATCCAGGAATCAGAGAAATTATGTTTATTAGAAGGCACAATCTTTTCTCCATTTATCCTTTGCTCTTCCATATTCTTCTTTATAAATTGCTTTTAAATGTATCTCTTCTTGCTTTGTGTTATAATTGGCTAAAAATTAAAAATGCTTTTAATTGGCATGTGATTTATTTGAGGGACAGAGACTATATTTTTCTACTTTTTTCCACCATAGTACAACACAGTGCCTAGAGCATAAGTGAAACTAACTTGTATTTTTAAAATTAAAATAGGATCTGAATTTCAAAATACAGGTGTGAAATTTTTGTCAAGTACATGTAGGATAAATCTAGTCCCAGAGTGATTTTATTTCCTAGTGTTGCTTTGAGAATCTTTCAGAAGAGAAGCCTAACAATTACATCCTGAAAATCAAAGTGAAAGCAAAATCATTCACCAGAAACAAATGTGACAAGTCCTAGAATTCCAAGTGACCAAGTAAAACTGGACTAAAGGATGTGGAGATGGGTGCGGGAAGAAATGAGGTGTCAGTAAATGAAATTCTCCACAGGATTTCCTAAGGAGTTTGCTTTTCTCTTGTAAGCAATGGGAACTTTTCATGAAGTGTTAGATAATTCCTCTGGTAGTAAAAGATGCAACTGGTGATCTAAAAAAGTGAGGATGTTGGTGGAAGAAGAGATGAAGGAAGACTGGAGAAAGAAAAGGTGAAAAGATCATTTAGGCCAGAATTAAGAAAGTCTTCATGTGAAAGGCTATCTTGGAGATATTTAACATGTAAAACAAACAAAATTTACAGAATTTAGTGAAAAACAAAGTGTTTCAAGTGAAGAAATTTGAAGTGAATCCTGTGAGCAAAAGGAATCCTGTGAGGAATCCTGTGATTCTAGTATATTCCCCAAATTCCAAACTATGGGAACTGGGTAGTCTCTTGGGCCACTACTAATATGAAGTGTCTAGCACTTTCATGCTTTGGAGAAGGAAATGGCAACCCACTCCAGTATTCTTGCCTGGAGAATCCCAGGGAGTGGGGAGCCTGGTGGGCTGCCATCTATGGGGTCACATGGGATTGTGCACAACTAAAGCGACTTAGCAGCAGCAGCAGCAGCAGCAATGCAAGGAATAGATTTTGAAGAGGTAGAAAATGAATTAAGTTTGGAATGACTGCTTTAAAGTACTGACAATTGCTCACTGATTAAAGAGAGATTTAATTACTTTAATTTTATTATAATAATTAGCAGTTTGCAAAGTTCTCATTTGATTTTTCTGGAGGTAAGTAATTATCCCCACTTTCCAGATAAATAAGCTGAGGATCACAGAGTGTAAGATCCTTATACAAATCACATGGCTAGAAATAATAAGAAATTTGACATAGACACATTTGTTTTGACTCTAGGTCCTGAGAGATCTTCACCACCTTCTTGGTATAAGAGAGGGGACTTATTCATATCACTTGGCAAGCTTTGTAACAAGGGTAAAAATAAAAATGAAATTCTAGTTACCTCTATTAAAGAGAAAACTTAATTCACTGGAACATTTATCTCACAGTATATACTTTTGCCCTTACCTCCCAAATGCTATACGTCTTTACAGAATCTTCAGAAAATATTTTGACAAAAATATTAGTGCATATTGTGCATATTAGTGGCAAATTAAATTTTAAGTACTTTGATAATTCAAAAATGGCAGTCATTTTGCTTCCCAAACTTTATTTCCAAAATGATGCCTTTAAACTCAGAAATGAGCTAAGACACTTTCAAGACATTCATTGTACTTTTTTCTAGGTAGAATTCTCCCTGTTTCTCAACCCAGTGTGGAAGAATTAGAAAATGGAAATGTTCCTTCTCCAAGAATGCACTTACCTCTGTTTACCTTTATGACTTACAGAGCCAGCTGAGAGTCTGTCCAGGGGAGAACCAAACCCAGAGAAGCTTCTTTTCTTCTTTGTTTCAATCACATCATTCTCCAGAGACACAAGTTCGTCAAGAAGTAAGAGTTTTGCTGCCAGGTCAGTGGCCGACTTATCTTCTCTGACTGTGGGTGATGACTGAACACCTAAGATTCCAGAATCAAAGGCCTATTGGGCAAGAAAGGTGAGTCCATTCATTAAGAGAAAGAGTATACATACAATCATCTATCTACATTTGGATTTTCTATTTTTCAGCTCACATGTCATGAGACTTGGTTACTCACAGAGCTATGATCCAGAGAGAAAGACTTTTGAGGAGAAAAACACATAGGGTTGAAGTTTATCCAAAAGAAATGAAAATAACACACACACATATGTACATACAAAGAAAGAAAGGATAAACTCCAGACCTGCCTCTGAAATTTAGTATATTAACTGTTCTTTCAGATTCTTTCCCAGTAACAACTGCATTCTTATAACTCTAATAGCTTTTTATCTATACTTCTTCTATCTCTACAATTATTACATTTCCCCTTGTATTACATTAGCTAAAACATATGTATGTTGCATATTAGATTGTGAGTAACTTGCAGTCCAAGACTATGTCTAATCAGCTTTTTGTTTGTGCTATTCAATCCCTATTTCAGTATTTTGCTCATTATTATTGCACTAATTAGTACATTTCTAATGAATACTTATTGAATGAATTCTGAAAAAAATATAAACCTCTTGCTGTTTTCTTTTCACTACTCATTCATTCATTCAAACCACTGAACATCCACTATGCAGGTCCTGTATTTGATCGAAGAGATACAAAAATAAGAAAAATCCAATCTGTGCTTTGAGGGAGCTTACCATCTCTACCAGTGTGATTTACTAACAAATAACAATCAGTACTACAGCGAGTCAGAGCTATTCCAAGGACTTTATTGTCCCATGTCAAATTTCTTATTTGTTTATTTACACATATTGTCACTTTGTAGTCCATCCAAGTCATAAACATGTGTAAGTGTCTGGTTTATGAAGTCTATCTTCCTTTCTCAGGCCCAATGACAGCATTTAAAAACATGTTCCTATTAACAAGGAACATTCTGGAGTCATTCTGTGGTCCAGGGGATATAACTTCTTTCCTAAGAGTTTGAGGATATTCCCCTCTGAGAAGAAACATTAACTACAGCCCGACTATTGGTGTGAGCAGGACTTATCTTTTTTCACATCCTGTCTTTGTTTTTGAATTATTTATCTCATTCTCTTTCTCTTCTGTTCATTTTTTTTCCGCAATAAAATGAAAGAGTAGCACTTTCTAAACCTTTTCATCATCTACTCAAACATTTTTCTTTTGGAATACTTGCAGTCTGCCTCAAAGCTCTTGAGACTAATGGCCATTGAACTTCTTTCCTAAACAAGTCAAATCTGCTCTAAGTATGGCTAGTTATTCTTAGAAAACTCCTCTTGTCCTGCTCTTTCTGATTCCTATCAGGAGTGATTGATATCAGATCCTCTTGGCAGCAGAGGATGAGATGGTTAGATATAATCCCCAACTAAATGGACAAGAATTTGAACAAACTCTGAGAGATAGTGAAGGACAAGGGAGCCTCGTATGCTGTAGTTCACGGAGTCTCAAAGAATCAGATACGACTCAGCAACTGAACAACAGCAACAACCTCCTCACTCAGTGCACACTCTGAATCCTCATATAATTTACTTGTCCCCTCTCTCTGTCTCTTTTCTATTCTGTCCTGAGTACTGCCACGAAGTAAATTATCTCCAAACACTACTTTCATCATATTAAAAAAAAAATTAAAGTCTGTATAACCCTTTGCTACTTACAATGCAAAGTCCAGAACTCCTTTTAAAAAATCTTAACTTCAATTACTTCCCAATATAAACTTGGAAGCATAGAAACTAAAGAGGAAATAATCATGAGAAAGAAATAATGAAGATCAGGAGAAAAACCAAAGGGCAAAGTTAAGAGATCTTTTATTATCTCTCAGAAGGTTCTCCAAAAAATATGTGTTAATTCTTCCTACTGATATACATACAAAGTCAAGTTTTCTTTTTTTTTTAATTTTAATTTTATTTATTTATTTATTTTCAAGTTTTCTTTCTTTTTAAAGATATTCCTAATCCTCAGGAAAAAAGGCACAAACATTTTATAAAACTTGCCCTTCAGTAAAATGCATTTCAGATTCTCACTTCATGCTATTTAAGAAAGTACAAAAAATGCATATTTCTCTTAAGATCAAATGATCCAAGTTAACTTTTCTCTGTGTCAAGATGTCCTCACATTTCTTTTCCTTTGTAGTTTAGTATTGGCAACAAGAAAATATTTGTAGAGTGATAAAATTTTGGCCAAGTGATTCAAATCCTGACATGTAAACAACTTTAGATTTCACATAAAATCACTTCATCTTTATATAATTCATTCAATTATATATATGTCTATATATATTTATATATACATGTATATATATGGCTGAAATTATAATGAATTTTCTCCTAAAGTTTTTGGTTTATGGAATACCAATCTTTGTTGTTACTTACAGGTTTTTTTCTTTTAAATATTTATATACCAGGTTTTCTCTGAATCCATTGTGAGGACACAGCATGGAAAGAAATGTCTATTTACTTGATTTTTGTGTTATTGAAACTTCTCCATATTTGTCAGCAGCACCTGCTACTGACCTTAGGAAAAATGATTTAAGTTCATTAAAAAACATGGCCCTTAGTTTCCATTACCTCTGTTGTGACACCCACTGAGAACACTTTTCCTGAGCTCCAGAGCATCAGTGTCATAGCCAGGATAAAATGTGTACTTGCTAATCTCCAGTCCAGCATCTAAGGGCCACACACAACAGGGTTAACATTCATTAGTTTAACATATAAAGATAGGAAACAAAAATGCCTGTAAAGCTTGTTATAGGCAGGGAATAAACTAAATTATTCAGCTTCTCTACATTGTAGTGCACCTTTGTAACACTTAAATTATACTTAATAGAGGCTGTCAATCTCCCAGAATGAATTCTATCAAGGCTTCATTTCCATGGAAACCTAGACTGGGGTTGTACAGCTATAATCATAATTTAACTCAAAAAAACCCAAGTCTGTGAAATCTAGTTTGTGGAACCTTATTGTTTGAGTGTCTAATCCATAGTTTACAACATCATGTACCTAAGGATAAATGTGTTAAACTGACTAGGTATGATAAACTAACCCCTGCTGGGGTTTGCGGTAAACGAGAGAAATGTGTTGTGTCTAAAAGCGATTTTATATGAAATTTCAAAAACACCACTGTTCCAATAGTAGAATATCTTTATGTCCTGTGATTTAAAAGGATTTTTTGAGCAAGATTCAAAAGCTGAACTTCATAGAAAAAATTAACAAATTACACTTTATCAAAATTGAAATTTTCCATGTGATAAGGTACAGTAAACAAATTGCAATAAATAACAAATTACAAATGAAATATATTTTGAACAGATATAAAAAAGCAAGATTAGCATTTTAAACATTTAAGTAACTCTGATAAATAAAATTTGGAAAAACAGACACAATTAAATAAAAATGGGCCTAAGTTTATAAGAAAACATGTATTTGAAAGTTCATAGCCTCATTGTTTAGAGCAGTGAAAAAATGAATCAACTCAAGTACCTTACTCAGAAGGAAATGGATTTGTCAGGTGAGGTATATTCATACTGTGGACTTAAAGCAAACAATTTAAATATATGTGTTATCTATGGTTCAAACAAATGACGTAAATGTTATGTGTAATTGTATGCATGGATTTAAAATAGAGCAGATTTGAGGGGAAATTAAAAATTCCAGAACAGTATATATGCCATGCTACCATTTACCTAAATTGGAAATACATAAACAATTTCCTGTATTTTGAAATCTATACTAGAATTAAAATAGAGACCAGCGAAAGTTGATTCATGACTGATTGCTTCTGGGGAAAGTGGGGGAGAATATAAGATTATGAAGAAAACTTTAGGGACTCAGGTTTTACCTACATATACACAGGAAAGCAAACAAGTCAAAAGGTTACATTTAGTACTTCTGTGCAGTAAGCATAAATGTTTCTCATTGATACTTTTATGAATTTTTACATTAATAAAGCAATATAAATCCAATTAAAGCTTATTTACAATATAGATTAGACCTTCTGGCTGCCAGTCTGACTGCTGGTTAAAATGAGAGGCCTTGTTCTGCTGGGAGATCTCTGACTCTGAGCTACCAATAAAAGCAGCTTGACTTTTCCACTTAGCACATGACACTGGGAAGTCCCCCAGTTCAACATTAATAAGAATTCTCAGCAAACTTCTGTTTCCTTAAAAAAAAAATCATTTGGAAACCTGCAGGGAGCAAAAAGAATTATTCAATCTTAATAACTGAATTTGAGACTCATATTTGCTTTAGTAATAGTATGGCCTTGGGTGTATGTTACTTAATCTGTTGAAATTTATTTTCCATATTGGTGAAATGAGGAGTAATGCTGACTTCAAAAGAACTTCGAGAGGTTTGGATTAATTCATGTATGAACTCTTCACCCGGAGAAGGCAGTGGCACCCTACTTCAGTACTCTTGCCTGGAAAATCCCATGGATGGAGGAGCCTGGTGGGCCGCAGTCCATGGTGTCGCTGGGAGTCGGACATGACTGAGCGAACTCACTTTCACTTTTCACTTTCATGCATTGGAGAAGGAAATGGCAACCCACTCCAGTGTTCTTGCCTGGAGAATCCCAGGGATGGGGGAGCCTGGTGGGCTGCCGTCTATGGGGTCGCACAGAGTCAGACACGACTGGAGCGACAGCAGGAGCAGCAGTAAGCTCTTCACTGCATATATTGTTCAGTTGCTCAGTTGTGTCAGACTCTTTGTGACCACATGGACTGCAGCATGCCAGGCCTCCCTGTCCACCACCAACTCCCGGGGCTTGAACAGACTCATGTCCATTGAGTCAATGATGCCATACAATCATCTCATCCTCCGTTGTTTCCTTCTCCTCCGGCCTTCGATCTTCCCAGCATCAGGGTCTTTTCCAACCAGTCGACTCTTCACAGCAGGTGGCCAAAGTATTGGCGTTTCAGCTTTAGCATCAGTCCTTCCAATCAATATTCAGGGAGGATTTCCTTTAGGATTGACTAGTTTAATGTCCTTGCAGTCCAAGGGACTCTCAAATGTCTTCTCCGACAGCATGGTTCAAAAGTATCAGTTCTTCGGCACTCAGCTTTCTTCACAATCCAACTCTCACATCCATACATGACTAATGGAAAAACTATAGCTTTGACTAGGTGGACCTTTCTTGGCAAAGTAATGTCTCTGCTTTTTAATATGCTGTCTAGGTTGCTCATAGCTTTTCTTCCAAGGAGCAAGCATCTTTTAATTTCATGGCTGCAGTCACCATCTGCAGTGATTTTGAAGCCCAGGAAAAGAAAGCCTGTCACTGTTTTCATTGTATCCACATCTATTTGCCATGAATTGATGGGAAAGGATACCATGATCTTCATTTTTTGAATGTTGAGGTTTAAGCCAACTTTTTAACTCTTCTCTTTCACTTTCATCAAGAGGTTCTTTAGTTCTGCTTCACTTTCTGCCATAAGTGTGGTATCATCTGCAGATCTGAGATTATTGATATTTCTCCTGGCAATCTTGTTTCCAGATTGAACTTCATCCAGCTCAGCGTTTCTTATGATGTACTCTGCATAGAAGTTAAATAAGCAGGGTGACAATATACACCCTTGACATACTCCTTTCTCAATTTGGAACCAGACTGCTGTTCCATGTCTGGTTCTAACTGTTGCTTCTTGTCCTGCATACAGATTTCTCAGGAGGAAGATAAGGTGGTTTGGTATTCCCATCTCTTTCAGAATTTTCCAGTTTGTTGTGATCTACACAATCAAAGGCTTTGGCCTAGTCAGTGAAGCAGAAATAGAAGTTTTTTTGGAACTCTCTTGCTTTGTCTATGATCCAACGGATGTTGGCAATTTGATCTCTGGTTCTTCTGCTTTTTCTAAATCTGGCTTGAACATCTGGAAGTTCATGGTTCACATACTGTTGAAGCCTGGCTTGGAGAATTTTGAGCACTACTTTGCCAGCATGTGAGATGAGTGCAATTGTGCGGTAGTCTGAACGTTCTTTGGCATTGCCTTTCTTTGGGATCAGAATGAAAACTGACATTTTCCAGTCCTTTGGCCACTGCTGAGTTTTCCAAATTTGCTGGCATATTGAGTGCAGTACTTTCACAGCATCATCTTTCAGGATATGAAATAGCTCAATTGGAATTCCATCACCTCCACTAGCTTTGTTCATAGTGATGCTTCCTAAGGCCCACTTGACTTTGCATTCCAAGATGTCTGGCTCTAGGTGAGTGAGCACACCATTAAGATATTTTTTTGTATAGTTCTTCTGTGTATTCTTGCCACTTCCTCTAATATCTTCTACTTTTGTTAGGTCCATGCTGTTTCTGTCCTTTATTGTGCCCATCTTTGCATGATATATTCCCTTGGTAGCTCTCATTTTCTTGAAGAAATCTCTAGTCTTTCCCATTCTATTGTTTCTCCTCTATTTTTTTTGCATTGATCTCTGAGGAAGGCTTTCTTGTCTCTCCTTGCTATTCTTTGGAACTCTACATTCAGATGGGTATATCTTTCCTTTTCTCCTTTGCCCCATAGCTTCTCTTCTAAATAGCATCTAGGCTCTAAAAAGCTGATCATGATTATTTCTCTAAATTAGGACAGAAAAAAACCAACAGGAAGAAATGTAAAAGTTATCTGGTAAAAAATACCAACCAAACTGCATTACTTATTCTTTAGAAAATCAGGCATTGAATCTTATTCTTCCTTCTGATTTTGCTGATGTCTTTGACTTTCCTCAGCAAAAGGTACGATATATTAAAAATATAACTTTTTTTTTTACAATGATCTCGTATTTCTGGCATATCTTTAAAAAAATAACTCTTCCACTCACTCAAAGATAAGCTCATAATTGTGATGTTTTCTTTCCACTCTTTTTTAAAACAGTTTCAAAGTGTGAAATTTTTCAATTTTATAAGCTTTCCTATGCGGACTTTCTTCATCTATTTTTATGCACATTTTACTAACCAGGTTTCTCTTCATCTCTGCAGTCTTATAAATGGCACAGGATGATGGGTGTTTGTAATATTGATGATTATGTCTGAGGCATATATTTTTGTTCTTGGGTGTATATGGGAAAAAAGTCATAATGTGTCACCTTACAGATAACCACATCCTGATTATTTGGATAGGGAGAAATGAAAATAAATGCTGAGTTTAAATACACACATTTGATGGTTTAAAGCCATGCTTGTAGCCACTTAACCAAAAGGCCAAGTTCCTAAATATGGCATTTGGTACTCTAATGAAAACAAACACCCTGGCACCTGCCAGACAAAAGACATTTGATTAACTAGTTGAAACTTGATTGCTACAAAATTAGAAACAGGGGAAATTATAGGGAGGGAAGGAAAAGACCAGGTTCAGCTCCATTTCCCTATTTTGTTGATAGTGGATAAATATAGTCTATGACTAAAAATCTACTCAGCACCATGTACACTGCGAATTACAGAAAGAACATTCAAAGGATGCTCATTGTGTGAATATATGACAGTGGAGGCACCTGCAGTTTTTTTGTACAGCCATAATTTTCATTGAGAAATGTTTGAATAATAGTTCTCTAATGCGAGGCGTTTCCAAATAGACAGTGGGCGTGAGCTCTACCTTCTAAGATTAGGCGTGTACTTCATTTTCAGTCCATTGGCCTACCATGCACACATATTGTCACTAATGATTTTGCCGAATAAACAAACATCTTACATTGTGTAACATCTTAACCTTTGTTTCAGAGATTTTTCACATGCAAGAACTCACTATACCCTGAAGGGATCATCCAATCTGTGGCTGGAGATGTGGTGGGAGGAGGAAGACCTGATGTTTTGTCACTGAAGTTTGGGTTGCAGATAGACATTTATTATAGCTACAAGGCTTCCCTTGAGGCTCAGCTGGTAAAGAATCTGCGTGCAATGTGGGAGACCTGGGTTGGATCCCTGGGTTGGGAAGATCCCCTGGAAAAGGGAAAGGCTGCCCACTCCAGTATTCTGGCCTGGAGAATTCCACAGACTACAGTCTATGGGGTTGCAAAGAGTCAGACATGACTGAGCAACTTTCACTTTCACATATATTCCTTTAAAACATTGACGGTGCACACTGACATATTAAAAATTCTGATTTAATTATATTTAAAATAGGATTAAATGCGAAGTCTGCTAAGATGAAAAAGATGTTTGAATTATTGGCCATCAATGCTGCAGTGAGTCATCGTTATTATGAAAAATAATCTCTAAAGTGGACTGGGCTAGGAAAAGAAAAAACTGGCAACCATTTTTTGATGGTTGCTAATGTCTTTGAGGCCTGTTGTTGAAGAAAACCAAATCACTCAGGTGACTAAGGAAATTTCTCCTCAGCAAGGTCTGACTTAGAGATAGTGGATCTAACCATTAGAAATTCATGAGAGGACTAATTTTTTAGGTTTAGTCCAGATATAATTCTTTGGATGTTTTATTTTACTAATTTCTTAATTGGAAATATACAAAATAGACTCTACCCACATTACTTTCAACAGAAATTAAAGTCTTAATTAAAGATAAAGTACTTAAAAAAGTAATTAAACGTAAAAATCCTCTTCCACTGTGGCATTGCAGGCATTTAAGTGAGATTTAACAGGACATGTTGTGAAAGGTCCCTAGTTCTGTCACTGGGAAATGGCTTTGTGAGCCTGCACATAACACTCCTCAAACCTTCTTTCTCTGAAAACAGTGGTGGTCTTCTAGGCAAGTGGTGGGTCAGCTTGTTCCCACAGTAAAATTGAAAAGCAGAGTAAATTCAAAAGCATACCCTTTGCATGCTGAGTTGCTTCGGTGTGTCTGACTCTGTGTGACCCTGTAGACTGTAGCCCCCCCAGGATCCTCTGTCCATAAGATTCTCCAGGCATGAATACTGGGCTGGGTTGCCATGCCCTTCTCCTGGGGATCTTCCTGACCCAGGGATCCAACCCGAGTCTCTTATGTCTCATGCATGGGCAGGTGGGTTCTTTATATCACTATTGTAACTTGGAAAGCCCGATATTGTAGGCTACTTCTACAGTGTAGTGTTTACCCTTCTCCATAAAGTCATGCTCACCTGAGTCTTTTTAGTAATGGAGGAAAGCTTCCAGCATAGTAGATAATAGAGTAACTACTTTTTTCTTATTGTAAAGGTGAGTCTAAGGGACAATGGTTGACACAAAGTCTGTATGATAGAGACCTGAGCTAGGGGTTCTGAGACTCAGGCCCTGCTCTTGCTTGGCTGTTATTTCACTATATGATTTTGGGCAAACGACTTCTAAAGTTGCTTCTAGCTTTTGTAAAGACTGTTGCTGAATCTGACTCTTCTCTGATGGAAGCACAGACACTGTATGTTGTTGGTGTAGGTTTGGCTGAGAAAACCTTTCTGCCCTCCCTCAAATCAGGTGAGTCTACGCATAATACTTTGCATTTAGGTTTTCACATAAAAATACTTATCATTAAAGTATTTCTAACTGAAAAGAGAGGGCCTTCAAGTCTTTGATTTTAAGATTTCATTTGCAGTGATTCTATTTTAAAAGTGTATTTTAAGAAAGAAAAAAATGCTATCAATTAAGTTATGACACGCAATCAGGTATAAGGGCTTCCCTGTGTCTCAGCGGTAAAGAATCTGTCTGCCAATTCAGGAGACACAAATTTGATCCCTGTGTTGGGAAGATCCTCTGGAGAAGAAAATGGCAACCCGCTCCAGAGTTCTTGCCTGGGAAATAGCATGGACAGAAGAGCCTGACAGGCTATGGTTCATGGGGTCGCAAAAGAGTCGGGCAAGACTGAGTGACTAAATGATAGCAAGAGCAATCAAGTGTAAGGCATTCCAATTTTAGAGATGTTAAATGTGCACAGAATAGATGAAATAAGCTATATCTATTTACTTTCAAATTTTTACTTGAAGTTTTTCTTCTCATCATTCTTAAGACCATATACTCAGTTCCCCCGCACTTTAGAAACAAAGATGTTAGAGCTGAGGGAGGATCCAGATGCCCCGGTATGCAGCAGTTAGTTATATCTGCTTTTGGGGGGTGAGAGAAAGGATTGTGCAATATTTAATGTATTATTAGCTATCAATTTTTAAAAAATTACATAATTTTTGGAGTTCCCTGGTAGTCCAGTGGTTGAGAATCCAGCTTACAATGCAAGGGACGTGGGTTCAACCCCTGGTCATGGAACTAAGATCCCACATGCCTCAGGGCAACTAATGTTGCCCAGGCACAGCCAGTGTTCCCAACAAAGATCTTGCATGCTGCAACTAAGACCTGATGCAGCCAGAAAATAATTAAATTTTTTTAAAATCACATAATGTCAAAAATTTAAAGATTTGACTGAGTTCCTATTCCTATGCATTTGTTATTAATAGTATGCCTATCAAGGTAAAATAATCATTTGAATATTTTCAGAGTACTCACAAGTCTTAGTATTAGTGGACGTGCCCAGTCTTTTCAGTTGTGTCCGACTCTTTTGCAATCCCACGAACTATATTCCACCAACCCCAAAGACTATATATAGCCCACCAGGTTCCTCTGGCCGTGGGATGCTCTAGTCAAGAATACTGGGCTAGGTTGCTGTTTCCTACTTCATATATTAATGGATACAAAATTACTATTACCGTTATCAAAAGTTCTTATTTTAGTTGCAAAAATAGGACTTTTTGATAATAGAAAATTTCAGATATATAGAAAACATATATTTCTGTGATGGTAAGGAAAACTCAGAATCAGACTTGAAGGATAGGGATAACGCTCCTTGTTGTGCTAGTTAACCTTGAGCAAGATGCCTAAACCGTCAAGTTGTCTAATAAACCTTATGTATGATCTCACATTTTAATTAATTAAATTTGTTTAATTTATAATTGTTTAATTTACAATGGGCACAAATCATTAAAGATTTGCCTTGTATGTGGAACAAGAGCAATAAAACATGTACTTTTATGTTTAATATTATTATTGAGAATGTATAAAGATATACATTTATCTGCGAAAAAAACATTGCATCATTCTTATTTTATCATAGGTAAAACTTTTCAATGGAAACTCTAAATTTTGCATGAAACCATTTTGTATAAAAATGATTATTATTGAGCCCAAGGCAGGTATTTGAAGTCAAGTCCTTCCAGGGAAAGTAAAGCTTATACCCACAATGACTTAGGGAACTTGGGGCCATCTTTAAAGTCAATCAGCAAAGTCTATGTTAAAAATCAAGAAGATACAGAACAGTTTGACATTATAGGGATAGTCTTAATGCTTCAATGAGTGCTTAATGCTTGAACAGGCATTAAGGTTGTTTCCAGTTTCATTGATGAGAGAAGAAACCAGGTGCTTGAGACACTCTCCTGCTGGAAAGCAGAGACTTGGAGGCTGGAATCTCTTCTTTATTGGTGCTGATATGCCACGCCACAACCTTTGGTGCAGTTGGCTCCACAAACAAGAAAACTAAACATGGCTAAGGCACTTAGAACTTCAGAAGTGGGGATTAGTTTCAGATCCTCTTAAACTCAAATACTTAATTTAAAGTCATTGAGGATTTTCACCCAAGAGCAATTGAACTACAACTGGTTGCTTCTATCACTAGCATATACATTGTCTATATATCATTCTCACTGAAATAATCGGAGAAATACTTGGTGTTTATTTTATTTAACATTCTCTTAGTGAAATTTGCTCTTTTCAGTAGGTTGTGTGATGGGCATTTGCTTGATATATTGAGTATGATTTTGAAACGAAGGTGCAAATTGAGACTGAGAAACTTAACATTTCATTTTTTTTAATGAAAATGTCAGGAATGCATTCTTTCTCATTTCTCATTGTTCTTCCATCAGCAGTAGTCACTTTTCCAAAGTCACAAAGCCAGTTTAAAGAGCCAGAACAACAACGTAAGGCTTTCAGCCTCTCAGTTTCATGCTCCTTCAAGTCTAACTTATTTGTGGAAGTATAAAGGACATCTTTCCCATCTCCAAAACAAATTGCTTATAAAGTCAGATGTGTATGGGTGAGGTGTTCTTAATGTGGCAGACACCTGCATTTTAAAATGACTTTCCCTGAGTACTACAAATCAGAAAGAGTGATAATTTACTAGTATACATATGTTAACTGACTTTATTCTGGCACCATTTTTGTTCTTTTTCAGACACTATTGCCTTCCCAAATCATAAAACTTTGTTGTTAAATACCTCAATTTTTTTTCTATTTTGAGTTTTCAACCATACTGCTAGTATCTTTCTTGCACAAATTTAAGAAGGTAGAAACCTACCATGATATTAGTAAGATCACATTGTTAAAAAGCCTAGATAAATAAACTATGTAAATGTTGCTGTAAATTCCTTGATGGTAGGAACTATGTCATGTTCACTATTTTATCTCAGCACCCAACATAATGCCTGGCAGGGAGTCAGTATTATGCGTTGAAAGAATGAATGAATGAAGCAGCCCTTTGTGGTAGGAAAACAAATGTGGGACAGATTCTAAGTGATATGGAAATTAAGGCTTAGTCATGGGAAGAGATTTGCCCAACTTTTATACCTACAATAATATCTGATGACGTTATGCCAAACTCCTGGTATGCCTGTTCATGTTTCACATCACAGATTCTCATTCTAATGAGAGGGACATGTGTCCTTATTCCTTAATCATAATTCCAGTAAAGTTTAAGATTTCTCCTTATCAAACACTAATTTGCATTCTGATCCCTGAAATATTGTAAATTTCTTCATAGTAAACTATGTCCTCTAGAAATAGAAGAGAACTTCGTGTATGATTGTGTAAAATACTGGTAAGGGAACTTGTTGTTTAATTCTAACAGTTAATATGGGAGAAAAAAGAATCTTCAAAACTAGAGATGGGGAAATGTAGATAGAATTGCACATACACATGCTATTTGGTCATCTGATACAAGCCATTTTTATGTGGTATGAAAAGGCATTCAGAGAGTAAAGTTGGATAAATGCAGTTAAATATGGTATATATATGCATCAGGATAATGTGGACTGTTACCACCTCCTTCACTTTTTACTCCACTCTGTACTTGCATATACTATTAATGGGCTTCCCAGGTGGCGCTAGTGGTAAAGAACCCACCTGCCAATGCAGGAGGCATGAGAGATGTGGGTTTGATCCCTGAGTCAGGAAGATTCCTTGAAGGAGGGCATGACAATCTGCTCCAGTATTCTTGCCTGGAATTCTTGCCTCTGTCTCATGGACAGAGGAATCTGGGGGGATACAGTCCATGGGGTCACACAGATTTAGATACGACTAAAGTGACTTAGCCAGAGAAGGCAATGGCACCCCACTCCAGTACTCTTGTCTGGAAAATCCCATGGGTGGAGGAGCCTGGTAGGCTGCAGTCCGTGGAGTCGCTAAGAGTCGGGCACGACTAAGCGACTTCACTTTCAATTTTCACTTTCATGCATTGGGGAAAGAAATGGCAACCCACTCCAGTATTCTTGCCTGGAGAATCCCAGGAACAGAGGAGCCCAGTGGGCTGCTGTCTATGGGGTTGCACAGAGTCGGACACGACTGAAGTGACTTAGCAGCAGCAACAGCAAAGTGACTTAGCATGTATGAATACTATTTTAAAAAATAGTAAATTACATTTCAATTACATTAAATTAGACAATATAATCAATGAAAAAATACTCTAAAATATAAATAGAAGCCCAAAATATATTTTATAATACTCAACAACAAGATGCATTTATTAGGTATATGCTGTTTATTAGGCACCAGGGATATAAACATGAATGAGACACTCTTTCTGTCATCCAGTTGCTCACAGCCTGGTGGAGATGAAAACTCCTTGGCCACTGGCCCTGCCCAGCCAATGATTTCCTCCTGCAAGAGCAGACTCTTCTGTGATTCTTTCATTTCCTTCAAGTACAGTTGTTGTAAATAATCTTTTTTATTTTAATGTCTGCAAGGTACTTTATTATTTTGAAATCCGTCCATCTCCTTTCATCCTCCTAATAGTCAAGCTATGATTTATATGGAAAATATTATAATTCTATTTTTTAATAGATGAACTGACCCAACTCAGGTTACTTCCTCATCTCCTGACTCCTGGTATTGTAGTTATACTTTCTAATCCAAGAAAAGTGAGTTAGTAGAAAGAGACTGGTTGTTCTTAAGTTACACAGACTTGAATATGACTCTTGACTGGAAATGTTACTTAGCTTCATTGTTTTTAATATCTTCACCAGGAAAATGGGGCAAAAACTTACTTTTTAGGCTTATTGTAAGGACTAGAAATAATACAGC
This sequence comes from Capra hircus, assembly GCF_001704415.2. Classification (NCBI taxonomy): domain Eukaryota; kingdom Metazoa; phylum Chordata; class Mammalia; order Artiodactyla; family Bovidae; genus Capra; species Capra hircus. The sequence goes on from NC_030808.1 coordinate 75,865,304, forward strand.
TAAAGGGACAGGCATAAAGTGATAACTTTTTAAATAGTAGCTATTGTTATCCTGATATTAGGGGCATCCCTCCTAGCTCAGTCAGTAAAAAATCTGCCTGCAGTGCAGGAGACCTGGGTTCTATTCCTGGGTTGGGAAGAGCCCCTGGAGAAGGAAATGACAACCCACTCCAGTATTCTTACCTGGAGACTCCCATGGAGAGAGGACCCTGGCAAGCTACAGTCCTTGGGGTTGCAAGAGTTGGAAATGACTTAGCGACTAAACCACCACATCCTGATATTATTGCCTTCTAAAAATAGCAACTTGTCAAAATATTACTTTTTATTCTTTTATTTTTATGAAAAATTTTTATCCTTGTTCATTTTAAGGAATAAAATTGGACCTTGGAATCTAGAATTATAGCATAGTGATAGAAAATAAAATATAATAAAATAATATTGACTGAGGGAAGGAAATTTTACTAAAGAGTTATAAATGGCAATTACTTTTAACATTTAATGTTATAGTATACTATGCAATATCATTAATTTCAGCCATAATATTTCTATTAAAATATTTGTATAAAACTATGAACAATATCTGGCTTCCCAGGTGATACTAGTGGTAAAGAGCTTGACTGCCAATGCAGGAGACATGAGATGTGAGTTTGATCCCTGGGCCAGGCAGATCCCTTGCAACTCAGTCCAGTATTCTTGCCTGAAGGATCCTATGGACAGAGGAGCCCAGTGAGCTACAGTCTACGGGGTCTCAAAGAGTCGGACATGACTAAAGCAACTTAACAAGCACACATGCATGAACAATATCATAATGAAAAGAAAGCAATGGGAAAAAATCTGTTACACTTAAAATATAATTATTCTTCAAACTCTTATTGTATTAACCAAAGTAAATTTTTAATTGAATTTTAAATGATTTATATTTTGTTTTATGGTTCATAAAATATCCTATTAAGTTTATTTTATTTTTTAAAAATCACTAATTATGTTGAGTCTTGGTTTCCCACAGGTTTTGTAATGTTGACAGTATAGCATAGTCAGGCTGTGTAAGGGAAGTGGAGCCAGCGTGAGTGTTATTGTAGTTAAGGACTTCACTACAGGAACTAGACTGTACACAAACATGGGAGCAGCCAGTAAGGGATGGACTATGGAAGAGGAAGAGATGCCACTTTTTAAACATCTTAGTGCCCTGGCATGGATGGACAAGTCAGAGTTTGCAAGGAAATGCAACCATCAATGTGGGAACACAGGGAAGTCATGGAGAAATCCATGGAAAGGCTCTTGGAGAGGACCATGGAAAGCCACAGCTCTTACTTGGTGGGCCAACAGCCAAGTTATCAGTGGTGGCCCAGCTGATATTTTAAAGGTGCATTTTTCACAATGGTTAGAACCTTGTGTCATAGGAACATAGAGTTTTAGAAAAGAAGGAGGCTATCATCAGAAACTGGAATTTACTATTTTCAGTAAGGGCTTCTCTGATAGCTCAGTTGGTAAAGAATCCACCTGCAATGCAGGAGACCCCGGTTTGATTCTTGAGTCGGGAAGATCCTTGGGAGAAGGAATAGGCTACCCACTCCAGTATTGTTGGGCTTCCCTTGTGGCTCAGCTGGAAAAATTATCCGCCTGCAATGTGGGAGACCTGGGTTGGATCATTGCATTGGGAAGATCCTCTGGAGAAAGGAAAGGCTACCAATTCTAGTATTCTGACCTGGAGAATTCCATGGACTGTATAGTCCTTGGGGTCGCAAAGAATTGAATACGACTGAGCGACTTTCACTTTCACTTTTCACTTTCAGTCCCAGTAAATGGAGAGAGCCAGACTCAAAGGTAATTAATTTGTCTAAGGAAGGGGAGATGAAAGGGAGATTTTAAATGGATGAAGAGGGGGTAAGCAGAAGGAAGCATTGCAGAAGAGTTGGTTCTGGAGGGAGTGTGTGCTTTGTGCTGAGACCAGAGCTGATGAGGCATCGATAAGGGAGAAAAGGCAAAACTGAGCAACAGCCAGTTCATGCCAACCAAAGAACCAGTAATTACTGGGCAGTGATGCTAACCACTGTTCCTGTGAGGTGCCCTGAGAATTATCTGGAGAAAGGAGGAGAACTCAGCTGAAAACATCTCTAACCAGAGAGATCTTCAGGGACATAGAAGTTGGCCCATGTAGAGAGGTGCCCAGGGCTAGGAGGGAACTTGTGACTCTTCGTGTGTATACACACAAACTCTAGTTTTACTAGGAAAGAAGGAAGCCCCTGGGAAGCTGCGTAAAAGCTGATGAAGTCAGGATTGAGATTAGAAGGCTGTTTTCCTGACTCCAAAGCTTGTATTCCTCTGATAACATTGAATCTAAGCAAAGATTGTCTGGTGGGTGATCACAGTGGATGAATTGTTGGTAAGAAGGTTAAATTAGATGATGTCTAAGGGTTAGCCCCAAGATTCTGTGATACTGATACTTCATTCTCTAATATAGGGAAAACTGATGGATGTGGGAGCTTCCCAGGTCATTCTCATATCAATATCACTGGCACTTTTAGTTCTTTTGTCTTTTTCAATGATAACGAAATGTTACAGAGCACCACTCTGTGCTTAAGCTTGCCTGAAGTTGCACAACTGCATAATGACAGAGTTGGGATAATATTTTGAGACTGCTCAATTTGAGTTCTGTTTCAATCGAATTTTATTAACTAATGTTCAAATCATCAAAATATTTGAATAAATTAAAATTGCACCCCTAAGGTCCCCAAACCTATTTTCTAAGCATAACTGCTTCTTTATTGCCCATGATTCATTGTATCAGAATCAGTTAAAAACCCTGAGAAATAAAGGGAGAAAGCAAGTAACCTTAAATACCATAAGTAACTTACTGAATGAAGCCACATTCAGTTAACTTATAAAGAGGAGACTTGAATGCTTATCCACAGGAAGTTCTCCTTAGAAAAGTTCTATAAGAGTGCTGAAGAGTAATACCATGTTACAGAGAAGACACAAAATGTGCCTGATGTTTGTGGGAGACCATTAAATATACTGCTATCAATTCTATAGCTTCCCTGGGCACTGAAATCATCATAAATCATTGCTTATCTAATTTCTAGAGAGATAACTCAGAAATATATAGTAGTCACTTTCCTAAACCTATAGAACCTATAATTGGAATTCAAAGGAGTTATATTTTGTTTTGCTAGAACTGAATTTGTAGACTATACAGTTTCCACAGATCAAAACTTGAAACAACAGTTTAAATTTCTTCTTAAACAGAACTCAAGCATATGTTTCTGATTAACACTTAATTCAATCATTAATAGCAAGAGCACTTCCAATACTGAAGAAGAAACATGACCTAAGTCTATTTTAAACTAGGTTATTAGTATCATATTTGCCTATTTGGGTTTCATAAGAATAAAAGCACTGGATAGTATAGGTTTGAAGAACATAGAGCATATAATTTGGTTAATTTAGGGATGTTTCTTAAGTTCTAATTTTAATAGAAATAAAGATAAGAGAGAAACTTCCTTTTCTACCTAGGTTTTCAGAATCAGGCCACTTTGTAACTTTAAATATTCTTAACTCTTGACACATTTGATAAAAGCAAAATTAATATATCTAACACTCTTATAGGATCATTATTTTGAGTTCTTTTTTTCTTTATTTTGAAATAGAATATAAAAGCAAAAACAATATAATAAATATAAAATGCCTGAGCAAACAATTATCTCTACCCTAAGTTTGCATTACAAAATATCTTAGATATTTTACTCATTTTTAGAGAGAATAATATTCCCCAAAACATTTCTAATTTTCACAAAATCAAGATATAATCAAAGCATTTGAAAAGTATTCAAAAACTTGAAAAAAAAAACAGTTAAAAGGAAAAAGACTATCAGCTTTTATATTTAACTTACCTTGTGAAAAATCAGGAGAGTCTAACTTTAGAGTCCTGTCTGTGCAGTTTTTCCCAAACTCAGCTCTGATGGTGAGTTTTCTCTCTGAGTTTTTATAGTCTCAGTTATACACCCCTCACTCCAATCCCTGCCTTTGCTTTCTCTTACATCATTTCTACAGATTTTCCACTGAACATTTTCCCAAGCTTCTTCTCAATCTCTCTCTCTCATTCTTTTTTCTCTCTCTCTTTCCTCACCTCTGTCTCTCTTTCTCTGTTTCCCTCTCCTATTCTTCTTTTTCATATTTATTCCATTTATTGCTTTGACCATGGAATTTAAGTAGCAACGGGAGAATCAGCTCTGGAAAATTTAAGTATACATTTAGTATTGTGTTCAGTCTTAGACTCATCACCTCTTCCTGAGGTTTCAGTCCAGCTCTGATAAATACAAATCACATTTGTGAAATAAAATGCATTAATATTCATTAAATAGAAAGTCACTAGGGCATTTCAAAAGGAGATTTAGGGAAACAAAATCAGAAACACAAACTGATTTATTGGTGTATATTTTTGACTCTGAAATTAAATGATCAAGTGTGGAAATGGTGAATAGTTTCAGCCTCAGTCAGGTGCACAGCTTGAAACTGACAGCTACTTCATAATTAACATTGCTATACTGGGAAGGCTGTCACTTACAAACCTATAAATACTAAACTGTGACATGTGGGCTATAAATGCATACATTGTACTCATTTTTATCTTGCTTTTGTTCTCTTGTATTTTAGTTTCCTTTTAACCAAAACATTTCTGCCTCTGTCTGAAGGTTTCCTTCATTCCCGTTTCTTACTAATCACATTTGAAACTTTACATACCTGAATTATAAAAAATAAGTTATTAAGTCCTTAAAGGAATATGTTGTCAGATCATTATTAGCTCACTTAAGTCACCAGTAGATCCCCATTTGACAGATAGAGACTGAGGCTAGGTAAATGATTTAATGAAATCACACAGCTAGGAAGCAGCATTAGAGCTAGATTTCAAATACAGATCTTCTTAATTCCATATCCAGTTCTTTTCCCACAACTTCATTCTGCCCCATTATTTAAGAAGCTGGAAAAGAGAATCCAAACCAGATTAATTGGCACAAATAGAAATAAATTTGTTCTTTTTGGTTTTACTTTAAAAGCCATTTAAAATACTACTTGCTAGTGTAGGAACAATTACATGGTTTACTTAGATCTAGATGGAGAACTGACCAGACTATACTGAATTGGTGGGACAGTAAAATGCTTCATTTTTATGAAGGGTTTCCAGGGATAACATATGTCTCAACAAGCTTGAAATTTGAGTAGTTGGCAGCAATAGTTCACAAGTCAAGATAAAAATACAGCCTAATTGTGGATCCTTGTTTAGACATTACTGCAATAAAACAATTATGTTAACTTGAATCCACATGATGGAAAACTCTCAATATAGATTTAATGGATTCACCATAATGCTACTAGAAGCTGATATTCTTGATGTGCCTTCTACCCTTATTTGAAAGGCCTCCCTTAGAGTGCTGACAAGTGATATCTGTGGCTGATTTATTCCAGATCTATCCCTGCTTAGACAGTCCAAAGATTCCACCCTATTTGTGGATTTTGTTGACCTAATTCAAAAATTTGACTTAACTGTTCTGTAGCAGTAGAACTAGCAACAGTTTATTCCAGGAACATAACCATGGTACATTTAAGCCATTTATACAGGCTTCTCCACATTATAAAGCCCTATGTAAATTACTTATACATTTATATATAGTAAAGAAATTGTTACTTAAAAGAGAGAGTAAAATAGAAGCATATGAAGACACTGAAGGAGAATAAACACCCAGTAATAGAGAGACTAAGATGAAAAAGGAAAAAAGTATTACTAAAAACTTAATTCTCATAATAACCTTATTAGTGAGGCATTATTATTACTATTATTTTATAACAGATGAGAAACTAAATATCAAATATGCGAAAGGGTAGCCAGAGTGCTCACACTTAAAATGATACACACTGCTGTGTATAAAATCGATAGCTACTGAGAAACTAGTCTATAGCACAGGGAACTCATCTCAATGGATTGAAGTGATCTAAAAGGGAAGAAAATTGAAAAAGAAAATGGGATGTATGTATACATATAACTGATTCATTTTGCTATACAGCAGAAACTAGTACAACATTGTAAAGCAACTATACTCCAATAAAACTTTTTTTAAAAAGTGATGAGGCCAGAAGACAGCTTTCTGTATCGTTCAGAATTCTGGCAATAAAGAAATGGTACATTCAAATTGAATAATTTGAGAATAATTTATTGTGGGCAGGGTGTGGAGGAATGAGAAAGGATTGTGCAGTATACTGAACCCCCGATAATAGCCAGGTATTTCTAAACCTGAAGGATTAAAAGTGAGATTACAGGGACCCAGAACAGAGGGATCTTGGTAGAGAAAGTTGCTTGGCAGAAGTGTAACTTTTCATCAAGGAACACAGGTAGTTAAGCGTGATCTACAAGGGAGGGAATCTAGGAAGCAAACACTGAGATTTCACTCTGCTTCCTGGACACAATCTCCTGTTGTATTTACCTCTGGTCAAACCTGAGAGATAAAGGACTCAGCATGTTGTTTAACCTCAAAATTGCACTAAGAGACATACAAATGGCATTCCTTGTAAAGATCAACTTGAGTGTGAATGCCACTGTTACCCACATTGTTATGCCATACTTCCTGATGCTTTTTTTTTTAAGTCAGGGTTATTGAAGGATAATTTACATAAACAAAATTCACCCCTTTAAAGTGCACAGTTTGATGAGTTTTGACAAATGGAGACAGTATGTAGCCTCCACTACAATCAAGATAAAGACCATCTCTATATAGCCGCCCCTCCCCCACCCCACTGCCTTTTACAGTTAATTCTCTACCCAACTCCTAGGTCCTGGTAACCACCCATCTGATTTCTGTCTCTATAATTTTGCTTTTTCCAGAAGGTTTAGGAAATTATACAGTATGTAGTCTTCGGTGTCTGGCTTCTTTTACTCAGAATAAAGCTTCTGAGATACATCCGTATTACTAAATGTACCAGCACTTGGTTTCTTTTTAAAATGCGAACGTTCTATTGAGTGGATGTGCCACACCTGCTTAACCATTTACCAGTTGGTGAAAATTTGAATTGCTTCCAGTTTTTGGTGATTATGACTAAAGCTGCCATAGTCATTAACATAGAAATCTTTCAGTGGATATATATTTTAATTTAACCTGGGAAAATATAAAGAAATGGGATTTCTGGATCACAACTGGGATTTCAGTTCAGTTCAGTCACTTAGTCGTATCGGAGCGACCCCATGAATTGCAGCACGCCAGGCTTCACTGTCCATCACCAACTCCCGGAGTTCACTCAAACTCATGTCCATCGAGTCGGTGATGCCATCCAGCCATCTCATCCTCTGTCGTCCCCTTCTCCTCCTGCCCCCAATCCCTCCCAGCATCAGGGTCTTTTCCAATGAGTCAACTCTTTGCATGAGGTGGCCAAAGTACTGGAGTTTCAGCCAAAATGATGTCCAAAGTCGCTCTAGTATTTTGCATCTCCACCAGAAATGTATGAGAGTTCTAGTTACTCAGCATCCTTGCTAGCATTGGACAGTCATTGCCATTTCCAAAAATTTAGCCTTTCTAATAAATGTATACTGGTATCTAGATGTACTTGGGACTTCCTCAGGGGCTCAGTGCTAAGAATCTGTCTGGAATGTAGGAGACATAGGAGACATGGGTCCAATCCCTGGCTGGGGAAGATCCCCTGGAGGAGGGCGTGGCAACCCACTCTAGGATTCTTGCCAGGAAAAATCCCACGGACACAGAAGCCTGGAGGTCTATAGTCCATGGAGAAGCAAAGAGTCGGACATGACTGCGCACAAGCACTATACTGAATACTATCTTACTGTGTTTAATTTGTATTTCCATAAAAACTAAGGGATGTTGATAATCTTTTCATGTACTTACTTTCCCTTGTATATCTTCTCTAGTAAAGTGTCGGTTCAAATCTTTTGCTTATCAGTTGTGAGACTTCTCTATACATTCGATACAAGATTTTTTAAATGAGATTTGTGTTTTGCAATTTTTTTCCCATTCTCTAGCTTGTCTTTTCACTCTCATAGCAGCTTTGTTTCATAGAGCAGTCATTTATAATTTTGATGAAGTACAATTTGCCATTTAAAAAAAACAGAACATATTTCATATACCCTAAGAAATCATTTCCTCACTCAGGTTTGCAGTAATTTTTTCTTGTGTTTCCTCTCGAAGTTTCTAAAATTATTTGGCTAGTCTAAGTCATGTCCATTTCCATTTAGGTTTTAAGATCAGCTTATGAATGGGTACAAAAGAACTAACTGGGATTTTATTGGGATTTCTTTGAATCTATAGATCAATTGGAGGAAAACTGACATTTTTCCAGTATTCTGATGTGTGAACTTAGTATGCTTCGCTTTTATTTAGCTCTTTGATTTCTCTTTACAATGTTTTTAAATTTCTAAAGTGTACTAATCTTGTATTTATTTTGTTAAATATTTCACTAATTGTTTGATATTTTTGATGCTATTACAAATGTAGCTTCTAAAATTTCAATATCTAAGTGGACATCTCTAATTTACAAAAATACAATTGATTATTGTCTATTGATCTTTTATTCTGTGACCTTCTTAAACTCATTTATCAGTTCTAGTAGGTTTTTATAGATTAAACGGGATTTTATGTAAGTATATAAAATCCTCTGGTTTAGGAAGGAAACCTGTTTTGTATCTTCAACTTGTATGTCTCTCATATTTTTGTAATTGTTTATTGCCTCATCCAGCCCCTCCAGTGAAATATTCTGTAGAAGTGGAGGGTGAACATCCCCACCTTATTCCTGATCTTGTGGTTAAGAAGGTATTAATTTTTCACCATTAAATATGATAATATAGGTTTTTTATAACTGCCCTTTATCAGGTTGCAGAAGTTCCCTTCTGTTATTAGTTTTCTGAAAGTGAATTATAACCTTGCTCTTCTGAGATAAATTCTACTTGATCACAATGAATACATTTAAGGGTATTTATTTATGAGGGAGATAGGCTTTTTACTTCCTTAAAATGTATTTTTCAGCTTTTGGTATCAGAATTATGGTGGTCTCACAAAATAATTGGAAAGAATTATGCCCTTGTCTTAGCTCATTCAGGATGCTATAAAGAAAATACTATAGACTGGAAGGCTTAACCACAAACATTTATTTCTAATTTTCTGGAAGCTGGGCAGTCCAAGATTAAAGTGCCTGAGGATTTGGAGTCTAATGGGAGCCTATTTCCTGGTTTGTAGGTGATGAACTTCTCAATGTTTTCCCACATGACAGGAAGTGCAAGAGAGATCCGTGGGGTCTCTTCAGCATGCATGCTCAGTCTCTCAGTCATGTCCGACTCTTTGAGACCCTATGGACTGTAGCCAACCAGGCTCCTGTGTCCAAGGGATTTTCCAGGCAAGAATATATTGGAGTGGGTTGCCATTTCCTCCTCCAGGGGATCTTTCTGACCCAGGGATCGAACCTGTGTCTGGGAAACCCATTGGGTCTTTTTTGTAAGCACACTAATTCTATACATGAAGCTTCCACAATTATGACCTAATCACTTCTCAAAGACCCCCCTCTACCCCCCATCTCCTAATAATATCACTTTAGGGGTTAGGATGAAAAGTGAAAGTGTTAGTCGCTCAATCTGACTCTTTAAGACCCTATGGACTGTAGCCTGCCAGGCTCCTCTGTTCATGGGATTCTCCAGGCAAGAATACTGGAGTGGGTTGCTATGCCCTTGCCCAAGGGATCTTCTCGACCCAGGGATCAAACCAGCATCTCCTGCTTGCAGACAGATTCTTTACCCTCTAAGCCACCTGGGAAACCCCTGCAATTATTGATATACTTTTTTTTAAAGCTACAATCTTAAAACTGGTGTTTTTTGTTTCATCTATTTTCTGCTATTCTACTTTAATTTGGATTATTGTTCATACCTATGTTTTAAGTTGTTGCTATAGATTTACAATATGCCAATCATTATATTGCCACAGCTTTCCTTCAAGTCATATTTTTCCACTTCACATATAGGGTAACAATCTTTTAATAGTACAATTTCATATTATTCTTTTGATCCTTTGTAGTAGTATTGTCACACTTTTTAATTTTTGCTTTTATAAGCCTAATTGTTTTTTCTATATTTACTTTACAAAGTCAATAATTTTTAGTGCTTTAACATTTTTTAAAATTTATATTTGCCTATATTTACCATTGCTGATACTGTTTTTTGTGTTTGTGTGTGTTTAGATTTACACTTTTAAGTAATACTATTTTTCTTTTGCTTAAAAAACATTCTTTAACATTTCTCATTATATTTTTGTTCAAGAGAGTGTTTAACTTATCTTCATTTTTCACTTTTATTATTGCTCATGATAGAATTCTGAGGTGATATTTGCATAGTGTATGTTTGGAAACCTGTTCATCTGTGATATACTTTATGATGTAGTAGTATTTTCCTTTCCATTTATAATCCTGAAGGTTTCTGAGTTTCTTGATTGTTTTCTTTCATTAATTTTGGGGGAAAATGACCATTACCTCCTCAAATATTTTTTGTCTCATTCTCTCTTTTTTCTTCGGTGACTCTGAGTACATGTGCGTTAGATCATTTGATATTGTCCTACGCCTCTTGGAAGGTCTGATTAAGGAAAAAATATCTTTCCTCTATATTATTCAGTTGAAATAGTTTCTGTTGACCGAGCTTTAAATTCATTTACTTTGTGTGTGTGTACACATGTGTGCCCATGTGCCTGTGTGTATTTAATTTCAGCATATTATAGACCTCGCAAATGAATGAGGATTTCACTTATATATTGTCTTCTGGGAACTCTAAACTCTCATGCCAATGACACATTTACTTTAAAAATTTGTTAAAATTTCAACTGTTCTTTTGTTTTTAATGACTTTTATGTTGGCTTCCTATTTTTCAAATGTTGTACCCAAGGTGAGACAATCTGTATGTCCTCTCTCCCCTCAGAAGAACTGCAAGAATTTGAAATTTACCAACCCTGATTATTATTGACGTCAGATCCCTGATGGTCTCAAACAAAGTTAAAATTTTGCATGATTTTGTGAAAGTGACATTGTCTTATGGCTTTCATATACCAAATGAAAGTATAAGTTTTCTTCCTAATATTTTATGCTTGTTTGGCTGTGTAACAATATTTTAATAATTCCTTTCCATTCTTGACAATATTGTATTTATTATCATTCCAGTTTTGTAGATGTTAAAACAGATTTTAAAACACTCATACAGTAGAAATGAGATGCACAGCTTGTCTCTTAGCTATGTCCTTTTCCACTGCATTTTTCATCTGTATAAATCATCCCTTTAATAATGAAATTCAGAGGTGTAAGAATTGCATTCACAAGCCTCCTCATATTTCCTTTGTATTTAGTGAACTAATTGAAATGAACTTGAGAAGAAGGCTGAGCGCCAAAGAAATGATGCTTTTGAACTGTGATGTTGGAGAAGACTCTTGAGAGTCCCTTGGACTGCAAGGAGATCCAACCAATCCATTCTGAAGGAGATCAGCCCTGGGATTTCTTTGGAAGGAATGATACTAAAGCTGAAACTTCAGTACTTTGGCCACCTCATGTGAAGAGTTGACTCATTGGAAAAGACTCTGATGCTGGGAGGGATTGAGGGCAGGAGGAGAAGGGGACGACAGAGGATGAGATGGCTGGATGACAACACAGACTTGATGGATGTGAATCCGAGTGAACTCCGAGAGTTGGTGATGGACAGGGAGGCCTGGCGTGCTGCGATTCATAGGGTCACAAAGAGTCGGACACGACTGAGTGACTGAACTGAACAGAACTTGAGAAGGCTAAATTTCCATACTCTAATCTTCCACGTCAGAAGCCTCATTTCTACTTCTAGACTCTATGGAACACCTCGTGTTATTCTGGTTTTGATTTTTGTTGTGTCTAGGGCACACTGCATTTATACAGTTGCAGTGGTGGTGGCTTTAAAAATAGACTGGAAGTTTACAGATCACCTTTGAGCCAAAGTGCATTACCTTTCACCTTTATTTTATGGGGCTTGAGCCTCAACCTGGCTTGTTGGCCTTATTTCAAGAATTTTTTTTATAGCCATGACATTTGCTGACCCTGACTGAATGCTCTTGTCTTTTGATATTCCTGTCCTTTACATCCTTCCTTTATTATGATCATCCCTACCGTTATATTAACTACAGGAGTCTATCTGGTAAATTACAACAGTTCAAAGCACTGACTTGATCAATTTTAGGGAATACCAGAAGCCACACTAGAAGACCAAACTGCCATATATTTCCTCAGCTTTATCACACAGACACACACACATACACACAGGGCTACAGGAGAAAAATCACTTGCTTATAAGGATATACTAATATAATAATAATAATAATAATAACAACCTATTAACTTCTGTGGTAACTCAGTTGGTAAAGAATTTGCCTGCAGTACAGGATACCCTGGTTCAGATCTTGGGTCAGAAAGATCCCCTGGAAAAGAGATAGGCTACCTACTCAGTATTCTTGGGCTTCTCTGGTGGCTCAGATGGTGAAGAATCCACCTGCAATATGGGAGACCTGAGTTCAATCCCTGGGTTCAGAAGATTCCCTGGAGAAGGGCATGGCAACCCACTCCAGTGTTCTAGCCTGGACAGAAGAGCCTTGGCGGGCCACAGTCCATGGTGTTGCAAAGAGTCACACATGACTGAGTGACTAAGCACATTAACACATAGCACTTCAAAATTTATCTTTTTACTTCTATGCACTGGAGAAATTATTATCTTCCTTTTACCAGAGAAGAAATAAAAACTTAACTAAAGTCAATAAACTAGTTAGTGGTAAAGCCAAAATTTAAAGAAAAATATTCTGACCTTACAGTTTATGGTTTTTAACAACTGCACTATATTGTCTCTCCGTCTAATCCTTGACACACCTTAAAAGGTAGGAATTATCCATAATTAAATCATGGGGAAATAAGATTTGGAATATGTTCAAAGTCATGCAGGTATAAAGGTGAGAGCTAGGATTTGTGTTTGTGAGTGACTCCTCCAAAACTGTTCTTAAAACTTCTTCAATACTGCTTTCCACTGTGCTCTACCAATGATGCTGAGAAGTCAGCTTGACAGTCCTGGGTATACCTCATATTCCTGGAATGATCTATTTAGGCCATCAACTTTCATCATTTTGGAGAAGTCATGTGTCTATAAATTACATACCGTTTAAATTCATCTCTACAAATTCACACTGGGAAGGAGACTCAGGTATCACAAAATAAATAAACTCTGCTCAATATGCAATAGTAAATAAGACAAGTAAATTAGAACCTCTTAAGTAAGTAGGAAATACCACTGCTGGACTGCAACCATCAGACTTACAAGTCCTGTACTTGCCCAGCTTCAGAACCAACAAAAGAGCCTGGAGTCTGAGATTGAGATGTCAGTGGCTTAATGGATGGAGGAGCTTACATGTCTGAAACAAGGTCCTAGAGTGACATCCCACTGTGTGTGGCAGATGGGGCAGGGCATGGCAGGAGACTTCTCTCTCTCTCGAGGGTGGGGAGAAGTTACCAGTTCTGAAGAAATTGACTTCAAATGGGTTTTCAGGTTGGGCTTTCCTGGTGGGTCAGTGGTTGAAAATCCACCTACCAATGCAGAAGTCATGGGTTCAACCCCTGAGTTGGAAAGATCCCCTAGAGAAGGAAGTGGCAACCCTGTCCAGTATTCTTGCCTGGGTAGTCCCATGGACAGAGGAACCTGGCAGGGTCTATGAGGTCACAAAAATTTGTCCATGGGGTCACATAAGAATAGGACATGAATTACCAGCTGAACAACAACAGCAACAATGAGCTCACTGGTTACTGGAAAACCAGAAGACAGGCACGCCTCTTACCCTTTCCTTTTGGTAAGAATTATCACTAGCGGGGGCCTGGGGCAAGTGTGTAGAAAGGTCAGTCATGTGAGCAGGGTATAGGTGAGGCATGCACTGGTTGAGCAAGGGATGTAGGGAGAGCAAGAGAACAGCTACCTTGGGTGGCCTGACTATACAGCCAATAACAAGATTATTAAATTCTCTCTGTTGATTGTTTTTTAGTCATTAAGTTGTATCTGACTCTGCACCTCCATGAACTGCAGCACACTAGGCTTCACTGTCTCTTGGAGTTTGCTCAAATTCTTGTCCATTGAGTTGGTGATGCTATTCAGCTATCTCATCCTCTGCCCCTCCCCACTCCCCCCTCCCCCCATTCCATCCAAGCTTGTCACATTTTACCTTCAATCTTTCCCAGCATCAGGATCTTTTCCAATGAGTCAGCTCTTTACATCAGGTGGCCAAAGTATTGGAACTTCAACTTCAACATTTGTCCTTCCAATGAATATTCAGGGTTGATATGCTTTAGGATTGACTGATTTGATCTCCTTGCAGTCCAGGGAACTTTCAAGAGTCTTCTCCAGCACCACAATTCAAAAGCACCAATAAAACAAGACTTCAAGTAAGATACCCAGTGCAAATTAACTATAATATAAATGCTTAAAAACCTCTAACAGACAGTATCCAAAGGATGAAGGTAATCATTCTACTCTCCTCTCTGCTTGTCAGATTGTATTGTACTTTGAGAGAGTTGCAGACAAATTAGTGTCCCAAAATGAGGACCCAGCTCAGGGTGGTATCTGGAAGACAGTTACTTTAAAACCATACAGAAGAATGCATACGTTTAATTTGAGGGGCAAAAATAAAAACAAGCAAACAAATTATAGAGGGTCCTAATACTGATTATGAGTCATAAAACACAGGAAGAGAGATTTTAATTCAATAGGAACAAAACACTGTCAGTACATTTTATTTAGATCTTTTGACAAAAGAATTATTTCCCTCAAAGAACAGTTAGTCCCTACATCAAAAAGTAAAAGTGTATTTGTTGAGTGTGTTGAAGAAAGGATTGCACTTCTAATCTCTTAGATTAGAGGACTAGTAAGTTTTTAAACCTGTGATTTTCTTAGCAAAAATTGAAAAGTATATATTAATACAAACTTATATCCAAATATACAGAGTGGCTTGTTTATATCATCTGTCATATATTGATCAAAGTTATTACCATGTGGAAGTTTTAATATATAAAACACACTCCTTAGTGTGGTCACCAGACATATTGGACAAGTTAAAATAAATTTTCATTTGATAATGCCTATCTTTGCCTGAAAATCAATTTATACATTATTATGTCAACAAATACACGTGACATTGTACAGGAGACAGGGATCAAGATCATCCCCATGGAAAAGAAATGCAAAAAAGCAAAGTGGCTGTCTGGGGAGGCCTTACAAATAGCTGTGAAAAGAAGAGAAGCAAAAAGCAAAGGAGCAAAGGAAAGATATAAGTATCTGAATGCAGAGTTCCAAAGAACAGCAAGGAGAGATAAGAAAGCCTTCCTCAGCGATCAATGCAAAGAAATAGAAGAAAAAAACAGAATGGGACAGACTAGAGATCTCTTCAAGAAAATTAGAGATACCAAGGGAATATTTCATGCAAAGATGGGCTCAATAAAGGACAGAAATGGTAGGGACCTAACAGAAGCAGAAGATATTAAGAAGAGGTGACGAGAATACACAGAAGAACTGTACAAAAAAATTCTTCATGACCAAGATAATCACGATGGTGTGATCACTCACCTATAGCCAGACATCCTGGAATGTGAAGTCAAGTGGGCCTTAGGAAGCATCACTATGAACAAAGCTAGTGGAGGTGATGGAATTCCAGTTGAGCTATTTCAAATCCTGGAAGATGAAGCTGTGAAAGTGCTGCACTCAATATGCCAGCAAATTTGGAAAACTCAGCAGTGGCCACAAGACTGGAAAAGGTCAGTTTTCATTCCAATCCCAAAGAAAGGCAATGCAAAAGAATGCTCAAACTACTGCACAACTGCACTTATCTCACATGCTAGTAAAGTAATGCTCAAAATTCTCCAGGTCAGGCTTCAGGAATGCATGAACCGTGAACTCCCAGATGTTCAAGCTGGTTTCAGAAAAGGCAGAGGAACCAGAGATCAAATTGCCAACATCCACTGGATCATGGAAAAAGCAAGAGAGTTTCAGAAAAACATCTATTTCTGCTTTATTGACTATGCCAAAGCCTTTGACTGTGTGCATCACAACAAACTGTGGAAAATTCTTCAAGAGATGGGAATACCAGACCACCTGACCTGCCTCCTGAGAAATCTGTATATAGGCCAAGAAGCAACAGTTAGAACTGGACATGGAACAACAGACTGGTTCCAAATATGAAAAGGAGTACGTCAAAGCTATATATTGTCACCCTGCTTATTTAACTTATATGCAGAGTACATCATGAGAAATGCTGGACTGGAAGAAACACAAGGTGGAATCAAGATTGCCGGGAGAAATATCAATAACCTCAGAAATGCAGATGACACCACTCTTATGGCAGAAAGTGAAGAGGAACTAAAAAGCTTCTTGATGAAAGTGAAAGAGGAGAGTGAAAAAGTTGGCTTAAAGCTCAACATTCAGAAAACGAAGATCATGACATCAAATCCCATCACTTCATGGCAAATAGATGGGGAAACAGTGGAAACAGTGTCAGACTTTATTTTTGGGGGCTCCAAACTCACTGCAGATGGTGATTGCAGCCATAAAATTAAAAGACACTTACTCCTTGGAAGGAAAGTTATGACCAACCTAGATAGCGTATTCAAAAGCAGAGGCATTACTTTGCCAATAAAGGTCCATTTAGTCAAGGCTATGATTTTTCCAGTGGTCAGGTATGGAGGTGAAAGTTGGACTGTGAAGAAAGCTAAATGATGCTTTTCAACTGTGATGCTGGAGAAGACTCTTGAGAGTCCCTTGGACTGCAAGGAGATCCAACCAGTTCATTCTAAAGGAGATCAGTCCTAGGTGTTCTTTGGAAGGACTGATGCTAAAGCTGAAACTCCAATAATTTGGCCACCTCATGCAAAGAGTTGTCTAGTTCGAAAAGACTCTGATTCTGGAAGGGATTGAGGGCAGGAGGAGAAGGGGACGACAGAGGATGAGATGGCTGGATGGCATCACCAACTAAATGCACATGAGTTTGGGTGGACTCTGGGAGTTGGTGATGGACAGGGAGGCCTGGCATGCTGCGATTCATGGGGTTGCAAAGAGTCAGACATGATTGAGTGACTGAACTGAACTGAAACAAGTACACTGGTTGAATAAAGTATGCATGTAACATGTGATACAATCATTAATCTCTTTTGCTTCAGACTTATTTGTATTATTATATTTGCTTATAAAATTATAAATATTTTCATTCTAAATGGGAGTAGATAGGTATAGGCATGAATGTAAGTCCTAGTCAAGAATATTTATCATATTTCCCTCATCTCCCTAGTTACTACCTCCATATATTAAATAATAGTAATTTACTCTAACCTGAGGCAGATGGTTCTACAGTAATCATTTTTTTGCTTTTTAAGTAATTGTTTTCTCAAGCAAAAATGTATATAAGTTTAGTTTTCTCTTTTTAATAAATGAATTCAAATTGAGGAATGAGGAGGGGATGACTTACAAGTGACTTTGAAATTCTTTAAATACTAAATTTCTTTTTCTTTCCTTTCTTTTCAAATTTCAAATTAGGAGGTATATTGAAGGATTCAGTGTTTAGGAACCGGACATACATTTTAAAATACACTCTGTATTTGTTTATGAAAATAAATATTTAAATACAGGTTAAATACATATTTAAAATTTATTGAGTACTTACCATGAAACATACACTGCTCTAAGGTGTTTTACATGTATCAGCTTACTTAAAATCATCACAACAATTCTCTGAGAATAATTCTTTTATTATATTCACATTGATAATAAGGAAACGGAGATATATTTAGGCTAGTCAACAGATTCAGTTTGGTTCAGAGGCCAGATTCCTGGCCATCACTTTTTATTGATAGAGAAAGTGCATTTGTGCCAAGAAAGTGACAAGTGACAATTTTAGCTGGACTAGCAATAGGTTTTAGCAATAAAAATTAGGAATTAGTAAAGGTAATATTTTCCTTTTTGTTTGTGAAAGATATTTATGACTAAATGCTATTTTTTATTTTTATATTTTCACAAAATTAATATAATTCTGGGGGGATATTTCTCATCCAATCTTGTTCTCTTTCTTTCATTTTCTCTCCTTCTGTTAGACACACAAGCACATACTCTAACATTTTTAATGTTTTTGTAACTTTGCACTGGAGGCTAGTAGATGTTTAGCAGAGGCTAACAAGTTACCTTTTCTTCACACACAATCTTTATATCTACAAAATGGCCTATACAAAATTGAAATTTCAGCTGCCAGCATGATTTAATTTAGGAATATCCCACAGGTTTTCCCTTTGCATATTAGAAGTAAGATACTTACTGGAAAAATTACCCCCAGCTACCATTGGGTCTTCCATGGACTGGCATAGTTAGGATTGAAGAGTAAGATTGTCTTTGTCCTGTACAGGCTCTGGACAAGTCTTATATTTTCTGGGCTTCTAGTTCCTCATCTGTGACATAACGAGCTTTTTCAAGTGACCCCTATGGCATTTTCCAGTTTTCAAATGTCTTTGACTCACTAAGCCAGGTAACCGCTTATCTGCAAATGTGCTTACATTGACTGCAGTGTAGGGTGTTCATTTCCACAAATATTTCCTTAGAGTCTTTTGTGGACCAGGTCCCTAGAAAGTCAAAGTGTAGGATAAAGAATTTGTATGGGATAGCCCACATCCTCATGTAACTTAAGGTCTTGCAGAGAAGAGTGTTAATTTGAAAAATAATGACATTTCAATGTGATTAGTGCTATACAAATAGTATAAGAACAGTTTTATGGAAGCATATTTTAAACATGATTTGAGAGATTTACCTTCTGTCATATTATTTTAGTTGCCAGGGTGCTTGAAGAGTGACCGATAGGTCTCACCCTAACATTTAAGTATGTGCACACATGTTTTCTGAATAAGGATGTATCTTACCATCCGCAAGCTAAGACTAGAAAAAGCCTTCAAGGTCTATGCTATTATGATTGTAAAGGAACAAAATTAACTTTTTTAATATTCAAGATCCATATTATCCTTCAGGGTCCATTGATGTAAAAAAAATAAAGCAGTAAAGTCCATTCTTAATATATCTTACCTACAATTATCACCATGAACTATTTTCTTGAATAGAAATCAAATGTGCTTAGTCTTCTTCCTTTATGTTTTTTAGTACATTAAAAAAATTTTCTTGGCTATGCCACCCAGCATGTGGGGTCTTAGTTCCCTGACCAAGGATCAAATCTGTGTTCTTCACACTGGAAGCATGGCTTCTTAACCACTGGAACACCAGGGAAGTCCCCAGATGCTCTTTCTTACTCTTCACATTGAGGCTTTGTTTCAGCATTTGTGAATCTTGCTCATTATCTGCAATAAACTCTCACTCACTCATCTGCAAGTTATTAGAATTCACTTACCTGTCAATGTGAAGCAGAACTATATACCTCTCACTAAAGCATACACTTTAGCTTTAAATCTAATTATAAATGTGGAAATGACAATGAACTTGAAAATAAAGTTGTGGAATTTGATTTTGCAGAGTTGATAGTGAAAATCAAGGGTGTGAGCAAAGCCATCCTTGTTCCCAGTCTGTCCCATAATACTTTCTAGCTTTATCCAGTCCTCTCTGAGCAGTACTGGGGCACTAAAATATCATATTTAGTTTTTACTCATAGTTACAGTCTAGTATGAAATAACAACAAAAATAGGTTAAATCAGTGGAAGAAAAATTACTTTCATTATTTACATAAAACAGAGTGAAGTAAAAATCACTGAAAATGATAAACATTGAAGTTAACTATTACTGCATTAAAGATTACTTAATTAGTTACTTAATTAAAAATAAAAATAATGTTTAACTAGTTCAGTTATTAAAAGTTTTAAAACACTTTTTCAAGATTCTGAGTTTGTTAAGCAACAAAACTTCCAATAACATATTTCTGTTAATTATTTTATTCATGGATCTTTGAGTACAACCTTATTAAATAATTATGATTTATTGAACTTTGTCTCATTGAAAAAAATTATCTATTTAATTATCTATTTGGTTATGATTATGTAAAATCCTCATGATCCCCCATCCCCGTTCCTGCGGATCGAAGGGTGATATTTTGATTAAGGAAAAGGAAATTGGAACAAAGAATAGCTCATTTCCATATTACCAAAATAGGTGTCTAGTAATAATCATAATAACCATTAACATTTATTTAATTCTTCCTCAGAGTCAGCACTCTGCCAATAGTGTCAAGTTCCTTATCTTGTTTCAAGTAGTTTTAACAGATGGATATTATTATAATTAGCCATACGTTTGCAAAGTACTAACTTTGCTATGGAATGCTTAAATGTCTTAAAAGAGGTCACAGCTAGTAAGTGGTAAGTGGTGGGTGGGGTGGAGGAAGCAGGGGGAGGATTCAAACCTAATGTGTTCACAGCCTGTATTCTAACTACATATCATAAGCCTCCTAAATATAAATAATTCCTACTCACCCTTTAAACTAGAGCAAGTTACCTAGAAAGTATCTTTTCGTTCATTCTTTTCTTTTGAGAAATCTGCTAGGATGAAGAAAGCATCTACAAAAATTAAGAGAAAGCGTATGGAAGAGGATATACTGATCACATATAAAAATCTCTTTTTAGAAACAGGGCTGGCTAGATTAAGGAAGGAAAAATTGGAGGTAAGGCTGTAGAATCTGGCCCAGTGTCTATTTACTTTGGTCCAAAGAATTCAAGATCCCAAGGAGAGAGCGCTCTACCAATGCAAGGGCTATTGGTATATCAAACTACTCTGAAATGTGTCTGTTGGAAATGTTTTTCTACATTTAATGTCTTAACATTAAAGTTTTATTGATTGAGTTAACTCAGTAAGCAAAAATTGGTTTTTAATTTAGGACTTTTTTTTCTTAGCTCATTTAAAAATACTGATTCTGGGATCAAAACATAGTATCTTAAAAAATGGCTTTTACTTTCTCAAAAACCTTGTTTTCTCTATCAACATGCTCTTATTGGGGCAGAGAAAAAACTTTGGCTTTCCAAATGCTTATTTTAAAAGATAGGTTTGCACCTACTACAAGATGGAATTTGCTTCTAAGGACCCTATAAATAGGATAAGTAGATTTAAACTAATACACGGAAACAAATGTAAAAGGCGGTTTTATTTCTGGCATATTGCTCATATCTCCTAATAAGAATAACTCCTAATGAGTAACTTTCTGTTCTTGTGAGGTTCTATCAGATGCTTCAGATGCTCCTGACATACAAAACCCTTACCTGCCTTGGGTTTGGCTGCCAGACCTCAACCTTGCTCCGTTTTAGGAGCATTTCCAGGTCGCTTCCGTTTTGTCCCCTCCACAACTTTTTATCCTTAGTTTTTCTGGTTTCTCAAATCACAAGTTAGTTTTGTTCTCATTGTCAGTGGTCACGTTATTATTTGGAATGACTATTTGGTTTTTAAATTTCATTAAATTTTAATCTTTGATTCCTGACTTCTGGGATCTTTCCTCTATTTGCAAGTTATCAAGGTAAAGTTTCCCATTTCTAGCTCTATTTCAGTTACAGGGAATGTGTCCTATCTGGAATCACCTTTCACTCATACTCCATCTGACAAAGGGATAGAAGTTATTGTTTTCTTTACCAGTATGGAGTAAGATATGTGAAAAAAGTACAGGGGTAGGGTTTGGAAAGAACTAAAGTGAAAAGCTTAATTTATTCACTAAATATTAAGCTGTAATTATGGAATTTAATTAGAATTATGGAACTGACTTGATGGACCTGAGATTGAGCAACTCCTAGAGTTGGTGATGGACAGGGAAGCCTGGAGTGCTGCAGTCCATGGGGGACAAAGAACTGGACACAACTGAGCAACTGAACTGAACTGAACTGATGGAATTTCATTTAATTCCATAACTAATTTGCCTTCAAAAAAACAGTCTTCTTACTTCCTATTGCATAGATCTTATTAATATAGAAACCAGGTATGGTTGTTTTACACTCCAGACTTGGCTGAATTTCAGGAAGAAATGCAAATTATGAGCTAAATTTGTATCTTTACAGGTTTCACTTCTATCTGGGGATGTACTTTTTAGATTAATTCTGAAACAAGATTTTGTTCTGTGGTTTAAATTCTGATGATTAATATATTTTGGTCACATGATAATAATACCTTGCGTTTGCCTTGAATTCCATCTTGAGGGAATGTGTCTTTTGGATAAACATTAAATAGAATACAGCACATCAATATTTTTGAAGACTAGATCCTCAAGAAGATATAGTCTCCTACACACACATACACATATTTCTTTAGGAAGTGGATACCAATACTTATTCTGTAATACTGTAGGAATGATTAAATTCAATAATGTATGTAAAGCAAATGTAAATACTTAATATGCATTCAATAAATGGTGACTATCAGAATAGTTTCACATTCAGTTGAATTTTATAAAATAGGTAGTATTTTGAGGTGGGTACTCTCATTAATCAAATTATCTCATGATTTTTTCAATTGAGGACTCGAGACAAAGTGAAGATAAATGGTCAGCTCCAAACAAATAAAGACACTCTGATGGAAGAGACTCTGGCTACCGAGGCAACTCCCTGCTCAGTCGCTTCAGTTGTGTCCGACTCTGTGCAACCCCAGAGACGGCAGCCCACCAGGCTCTGCAGTCCCTGGGATTCTCCAGGCAAGAACACTGGAGTGGGTTGCCATTTCCTTCTCCAGAGCAACTCCCTAAAGTTCGTTAAAGACAACAGAGAACAGTTCTCCTGTTTTGTCTATCAATGAATGTCTTCTGTCATAGCCAAGAGATGGGCCACGCAGACTGAAACAACTCTTTGAACTGAACTACTGTAACAAAAAATATGAAATGTTAACTATTCCTTTGTGCCTGAAGCATAATGAAATGCATATGTGGTACTGGGGTGAGGTATTATGAGATAAGATCCACAAGACAGATTGGTTCATTTAACAAATTCTAAAAAAACACCCGTGGTGGATTCATGTCAATGTATGGCAAAACCAATACAGTATTGTAAAGTAAAATAAAGTAAAAAAAAAAAATTCTCAACTATGTTCCAGAGCTAGGCTAAACAAGCCAGTTCTGCACTTGAGAAACTCAATCCAAGAGAAGAGAAAAATAAGCACACTCTTATAACAAGTGCTATGGCTGCTGTAAATTCAGGGGGGACATGAAGGAAGTCACTTAATTGCCTTTGTCTGGAGGGTGGAGGATGGTTTCATAATGTAGGAGGTACATGAGTTAAGATATGACGGATATGTACAGTACTCAGTGATGAGAACCACAGAGAGGTATCTGTGGATGAAAGTGCGCATTCTAGGGGAAAGAGGTATTATATTTGGGATGGAATATACAATAATTGCATAATTTCTTAATATCAGAAATGGAAAATAAAAAAATCTTAACAAATAACAAGATGGCCATGTAATATTTAAGATAAATTTAACGCACCTCTCCTACCAAGTCCATATTTAATGCACGCTTGCCTCGTGGCTATTATTAGAACATTTTATCATAGACCTGGGTTTTCAAACCAACCTACAAACTGATCAGTAATCACAACTTGCTTATTTTCATTGAGCTACCTAATACACTCCATTCTGAAGTCAGGAGAACAGAGAAGTATGAGCTATATACAGTTGGAAAGACTAAAAACCTCAGTAACTAGAACAGACATTTGCTTATTGGCACAGGTACCCTGAAGGATGTTCTCTCCTCACATTACTAACATGTCAGGATTTTTAACAGATATTATTAAGACACCACAGTAATGTGGAGATGTATGTAAGCTGAGAGCATAATCACTATGAGGACTGAAGGCTGATGATTTGACTGTGTTGAAATTACTCTGGTGCCCCTCTAATTTGTCACATGACTTAATGTCTAACTCCATTATATGGTTTTAAAAACCTGGGTTCTTGATGATTTCTTTTTCTTTTCATGAAGTGGATAATGATTTGTAAACTGATTCTTCATGTTCCTAAACCACTGAGTATTTAAAAAATTAGTTTCCATGAAATAGATGTGGTTTCAAAGGAAGTCTTGGCTCAAGCAGCTTCTATTTATGCACTTTGACTACCAGGATATCCATTGAATGAAAGATGGTGATTTCTAAATTATTCTATTTTTAGTTTGATATCCTTTCTTAACTCTTTGGTTTTCTCCATGCTGCTTCCCAGGATCTCCTTCTTGTTTGTTCTCATGATATGTTACCACTAGCAACTGTTATTATTGGCTCTCTTTTTTCCATCTACTACCAAATCTTAGGGTAAAAGTGGAAAAACCTTGAAGTATAATTGCTTAAGGAGATATTTCCACCCATATTACTAGGGGCAATCTTCAGCATTCTTTTTTTAATATGTTGAAACATGAAAATCAGGTGAAAATTGAAAAATGACTTGGATTATTTAGCCTAAATTAAGCCAAATAAATTAACCTTAATAATAAAGGCATAACACTAGATTTTCCTGTTGCTCTTTTGAGTGGACTTAATTCTCCTCATTTCTATGCAAGATTGAACAAAAACAGTAACTGAATGCTTATTTGTACTAGGCACTGTACTAGTGCTTTGAATAGGAAGGATTAGAAAGTTAGAATAAACATTCTGCTCTTGAGAAATTCACCAGTTAGAGGGAAAGAGAGACACACATAAAAAGATGATTTTTTAATAAGAATATAAGAATAATTCACATGAGGCAATGTTAAATTTCTATTCTGGGGGTAGAAAAACAAATTTCTTTTTTATGTATGAGAGACTCACATATTTTAGCATAAACTGTCACTGAAGATTTAGATATGTTTGGGACATGTGTGGAGATCAATAGTAGGGACTCATCTGGAAATTCTTCGTGTGACAAACCAGTTTTACAGGAAAGAACTCTGAGTAGCAGAGTGGGTTGAGATGTGTAAAAAATTGGTTCAAATCTCTTTTGGAGAGGGGATTTTTCTTTGGCTTTCTCTTGCTAACATGTTCTTGAGTCTTAACGAGAGGAATAAAGAAAAAATAAGATTTGAGTCCTTAACTTTCTGCTTAGGGACAGTGCAGAACTTGCTAGGTAGAACTTCAGCTATAGAGTCAGACTTTGAATATGAACTCTGCCATTTTCTATCTGTGTGCTCATGGGTAGTTTAGTTTATCTCTCAAAATTTTATTTTCCTCTTATTTAACATGGAGATATATATGGATTTCACTCAGTCAAGTCTGACTCTTGTGATCCCATGGACTGTAGATGTCCATGGAATTCTCCAGGCAAGAATACTGGAGTGTGTAGCCAATCCCTTCTCCAGGGGATCTTCCTGACCCAGTGATCAAACCTGGGTGTCCCACATTGCAGGCAGATTCTTTACCATCTGAGCCACCAGGAAAGCCTGTGGTGCTGCTGCTAAGTCGCGTCAGTCGTGTCTGACTCTGTGCGACTCCAAGGACTGAAGTCCACCAGGCTCCTCTGTCCCTGGGATTCTACAGGCAAGAACATTGGAGTGGGTTGCCATTTCCTTTGCCAATGCATGAAAGTGAAAAGTGAAAGTGAAGTTGCTCAGTCATGTCTGACTCTTAGCGACCCCATGGACTGTAGCCTACCAGGCTCCTCCGTCCATGGGATTTCCTAGGCAAAAGTACTGGAGTGGGGTGCAATTGCTTTCTCCGAGGAAAGCCTATAGATATCGATACTTTACCTTATAAGCATATGATAATGGTTAATATTCACAAAAACCTAATGAATACCTAGTCTGTAGAGTAAATTATTTTAGGCAAGGAAATAAAAATAAAAGGAAAGTTAGATGTGAAACCTGCACTTTAGGGGAAATAATATTGATTTGGGGAATAGAGTAGGTACATGAGATCGTTTATATATATAGTCTCAATTAAGTCATGTAGGTATACTATGAAGTCTACTGTTTTAGCACTGGTTAAATATCATAGCCTTTAAATATTTGTTCAACGTTAATTTAGAGGAGATGCTTGACTATTGTGTCAGGGGAGGGATCTGGGCCAAAGAAGAGACAACAGCTGGTACTATTTCCAATCTAACTACCTAAAATAGACTATTTTTAAAAGGAAGAGATTGAGACACTTTTATTTGTCAAGGTCACGTGCTGACAAATAATTTGCCATAGAGCTTGATAGTATGCTTATTTCAATTAGTGAAAGTAAAGTCATGTCATATCATACTCCATATTCTGATTATGCATATATATTTTCCCTTATATATAATTATACATTCCTATATATAAATTTAATATATAACACATACATGAAAAGAATGTAGAAAAAATTTATTTGTGGAGTTAAATTAAGTATCACAAAGAGATCATCTGTGTAATCATCACCCAGTTCAAGAAACAGAATATTACCAGCACCCATTCTACCTTCATTCACTATTTCATGCCTGCCTCTGAAAAAACAGGATGATAATACCAATTTCTAATACTATTCTTTAGTTTTTGAGTTTTGTACAAATGGAAGCATACAGTATTAATATACATTATCCCTGACTGAGTTCTTTTGATAAATATTAGGTTGGTAATATTCAAATGTGAAGAAAGCTGAGTGCCGAAGAATTCATGCTTTTGAACTGTGGTGTTAGAGAAGACTCTTGAGAGTCCCTTGGGCTGCAAGGAGATCCAACCAGTCCATTCTGAAGGAGATCAGCCCTGGGATTTCTTTGGAGGGAATGATGCTGAAGCTGAAACTCCAGTACTTTGGCCACCTCATGCGAAGAGTTGACTCAATGGAAAAGACTCTGATGCTGGGAGGGATTGGGGGCAGGAGAAGAAGGGGACGACAGAGGATGAGATGGCTGGATCACATTACTGACCTGATGGACATGAGTTTGAGTGAACTCCAGAAGTTGGTGATGGACAGGAAGGCCTGGCGTGCTGCAATTCTTGGGGTTGCAAACAGTTGGACACAACTGAGCGAATGAACTGAACTGAACTGAATATTCAAACATGTTGTTGCTTTTGGCTTAGTTTGTTTATTTTCATTATCATATACTGTTCTAATATATAAATGTATTCTCAGTTAATAGCCATCCTTTTGCTGTTGGATTCTCCCCAGTTCTTGACCATTAGGAATACTGTCACAATGAGTAATTTTGTATGTGTCTTTTTGATGCTTCTCTGTGTGATTTTTAAAACAATGTAATACTGAGTGGAATTCCTTTGTCATAAAGTAAGACATGTTGCTTCAACTTTAGTAGGAAATGCCGAGTGTGTGCTCTAAATTAGTTTGTTTAGTCATTTTCTATGGATATTCCAGCGCATCCCTGGTGGCTCAGATGGTAAAGAATCTGCCTGCGATGTGAGAGACCTGGGTTCCATCCCTGGGTTGGGAAGATTCCCTGGAGGAGGGCATGGCATCCCACTCCAGTATTCTTGCCTGGAGAATCCCCATGGACACAGGAACCTGGTGGGCTACAGTCCATGTGGTCACAAAGAGTATCAGACATGACTGAATGCCTAAGCATGGATATTCCAAGAGTTTTTGAAAGAAGGTATTTTCTATAGGTGTTAGGTGCAGTGTTGCAAATATTTCAGTTGGATCAAGTTTGCTAACCACATTGTTCAAATTTTTTCTATATTTACTAGTATTATTTTTTATATTTATTCTATCAGCTAGTGAATAATTTGCATTAAAATATCCCCTTATCATGTATTTGTCTATTTCTCTTCCATACATTTGTTTTTTGTCTCACAAATTGTGAGACAATAACATTGTGTACAAATGTATATCTTATGTCTTTATAATCCTAGTGGGTAACTTTTTACCATTTGATGTGTCTGACTTTATTTCTAATAATGATTGTTTTGTACTAAAATTTGCTTTGTCTGATACTGATAGAACTTAGAAGCTTTCTTTCAGTTAGTGTTTGTATTCTATATCTTTTTCCAAATTTTAAACTTCAACTTTGTAATACTTATATATTTTAAAATGCTTTGTGGGACTTCGCTGGTGGTCCAGTGGTTGGGGGCTTTGTACTTTCACTGCAGAGGTGTGGGTTTGATCCCTGGTGGGGGAACTAAGATCCTGCCACGCTGCATGATGCAGCTAAAAACAAACAAATAAATAAATTGATTAATTTGAAAAGATTAGCTCTTTGGAGCTCTGTTGTAAAAAAAAAAAAAAACAGTAAAAAATGCTTTCTGTAGGTTGTATGTTATTATTTTCTGAGTCTTATTTAAAAAAAAAAGAAGTCTCTCAGTTGTGTCTGACTTTTTTTGACCCCGTGGACTGTAGCCTACCAGGCCCCTCCATCCATGGGATTTTCCAGGCAAGAGTACTGGAGTGGGTTCCGTTTCCTTCTCCAGGGGATCTTCCCAAACCAGGGATAAAACTCAGATTTCCTGCATTGCAGGGAGGCGCTTTACCATGTGAGCCACCTTAAATTAGAATACTTAGTCCACTTATAAGCACTAATTCTATTAATATAGTTGTATTAAAATGTCATTTTCCTATTCAGTTCAGTTCAGTTCAGTTCAGTTCAGTCGTTCAGTCGTGTCCGACTCTTTGCGACCCCATGCATCGCAGCACGCCAGGCCTCCCTGTCCATCACCATCTCCCGGAGTTCACTCAGACTCACATCCATCAAGTCAGTGATGCCATCCAGCCATCTCATCCTCTGTCGTCCCCTTCTCCTCCTGCCCCCAATCCCTCCCAGCATCAGAGTTTTTTCCAATGAGTCAACTCTTCGCATGAGGTGGCCAAAGTACTGGAGCTTCAGCTTTAGCATCATTCCTTCCAAAGAAATCCCAGGGTTGATCTCCTTCAGAATGGACTGATTGGATCTCCTTGCAGTCCAAGGGACTCTCAAGAATCTTCTCCAACACCACAGTTCAAAAGCATCAATTCTTCGGTGCTCAGCCTTCTTCACAGTCCAACTCTCACATCCATACATGACCACAGGAAAAACCACAGCCTTGACTAGACAGACCTTAGTTGGCAAAGTAATGTCTCTGCTTTTGAATATGCTATCTAGGTTGGTCATAACTTTTCTTCCAAGGAGTAAGCGTCTTTCAATTTCATGGCTGCACTCCCCATCTGCAGTGATATTCGAGACCCCCAAAATAAAGTCTGACACTGTTTCCACTGTTTCTCCATCTATTTCCCATGAAGTGATGGGACCAGATGCCATGACCTTCATTTTCTGAATGTTGAGCTTTAAGCCAACTTTTTTACTCTCCTCTTTCACTTTCATCAAGAAGCTTTTTAGTTCCTCTTCACTTTCTGCCATAAGGGTGGTGTCATCTGCATATCTGAGGTTATTGATATTTCTCCCAGCAATCTTGATTCCAGCTTCTGCTTCTTCCAGCCCAGCATTTCTCATGATGTACTCTGCATAGAAGTTAAATAAGCAGGGTGACAATATACAGCGTTGACATACTCCTTTTCCTATTTGGAACCAGTCTGGTGTTCCATGTCCAGTTCTAACTGTTGCTTCCTGACCTGCATACAGATTTCTCAAGAGGCTTTCTATTTATTTCCCCTCTCTCTTATCTTGTTTTCACCTTCTACTTCTTTGGGGTAGAATATATATTTATCTGGTTCTATTTTTTTCTCTGTTAGTGAAAATTACTTTTTCTTATTCTTTTTGTAAATACTTTAGGAATACAATATCCTTGACTTAGTCTAAATTAATTGGCACTTATACCTTAAAAAACTAAGGGACTTAAAACTTTTAAACTCCTTTTACTGCTACATTTCATCTATATGCAGTTGATACATATTTTAATTTTCTTTCTCTCTATATGTCTAGCCTAAGACATTATTGTTTGATATAGTCAATCTTTATTTAGACTCACCTTGATATTGACTACTTTTATTGCTCTATATTCTTTCTTATATCTCTGATTTTCCATCTGAAATTATTTCCCTTCCGCTTAAAAAATACTCCTTGTAATTAATTTCATCTGTTGGAACATATTCTCATAATTTTTAGTTATATGAAGATAACTTTATTCACATTAATTTTTGAAGATGCTCATTTTTATCATTTTCTTTTTTTGGGTACAGCAATCTAAAGTTTTATTAATTTTATTTTAGTACTATAAGAGTATGTTATTGTTTTTATTTTATTTTATTACTTCAGTTGAGGATTCAGCTCTCAGTCCAATTATTGCTCCTTTGAAAATATTTTTTTTGTGTGTGTGTTTTAGCTTCTTTTATGTTCTGTTATTGTTTCAGGTTTTTAGAAATATCAGTAAAATGTAATTAGGTCAGAATTACTTGGATCACTTGGATCAAACATACCTTCTTAGTTTTTGTGTCATTTATCGTTGGAGAATTCTCCTCTATTATCTCTTCACATATTGCTGCTGCTTTTTTTCTCTCTTCTCTCTTTCTGAGATTTCAGTTATACTTATCTGAGACTGTCTCACTAGATTTTCCTTATGTCTTACCCAACTATTATGCCTTACCCAACTCTTATGCCTTTTTCACTCACTTTGCTCAATGATTGATTAGGGTTTATTTCTTCTGATTCACCTTCAAGGTCACTGATTCTCTCTTCAAACCTATTATTCAAAAGATTTTGAGTTGTGTTTTTCTTTTTGTGTGTTTGGTTTTAACTTTTCCTTTTTTTCTTGTTTATTAGGAATATATATAGGAGTCAGGTGCTATATGAGAGTAAGACTGCAGATAAAGACTGCATATTGGGCCATATTGCTTATTATGGCCAATGCAAGCTCTGCTTTCATGAGAGTATTAGCAGGCAATTGGCACAAATTGTTAGTAAGGATAGAAAATTATAAACTATTTTTATTATAAGAAAGTGTTATGATAGGAAAAATACAGAAAGCAAAGAGGAACGAAAGAACCTCCTGATGAAAATGAAAGAGGAGAGTGAAAAAATTGTTTGAAACTCAACATTCAAAACACTAAGATCATGGCGTCCAGCCCCATCACATCACGGCAAAGAGCAGGGGAGAAAGTGGTTGCAGTGACGTATTTTATTTTCTTGGGCCCCAAAATCACTGTGGACAGTGAGTGCAGTTGCGAAATTAAGATGCTTGCTCCTTAGAAAAAAACTTATGACAAACCTAGATGGCATATTAAAAAGCAGAGGCATCACTTTGCTGACAAAGATCTGTATAGTCAAAGCTATGGTTTTTCCGGTAGTCATATAGGGATGTAAGAGTTGGACCATAAATAAAGCTGAGCGCCAAAGGATTGATACTTTTAAAGTGGTGTTAGAGAAGACTCTTGAGAGTTCCTTGGACTGCAAGGTGACCAAACCAGTCAGTTCTAAAGGAAATCAACTTGAATATTCATTGGAAGGACTGATGCCAATACTTTGGCCAACTGATGTGAAGAGTTGACTCATTTCGAAAAGACCCTCATGCTGCGAAAGACTGAAGACAGGAGAAGAAGAGGGCAGCAGAGGATGAGATGGTTAGATAGCATCACTGACTCAATGGACAAGAATCTGAGCAAACACGGGAGACAATGGAGGACAGGGGAGTCTGGTATGTTATAATTCATGGGGTTGCGATCATGGGGACATGATTTAGCGACTGAACACCAACAACAAGGGAGCAGAGGCAGAAAAATCTAAGCTAGTCTGAGGATTCAAGAAAAACTTCTCTAAGGAAGAGTAAGCTAACCAGTTATAAGAACGGAAATGGGTGATATGTAGTCCCAAGGGCAGAAGCAATGTAAGGAAAATCTGGGAAGTGAGCATGTGGTCCATTTGAAAGTCTTGATATTTTCAGTCATTGACAGAGGTTATCATAAAGGAGTAAGTGGCTTCAGGATGTTGAAGAAAAGACATACAGATCACTACAGCCTCACTGATCTTGGTAAGAAACTGTTTTATAACAAAGGCAATAGGAGACTATTAAAAAATTTTAAGCACATGATAAAAGTGGTCCAGTAGATAATTTGCAAAGATTGCACAGCTGGAAGGAGATTAAAGTAGAAGAGAGATACACTAGATACAGAAAAACACTTATAAACCTTGTATATAAGGGAGGAATGTTAGTAACAAATCAGAGTAGTAGAAGTAGGGACATGAACTGGAATCACTTGAGAGCTATTTAAGAAACAAAATAACAGAATGAGGTGGTTTGTTGGTAGGGTGGATATTGTGCCATTCAAATCCACTTTTTAGACTATGCTGCTACTAAAAGCCCTAGCTTCAACTAGGAAGATCTCCCTTACCCAAGGTTGTACCCCTTCCCAGAGTGGCCACATCCAGTGGATAATCAGTGAAGGGATATAAATATTCATCCATGATTAACCATATGATTGGGATGGGGACAGCATCCCAACCCAACTAGCCCTCTACAGTCCTGTTTCCTTCTCTTCCCTCCCATGCCCTCCCTTCCTTCCCATCCTAGTCACACTTACTAGTAAACTTCTGAAGGCTAGTTTCTGCCTTAGAGTTTGCTTCCCAGAGAACCCAAGCTGTGACAACTGGTTATGAGGCTGAAGAGTGTAATGAAGAGTGATGATTTAATAGATTTTTGTCTTGAAAACTTTCAAGATTTCTGTCTTGAAAACTGGATAATAGATAGGTTATTTAATGAGATAGAAAATCCCAGAAAAAAAGAAGGTGTATTTTAAAATGAAGTTGTTTGAAGTGCCCATGTGAATCTAAGGAGTTATTCAGGCATCTCTTAGCTCTTCAGGTCTGCATTCTAGGAGAGAAACTATGGAGGTTGAGAGTAAAGGAGGTAGGTAAGGAAATTAGAGAACTGATTACTGTTTGAAACAACAATTAAGTGGATGGGAAAATAAATTGACTAGAATATGAAAACAGAGCATAAGCTATGAATTCCACTGTGAAGAACTGTAATTTGGCACATGCTTTTTAAAATTTGAATTCTTATAAAAATGAGAGGAGTTAAGATGTCACATCAGGCTAGTTCTTTATAACATGAGCTTTAAATTTCGATACTTTGGTAAAAATACTTTCTGCCTTAGTACTCCCTGCCTGTCTTGAGCCCAGTTGAAGTGTTCAGTTCAGTTCAGTTCAGTTCATTCGCTCAGTCGTGTCCGACTCTGTGACACCATGAATCGCAGCATGCCAGGCCTCCCTGTCCATCACCAACTTCCGGAGTTCACTCAAACTCATGTCCATCAGGTCGGTGATGCCATCCAGCCATCTCATCCTCTGTTGTCCCCTTCTCTTCCTGCCCCCAATCCCTCCCAGCATCAGAGACTCTTCGCATGAGGTGGCCAAAGTACTGGAGTTTCAGCTTCAGCATCAGTCCATCCAAAGAACATCCGGAACTGATCTCCTTCAGAATGGACTGGTTGGATCTCCTTGCAGTCCAAGGGACTCTCAAGAGTTTTCTCCAACACCACAGTTCAAAAGCATCAATTCTTCTGTACTCAGCTTTCTTCATAGTCCAAATCTCACATCCATACATGACTACTGGAAAAACCATAGCCTTGACTAGATGGACCTTTGTTGGCAACGTAATGTCTCTGCTTTTGAATATGCTATCTAGGTTGGTCATAACTTTTCTTCCAAGGAGTAAGCATCGTTTAATTTCATGGCTGCAGTCACCATCTGCAGTGAATTGGGAACCCGCAAAAATAAAGTTTGACACTGTTTCCACTGTTTTCTCGATCTATTTCCCATAAAGTGATGGGACCAGATGCCATGATCTTCATTTTCTGAATGTTGAGCTTAAGGCTAACATTTTCAGTCTCCTCTTTCACTTTAATCAGGAGGCTTTTTAGTTTCTCTTCACTCTCTGCCATAAAGGTAGTGCCATCTGCATATATGAGGTTACTGATATTTCTCCCGGCAATCTTGATTCCAGCTTGTGCTTCTTCCGGTCCAGCGTTTCTCATGATGTATTCTGCATACAAGTTAAATAAGCAGGGTGACAATATATGGCCTTGACTTACTCCTTTTCCTATTTGGAACCAGTCTGTTGTTCCATGGCTAGTTCTAACTGTTGCTTCCTGACCTGCATATAGGTTTCTCAAGAGGCAGGTCAGGTGGTCTGGTATTCCCATCTCTTGAAGAATTTTCCACAGTTTATTGTGATCCACACAGTCAAAGGCTTTTGAATAATCAATAAAGCAGAAATAGATGTTTTTCTGGAACTCTCTTGATTTTTCAATGATCCAGCAGATGTTGGGAATTTGATCTCTGGTTCCTCTGCTTTTCCTAAAACCAGGTTGAACATCTGAAAGTTCATGGTTCACGTATTGCTGAAGCCTGCCTTGGAGAATTTTGAGCATTACTTTACTAGCGTGTGAGATGAATGCAATTGTACGGTAGTTTGAACATTCTTTGGCATTGCTTTTCTTTGGGATTGGAATGAAAACTGACCTTTTCCAGTCCCATGGCCACTGCTGAGTTTTCCAAATTTGCTGGCATATTGAGTGCAGCACTTTCACAGCATCATCTTTCAGGATTTAAAATAGCTCAACTGGAATTCTATCACCTCCACTAGCTTTGTTCATAATGAGGCTTTCCAAGGCCCACTTGACTTCACATTCCAGGATGTCTGGCTGTAGGTGAGTGATCACACCATCGTGATTATCTTGGTCGTGAAGATCTTTTTTGTACAGTTCTGTGTATTCTTGCCACCTCTTCTTAATATCTTCTGCTTCTGTTAGGTCCATACCATGTCTGTCTTTTATCAAGCCCATCTTTGCATGAAATGTTCCCTTGGTGGAGATTCGTGACACTGTACAGGAGACAGGGATCAAGACCAAGGAAAAGAAATGCAAAAAACCAAAATGGCTGTCTGGGGAGGCTTTACAAGTAGTTGTGACAAGAAGAGAAGTGAAGAGCAAAGGAGAAAAGGAAAGATATAAGCATCTGAATGCAGAGTTGAAATGTTAAGCCCAGTTAAATGTTAAATCTGCAGTGCTCCGATTTAACCAGCAAAGAGGGTCAAGAAAGTACTTCAATTCATTTGACAGAAATCTTCTAACAACAAGAATGCATCCCAAAATAAATGTCTCTGGATGAAAAAACATTACAATACAGTGGAAGTTTGATCCTGTATTTTAAGGTCAAGAGCACATATTGTCTTGCGTTTTATTCTCAATTCAAAACATCTGTCTTTATTAATAATGTGGTAAAATGGGTCATGTAAGCTTTGGTGCCAAAGGATTGACTCCCTAAAAGCCAAAAGAGAAAATACTCTTTAGGTGTTTCTTTGGATCTGCTTTGCTGAGAAAAAAAAAAAAAATATATATATATATAATATTTTGCTGCACTGAGAATTGCATGGTCTGAAAATTTTTGCTGCATAGAAAATTATCTCAGTCATTCATGACTTATTTTTTATTAACCAGGAACTAGATCATAGACTCAATTTTCTAACCCAGGGAAATTAAAACAAGACCTGTGAATGAGAACTCTATCTGAGTGAATAGAATGTAGTTTTTCCATTTTATTTGAGAATATACTAGATACACAGAAGATAGAGGTTGTAATTTTGAGTCAAATAGAAGCTCAGAACCAACACAAGGTATTTACTAATAAAAAAGTATTTATCTGCCTCCCATGGAAAACAGTGCACATAGATCATATTCTTCCAGTCTTGGAAAGTAGAGTCCATGCTGGGTAGTTTGTTTGCCCCCCAGAACCTCTATTCATCTTTCTCCATTTGCTCTTTGGAGAGAGGCTGACCTCTAAGCTATATCAGTTGGTTCCCTGTTCGCTAGCATTCAGTTGATTTTGAGGAGTAGCTTGTCCTCCAGGAGATTTGGTGAATGGGAAAAAAGTATCTTCAGGGTTTTATTGCTCTAGTCAGTTTTCCTCAGGGGTTGTTATGAGCTAGCTGTCTATTCAGCCAGTCACACCTCCCAAAAATTAGCCTTCCTGCACTTCACCTGTTTCTCACAGGACTCGGGACAGTTGCAGAACTAACAGCCTTAGGAAATTGTGCTGCCCCTTTAAGTTTCCCCACATCAGATCCATAGCTTTGACAAGAATCCATTTTGAAACTCTCCTCCATTTACTCAATTTGAAAGTGCCATTTTTTTTTTTTTCCTGCTAAGACTCTAGATTGAACTACTCAGATAAAGGTTAATACATTATTCTTAATTGTTCTTCAAACCTCTTTAAAATATTGGGATCAGCAGTGATATTTAATCAATCTTAAATGTTATGTTTAAAGTATTTTTTAGTCCTCTAATTAGGTTTTAAAATAGAGTTGACCCTTGAGCAAAAGCGTCCACTTTTGAACTATTTGGTTCCACTTTTACTGGATTTTTTTTCAGTAGTAATTGCTACAGTACTACACTGTTCATCTGCATCTGTGATTGGTTGAATTGAAGATTTAAAACTGTGGATAAGGAACTGCTAAGAGTGACTATAAATTAAAGGCAGATTTTTGATTGTGTGAAAGGTCAGCACCTATAATCTCAGCATTGTTCAAGGATGAACTGTATAAATTGAGAATTTATTTTTTAATGCTTACTTGGGTGCACATAACTCAGCAGAAAGATGCATCAACCATTAAACCAGCTCTCCAGATGCGGACAGTAGGGTAGGAAACATGGAAAATATTGAATATTGTAGATGACAGGCTTTGGAAATTTAGCACATGTACTGTAGTTCTGATTTCTAATTTTATATTTGACTTTGTTTTCAGTGTTTCTTTTGTTCTCATTACTTTTAGTCCATGTTAGTGTTGCTCTACGTGCTTTTGTTTTTATATTTTTCTGGTTAATTTGGGCAGCTGTATTCTGATTGTAATTACTTCTTTATTTAATACAATTTCCTAGTTTATAAAATTTGAACACCATCTACTGTTTCTTGCTTTAAACAAATGAGAAATTTGTGTACATATATCTTCGTACCTCCTCTGCTTGCTTCCATCATCTAAGTTTTTTTTTAGTGGCATGTTTGCAGGGTACATCATCTTCAATAACCGTAATTTTCAAAGCTGCTTAATATTATTAATATTTAAAATAATTCTGTGCTTATATAGTTTTCTTTTGTAGCATAATTTCTTCCATTTAGAGCTATTTGGGGTCATTGTTTATTTTGGTGGGTTTTGATATTAATACATTTTAAGGGCTCTTTTTATACTCTAGAGATTGTTTTGTGCCATGTGCTCAGTTGTGCCCGACTCTTTGTGACCTCACTGACTGTAATCCATCAGGCTCCCTTGTCCATAGAATTTACCAGGCAAGAATACAGGAATGGGTTGCCATATCCTCCTCCAGAGCATCTTCCTGACTCAGGGATCGACCCACATCTCCTGGGGCTCTTGCACAGCAGGCAGATTCTTTACCTGCAGAGCCATCAGGGATGCCCTTGTTGCAAATATCTCCTCCTAGCCTTTTCCTTTTCTATTAACTCTGCCTATGATATTTGTCAGGCTTCCCTGATGGCTCAGCAAGTTAAGATCTGAGTGTAGTGCAAGAAACCCAGGAGATGCGGGTTTGATCCCTAGGTCGGGAAGATCCCCTGGAGGAGGAAATGGCAACCAACTCCTGTATGCTTGCCTTGGACATTCTGTAGACCCAGGAGCCTGGCAGAATACAGCCCACTGGGTTGCAAAGAATCAGGCACGACTGAGAACAAGGCACATGGTATGACATCTGTCGTGAACACAGCTTCTGAATTTTAAGCTAGTCAAGTTTATCAGATATATGCCTTGTGATTTATATTTTTAAAATTAAAAAAAACTCTTCATTACCTTTATACTTTTATTGTTCATTAAAAATTCATCTGTAGTTCTTAGTGTCTTTTTTACTAGGTAGTGAAACAGTATGCACAATACCATCTACTAAGGGGTGCACGTTTTCCTTTCTGATATGTACTTATAATAAATATGGTTTACTGAGCACTTACCCTATGCCTACAGCATTCTAAGTGAATAGTTTAACTAATTTTATAAAAACCCTATAATGAAGACTTAAAAAAAATAGTAATATATGTATTTTTAAAATTTCAGATTTATTTGAGGTATAATTGACATATAAAATTGTAAGCTATTTAAAAGATACACTGTGGTGATTTGCAATACTTGCAAATCCTCCCATTTAGTGAAAGGATGTGAAAGGATTCCTCCTATCTAGTTATTTAACCACACCCATCATTTTACAGGTTTACCTTGAGGAAATGCCAAGTGAAATAAGCCAGATCCAGAAAGAAAAATTCTGCATGGTATCACTTTTATGTAGAATATACAATTTAAAAAAGTTAAATTCAGAAGGATAGAGTATAAAAAATTATTTGGTGGGACCTAAGGAAGGGGTGGGTAAAAGTGTACAAACTTTCAGGTGTAAGATGAATAAGGTCAATAAGTTCTTTATTACATATTGTTTACTTGTTTTATTGCTTTTCTTATCTTTTGGTTTAAACATAAATATAACTCACATCTGGAGAAGAAAATGGCAATCCACTCCGGTATTCTTGCCTGGAAAATCCCATGGATGGAGGAGCCTGGTAACTAAAGTATGCATTACTCACATGGTATATATATTTCCTTCTTATTATCATCTGAATGTTCACCATCCAGACACATTGCTTTTTAAGTGGGGGAATGAATGGGGTGGAAGTGGGCACAGGGGGCAGTGTCAGCTAGTGTACATTTTTAGAACACGTAATTGGTGGCTATATTTAATTTGAGTCAGATTACACTCATGAAGGTCATTATGTCTCACAGCAAACCCTCATAGAATAGAATTCTCTTCCATTATTTAATGATTATTTGTATCTTCTTAGTCATTTAAGTTTAGGGCAGCATAGCTGATTTAACGTGAAGATCACATCTTTGTGTTGTCCCGCTTACAGGTTCATCTTCCCTAACACTCTGTTGAGTGGAAATAGTGACTTGTGACCCAACAGGAATTGATTCTCTTCCCTTGTGGCTCATTGATAGCTCTCATTTTCAAAACCAATTATTCCAACAAAAGAATCCTGATTATGTTATTTAGAAGTTTCTCACAAACTTTTAGTAAAATCTGTAAACTCCTTAATTTCAAAAGCAAATATTTGTTTTAATGTACTCCAATGATTTGCTTCAAATTCTGGCATTAGCATGAAATTTTGTGAAATTTAACAAAATCTGCACTTTAGTTAATAATTCCCTTTTATTTTGTCACACATATTTTCTAATTTTCCTTTGTATGTTTTTTTAGATACACCCAACGCTTAAAAGTAGATATTTAATTTTCAAATATGTGGGGTTTTCAAAGTATCTTTGATATTAATTTCTCATTTCAATGTTTTCTTCTCTACAATTACCTTCTGTGTTTTCTCAGTCTTCTAACTTGAGGCTTTCAATGGCTAAGTGAAAGATCCCTTTTGGTAAATGTCACAGTGCACTTAAAAATATGTGGCTTATTTTCAACTATCTTCTGATATTGATTTCTAACATAATTTCATAATTTTTGAGAGTTTGATATTGAAACCCAACTAAAAATATTAATTTATCTACTTAAAAAATAATTATAATATATATATTATAAATCATAATAATATATAGAACTATATGAAACTTTGTTCTGTATTTTCCAAGTCTTCTTAAATGTATTATTATATATTTGTAGTTTAAAAAATCAAAAGAAAAAAAAAGGTATTTGATTACATTTGAATAAATGTCCCCAGAAGGTGAACTGTATGCTCTCTTTTTAGGTTATTATCCTTTCATACCTAAAATTCATTATTTTAAAAATCTGATTTTTACTAGCATTCAAAGATACATTGGTTGTTTTTCTCTTAATCAGTGAGACAATTGAAGATTATATGTTGGCAATTTCATTTTCTTTCAAAACCTTTGTTGTTTGATTTACCATATTTTAGTGAAAAATTGAATTTGTCTCATTTAGTATTTGGTATACCAGAATTGGAGAAGGAAATGGCAACCCACTCCAATACTCTTGCCTGGAAAATTCCATGGACTGAGGAGCCTGATAGGCAAAGATTTGAGCACGACTGAGCGACTTCACTTTCACTTTTTATACTGGAACTAGAAGTTGAAAGTTTGTATTCTTGGGCATAACTTTTACGTACAATTAGCCTAGTTTAATCTAGGGCACAGTTGAAAACACTAAGTGTAGGAAATCTGTGTCCTATTCCCTCAGTTCAATTCAGTTCAGTTGTGTCCGACTTTTTGTGACCCCATGAGCTATACAGCACGCCAGGCCTCCCTGTCCATTACCAACACCCAGAGTGGACTCAAACTCATGTCCATTGAGTCGGTGATGTCGTCCAACCATCTCATCCTCTGTCGTCCCTTTCTCCTCCTGCCTTCAATCTTTCACAACATCATGATCTTTTCCAATGAGTCAGTTATTTGCATCAGATGGCCGAAGTATTGGAGTTTTAGCTTTAACATCAGTCCTTCCAATGAATATTCAGGACTGATTTCCTTTAGGATGGACTGGTTGGATCTCCTTGCAGTCCAAGCGACTCTCAAGAGTCTTCTCCAACACAGTTCAAAAGCATCAATTCTTCAATTCCCAGGTTTCTTTATAGTCTAACTCTCACATCCATACCTGACTACTGGAAAAACCATAGCTTTGACTAGATGGACCTTTGTTGGCAAAGGAATGTCTCTGCTTTTTGGTCATAACTTTTCTTCCAAAGAGTAAGTGTCTTTCAATTTCATGGCTGCAGTCACGATCTGCAGGGATTTTGGAGCCTTCAAAAATAAAGTCTGTCACTGTTTCCACTGTTTCTCCATCTATTTGCCACAAAGTGATGGGACCAGATGCCATGATTTTCATTTTCTGAATGTTGAGCTTTAAGCCAACTTTTTCACTCCTCTTTCACTTTCATCAAGAGGCGCTTTAGTTCTTGATCACTTTCTGCCATAAGAGTGGTGTCATCTGCATATCTGAGGTTATTAATATTTTTCCTGGCAATCTTGATTCCAGCTTATGCTTCATCCAGCCCAGCATTTCTCATGATGTATGCTGCATATAAGTTAAATAAGCAGGGTGACAATATACAGCCTTGACGTACTCCTTTTCCTATTTGGAACCAGTCTGTTGTTCCATGTCCAGTTGTAACTGTTGCTTCCTGACCTGCATGCAGATTTCTCAAGAGGCAGGTCAGGTGGTCTGATAGTCCCATCTCTTGAAGAATTTTCCACT
Organism: Capra hircus; assembly: GCF_001704415.2. Taxonomy (NCBI): domain Eukaryota; kingdom Metazoa; phylum Chordata; class Mammalia; order Artiodactyla; family Bovidae; genus Capra; species Capra hircus. The sequence continues at coordinate 75,906,364 of NC_030808.1, forward strand.
GTTTGTTGTGACCCACACAGTCAAAGGCTTTGGCATAGTCAATAAAGCAGAAGTTGATATTTCGGGGGAACTCTTGCTTTTTCGATGATCCGACAAATGTTGGCAATTTGATCTCTGGCTCCTCTTCCTTTTGTAAATCCAGCTTGAACATCTGAAGTTCACAGTTCATGTACTGTTGAAGCCTGGCTTGGAGGATTTTGAGCAATACTTTACTAGCTTGTGAGATGAGTGCAATTGTGTGGTAGTTGAGCATTCTTTGGCATTGCCTTTCTTTGCAATTGGAATGAAAACTGACAGTTTCCAGTCCTGTGGCCATTGCTGAGTTTTCCAAATTTGCTGACATATTGAGTACAACACTTTCACAGCATCATTTTTTAGTCCTATTCCCTAGATCTGCAATGAATGTCTGCATAACCAAATTATCTATTTCTCTATTCTAGGCCTTGGTTTTCTTATATAAAAAATAGAGAGTGGGCCAGATGGTGTCTGATTCTTGTTCTTAAATCTGTGAGTTTAGGGTGTAAATATACTATGGAATTTAAAAAAATAAAAAAAAAGCTTTTTCATTTTTTCCTTGAAAATTCAATGGCCTTAATTTTTATATTGAGTGTACAAGATTTCAAGTTAGCAGGCAATTGCCTGGAACATTTAGGACACTGTTTTAGCTATCAAACTTACATGATGAGATTTTCCTGGAATAAAGTCTACCTAAACAAATTTCCAAAGCACTCTATGGGATTCTAATCTGTGTCTATAAATTATTATACAGACCTAAGTGTTTAAGAGTCCAAGTTATTTTTACAGCTTGAACTGACATTCAAAAGTATGCCATGCTTGCAAGCCAGTAGTTCAATGAACAACTGCATATACACAATGTTTTTAACTCCTTTTATTCACTATTCAGACCACCAAAACACTTAGGTCCTAAATGTGATGCTTGACATTGTAATCCAATTTAGAAATCTTTAACCAGTAGAAATAATAACTGCCCTGGTAAAGACATAAACATTAAATGATCTTCCTCATAAAATCATGTTTCAGGGTTGATATGGTCTTGCGGCATGCAGAGAGTTATCATATAAAATGACAAGCAAGACTAACTAGGTGTGAGAGATTGTTCCAACAAAATTTCCAACCCCAATCATTCTAGCTAATTGAAGAACGAAAATAGGGTAACCTCTCTTCTGTATCTAAAATTACAGCTTTATTTTTTGAAAGCTTAAGCAAAATCCATGGCCTGTGTCTGGTGCAATCATTTTAGAATCACTGGAGGAGAACAGGAAAGGGTAAATACTATACCAGGTACTTTTCTGGCTTCTCAAATATGGGACAAAATGATAATCAGGTAAAACAAACCTAGAAGAGACTAAAACTGGCCTCTCCTCCAAGGGAATTTCCAGTTCATGTTGCCCTAAGTGATAAACAAAAACAGCTTGGTCTGGGGAGATAATTTTTGTCAGGAATTTGAGTTTTGTAGCTGCTAAGTTGCTGCTAAGTCGCTTCAGTCATGTCTGACTCTGTGCGACCCCATAGATGGCAGCCCACCAGGCTCCCCTGTCCCTGGGATCCTCCAGGCAAGAATTTCGGACTGAGTTGCCAGCATTGAGGTTATCACTTTAATTGATGATGTTTAAAAGGATAAAGAGATATGCTCAAGATCAAACACTGAGTTGAATAATGAGAGTTGCGACTATAATTTTTTGTGTGTTTGGTGAGACATTCTTGGGCTTGAGTTTTTGCCCCAAACCTGCATTAATCTGAGTAATTGTATATTGTCCTGTTATTCCTTCAAGCCCTTTGTCCTGGTGCTTGCAGGTTACTGGCTGATATCTACATTGCTCTTTGAATGGGACTCGATATCAAAATCTGGATCCACCCTTCTCATGTAAGTCCTTCCACATATGAGACACAGGCAAAAGAAATCTTCCAGCTTGTTTTCTGCCATCAGGAAGGGACTCAGCACTAACACCTCATAAAGGCTATTTACTTTCACACTAAAGTAAGGAGGTCCTAGGCTAGATACATAGCTATATCACAATGATATAAATGTACCACCAGAAGTACACATGTTGAAGAAAAAAATTCTATAAATTTCAGCAAAATATATGAAAGGAAAAAGTAAAACAAAACCATTTCCAGATTTCCATATACTTACAGAATAAATAGATAATAGAAATAAGATTAACAGATAAGGATTACAATAAATATAAAATGATCAATTCTCCTCTTCCAAAAATAAACACTTTTGAATTGGGTAAAATCAGTTTAATAAGTTAATGAAAAAACTAACAACAACAAGAAAAAACTAACAACAACCAAATAAAACAAACACTATTCTGAAGAATACTTATAACTTTTAAAAAGTTAAAAACGAAGTTAAAATATAATATAACATTGTGTGTGTGTGTGTGTGTGTGTGTGTGTGTGTGTGTGTGTGTTAGCCTCTCAGTCATGTCCAACTCTTTGCAACCCCATGGACTACAGCCTGCCAGGCTCCTCTGTCCATGGGATTTTCCAGGCAAGAGTACTGGAGTGGGTTGCCATTTCCTTCTCCAAAATATAACATATGTCAGGCAAATTCTAATCTATATTTAACACATTCTAACAAAATATAGAAACATCAAATGAGGGAAAGAAGATATTTTTATTGTTCTCTTCGGAATTTTAAAAATTTTTTTCAGAATATATTACTCTTTGAGTTTGCTACTCTTCAGATTTTTAAAAATATACTAATTTTAGGAGGTTTTGAATCTAGGCATACAAATGGGATTTTGTTTAGGGTGTGTGTGTGCATGTTGATGGTTTTGATACCTCGTATCTTAAAATGACTGAGAAGCTTTCTGTCTACAATTTATGAGTTAGAAAAGTTTATGTAAACATAGGACCTATTTGTTTCTCTGGGTCAGAATATATCTTTAAATATACTTTCCTGTTCATTCTACGGTATTGAATTTTCAGCCATTTTTGGTATAAATGTTACTTATTTATAGCTATATATTTAAGTATATATTATATATTTAAGTATATATATAGCTATAAATGAGAAACATTTATATATTTTAAACATCTATTTTGCTAGACTTTAAAATATATTATAATACAGTTTAAAGGAGTAGTGCCTCATTTGCTCATTTGTAATTTCATAAGGAACCAACCTTATAGAACAAATTGTAGCCTTCTTTTCTTTAGAGATATGAGAGGATGAAAATCTATGTATTTTCACCTGCTAGGCTTGGGATTTGGAATTTGATATAAGCAAACTGTTTTATGAAGTCCTTATTCAGGGGGCATTTGATTTCTGCAACCAAACATATGCCTTGTGGAAGTAAGGTATTACTCATTTTTGTTGCTGCTCCTCTTACTTTTAAATTAATAAATGCAAGTTGCTAATTCTCTGCCTCAGTCTTCTACATTTTCTGGAATTGCTATCATGCAAACTCCTCAAAGAAAACCACTTTTTTTTTTTTTCATTTTATATTCTCAGAGCCTAGCATGGTACCTGGAATATATTGGGTGATCAATATATGTTTATTATTTGAGCTATAAACTGATGAAGTGTAGAATGCAGGTTCAATTTCATATTTTTTGAGTAATAGTCAATATAAATGATGATAATGGTATCTACTAAGATTATAAATTCAGAGAATGGAAATATCATTGTAGAAGAGGTGAAAAGCCAATTACTAGACTTTAACCCCTGCTTCTGAAGGCCTCATGTGCTGGTGCCATTATTACCTTAAATCCGTATATCTTTGTCTATTGCCAACTTTGGTGTTTACTAAACTTTGCCAGTTTATTGAAGGATTATGTATTGAAGCCAGTTACCCTTAGGGGAAGTCAGGAAATCAAACAATCACTTGGGAGCTATTTATAAGTTTGGGTTAGAGAGTGTTTTAGAATTCAACAACATCCTGAATATATCATACCATGGCTTCCAGGATATAAAAAGGCTTGCTCATCTATAGATATTTATTGCTGTTTAGGTGGCCTAATTTCATGCCATTTCCTGTAAGCCCTTTACATTTTTCAGGAGAGGAAACAATTATTTTGTCCTTCTTTTCAGACCTTTTTTTTTTTTTTTTTTTCACCAATTGCAACCTTAAAAGGAATTTTTCACCACTGTACTTAGAAGATTTATGAGATGTGGGAGAATCTTGGCCTAGGAAACTGCAGCTATTGGCAGAGCTACTAATTCTTGTAGATGGAAAGTGGACAACATTTGTTTTAGCCAAGTGTTTGAACAAAAACAAGTGGTTTTCCAACCTTAGCTAGGTGCTGGGTTATCTTATCCATTTTTTTTCCTCTTCTGAGTTTTAATGTTGTTGGTTTATATGATATGCAAGATTTTAGACTACTGTATTATTTCATCTCCTAGGTCACTACTTGATTTCAAGTGATTTCACGTTACCTACTTTGAAAACTTTACTCATGGTAAAAGAACAGTAAACTTTATCTTGCTACCCTTCTCTGGCTGAATAATTGATGAGAAGGAATTAGACAATTTAGATTGTTTGAATGCTACAAGAATAAAAATATCTTTTGTTATAATAGTAGAGAACCTGTGAAACTAAAGTGCTAGTTTCAGATTTTGAAACCATTTAGAGACATTAAAAAGAGTGCAGCTCCCCTCCATATTTCTGGACCTATGAAGAAAGCATCAGTGTAGGTAACATTGTGGCATTCAGGGGACATTTATCACATCCTAGAATTTTTAATAGGTATCTCCCTCAGCGTTCAACATGGGATTATACTGTTCAAACTTGAATGTTTGCAATCTGGGATGTGCCCTTCTCTAGTTATGGTAAATATTATTTGGTTATAGATACTTAAAGTTGTAGAAATTTCGAGGAATTCTAAGCCTCCAATAAATGGTATGACTTCACCAAAAAATTATATATGTAATTTATCTTTAGATAATCAAATATTTTGCATAAAAATATAATAAATATCTCTGAGACATAGTTTTCCACTTATAAAGTAAAGGGATTCAATGATTTCTAATGAAAGAATGGAATCTTCATGGCAAGTGCTAGTGATGAGCAGTGAGGAAACTGGAAGAGAGGAAAAGTGAAAGTTGTCTCACTTAGGGGTATAAAAGAAGCAGAATATTAAAAAGGATATGAATAAGGTATGTAGAATTGTGAAAATACGTCCATATCATTAATTATCAGGCTCCAAGGGTTTGGTAAACAGTTAGCAGTTTCCTCTGAAATCTATGGTGCAAATTTTCACCCAAATCCCTTGGATTATTTTACTCTTTGCTGGTCTTGGATTAAATCCTAATTCCCAATGAAGACAAATTTCATTCAGACCTTTGCTGGTCCTTGAAACACATTATTTTCGTGCTTAGCAGAGACGAAGACAGTGAACAGTGGTTTTGTTTTGGTTTTGTAAAATGACATTTGGTCACTTCACCAGTCCTCACATCTGGTTCCAGTTTGGGATGAAACCACTTAAACCTCATGCACCCACTGAGACCTATGGCTTTGCTACAAAACTTTGTCACAAAATTTACAAAAACGTATAAACACGAAAAACTGGCCAATTTTGTTTTAAAGTTTTGGTTTATTCCTCTGAGTTCAAATGAAATAAATCCAGTAAGAACTGAACATCAAGAAAATTATACTAACCAGACCAGACACCAATGTGCCACAACTATCCTTGAAAATCAATATATAGGTACTAGTATTCAATATATTAATAATTTTGTGCATATTTAATGTTGGCCTAATAGAGTATTAACTGATTTCTATTTTTGGCAACAGTATTTTACATTTTATTCCTGATTTGGAAAAACAGGATAACTGCTTTCATTTTTTTGATATGTGGATATTCATAGTGAAATTTTAGTTATAGTTTGCCTTTTTCCCTCTTTGCATGGAGTCATCACACTTTCAGACATGGAACAAATCTTAGATTATCGAATATGTCCATCTCCAACCTGCCACTGTACAAATGTAGAACTGGATTCAAAGAGAATCTAAATGCCAGATGATATTGACCAGGCTCTGGTTTTGCCCCTGTCACATAATTGTTAATCAGGTTCAGTTGTGAGAATGTAATAGTGATGAGGCCAATATTTCCAACTGGATTACTAGAAAGGAAGGCTCATTATGTCCTCTTAATGGGCAAGTATTTTAACCACAACATCAATGTAAGTTGTCACTCATTTTATGGGAGATCAGTGTGACCAAATAAGTTCAGACTTATTAAAAAAAAAAAGAGAGAGAACATCATTCACTGTCTTAGACACAGGCAAACATGCTCACTGTACACAAACAAACATACAGACATGCAGACAAACCCTCTGAAAGTGCACAGTTAAAACTTTTAGTGTATACTCATTACCCATAGGAAAAGGGTCCAAACCCCTTTGGTTGCCATTCAAAATTACTCACAAGGGCTTCAACTTCTAAGTCTAGCTGTATTTCCCACTATGTCCCCTCTAGCATCAATGCTAAAATGTATCCAAAACAGCACTATCTACTAGACGTGTCATATTATTGCACTGCTTAGATATTAAGCTTTCTCTTCTCTCTACTGAGCACACCCAGTTTGACATTCCTCTGCTTGGAAAATGACCACTCAGCTTTCAACTAACAATTTTGTCTTCAGTTAAATTTTTCTGTTATCCTTCATTTTTGCTCATTGCAGAACCGTCAGAATTGTTTAATTCCTTTTAATTATATATAGTGTCTATATAACATTTTGTGCATACTTGTGACACAGAGTTTATCACATCTGGTCAAAATTATTTGCTTACAAGCCTATCTACCTGATTTGAATGCCAAATTCTTGAGACCATGCGTCCAGTATGTATGTTTCTTTACACAACCCAACTTCTCCTCAGTTTTTGCCTTTGCATTTTTGCTCTGTAAGGTGTTATCAGACTGCTCATTTTTCTCTCCTACTTTCAGTTTCTGTTCATGTCCCCTTCCCCTGATTTCCTGTTTCAAAATACTTATCATGACACTTAAAAATTTCAGTGTCTCTCACATACTCTAAGATGAAATCCCTGACCCTTATTTCATTTACTGGAAATTAATCATTTTATCCTGATTTCTTTACCGCTTTGTAAATGATTTCATTTTTTGGTCCAACTTTGACTAGTCGCTTTGAGGAAAACAACTAGACTTTATCAAATATGAGTAATCATAATATTTTCAAACTCACCAGCTCCAAATCAGTCTTCCTTGTATCTAAACTCCAGTATTTCAGGAACTGTACTTTTTAGATCTTATCATGTTTTCACTGTACTTATATCCCTTAAGTCTTCAAATAGTTTAGAATTCTTCCATGCATCATACTGCCCCTCACATCATACTAATTTCACAAAATTAAAGTTGATTAAATTCATTACTGCTTCTGCACTCGTAATGAGTAAAACATATACTTTACTTAATGGCACCACTTTTAAATCTGTTCTATGCTTTAAATTTAAAGGAAACACTTTTTCAGACACTTTGGCCATACAAAACAAATGGTTCCTCTGTCTTGTCCCCAGGCTTTATTTATAGGCAACACTCCACTCTAGTTTCCTGAGGCTCCATGTCAACAATCTATGATGTCTATTTGGCTTTCAAGGAAGGCTTTTTGCCTTTGAATTTCTTATACCAAAAATTTCTTCTTCAGTGGTGACAACCATTAGGGTTAATTTCAGTCTCACTGAGACATCTCTGCCTTTCCCATAGACACAGGGATTTAGCCAGCCTTCTGTCTGTTCTTAAGCATTTATTTAATGCCTGCCTTACCTCCACCACCTTCCGCATTCAACTCTTGTGCATCCATCTTTCCCACACCTGCCCCTTTTCTCTAGTCAATAAGTACATAAAAACATTTATTTCAAGTATTTGCAGAGAAAGCAAATAGGAAAGAATACCTAAGAATGTATATGCCAGGGCATGGGGCCAATTATTAATAGCTCATATTTAAATTCTATTATAAATTAATCTGTTAGCTAAACCTTGTATCAATTACTCATTTTAGAGTGTTTCCTCAGTAACAGACACCTAAGAACTCAAACCAAAAGCAAAAGACAGAGAGACATAATAATAATACTAACAGTAAGCTTTGAATCCTATTGCTTTTTGCCACTCAGCCCATTTATGTAAAGAAGCAGCTTGATTTGTATTTCAGATTAATTGATAAATATTTGTTGACTAATGTAAAAAATGAATAAATAAATACATGCCTGCTAATCTTATACATTTTACACTGACTATATATAGTCCATTTAGGGAAACGTCCATTTTTTCTTCCTACTTCTTTCGAGGTTTCCTCTAAATCATCTCTATAACCACCTCCTTTCTGGCCTCGCTCTCAGCTGATAAAATTGACTTCTCATTGAGCAGCAAAAAGCAATTAGAAAAAAAATTTCTACAAACACTTGCTACTCCATCTGTGTGTGTGCTCAGTCCCTTAGCTGTGTCCGACTCTTTTGCGACTGTGCACTGTAGCCCACAAGGCTTCTCTGTTCATAAGATTTCCCAGGCAAGAATACTAGAGTGGGTTGCCATTTTCTTCTCCAAGGGATCTTTCCTACCCAGAGATCAAATCCACATTTTCAGCATAGTCAGGCAGATTCTTTACCACTGAATCACCAGGGAAGCCCCTCTCAGAGGAGTTCAGTTCAGTTCAGTTCAGTTCAGTTCATTTGCTCAGTCATGTCCAACTCTTTGAAACCCCATGAATCGCAGCACGCCAGGCCTCCCTGTCTGTCACCACCTCCTGGAGTTCACCCAAATTCATGTGCATTGAGTCACTGATGCTGTCCAGCCATCTCATCCTCTGTTGTCCCCTTCTCCTTCTGCTCCCAATCCCTCCCAGCATCAGGGTCTTTCCCAATGAGTCAACTCTTCGCATGAGGTGGCGAAGTATTGGAGTTTCAGCCTCAGCATCAGTCCTTCCAATGAACATCCAGGGCTGTTCTCCTTCAGAATGGACTGGTTGGATCTCTTTGCAGTCCAAGGGACTCTCAAGAGTCTTCTCCAACACCACAGTTCAAAAGCATCAATTCTTCAGAGGAGTTAAGTTTCACTAATTCTTCTCTATCTTTTCTGTCTTAATCCTACTTTGGTGAGGTTTTAATTATTACCACTCCACTCTAACTGTTCTTGCCAAGTCGCTAATTACTTCCCTAATACCAAATGCTTAAATGCATTTGTTGGTGTTGATTACTCTATGTTCATTAATCTATTGGCACACTAATTCCTTTTGATTCGCCTTTTACTTCCTTCATCATTAGAACTCCTCTCCTTGCTGATTTTTCCTCCTATGTCTGGCCTCTAACTCTGTAGTACCTCAGGATTCAAACTTCATCTTTTCTCACTTGATTTACCCCACTGTTCAGATAATCTAGTCACAAGGTGTTGAAGGCCATGTATCTTCTGATGACTCTCCAACTTTTATTTCCAGCCCAGTCATTTGCCCTGAACTCAAGACCCATACATTCAACTGCCCATCAAAATCTCTACTTAGTTACAAACTGGCATCTTAAATTGTGTTTAGAACTGTCATTTAGATTGTCTAACAAATCCCTGTTCTCCTAGGGTTTTCCTCTTCTGAGTGAATGTCAACTTTATCCTAGTTACTTCAGCTAAAAAACTTGGTGTCAATCTGACTCTACTTTTATCAATATTTGACCCACTGTTAAACCTCATTGTTCAAAGTATTTCCACAATTTGACCTTTCTCATCACTTCCTCCATCAAGATTCAGATCCATGTCACCACCACCTCTCACCTGGATAATGTCCATAGCCTACTGCTTCTGTTTCATGTTCATCTTCTCACCGCGTGAGTCATAGTGTCTCTCGGCAATGAAAGTCAGAACATTCTACCATTTTGTTCATTGCCCTCCACTGGCTCCCCAATTTGCTATCGCCTACCAGATGCTCATGTCTATATCTTCTCCTTCCCAAAGCACTTCTGCAACCTCATTTCCTATCACTTTCAACTCATCCAATGTTGTAGTTACACCTGTCTCTGTACTTGAACATTCCTAGTATGCTCTCACTTCAAGGCATTTCTACTGATTGCTTCTTCTGCTTTGATTCTCTTCCCCTGGTGTTTGCATGAGTCACTCTCTCATGTTCTTTAGGTCGTTGCTATAATGTCGCTTATTAGACAAGTATTTTTTATCACCCTGTGTGAAAGTTTAACTACCTACAAACTATGTTCTCTTGCTCTCTGCTTGATTTTCCTCCATAGCATTTACTATCTCCTTGCAGTCTGTATTTACTTATTAATTTATTGTCTATCTAACCCCTCCCACCAACTGAGCTGCTCCATAAGAACAAGAACTTTGTCTCATTCACTACTGCTCATTAGCAGCTAGTTTGGCACCTCTTACACAGTACTCGCTCAATATTCACTGAATAAATGAGTGAATTAAAAAATTTCACTTCATTGTCTCATATATAAGGCTAGTATCAACAATACTTAGTTGAATGCTGTTCACTGCATTCCATAAAGTGTCTTGTATTTTTCCTTCTGTCATAATCCATTTTCCAGAACCTCCCCATGCCTCTATTTCCATACTCAACTCATCTATATTTCAAGGCTCAATTTATATGCCATATTATATGAAAAGATATTACTGACTGGAAGGTATATCAGTCCTTAGATGATCCAAAACATTTTATAAATGTGATATGATATGCTTGGAACTTTTAGTGCTTTTCTTCTATCACTCTATAAATTCTTAGAAAGTAAGTACTAACTCTATCCTCCTGTCTACTTTCTGCTTTAATTCCAGACTCTAGCACATAGGAGTTCCTCATCCATTGCTGCTTGAATAAATACAAACATCAAACGTTCACTTCACTACTGTATGAAAAAGTATACAGAAATCCTTACCATGACTTCAAATCAGGGCTTTACAAAATAAAATCCAAACTACTGACATATACTACGCAAATTTAAAAGATCTTCCTACATAATCTTAAATGATCTTGCTAACCCCCACAATTACACTTTGAAGCACCCCCCCACCTCAGTCACCATGCTTCTGTTCTATTAGCCTTTTCCCGCCCCCCCCCCGCCCTGGAATCTTCCAACCTATGTTCCACCTTAGGATCTTTGCCCTAACTGCATTTGTGCTTGGATTGTTACATGGCTGTTGTTTTGTAAATTGGTTACTCAGGCATCAGCTCCAACATCACCTTCTTATATATGACTCCCTTCCATACCCACCTAACTAAAGGTCTCTGCCAATTTCCTCTTTATCAGATAGCCCTAAGTTATTGTCTTCATAGCACTTGTCACTATTTTAAATTACGTTTTGAAATTTGTTTGCTTGTTAATCAGTTGCATTTTATCTCTTCTCTTCTCCAACCTCTTACCTTCTCTCTTCTTGTAACCCATAGATCATAAACCTGAAACGTGTCTTGTATGGACAGCATGGACAATTTGCCTATTTCACTGCAATGTCCCTTCACTGTGGCACTTTTAGGTACTAAATAAACATTTGTTATATTTTTAAAAATCCATTGCTCTGCTTGACATTTCAAAAAACGACTATATTTATCCTTCGTTAATGGCAATTGGTTCCAGCATGTATTAATTGAGCAGGATTTCTTGGTTGCTTCTCCCTTCATCACAGGAATTCATATTTTTTTTAAAGAAGAAAAGTGCATCTGGAGTACATCTCTTAAGATACACACTAAAGGCAAGAGGAGCCCTGAAATGAGTTGCAATTGACTCATAAAGTCACCTCTAGCCCTTTCCATATGTGAAAGACAAGTGTAGTTCCTGAAATAAATGCTTAACCTTCCTACTTATGGACCTATTTTGTGCTGATGAAGTCAGACAACATCAATAGTTTTTGAGGACAAGATAATCTGAAAACAATTCCTCAAATCTCAAAGAAAGAACTATTCCAGGATAGGAATATACACAGTAATATTCCAAATCACTAATATTTAAGAATGCTGTTATCTCGTGGCAAATGCAGCTTTCAGTGTTTTTGTGTGCATACATTTATTAAAATCTTTTTCATGTGACCAAGAAAATAGTCTATATAAACATATAGAATTGACACCATGGAAACAGATTCATGATGAAGGGTTTTATAATTAGATACCTTAATGGTTTTCCATTATGGTTGACATTTGCTGAAGACAAATGCAAACAACTTGCTTTAATGAGAAGCTTTCTGGGATCCTCCCAAGTAGGCACAATCTCTCTGTCTCTCTCTTTTTACAATATGTCATTGTCTGCTGCTGCTAAGTGGCTAAGTCACTTCATTCATGTCCGACTCTGTGCAACCCCATAGACGGCAGCCCACCAGGCTTCTCCATTTATGGGATTCTCCAGGCAAGAACACTGGAGTGGGTTGCCATTTCCTTCTTCAATGCATGAAAGTGAAAAGTGAAAGTGAAGTCGCTCAGTCATGTCCGACTCTTAGTGACCCCATGGACTGCAGCCTACCAGGCTTCTCTGCCCATGGGATTTTCCAGGCAAGAGTACTGTCTGCTCTGTATTATAATTATGTCTCTTTACTCCAAAGAATGTATTAATATTTTTTTCCATCATTTTGAATTACCATCTATAATTTGAAGTGAAAGTGAAGTGAAAGTGAAGTCGCTCAGTTGTGTCCAACTCTTTGTGACCCCATGGACTGTAGCCTACCAGGCTCCTCTGTCCATGGGATTTTCCAGGCAAGAGTACTGGAATGGGTTGCCATTTCCTTCTCCAATAATTTGAAGTACATGGAAGGTATTCAGTAAATGTTTGTGGAATATACAAATAATGTTTGTGTATGCAGTTTCTTTTTATTCCTCAAAGGTCAAAATTTCCAGAGGAACAAGTTGAAAATGATTGCATTATTTTTTTCATTAAACTTACTTCCAGAAAGAGAAACTTACATATAATCGTGTAGAACTTTGATTTCCAGATTCCTAGAAAGCCAAAATATCTGTCTAGCTTTGTAAGTTTTAAACCAATACCACAATGTACTTAGTATTAATTTATAAACCAGTGGAGGAAAGCTCATCCGTATGTGTACTCCTTTCTATACGCTAGTACAATGCTAAGCAAGATGATTATAGCACACTTAGATGTGGAAGAGTGGAATATAGATACATAAAATTGCATGGCAACCAAGCAGAATCAATAATTCTAGGGAATGGAAATTTTAGGTTTGTTCAGGAATGGCAGGTTGCCTGTTTTGTTTAGAGAGGAGGTTGAATAAAGAAAAACAGTGCAGGGCACTTGGAGAAGGAAGTTGCAGACTGTTATAGGCGCTGAACTGTTTGAGTGAGGCTTCTGGGTTGACTTCTTAGGCCATGAAGAACTCTTGATGGTTTCTGTGCAGGGTAGTGATGTGATCAAAGATGTGCTTTAGGAAAATAATCAGGGAGTATATGCTTGATAAGTCAGCTAGAGACAACTGACGAAAAACCTTTTCATAAGCTTTTTGCAATATTTCAAGTAATCTTTTTTCATATGGGAAAGTATATGAACTAAGATTTTGTTGCTTTTTGATACCCAAGAGAAAAGTGACAATAATGAATGGATTGTATATGTGTATCTTTCTGTGTATTCATGCATGTATTAGCTGTATTTTGTTAGAAATATTGACTACTTAGACTTACAGACTAGAGCATTTGACACTATATAAGATTTAGATCCCAGGTATAAATATCAGAAAGTTTTTGTTTTAATGGATTGCATGACTCAGAACCCTAGTCACAAAATCAATTTTAAATTTCATCTGATTTTGTTTTAGGAAATTTCATTATAAAGTTGCTAATGGCAATTGATCTAGAGTAATGAATTAGCATTATGTGACTATGTCAGATGTGATGTCCATCCTCAGAATAAAGGATTTTCACAGCTTTTTGAAGAATCTACTATCAAAAGAAAACAGGTATCAGGCAAGAAGAATTAATTAGCAAATCAAGTTAACTATACCATGTGTGTGTGCGTGCATGCTAAGTTGCTTCAGTCATGTCCTGCTCTTTGTGCCTCTATGGACTGTAGTCCACCAGGCTCCTCTGTCCATGGGATTCTCCAGCAAGAATACGGAGAGGGTTGCCCTGCCCTCCTCCAGGGGATTTTCCTGACCCAGGGATTGAACCCACTTCTCCTGTGGCTCCTGCATTGCAAGCGGATTCTTTACCTCTAAGCCACCGAGGAAGTCCAACTATACCGTATACAAGCCAGTAATATTATTTAGTTATTTTCTGAAAGGATGGACATATTAAGAGAGTTGATTTTATAGATTTTATAGCTCAAAGCTCAAACTTAGTTTCCAAAAAAGTCTTCTTTATTAAACTGTTATTGAATCACTACTACATTCTGATCTCTTGTCAAATATGAAGTGCTACAGAACCTTGCCAAGAGAAATACTTAAGAGACTAGGGTAGAAGTCATAGGTTTCCAGTTAGAGTTAGTAGCTGATTTTATTATTATTATTATTTTGTCTTATCAACACATGCATCAACCAGTACTAGCTTATCTCTTTGCTTTGTATTTATTTTTAATTGGGGGAGTGTATGCTATGCAATTTACCTTAGTCCTCTAATCTTGACTTTTAAATTTTTTTTAGTATTTTGAATTGTGGTATGCTAGATATAATATAAAATTAACCACTTTGAGTGTACAGTTCTGTGGCATTAAATATATTTACATTGCTGTGCAACCATCATTATCAGCCATCTCCAGAACTTTGTCATCTTCCCCAACTGAAACTCCGTACCCATTAGATGCTAACTTCCTATTCCATCCTCCCCCAGCCCTTGGCAACCACCACTGTACTCTGTTTCTAGAAAGCTGACTACTCTAGTTACCTCATATAAGTGGAATCATACAGCATTTGTCTTTTTGTGACTGGTTGTTTTGCTTAGCATATTGTTTTCGAGGTTTATCTATGTCATAGTATGTGTCAGAATTTCCCTCTTTTTAAAGGCTGAATAATATTTCATTGTATGTATATACCATATTTTGCTTATTCATTGTGTTGCTTCCATGTTTTAGCTATCGTGAATAATGTTACTATGAATGTGTGTACAAACACCTGTGGAATACCCATTTCAATGCTTTGGAGTGTATAACCAGAAGTAGACTTTCTGGATGATACAGAAATGCAATGTTTATCTTTTTGAGAAACTGTCATACCACTTTTCGCAGTAGTTGTCTATTTCCATTCTCACCAGCAATGTATGAGGATTCCATTTCTCCACATCTTGGCCTGTTTTAGATAGACATTAGCTATTTGTTTTACACATGATAGTGTAATATAAGGTCCATCTAGTCAAAACTGTGGTTTTTCCAGTGGTCATGTATGGATGTGACAATTGAACCATAAAGAAATCTGAGAGCCGAAGAATTGATGCTTTTGAACTGTGGTGTTGGGAAAGACTCTTTTGAGTCCCTGGGGCTGCAAGGAACTCAAACCAGTCAATCTTAAAGGAAATCAGTCCTGAATATTCATTGGAAGGACAGATGCTGAAGCTGAAGCTCCAATACTTTGGCTATCTGATGTGAATAACTGACTCATTGGAAAGGACCCTGCTGCCGGGAAAGATTGCATGCAGGAGGAGAAGGGGACGACAGAGGATGAGGTGATTGGATGGCATCACTGACTCAATGGACGTGAGTTTGAGCAAGCTCGGGGAATTGATGAAGGACAGGGAAGCCTGGCCCTGGTGTTGCAAAGAGCAGACACAACTGAGCAACTGAACTAGTGTATATATGTCAGTGCAACTCTGCCAATTCATCTCACCCTCCTCTTCCTCCTTCCCATGGCCACATGTCTGTTCTCGACATCTGTGTTTCTATTTCTTCCTTGCAAATAGGTTCATCTCTATTATTTTTCTAGATTCCATATGTATGTGTTAATAAACGATGTTTGTTTTTCTCCTTCTGACATACCTCTCTCTGTATACAGGTTCTAGGTTCATTCACCTCACTGCAACTGACTCCAATTCATTCCTTTTTATGCCTGAGTAATATTCCATTGTATATATGTGCCGGGGTCCAGCCCCAGTGGATCCAGGGTGATTCGAAGGTGGGGGGACGGAGTTGGCATCTTTGGAAAAATACATATTTAACTATAGATATATATAGAGATTAGAAATGGATATTGTAGTAGGAAGATTAGTGGAGAAAAAGAGGCTGAATAACTTGGATTACGTGGACTAGCATCCATGCTCCAGATGGGAATTCAGCCAGAAAAACGAGGAGCAAGAAAGAACGACATGGGGGTGTCAGTCTTTCCGGAAACTGATCCGATTTCTTTATTTTGGGGTTTGCTTATATACCTTTTGTTACACATAGGGATGAATACAGAGTCACTCGGGGGTCAGCAGTCCTGACCTTTATCAAAATTAGGTGCTTCACATAAAAAGATCTTAGGGATTTTATGATCCTTTCTTTCTGATAACCAAAAACTTATTTTTTTCCAAGGGTGTATTTTTTCTTAAACCAGGCACCTCACTCCAAATAAAGTTACATTCCTATAGGGTGAGGGTATAGTGAGTTACAATCAAAAAAGGAATTTATTTAACCCAAGGTTAACATGATTAATCTTAAAGGTTAATACTTATTTCTTCTATATGCTTAAAGGTTAATACTTACTTCTTCCTATATGCTAGTTATATTCATTATAAGTGTATGGAACATGGAGATTTAGCAGCAAACATCAGCCCAACAAATGAAAATCCTTTCACCAATGCTCCCCTTAAGATCTATTTAGTCTTAAAATAGTGATAAAGTTACATTTTCACATAGCAAGGACACAGTGATTTATAACAAAGTACAGTGATCTATTACAAAAGAGAAAATTCATTAACTCAAAAAGTCTAGTAATGCTAACATCAAAAACTACTATATTTCCTTTACTATATTCCAAATACATTGATTAATATATTCCCAAGTGCCTAAGGATATGGAGGCCTGGCGGCAATCATTGACTCAACAAGAAGAAAAAGCCCTATGCTAATTAAGACTTTCAAAATACTCCAAAACTCTCTGTGCTGTTTATGGTTGAGAGGTAGTAAACAATCATGTGGCAGGAGTATGGATAATCCTGTCACACAAGCTAGTTTGTCCGCAGAGAGGTTTGACCTGAGACATCCTTGTCCCACCCAGGGCAGGGAATTAGCAGCAATTATTGACACAACAAATGAAAAACCCTTCACCAATATAATTCCTAACCAACCCACTATGCTAATAATTTCTAACTCCCCAAAAGAATTTGCCTTTAGTAAGTCTAAAACATCTCGTGCCTCTCAGATTGGGAGGCTGTAAACAATCACATGTGGCCGGACGAACCTATACAGGTGGGCTAGATAACCTTCAGAGGAGTCCGTAAGCTGAAACACTCTTTTCATGCCCAAGAAGTTTTATTGCCTTGGAGCTGCACGTTTACTCCTTCTCCGAGAGAAACGGTTATGGGGGAGAGCCCCCCGTAAAGTCAGAGGTGTAGGTGAGAGCATAAAACAGACTCTGGTTTGGGGGTTAGGTGCTCAGGAACAGGGGGTTCCTTGATCACGCCTTTGCGTATGCCAAGCCTCCTTCCTCATGACCTTTGCCATGGGCGGAGTTCCTCACGCTGGCCCCCGGCATATATGTATCACATCTTTTACCACATCATTTCAAGTAAGTAATTGAGTGATTAAATAATTTAAAAAAATCAATATAGTAAGAGATTTGATCTATTCCTTCTCTCCATTAACCATATGAATGCTGCCTTGAAGCTGTGAATTGTGTTCATCCCATGTGCTACAGTGAGTTTTGTTGCATGCTAGCACATGGAAAAAAAGCAAAGAATTGTGATGATACTAACACTCACAGTATTTTACTGATTGCTCTGTTTATTCTTACACATTGTCTACCGAATATTGCCTAAATAATGAACCAAAAAAAAAGGGGTAAATAAATATGGGAGGAGGACTTACATATCTATATAAAAGGTAAGGTAACTGAAACTCAGATTACTAATTAATGAAAGAATTAGTCTTAAAGCTCTTTTAATTTTTGATCTGTGCTCTCTCCACTACTCAAATATCATGGCCCTCTATTTATAGTGTTAGGCCCTCAAATGCTGAACTCTTAATTTAAACAAGTTTCTTAGAAATTTCCCTAATGGTCCAGTGGTTAAGACTGTGTGTCCACTTCAGGGGGCCTAGGTTTGATCCGTTGTTGGGGAACTAAGATCTTGCATGCTGTACTGCCAAATAAATAAATATCTGAGATAAACAAAAAGCCTTGGAAGCCATTGCCAATTGTTTCTAACACTGGCCTTCTTCCTGCATCAAAAAATGTTTCTCCATTATTGTGTTTATTTCATTTGACTCCTCTTGCCATTGGTTATTGGAGAAGGCACTGGCGACCCACTCCAATACTCTTGCCTGGAAAATCCCATGGACAGAGTAGCCTGGTAGGCTGCAGTCCATGGGGTCGCCAAGAGTCGGATACGACTGAGTGACTTCTTTTTTTTTATTTTTAATTTTTATTTTTACTTTATTTTACCTTACAATACTGTATTGGTTTTGCCATACATTGACATGAATCCACCACGGGTGTACATGCGATCCCAAACATGAACCCCCCTCCCACCTCCCTCCCCACAACATCCTCTGGGTCATCCCTGTGCACCAGCCCCAAGCATGCTGTATCCTGCATCGGACATAGACTGGCCATTTGATTCTTACGTGATAGTACACATGTTTCAATGCCATTCACCCAAATCATCCCACCCTCTCCCTCTCCCTCTGAGTCCAAAAGTCCGCTATACACATCTGTGTCTTTTTTCCTGTCTTGCATACAGGGTCATCATTGCCATCTTTCTAAATTCCATATATATGTGTTAGTATAGTGTATTGGTGTTTTTCTTTCTGGCTTACTTCACTCTGTATAATCGGCTCCAGTTTCATCCATCTCATCAGAACTGATTCAAATGTATTCTTTTTAACGGCTGAGTAATACTCCATTGTGTATATGTACCACAGCTTTCTTATCCATTCATCTGCTGATGGACATCTAGGTTGTTTCCATGTCCTGGCTATTATAAACAGTGCTGCAATGAACATTGGGGTACATGTGTCTCTTTCAATTCTGGTTTCCTCGGTGTGTATGCCCAGCAGTGGGATTGCTGGGTCATATGGCAGTTCTATTTGTAATTTTTTAAGGAATTTCCACACTGTTCTCAATAGTGGTTGTACTAGATCACTTTCTAACACCGCACATGAAAATAAACTCAAAATGGATTAAAGATCTAAATGTAAGACCAGAAACTATAAAACTCCTAGAGGAGAACATAGGCAAAACACTCTCCAACATAAATCACAGCAGGATCCTCTATGATCCACCTCCCAGAATTCTGGAAATAAAAGCAAAAATAAACAAATGGGGTCTAATTAAAATTAAAAGCTTCTGCACAACAAAGGAAAATATAAGCAAGGTGAAAAGACAGCCTTCTGAATGGGAGAAAATAATAGCAAATGAAACAACTGACAAACAACTAATCTCAAAAATATACAAGCAACTTATGCAGCTCAATTCCAGAAAAATAAACGACCCAATCAAAAAATGGGCCAAAGAACTAAATAGATATTTCTCCAAAGAAGACATACGGATGGCTAACAAACACATGAAAAGATGCTCAACATCACTCATTATCAGAGAAATGCAAATCAAAACCACAATAAGGTACCACTTCACACCAGTCAGAATGTCTGCGATCCAAAAATCTGCAAGCAATAAATGCTGGAGAGGGTGTGGAGAAAAGGGAAACCTCCTACACTGTTGGTGGGAATGCAAACTAGTACAACCACTATGAGTGACTTCACTTTTACTTTTCACTTTCATGCATTGGAGAAGGAAATGGCAACCCACTCTAGTGCTCTTGCCCGGAAAATCCCAGGGATGGGGGAGCCTGGTGGGCTGCCATCTATGGGGTCACACAGAGTCGGACATGGCTGAAGTGACTTAGCAGCAGCAGCCATTGGTTATACACACCTGCCCCTTATAGCTCATCACTCACTATGGCACAGAGATGATTCCTTACTCATCACCATGAGATTCACATAGTGCTAAATACATTGCTTGGCATATACGTTTGTTAAATTTTTTGGCAGGAGCTCAAAAGATATTATCAATTAATTTAGTTCAAAATCTTCAGAGGTATAATTTGTTTTCTAAAATGTAACTGTATACTATATTTCTTTTTTAGTATAGTGATGGTTCAGAGGGTAAAGAATCTGCCTGCAATGCAGGAGACCTGGATTGGATCCTTGGGTCAGAAAGATCCCCTAGATAAGGGAATGGCTACCCACTCAAATATTCTTGCCTGGAGAATCCAATGGACAAAGGAGCCTGGAAGGCTACAGTCTATGGGGTCACAAAGAGTCAGATATGACTGAGCAACTAACACTTTCATTTTTATAGTGGTAAAGAACACAGATACAGGACCAAAATGCAGGGACATGTATCTAGATTCTGCTGCTTACTAGTTGTGGAAAATTCAGAGTTACTTTTTAAAAAATTATTGTTAAAAAAAATTATTATTTATTTATTACATTAAGGGGGGTGGTAATGTAGTACTTCCTCATATGTTATGAACAGTGGGTAATATTTATAAAGCAATTATTACAGTATCATGTGGCAAAGCACATGATAAGCACTATCATGGTTAAACACTATGTGTTGCTACTATAGCTGTTGATTTCACCTTGGCACCTTCAGAGGTGCCAATGATGCTTCCTATACGGATTTCACTGACATTTGTTCCATGAGAAGAATGCTGGTTCTACATTTCTGAAAAATAAGCCTAACTCTGAGGCCTCCATTTTCTTGATGAATGTAACACTCTTGCTTGTTGCTTCATATTTTGAGGTCTGACAGATATGTACATATCTCAGAAAAAAAGACAAAAAAACCAAACATCTGCTGCTACTTGATAGGGAAGTAGTTGCATTGAGATATTGGTTCTGAAACATTTTGTGGTTACAGGGCATTCTGCTTTTTCATGGTGGAGAGTAGTAACCTACATAAGACAAAGAATTACCTATCTTTTCCACCTTTTTCCATTTTTGATTACTTGCCATTTTGCTCTTTTGCAGGAAGAGTAAGTTTGCAAACTCCTCTAGCAATGACAAGACTTCCTTTCCCCTGTTTGTGTGTGTGTTAGTCACTCAGTCATTAAATACAGTCTGAGTTGGAGGCTTTGAAACAAGATAAATTCTCCATATAAACTAAAAAATGGGAGTTTGACTCACTTTGTGGTGACAGAAGTGATTAATTAATTCATTTAGTCAGTATTTTAGCAAGCATTATTTTTAATGTCTTCTCTGAACCTGAGTTGGTGATGGACAGGGAGGCCTGGCGTGCTGTGGTTAATGGAGTCATAAAAAGTCAGACACGACTTAGTGACTGAACTGAACTGAACTGAACCTCTTTTAGGTATGGGGGTTGAAGAGACAAATAAGAAATATGAAAGCCTTCCCCCTGAAGAATTTAATTTAGTGAAGACTTAACAACTTCTCTCATATATTTTAGCCAAATGCACACCAATGCATGGCTCCTAGGTCAGACAAATAGCTCTTGGATATTGATGGGTGCAGAAACAGAACAGAGGGCTGTGATAGGTCAAATGTGAACTCAATTACCCAAATTTAAGTGAATTACCTTCTGTAAACAAATAGAAACTTACTAGAATGTTTCAGGACTAAACTCAAAGAAATCATTAAGTCCAAGCTGAAATACTTAAAAAAAAAAATCAGTTTTTTCTCCTTAGAATGCTAAGACCCTCTCCATCCCACTACTTCCCTCTTTACCCATCTTCCCCGAGACCCTTTTGCTCCCCTTTCTGAGAGACACACACGCTGAGATTTGCCTAACTCTTGACAAGCAGACCTGTCAGACTGTTTCTAGAGTCCCAGACTGTAAGGGACTAGACATAATCAGTAAAACTGTAGCATATGAGAAAAAATGACTTTACCACAGAGAGTAATGTTTATAGTCTGTAGGAACACTAGAGGTGGGAGTAAATGTGGGGCTCCCAAGGAACAAAGTCTTAAACCGATAGAGTTCTACATTACTTTATTAGGACAGTGAGTCCAGACAAATGCAAGGGATATAAATTTCTGTGTGGAATATGAAAACTTGGGGACAGAGCCAGATTGTTCATGGCAACAGAGGAGTGGCTGTTTGCTTTTGTGAGTGTTCCCAAGGGAGTACTTAGTCAGCTCCTGAAAATAAATGGTAACAGCCATCCCTGACCAGCATTTACTATGTGGCAAGAACTGTTCTAAGTTTTTACATGTATTAACTCTTTCAATCCTCACAGAAATACCTCTGATGTAGGGACTAGTAATATGATCTACATTTTATAGATGAGGAAAATGAAGTCCATGGAGTTTTAGTAACTAGCTCAAGTTACACAGATAATAGTAGAGTAGAGTCTGATAAAAAATCTACCTGTGATACAGGAGACTCAGGTTCAGTCCTTGGGTTGGGAAGACCCCCTGGAGGAAGAAATGGCAACCCACTCCAGTATTTTTGCCTGAAAAATCCCATGGACAGAGGAGTCTGGTGGGCTACAGCCCACAGGGTCGCAAAGAGTCGGGCATGACTGAGCATAGCACAACCTGAGTCCAGTCTATGTTATTAGCCACTCAACACGTTGACTGCTAAGGTGGTCAGATATTTAAGGCATATTTGCCTGAAAGGGCTTTCAACTTATTAGCTTATTCTGAAGACCAACTTCTGTTTATGCTTTGAGTATGCATTGAAGTCTCTCTTTCTTGGACCACTTCAGGCTATGTTGGGTACCCCTTTCATCACTACCACAGGTTTAGAATGCCTTGCTTTAGAACTGTGACTTACTTTTTGAATTCCCAGTGCTTGACAGCAATGGGAGCTAATGAGGAACTTGTAAAATGGCACACTGCAGTAGGTAGGATATTTAAGCATAAGTGGTACTTCGAGATCCAAAGAAAATTGAGTATGACGTTAATAATTATAGTTTATGACCATTCTAATAAGCAGTTGGTATTTACACTAAATGTATGTTCAACATCATGATCATTTATTGTAATCTTCAGATTTCTTCATAGTTTATAAAGCAGACAGATACTAACTACTGCTTAAATATTAGTGCAGTTTATGTTTCAGTATTAGATACTAATATTAATGTTTCAGCACTAGATAAGAGTACTGTTAATATTTCAGTATTAGGTACTAAGACCACTAGAATTTTGCCACTAGAGGAATAGGATCTACTTTATTATTTACATAAAACAAAATTCTTCTGCTTTCCTTTAATCTATCCATCCATTTATCTAGTTATTGTGTGACATTTCTCTGTAACTGATGATACAGATTGAAACTTTTCCTTTCTTCCTATCAAAATTCATCCTGAGTCCTCTTGTTCCAAAGTTAACTGTCACCTTGAGAAGTAACATGATAAACAATAGAATGATGATAATTAATAATGGCTCAATATATTTCAACATTGACATATCATATATTTGAAAAGGAAAAATTTTAAAGAAAACTCAGAATTATATCTAGGTTATTAATCTTTAAAGCTCTATTCACCATTCAGTAGGTAGGCCCTATTGATGTCTTTGACATACACAATGTGAAATTACTATGTGTATCATATTTTCACTTCCTTAAAAATTCTCTGTGCTTTGCCTATCATCCCCCACCTCAACCCATGCCCTAGCTACTGGAAACCACTGACCTTTTTATTGTCTCCATAGTTTGCCTTTTCCAGAATCTTATGTAATTCTTATCATGGCTTGAAAACTCATTTTTGGTGCTGAATGAAATTTAAGTGTTTGGATGTATCAGTTTATTTATCCATTTACCTACTGAAGACCATCATGATTGCTTCTAAGTGCTGGCAATCATGTTCTCAGCAAAGTTTTAAGTAATTTTTGTTATAAATTACAGTAGCATTCAAATACATTTGAAAAATATTACCCTCAAATAGTCAACATATTACTATACTTTGTCTAAAGAAAAATTTTGACAAGCATTTTAAACTTTTTGCACTGGTAAATTTGGAATGATTGGTACAGTAGAAAGAATCCAGGA
Organism: Capra hircus; assembly: GCF_001704415.2. Taxonomy (NCBI): domain Eukaryota; kingdom Metazoa; phylum Chordata; class Mammalia; order Artiodactyla; family Bovidae; genus Capra; species Capra hircus. Next base: position 75,930,413 of record NC_030808.1, read on the forward strand.
CTTGGAAAGTTTGTATATATATCTGGGTCAGTCAGTGAGTTTATTTTCTTTTAAGTAGAGATATGTGCTTGGGAAACTGACTTGATGTCAGATTTTTGCTTGATTATGAAGCCAGCACAGAGTGTGTGATATTAAAGGAAGCTAGCAATATGATAGACACCTAATGGAGAAAGTCTTGTCACGAATCTCTTTCCTAATGATTCCGGTCCATTCTTACTCTTGGTTCTTTTTTTCTAATTATTTTGGACCATAGACACCTGATGGATACCTCCTTCCACCAAGGATTTAGAGATGAGAAAAATAAAGTAGTTCTCTAGCTAAAACTAACCATCCTTTATTGGAAGAGGGCAGAATATCTCCTAGGCTTAATCAGTGTTATTTAAAACTGAAGAAATGCCACACTAACCTAAGCCCAGGGTAACAACAAAGTAGCATTTAGAGAAGCAAATTCATGAGGCTGTGATAGCACCATTATTCTGGAAAGAGAAAGAGATGGAGAGAGCCAAAAAGAAATTAGATCAAGCCTGGCTGATGCATGTGTGTGTGTTTGTGTGTGTGTGTGTTTGCACACACGTGTGTGTGTATGGGCTCATGCAGCACAACCACTGAGAAGAGGTGCAGAGTTTGGGCACAGGTACTCAGTCCCCTTTCACAGGGAAAGCAGATGCCTGAGTATGCTAAAATTAATTTTCCATGATCTATAAACTAGTTCTGAGTTTAAATAGAAGCTGGGACTGCAAGGAAATCCAACCAGTCCATCCTAAAGGAGACTAGTCCTGGGTGTTCATTGGAAGGACTGATGCTGAGGCTGAAACTTCAATACTTTGGCCACCTTACGCGAAGATTTGACTCACTGGAAAAAGACCCTGATGCTGGGAGGGATTGGGGGCAGGAGGAGAAGGGGACGACAGAGGATGAGATGGCTGGATGGCAACACCGACTCAATGCACATGAGTTTGGGTGAATTAGTGATGGACATGGAGGCCTGGCGTACTGAGATTCATGGGGTCACAGAGAGTCCCATATGACTGAGAGTCTGAACTGAACTGAACTGAATTGAGATACTTAAAATGCTCTACCACAAATGATACAATTTAACATATTATTCTATTGGCCAACCTTATAAATTTAGTTAATAATAGTCTGTAACTAAGAGTTTGATAAACTATTTATTACAAAGTCCAAAATAATGTTAAAAAATGCATTTCAGTCCTCTCTGAAGATGCCTTTTTAAATACGTGACTATGTATACCCAAATTCTAGGCCAATGTTTTGATTCTTGTAGCTTCTGGAAGACAAATTCTAAGTACAACATAATTTCTTAAAGTAGAAAATAGATATCACATACTTTTTCATTGAGTTTGAAGACAATGTGTATAAAATAGTGTGTAAAATTTGTGATTGCTGTGCAAAAACGTCTTCCTGAATTCAATTGTGGGAAGAAAGAATTGGATGGTTTGGTGAATCTTCCCCATTTTTAATTCATTGAGCATGCTTCTTTTTTCCTTTAACAAGTATTTTTATTTTCCCCAGTATATGAAACTGTAAATTTATATAGAAAAGAATCATAACTGAAAATAATTCCCAACTGCCCTGACTTCCTGCTAAAGAAGAAAAAAATATTTGCATTCTTTTCATTTTGCAAAATAAATTTAGAAAGGAGAATCTATCAAGGTAGCCTGTGTTTTCATCATGCGTTGGAGAAGGAAATGGCAACCCACTCCAGTGTTCTTGCCTGGAGAATTCTAGGGACAGAAGAGCCTGTTGGGTGCAGTCTATGGGGTCACACAGAGTTGGACACGACTGACGTGACTCAGCAGCAGCAATAGCAGCAGCCAAGCAAGTGACTTCATAGCACAGATCTAAAGTTCTATTGGTACTGGAATAAGTATATGTTTTAAATTGGAAGTTTTACAGTGGTTTCTATTCAATTTGGTGGAGAATTTAAGTTTCAGGCTCTTGAAAACAAACCAGAAGATAGTAATATATATTGCGACTCTCTGTTATGTATAAAAGATTCACTTTGCTGTATAGCAGAAAGTAACACAACACAGTAAATCAAGTATACTCCAATAAAAAATAAAAATACAACTGTGTCTATTCCTAAAGGAACAGACCTAATGTTAGAAAAGCACTTAAACTATGATCTTTACTTTTGCCAGTGATAAGACCTAGTTTTCCAGAAAGGCAGTTGGAAGTTTAATATATCTAAGTCCTATAGACTACAAACAAGCAAATGCAAAGATGACCACTGTACTATTAAGCAATCTGAAAATGCTATCATGTGAGATGGAAATAAAAATGAGGCCTTTAATATAACTTCTGATATTTTTCCTTTTTTGTACTCATTTTAATGTAGGCTTGCATCATATCGTATTTAGACTTTTATAATATCCTTCTAATTTGTCTTCCTCTCTCCAACTTCAACATATCTGCAGTCACCCTCTTTGCCACCAGGATTATATTTTCTAAATTAGGAATATAGTAAAATTACTTCCCAAGTTGGTGAAGGAATCTATCAACTCTTGGTGAAAGTTCCATCTTCTTTCCATAATTTTCTCTTCAACTACATTAATATTTTTTTCTTCCTTCTTTACCCTAACGTACAATAATATTTAACTGTGTATCATTTATCAAGTGTTCTTGGCAAATGCATCTCATGTATCTGTGAAAAAATTTAAATGCTATATATTATATGTTTCCTTCCTTCCAGTTTGCTTAAATATTTTTGGCCCTACACAAAAGTATAACCTCTCATGGTCTTTTCATTTGGATTAATTACTATTAATATTTTGTCACATTTTCTTTCTCTCCATGTATATGTTTTTCTCCTTGTGCTCTTCTTCCTTCTTCATATTATCAATGAAACATTTGGAAGTAAGTTACAGGCATGATGACCTTTTGTGCCTAAATAATTCAGTGTATATTACCAAAGAAAAGGATATTTAATTCATTCAGTTCAGTTCAGTTCAGTTGCTCAGTCGGTTTTGACTCTTTGCGACCCCATGAATTGCAGCACACCAGGCCTCCCTGTCTGTCACCAACTCCCGGAGTTCACTCAAAGTCACGTCCATCGAGTTGGTGATGCCATCCAGCCATCTCATCCTCGGTCGTCCCCTTCTCCTCCTGCCCCCAATCCCTCCCAGCATCAGAGTCTTTTCCAATGAGTCAACTCTTCGCATGAGGTGGCCAAAGTACTGGAGTTTCAGCTTTAGCATCAATCCTTCCAAAGAACACCCAGGACTGATCTCCTTTAGGATGGACTGGTTGGATCTCCTTGCAGTCCAAGGGACTCTCAAGAGTCTTCTCCAACACCACACATCAAAAGCATCAACTCTTCAGCACTCAGCCTTTTTCATAGTCCAACTCTCACATCCATACATGACTACTGGAAAAACCATAGCCTTGACTAGATGGACCTTTTTTGGCAAAGTAATGTCTGTGCTTTTCAGTATGTTATCTAGGTTGGTCATAACTTTTCTTCCAAGGAGTAAGCATCTTTTAATTTCATGGCTGCAGTCACCATCTGCAGTGATTTTGGAACCCCCAAAATAAAGTCTGACACTGTTTCCACTGTTTCCCCATCTATTTCCCATGAAGTGATGGGACCAGATGCCATCATCTTTGTTTTCTGAATGTTGGGCTTTAAGCCAACTTTTTCACTCTCCTCTTTCACTTTCATCAAGAGGCTTTTTAGCTCCTCTTCACTTTCTGCCATAAGGGTGGTGTCATCTGCATATCTGAGGTTACTGATATTTCTCCTGTCAATCTTGATTCCAGCTTGTGCTTCTTCCAGCCCAACAGTAAAGCATAATTTCCAAATTAAGGTAATCAGTAATGCAATAATATTATTTAATATGCAGTTTGTAAAACTTTTCAAAGTTGCGCAGTTTTGAAGTTCTGGTGGCTATAAGTAAATTTTGACCCTCTTGGGGAGAATTTATAGAGACCAGTTCACATGGGAAATTATAAACAAGGCATTGGCTAGTATTTGAGCTCTTACTGCCCTATATTTGGTACAATGTTGATGATGGTGACTCACTGGAGAAGGAGAAACTACCCAAAGAAATATAGGTTACATGTTTGCAGGTAGGTCCACCACACTAATAGGCCCTCTAACCCTTATGTTTAAAACTGATGAAGAATGAAAAGATGCTATCATGAAAATGGATCACCAAATGCCCCATATTAAGGTAGATTCTTTTTTTAAAAGCTGTCATGTGTGATTCAAGTTCAAATAAGACAAAGAGCCAAAATCCTAGTCTCAGATGGAAGCAAAATGGCCATGACCGCTGAATGAAAGCTCTCTCAAAGCTGGGACAGATGGTGTCACTAATGATGACCTTATCTCTCAATATATAGGGTTTTGGGTGAACAAAACATTGGAAATTCATTTGGTTGGGTTGCAAGCAATTGCTATGTAGCACAAAATGGAAAGTGGATGCACTTGCTTCCTGGCATATGGTAGCTCTCATCTACCCTTTTATCCTGATTTTGGTCACTTTAAAAAGAATAATACTGAATTCTCTGAGGAAACTATAAGCAAAGTGAAAAGATGGCCTTCAGAATGGGAGAAAATAATAGCAAATGAAGCAACTGACAAAGAATTAATCTCAAAAATATACAAGCAACTCCTGCAGCTCAATTCCAGAAAAGTAAGCGACCCAATCAAAAATTGGGCCAAAGAACTAAATAGACATTTCTCCAAAGAAGACATGCAGATGGCTAACAAATACATGAAAAGATGCTCAACATCACTCATTATCAGAGAAATGCAAATCAAAACCATAATGAGGTAACATCTCACACCAGTCAGAATGACTGCTATCCAAAAGACTACAAGCAATTTATAAATGCTGGAGAGAGTGTGGAGAAAAGGGAACCCTCTTACAATGTTGGTGGGAATGCAACCTAGTACAGCCACTATGGAGAACAGTGTGGAGATTCCTTAAAAACTGGAAATAGAACTGCCATATGACCCATCAATCCCACTACTGGGCATACACACTGAGGAAACCAGAATTGAAAGAGACACGTGTACCCCAATGTTCATTGCAGCACTGTTTATAATAGCCAGGACATGGAAGCAACTTAGATGTCCATTGGCAGACGAATGGATAAGAAAGCTGTGGTACATATACACAATGGAATATTACTCAGCTATTAAAAAGAATACATTTGAATCAGTTCTAATGAGGTGGATTAATTATAGGAGCCTATTATACAGAGTGAAGTAAGCCAGAAAGAAAAACACCAATACAGTATAATAACGGATATATATGGAATTTAGAAAGATGGTAACAATGACCCTATATGTGAGACAGCAAAAGAGACACAGATGTAAAGAACAGACTGTTGGATTCTGTGGGAGAAGGTGAGGGTGGGATGATTTGAGAGAATAGCTCTGAAACCTGTATATTATCATATGTGAAATTGATCGCCAAGTCCAGGTTCAATGCATGAGGCAGGGCGCTCAGGGCTGGTGCACTGGGATCACCCTGAGGGATGGGATGGGGAGGGAGGTGGGAAGGAGGGTCAGGATGGGGAACACATGTACACCCATGGCTGATTCATGTGACTGTATGGCAAAAACCACCACAATGTTGTAAAGTAATTAGCCTCCAATTAAAATAAAAAATAGATAAATAAATAAAAAGAATAATATTTAGGGGCAGGACAATTTCTCCCTGTCCCCAAAATGGACTAAAGTACAAATGCACTGATTTCAATAGGCTAAAAAGTATCAGAAAAAGGAGAAACTCATACTTCTACAACTCTATTTGCCACAGGTGCCAGAAGTCAGCATCTTACCCAGTCCCATTGTGGGAAGAGGTGTTTAGATTCACCTTATGGGAGTTTGGGCAGAGTTCATGATGTGGAAGGGAAACTAAGGTGACTTTGTGGAAGAGTATCTTTGGGCCATCTCAATGAATTTTTGTTGTTTATCATACAACTAAATATATGATAGGGATTGATGTTTGTATGCTTTTATTTCCCAATTCCATCTGTGACCAAGTGGATTCTCTCAGTTGGACAGAGTAACATGTAGAGAAGAGCCTGTACCTTTGATGTCCCACAGTCGTAATGACTACTTTGTGACTGATGATTTTGCCAGCTGCAGACTCAGGCAAGTGAAGCAGCTCCACCTCGAGGCTTCCCTTGAGATTTTGGACTAGCTGTCCCTCTGCCATATCTAACAGTCATGCCCACTTTGAAAAGTAGCTATTAACTTTCTATAGAAATACCTGACTCATGGGTTCCTTGTTAGTCTTCAGCTGATAGTCTGATAAGTTGTGTCAACTTGAACACAATGAATAATATGGTAGGAAGGGTTAAAAAGATGTTGCTCATCAAATGGAAATAGTATATCAAAGAATACAGATAGCATCATCCCAAAGGCATCTCAGCTTTACCTTTTGCATTTGGGAGAAAGTCTATTTTACACTCTGCTGTCTCATGCAAAGTCACTAGATTAATGAAGCCCTTGATTCACAGAGGCCTCCTAAATACCTAGTCCAGGTACACTCCTGGTTGAGCTAAACTGCTATTCAACAGTGTGTTCTGGGCTGCTGCAACTATTCAACCATAGGTGCTAGAAGTGGAGAATCCAAATTGCCTGTGTTTGCTACTCTCTGTGGGCAGAAATCAAGTCCTTTCTCATAACTCTGGCCATATTTCCCTGAAGGAACCTTGTTATATTTGGTTCAGTTGGCCATGATAGAACAGTTTGGTCTTCCACTTGAAGAAATACAGATTAACAGATTAAAGATACTCTTATTTGTAACTATGTATTATTGAAACAAATTGCAATTTTTAAAACAAAATGCAAATATGCTATGCACTGAATGCCCATATGTAATGTATGAGAGCCAAAGTGGATGACATAATGAATCTCTGTAAGTTTTACAGAAATGTCTTTGTCCTTCCTGCACTTGAACTCTCTTGATCACAGGTGTGGCATGAATAGGTAACTGCTGAAAAATAACTGTTATAGCTATGGGATAAACCAACTTTGCAGCAATGGTGGTGAGATAATAAATCAGGTACTTATGGAAGGAACAATAAAAACCTCCAGAATATAGCAGAGAGAGATACATTGATGATCTTTTTTTTCTTTAATATCCACCAATGTCACCTTCCTCATGGAGGAAAATGCCCTGATAAGACTCTTCCACACTGCTGCAAGCATCTTAACTTCAACAGGAAAAGGTGACAAGAAATGTGTCCTTGACTTTAGCTGAAGTGATTGATGACACCTTTAAAGGTTCATTATTCTTCCTATCACAGTGAGTGAAGGGAGCCAAACACGCATAGGACACACTGTATGATTACATTTATATGAAGTTCAAGGGCAAGCAAAAAGGAATCTATAATGTTAGAAGCCAAAGTAATAGTTACCCCAAGGATAAAGGCTGGATTGATTGGGAAGAAGCTGAGGTTATTTTCTGGAGTGATAGAAATATTCTGTATTCTCATCTCTGCTGTGGTTGAATGTGAAATTCGAACATCACTACACTTTAGATTTGTGAAATTTAATATACTCACAGTATTTTCTATTAAAAATGTTTTAAAAAAAGATTTCTAGGGGGATATCACTTTTTCCTTCCCTTCCATCTAGTGCCAGAGATAATAAATTCAAATTCTTACTGACTGTGCCATGTGTTTGCTTTTGATTCACCCTTGCTTTCTGTAGAGCTCTTTGGGGTCCTAGTTTTCTCTGAAGAATATCAACTTGAGAGTTTCCTGAAATTCACCTTATGCCCCCATATCACATGTAGTCATCAAAGTGCCTTCTCAGAGGTCTGGCAGACACTCTCAGGGTAAATGGCTATACTAATGCTATGCATCCCAGGATTTCTGTTTTATTTGTTCATTCTTTTCAACATATTCCTATTTTTCAGATCCCTTTAAAATGAGTTTTATTATTTATTTTTAAAGTCTTTATTGAATTTGTTACAATATTGCTTCTTTTATGTTTTTGGTTTTTTGGCTATGAGGCATATCAGATCTTAGCTCCCCGACCAGGGATAGAACCTGTACCACCTGCATTGGGAGGCAAAGTTTTAACCACTAGACCACCAGGGAAATTCCATAAAATTAGTTTTAAAAGATGTCTGTGAATGTGCATTTCATCATTATATGGTTTTATTCAAAAAGGTCACCCTGGCTACCTATGCTGTAGTAACAGTGACTCTTATTCTTAATTTTCCTTCTGTGCCTTAGATCTTTTGTTTTCAAGCTCAGTCTGAACAGGAGGTTTTTGTTTGTCCTTTGTTATATTGCTCTCGATCTCTGCAGTGCTTGGATCCAATATAGCCATTTTGCAGATGCACTCCTGTAGCCTCATCTCCCAGTCTGGTATGAGATCCAGTATTTACAACTGGGCCCTTCTCCCCTGTAACAAAACCATGAAAAGACTTATTCATTCACTGAACACCAGATCTCTTGACCCACGTCCTACGTGTATGGCTTTGTTTTCTTTCTTGCAACAACCCATTTCTACCGGAGAAGTAATCACAAGTGGGCACAGTGTTTTAGCCTTTCTCTTGGAGCGACCAGTTCTGGCTTCTGATTTAATATAGTAAACACGGCTCGTGTCACCTAACATACGTATATACCCTGTAGTTGGTGAAATTGATTGTCTCAGTCTATTCTTGGTGTCAGACCGCAGAAAACACTCACTGAAGCCCACAGTTGCAAATTTTTGTTTTGGTTAAACAAACTTGTTTCTGTTTGAAGTTTTTAGATGTATATTTTATCAGTCATTGTGATATTTAGAGGGAAGGGAGCAATAGAAACTGTTATCTGACAGTGTGCCATCTGAATTCAAATATCTGCCTCTGGAGGGATCTGCCTCTGGATTTTTGTAACTGCTGATCTCTCCACAAGAAATGAACAGTAAACCATTACTTGGTCTTATGCTCAGACCAACTGCAACCTGTTTGGGAAACATTTCTCCTCTCATTTCCCTAGGAAGATTGGATAAGCCTTAACCTTAAACCCTAATTGCATTTTAAACATCTCCTTTTTATAGCTCTTATCATATAGTATTATCTTATTTTCATGCATCTTTTCCCTATGAAATTCTGAGTTCCTTGAGAGCAGACATCATATCATGTTCAAATCTGAATCATCTGTACATGCCTGCTGAAGTAAGTACTCCAAATACTATTAAAATTAATTAGCTAATTAATTAAATATCACAATTTAATTTCCAGGGTTTTATAATGTGACTCAATACAAGTTCTGCATTTTTTTCCTACTCTGGTTTTAAACAACCACCCAGTGCGCCAGCTAACTTATTGCCTTGTTTCCCAAACATGCTGTGACATGCTTATTCCTTTTCTTGGGCTTTTCTCTTAACTTAGAATGCTGTCTCTCTGCTTTGAAAATTAGTAGTGGACGTGTGATATATTTAGCAACTCTCTATTTACAGCAGTATTTTTAAATCTTGAAATGCAATGACCAATGTATGCATTTTTAAAGGACATATAAATGAAAAGCCTCAGAGAAATTGTAGGGAAACTAGGGGAAGTGATTCTAACCTATGTGACATTAAACACAAGTTCAAGTTTCATTCTGCTTGCATTGGTCTGAATTTCACAGAACGGGCTGATAAATGCCAGTGATTTAATGGGCAACAGAGAAATATAATGTCTGATGGGCATCATGCTCTAGTTTGCTTTCCAGAGGTTAGAGGGCTAAGGAGCTTATTTGGAATTTGCTGTTGCAAAACCACACAAACATTATGCTGACGTTAGTGTCTACAATTTGACTAAAATGTGTGTTTAAAAAACCATGCGTATGTTCCATCCAAACATGATATTAGATAAAACAAGTAGCACTAGAGCAACTGTGCATGTGTTTAAAGCAGATACCAATGTGGTGTTTGGATTCATTCCACACAGTTTTCACTTTACATTTTGAGTGTGGCAGGATACAACCAAAAATGGAAGTTTGAATGCTGAATCTATTAACTGGCTTGTATTTTTGTGACTGACAGGCTGAATCTATTAACTGGCTTGTGTTTTTGTGAGTGACAGGTTTCAGATAAAGGAGGAATATTCACCTTAAAAAAAACACTACATAGGAAATTCAAAGTGACTGATCAAATTCTTTTCTTTCATTACTTTTAACAGCTAAATTTATGACAGTTATACTAGAAATGAGATTTAACTTAAACTTAGTGAGATGTCTCAAAACACAGGAAAATAGATATTAGATATTTGCCAAAATATCTAAATAACCAAAATTAGATATTTGGCTAAATGTCTGTTAGCTACAGATGATTAATAAGTATTTATCAATTTACTATTAACTAATCTGACTAAAAATATATCTATGGGTAAATATAGCATAAAATTTTAAACCTAGAGATTTTGAATGTATTGGCCAAGATTTCAGCTCCAGCTTCACCACTCTTGGCAAAATTACCTTTATACTCTGTTTAAGATACTTCTCGCATAAAATCGACGTCTATAGCATAGTATATTTTAAATTAAACGCAGAATAGAATATATGAGCTAATTTCACTTACACATATATTTTATCTAACAATATTGTATGTGTACATCTGGGTACATATATACATAATATTGCTAGAATATAAAATTAGTTTATATAAATATATGTATATGAATTTATAAACATTTAGATATAAAATACATATACCTATATGAATTCATAGGTATATATGTGTGTGTGAGTGCTTTGAACAGTAAATATCTAGTTTATAGTAAATAATATAAGCATTACTAATTATTATCACTAATATTGACATTATGAATGACTATCTATGTTTTCAGCTAAGGTCATCATCTCCGGTTACACTTCATTTCACATCCACAGTAGCCTACTCCAGTTCATTCTGTTTTCCCTTCCCTCATCATCATCTTCTACTCTCTACTGGATATTTTGCTATCAGCATTCAAACATGCTGAAACTTGTACCATTTTAAGCAAATGTCTTTTTTATACAAAGTGCCACAGCAATGGAGGACAAAGTGCTTTTACTATTCCAATAAATGATACCTAGACAGCTGGAAACCTGTATTAAAGTAAATTTGACCTAGAGTTTACCATTTCCAAATGGATTGCAGACATATATGTGAAAGATAATACATGTGATGATACAGAACAACAGGAGAACACCTTCATTACTGTGGATGGGCAAGGATTTATTTTTAAGTAAAACACAATAAGATACTAATCATAGAATTAAAGACTTGAAAAATTGAACTCTATTAAAATTTAGGAGTTCTGTTCATAGTTCAGTTCAGTTGCTCAGTCATGTCTGACTCTTTGCAACCCCATGAATCGCAGCACGCTAGGCCTCCTTGTTCATCACCAACTCCCGGAGTTCACTCAGACTCACGTCCATCGAGTCGGTGATGCCATCCAGCCATCTCATCCTTGGTCGTCCCCTTCTCCTCCTGCCCCCAATCCCTCCCAGCATCAGAGTTTATGCCAATGAGTCAACTCTGCTCATGAGGTGGCCAAAGTACTGGAGTTTCAGCTTTAGCATCGTACCTTCCAAAGAAATCCCAGGGTTGATCTCCTTCAGAATGGACTGATTGGATCTCCTTGCAGTCCAAGGGACTCTCAAGAGTCTTCTCCAACACCACAGTTCAAAAGCATCAATTCTTCGGCGCTCAGCCTTCTTCACAGTCCAACTCTCACATCCATACATGACCACAGGAAAAACCATAGCCTTGACTAGACGGACCTTAGTCGGCAAAGTAATGTCTCTGCTTTTGAATATGCTATCTAGGTTGGTCATAACTTTTCTTCCAAGGAGTAAGCGTCTTTTAATTTCATAGCTGCAGTCACCATCTGCAGTGATTTTGGAGCCCAAAAAAAATAAAGTCTGACACTGTTTCCACTGTTTCCCCATCTATTTCCCATGAAGTGATGGGACCGGGTGCCATGATCTTCGTTTTCTGAATGTTGAGCTTTAGGCCAACTTTTTCGCTCTCCTCTTTCACTTTCATCAAGAGGCTTTTTAGCTCCTCTTCACTTTCTGCCATAAGGGTGGTGTCATCTGCATATCTGAGGTTATTGATATTTCTCCCAGCAATCTTGATTCCAGCTTGTGCTTCTTCCAGTCCAGCGTTTCTCATGATGTACTCTGCATAGAAGTTAAATAAGCAGGGTGACAATATACAGCCTTGACATACTCCTTTTCCTATTTGGAACCAGTCTGTTGTTCCATGTCCAGTTCTAACTGTTGCTTCCTGACCTGCGTACAGATTTCTCAAGAGACAGGTCAGGTGGTCTGGTATTCCCATTTCATTCAGAATTTTCCACAGTTTATAGTGATCCACACAGTCAAAGGCTTTGGCATAGTCAATAAAGCAGAAATAGATGTTTTTCTGGAACTCTCTTGCATTTTCCATGATCCAGCCAATGTTGGCAATTTGATCTCTGGTTCCTCTGCCTTTTCTAAAACCAGCTTAAATGTCAGGGAGTTCACGGTTCACGTATTGCTGAAGCCTGGCTTGGAGAATTTTGAGCATTACTTTACTAGCATGTAAAATGAGTGCAATTGTGTGGTAGTTTGAGCATTCTTTTGATTGCCTTTCTTTGGAATTGGAATGAAAACTGACCTTTTCCAGTCCCATGGCCACTGCTGAGTTTTCCAAAATTGCTGGCATTTTGAGTGCAGCACTTTCACAGCATCATCTTTCAGGATTTGAAATAGCTCAACTGGAATTCCGTCACCTCCACTAGCTTTGTTCGTAGTGATGCTTTCTAAGGCCCACTTGACTTCACATTACAAGATGTCTGGCTCTAGATTAGTGATCACATCATCATGACTATCTGGGTCATGAAGATCTTTTTTGTACAGTTTTTCTGTGTATACTTGCCACCTCTTCTTAATATCTTCTGCTTCTGTTAGGTCCATACCGTTTCTGTCCTTTATCAAGCCCATCTTTGCATGAAATGTTCCCTTGGTATCTCTAATTTTCTTGAAGAGATCTCTAGTCTTTCCTGTTCTGTTGTTTTCCTCTATTTGTTTGCATTGATCGCTGAAGAAGGCTTTCTTATCTCTTCTTGCTATTCTTTGGAACTCTGCATTTAGATGCCTATATCTTTCCTTTTCTCCTTTGCTTTTAGCCTTTCTTCTCTTCACAGCTATTTGTAAGGCTTTCCCAGACAGCCATTTTGCTTTTATGCATTTCTTTTCCATAGGGATGGTGTTGATCCCTGTCTCCTGCACAATGTCAGGAACCCATTCCATAGTTCATCAGGCACTCTATCTATCAGATCTAGGCCCTTAAATCTATTTCTCACTTCCACTGTATAAACATAAGGGATTTTATTTAGGTCATACCTGAGTGGTCTAGCCGTTTTCCCTACTTTCTTCAATTTAAGTCTGAATTTGGTTATAAGGAATTCATGATCTGAGCCACAGTCAGCTCCCAGTCTTGTTTTTGTTGACTGTACAGAGCTTCTCCATCTTTGGCTGCATAGAATATAATCAATCTGATTTCGGTGTTGACCATCTGGTGATGTCCACGTGTAGAGTCTTCTCTTGTGTTATTGGAAGAGGGTGTTTGCTATGACCAGTGCATTTTCTTGGCCAAACTCTATTAGTCTTTGCCCTGCTTCATTCCACATTCCAAGGCCAAATTTGCCTGTTACTCCAGGTGTTTCTTGACTTCCTACTTTTGCATTCCAGTCCCCTATAATGAAAAGGACATCTTTTTTCGGTGTTAGTTCTAAAAGGTCTTGTAGGTCTTCATAAAACCTTTCAACTTCAGCTTCTTCAGCATTACCGGTTGGGGCATAGACTTGGATAACTGTGATATTGAATGGTTTGCCTTGGAGATGAACAGAGATCATTCTGTCGTTTTTGAGATTGCATCCAAGTACTGCATTTTGGACTCTTTTGTTGAGCATGATGGGTACTCCATTTCTTCTGAGGGATTCCTGCCCGCAGTAGTAGATATAATGGTCATCTGAGTTAAATTCACCCATTCCAGTCCATTTTAGTTCGCTGATTCCTAGAATGTCGACGTTCACCCTTGCCATCTCTTGTTTGACCACTGTTCTGTTCATAAGGACATATTAATAGAGTGAAAAGCCACAGAATTGAATACGATGATTGTAACTCATATGACAGTGTAGTTTATTTTCAGAATATATGATGAGTTCCTATAATTCAGTAAAAAAAAAGACTATAAAATTACTGGCTAAGCACTTCAGAGGAGGATATTCAAACAGACAACAAACTATTCAAATGGTGATCAATTAAAAGGAAATGAAAATCAAATAAAATACTACTTCACACTGACCAACATAACTAGAAATCAAAAGATAGACTATCTGCTGTTGGTAAGGATGTGGAGCAATCGGAATTCTCATACACTGCTACTGCTGCTAAGTGGCTTCAGTCGTGTCCGACTCTATGTGACCCCATAGACGGCAACCCACCAGGCTCCCCTGTCCCTGGGATTATCCCAGCGAGAACATACGAGTGGGTTGCCATTTTCTTCTCCAATGCATGAAAGTGAAAAGTGAAAGTGAAGTCACTCAGTTGTGTCCAACTCTTAGTGACCCCATGGATTGCAGCCCACCAGGCTCCTCCATCCATGGGATTTTCCAGGCAAGAGTATTGGAGTGGGATGCCATTGTGTGGAAATATACAGTCACAACTACTTGAACAACTCTTTGTTCAGTCAGTTCAGTTCAGTTCAGTCGCTCAGTCGTGTCCCACTCTTTGTGACACCATGAATCACAGCACGCCAGGCCTCCCTGTTTATCACCAACTCCCGGAGTTCACTCAGACTCACGTCCATCGAGTCGGTGATGCCATCCAGCCATCTCATCCTGGGTCGTCCCCTTCTCCTCCTGCCCCCAATCCCTCCCAGCATGAGAGTCTTTTCCAATGGGTGAACTCTTCACATGAGGTGGCCAACTTACTGAAGTTTCAGCTTTAGCATCATTCCTTCCAAAGAAATCCCAGGGCTGATCTCCTTCAGAATGGACTGGTTGGATCTCCTTGCAGTCGAAGGGACTCTCAAGAGTCTTCTCCAACACCACAGTTCAAAAGCATCAATTCTTCAGCACTCAGCCTTCTTCACAGTCCAACTCTCACATCCATACATGACCACAGGAAAAACCATAGCCTTGACTAGACGGACCTTAGTCAGCAAAGTAATGCCTCTGCTTTTGAATAGTTGAGCTTATGTATAACCTATGTCCAGTGATTCTAGTATACTGGTTTACACTTTACTTTATTAAAGTCTGTTTTTTTTTTTTTCAACAGAACCACAAGAACAAGGAATTTTATGTTATGTTTGTGGCTGAACCTAAGTGCCTAGAATACAGCCTGGACGAATGTATACACCTGGTAACTTAGCTGGTAAAGAATCCACCTTCAATGCAGGAGAGCCAGGTTCCATTCCTGCGTTGAGAAGATCTGCTGGAGAAGAGAAAGGCTACTCACTCCAGTATTCTTGGGCTTCTCTGGTGGCTCAGTCGGTAAAGAACCCTGCAATGCAGAACATCTGGGTTCAATCCTTTGGTTAGGAAGATCCCCTGGAGAAGGGACCAGCTACCCACTCCAGTATTCTGGCTTGGAGAATTCCACAGGCTGTATAGTCCATGGGGTCTCAAAGAGTCGGACACAACTGAGTGACTTTCACTCACTCATTGCCTACATTTGGTAAAGAACTTTCAATTCCTGTATTAATATGTAGGGAGGTTTCTGAATGGGAAGGCTTTTATTTAGTACATAGTATCTTTTGCCCTTTAGATTATTCTTCTGTGATTTGACAGGACAAAGAATTGGTTCTACTAAAAAAACAGTAAAGTTATAGCAGTATAAAATGAATAACTATAATAATCAACACTAATTCTGATTTAAATAACCTCAGTATGTCAAAACAAAGATGATAAAATATAGCATTTTTAATCTCTCAAGTCTTTTAAAGTAACTCTGAGTCATAATTTTATTTTTATGGCACCTCAGTAATGTAGACAGTGAATTTGTTTATTATCATTTAATCCAACTGGGACCTAGGTAATTGATTCTGGAAAAATTTAAAACTGAGTGTGTTAAAATTATTATAAGAATGGCATTGGGTAGATTGATTGATTGATTGATTGATTGATTGATTGATTGAATGTTGTAGCCTCAGATAGATGTTAAAACTGTATAAAGAGATTCATATCAGAAATTAGAAAGCCCTAAAGAAGTTAAGTCTTATGGTTGACCTTTGTTATGGGTATGAAAATTTCCTTGAGAGTGTTTAAGAAAGCAGCCAAGAACAAATATTTGTGGAACAGCTGCAACATAAATTACAATTAAAGCTTTCTCCTCCCAAGTTTGGGGTTAAAAAATATGAATTTTGGATGGCTTTTGTTTGTTTAGAATTCTATGATTTGCTATGACACACATAGTGCACAATCATTATACAAGTTCAATGAGAAATTTACATTAACAATTTTCATGAAAGTGAAGGTTGCTCAGTTATGCTGACTCTTTGCGACCCCATGGACTATACAGTTCTTGGAATTCTCCAGGCCAGAATACTGGAGTGGGTAGCCTATCCTTCTCCAGTGGATCTTCCTGACCCAGGAATGGAACCAGGGTCTCAAATTCTTTTCCAGCTGAGCTACCAGGGAAGCCCCTAAATTTTCATGAATTAACAATAATAATATTTTCCTGAATTAACACAAGTAATATTTTTTCATGAACTAACACAAATAATATTTTTTAAGTATTTGGAATTCCCCAAGTATAAGTGTGTTTAGTATTAGGATGAGATGATTGGATGGCATCACTGACTCAATGGACATGAGTTTGAGCAAACTCAGGGAGATAGTGAAGGACACGGAAGCCTGGTGTCCTTAAGCTCTCATAAGTATTCATTTTTGGATCCAGATAATGTGGAAAATGGCAATGACTATCTTATAAAGTAGTTTTGATGGTTACATAAGATCAGTTTGGTATTGCATTTAGTGCTAGGCCTGCTACATGGTAGCATACACTATATATTCATTATTATTATGTTGTAAATATTCATAGTTGATATTTTAAATGCTTTACTTAATGACCAGGACAAAACCTTACTGTTCATATAACTGGCTATATTTTGCAAAGAAAAGTTCATAAATTATGCAAAAGAATAAAATGAAAATGTGATATTTTAACAGGTTTTTACTGATTCTAAACATACTAAAAATATAAGTACTAAAAAAAAAAAGTGCTGTCCCTCTCCCAGGGAGCATTTTTGCTTCTGAGATATAAAGATTTAAAAACATTTGCCTACAAATTGTTCTCAGTGTAATAGACTAAAGTAGATAGATAGAAATTAAATTGAAGCCACACACTAGGAAAATATTCATTTTCTAATAGAACAGTTAATGTATCCTTTTATAGTCAATTTTTGAAATTAATAAAAATCTCAAGAACACTATACATATAATTTTTAAAATTAATTTATTTTTATGGAAGGATAATTGCTTTACAGAATTTTGCTGTTTTTCTGTCAAACCTCAATATGAATCAGCCATAGTTATACACATATCCCCTCCTGTTTGAGCCTCTTTCCCATCTTCCTCTCCATCCCACCACTCTAGGTTGATACAGAGCCCCTGTTTGATTTTCCTGAGCCATACAGCAAATTCCTGTTGGGTATCTGTTTTACATAAGGTAATGAAAGTTTCCACGTTACTCTTCCCATACATCTCACCCTCTCCTCCTCTCTCCCCATGTCCATAAATCTATTCTCTATGTCTGTTTCTCCACTGTTGCCCTGTAAATAAATTCTTGAGTGTCATTTTTCTAGATTCTGTATATATGCATTAGAATACAATGTTTATCTTTCTCTTTCTGGCTTACTTACTTCACTCTGTATAATAGGTTCTAGGTTCATCCACCTCGTTAGAACTGACTCAAATGTGTTCCTCTTTATGACTGAGTAATATTCCATTGTGTATATGTACCACATTTTCTTTATCCATTCATCTGTTGATGGACATCTAGGTTGCTTCTATGTTCTAGCTGTTGTAAATAGTGCTGCAATGAACATTGGGATACATGTGTCTTTTTCAATTTTGGTTTCCTCAGGGTATATGCTGAGTCACACAGTGGTTTTATTCCTAGTGTTTTAAGGACCTCCATACCGTCTTCCATACTGGCTGTATCAGTTTATGTTCCCAGCAACAGTGCAAGAGTGTTCCCTTTTTTCCACACCCTCTCCAGCATTTATTGTTTGTAGACTTTTTGATAATGACCATTATGACCAGTGTGAGGTGATATCTCTTTGTAGTTTTGATTTGCATTTCTCTATTAATGAGCAACATTGAACATCTTTTCATGTGTTTGTTAGCCATCTGTATATCTTCTTTAGAGAAATATCTGTTTAGGTCTTTTCCCCACTTTTTGATTGGGTTTTTTGTTTTCCTAGCATTGAGTTTTATGAGCTCCTTGTATATTTTGGAGATTAATCCTTTGTCAGCTGTTTCATTCGCTATTATTTTCTCCTATTCTGAGGGTTGTCTTTTCACCTTGCTTATAGTTTCCTTTGCTGTGCAAAAGCTTTTAAGTTTAATCAGGTCCCACTTGTTTACTTTTATTTCCACTACTCTAGGAGATGGGTCATATAGGATCTTGCTTTGATTTATGTCATTGAGTGTTCTGCCTATGTTTTCCTCTAAGAGTTCTATAGTTTCTGGTCTTACATTTAGGGCTTTAGTCCATTTGAGCTTATCTGTGTATAGTATTAAGAAGTATTCTAGTTTCATTCATTTACATGTAGCTGTCCAGTTTTCCCAGCACCATTTATTGAAGAGGCTATCTTTGCCCCACGGTATATTCTTGCCTCCTTTGTCAGAAACAAGGTACTCATAGGTGCATGGGTTTATTTATGGGCTTTCTATCCTGTTCCATTGGTCTATATTTCTGTTTTTGTGCCAGTACCATACTGTCTTGATGACTGTAGCTTTGTAGTATAATCCGAAGTCAGGAAGGTTGATTCCTCCAGCTCCATTCTTCTTTCTCAAGATTGCTTTTGCTATTCAGGGTCTTCTGAGTTTCCACATGAATTATGAAATTTTTTTGTTCTAGTTCTGTGAAAAATGCCATTGGTAATTCAATAGGGATCACATTGAATCTGTAGATTACATTTGGTAGTATAGATATTTTCACAGTATCGATTCTTCCTACCCAGGAACATGGAATATCTCTCCATCAGTTTATGTCATCTTTAATTTCTTTCATTAGTGTCTTATGATTTTTTTTAATTTTTATTTTTACTTTATTTTACTTTACAATACTGTATTGGTTTTGCCATACATTGACATGAATGATTTTTTGTGTACAGTTCTCTTGTCTCCTTAGGTAAGTTTATTCCTAGATATTTAATTATTTTTGCTGTAATGGTGAATGGGACTGATTACTTAATTTCTCTTTCTGAGTTTTCATTGTTGGTGTATAGAAATGTAAGTGATTTCTATGTATTGATTTTGTATCCTGCAACTTTGCTAAATTCACTGATTAGCTCTAGTAATTATTTGATACTATTTTTAGGGTTTTCTATGTACAGTATCATTTCATCTGCAAACAGTGAAAGCTTTACTTCTTCATCTGGATTCCTTTTATTTCTTTTTCTTCTCTGATTGCTGTAGCTAGGACTTCCAGGACGATGTTGAATAATAGTCACATAAGTAGACACCCTTGTCTTGTTCTTTATCTTAGGGGGAATGCTTTCAGTTTTTCACCATTGAGAATAATGTTCGCTGTAGGCTTATCATATACGGCCTTTACTATGTTGAGATAGGTTCCTTTTATTGAAGAGTTTTTTTGAAGAGTTTTAATCATAAATGGATGCTGAATTTTGTTAAAGGCTTTTTCTTCATCTATTGAGATTATCATATGGTTTTTATCTGTCAGTTTGTTAATATGGTGTATCACATTGATTGATTTGCATATATTAAAGAATTCTTGCATCCCTGGAATAAACCCACCTTGATCATGGTTTATGAGCTTTTTGATGTGTTGCTGAATTCTGTTTGCTAAAATTCTGTTGAGGATTTTTGCGTATATGTTCATTGGTGATATCAGCCTTTAGTTTTCTTTTTTGTGTTGTCTTTCTCTGATCTTGGTATCAGGCTGATGGTAGCCTTAGAGAATGAGTTTAGAAATGTTCCTTCCTCTGCAATTTTTTGAAAGAGTTTTAGAAAGATAGGCATTAGCTCTTCTCTAAATGTTTGCTAGAATTCTCCTGTGATACCCTCTGGTCCTGGGCTTTTGTCTTTTGGGAGATTTTTGATCACAACTTCAATTTCAGTGCTTGTCATTGGGTTTTTCATAATTTTTATTTCTTCCTGGTTCAGTCTTGGAAGATTTAACGTTTCAAAGAATCTGTCCATTTCTTTCAGGTTAGCTATTTTATTGCCATATAGTTGTTCATAATAGTCTCTTATAATCCTTTGTATTTCTGCATTGTTTCTTGTAACCTCTCCTTTTTCATTTCTGATTCTGTTAATTTGATTCTTCTCTCTTTTTCTTGATGAGTCTGGCTAAAGTTTTGTGAATTTTGCTTATCTTCTCAAAGAACTAGCTTTTAGCTTTATTAATCTTTACTATTGTTTCTATCATTTCTTTTTCATTTATTTCTGCTTGGAACTTTATGATTTCTTTCCTTCTACTAATTTTGCGGCTTTTTGTTTTTCTTTTATCCAGTCATTTTAGTTGTAAAGTTAGGTTGTCTATTTGATGTTTTTCTTGTTTCTTGAGGTAAAATTGTATTGCTATAAACTTCCCTCTTGGAACTCCTTTTGCTGCACCCCATGGGTTTTGAGTCCTCCTATTTTCATTGTCATTTGTTTCCAGAAATTTTTTGATTTCCCTTTTGATTTTTTTCAGTAACCGGTTAAGAAAGTGAGAGTGAAGTTGTATCTGACTCTCTGTGACCCCATGGACTGTAGCCTACTATGCTTCTCCATCCATGAGATTTTCCAGGCAAGAATACTGGAGTGGGTTGCCATTTCCTTCTCCAGAGGATCTTCCTGACCCAGGGATTGAACCTGGGTCTCCCACATTGTAGGTAGATGCTTTATTGTCTGAGCCACCAGGGATGTCCCAGTAACCTGTTGGTTATTTAGAAACATGTTGTTTAATCTCCATATGTTTGTGTTTCTTAGTTTTTTTCTTGTAATTGATATCTAGTCTCATAGCATTGTGGTTGGAGAATATGCTTGATATGATTTCAATTTTCTTAAATTTATTGAGGTTTGATTTATGACCCAAGATGTAGTCTATCCTAGAGAATGTTCCATGTGCACTTGAGAGGAAGGTGTATTCTTCTGCATTTGGATGGAATGTCCTGAAGATATCAACGAGATCCATCTCATCTAATATATCATTTAAAACTTGTGTTCTTTATTAATTTTCTGTTTTGATGATCTGTCCATTGGTGTGAGTGAGGTATTAAAGTTGCCTTCTAATATTGTGTTACTGTCAATTTCTCATTTTGTGTCTGTTGGTGTTTGTCTTATGTATCAAGGTGCTCCTATGTTGGGTGCATAGATATTTACAATTGTTATGTCTTCCTCTTGGATTGATCCCTTGATCATTATGTAGTATCCTTCCTTATCTTTTGTAATCTTCTTTATTTTAAGTTCTATTTTGTCTAATATGAGGATTGCTACTCCAGCTTTCTTTTGTTTCCCATTTACATGGAATATGTTTCTCCATCCTTTCACTTTCAGTATATGTGTGTCTTGAGGTCTGAAGTGGGTTTCTTGTAGACAGCATATATATGGGTCTTGTTTTTGTATTCATTCAGCCAGTCTGTGTCTCTTGGTTGGAGCATTTAATCCATTGACATTTAAAGTAGTTATTGATATATATGTTCCTACTGCCATTTTCTTAATTGTTTGGGGTTGATTTTGTAAATCTTTTTCCTTCTCTTTTATTTCTTAACTATATAAGTCCCTTTAACATTTGTTGTAAAGCTGGTTTGGTGGCACTGAATTCTCTTAACTTTTGCTTGTCTGAAACCTTTTAATTTCTCCATCAATTTTGAATAAGATCCTTGCTGGGTACAGTAATCTTGGTTGTAGATTTCTCCTTTTCAGTACTTTAAATATATCCTGCCATTCCCTTCTGGCCTTCAGAGTTCCTGCTGAAAGATCAGCTGTTAAGCATATGAGGTTTCCCTTGTATGTTACTTGTTGCTTCTCCCTGGCTGCTTTTTTAAAAAATTTTTTATTTTTACTTTCCCTTGCTGCTTTTAATATTCTTTCTTTGTGTTTAGTCTTTGTTAGTTTGATTAGTATGTATCTTGGTGTGTTTCTCCTTGGGTTTATCCTGAATGGGGCTCTTTGTGCCTCTTGGACTTGATTGGATATTTTCTTTTCCATATTGGGGAAATTTTCAACTATAATCTCTTCAAAAATTTTTTTCATACCCTTTCTTTTTCTCTTCTCTATAGGGGTCTTCTGGGACTCCTATAATTCAAATGTCGGTGCATTTGATATTGTCCCAGAATTCTCTAAGACTATCCTCAGTTCTTTTCATTCATTTTACTTTATTCTGCTCTTCAGAAATCATTTCCACCATTTTATCTTCCAGCTCACTGATTCGTTCTTCTGCTTCAGATATTCTGCTACTGATTCCTTCTAGAGTATTTTTAGTTCCAGTAATTATGCTGTTTGTTTCTGTATGTTTATTCTTTAATTCATCTAGGTGTCTGTTAATTGACTTTTGCATTTTCTCCATTTTTTTTTGCAAGGTTTTTGATCATTTTCACTATCATTATTCTCAATTCTTTTTCAGGTAGTGTGCCTATTTCCTCTTCATTTATTTGGACTTCTATGTTTCTAGTTTGTTCCTTCATTTGTGTAGTATTTCTCTGCCTTTTCTTTCTTTCTTTTTTTTTTTTAACTTATTGTGTTTGAGGTCTCATTTTACCAGGCTTCAAGGAAGGTTGAATTCTTCCCTTAAAGAAAGTTGAATTCTTTCTTCCTTTTGATTTCTTCCCTCCTAATATTGGTTCAGTGGTTTGTGTAAGCTTTGTACAGGACAAGATTTGTACTGATGTTTTGTTTGTTTTTCCTCTGATTGATGAGCAAGGCTGAGAGAGGTAGTAATCCTGCTGCTTATGACTGGGTTTGTATTTTTGTTTTGTTTGTTGTTTAGATGAGGTGTCCTGCACAGGGTGCTACTGCTAGTTTGGTGATGCTGGGTCCTGTATTCACGTGGTTTTCTTTGTGTGAGTTCTCACTATTTGATATGCCCTAGGGCAACCTACTCCAGTGTTTTTGCCTGGAGAATCCCAGGGATGGGGGAGCCTGGTGGGCTGCCATCTGTGGGATCACGCAGAGTTGGACATGACTGAAGCAACTTAGCAGCAGCAGCAGAGTTAGTTATCTTGTAGTCTAGGGTCTTGGAGTCAATGCTCCTGCTCCAAAGGCTCAGGGCTTGATCTCTGTTCAAGAACAAAGATTCCACAAGTGGTTTGTTATGGTATTAAGTGAGATTAAAGCAAATATCCACAAACAAGAAAGCAAAGATGAACCCTGACAAATGGCAGTTACAAAATCAGGCAAATAATAATATATGCACATATACAGATACACCCATGAGCAAAATCAAAATAGTCCAACAAAAATAAAGTACAGTAGATTGACCTGGTGAACAAAGGAAATCAAAAATTATTTTACCTGTTAAGAACAAAACTAATTAAAGCACAAACTGGAAAGCTAAAGCAAGGTGACAAATGGGGAAAAAAGCAATGAAAACAAAACTAACAAATATGTTGATAAGAAAGGAAAGAAAGAAAAGAAAAAAGAATAGATATGCACAGCTAAAGAGGTAGATGAAGATTTATATACATTAAAGATTAACTGCAAGGGGAAAAGAACAGTAGGAAATGCAAACAAAGGAATAAATGTAGAAAAAAATAATAGGTTTAAAAAATTAAAATTAAAAAAAGAAAAAAAAAAGGAAAACTTCACAGAACTGCAAAAACCCAATGTAGAGGCAGAAGTTTATAACAATAGTAAAAATGTGACTGAGAAAAGAAATTTAAAAAAGCTCAAAAGCTCAATTGGATTTCTTAGTGCCAGTAAAATTGACAACTACAACAGGGCGGGGGGGGGGGGGAGAAAAAAAATCCAAAGGAATCTACAGAACAAGTCAAAACATAATAATAATAAATGTTTCTCTTGAGTCACTGCTGTCTGATTCCTTTCCCTCGCTGGGAGTCACAGTCCACCTCGCCTCCCTAATATGCCCTCTAACACTATGCTGATTTCTGGACCTGCTGCGGGGGCAGCTCAGATTCTAATCTGGTCCCACTCCTGTGTGTTCTTGCCTCCAATGTCCACAGCTATCAGAACTAGTGTGTTTTCTTTTCTGGGAGCTCTCAATGGCCTTTTATATATTCCATAGACACAGAGTCTGCCTAGTTGATCATGTGGATTTAATCTGCCGCTTGTACAGCTGGTGGAAAGGTTTTGGATCTTCTTTCCTAGCCACAGAAAGTGACTTTCTGCCACTGGGTTTCAACTGTGGTTTTATTTCCACCTCTATATGTGGGTTGTCAACTAGGGTTTGCCCCTGTGAGGGCCAGGTATGGAGGTGGTGCAGCTGCTTGGGTCTCAAGGGTTCTGATAGCACCAGATACTCAGGGGGGTTGGCAGCTAGGGCAGCAGGAAATATAGTGATCTAGAAGGGTATGGCAACCAGTATTGGCCAATACGGTCCAGAATTCTTGCTTGGAGGACTGTCTGATTCTCATTCCGTTTAGGCTGCCATAGATCAGCTGTTTCACTCTCAGCCTTAAATGTTTCTCCTCTGACTCAGACAATTGCCCCGATGTGGGGATCAGACCCCTGCTTCAGTTCCCCTACCAGCGGAGGGCAGGTTTAGTCTTACTAACACTCCTGTTTTCCCCCTAGTTCCTTCGTCCTACCAAGTTATTGTGGTTCTATATATTCTTTTCCACTGATCAGGTACTCCTGCCCACTCTCAGCTCATGCTCCGTGTGCACTTTTGTGTCAGAAGGTATATTCCTGATGTATCCGTGGAGAGAGATGTCCTTCACGTCCACCTACTCCTCCACCATCTTGTTCTCTGTGATACATATAAATTTTAACAGTGACTTTATACCTAAGAAATGCACCTATATTTGTGGAAAAAATTGACCATATAATAGCTAATAAACAAAACAACATAAGAATTACCATATTATTAGCT
Source organism: Capra hircus (assembly GCF_001704415.2). Classification (NCBI taxonomy): domain Eukaryota; kingdom Metazoa; phylum Chordata; class Mammalia; order Artiodactyla; family Bovidae; genus Capra; species Capra hircus. The sequence goes on from NC_030808.1 coordinate 75,955,628, forward strand.
TGATTTGCTCATGAGTTGCTTTTACATTAGCTATAAATATCCTAAAAAATAGGATATTTAGCTGTTTGATATGACAAACAAGCAAGCATAATAGAGGCACTTGAAAATTACATTTAATTTTCTTGATTTAAAACCAAATTTCTTTTCACTCTTATTTTCACTTATTTTCTTTGGTTTAAGTTGGAGGGAAGGTAGTTACAATGATTCAGTATCATCCGATCCATAGCAAGCTTTCCATTTCCTGGGGAATAAGATGATAGGAATAAGCCTATCATAAATAAAACTGATGGACATAGTCACAGTTCCTTAGCAATTAGTGGGGATGGACACAGGGAGGAGAATTATTTGCACTGAAATCAAATTTAGTTTTCAAGCCTGTATTTATGATTTCGAAAAGAGCCAAGAACAGAAAAAAATTTAAATAGTTATTAGAGGTTTTATGGAAACAGAATAAATGAATGGTTTCAATGGTAAGCCAGATGTAAGTATATATAAAAAAAGATAACTTAGCATTAGCAGGAAACCCATAGATCCTAAAATAATACATTTCAAAAATGAAGACACCCATTTTTGAAAAACAATGACAAAGACAATAAAAAATTATTTTCCCATTCTAATGCCTCTCCAGAGTTTTAAGACATTATCTCTTTATTGGCTTTTTAACAAAATTTTTAATTTGATATTCAACTTTATCAGAGGTAAAGAAGAAATGTTGTTACTTCCTATAGACTTTTCTATCCCCTATTTTTATTATTGAAATACATGTTGAAAATCTTAAATATCCAGGCAACTCCTTCTCTCTGTAAGTTATTCTAACTGTTGTTATTTAGTCACTATGTCTGAATTTTTTGCAACCCCATGCACTGTAGTCTTCCAAACTCCTCTGTGCATTGGATTTTCCAGGCAAGAATACTGGAGTGTGTTGCCATTTCCTTCTTCATGTGATTTTACTGAGCCAGGAATCAAACTGGCATCTCCTCTTAGATTGGCAAGTGGATTCTTTACCATTGAACCACCAGGGAAGCCCAAATTATTCTAACAGTATATAACAATCTTAGTATATAACAATTTTATTGTAGTATTTAAATAGTATAAATTATTCACTGTCTATGTGACAATCACTATATTAGGTGCTATGAATAAGTGAAATAACTAGATATAGTTTTTGGCCTGAAGGAAACTTACAACTAAGGAGGAATAAATGAATATAAAAAGAAATTACATGCATATAAATATCTGAATATATACATACGTCTCTTCAAAGGATGAGATGGGTGATGGCATCACCAACGCAATGGACGTGAACTTGGGCAAACTCCGGGAGACAGTGAGGGACAGGGAGGCCTGGCTGCTAAAGTCCATGGAGTTGCAAAGAGTTGGATACAACTGGGTGACTGAGCAGTAACAACAAATGCATATTCAAGATAGAGATGAAATTTAAAACAAAAACAAAACAGTGAAGTTGAAAAGAAGGATGTTAAGAAATAATACTTCAAACAATGTCCCATAAATCACATAAAAACTGAAGGAAGCAGTCAGAATTCTGGGAGATTTGGCCAATTCTAAGGATGAGCGATCTTATCACTAAGTTGTGACAGTAAAAGGTATGAGAAGTGAGGGGGAGAACAGCACTGGGGATGCGTACAATGCACCAGGGAATGGCAGAGGAAAAGAAATTTCTGGTAAATGAAATAGCATAGGAAAAAGATGGTTTTCTTAAAAAAATAAAGGCATAGAAATAATCTGGTAATATGTATTTATATATGTGTGTGTCTGTGTGTGTGTATGTGCTGTGCTTAGTCATTCAATCGTGTCTGACTCTTTGTGACCCCAAGAACTGTAACCAACCAGGCTCCTCCATCCCTGGGGATTCTCCAGGCAAGAATACTGGAGTGGGTTGTTATGTCCTCCTCCAGGGCATCTTCCCGATCCAATATATATATACAGCATTCTAAAAACTTCACAACAATGTAAGCAAATGCTATTAGAAGATAAGTTTGAAAAAGATTTAAAGTTGTATGTTTTTTGAAATACCATTGATTGTTTCTCAAAAGTATGCCCATAGACTGAAAGTCATCTCTCCCTAACATTTGCAGGGCTGGGGCAAGAGTACAGTGGAGGCATACATATATAGGAAGTTGTTCTCCTATAATGAACTAGAAGACCAGGTTGAAGCTAAGAATTACTACTCACTGGAAAAGTGGTGATGCATGAAGACCTGGCTCTTGCCCCTAAAGAGTAGACCACTCCCTTCTGTCCCCACCCCAAATTCCATTGACCTGTACCACGAGGGGCTGTGCATGAAGTGGACATTCCAGCCCACACACCCAATTTCTCATTATGTAGCTACAAAAAGGCACCCAGGAGTGTAATTCATCTTTGGGAGAAAGGACAGGGGGAGGAGGCCCAGGTAAGCTTAGACAATCAGTTTGAACAAAGAATTCCAAGGTCTTGTGTGGCCAGATCTAGAAATTGGGGTGTATTTCTGGTTGGGTGTGTCTCCTAGGTCCCTTGGATTCCTCATCCCATGGGAGGGACATGGCTGCAGGAAAGCCAGAGTGGAAATTCAGAGGATCTCTAAAGCAATAGAGAGAGTACTGAAATTGACTATTTGTTACTGGTTCACAGTGAGATAAGATGTTTCACCAGAATGTAAATAAGCTACATCACTAAGCATTTGTTTGTTTTTGCTGACATTTTTCTTTTTCTCTTTAGGATGGCCTGGTAAAGAAGCCAATATTAATTTATATTCTGATACAAATTTCTTAGCTTGTCATGGGTCCACTCATAAAGTGGTACTGCTCTAAAATATGGGGCATTCTTGACCAAGTCTAGAAGCCAGAGTTACAAGAGACCAGTGCAAGCAGACAAGCTGATTTTCTGATGCACAATATATTCTGGGGATCTTCCTGACCCAGGGATCAAACCTGGGACTCTTGCACTGCAGGAAGACTCTTTACTATTTGAGCTAACGGGAAAACCCAACATATTCTAACTTTGCATTAAATATAACAACTGTTCAAGACAGTTCTGTCAGAGGCAAAGTGTCTAATGAACTCACATTATATTCTTCCCAGTAACAGCATCAGTTTAATTGAATTTGAATATATAACGTGAATATATGGATGCTAAATTTTTATTCCATAAAATCAGTCCTGACCTTGTGTTCTGTTTTCTTCCAAAATTAGCGCTACTAGTCATAATTAAATACAATGATTATATGCAAAATATTATGGTAATCTAATGAAAAACAAGAGATGTGAAAAAATAAAAATTTTCAACTCAGCCTCATTAGCTTACAGCCAAATGACAAAAGTGATGCATTATAAGAATACAGTAGACCCTACCTGAATTCTGTAACTAGAAGCTTTTATTTAAGTACTATAGAAAAGACTGAGTTGGGATTACAATAGTTGGCCCAATATCTTCTACATTAAAGGGATCAGAACTCTTAGCATTCAGATCTATATAGCTGATTAATTAGGAGTTATCTCCCAGAAACTAGAGTTTTTTCTTTAGGAATCACTCTAAGGGAAGACATTTAATATATTTGTTTCTTTGTTTTAAAAGATGTATTTCATGGAGAGGCTGTCTATCAAAGAAATTTAACCTCAAAAATCTTTCCCTTGATAGTTAATCAAAAGCTTTATTTAATCTTGGAAATTACAAGGTAGTTCCATCAGAAAATGAATTTAATATATATACATTTATTTTGCACACTTTTTAGAACAATACCTGTTAGTATTTTACAATAACAATGCTATGCAAGTGTTTGATTTAATAGATTATTATTTTTTATGAAAGAGAATTCTATCAGCATAGTGAACGTAGGGAGATAATTCTGAAAGAAGTTAATTTGAGCTCAACAGTTGTAGAGTACAATGCATTCCTACATGGGCTCTAGTATGCAAATTAAGGAAAGACTAATAGAGACTTCTTTTTTTCTAGCTCTCAGCCCTAAAACTCATTTGGCTGCAGAGATGATCCCTATGTTCAGGTTCGTTTTGGGTCAAGACTGAATAAAATATAAGAAAATAGTTCAAGAATGCCCCCACTCCAAGAAGTCAGGAAGACTGGCTATTGATCACTTTTTTTTCATAGGCGTAAACTGAGTTCTGGAGAGAGTAGGTAACTTTTTCAAGACTCAGGAAAATGAGGTCATGATTTTCTTTCCTAAATCAGGATGCACCTCTGTCACTGCTGCCTCTAAAATGAATTGTGTCAGTCATCAAGACAGTATGGTACTGGCAAAAAGACAGACATATAGATCAATGGAACAAAATAGAAAGCCCAGAGATAAATCCACACACATATGGACACCTTATCTTTGACAAAGGAGGCAAGAATATACAATGGAGTAAAGACAATCTCTTTAACAAGTGGTGCTGGGAAAACTGGTCAACCACTTGTAAAAGAATGAAACTAGATCACTTTCTAACACCCCACACAAAAATAAACTCAAAATGGATTAAAGATCTAAATGTAAGACCAGAAACTATAAAACTCCTAGAGGAGAACATAGGCAAAACACTGTCAGACATAAATCACAGCAGGATCCTCTATGATCCACCTCCCAGAATTCTGGAAATAAAAGCAAAAATAAACAAATGGGATCTAATTAAAATTAAAAGCTTCTGCACAACAAAGGAAAATATAAGCAAGGTGAAAAGACAGCCTTCTGAATGGGAGAAAATAATAGCAAATGAAGCAACTGACAAACAACTAATCTCAAAAATATACAAGCAACTCCTGCAGCTCAATTCCAGAAAAATAAATGACCCAATCAAAAAATGGGCCAAAGAACTAAATAGACATTTCTCCAAAGAAGACATACAGATGGCTAACAAACACATGAAAAGATGCGCAACATCACTCATTATTAGAGAGATGCAAATCAAAACCACAATGAGGTACCACTTCACACCAGTCAGAATGGCTGCGATCCAAAAATCTGCAAGCAATAAATGTTGGAGAGGGTGTGGAGAAAAGGGAACCCTCCTACACTGTTGGTGGGAATGCAAACTAGTACAGTCACTATGGAGAACAGTGTGGAGATTCCTTAAAAAATTGCAAATAGAACTACCTTATGACCCAGCAATCCCACTGTTGGGCATACACACCGAGGAAACCAGAATTGAAAGAGACACATGTACCCCAATGTTCATCGCAGCACTGTTTATAATAGCCAGGACATGGAAATAACTAGATGTCCATCAGCAGATGAATGGATAAGAAAGCTGTGGTACATATACACAATGGAGTATTACTCAGCCGTTAAAAAGAATTCATTTGAATCAGTTCTGATGAGATGGATGAAACTGGAGCCGATTATACAGAGTGAAGTAAGCCAGAAAGAAAAACACCAATACAGTATACTAACACATATATATGGAATTTAGAAAGATGGCAATGACGACCCTGTATGCAAGACAGGAAAAAAGACACAGATGTGTATAACGGACTTTGGGACTCAGAGGGAGAGGGAGAGGGTGGGATGATTTGGGAGAATGGCATTCTAACATGTGTACTATCATGTAAGAACTGAATCGCCAGTCTATGTCTGACGCAGGATACAGCATGTTTGGGGCTGGTGCATGGGGATGACCCACAGAGATGTTATGGGGAGGGAGGTGGGAAGGGGGTTCATGTTTGGGAACACATGTAAGAATTAAAGATTTTAAAATTAAAAAATAAAAAACTAAAAAATAAAAAAATAAAAAAATAAAATGAATTGTGTCAATTTAGCCACCCAAGCTAATTAAGAATAATAACCTGTGACTGAGTGAGAAGCTCATTCTGCCTAGGATGGACAATTTAGGTCTTGGATACGCAGCTACATCATTATTCAGTTATTCAGCCAAATATATGCTAAAAAACTTCTATGTGCAAAGCACAGCTGGCCATGATGAATCACAGAGAGGGAATTAAAGCATCTTCAGTACCTCTACTATCATCAAAAGTAAGATAGTAAGCTTCTGATAACAGTAAGGTACTGAACATGGTTTAATCTTCTCTCAGCTATTTGCAACAACATAGATAGACCTAGAGGATGTTATGCTTAATGAAGAGAAATCCTCTATGTTATCACTTAAACTTGGAATCTAAAAAATAAAACAAATGAATGTATATAACAAAAGAGAAACTGACTCACAGATATAGAGAACAAACTATGGTTACCAGTAGGGAGAAGGTAGGGGAGAGGGGAACAATAAGGGTATGGGATTGAGATACAAACTATTAATGTATAAAATAAATAAGCCACAAATATATATTGTATAGGGCTTCCCAGGTGGTGCTAGTGGCAAAGAATTCACCTGCCACTGCAGGAGACATAAAAGACCTGGGTTTTATCCCTGGGTCGGGAAGATCCTTTGGAGGAGGGCATGGCAATTCACTCCAGTATTCTTGCCTGGAGAATTTCATGGACAGAAGAGCCTGCTGGGCTACAGTCCATGAGGTCACAAAGAGTTGGACATAACTGAAGTACCTTAGCACACACTTGTATATATTGTACAGTACAGGGAAATATAAGAGGTTCCCTGGTGGTTCAATTGGTAAAGAATCTGGCTGAAATGCAGGAGACCTGGGTTCGGAAAATCCCAGGGTTGGGAAGAACCCTTGGATAAGGGAATGGAATGGCTACCAACTCCATTATCTTGGCCTGGAGAATTCCATGGACTGTATAGTTCATGGGGTCTCAAAAAGTCAGATATGACTGAGTGACTTTCACTTTCATTTTCACAGGGAAATAAAATCATTATTTTATTTTATTACTACATTATTTTAAATGGAGTATAAACTATGGAAATATTGAGTCCCTATATTGTATACTTAAAACTAATATAATATTGAAAATTAATTATACATCAATTGAAAAAATAGATACAAATATCAAGTATGACTTAAGTTCTGATATAAAAATGCTGTATTCTTTGAAGGATCAGTTTATAAGTTATTAGAAGTAAAGAACATATTCCATGGCTGGGGAGTGAGAATCAAAGCTTCATAGAGGAATGGTGACTGAGACTCAAAGAATTTTCCTTGGAAAGAGTGAAGATGGTGGCAAGTGGCCAAGAAAAGCTGGCAGCTGAAGGATGGAGCAGAACTGATTATATGATGAAGATACCAAACCTAGCTGAGAAGGAAATTTGATAAAAAGCCTAACCAAGAGAGCAAAAGGAAAGGAACTGGCTCACCAGAGCTACCACTAAGGAGATTCAGGATTGAAATAATGTCAGAATTAAAGAACTTCTTCGTCCAAACCATCTTTATTTGGGCATGACTGGCAGGCTTAATATTCTATTCTGGGTATTTGGGTTCAGAGTGAGGAGGCAGCATTCAATGATTGCTATAAAGACCTATACTTCTGCTTTCTATCTGATGGGGTTACACTGTATGATGCCTAACAAATCCAACAGATAATAAATATAGACAGGTCCCACTTGAGTTCTATTCTATTGAGATTTTTAAAAAGTGGTTTTCAGAGAATTTCATTGTAATGTAATTCTGAGGAATGAACTCTAGAGATGATAATAGTTCATTGTATGATTCTATCTATTCACATTAATCAGAGAGTTTTTGAAAATGTATAGAAAATATACTTTAAAAAATAGCACTCACCTATAATTTAAAAAAAAAAAAAAGACCCAAAAGTGACTTGCAAAAATTATGGTTTCTTGTGTAAGTGTGTGTGTATATATATATATGCATAAAATCATCCCTTTAGAAGATTATATTGTTGTATGCCTTAGAAACACAAGAAGATTAACTTCACTAGTAGTCAAAGAAATAACTTAATAAGAAAGCTACATTTCATTTAATAAATTTAAAATGGCTAACAATTAATGATGATATCCAGGCTTGGTAAAGGTTTAAGGATATGGGCAAATGCTTGTAGAAGTGTGCTCATGTTAACATCTTTTAGAACAATCAAAAGCTTTTCAGACAGTTTTACTATAAGTGAAGCGAAGTGAAGTGAAGTGAAGTGAAGTCATTCAGTTGTGTCCGACTCTTTTCGACCCCATGGACTGTAGCCTACCAGGCTCCTCCCTCCATGGGATTCTCCAGGCAAGAGTACTGGAGTGGGTTGCCATTTCCTTCTCCAGGGGATCTTCCCGACCCTGGGATTGAACCCGGTCTCCAGCATTCCAGGCAGATGCTTTAACCTCTGAGCCACCAGGGAAGCCCCTACTATAAGTCAGGAATGTATAAAAAGAAAGTGACATGAATATATGCAAAACTTTATGAATACACAAATTCACTGAAGTAATATTTCAAATGTCAAACTATTTTAAGCAACATGATTTTTAATATTAAGTAAATGATGATATGGCTGCGTGGTATGATAAGGTACTGCTATGGACCATTGTGAAGTGGAGCATGATGTAATTATGAAATAAAATGTTACTGAAATATGTTAAACTTTAAAGGTTCTAAAACTGATGCGTGAATGTGTGTGTGTATGTTACATCAAATTGTTTAGGATATACATAGGTATTATTTGGTTGTGAAGCAATTTTATTAAAATGATAAGAACTAAACTGGTATCTCAGAGATAAAGATAAAACTTTTAGTAATGTGGTTAAAAATACAGTTTGATGTGAAACTACTCTATAAGGATAAGAAGAGAAACCATGTGAACAATACTGTATCCTATATCTTTGTCTATTATTTCTTCATTGTGTGTGTTTATACCAGTTTCTATATTGGTGGATGAGATTTTTTGAGTTCTTTTATCTTGGTGGCAGAATCAAGGCTGAACCCAGCTCCCCTTTTGCCAACTACAAAGCGAATAGCAGATGGAAAGATTTTTCTGTATGAGGTTTTTGTCTTTGTTCACATAGACTCCGTGTTCAATTGAAAAATAGATTTTATTCTGCCAAACTTAGAAATCTGAGTTGGACTTGCCACTTGCATTGATTAATAGACTACAATGGAATTGACCCTTTGGGACTTCTAAACCCAGGTCTTAAATGTAGTCGCTGAATCTTCTGCTTTTGCTCAGGAAGAACCCAGACACAGTATAAGATGTCCAGGTTGTATACGTGAATTGAGAGAAAGGCAACGTGAGGAAGCTCTGAGGGCTCAGACATGTGTGGAAGCCCTACTGACACCGCAAGGAAAGAGAGGCCCAGTCCTCCCAACCGCCCAAGCTCAATGAGATGATTTGGAACATTCTAGCTGAGCTGATGTTCTCTGTGTGTGTGTTCAGTTGCTCAGTCGTGTCCAGCTCTTTGTGACCCCGTGGACTGCAGTCCGTCAGACTTCTCTGTCCATGATATTTTTCAGACAAAATATGGAGTGGGTTTGCCGTTTCCTTCTCCAAGGGATCTTCCTGACCCAAGGATCAAATCCTGTCTCCTACACTGACAGGCAGATTCTTTACCACTGAGCCACCAGGGAAGCCCATTTCTATATATGCTATTTCTTAAAATAGGATTTTGCCCATAAGCTAATGTCTTATATGCTATTTCTTATAACATTTTGCTTATAGGGTTTTGTCATGTTTATTAATAACATAATAAAGCATGTCTTATGGTTATGTTATATTCTCTGCATAGGATATAAGTAAGTCATTTAATGAGCTAAACTGACGTTTGGATCTAAGTGCAATTTATGGCAAGTTGGACATACAGTGTTCATGAGAAAAAGGTTTGGATTGGAGAAAGAATCCTGCTTCTCCCAGTGATTTGACAGTGTAAGCAAGTGCTTGGGGAAGCTACTTACTCTTCCCAGTGTCTGATTCCTCATCTCTAAATAAATTGGGAGAAACCTGTTGACATCTAAATTCCTGTCTAATCAAATACTAAGAGTCTGGACTTAGTTAAATAACTAAGGCTCGCATTTTAGATTGAACATCTATTTTAATTTCTTCTCTTAAACAAATTTCATAACGTAATGAAGGATTACAAATATAATTTTTAAATTTCTGAAAGTTAGTTTGTGTGATTATATGGGATAACAATGGGGGAGAAGACAGTCATGACTGAGATTTTGTGATTAACATCTAGAAATTATTCTAGAAGCCAGAATTATATGTTGTTGGTTGTTGTTTACTGGCTAAGTTGTGTCTGACTCTTTGTGACCCTATGGGACTGTAACCTGCCAGACTTCTCTGTCCATGGAAATCTCCAGGCAAGAATACTGGAATGGATTGCCACGCCCTCCTCCAGGGGATAGTCCCAACCCAGAGACTGAACCCAAGTCTTTTATATCTCCTGCATTGGCAGGCGGGTTCTTTACCACTAGTGCCACCTGGGAAATTATTTCTAAAAGCCAGAATTATATGAGTAAACCTAATTCATAGAACACAAAGATTTTTCTTTATTTTGTAGGAGTATTTCAGTGCAACCCAGAGAAAATATTTTTTTAATTACAGTAAGTAGTATTAAAAGATGAAGATTAAGCTGGTCACATGCAGGAAAGAATGGTTAAGATGGTAAAGTACTTGAAACCATGTTTGGTGAAATAATTGGAGTTGGAATATTTAGTCTGGAATAGAGATTGGGGCAGGGTAGTTGATTCTTTGTGGCCCTTAGAGGAGAACAAGAATAAATGGGTAGAGAAAGGGAGACAAATTTGACTCTGTTATGTGGACGAACTTCTTAAGAATTCCCTCATAAAGAAGTTAATCAAGCAGAGATTATACAATCATTTGAAAGAAAGTCTTCCAAGTACATTTAAAAACTGATTTCTGCTTATTCTAAGACTCTAGGTGATAGTCTATATGCAAAAAGATACTTCTGATTTTAGAAAGGAGTTTGGGTAGAAATTTCTCCTCCTGGGCCTGGGAGAGTGAAAGGGCAAAGACTCAAGGTTGCACTGTGGGGATGGTTCATGTGGCTCATCTCTTCAGGGACAGAAGTATCTCCTAGGTTAATAGTTCCGTTACAGGTATGAAGCATTCACAAGGTTGGCCAACCTTCAAAGACAAACACATTTCTCTGAACTCTCTTGTACCAAAATTACATCAATGTGTTCTTTAGTTCTTGTATTTTAAAACCCATGATTTTCTTGTGGTGAGTGCCTCCATGCCACTGGAGACCTTAAGGATGAGGACTTGCCAAAGCCAATTGTGGCCCAAGCACATTTGCCAGCTGGATGGTCATGCTTAACTTTGGGTTTCTTATTTTCCTTCTTCTTGCAACTTTGAGTAAAGAACACTTTCTTGGTTTTCTTGGGTCACAAATACAGGACTCTGGACTGAAGTCATCTTTAGAACCAAGCTGTCATACGGTACCCCTGGGAGAAAGTAAAGTTTGTTTTTACTTTCTAAGGGATTTAGACAAAGTTGTTTTCCATCTCAGAGCCTCTGTTAAGGAATTCAGAGCTCCTTTTCTGATCCTTCACAGTTCTAAAAAAAAATAAAAGTTTTTCTTTGCATATTTCACAGTTTGAATATAAGTCCTTACTAAAGCTATGGGTGCCTGCCATGTTCATGTACTTTTAGATTCCTGGATAAACCGCTGATGCACTGAAACATAAGCTACAATTATACAAAATAAATGACCAGTATCAAAGTTTTACTAAAATTCTGACTTTTCAGACTGGAATTTTAGTCCTTCTGATGTTCCTATAATCCTTCTCAAGTTTGAGAAGACAATGGTAAAGACAAGGGCTGAAGAATTTAGCTTTGTAAAAATTTCCCTATTTGATCCACAATCACAGAACCTAAGGTAAAGAGGAGAACACTTTAAAATCACACATTACGAATCCTCCAATTAAAAAATGAGAAAATATTTGCCTTGAGGCATTGAATAGTTGAGCATAGAAAACAGAGATCTTTAGTGCTTGCCCAGGGCTCTTCCAACCACACCCTACTTATTCATAAGACATGTTCTCAGCCTCTGGAAAACTAAACTGTGATTAAGTACTTGGCTACTATACTAAGAAAATCTCTTACAACAGAAAGAGCTCCAAAATCAGACTTACTGCTTGAATTAGATAACAAATAAAGTGTTATATGTAAAATATCTAAATTTAAGCTTCTTTCATTTCCAAAATTCAAAATGGGCAAAATATTAAAAAACAAATTAGGTATATCCATAGCATGTATGATAGGAAAATTGTTGCTTATAACACTTTTAAATAAAGGAAAAAATACAATAAATCTTATTATATATATATAATTAGTAAGGGTAGCATCTTGTTGTTGTTCAGTCATTCAATCATGTTCAACACTTTGTGACCCTGTGGACTACAGCATGCCAGACTTCCCTGTTCTTCCCCATCTCCCAGAGCTTGCTTAAACTCATGTCCAACGAGTTGGTGCCATCCAACCATTTCATTCTCTGTTGCCCCCTTCTCTTCCTGTCTTCAATCTTTCCCAGCATCAGGATCTTTTCTAATGAGTCACCTCTTTGCATGAGGTGTCCAAAGTATTGGGGCTTCAGTTTCAGCATCATCCTTCCAATGAATATTCAGGACTGATTTCCTTTTGGATGGGCTGGTTTGATCTTTCAGTCCAAGAGACTCTCAAGAGTTTTCTCCAACGCCACAGTCCAACAGCATCAATTCTTCAATGCTCAGTCTTCTTTATGATCCAACTCTCACATCCGACTACTGGAAAGCCCATAGCTTTGACTATACAGACCTTTGTTGGCAAAGGAATGTCTCTGCTTTTTAATATGCTGTCTAGGTTTGTTATAGCTTTTGTACCAAGGAGCAAAGGTCTTTTAATTTCATGGTTCTAGTAACCATCTACAGTGATTTTGCAGCCCAAGAAAAGAAAGTGTCATTGTTTCCATTGTTTCCCCATCTATTTGTCATGAAGTGATGGGATCAGATGCCATGATCTTATTTTTTTGAATGTTAAGTTTTAAGGAACTGTTTCACTCTTCTCTTTCACCTTCATCAAGAGCCTCTTTAGTTCCTCTTTTCTTTCTGCCATAAAGGTGGTGTCATCTGGAGAAATAATTGATATTTCTCCTGGCAATCTTGATTCCAGCTTGTGCTTCATCCAGCTTGTGCTTCATCCAGCCTGGCTTTTCATGTGATGTACTCTACATATAAGCTAAATAAGAAGGGTGACAATATACACCCTTGACATACTCCTTTCCTAATTTTGAACCAGTGCATTGTTCCATGTCCAGTTCTAACTGTTGCTTCTTCATCTGCATACAGGTTTCTCAGGAGGGAGGTAAGGTGGTTTCATATTTCCATCTCTTGAAGAATTTTCCACAGTTTATTGTGATCCACACTGTTGAAGGCTTTAGTGTAGTCAATGAAGCAGATGTTTTCCTGGAATTCTCTTGCTTTTTCAATGATCCAGTGGATGTTGGCAGTTGGATCTCTGGTTCCTCTGCCTTTTCTAAATCCAGCTTGAATTTCTAGAAGTTCTTGGTTCACATACTGTTGAAATCTACACAAGCCTCTTATCCTCAGCTATCAGAAAGCAGACAGAATAAAAACCAGAATCACTTTTTAAAAGACTAAGAAAACTGATCACATGAATCACAGCTTTGTCTAACTCAATGAAACTATGAGCCATGCCATTTAGGGCCACCCAAGACAGAAGGGTCATGGTGCAGAGTTCTGACAAAACGTGGTCCACTGGAGAAGGGAATGGAAAACCACTTCAGTATTCTTGCGTTGAGAGCCCAATAAATACTATGAAAAGGGTAGCATGCCAATTGTGAATATAAGAAGTATTGTTCATTTCTGTGTGAAGACTTAAAAAATCAATTATGATATTAAATATAATTACTAGTTTCATTTTTCTGAATATGCTACAAAAGTTACTTTATAGTATTCAAATCTTTATTTAATACTATTTTTGTAATTTTCTTTCTACTGAATGAGATACAGATAATTGTTTTGATCCACTTTTATGGCATAAGTTGAAACACTGATGGGGAATCTCAGTTGCTTACATTAAGACATCAATATGTGCATTTAAAGAGATAGGTATTTCTTATCTTTGGAGGACCAATTCAATTCACCACACCATGATTTATTGCCACTTTAAAATATGGTATCTAATCAAAGAGGACACTAATAGATGGAGAAATATACCATGTTCATGGATCGGAAGAATCAATATAGTGAAAATGAGTATACTACCCAAAGCAATCTACAGATTAAACACAATGCCTATCAAGCTACCAGTGGTATTTTTCACAGAGCTAGAACCAATAATTTCACAATTTGTATGGAAGCAATCTTGAGAAAGAAGAATGGAACTGGAGGAATCAACCTGCCTGACTTCAGGCTCTACTACAAAGCCACAGTCATCAAGACAGTATGGTACTGGCACAAACACAGAAATATATATCAGTGGAACAAAATAGAAAGCCCAGAGATAAATCCAGACACCTATGGACACCTCATCTTCAACAAAGGAGGCAAGAATATACAATGGATTAAAGACAATCTCTTTAACAAGTGGTGCTGGGAAAACTGGTCAACCACTTGAAAAAAAATGAAACTAGAACACTTTCTAACACCATACACAAAAATAAACTCAAAATGGATTGAAGATCTAAATGTAAGACCAGAAACTATAAAACTCCTAGAGGAGAATATAGGCAAAACACTCTCTGACATAAATCACAGCAGAATCCCCTGTGACCCACCTCCCAGAATACTGGAAATAAAAGCAAAATTAAACAAATGGGATCTAATTAAAATTAAAAGCTTCTAAAAAATTTAAAAAAATAAAAGCTTCTGCACAACAAAGAAAACTATAAGCAAGGTGAAAAGACAGCCTTCTGAATGGGAGAAAATAATAACAAATGAAGCAACTGACAAACAACTAATCTCAAAAATATACAAGCAACTCCTGCAGCTCAATTCCAGAAAAATAAACGACCCAATCAAAAAATGGGCCAAAGAACTAAATAGACATTTCTCCAAAGAAGACATACAGATGGCTAACAATCACATGGAAAGATGCTCAACATCACTCATTATCAGAGAAATGCAAATCAAAACCACAATGAAGTACCATTTCATGCCAGTCAGAATGGCTGTGATCCGAAAGTCTACAAGCAATAAACGCTGGAGAGAGTGTGGAAAAAAGGGAACCCTCTTACACTGTTGGTGGGAATGCAAACTAGTACAGCCACTATGGAGAACAGTGTGGAGATTCCTTTAAAAACTGGAAATAGAACTGCCTTATGACCCAGCAATCCCACTTCTGGGCATACACACCAAGGAAACCAGAATTGAAAGAGACACGTGTACCCCAATGTTCATCATAGCACTGTTTATAATAGCCAGGGCATGGAAGCAACCTAGATGTCCATCAGCAGATGAATGGATAAGGAAGCTGTGGTACATATACACAATGGAGTATTACTCAGCCATTAAAAAGAATATATTTGAATCAGTTCTAATAAGGTGGATGAAACTGGAGCAGATTATACAGAGTGAAGTAAGCCAGAAAGAAAAACTCCAATACAGTATACTAACACATATATGTGGAATTTAGAAAGATGGTAACAATAACCCTGTATGTGAGACAGCAAAAGAGACACAGATGTATAGAACAGACTTTTGAACCCTGTGAGAGAGGGAGAGGGTGGGATGATTTGGGAGAATGGCATTGAAGCATGTATAATATCATGTAAGAAATGAATCGCCAGTATACATTCGATGCAGGATATAGGAGGCTTGGGGCTGGTGCACTGGGATGACCCAGAGAGATGGTATGGGGAGAGAGGTGGGAGGGGGGGTTCAAGTTTAGGAACTCATGTACACCCGTGGTGAATTCATTTTGATATATGGCAAAACCAATACAGTATTGTAAAATAAAGTAAAATTTAAAAAAGAAAAAGAAAAAGAAATGTGTTATCTATGTTTAGGGGCTTGGAGTTTTATAATTAAGATTATAAAAATAAAAAGGAGCAGCATGTTATCTACAGGACAATGTAATCATGTACACAGACTGAAAATTGCAGGAAATGTCAAGGATTTATGAGTGCTGTATTGTGCTGAAAGTCTACAGAGTGTTAGTGTGATGTCTTATGGTGATGAAAAATCTAGAGAAGTGAGTGAAGAGCTTGGATTTTTATCCTTCCCTAGGAAGCCTACTGCGCATCTTCCATAATTTTTTAAATTTGAGATTGTAATATTAGGAAAGACTTTTAGGAAAGGTAAGACTATTAGGAAAAATAAGCTCTGGAGGTAGATATTGGTTATTTTGTTGTTGTTTGGTTGCTCAGTTGTGTCAGAATCTTTTGCCATCCCATGGACTGTAGTCCACCAGGCTCCTCTGTCCATGGGATTTCCTGTCAAGAATAATGGAGTGGGTTGCCATTTCCTCCCCAGGGGATCATCCTGATCCAGGGATTGAATCTGCATCTCCTGTGTCTCCTACATTGCAGACAGATTCTTTAACTTATGTTCAAACCTCGGCTCCTGTATTTTGTATGTAATTCTGGACCAATTTTATCTTTCTGCGTCTCAGGTTAGATATTTGTCAAATGGGGCTCATAATTTTATGGCCTTCTTGAAGTTTTATGGGGCATAAATGAATAGATGAGTATAAACTAGTCATATTGAGTAAGTGCTCAATACATCCTGGCTACTATTTCTATTGTATCTACTAGTATTTGGTAAAACAAAAAATCCATAATTTATGTTTTATTTCAGTCAATCTTTGTCTTATACCAGAAACATATTCCTTAATGTGAAGTATTTGCTCAGTTTCAACATGATCCTCTTTTGAGACTTATGTACTATTTTAAATGAATTTAGAGCTATAGAGATAAGGTTGTATTCTGTAAAAGAGGGTAGGAATCAATCTGATTAAATTAGAATCTTGACTCTACTAAATTTAAGCACTGATGGTAAGAAAATAATTCAGATTTAAATAATTTATTTTTTCAGATTATCGTTTCCTCAGCTATAAAAGAGGGATAATAATTCTTGTCCACTGCTACAGTTTTATAGAAGTGACTATCATTGAATGGGACTAGAAAAGTAAGTATGAAGCATATCAGGCAAGGGCTTGCAGATAGGGTTAAGGAATTTGGCCTTTGTCCTATGGGCAATGGGAAGCTATATGAAGATTTTTAGTAGGAAAAAGAAATGATCAGATGTTAACTTTTAAAAGATCATGCTGACAACAATGTGGAAATATATTGGAAGAAAATAAGAGTAGGAAGAGGAAGCCCTGTCAGACTTTGCTACGGGTGAAAAATAACAATAGCATAGTTTAAGGTGTGAGCACTAGAAATAGGGAAAGATCTGTGGATTAAGACCTGTCTTGGAGATAGCTTTAATTGGCTGGTGAAGCTAGTTGGGGGAAGAAAGGAAATGGGAGAAGTCAAAGATGACAAGCAGGTTATGCCTTGAATATCTGGTAGGAGGTGTCATTGACTAAGCAGTGCTGAGCAGCACTGAATGAAGACTAAATACTGCTTCAAGAAGAGGATCATGTTTTTAATATCTGTTGTGCTTGAGTGTCCCTGAAGCAACTAAACATAATAGATGTGAAGTAGACAGTTGGATAAATGGCCTGGAACTTCAAAGAGAGGCGTGGGTTAATGGTATAGATTTGGTATCCAAGGGCGCCAAAGAACTGATGCTTTTGAACTGTGGTGATGAACAATACTCTTGAGACTTGGACTACAAGGAGTTCAAACCAGTCAATCCTAAAGGAAATCAACCCTCTATACTCATTGGAAGGACTGATGCTGAAGCTGAAACTCCAATACTTTGGCTACCTGATATGGACAGCCAACTCACTGGAAAAGACCCTGGTGCTGGGAAAGATTGAAGGCAGAAGGAGAAGAAGGTGACACAGGATGAAATGGTTGGATGACATCACTGATTCAATGGACATGAACTTGGGCAAACTCTGAGAGATGATGAGAGACAGGTAAGTTTGGCATGCTGAAGTCCATGGGGTCACAAAAAGTTGGACACAATTTGGTGACTGAACAACAACAATATAAGTGCTCATTGAAATCAAAGGAGTGGAAAAGATGATATAGCTCTAGATGGAAAATGCAGAGTAGAGGACAAGAGGCCTAGCACAGATCACTAAGAAAATTCTTATAGTTCCATTAGGTAAGACGGGCCTTCAAGTAAGACTAAGATTAAACAGCCAATAAAAGGAAAATGAAAATTCTTTAAGGTTTAGAAGCTAAAGGAACAGATTATTTTTTTAAAAAGAAAGTGATTAACTGTTGATTGGAGATAGCTAAGTGATCTAAGAAGCTAAGGAAGAAAACATTTCTCCTGGACTTGATGAAATAGATGGCATTGATAATAATGATGAAAACAGCTTTGGTGGAATGTAAGGGGCAAATCAGACTGTAGAGGACCAAGTAATTGTCTTGCAGACTTAAGATTAATGATTGTAAATCTACAAGGAAACTGTTTTCCCCCCAATAATGCTTAGTACCTTGGGTATGGGCATAGAAAAGTCAAAAAGTCACATTAATTTGGAGAATGTGATTTGTTGGAAATGTGAAATAGAAAGACAAAGAGGGCAGGGAAGAGAGTGGTTGCCATAACAACCACAGACTCTAACCTGGATAGGAAGAAAGTAAAGAACTAACAGATGGGGGAAAGCAGAGGACTTAATAAATCAGTGATTCCACTGAGTTTGAAGTTCAGCTGTACTGAGGGTAAATGATCCAATAAGCTGGAATTTATAGAAGGTTGCGGTCAGAATCCAAGATGTATTTCTTATTGTTCTGAAAGGTAAACTAGCTTATGTGCTGACAAAAGAAGGTTTGCACTTTGGGACCTAGCTGTTCATTTCCCTTGTTATCAAAAGTGGGCCTGAGGCCTTGATATAAAGTAGTCAATTACCACTCCAAAGGTAGGGTAGTATTATGATTGATTGAGAGCTAATGTCCCAAAGGAGACTTAACGAGAGAACAATGGGGCTCTAAATTATACATAGAAAATTTGGATAAATGTGTCTGGAGCTTAAAAGAGAAGTCTAAGCTAACAATGAAGATCTGAGTTAGTCAAATTTTGCATTTTAGGACACAGAATGTAATATTTTTTCTACTACAAACAAAATGCATATTCCTTATATTAGAAATCACTGATAAGCCAAAAAAGGAAAATAGAAATAACTTATAATCCCACCATAAAATTATTGTTGCTACTTGACAATATGTCCTTCTCCTAGAGGTATATTCATATCTATTTAATTTTAATAGAAACAGACTAGTATTATGTTTATTATTGTTTACTATTTTTCATTAAGATTGTTGTTGTTCAGTCACTAAGTTGTGTCCAACCAATTCTGCAACTGAATGTATAGCAGCACGCCAGGCTTCTGTGTCCTTCACCATCTCCTGGAGTTTGTTCAACCTCTTATCATTGAGTTGGGGATGCCACTCAACCATCTCATCCTCTCTCGTCTCCTTCTCCTGCCTTCAATCTTTCCCAGCGTCAGTCTTTTCCGATGAGTTGGCTCTTCATGTCAGGTGCCAAAAGAACTGAAGCTTCAATTTTCATTAAGGTATATATCATTAATACTTTTCAGGTCAGTGCATGTCTATCTACATCATAATTTTTAGTTCTCCACAAAGCAATACTTATTTTTCCAACCCCAGACACAATAAAATATTCAAAAGACATATTCTAGTCTTTATTTCCAAATTGAAAAACAGAAGCTTTCAAAGCACTAACTAGATTTGGACTATGTCTCTTCTCTCAAAGCAATAGTGTTGAAAGGACTGGATTAGTGGATCTGTAAAATCTCTTATAGCTCTATAATTTCTGTTCTGGTCTATTTTATTCTCTTCTATTTTAAACTAACTGGTAACATCCTAGTAAATTCAATATGTGGTCAATGTATTCATCTAATTATACTTAGAAGAAAACTGCAATAGTGAATGCTAAGTGGCTGACACTGATTTCTTGGGAAAATAAGAGCCAAGGCTTGGGAACAGAACTCCAAATGCCTTGCTCCAGTATGCTGTGTTCTCAGCTACCCAGAAGGACCAGACAGGCCACCCCACCCTGCCACTCTGAAATCCTGACTTACCCAATTTGAACCTCTGAGGTTTTGGAGGTTTCAACATCACTAACCTTTATGGGCAAAAGCCTGCTTTCCAATCCCAGTGTGGCTTCCTTCTGGACATCCCCCCTTTCTAGGCCAGGTTTCCAGCTCAGCATTGGCAATAAACCTCTGCACTCTGGATCCAGGAGTCATATCTTGCCTTGCTGTCAGATGCCGTTTTAATCTTTAGTGATTATTCTGTTGGATAACTCCACTGAAGCTGATTCCATATTATATTCATTTTGATTTTTCTATTGCAGACAGTTTTTGTCACAGTGTAATTTGTTTGGGGGAAGATTGGAGTCTGTGATTATAGACTCCTGTTACATTAGTCAGTAAAAACCTTGGATTTATAGCTGTTTCTCTTTTGTGGTACATTTTAAAAATTAAGTTTCATTAAACTTTATGAATATACAATATTTATGTATGGTCAGCGTTAAAGGGAAAATGCTCTATGGAATTCATGAGCAAAATCTGGACTCAAATTAGGAGACTGTCAATTTTCCTGATTAGCATTTAAACCACTATTAAGATTGAAAGGATATCAGGAGTCTTCAATGAATGAATCTAGTTGGGAATTTTTTTAATACATGGTTCCATTTGATATGAAACAATCTTTATTTCATGAAATATATTAAGGTAGCTATTTCATAATATTCCTGGGTTATGGAAGAAATATAAATACATTTGAAAAGGCATCATATCTTTATAATATGTTCTTTTATTTCTATACAGGTAATATATGCTCAATAATTAGCTGGCAGTTCTGTACAGAGTTGTAAACAAACTGTTAGTTTCACTTAAAAGTTCGGTTAAAAGTCTTGGTTAAAAGTTTGGCTTCCCTGGTGGCTCATAGACAGGGTGAGAGAGCAGCACAGAGAGTTTGGTCTTGGTTTCTCCAAAATTTATACCATGTACAAAAAATTTGCATAGCCCTAGACCATCATCTGGTAATTTTCAAATATTTATGATTTTTATAACACTTATAACATAATGAGATCTTTTGCTTATTATTCATCTTTCCAGTAATTTTGGCCTGTTTATTATTATCCTGAAAAATTTATGTCATTTTTTTGTCAAAATCCTCATGTAAAACTTTTTTAAAGCTAACACTTTTAAAAAGAATAGAGATTAACTTAGATCAAATGTAACAAAATGATTTTTAAAAGAAAATATGTTCAACACTAAAGGGAATTTTTCATATTGTGTGTGTGTTTTAATACACAAAACAAAGAATGTGTAAAATACTCAGAAGTAGTACTTCTATAAAGCTGATCAAGACTGCTTAAACAGAAACAGTACCTCGAGAAGAGCTAAAAAATTATAGATGAATATTTAATGACATGAAAAAGTATTCATAACATAAACTTAATAAAATATTATAAAAAATATGTAAAAAATACACCTGTTTTAATTAAAGATGCATGTGACTCTAAACCAAAAACTCGACAGATGAAAGTCACACAGCTTTACAAGCAATAAAACTAAAATTTATATCTCTGTCACTCTGTATATGTTCATATTTAATACTCTTTTCAACTAAAATCATTGACTGATTTTGACACCAGGGTTATGCTGGCTCATAAAAAGAGAAGTGGAATGAATAGAGTTTCTCTGTTTTCTAAAGGTGTTTCTTTACTCTTGGATTTCTTTTCATTAAATGTTTGATAGATTTTTACCAATGAAGCCATTTGGGCCTGGAGTTCTCTATGTGAGAAATTTTATAATTATAAATTTAATTTATTTAACACACAAGGATGTTCAGATTTTCTGATTCTTCTTATATTAGGTTTTGGTAATTTATGAAATGAAATGAAAACCATCTTGATAGGAGAAGTGGTTGGAAGAAGGATAGGAAAAAGAATATATCCTGTGACCATTGGGAAGAAGAAGTAAGATATAAGGGGAGGCTGAAAGTGTGAATTTGCTGTCAAGTTAGTCATCTGCAGGTGGCATGCATTTCTTGTGTATTGAGGAGAGACATGAAAAATGCCTAATGTGAAATGAATTAAAACACTCCCAAATGACTTAATAACTTCTGCATCTCTGATTTCCTAGATTTAATTAAACAATTCCAGGTCTTAAAAATGGATTTTAATCTACAAACCAAAGATTTGTATTACATGCAACAAAGCATAATGCCTCTATAAGCCATCTATTTCTGTAAAACTATCGAGAATGGTAATTTGTCGTGTCCACTTTCACTAAATTAAGTTGTGTTCTAACATTTTATATGTCCTTCATAAATGTGAATTTTGCTTTTAAATACTGACCAAAAAACCCCAAACCAAAACAAGTATATATATTTTTAGATGAATTTGTCGTATCTTAGATAAATCCTATTAAAGATTATGGCAGATGTGGGGTGAGGAGGAGTGGGAATTTAGAAATTTGAATGATGAGGTCAAATAGAAGATCTTAGATTGTATATTAGTTCTGAAATTTAGAAATAAAATTCAGTTTAGTTCAGTTGCTCAGACATGTCCGACTCCTGTGACCCCATGAACTGCAGCATGCCAGGCCTCCCTGTCCATCACCAACTCCCGAAGTTCACCCAAACTCATGTGCATCGAGTCAGTGATGCCATCCAGCCGTCTCATCCTCTGTTGTTCCCTTCTCCTCCTGCCCTCAATCCCTCCCAGCATCAGGGTCTTTTCCAATGAGTCAACTCTGCACATGAGGTGGCCAAAGTACTGGAGTTTCAGCCTCAGCATCAGTCCTTCCAATGAACACCCAGGACTGGTCTCCTTTAGGATGGACTGGTTGAATCTCCTTGCAATCAAAGGGACTCTCAAGAGTCTTCTCCAACACCACAGTTCAAGAGCATCAATTCTTTGGCACTCAGCTTTCTTCACAGTCCAACTTTCACATCTATACATGACTAGTGGAAAAACCATAGCCTTGACTAGATGGACCTTTGTTGGCAAAGTAATGTCTCTGCTTTTTAATATGCTATCTAGGTTGGTCATAACTTTCCTTCCAAGGAGTAAGTGTCTTTTAATTTCATGGCTGCAATCACCATCTGCAGTGATTTTGGAGCCAAAAATAAATAAATAAATAAATAAAGTCTGACACTGTTTCCACTGTTTCCCTATCTATTTGCCATGAAGTGATGGGACCGGATGCCAGGATCTTTGTTTTCTGAATGTTGAGCTTTAAGCCAACTTTTTTACTCCCCTCTTTTACTTTCATCAAGAGGCTTTTTAGCTCCTCTTCACTTTCTGCCATAAGGGTGGTATCATCTGCATATCTGAGGTTATTGATATTTCTCCTAGCAAACTTCATTCCAGCTTGTGCTTCTTCCAGGCCAGCGTTTCTCATGATGTTCTCTGCATATACGTTAAATAAGCAGGGTGACAATATACAGCTTTGACGTACTCCTTTTCCTGTTTGGAACTAGTCTGTTGTTCCATGTCCAGTTCTAACCATTGATTCCTGACCTGCATACAGATTTCTCAAGAGGCAGGTCAGGTGGTCTGGTATTCCCATCTCTTGAAGAATTTTCCACAATTTATTGTGATCCACACAATCAAAGGCTTTGGCATAGTCAATCAAGCAGAAATAGATGTTTTTCTGGAACTCTCCTGCTTTTTCAATGATCCAGCAGATGTTGACAAATTGATCTCTGGTTCCTCTGCCTCTTCTAAAACCAGCTTGAACATCTGGAAGTTCACAGTTCACATATTGCTGAAGCCTGGCTTGGAGAATTTTGAGCATTACTTTGCTAGTGTGTGAGATGAGCGCAATTGTGTGGTAGTTTGAGCATTCTTTCGCATTGCCTTTCTTTGGGATTGGAATGAAAACGGACCTCTTCCAGTCCTGTGGCCACTGCTGAGTTTTCCAAATTTGCTGGCATATTGAGTGCAGCACTTTCACAGCATCATCTTTCAAAATTTGAAATAGCTCAACTGGAATACCATCACCTCCACTAGCTTTGTTCATAGTGATGCTTTCTAAGGCCCACTTGACTTCACATTCCAGGATGTCTGGCTCTAGATGAGTGATCATACCATCATTGTTATCTTGGTCGTGAAGCTCTTTTTTGTACAGTTCTTCTGTGTATTCTTGCCACCTCTTCTTAATATCTTCTGCTTCTGTTAGGTCCATACCATTTCTGTCCTTTATCGAGCCCAACTTTGCATGAAATGTTCCCTTGGTATCTCTAATTTTCTTGAAGAGATCTCTAGTCTTTTCCATTCTGTTGTTTTCCTCTATTTTTTTTTTTGCACTGATCGCTGAGGAAGGCTATCTTATCTCTCCTTGCTATTCTTTGGAACTCTGCATTCAAATGTTTATATCTTTTCTTTCTCCTTTGTTTTTCGCCTCTCTTCTTTTTTCAGCTATTTGTAAGGCCTCCTCAGACAGCCATTTTGCTTTGTTGCATTTCTTTTCCATGGGGATGGTCTTGATCCCTGTCTCCTGTACAATGTCACGAACCTGCATCCATAGTTCATCAGGCACTCTCTCTATCAGATCTAGTCCCTTAAATCTATTTTTTACTTCCACTGTATAATCATAAGGGATTTGATTTAGGTCATATCTGAATGGTCTAGTGGTTTTCCCTAGTTTCTTCAATTTAAGTCTGAATTTGGCAATAAGGAGTTCATGATCTGAGCCACAGTCAGTTCCCGGTCTTGTTTTTGCTGACTGTTTAGAGGTTCTCCATCTTTGGCTGCAAAGAATATAACCAATCTGATTTCAGTGTTGACCATCTGGTGATGTCCATGTTTAGAGTCCTCTCTTGTGTTGTTGGAAGAGGGTGTTTGCTAGGCTGCAAGGTACAGCGCAGAAGCGCGGCCATGAGGAGCTACCCCAGTCCCAAGATCAGGGGCGGCTACAGAGAGTGCCAGGCTGCAATGGCATAGGAGCATCTGAGAGGAGCTATCCCTTGTCCGAGGTCAGGGTCAGCAGCCTAGATAAGCTACCCCACACCTGAGGTCAGGGGTGGTGGCTGAGAGGAGCTACCCCACATCCAAGGAGCGGTGGCTGTGTGGATGAAGGAGGGCTGAGAGGAGCTTACTCCAGGTCCAAGGTTAGGAGGGGGGACCTCGTCCAAGGTAAAGATCAGCGGCTGAGCTTTGCTAGAGCAGCTGTGAAGAGATACCCTACAACTAAGGTAAGAGAAATCCAAGTGAGATGGTAGGTGTTGTGAGAAGGCATCAGAGGTCAAACACACTGAAACCATAATCACAGAAAACTAGCCAATCTGATCACATGGACCACAGCCTTGTCTAACTCAATGAAACTAAGCCATCCATGTGGGGTCACCCAAGACAGATGGGTCATGTTGGAGAGGTCTGACAGAATGTGGTCCACTGGAGAAGGGAATGGCAAACCACTTTAGTATTCTTGCCTTGAGAACCCCATGAACAGTATGAAAAGGCAAAATGATAGGATACTGAAAGAGGAGCTGCCCAGGTCAGTAGGTGCCCAATATGCTACTGGAGATCAGTGGAGAAATAACTCCAGAAAGAATGAAGGGATGGAGCCAAAGCAAAAACAATACCCAATTGTGGATGTGACTGGTGATAGAAGCAAGGTCCAATGCTGTAAAGAACAATATTGCATAGGAACCTGGAATGTCAGGTCCATGAATCAAAGCAAATTAGTGGACAAACAGGAGATGGCAAGAGTAAACATTGACAATCTAGGAATCAGAGAACTAAAATGGACTGGAATGGGTGTATTTAACTCTGATGACCATTATATCTAAGGGATTCTAAGGAATCCCTTTAAAGAAATGGAGTAGCCATCGTGGTCAACAAAAGAGTCTGAAATGCAGTATTTGGATGCAATCTCAAAAGCAACAGAATGATCTCTGTTCATTTCCAAGGCAAACCATTCAGTATCACAGTGATCCAGGCCTATGCCCCAACCAGTAACGCTGAAGAAGCTGAAGTTGAACAGCTCTATGAAGACCTACAAGACCTTTTAGAACTAACACCCACAAAAGTTGTCCTTTTCATTATAGGAGACTGGAAGGCAAAAGTAGGAAGTCAAGAAACACCTGAAGTAACAGGCACATTTGGCCTTGGAGTACAGAATGGAGCAGGGCAAAAGCTAATAGAGTTTTGCCAAGAGAATGCACTGGTCATAGAAATAAACTTAGGTTAAGGAAAAGTCACACATACACATTTTTCATTAAAAAAAAATGTTCAAGCGTTCTGTAAGGCTGTGTTACAGGCATTTTTTACAACCACAGCAGCAGATATTATAATCGTCAAGCAAATGGAAAATCCAAGTCTGAATAAATTACTTCACAGAACTAATATAAATCATAAAGTTTCAGAGGCAGGATTTATGGCTGTCACAGTTTATTTGAACAGTATATGTCTTGGCATCCAGAGAACAATCCTTGTAGTTTTCCCCAGCATCAAGATTCCTAGCTCAAAAGTCAGGATTCTCCCTTGAATAGAAGTTTGATAATTCTGTAGTTATCTAGAGGAATGAAATCTAAAGCAACTATGAAAGAACAGTTTGCATTTTCTCATTGAACAAACATCTACAAATTGACCCTGCTGTGTGCAAATTACCAAATTTGCAGGTGGAATTAGGTTGGACTACTTTATGCCAGTTTATAAATTCCTGCCACCTTTTGGTTCTGGTTATTGCTGCGACAACCAGTGGTCTTCAGATATCTCACCTCTTCTTCATGTCTTGCTTTTTGCCCTAGGGGTTCTTTTATGTCTCAATATGTGCACATAGAGATTCTGAAACAGCCAGAGAGACAGTATCTTGCTTGATGTGTAGTAGGCAGGAATCAGGGGATAAAAATCCCTCTTCTTAAGCTAACGGTTCTTTTTTTTTTTTTTTTTTGGTGTGAACCATTTAAAAAAAGCCTTTATTGAGTTTGTTACAAATTGTTTCTGTTTTAGGTTTTAAACTTTTTGCCTCAAGGCATGTGATATCTTAGCTCCCTTACCAGGGATAGAACCTGAACCCCTTGCACTGGAAGGCAAAGTCTTAACCACTAGACCACCAAGGAAGTCTCAGGCTGATAATTCTGAGATGTATTCTCAGTCTTCTTCATAAATTCTGCAGGGGAATTTAGCTCATAGCAGAATCAAAGTTAGTCTTCCTTTCCTTCGTATTTCACTCTTACAGTTCCATGTTTCCAATGACCTGGGATCACTTCACACATGTTAGATTTCATCTCAAGCTCTGCTTTTGGGGAGAACCAAAACTAAATTTATTTAAAGATACGGAAGTTCCCCCTCCTACCTTGAGAAACAGTGTGCTACATCTATTTTTAGTTTAGCTCAAGGGCAAGAAATGCTGTTAGATTTTCATCATGCAAAACAATTTAGTGCAAAATAATTACTAGTTATGTCACAAAATCTGTCCATAAAGCAAGTGGCAGAGTTGGAATTCAAAGTCAGTTTTGCTTACATCATTATTTATGTCTCAATAAGAATAAGAGTGGTGGTGTGTGCATGCTCAGTCATGTCTGACACTTTGTGACTCCATGGACTATAGCCCACCAGGCTCCTCTGTTCAGGCAAGAACACTGGAGTGGGTTGTTGTTTCCTCCTCCAGGGCATCTTCCCAATCCAGGGACTGAAACTTCCTCTCTGGTGTCTCCTGCATTGGTGGGTGGATTCTTAACTAGTGTTGCCGGTAAGAGCGTGCTCAGATGAGGCAATCAAGGAGAGGTGAATAATGGTTGTTTCATGTCTCCTATACTTTTTGAATCAGAGCTTATGGAGTGGTTTTTCTGTTCCTGGTTTAATATTGTGTAAGGTTTGTGGAAAGGAGAAGATAACTAGTTTTATTACTTAAAACCTGCTGGAAGAGGTATCATGTCTGAATTTGAAGGAGAGGACAGAAAATCACTTAAAATCCTGGACTTTGAGTAGTATACAGTGATAGGGTGTGTCCTTGGGATGTTTCTCAGGAGGATATGAGTGTAGAGAGAAGGAGAAAGTGGATATTTTGTGACTACAAGTAAGGACTCTGGCACGACTGGCCCAGTGCTGACCAATATCTATATTTTCTTTTTGCTTGGTGCACAGCTAGATTGTGTTTCCCAACTTTACTACACAGACTTGTGGCCAAACAATAAGGCTCATGAGTAAATGTGAATGGTTGTGATGACTGCCATCCTTGAGGAATGAAGAGCTTTTTCCACACATGCTCTCTTTTTTTCCCTTGAAGTCTGGATACAAAAATCCTGTGGAGGACTCTGAAGACCTACCTTCTACATAAGCAGAGTGGTTTGAGGTTGAAAATCAATTTGAGGAATGTAAGCTCATTGGGTATAAAGTGAGAAAGAAGGAGACTTCTATTTTGGGAATCTACTGACTGGCTGATCACTGAGGAACTGATGCTTTCGAATTGAGGTGCTGGGGAAGACTCTTGAGAGTCCCTTGAACTGAAAGGAGATCCAACCAGTCAATCCTAAAGGAAATCAGTCCTGAATATTCATTGGAAGGACTGATGCTGTCTTATGCGAACACTCAACTCATTTAAAAGACCCTGATGCTGGGAAAGATTGAAGGCAAAAGGAGAAGGGGATGGCAGAAGATGAGATGGTTAGATAGCATCACCAATGCAGTGGACATGAATTTGAGCAAACTGCGGAACAAGGAAGGACAGGGGAACCTGGTGTGCTGCAGTCCATGGGATTGCAAAGAGTTGGACACAACCTGGGGACTGAACAACAAATGACTTGGATTCATTTTGTTGGTGGTAGTCAGCCTTATCTAATTAACAGAAAGAGAAAGGCCTTCAGTTTAATGTTACATAAAATAAAATAACTGAAGCAAAATAAGTTAGAAGAAAATAAAAAATTAGAAACCAAATAATCACAGAAATTGTAAGATGTTTCTTTGAGATAACAAAAAGTAAAATGAAATGTTTATGACAAGAAAGGAAATCCACTAAAAATAATAACAGAAATAAAAGGAATATAATTCCAAATTAAACAGAGATTAACTACTAACACAAAATGAACATTGTATGTGCTAATTTTGAAATTTTAAACAAATGAACAACTTCTAGAAAAATTAAATTTACAAAAACTGTATCAGAAAAAAGAATAAAATTGGTTTATTACCATTAAATAAACACATACACACATACTCTCTCATACATCCCAGTTATTTTTTAAATTAATTTTTATTAGCATATAGTTCCTTAACCCAGCTATTTTCAGAGTTGAAATATACCAAAGATTCAATGGATAGAATTAAAGGCTTTTCTAGAGAATAAAATATGAGAGACTGTTCCACAACTTTATGAGACCTGTACAGTTTTAATGCCCAAACAAGATTTGGATAGAATGAGAAAAGAAATAGAATAAACTAATCTCATTTATGAGCATATATTACAAAAAAGAGTAAAACATATAAAGTAATATATTTAAAAATACATTATAACAAGAATGTGTTTATCCAGCAATGTACATTGGGTTCAACTGGGGAAAAAATCATTATAAAGATCTATTAAAGAAAAAACATATAATAAACTCCGTATACTTACAAATATTTTGTTAAAATTTAATATTCATTAATGATGAAAACCATGGTATTTTAGGAAAGAGTTTAGTCTGAAAACAGAGTAAATGTCTAAGATACAGTCTTTCAAAACTAGTTAAGACAGATACATGCTACAACACTTCTATTCAATAAAGATATGTGGACTGAAAAAAGAAAACATCACTTTAAGCACAAGTGAAACATATTTACATAGAAATCAAGGAAATATATATTTTGTAAATTGTTCAGATGATTAAGGTATTTGGATATACAATAAAAAATGTTGCTCCTGTATATGTACCCTGAAGAAATTCTCAGAATACAAGGGTATGATATTAGAAATAACTGAAGTAGTATTTATGTTGGTCAATGGAATATTGAAGACAACAAAAGCTGTTTATCCTTGAGAGTTGTAGACAGTAATGTAAATGGAAAAACATGTGGGATATTATGAAGAACTGGAAGCAATTTATAGGTGAAATACAGCAAAATTTGAGGAATGCAACAAACAGAGCACTTACGGAGAAATTTATAATCTTCAAATACTTACACTAACAATGAGTGCAATTTTAAAATTAACAATCTATGCTTTTACCTTCATAAGCTAGAAATCCAAATATAAGTGAAAGGAAGAAAATACTACTAAGAAAGCCAGCAAAATAGAAAATATAATACCAAAAAGGAAAAACATAATCACATGTTAATAATTTTAAAAGATCATCAGTTTGGAAAACCCTGTAGCTCTACAGATCAAGACAAAAGAGAAAAAACACAAGCTATTGATTAGGGTTCAAAGACAGAACATCCCTACTGATCTTACAAACATTAAAACACAGTAAAACAATTTTGTAGACAACTTTGTGCCAATAAATTTGACAATTTAAAGACACAAACTTTCAAAAGATAACCATGTATCTATTAAACAACATGAATTCATTGCTAGAAACCTACCCACCATCAAAACTTTAGGCACAAATAGCTTCAGTAATGAATTCTATTAAATACTTTGGAAAATGGTAATAACACTGTTACATAAACTCTTTCAGAAAACAGAAAGGTAGGATTTTTCAACTTACTTTTGAAACCAGAATAATCCTGATACCAAAATAAGACAACATTAAAAGAGTGTAATTATAAACTGATATAATTCATGGCATATATACAAATATCCTTAACAAATTTTAGCAGAGAGAATCCAGAAGTACATCCAAAGAAATCAGAAGAGTTGCTTTTTAGGTGTTACCATGGAGGAGTGGTTGCTAGGAAGCCATATAAGCAAATGTTTTGAAGGGATAGAAATATTCCATATCTTAGCTGAGTGGGTTATCTAGGTTTATACTTTTGTCAGAACTCATTGAACTCCATACTTATGATCACTGTATTTATTATAAAGGAAAAAAATATAATAGTAATTTTACAATGGAAAAATCTAGCAAACACCTCCTTAGTCAAATTACCAATGTCATCACCAGTAAGAAGACATATTGATACAATACTGTGAGAAGAAATTAATGCTACTCCTGTATATTATTTTTTAAGTATATAATAATGAGTAAACACCAGACAAACCTAAATTGAAAAATGTTTGTAAAATAACAGACTGTTGTTTTCATTGCTTAGTTGCTAAGTCATGTCTGAGTCTTTTGCTACTCCATGAACTGTATCCAACCAGCCTCATTCATTCATGGGATTTCCAAGGCAAGAATACTGGAATGCGTTGCTATTTCCTTCTCCAGGGGATCTTCATGACGAAGGGATTGAATTTACATATTTTGCATTTCCTGCATTGGCAGGTGTATTCTTTACCACTGAGCCACCAGGGAGTTCAGTTCAGTCACTCAGTCATGTCCAACTCTTCAATCAAACAAACAGAAGCATGACAGGCCTCCTTGACTATCACCAACTCCCAAAGTTAACTCAAATTCATGTCCATTAAGTCAGTGATGCCATCCAACCATCTCATCCTCTGTCATCCCCTTCTTCTGCCTTCAATCTTTGCCAGCATCAGGGTCTTTTCAAATGAGCCAGCTCTTCATATCGGGTGGCCAAAGTATTGGAGTTTCAGCTTCAACATCAGTCCTTCCAGTGGATATTTAGGACTGATTTCCTTTAGGATGGACTGCTTGGATCTCCTTGCAGTCCAAGGGACTCTCAAGAGTCTTCTCCAACACCACAGTTCAAAAGCATCAATTCTTTGGCACTCAGCTTTCTTCACAGTACAACTCTCACATCCATACATGACCACTGGAAAAACCATAGCCTTGACTAGACAGAGCTTTGTTGGCAAAATAATGTCTCTGCTTTTTAGTATGCTCTCTAGGTTGGTCATAACTTTTCTTCCAAGGAGTATCTTTCAATTTCATGGCCACAGTCACCATCTGTACTGATTTTGGAGCCCAAGAAAAGAAAGTCTGTAACTGTTTCCACTGTTTTCCCATCTACTTGTCATGAAGTGATGGGACTGAATGCCATGATCTTAGTTTTCTGAATGTTGAGCTTTAAGCCAACTTTTTCACTCTCCTCTTTCACTTTCATCAAGAGGCTCTTTAGCTCTTCTTTGCTTTCTGATATAAGGGTGGTGTCATCTGCATATCTGAAGTTATTGATATT
The DNA here is from genome assembly GCF_001704415.2 of Capra hircus. NCBI lineage: Eukaryota > Metazoa > Chordata > Mammalia > Artiodactyla > Bovidae > Capra > Capra hircus. The sequence goes on from NC_030808.1 coordinate 75,987,686, forward strand.
TCTCCTAGCAATCTTGATTCCAACTTGTGCGTCACCCAGCCCAGCATGTCTCATGATGTACTCTGCATGTAAGTTAAATAAGCAGGGTGACAATATACAGCCTTGACATACTCCTTCCCCGATTTGGAACCAGTCTGTTGTTCCATGTCCAGTTCTAACTGTTGCTTCCTGACCTGCATACAGATTTCTCAAGAGGCAGGTCAGGTGGTCTGGGATTCCCATCTCTCTCAGAATTTTCCACAGTTTGTTGTGGTCTACACAGTCAAAAGCTTGGCATAGTCAATAAAGCAGAAATAGATGTTTTTTCCTGGAACTCTTGCTTTTTTGATGATCCAGTGGATGTTGGCAATTTGATCTCTGGTTCCTCTGCCTTTTCTAAAACTAGCTTGAACATCTGGAAATTCATGGTTCATGTAATGTTGAAGTCTGGCTTGGAGAATTCTGAGCATTACTTTACTAGCATGTGAGATGAGTGCAATTTTGCAATAGTTTGAGCATTCTTTGGCATTGCCACCAGGGAAGCCCCTCAAAATAACAAACTGGCATTTCTCCAAATGAGTGGAAATAACAAACAAGCCCTCATTCAAAATGTCAACATCACAAAAGTCTAAGAAAAGGGAGGAAAAGTCACAAATTGGGGGAGAGTAAGGAGACACAACAACATAAGCAATATAAGACCCTAAATTGGATCCTGGAAAAGAAAAAGAATATTAGGGCAAAAGATTGGTTAAATTTGAAAAAGGATTGCATTTAGTTAATAGCATTATAACAACTTCAATTTCTTGTTTTGACAATTGTATACAGTATGTTTATTTAAGATGTTATGATATTATATATACTGGAGAAGGCAATGGCACCCCATTCCAGTACTCTTGCCTGGAAAATCCCATGGATGGAGGAGCCTGGTAGGCTGCGGTCCATGGGGTTGCTAAGAGTCAGACACGACTGAATGAGTTCACTTTCACTTTTCCCTTTCATGCATTGGAGAAGGAAATGGCAACCCACCAATGTTCTTGCCCGGAGAATCCCAGGGACGGGGGAGCCTGGTGGGCTGCCATCTATGGGGTCGCAGAGAGTCGGACACGACTGAAGCGGCTTAATATCAGCAAATTATTTATACTATGCTTATTGAAGATGTTATCATAAGTGGAAGAAAGAGGGATAAATTAGGAGTTTGGGATTAACAAATATACAGTATTATATATAAAATAGAAAATCAACAAGGACATACTGCATAGCATAGTATTCTATAATAGTATTTAATATTCTGTAATAACATATGGGGAAAAGAATCTGAAAAAGAATGGGTATATGTATACATACAGCTGAATCAATTTGCTGTACACCTGAAACTAACACATCATAAATAAACTATATGCCAATAACACTTTAAAAATTTTTTTTTAAAGTTACCATAGGAAACAGGTTGAAACAAACAATGAACTCTGTACTATTATTGCAACTTTTCTGCAAGTCTAAAATTATTTCAGAACAAAGACTTTAAAACAATTAGTATATATTGAAGAGCTATTACAATTCAGACTGTGTAAAAGGATGCAGGAGACCCATGGGAAAGAATGCACAGATGAAAAGTAGATCTAAGAATTAAGAAGAAATTGATTTATAAAACAGCATTATTTTAGATAAGTGGGGAAGGGATGAAGATTTCAATAAAAAAAAAATTTAGCCATATGCCTTTTAATGCAATCCAGAACCCACAGCCCAGCTAACTTGTCTGTTGGATTCTCATGTTATGAGGCATCATTCACCTGCCTTAATTACCCCAGGGTCAGGTACCAGATAACTAAGGACAGCTCCTATATCCCAGAGACCATGGAATTATTCAAGCTAGTTCGTCTTAAAAATGTTTAACCTGCCTTGCCTGTTTCTTCTCATGGAAACCAAAACAAAGGTTCTTCTTCACAACTTCCCCATCTCCCTGTACCTCCTTATTGAGCCACAGTTTGATGCGCCCTTTCTCTTGGCATCTGTAAGAATAATAAACTGTATTTTCAATGACAGTTGTCTCTGTTAGCCTTAACTTTTCTAAATAATAATAAAACCTATTTTAAAGCAACATGATGCTGTTTTATGCACTTCCATTCTCTGGCTTAATTTTAACATCCAAACTCTGGGAAATTAATGAAATCTTCTCCATATTACATAGATAAAGAAATTTGAACTTATAGAGATGAAGTAACTTTTCCAGAATTATAAAGCAGATAAATGGCAAGAATCCAAGATCTAAGGTCAGATCTATATAAAATTAAATTTCACATTCATTATTTAGGGTATATGAATGGAATTTTCCTAAAATTCTATCAGTGCTCTTTTAGTTTAGGAGTTAAAGGGTATATCAGCTCTCAATGACTTTTGTGTGATGTCATCCAATTTTAAAGATATTCCTCCAGAATTTTGCTGTTTCCACTCTTTTCATCCTTAGCTTCTGGAATCATCATTGCTTTTTCCTTCTTATCTGTATCCTTTCAAGGGTATTGTTCATGGAGAGTTATTGGGTGGGGGTGGTTCTCAGGTTCTGGTACTCTTCATAAACCTTATGAGTCAGTTTTTATTTTTAAAATTTGGTCAGTATGCCTGTGTTAGGATACACATGAACTTCTAAATTAATTTCCCAGATCCTTAGCCTCGAGGCTAAGAACCCCAGAAAGGGATTATGCACAGTCATTTAATCCACACCTTGATGTCACTAGCTGGAAGGATTTAGACTATTTGTGGCCAGAAATCAGAGAGCTGTGTTAATGTTGAGGTTTTTGTCTCACTAGAGAGCATGCTATTATGACCTGACTTAACTGCAAAATCAATCATTACATTACTAAGAAGGGACAGTTTTACACTACAAGTCTCCAAATATGTTACAGAATAAATAGCACCACTTAAGTACTTTTTTCAAAAATACATAGAACATCTAATCCTAAATTTTACATATCTGCAGGGCCAGTAATTAGTGTATTAAGACTACTAAGGAGAGAGAAACAAATTAACCAACATCAAAAGCAAACAGCAAAGAAAATTTAGAAGACTGGAAATTCTAAAGGACAAGTTATCTGTTGTCTTCAGCAGATCAACAGTATGTAATGAATAAGCAAAGTGATGTATGACTGTTTTAGATACAAAGAGATGTATGCAACACAACCAACTGGCAAGTGTGGACCTTACTTGTTTTCTGTTTGAAAAAATCAACTGTAGAAACATATTTTGAGGCAATTGGAGAAATTTGGTTATATAGGAAAATATCCAGATAAATTTTTAAGGATATATATTCTGACTGGCTGGAGAAGGCAATGGCACCCCACTCCAGTACTCTTGCCTGGAAAATCCCATGGACTGAGGAGCCTGGTGGGCTGCAGTCCATGGGGTCGCTGAGAGTCGGACATGACTGAGCGACTTCCCTTTCACTTTTCACTTTCATGCATTGGAGAAGGAAATGACAACCCACTCCGTGTTCTTGCTTGAGAATCCCAAGGACGGGGGAGCCTGGTGGGCTGCCGTCTATGGGGTCACACAGAGTCGGACACGACTGAAGCAACTTAGCAGCATTCTGACTGGTAAAGGGGTAAAATATTATAAAGGCTGAGTTTTGCTTTAAAATAATTAAGACAGAAAGAAAAAAGATAGTATAGATTAAACAAAGTAATAAATCCTTAAAGAAGCACGTGTTACAGTATAAAATATCAAATGGGCTTTTAATGTTTCTTTCACAAAGATTAGTATAGAAGGATATTTAATCTAGGATTCACAGTTGATGAGCTAGAATCCACTTGTTTTACCCCCATATGAAGGGAAAGCATAATTTTAAAATTGTGTCCATTTTAACCCTTTCTTACCTTTAGAAAATCTGGCATATAATTTCTGATATGAGATTTCCTATTTTAGTTGGGAAAATTTAAACTCTGGAGAGAAAAATAATAATCTGACCATTTCATATGCTTTTGTTTTTATAAATAATATTTGGCAAGTACTGGGAGCATGTAATAGATAATGTCTCTATTGTATAATAGGGTCTTTCCTTTAGCTCAAACGGTAAAGAATGTGCCTGCAACACAAGAGACCGGGGTTTGATCCCTGGGTCAGCAAGATCCTCTAGAGAAGGGAATGGCACTCCACTCCAGTATTCTTACCTTGGAGAATCTCATGGACAGAGGAGCCTGGCAGGCTACAGTCCATGGGATTGCAAAGGGTTGGATACAACTGAGTGACCAACACTACTACTATTACTATTGTATAATACTATAGTTTGACAATATATGATAACAAAATGAAATTCAAGTATTTAAGTGTTAATAAAATGGCATTCAAATATTAACTGAAGTAAATAATTAGTGTGAAAGAAATGGAGTGAATAAAATTAAGAGTGCTTCCTGCCTTAAATTTATTTCTTTTTCAGAGTATCTCTCCAATTTTAGGAAATATCAGATTTCTAAATTCCCTATTTCTTATGTTCTATAGTTATTTAATTCCAGCACCCTGGTGCAGAAGTTAAAGCATCTGCCTGCAATGTGAGAGACCTGGGTTTGATCCCTGGGTCGGGAAGATCCCCTGGAGAAGGAAATGGCAACCCACTCCAGTATTCTTGCCTGGAGAATCCCATGGACGGAGGAGCTTGGTGGGCTACAGTCCCATGGGTCGCAAAGAGTCGGACACGACTGAGCAACTTCACTTTCACTTTCTTTTCCTTTCAAGAGGATTCCTGAAGGTTTCACAAACAAATGGGTAATATTGTTCAGAGAATTTGGTAAACAATTGTGTAGAAAATAAAGCTCAGGTCTGCCCCCCTGGGCATTTTTAGCTGAGGATCTTAAAATTATGTTGTCTTGACCTCATTTTGGAGCTAAAATAATGAGTAGAAGAGATAAATGATAAGTATCAGGCCACCAGAATAGAAAATTGATAAAATTTAAGTATTGTATTTAGTGCAGTCATCCTAGAATGTAAAGGGGTATATGAAATGTGGACAACTGTGTGCTTGATAGACAATAGTTTATAATAGAATAAAGATTTCCAATAAGAAAAATACCCTAAAAAAACCCCAATAAACTAGGTAACACTAGTGGTGACTAACACTAGTGAAATTCACATCTTCTTGGAAGAATAGTTTTACTTGCACACTGGGTTCATATAAGGAAGAGGAAGTGCTAGTTAAGAAAAACATGGCTTAGCCATATTGGAAAGACTGATATAATCCCAAATGGGGCTTCCCAGGTGGCCTATTGGTAAAGAATCTGCCTGTCAATGCAGGAGGTGCAAGAGATGCAGATTTGATCCCTGGGTCAGGAAGATCCCCTAAAGCAGGAAATGGCAACCCACTGCAGTATTCTTGCCTGGAAAATTCTATGGACAGGGATATAATCCACAGGGTCACAAAAAGTCGGACATGACTGAACACAAACACACATAATCGCCAATATAGAAAAACCATGTACTTCCTGGAAAGGAAATAGAGGTGGTGCTTTTTGGAATATGAAATCAAAATTGGACTTGGCAATTAACCATATTCAACAAAGGAAAACAGAAGTTGAAATGATGCTAAGATTTTGAGGTAATCACAATGGCAACAAAAATCACAGCTTGTACCTAAATTTAAGAAAGAATAGTTTCTTTACTCATCAAGTATTATTGTGTTAAACAACCTCTGATTTTAAAACATAAATATTGATGACATTTTATACTTTTCTCTATACTAAATTATGGGAAAGAGAAATCAATGCAGTTCATGTTTTCTTGCTGTTTTATTTCTTGGGGTTATTTTTTAGTCAGATATTTTTCAAGTCTGAAAATGAATTTTGAAGGAATACGTAAAAACCCTGGAATATTACCTTCCAGATCTGGATGCAGACACACGAGAAGATAGTTTTATTCCTTCCAATAATGACAAAAACAACACTAAATATTATATCTATTTCTGTCTCTCATCTGGTATATGTCTTTAACAAAACTACTTAAAATCTGTGAGGTTCATTTACTTCATCTATAAACTGGGGCTAATAGTGACTTGAGTTTATTTAAGGAATAAGTGAGACTTTATATATACATTGGCACAAGTGTAAGTAGCTTAGTGTCTAAACCAGAGTAGGTACAGCCTTCCAACCCGCCGTAGATACTATGTCAATGATAGAAGTGATGAAGTTGTAACAGGGCAATCAATGTGAGGAAAGATAAGTGAAGTTAGAATTAGGCAAGTGGTCTTTTCCTTCAGAAACTAAGCAAAGTGATAGTTTTCAATAGTCAATGGAAAAGCCAGTTTTAGTGCTAATAATCAAGAAAGCTTTTCTGGACATTCTCCTCTTGCAGGAATGGAAATAAAATAACTTTTAAGGGGCTTCAACAACAGAAATACAATTCATTAAATAAAATTAACATCAATATAATGAACTGGAAAGGAGAAAGAAAGTGAAAAGGAGAAACATGATGGAGTGTCAGTAAGAACAGGATGACAAGAATTATTTTATACAATTCTCTAGGAAGGCCTGAAATTACACATTCAGTACATCTATCTGTAAACTTTATTCTCTCTCCCTTTAAGAGCAAACTTGGATGAGGAGGAAATAAAAGACGACTAAAATCTGTGAAACTCTTAATGTGAGTTTTCCATTACACATTTCCTGAAATTTCACCTGCTTGTCCACTTGGACATCAGGACCTTTTCACAAAAAGAAAGACCAGAGATGTAAAAGTATTCTGGCTTTTCCATTGACTATTGAGAACTATCACTAAACAAAACAAACCTGACCAAGGAAGCCCATAATTGTTCTTCATTATGCACTTTAGGAGACACGATCTCAGCTAACCCAAGCTCTTTCTTCTGAACCTTCTTTCCAGTGAAAAAGCAGCTCATTTCCATAGAAAATCTGCATAATCGATTTGTTTAAAAACACCTGGGCCTCAAGTGTCATAGCTAACTTGATTTTAAATGGTAAGCCAGAGTTCTTCGAAATAAAAATATCATGAGGGTACAACATATTCAGGCTAATAATTTGGAGACTTTGGGCCATGCATTTATATGAGTATCTGAACAATGATTGCTTAATCATGACAAATTTTTATCAATGGCTGAGAAATAACTGTAGAATGCAGAAAACAGTACTCACTCATTTAGTAGCTATATCTTATTAGCAAGTGATTTAACCTCTCGAGGCTTTAATTGAATTATCTTTAAAATGAAGACAATTTATGTGGCTAAAACCTTAATGCAATAGTTCCAAACTAACTTCCTTCTGTATCTAAATGTCAGATTTGGATTTAGATATTACTATTTCACTTAATTCTGGAGAAGGCAATGACACCCCACTCCAGTACTCTTGCCTGGAAAATCCCATGGTTGGAGGAGCCTGGTGGGCTGCAGTCCATGGGGTCACTAAGAGTCGGACCCGACAGAGCGACTTCACTTTCACTTTTCCCTTTCATGCATTGGAGAAGGAAATGGCAACCCACTCCAGTGTTCTTGCCTGGAGAATCCCAGGGACGGGGGAGCCTGGTGGGCTGCTGTCTATGGGGTCGCACAGAGTCAGACACGACTGAAGCAACTTAGCAGCAGCAGCAACATTCACTTAATTCGAAAGAGGAGACTTGAGAAGAGATATATAAACATAAATTGCTTGCATTAATAATGTCATGGTATATAAATTGTTTGGAGTGGGAGCTGGATGTTATCATGTTAAAAAGCTAAAAGTGTTTATTTGAAGCTATTTTGCTCATTTCTTTTGTCTTTTTGAGAGGGTTAATGACAGATGTTAGCTTGTTTCAGGCCACATAGCCGATATCACAGATCAGGGATTCAAACTTAGAATCCAGTGGTCTTCCCACTTATGAATTAGGTTCATTAATTTTAATGTGTGCTTTCATTCAGTCAGCTAAGATAGTATCTTTGATCTGTAGCATCTCTGGCAGGGGCTACTGCGTTTGTCCTCAGTTATTAACAGAACTTCTGGATGTGCTGCTTAAATATCATTTCTGGTTTCTCCTAATTTTAGGAGTGAAAGTAATAATCTGTCTAAAATTTATTTAGAAAGTATTTTAATTTCATAATTAAATGCTCCACATAATTGCACTATGAGGAAGGCAAGGAACCTATTTCACTGATGTTAAGTGATTTTTTTCCCCCATGCTGGAGTGAAACCAGGCTTCCTGTCTCTAACTGTAGAGTGCTCTCCAATACCCTGAACAGCTGCAGGGACACCAAGATGGATGACTTGCTTTCATCTCCCTGACACACAGCGTCTCTACCCCCACAATCTGGCACAGGCTACAGAAAAGTTGGCAGCCTGAAATATACAGTCCCTTCTCTAAAGAATGTAAACATAATTACATAATAAATTACACACTCATTTAAAGTCTCATTAATGGGTTTCAAAATAATGTTGCTACTTTGAAATAATGTCAGGTAGAGCAGAGGAGGGGGAAGGAGAGAGGAGATAAGCTCTTGGTTCTTAGTAAGATAAATTCACCATTGAGGAAACAAATATATCTTTTTCCCTTTCTGGGCTGCTTATCCATCAAATGATGCTTATCAGACTTATAACAACTTCATTGGCAGAGTACATTGGTGAAGAATGGTAGGCCTCATGGAATAGAGCCAGAGAAGACATGAGCTTCAGCCTTATACCCACAAACTATGGAAAGGGTGTTCAACTTAATCCATATCTCAGAACTCTAATTTTAATTTCTAAATGCATTAAGATTCATGATAGATTTTTTAAAAATACTAAATATATTCCTAACAAAATAGCTTAAAATTTAGAAGTATATGTTGTCTTGTAAAAAGAATTTTACTTTTCTATTGATTATTATTATTATTCTAGCAATAATATCTGCATCTCTTGCGGAACCAAAATTATCAGGAGATTTTTTTCCATATACTTTAATCTTCTCTGTTCATTCCTTTATAAGCTATATGGCTACTTCTACATAAACATTGAAATAAAGTGAAAGGGTAATTTTGGCAAAGGAAAAGCATATGACTCTGTATACGATCTGCCAAATCTTTATTTTTTTAATTTATTTTTTATTGTTTAAAAATGTTGTGTCAGTTTCTGCTGTACAAAAACTTGAATCGTCTACAAGTATACAAATATCCCCTCCTTCTTGAGCCTCTCTTCCACCCCCACCATCCTACCCTTATAGGTCTTCACACAGCACCAAGCTGTTCTCCCTGTGCCATACAGAAACCTCCCACTGGCTATCTATTTTACACATGGTAGTGCATGTAATGCAGGAGTTATTATGGATTAGGTTTTTTTAAATCAATACCCACTTAAATAGTTCAGCAGCAGCAGATATTATAAGACAGAACACAATCAATTTCCTGGAAGATGCCATTCATTATGAATATAAGACTTCTTGAGATTGGGTCATCCTGTTTTAATATCAATGTAGTTTTGATTTTTTATTGTATTAATTTGGAAATATCATGATATTAGAGTGGTTCAATAGATTCCTGACCCTTCTTAGTGAGTGTTTGACAAATTCTCACTAGATGGATAAATGTATGAATCAATTAATGGATGAATAAAATCTTTTCTATTATTTTTTCTTTGGAGAAAGAAGTAGCTTCTTACTGAGTAAATATATATATATATATATATATATATATAATGCTTATTGTTCTTTGTTTTCCTTGTTATTATTTTTGGCTTTTCAAATGAATAAGAATAGAAGTTATATCATAGGTCCTGATGTCTGAGTTTATTCTAGAAATGGATCCTAAAAGAATTTTAGTTTTTCAGTATTTGGTTTGTCAAACTAGTGAAATTTAAAATCTGGTATTTAAAATCAATCAGATACATTTTAGTAGTGTCAAAGAACATGCAGAACAAAGACTCAAAAGCAATGCAGCTCATCTCTGGGGTCCATGACAAAATGGAAAAATGTAGTTTAAAACAGTGCCTCATTTCTGGCAGGAAGAATTAGAAGAAAATTCTCTCTTCAAAAACTCACCTGCATCACCATCTGTTTCGAAGAAAAATCTCTCCTGAGAAAAAAGAGATGGAGTTCTGATAGTCTGAATCATCTCTATCCTCTACCTACTGCCAGTGAGTTTCAAGGATATTCACACATGACTGATATGCAGGGCAGCCCCCATAGGAACAAAGGCAACAGACTCACAGGGTGAAGAGTCTGCCTGCCATGCAGGAGACTTGAGTTTGATCCCTGGGTTGGGAAAGTCCCTTGGAGTAGGAAATGGCAACCCACTCCAGTTTTCTTCCCTGGAAAACCCATGGACAAAAGGGCCTGGTGGGCTACAGTCCATGGGGTCACAAAGAACTGGACATGGCTTAGTGACTAAAAAACAATATGGAACACAGCACAAGGAAATCTCCATAATGAAAAAGGTCACCGTTCAGTTCAGTTCAGTCGCTCAGTCATGTCCAACTTTTTGTGACCCTATGAATCGCAGCACACCAGGCCTCCCTGTCCATCACCAACTCCCGGAGTTCACTCAGACTCATGTCCATTGAGTCAGTGATGCCATCCAGCCATCTCATCCTCTGACATCCCCTTCTCCTGCCCCCAGTCCCTCCCAGCATCGGAGTCTTTTCCAATGAGTCAATTCTTCACATCAGGTGGCCAAAGTACTGGAGTTTCAGCTTTAGCATCGTTCCTTCCAAAGATATCCCGGGGCTGATCTCCTTCAGAATGGACTGGTTGGATCTTCTTGCAGTCCGAGGGACTCTCAAGAGTCTTCTCCAATACCACACTTCAAAAGCCTTCGGCACTCAGCCTTCTTCACAGTCCAACTCTCACATCCATACATGACTACTGGAAAAACCATAGCCTTAACTAGGCGGACCTTAGTCGGCAAAGTAATGTCTCTGCTTTTGAATATGCATTGTAGGTTGGTCATAACTTTTCTTCCAAGGAGTAAGCGTCTTTTAATTTCATGGCTGCAGTCACCATCTGCAGTGATTTTGGAGCCCCCCAAAATAAAGTCTGACACTGTTTCCACTGTTTCCCCATCTATTTCCCATGAAGTGATGGGACTGGGTGCCATGATCTTCGTTTTCTGAATGTTGAGCTTTAAACCAACTTTTTCACTCTCCTCTTTCACTTTCATCAAGAGGCTTTTTAGCTCCTCTTCACTTTCTGCCATAAGGGTGGTGTCATCTGCATATCTGAGGTTACTGATATTTCTCCAGCAATCTTGATTCCAGCTTGTGTTTCTTCCAGTCCAGCGTTTCTCATGATGTATTCAGCATGTAAGTTAAATAAGCAGGGTGACAATATACAGCCTTGACATACTCCTTTTCCTATTTGGAACCAGTCTGTTGTTCCATGTCCAGTTCTAACTGTTGCTTCCTGACCTGCATACAGGTTTCTTAAGAGGCAGGTCAGGTGGTCTGGTATTTCCATCTCTTTCAGAATTTTCCACAGTTTATTGTGATCCACACAGTCAAATGCTTTGGCATAGTCAATCAAGCAGAAATAGATGTTTTTCTGGAACTCTCTTGCTTTTTCCATGATCCAGCAGATGTTGGCAATTTGATCTCTGGTTCCTCTGCCTTTTCTAAAACTGGTTTGAACATCAGGAAGTTCACGGTTCACGTATTGCTGAAGCCTGGCTTGGAGAACTTTGAGCATTACTTTACTAGCGTGTGAGATGAGTGAAATTGTGCAGTAGTTTGAGCATTCTTTGGCATTGCCTTTCTTTGGGATTGGAATGAAAACTGACCTTTTCCAGTCCTGTGGCCACTGCTGAGTTTTCCAAAATTGCTGGCATTTTGAGTGCAGCACTTTCACAGCATCATCTTTCAAAATTTGAAATAGCTCAACTGGAATTCCATCACCTCCACTAGCTTTGTTCGTAGTGATGCTTTCTAAGGCCCACTTGATTTCACATTCCAAGATGTCTGGCTCTAGATTAGTGATCACATCATCATGACTATCTGGGTCGTGAAGATCTTTTTTGTACAGTTCTTCTGTGTATTCTTGCCACCTCTTCTTAATATCTTCTGCTTCTGTTAGGTCCAGACCATTTCTGTCCTTTATCGAGCCCATCTTTGCATGAAATGTTCCCTTGGTATCTCTAATTTTCTTGAAGAGATCTCTAGTCTTTCTGATTCTGTTGTTTTCCTCTATTTCTTTGCATTGATCGCTGAAGAAGGCTTTCTTATCTCTTCTTGCTATTCTTTGAAACTCTGCATTCAGATGCTTATATCTTTCCTTTTCTTCTTTGCTTTTTGCGTCTCTTCTTTTCACAGCTATTTGTAAGGCCTCCCCAGACAGCCATTTTGCTTTTTTGCATTTCTTTTCCATGGGGATGGTCTTGATCCCTGTCTCCTGCACAATGTCAGGAACCTCATTCCATAGTTCATCAGGCACTCTATCTATCAGATCTAGGCCCTTAAATCTATTTCTCACTTCCACTGTATAAACATAAGGGATTTGATTTAGGTCATACCTGAATGATCTAGCCATTTCCCCTACTTTATTCAATTTAAGTCTGAATTTGGTAATAAGGAGTTCATGATCTGAGCCACAGTCAGCTCTTGGTCTTGTTTTTGTTGGCTGTATAGAGCTTCTCGCAGGAGGGCCTAGAGGAGCCATCCCACGTTGAAGGTCAGGAAGGGTGGCAGTGAGGCGATACCCCTCATCCAAGGTAAGGAGCAGTGGCTGCTCTTTGCTGGAGCAGCCATGAAGAGATACCCCCGGCCCAAGCTAAGAGAAACCCAAGTAAGATGGTAGGTGTTGCAAGAGGGCATCAGAGGGCAGACATACTGAAGCCATATTCACAGAAACTAGTCAATCTAATCACACTAGGACCAGAGCCTTGTCTAACTCAATGAAACTAAGCCATGCCCATGGGGCAACCCAAGACAGGCGGGTCATGGTGGAGAAGTCTGACAGAATGTGGTCCACTGGAGAAGGGAATGGCAAACCACTTCAGTATTCTTGCCTTGAGAACCCCATGAACACTATGAAAAGGCAAAATGATAGGATACTGAAAGAGGAACTCCCCAGGTCAGTAGGTGCCCAATATGCTATTGGAGATCAGTGGAGAAATAACTCCAGAAAGAATGAAGGGATGGAGCCAAAGCAAAACAATACCCAGCTGTGGATGTGACTGGTGATAGAAGCAAGGTCCAATGCTGTAAAGAGCAATATTGCATAGGAACCTGGAATGTCAGGCCCATGAATCAAGGCAAATTGGAAGTGGTCTAACAAGAGAGGGCAAGAGTGAACATTGACATTCAAGGAATCAGCGAACTAAAATGGACTGGAATGGGTGAATTTAACTCAGATGACCATTATATCTACTACTGTGGGCAGGAATCCCTCAGAAGAAATGGAGTAGCCATCATGGTCAACAAAAGAGTCTGAAATGCAGTACTTGGATGCAATCTCAAAAACGACAGAATGATCTCTGTTTGTTTCCAAGGCAAACCATTCAATATCACGGTAATCCAAATCTATGCCCCAACCAGTAATGCTGAAGAAGCTGAAGTTGAACGGTTCTATGAAGACCTACAAGACCTTTTAGATTCAACACCGAAAAAAGATGTCCTTTTCATTATAGGGGACTGGAATGCAAAAGTAGGAAGCCAAGAAACACCTGGAGTAACAGGTGAATTTGGCCTTGGAAAAGCAGGGCAAAGACTAATAGAGTTTTGCCAAGAAAATGCACTGGTCATAGCAAACACCCTCTTCCAACAACACAAGAGAAGACTCTACACATGGACATCACCAGATGGTCAACACCGAAATCAGATTGATTATATTCTTTGCAGCCAAAGAATGCTCAAACTACCACACAATTGCACTCATCTCACACACTAGCAAAGTAATGTTCAAAATTCTCCAAGCCAGGCTTCAACAATGTGAACCATGAACTTCCAGATGTTCAAGCTGGATTTAGAAAAGCCAGAAGAACCAGAAATCAAATTGTCAACATCCACTGAATCATTGGAAAAGCAAGAGAATTCCAGAAAAATATCCATTTCTGCTTTATTGACTATGCCAAAGCCTTTAACTGTGTGGGTCACAACAAACTGTGGAAAATTCTTCAAGAGATGAGAATACCAGACCACCTGACCTGCCTCTTGAGAAACCTGTATGCAGGTCAGGAAGCAACAGTTAGAACAGGACATGGAACAACAGACTGGTTCCAAATAGGAAAAGGAGTATGTCAAGGCTGTATATTGTCACCCTGCTTATTTAACTTATATGCAGAATACATCATGAGAAATGCTGGGCTGGAAGAAGCACAAGGTGAAATCAAGATTGCCAGGGAAGATATCAATAACCTAAGATATGCAGATGACACCACACTTATGGCAGAAAGCAAAGAAGAACTAAAGAGCCTCTTGATGAAAGTGAAAGAGGAGAGTGAAAATGTTGGCTTAAAACTCAACATTCAGAAAACTAAGATCATGGCATCTGGTCCCATCACTTCATGGGAAATAGATTGGGAAACAGTGGAAACAGCGACAGGCTTTCTTTTCTTGGGCTTCAAAATCACTGCAGATGGTGACTGCAGCCATGAAATTAAAAGACACTCCTTGAAAGAAAAGTTTGACCAACCTAGACAGCATATGAAAAAGCAGAGACATTTCTTTGCCAACAAAGGTCTGTCTAGTAAAAGCTATGGTTTTCCAGTAGTCATGTATGCATGTGAGAGTTGCACTGTAAATAAAGCTGAGCACTGAAGAATTGATGCTTTTGAACTGTGGTGTTGGAGAAGACTCTTGAGAGTCCTTTGGACTGCAAGGAGATCCAACCAGTCCATTCTAAAGGAGATCAGTCCTGAATATATTTTGGAAGGACTGATGCTGAAACTGAAACGACAATACTTTGGCTACCTGATATGAACAATTGATTCATGTGAAAACACCCTGATGCTGGGAAAGATTAAGAGGGGGAGGAGAAGGGATACAGAGGATTAGATGGTTGGATTGCCTCACCGACTCAATGGACATGAGTTTGAGTAAACTCTGGGAGTTGGACAGGGAAGCCTGATGTGCTGCAGTCCATGGTGTTGCAAAGAGTTGGACAGGGCTGAGAGACTGAACTGAAAGACCTACCCTACCAGATTGCCTGGAGAAGTGTGCCTCACTCCACCTGGAGCAGTGTCCCTAGTCCACCATGAACTCCCTCAGGGCGTGTTGAAGGTCAACAGCTGCCACAGTGTAGGGTTCAGTCTCCACAGAGGCAGATGGCAAATACCCTTTTCGTTCAGTTGTCTGCAACGATCTTGGCAAGTGCTGACTGTAGTTGACTATAAATATATATATATATGTGTGTGTGTGTGTATAATGGAATATTATTCAGCTATAAAAATGAGGAAATCCTACTGTGCAATAGCTGCTATATGCATACATTCAAAGGGAATAATTTTCCAATTTGTTCATGTTTCTCAGTTAAGAATAATACAGTGAATACAGCAGCTTTTGAGAATCTTTGGATAATTTTATCCCTTATCATCCTATTCTCAATTTTATAGTTAAACATTCTGAGAGGCTTCCCTGGTGGCTCAGAGTTTAAAGCGTCTGCCTCTAATGTGGGAGACATGGGTTCAATCCCTGGGTCGGGAAGATCCCCTGGAGAAGGAAATGGTAACCCACTCCAGTATTCTTGCCTGGAGAATCCCATGGACAGAGGAGCCTGGTGGGCTACAGTACATGGGGTCGCAAAGAGTCAGACAGGACTGAGCAGCTTAACTGAGCTTAGCATTCTATCACTGATTCCCTTCTAGAAAGAAATGAGTTAATGTTGACTGTGTTTTAGATTTTTCTCTACTAATTGCATAAATAGCTAAGATGAAGGCTTGGAACATATACCACGTAATATGGCTGAAAAAATTTCACAATGAAATAAGAGCTAGAAAACTTTCCATGCAGAGAGAAAGTTGTGTGGCTGGCATTTCATTTTCTTTTCCTTCCATCTTGACTATCGTTCTTCAGTTCAACTCTGGCGTTTGCTGAGAGAATCAAGTAGTTTACATTGAATCTCCTGTTCCCTTCTACGGCTAATTCTGTCTGATACGATAATTGTGGCTTTTTTTTTCAGAACAGCAAAAAGTAGCTTAGAAACTTCCCTCTTAATTTCCATATACTTTTTTTTCTTAGGATCTGAAATGTATTTTGCATGTAAAAATGATTAAGCTGTGTTAGAGTTGGATACTCTCAAGTATTTTAAAAACAAGAAACACTTGGATGTTCCATATCCTTTCAGCTTGCTTGTTGTTTGACTACTGTCTTCTTTTCTGTCTTCATGCTAGTTCTTATGACCTCATCAAAATAACAGGAACTTATTCCAAATTGTCTTTCTTATATACTTTTAGACTGTCAATTAATACGTGTTGTTGTTAATTTTAACCTACTATGAGTCTGAAACTTGTAGAGTTGGAGCTGGCTGGATTAGTACTTCCTAAATCTCACTGCATTAATCTATCTAAGTTGAAGCTTAAAGTGTTTTTTAAGCTCCCGAATTCATTTTGATGTGGAAATAGTCATAGGAACCAACAGACCAGAAGACTTTTAGGTTCTTCTTCAACTCTGAGATTTTATGATCCTAAACTCTCAGCCTGTGGCAGGGTTTATTTTAAAATATAAATTATTTTTTTACTGTGATATACCACTTTGTGAGTTTCCTTTCAATGGGGAATTTCTAGTTTCCTGAGCATCACAACGTTTTGAAAGAGGTACCTCAAAGTGTGTATGATATACATTTTAAAAAATACTAACTCAAACACAGTTCTGGGTTTAATAGTCGCTATAGTCACTGTATCTTGTTCATGCTACAATGGTTCATTTTAGCAAATACTTTCACATTCCAAGCTCCTTGTATTCAAAGAGTTACAGGAGATGGAGATGGGGGTAATTTAAAAGAGACAAAAGTCATACATTTAGAGTAATTACTTTTTTTTTTTTTTTAGAGAATATTCAGGTATCTTAACCCAGCCACAGTAAGTGAGGCTTTGCCTAAATTTAATTTGTGTCTTTACAATGGCTATTTTACTCTTATTAAAACCTGTGCAATTAGACATTTGAAAATTTTTTCAAAGTAAAATTTAGTTCTGCATGAAAACCTCCCTAGTCTCCTCTGGGATTTGACTTTTTACTCAAAACATCAGCATCAAAGTGTACCATAGTCCATGCTCTCTTTGAACATGCTTACCTCACTTCCTTGCTCTACTGATACTGGTGGACCTGACTTGCCTTTCTTCTACAGAATCTGCTTTTTTTTTTAAAAAAGGCAGAATCTCAGCAGTCTAATCTCTGGGTTCAATTAAACTAAGCAGGAGCCCAGATTTTCATCTGAGCATTTGAGTTCTGTGAATAATTTCCTTTGAAGATCTCAGAAGTTCATTTAATATATCAGTTAAGACATCGTTTTTGCAAGCAGCAGAGATTAAATATGACTAATTTAAGATGAAAAAGGAAATGATAAAATCATATTTGGTAACTCCAGAAAAACTAAAGGTCTAGTGTTTGAGACTATGAAACCAAAACAAGCCTGAAGTCACGTGACAGAATGATTTTTATGAATATACTCTGAAGAACCAGATTCTAATACCATCAATACTGGATTTACTGCCAGCAGAACACCTCCCTTGCAAGAATGGATTCCTCATCTGTTTCATAGAACTAGTTTCAGAGTCCAGACTTGGATCAATATACAAGGTCTTGTGCTCAATACTGTAATCTCTTTAATAAGAAAGTCTGAGGAAATTGATATGTGGCTTTTTTTAATTTTTTTGGCTTGCATAGCAGAAATTTCTGCTTTATATAAGAGGGAGGATTACCCAGACATAGGAAAGGAGATATGATTTTGGGTGGCAAAACTCCCTACAAATATCTACTTTATACATCCTCTTTAATTGCCCAAATTTATCATACCTCCTTTTTTTCAAAACATTTATAACACCCCATCCACCATAATGTGTCTATGCCTTATGCAATGATACACTTCTCTATCATCTAAATTTTATTTTCAGTTAGGATACTTTTGGGTATAAGAAAGAACTCAGTTGGCATAAACCGTAGGAATTTATAAACTTTTTATGTGTTAAGTTGTTTCAGTCATGTACGACTCTGTACAACCCTATGGACTGTAGCCTGCCAGGCTCTTCTGTCCATGGGATTCTCCGGGCAAGAATACTGGAGTGGATTGCCATGCCCTCCTCCAGGGATCTTCCCAACCCAGAGATCAAACCCTCTTTTATGTCTCCTGCATTGGCAGAAAGGTTCTTTACTGCTAGCGCCTCCTGGGAAGCCCAAGAATAATTCTGGAGAATAAGCTGTTTGCTGATTCAGTAACACAAGGATACCAGATAGAGGAGAGAGAGAGAGAAGGAAAGAGGAAGGAAAACAGTTTTATCTCCCTTACCTCTTATTGTTGGGGGAAGATTATTTTCCAGAACATTCCAATAGACTTTCTCTTATAAATATTGGCCAAGACTATGTCTTCTGCATGTGTCTAAATTAGTTACTGGTAAAGAAAATGGGATTACAATGATTGTCTTAGACCCTTGGGGCAATAGAGGGCTCATCTTTTCTGATACGGTTTTTTGATAAGTGTAAAAAACAATGAATCAGAGTTCTGAAAGGTAGAATTGCTTCTTTGTAGGTAGTTTCTGCCATAATGGACCTCCCTTTTTTTTTTTCTCTTAAGTTTCTTGAATTATAACAGAAGTATCTGGCTTAAATTATCTCAAAATTTTCTTACATGCTAATTTAAGTAGGCTAATTTCAGAAAGGTTTCCTGGTGGCTCAGTGGTAAAAAATCTGCCTGCCAATTCAGGAGAGGTGGGTTCGATCCTTGGCCCAGGAAGATCCCCCGGAGAAGGGAATAGCAACCCACCTCCAGTATTCTTGCCTGGGAAATCCCATGGACAGAGAAGCCTGGAGGGGTTGCCAGTCCACAGGGGCACCAAAGAATTGGACATGGCTTAGCCACTAAACAACAATAAACAACAATTTCAGGAAAATACAGAAATACTCTCTTTAAAGATCATTAATATACAATGAGGGAGATAGAGGAAGATAGACATATAACTGCAACTCAAGGCAGAATGAGTTACATATTTTATAGAGATACCAGTTATAATGGGATCACACTGAAATTATATATTAATTGCTTGTATGTAGTAATTCTCAATACAGATGGACTAAAGTTATAGTTTATAGACATAATATATTTCAATTAATAGGATATAGTATGAAAATCTAATAAGACACTAAAAATTACTGACTTGATTGAGATATTTTGAATCTACAGAATAACAGAAAACAAAAAGTTTTTTCTTTTTGCCACAATTTTTTCCTTAAAGTTAACATTCATACATGCAAGAAAATCTAGCTATATTGAGGACCATTGTTACAATAAATTCACATTTATAGAGGTATATATTTTGCATTTGAATACCGAATTCTTCTAGGAATTTGGTTTAATTTCAAAACATAACTTCATTTTTAAGAGATTTGGAAAAGACTTTAGAGTTTACAAACTGCTTTCCCATTCACTATCTCATGTACTTTTAAAACTAATTAATAAGCTAATATTTTAATTTTTATTAGAGATGACACAAGTAAATAAAAACTAAGGTTCAAATAACTAGTAACTCACAGTTTTAATGATTAGTACTCAGGTCCATTGACTCCAAGTCCAGTGATCACTGTGCCATCTAATTTGTATTTTTCCAAAAGAGAAGAGTATTCAATACCAAAGTCTTCAATATGATTAAAAATTCATAAATAGATACCATTGGATGGAACTTTGTTTTTCCTAGTCCAGTGTCCAAGAAATCAATTGTTCATTTTTTACTTTAAGAATAAGGTAACCTAGTAGAATAAGGTAACCTAGTAGGTCTTCCCTTGTGGTTCAGCTGGTAAAGAATCTGCCTGCAACGTGGGAGACCTGGGTTTGATCCCTGGGTTGGGAAGATACCTGGGTTGGAGAAGGGAAAGGCCCATTCCAGTACTCTGGCCTGGAGAATTCCCTGAACAATGTAGTCCATGGGGTCACGAAGAGTTGGACTTGACTGAGCAAATTTCACTTTCACTTTCAACTTAGAATAATTTTCTTTAAAGGGAACATTAACTCGACATTATTTTGCCAACAAAGGTCCATCTAGTCAAGGCTATGGTTTTTCCAGTGGTCATGTATGGATATGAGAGTTGGACTATAAAGAAAGTTGAGTGCAGAAGAATTGATGCTTTTGAACTATGGTGTTGGAGAAGACTCTTGAGTGTCCCTTGGCCTGCAAGGAGATCCAACCAGTCCATCCTAAAGGAGATTAGTCCTGGGTGTTCATTGAAAGGACTGATGTTGAAGCTGAAACTCCAATACTTTGGCTACCTAATGCAAAGAGCTGACTCATTTGAAAAGACCCTGATGCTGGGAAAGATTGAGGGCAGGAGGAGAAGGGGACAAAAGAGGATGAGATGGTTGGATGGCATCACCGATCCAATGGACATGGGTTTGAGTGGACTCCAGGAGTTGGTGACGGACAGGGAAGCCTGGCATGCTGCAGTTCATGGGGTCTCAAAGAGTTGGGCACTACTGAGCGACTGAACTAAGTGAACTGAAATCAGTTAAAATTATAATTAACAAAATATAATCTCTGAAATTCACCAAGGTGATTACTGGGTTGATACTGTGAATGAGGGAAGATATTTCAGACTGATTGGTAGAAGAATGGGATTCACACCAGAGTCCTTCCACTGATTATGTGACCCTTGGGGAGGTCATTTTCTTCCTAGTATTAGACAAAAAGAGTGTAGTGTTAGACGCATTGTCATAGGTTCTTTCTAACTCACATAGCTATTTCTGTAGACATAAATTAACCAAGGATTCATAGAATATTGAATCCAAAAGAGACCTTCCAGATAATTTATTCTAATCATTTATTTATGGATAAAGATATCTTTGGCTGGAAAGTAAAGCCCTTCATAGTTACAAAGAAAATTAACATGTTATATTCTTCCATTTATGTTGTTGTTCAGTCACTCAGTCCTGTCTGACTCTTTATGAACCCATGAACTGCACCATGCGAGGCCTCCCTGTCCTTCATTATCTCCCAAAGTTAGCTTAAACTTATGTCCAATGAGTTGGTAATCCCATCCAAACATCTCTTCCTCAGTTCCTCCTTGTCCTCCTGCCCTCAATCTTTCCCAGCATCAGGGTCTTTTCCAATTAGTTAGCTCTTTGCATAAGGTGGCCAAAATATTAGAGCTTCAGCTTCAGCATCAGTCCTTTCAATGGATGGTCAGGGTTGGTTTCCTTTCGGATTGACTGGTTAGATCTCCTTTCCGTCTGGGGGCTCTCAAGAGTCTTCTCCAGTACCACAGTTCAAAAACACCAATTCTTCAGTGTTCAGTCTTCAGAAATAGCTCAGTTTCTTAGTAAGTGTCACTCATTATTCTTTATAGACTACGTATGAAAGACTCTGTAATTTAAGATAAACAAAATTTATTAGCCTAGTAGTAAGTGTTCATTACTATGAATAGGGCCATCGGTTCTTCTTCAAAGCAACTGGCCAACTTATTTCCTTGGACAAATCACTTACTTATCTTGATTTCAACTTCCTCATAAAAGAAAAGATTGGAATATATTGGACGCACATATGCTAAGAATTTTTATGAAAATTCCATTAATTCATCTATTTATTTAAGCAGTATTTATTGAGTACCCAGTATATGCTGGGTTTTTCTTGGCTTTCTTCTGGGTTTTAGGTTTGCAAAAGCAAGCAAAATACATATGTTCTCAATCCTGGGAAGATGCAATCTCCTCTGAAAGGAGGAAAAAAATTTATTTTCCAAAAAAGATAAAAAAAATAAATTCAAACCCTAATGCTAGACATTTTAAGGGGCAGCAAATGTATGAATTAAAAATCTGTGACTAATGAAGATTTAAAATCGACTAGAGAACAGAATCTTAAAGCAGATTCTATGTGACCTTTACAGAGTATTGTATCATGGGAGCCTACTATGTGTTTACAAATAATAAACACCAAACCAGTTAACAAGTGAATAAATGGAAGAGACAACAATACTTGAAATGTTTGTGATCACTTTTTTTTTTCCTCTATATTTATGATTCTTTTTATAAAGAAGGGAAACTGTTGAATTTGTGGTTTTAAAGCATTAATAAAACTTTATTTATTTTTTATAGCTAACAAATAAGTTTTATTTTTTTTTCAATTTATTTTTTTATTTTTAAAATTTTAAAATCTTTAATTCTTACATGCGTTCCCAAACATGAACCCCCCTCCCACCTCCCTCCCCATAACATCTCTCTGGGTCATCCCCATGCACCAGCTCCAAGCATGCTGTATCCTGCATCAGACATAGACTGGCGATTCAATTCTTACATGATAGTATACATGTTAGAATGTCATTCTCCCAAATCATCCCACCCTCTCCCTCCCTCTGAGTCCAAAAGTCCATTATACACATCTGTGTCTCTTTCCCTGTCTTGCATACAGGGTCGTCATTGCCATCTTCCTAAATTCCATATATATGTGTTAGTATAGTGTATTGGTGTTTTTCTTTCTGGCTTACTTCACTCTGTATAATCGGCTCCAGTTTCATCCATCTCATCAGAACTGATTCAAATGAATTCTTTTTTACGGCTGAGTAATACTCCATTGTGTATATGTACCACAGCTTTCTTATCCATTCATCTGCTGATGGACATCTCGGTTGTTTCCACGTCCTAGCTATTATAAACAGTGCTGCGATGAACATTGGGGTACATGTGTCTCTTTCAATTCTGGTTTCCTCGGTGTGTATGCCCAGCAGTGGGATTGCTGGGTCATAAGGTAGTTCTATTTGCAATTTTTTAAGGAATCTCCACACTGTTCTCCATAGTGGCTGTACTAGTTTGCATTCCCACCAACAGTGTAGGAGGGTTCCCTTTTCTCCACACCCTCTCCAGCATTTATTGCTTGCAGATTTTTGGATCGCAGCCATTCTGACTGGTGTGAAGTGGTACCTCATTGTGGTTTTGATTTGCATTTCTCTGATAATGAGTGATGTTGAGCATCTTCTCATGTGTTTGTTAGCCATCCGTATGTCTTCTTTGGAGAAATGTCTATTTAGTTCTTTGGCCCATTTTTTGATTGGGTCATTTATTTTTCTGGAATTGAGCTGCAGAAGTTGTTTGTATATTTTTGAGATTAGTTGTTTGTCAGTTGCTTCATTTGCTATTATTTTCTCCCATTCAGAAGGCTGTCTTTTCACCTTGCTTATATTTTCCTTTGTTGTACAGAAGCTTTTAATTTTAATTAGATCCCATTTGTTTATTTTTGCTTTTATTTCCAGAATTCTGGGAGGTGGATCATAGAGGATCCTGCTGTGATTTATGTCTGAGAGTGTTTTGCCTATGTTCTCCTCTAGGAGTTTTATAGTTTCTGGTCTTACATTTAGATCTTTAATCCATTTTGAGTTTATTTTTGTGTGGGGTGTTAGAAAGTGATCTAGTTTCATTCTTTTACAAGTGGTTGACCAGTTTTCCCAGCACCACTTGTTAAAGAGATTGTCTTTACTCCATTGTATATTCTTGCCTCCTTTGTCAAAGATAAGGTGTCCATATGTGTGTGGATTTATCTCTGGGCTTTCTATTTTGTTCCATTGATCTATATGTCTGTCTTTGTGCCAGTACCATACTGTCTTGATGACTGTGGCTTTGTAGTAGGGCCTGAAGTCAGGCAAGTTGATTCCTCCAGTTCCATTCTTCTTTCTCAAGATAGCTTTGGCTAATCGAGGTTTTTTGTATTTCCATACAAATCTTGAAATTATTTGTTCTAGTTCTGTGAAAAATGTTGCTGGTAGCTTGATAGGGATTGCATTGAATTTGTAAATTGCTTTGGGTAGTATACTCATTTTCACTATATTGATTCTTCCGATCCATGAACATGGTATATTTCTCCATCTATTAGTGTCCTCTTTGATTTCTTTCATCAGTGTTTTATAGTTTTCTATATATAGGTCTTTAGTTTCTTTAGGTAGATATATTCCTAAGTATTTTATTCTTTTTGTTGCAATGGTGAATGGAATTGTTTCCTTAATTTCTTTTTCTACTTTCTCATTATTCGTGTATAGGAATGCAAGGGATTTCTGACAAGGATTGAGAAGATGCAAGAAAGGTTTAACAAGGACCTAGAAGAAATAAAAAAGAGTCAAAATATAATGAATAACGCAATAAATGAGATCAGAAACACTCTGGAGGCAACAAATAGTAGAATAACGGAGGCAGAAGATAGGATTAGTGAAATAGAAGATAGAATGGTATAAATAAATGAATCAGAGAGGAAACAAGAAAAACAAATTAAAAGAAACGAGGGCAATCTCAGAGACCTCCAGGACAATATGAAACGCTCCAACATTCGAATTATAGGAGTCCCAGAAGAAGAAGACAGAAAGAAAGATCATGAGAAAATCCTTGAGGAGATAATAGTTGAAAACTTCCCTAAAATGGGGAAGGAAATAATCACCCAAGTCCAAGAAACACAGAGAGTTCCAAATAAGATAAACCCAAGGTGAAACACCCCAAGACACATATTAATCAAATTAACGAAGATCAAACACAAAGAACAAATATTAAAAGCAGCAAGGGAAAAACAACAAATAACACACAAGGGGATTCCCATAAGGATAACAGCTGATCTTTCAATAGAAACTCTTCAGGCCAGGAGGGAATGGCAAGACATACTTAAAGTGATGAAAGACAATAACCTACAGCCCAGATTACTGTATCCAGCAAGGATCTCATTCAAATACGAAGGAGAAATCAAAAGCTTTACAGACAAGCAAAAGCTGAGAGAATTCAGCACCACCAAACCAGCTCTCCAACAAATTCTAAAGGATATCATCTAGACAGGAAACACGAAAAGGGTGTATAAACCTGAACCCAAAACAATAAAGTAAATGGTAATGGGATTATACTTATCAATAATCACCTTAAACGTAAATGGGTTGAACACCCCAACCAAAAGACAAAGACTGGCCGAATGGATACAAAAACAAGACCCCTCTATATGCTGCTTACAAGAGACCCACCTCAAAACAAGGGACACATACAGACTGAAAGTGAAGGGCTGGAAAAAGATATACCACGCAAACAGAGACCAAAAGAAAGCAGGAGTGGCAATACTCATATCCGATAAAATAGACTTTAAAACAAAGGCTGTGAAAAGAGACAAAGAAGGCCACTACATAATGATCAAAGGAACAATCCAAGAAGAAGATATAACAATTATAAATATATATGCACCCAATATAGGAGCACCGCAATATGTAAGAGAAATGATAACAAGTATGAAAGGGGAAATCAACAATAACACAATAATAGTGGGAGACTTTAATACCCCACTCACACCTATGGACAGATCAACTAAACAGAAAATTAACAAAGAAACGCAAACTTGAAATGATACATTAGATCAGTTAGACCTAATTGATATCTATAGGACATTTCACCCCAAAACAATGAATTTCACCTTTTTTTCAAGTGCTCATGGAACCTTCTCCAGGATAGATCACATCCTGGGCCATAAATCTAAACTTGATAAATTCAAAAAAATCGAAATCATTCCAAGCATCTTTTCTGACCATAATGCATTAAGATTAGATCTCAATTACAGGAGAAAAACTATTAAAAATTCCAACATATGGAGGTTGAACAACACACTTCTGAATAACCAACAAATCACAGAAGAAATCAAAAAAGAAATCAAAATATGCATAGAAACTAATGAAAATGAAAACACAACAACCCAAAACCTGTGGGACACTATAAAAGCAGTGCTAAGAGGAAAGTTCATAGCAATACAGGCATACCTCAAGAAACAAGAAAACAGTCAAATAAATAACCTAACTCTACAACTAAAGCAACTAGAAAAGGAAGAGTTGGAGAACCCCAGAGTTAGTAGAAGGAAAGAAATCTTAAAAATTAGGGCAGAAATAAATGCAAAAGAAACAAAAGAGACCATAGCAAAAATCAACAAAGCCAAAAGCTGGTTCTTTGAAAGGATAAATAAAATTGACAAACCATTAGCCAGACTCATCAAGAAGCAAAGAGAGAAAAATCAAATCAATAAAATTAGAAATGAAAATGGAGAGATCCCAACAGACAACACAGAAATACAAAGGATCATAAGAGACTACTATCAGCAATTGTATGCCAATAAAATGGACAACGTGGAAAAAATGGACAAATTCTTAGAAAAGTACAATTTTCCAAAACTGAACCAGGAAGAAATAGAAAATCTTAACAGACCCATCACAAGCACGGAAATTGAAACTGTAATCAGAAATCTTCCAGCAAACAAAAGCCCAGGTCCAGATGGCTTCACAGCTGAATTCTACCAAAAATTTCGAGAAGAGCTAACACCTATCCTCCTCAAACTCTTCCAGAAAATTGCAGAGGAAGGTAAACTTCCAAACTCATTCTATGAGGCCACCATCACCCTAATACCAAAACCTGACAAAGATGTCACAAAAAAAGAAAACTACAGGCCAATATCACTGATGAACATAGATGCAAAAATCCTCAACAAAATTCTAGCAATCAGAATCCAAAAACACATTAAAAAGATCATACACCATGACCAAGTGGGCTTTATCCCAGGGATGCAAGGATTCTTCAATATCCGCAAATCAATCAATGTAATTCACCACATTAACAAATTGAAAAATAAAAACCATATGATTATCTCAATAGATGCAGAGAAGGCCTTTGACAAAATTCAACATCCATTTATGATAAAAACTCTCCAGAAAGCAGGAATAGAAGGAACATACCTCAACATAATAAAAGCTATCTATGACAAACCCACAGCAAACATTATCCTCAATGGTGAAAAATTGAAAGCATTTCCCTTAAAGTCAGGAACAAGACAAGGGTGTCCAGTTTCACCGCTACTATTCAACATAGTTCTGGAAGTTTTGGCCACAGCAATTAGAGCAGAAAAAGAAATAAAAGGAATCCAAATTGGAAAAGAAGAAGTAAAACTCTCACTGTTTGCAGATGACATGATCCTCTACATGGAAAACCCTAAAGACTCCACCAGAAAATTACTAGAGCTAATCAATGAATATAGTAAAGTTGCAGGATATAAAATCAACACAGAAATCCCTTGCATTCCTATACACGAATAATAAAACTTTAAAAAGGAGAGCTTCACTGCTTGAGAAGTTGATCTGGAGAAGCAGAAATAAAGGAGAGTTGTTTATGTTCTTATTTTAGATTCACATCTAGCTCTACACTTTATTCATCTTTTTCATCAGAAATATTGATGATTTAGGAAAGGTTATTTGCTTGGAATTTTTTCCATGCCATTCCATTTTGTCTTGGCAAAGGGGTGAGTTCTTCTTGATGACAAAAATATCAACTCTAAGCAGGAATGACTCTCTCATTCAAAGATCATGATATTAACGCTTTAGGAAAGTTGTTATGCACAATTGCAAGGCAAAACATATTTTGTTCCTTTGTGATAACTGACACAGCTATAAATAGAAGAAATATCCTTCATGTTAAATGGTGAAAGTTTTCCATATTTGTAAAGTTCAAAGTAAAGGAATGAAGAACAATAAAAGGGAAAATAACCACATAACCATTCTGATTCTTGTGCAAATTATACACCACAAAAGACGAGATCAATTATCTCATAAATGGGAAATCTGAGAGAATTTCCATTGATATTTCATATTCATTATTTAATTAGCACTTTGAAGCATATAAAGTAAAATATATATGTATACATGTATCTATCTATATTCCTAAAGTGCTACACCTTTTATATTTTAGTTATGACACAAATTTTCCTTAGGCCATGAATTTGAAGGATTTTAAGCATCATACTTAGATTTCTTAAATCACACAGTTAGTTCAAAAACTCAGGAGTTCCCAGATGAAATCTGAAATGACCCCACCCACTAATGTGGAAGGCAAAGAGAGACAAAGAAAGAAGCACACTACTCCAAATTGGTAGGGAACAGGTCTAATAATAAGCAAGGGAACTTCCATGTGAGGCTTGTCCTGGGTGATATAAAATAAGCAGATCTCTATATCAGCCCGCTAGAATCTTAAAAGTTTCTATATCTAACTGGGTTCAGTGATATACATAGTCAGATGGTCTCAACAACACGTTGCTCTCCCACAGTTGTGTCCTTGAAAATTGCTCTCATTCTGAGAACAGTGAGTGGAGTGTACATCCAGAGGACAGGGTACGAGATGAGGAGTTTTGCATTGCCTGGATCTAGCTCTAAAATCAATCAGAGATCATGTCCTCTTGATGACATTCCCCCATCATACACTTTAGATCAAATATAATTAAAGCATTTCAAAGCATACTGTAACTGTGAATAAGTCTTTTTCATTTCTAATCAAACATTGTTTTAATCCTCAAATTTCAAAGCATTTATTAAAACCAAGGATACATGGAGTCCTTGACCCAAATCTCGCAAGATCATAAATTATTTTTTCCATATTTTTATTTTAATTTATCCAATTGTTATACACAAGGCATGTAGTGGGTAATGTGAAAGATAATTAGTTCTCTCCCTTGAATAAGCTCATGGTATGTTAGTTTTCACTTATGTCTCTATCTCTTAAACATTGTCTCTTCTCTTTTCCATTTCACCGGTAAAATTTATTGTATAGTCCCATCCTTCAAACTGGCCAAGAACCTCATAAGATTTAAGACAGGGAGTGATAGCACATCCTGATAAAATGAACAAAGATGTAAGCAGAGTGCGAAGCAAACTATGTGAACTAACATTACATGGGAGAAAATCCATAAATATAATGAATATTAAAATGACTTACTATTCTGTAAAAATCCCATAAAATATTAATGTAGACTTTCATTTGAACTAAGATGGAGAGACAGAGAGGAAATTTATCTTTATATTTAAATAACTTGATAATTGGACAAAATACATGACCCAATGAAAAACTGTTTTCCTGCAAAGGGAAATGAGTAAGCTGCAAAATTTCCCCAGCTTAATGTCTAAAATATGTGTCTAAGTGTCTAAGTGACACTCAGGATAAAGAAACCAAACAGAACTTCATGTTCTTACTTGGTTAAGAAGAGAATTTAGTCATTTAAACAGATATCAAAGTTCAGAAAGATTAAAGCGGTTAGAGTCTGGAGGCAGAATACTATAAAAAATGGCACTGCATAGAGGGAAATCACATGAGGTATTCAAAGAGGTTCCCTTAGGTCTTCAGCTGAGTATTATCTGCACACACATCAGAAGAACAATCAGAGAAAGCAACCTACAGGGGAAAGTAGAACAACAGCAAGATCCCGTAATGGGCTAGGAATAATGCTTTCTCCCACCAATCTGGAAAGACCTTACACTTGGAAATGAATGCCACTTCAGTAGTATGGCTAAATTACTCATAGATTAAAACCCTTGAATCTTCCCTAAGAAAACTCACACCTGTGAGAACAGCTAATGTTGAAGTGCTACAAATAACAAATGTTGGTGTGGATGTGAAGGAAAGGTAATTCTTGTACATTCATGATGAGAACATAAATTGGTTCAGCCACTATGGAAAATAGCATGCAGATTCCTAAAAAAACTAGGAGCTTGAACTACCATATGATCCATACATCTGAAGAAAATGAAAACTCTAAAGAAAAGATATGCACTTCAATGTTCAGTGCAGTTCAGTTTAATCGCTCAGTCATGTTCGACTCTTTGCGACCCCATGAATCGCAGCACGCCAGGCCTCCCTGTCCATCACCAACTCCCAGCGTTCACTCAGACTCACGTCCATCGAGTCAGTGATGCCATCCAGCCATCTCATCCTCTCTCGTCCCCTTCTCCTCCTGCCCTCAATCCCTCCAAGCCTCAGAGTCTTTTCCAATGAGTCAATTCTTCCCATGAGGTGGCCAAAGTACTGGAGTTTCAGCTTTAGCATCATTCCTTCCAAAGAAATCCCAGGGTTGATCTCCTTTAGAATGGACTGGTTGGATCTCCCTGCAGTCCAAGGGACTCTCAAGAGTCTTCTCCAACACCACAGTTTAAAAGCATCATGTTCACAGAGGCATTATTTACAATAACCAAGATAAAGAAGCAATCGAAGCAATCAACAGATGAATGAATCCAAAAGAAGTGATACACAAACAAAAATTGCATGCTGGAATATTACTCAGTCATGAAAAGACTAAAATTTTGCCATTTGCAACAACAAGGATGGACCTGGAGTATATTATGTTAAGTAAAATAAATCTGACAGGGAAAGACAAATACTGTATATTACCACTTACATGTGAAATCTAAAAAATATAATAGACAAATTAATATAATAAAATAGAAATAGACTTATAAATGTAGAGAATAAACCAGTATTTGCCAGAGGAGAAAGAGATGGGGAGTGGCCAGCTAGGTGTAGAGGACTGAGAGATACAAACTGCTATGTATATAATAATCCATAAGAAGCAAAAAGCATCTGAAGGCAGAGTTCTAAAGGATAGCAAGAAGAGATAAGAAAGCCTTCTTCAGCGATCAGTGCAAAGAAATAGAGGAAAACAACAGAATGGGAAAGACTAGAGATCTCTTCAAGAAAATTAGAGATACCAAGGGAACATTTCATGCAAAGATAGGCTCGATAAAGGACAGAAATGATATGGACCTAACAGAAGCAGAAGATATTAAGAAGAGGTGGCAAGAATACACAGAAGAACTATACAAAAAAGATCTTCAAGAACCGGATAATCACGATGGTGTGATCACTCATCTAGAGCCAGACATCGTGGAATGAGAAGTCAAGTGATTCATGTCAATGTATGGCAAAACCAACACAGTATTGTAGAGTAAAATAAAGTAAAAATAAAAATTAAAAAAAAAAAAAGAAAGCATCACTACAAACAAAGCTAGTGGAGGTGATGGAATTCCAGCTGAGCTATTCCAAATCCTGAAAGATGATGCTGTGAAAGTGCTGCACTCAAAATGCCAGCAAATTTGGAAAACTCAGCAGTGGCCACAGGACTGGAAAAGGTCAGTTTTCATTCCAATCCCAAAGAAAGGCAATGCCAGAGAATGCTCAAACTACTGCACAATTTCACTCATCTCACACGCTAGTAAAGTAATGCTCAAAATTCTCCAAGCCAGGCTTCAGTAATACGTGAACTTTGAACTTCCTGATGTTCAAGCTGGTTTTACAAAAGGCAGAGGAACCAGAGATCAAATTGCCAACATCTTCTGGATCACGGAAAAAGCAAGAGAGTTCCAGAAAAACATCTGTTTCTGCTTTATTGACTATGCCAAACCCTTTGACTGTGTGGATCACAATAAACTGTGAAAAATTCTTCAAGAGATGGGAATACCAGACCACCTGACCTGCCTCTTAAGAAATCTGTATGCAGGTCAGGAAGCAACAATTAGAACTGAACATGGAACAACAGACTGGGTCCAAACAGGAAAAGGAGTACGTCTAGGCTGTATATTGTCACTCTGCTTATTTAACTTCTATGCAGAGTACATCATGAGAAACGGTGGACTGGAAGAAACACAAGCTGGAATCAAGATTACCGGGAGAAATATCAATAACCTAAGATATGCAAATGACACCACCCTTATGGCAGAAAGTGAAAAGGAACTACAAAGTCTCTTGATGAAAGTAAAAGAGGAGAGTGAAAAAGTTGGCTTAAAGCTCAACATTCAGAAAACAAAGATCATGGCATCCGGTCCTATCACTTCATGGGAAATAGATGGAGAAACAGTGGAAACAGTGTCAGACTTTATTTTGGGGGGCTCCAAAATCACTGCAGATGGTGATTGCAGCCATGAAATTAAAAGACACTTACTCCTTGGAAGAAAAGTTATGAGCAACCTAGATAGTATATTCAAAAGCAGAGACATTACTTTGCTGACTAAGGTCCGTCTAGTCAAGGCTATGGTTTTTCCTGTGGTCACGTATGAATGTGAGAGTTGGACTGTGAAGAAGGCTGAGTGCTGAAGAATTGATACTTTTGAACTGTGGTGTTGGAGAAGTCTTTCCCTTGGACTACAAGGAGATCCAACCAGTCCATTCTGAAGGAGATCAGCCCTGGGATTTCTTTGGAAGGAATGATGCTAAAGCTGAAACTCCAGTACTTTGGCCACCTCATGCGAAGAGCTGACTCATTGGAAAAGACTGTGATGGTGGGAGGGATTGGGGGCAGGAGGAGAAGGGGACGAGAGAGGATAAGATGGCTGGATGGCATCAATGACTCGATGGACGTGAGTCTGAGTGAATTTCTGGAGATGGTGATGGACAGGGAGGCCTGGTGTGCTACGATTCATGGGGTCGCAAAGAGTTGGACATGACTGAGCGGCTGAACTGAACTGAACTGATAGCACAGGAATAAAGCCAATATTTTATAATAACTATAAATGGAATATAATTTATAAAAACATTGAATTACTATGTTATACATCTGCAGCTGATATAATATTGTAAATAAACTATGCTTCAGTTTAAATAAATGAGGGAAGTCTGAAAATTTCACAACAAATTGAAACTTAATGAAACATGACTATTACATGTAATTTGGTATCTGGATGAGGTATGGAACAGAGAAAGGACAAAAATAAAAATGAAGCAATTTTGAATATTGTCTTTAGCTAATACAAATATATCATTAATTGAATCATTAATGTTAAAAATGTAACACTAATGTAAGATATTAATAGTCAGAGAAGTGTTATGTAACATACATGTGAACTTTGTACAACTTTTGCCATCTTAAGTATACCTAAATAATTCTACAACAATGTTAAAAAAATCATTGCTGTCTGAAAGAAACCAAATGCAAAATGCTATGTATATGCTTCCATTTATATGACATTCCAGAACACTCAATACTATAGCGGCTGAAAATAGATCAGTAGTTGTTATAAGCCATATATGAAGGAAGGATATTGACTGAAAAAGACAAGGAAATTTTTGTGGTGATTGATTTGTTAGTTTTGCTGGTATTTATATGACTGTGAATATTTATCAATATTTATTGTAAATAAACTGTATCCCAATAAACTTTTTAAAATTATAAAAGTCAATTTCAGGAAAACTAGAAATCTGTGAATCTGCTTTAGATTTTTTTCAGAAAGTAAGAATCATTTAAATAAATATGCAAGATCATCTTCTCTTTCAATAAGTCTAGAGTTCTAAGAACTGAAAATATATTCATCATGTTTACTTTTTAATGAGTTGCCATTGGTAGACAGCTGCTCCTAGGGCAAAGGGATGTGTGACTTGCTTAATTTGCTACAAAAGTCACCATTGGCAAAGCTGTATCCTAAAGAATATAGGTGAAGATGCTTTTTGAAGGTGCCTTTTAAATTTATTTTCATGATCTAATTGTGCTACTCAATTTTCTTAAATTAACTGAATTTTCTTAGAAGCATGTATAATATTTCTTTATACATAATACATTGTATTTTATATTGGACATACAGGATTTATTTACACTAAAATAAAATTTGAATATAAAGATACACAGTCAAAATTACTTATTAACACTTAGTTACATTTCTTTAAATAAATATTATAATTGTATCACATAAGTCTTACATATAAAAAAGAAACATAAGGAGGAATTATACAGCTCAGAAAAACTGGAAAAATCCTCCTGGAAGAGATGGAAGTGTTCCAGTCTGGAAAGAGTACAGTCTTTGAAATTGGACCGTATGATCTCAGGAGAGCTGATTTCAAACCTCAGCTTCATTCTTTTACCACCCAATAATACTGAATATCAATGAATATTGATGAGCATCAGTTCTATCCATTTCACAGGTTATTGTGAAGATCCAATGAAATAATATCTGTGAAAATACCTGTATACTATAAATTAATATGCTGAACCTTAATAAATTGCCAGCATTTGAATTTTTATTTCTGATGTGGTGATTTCACACAGTTCAACTTGATACTTGGATGATACTTTTTTTTTTTTTTAATTATAAGTTGCTCCACCCTGCATGTGAAAAGCTAGACAGCAGATAGCAACAAGTACATTTCAGGTAAGAGAAATGGCATAAATAAAGTCCTGAGAGTGTTGAAGAAAAATGTGGAAGTGTGACCAGAGGAAATGAAATAAAACCTGACTGGGATGTACAGAACCTAGAGGGAAGATGGAGGAAACACTACTGGGAAAGAGGGACTGGTCTTACAGAGAAAATCCTTTAATACCAGGCTGAATCGTTTTAGCTTAATTCAAAGGCAACAAGATTTTTGAGAAGGGGTGTAATATGCTCAGGGTTTGCATGAAAAAGTTTACTCTGGCATCATGGAAAGGAAGGTGGAGAGACAGGAGGATGGAAAATCACTTGGAAGGATTCTGCTTTCATCCAGTGCTACGTACTGGGGATTATCTCAGGATGTTTTCCTAAGATACTTGCAGATGTGCGTGGAGTTAGGGAAGGTTTAACACTTGGAGAGTCAGGAGAGAAGAAAAAAAATCACACAATGAAACCCTGTCTTTATTTACGTAAAGATCTAACATCCATAGAAAAGATTTTCAGGCCCCACCTTCCTGCCTCTTTTCCTAAGATACTTGTAGATATTCATGGATTTAGGGAAGGTTTAACACTTGGAGAGTCAGGAGAGAAGAAATAATCACACAATGAGACCCTGTCTTTATTTACATAAAGATCTAAAATCCATAGAAAAGATTTTCAGCCCCCTCCTTCCTGCCTCAACTGCCCTTCTGTGTTCCAGCAGTCAGTTCAGTTCAGTCACTCAGTCATGTCTGACCCTTTGGAACCCTATGGACTGCAGCACGCCAGGCTTCCCTCTCCATCACAGACTCCCGGAGCTTGCTCAAACTCATGTCCAAAAGACATTAATGGTATGCTATTTTCATTGTGTGGTTTTGAAACCATCTGTCAATCAACTGCAGTTCTCTTTATTGTCTCTTCTTAATGAGTTTGTGAAGGACTTTGTAACCTTTGAAAATCAATTTTTGGTCTTCTCAGGAAATTATCCCTTAAACAAATGCAGTTGTCTAATTGGACACACTGCAAGCAGGAAAGAAAACTATGTGAAGAAATCACAAATTTAGAATAATCAAGTCAGCTTAACTGTGTCTCCCAAATCTGAATATATCTGAATTTAGAAGCTTTTCTTCTGAAGACAGAATTTTTTCTCAGCTATTTTCATGTCCCTGCCCAGGAAACATTCACAAATCCCTCCATTAATATTCAGTGTGAATTTGTGGTGGCATGCTGAATATTTGACTGACGTGGTCAAAAAGTACTTCTCTAGTGTAGGAGGTACATTTGAGATTACATTGTGGGAAACACAGCGAAGAAAATAAAAAATTTAATCTTTTGTTTCAGATATTCGCATTTAAGTGCCGTAATAATTGTATTTGTGAAAATTGTCACTGTGGCAAAATTTTATAATAATTTCAAGCAATTTCATGAGGATCCCACCCCCCAAATAAGGAAAAGAAAGAGGAAAATATATCCCCAAAGTCACATAAGTAGCAAATTATAGAGGCAGAATTATAAACCAGGTAGGTCATCTTATTTTGGAGCCCATGTGTTCAACTGCCTCACTATCCTGCTTTCATCAAACACAGCTCGAACTACTGTCGTAAGCCTTACTTTCTGCTCTGTACACTGAATTATAGTTATATGTGGCTATGTTTGGGCTTCCCAGGTGGCACTAATGTCAAAGAACTCACCTGCCAATGCAGGAGACATAAGAGACACAGGTTCGATCCTTGGGTCTGGAAGATCCCCTGGAGGAGGGCATTACAACCCACTCCAATATTCTTGCCTGGAGAGTCTCATGGACAGAGAAAACTGATGATGGAAGTGACTTAGCACACATGCACATGCGTGTCTATGTCTCTCTTTCCAACATGCAGAAAGATAATGTTATTTGAAGACCTTATTTAGAATAGTGCCTGATAATGTGAATTTAATAAGTAATAGCTCATATTATAAATTAAAGTAGAGAGGGAAAACAAATTTTGGTTTTATGTTATCCAGAAGAACTTGAACTAAGACTTCAAATGTGAGAAGGATTTTGATAGGTAAAGTTTAGTAGGAACAATATCCAAGGTAGGACACTAAAGCATGCAGATAGAAGAGTGGGGTGGGGCTTGGAAGAACTGTAACTAAATGGAAGGTGATTCTTGGAAGGACTGATACTATTGCTATTATCGCCGAGTCGTGTCTGACTCTTTGAGACCCTATGGACTGCAGCATTCCAGGCTTCCTCGTCCTTTACATTTGCCAGAACCTGCTCAAACTCAAGGAAGGATTGATGGGGAGGAACAATTTGAAGTCTAGCCAGAATCCTAAATAAAAGGAATTTGTGTGTTCTGTGTGCCATGGAAAACCCATTTACAGATTTGTCAGTAGGAAAAAGAACAGAATTTTGTACTTTACAAAAATACTTTTGGAAGCAGAGTGGGAAGTGAGTTGAAGAGAGGAAAACCGGTAGAGAGATACAGCTAGTTGCCCATGATTACTGTTTAAGGACTAAGATTTATAGGCTGCTTTCCATGTGTCAACCATTATTCTGATCTCATTTAGTACATTAAATCATTTTTATAATAAACTTATGAGTTGAATATTTATTGATGCAGCTTTCCCCCATTTCACTGTTAAAGTATCCTGGTTTGGACAATACTTGATCTGGTCACCTCACTCATGCTATTCCTGAGTGAAGGAAGTTGCAATAACATGAGACAGTGCTATAGTAAAGCAGCTATAACAATCAGTGTATGTATTGTGAGGGATTGGAAGTCAGAAGCCTTGAATATAATTTGTAGGTTTTCTGTGGAATTAGCTCTTTTATCAAGTATTTCTGATTCTAAGAACCAAATATTGTTATAGCTAGAAGGGACACTAGAAATCACTAAAATCAACAGATCTTAACTTTATGTGTGGTGGTGGTGATGGTGGTGGTGGTTTAGTCGCTAAGTTGTGTCTGACTCTTGCGACCCCATGGACTGTAGCCTGCCAGGCTCCTCTGTCCATGGGATTCTCTAGGCAAGAATACTGGAGTGGGTTGCCATTTCTTTCTCCAGGGGATCTTCCTGACCCAGGAATTGAACCAGGGTCTCCTGCATTGCAGGCAGAAGATTTACACGGACTTAAAGACACCATAGATAAAATTCAAGGAGATTATAGATCCCCAGCCTTGTAGGCAAACTTTGGAGTATGTTAGTATATGGTCTTTTTTTTTTCCCCCTTAGAAAAACATCTTCATTGTTTTATTACATTTTCAGTTAGGAGCCATTTATCTGAGACAAGCCATAAAAAGCTGAGTAGCGTAGAGGGAAAAGTAAGTATTTTATACAGTTCCAGAATTAACACTTCTTTTGTTCTCTCTTTTTTATATACCAATATAAACCACTGAAAGGATGCACTTTTGCATTTTAATGTTTGATACAGTTTATTTAACCAAAGTGAACAGTGAATATGAGATTTAAGGAGTCAGAGATTGTATTTGTTTTATTTACAGTGTTCCTAGTACAATAATTTAGCCTGACACAAGGTAGGCTCTCAGAGACTATCTGTTGAATGAATTAATGAATAATAGTAAACTGTCTGATTCATTGTTTCTACGTTGGATTTCTGAGAACGATGTACATTTCAACCACACGGTGGTGCCATTTTACAGTTTATTTGAAAAGTAGTGCTAAATAAGAAAGCAAATAACTCAGCATAGTACTTTTCTTTTGATAAAGCAATTTAAATCCAGAGTCTGAAATAAATTATTTAGATAATTCATCCAGAAAATCTAGTCACTTAGAGACACTTGAAGGGTAAAATAACCACAAGACTTGAATTGCTGATGGAAGATGTTAGTATAGCGCATGAATAGTTTTTGCTGATGCTGTTTTAGCACAGGGAATGTCTAAATCCAAATGACATCTACCTGCTAACTTGTATGCACTACATTACAGCACTCTTTTGGTCATTAAGCACCCTTGAAACTGAGAAACACCCACAAGAAAATGGGATTAAGATAAAGATTTCACCTGATGACTAAAGGGGGTGACTTATGGGGCCATAAAAATCTCAGGAAGAGAAACAATAAGAACTGGAGCTTCTTCAGATGTTTCTATGTTATCTCAGTTCAAGATAAATCAAGGAACTGGGATGAAAGGAGAAAGAAAATGGAACTTTCTAAGTGGGGTAAAGCCATAGGGAAAGGCAGTTGTGAAGGCTACTTGTAATGTTCTAAGAAGTGGGTGATTCTCATTTAGTTTAGATTTTACATTCAATAATGGGGGAGGGAGGAGACAGGAAACAGGTGAGAGTTTCAGTGACCCTACCCAACACCATTTCAGAATTGACTTTATGGTTTTCTGTCTAAAGTTTTCAGGCTGCCTCTGCAAATTCATTCTGTCTCCAATATACACACACACACACACATCAGATGGTTGCCTTCTGTGATTGTAGCCACCAGCCTCATCCTCTGCATACTGCCCTAGGTTTCCAGTTGATATGAAGTCAACTATTTAAATACTGCTTCCTACTTACTATCAATGTACTCTTTTTTTTCTCTCTCTCTCATTTAAGTGTCCTGATGGAGATCTCATCATTCTAAATCTCCCAAAGACAGACATACTTTGAATCAATACTGGGGTTACGTTCCTTTTGTAAATGATCCATGACAAACTAGTAAAAAGAAACATAAAAACAGTCCTAGGACAAGGAATAGAGAATAGCTGATACAGACTGCATTTTGTAGATTTTCTTTGACTCACTTCAACAGCCTTCTCTAAACCCTATGACATACTTCCTTACATTCTCTTTTTATAGCTTTACTTCCCAAATGCTAAAGGTTTTAATGCCGCCTCATTTTTATTAAAAACTCTAAGATACACATGCCAAAATCTCACTGCATCAATCTAGTAAATAGTGCCTCAAAATTTTGAATTTTTCTTTCATCCAACCATATGAAAATGATGTTTTCTCAATGACTAACAGTATTTCATTACAACATCCATCCCATCAGTGAAATCCTCTTAAATGATAGGGCCCACATGGGGTCTCATTGATAAGATGGCTCATTTATACTAACCACACAAACAAAGAATAAAATCACAGTGAGTCATTTCTTAGTATCAGTTGACCGAAGTATTGGAGTTTTCAGTTTTAGCATCAGTCCTTCCAATGGATATTCAGGACTGATTTCCTTTAGAATTGACTGGTTGGATCTCCTTGCAGTCCAAGGGACTCTCAAGAGTCTTCTCCAACACCACAGTTCAAAAGCATCAATTCTTTGGCGCTCAGCTTTCTTTATACTCTTACTCTCACATCCATACATGACTACTGGAAAAACTACAGCTTTGGCTAGACTGACGTTTGTTGGCAAAGTGTTGTCTCTGCTTTTTAATATGCTGTCTAGGTTGGTCATAGCTTTTCTTCCAAGGAGCAAGCATCTTTTAATTTCATGGCTGCAATCACCATCTACAATGATTTTGGAGCCCCAAAATATAAAAATCTGTCATGGTTTCCAGTGCGTCACAATCTATTTGCCATAAGTGATGGGGCCAGACGCCATAATCTTAGTTTTCTGAATGTTGAGCTTTAAGCCAAGTTTTCCTCTCCTCTTTCACTTTCATCAAGAGGCTCTTTAGTTCTTCACTTTCTGACATAAGGGTGGTGTCATCTGCATATTTGAGGTTATTGATATTTCTCCTGGCAATCTTGATTCCAGCTTGTGCTTCATCCAGCCCAGCATTTTGACAATGTACTCTTCATATAAGTAAAATAAGCAGGGTCACAATATACAGCTTTGACATACTCCTTTCCTTATTTGGAACCAGTCCATGTTGTTCCATGTACAGTTCTAACTGTTGCTTCTTGACCTGCATACAGATTTCTCAGGAGGCAGGTCAGGTGGTTTGGTATTCCAATCTCCTTAAGAATTTTTCAGGTTTGTACTGATCCACACAGTTGAAGTCTTTGGTGTAGTCAATAAAACAGAAGTTGATGATTTTCTGGAACTCTCTTGTCTTTCCAATGATCCAGTGGATGCTGGCAATTTGATCTCTGGTTCCCCTGCCATTTCTAAATCCAGCTTGAACATCTGGAAGTTAATAGTTCACTTACTGTTGAAGCCTGGCTTGGAGAATTTTGAGCATTACTTTGCTAGCATGTGAGATGAGTGCAATTGTGTGGTAGGTTGAGCATCCTTTGGCATTGCCTTTCTTTTGGATCGGATGAAAATTGACCTTTTTGAGTCCTATGGCCACTGCTGAGTTTTCCAAATTTGCTGGCATATTGAGTGCAGCTCTTTCAAAAAATCGTCTTTTAGGATTTGAAATAGCTCAGCTGATATTGCCTCACCTTCAGTAGCTTTGCTTGTAGTGATGCTTCCTAAGGTCCACTTGACTTTGTACTCCAGGATGTCTGGCTCCAGTTGAGTGATTATACCATCATGGTTATCTGGGTCATGAAGATCTTTTTTGTACAGTTCTTCTGTGTATTCTTGTCACCTCTTCTTAGTATCTTCTGCTTCTGTTAGGTCCATACAATTTCCGTCCTTTATTGTGCCCATCTTTGCATGAAATTTTCCTTGGTTCCTCTAATTTTCTTGAAGAGATATCTAGTCTTTCCCATTCTATTATTTTCCTCTATTTATTTGCATTGACCGCTAAAGAAGCCTTTGTTATCTCCCCTTGCTATTCTTTGGAACTTTCCATTCAAATGAGTGTATCTTTCCCTTTCTCCTTTGCCTTTCACTTCCCTTCCTTTCTCAACTATTTGTAAGGCCTCCTCAGACAAACATTTTGCTTTTTTGCACTTTTTTTTCCTTGGGGATGGTCTTGATCACTGCCTCTTCTACAATGTCACATACCTCCATCCATAGTTTTTAGACACTCTGTCTGTCAGATCTAATCCCTTGGATCTATTTGTCACTTCCACTGTATAATCATAAGGGATTTGATTTAGGTCATACTTGAATTGTCTAGTGATTTCCCGTACTTTCTTCAGTTTAAGTCTGAATTTGGCAATAAGAAATTAATGATCTGAGACACAATCACCTCCTGGTCTTCTTGTTGCTGATTGTATAGAGCTTCTCCATCTTTGTCTGCAAAGAATGTAATCAATCTGATTTCAGTATTGACCATCTGGTGAT
Source organism: Capra hircus (assembly GCF_001704415.2). NCBI lineage: Eukaryota > Metazoa > Chordata > Mammalia > Artiodactyla > Bovidae > Capra > Capra hircus. The sequence goes on from NC_030808.1 coordinate 76,028,750, forward strand.
GTCCATGTGTAGAGTCTTCTCTTGTGTTGTTGGAAGAGGGTGCATGCTATGACCAGTGCATTCTCTTGGTAAAACTCTAACCTTTGCCCTGTTTCATTTTGTACTCCAAGGTCAAATTTGCCTGTTACTCCAGGTATCTCTTGACTTCCTGCTTTTGCAGTCCAGTCCTCTACAATGAAAAAGACATCTTTCTTTGGGTGTTGGCTGTAAAAGGTCTTGTAGATCACAGAACTGTTCAACTTCAGCTTCTTCAGCATTACTGGATGGGGCAGAGACTTGAATTACTGTGATATTGAATGGTTTACCTTGGAAACAAACAGAGAAAATTTTGTCACTTTAGAGATTGCATCCAAGTACTGCATTTCAGATTCTTTTGTTGACTATGATGATTACTCCATATCTTCTAAGGGATTCTTGCCCACAGTAGTAGATACAATGGTCATCTGAGTTAAATTCACACATTCCAGTCCACTTTAGTTCACTGGTTCCTAAAATTAATTCACTGATTCTTGGGGTCAGAACAAACTTCAAAGGCTAGTCTCAAAAACTACTGCTTGGATTTATTTGTATTTGACTGTAATCCTAGGCTCTCCCATTGTATTGTCTTAGCACCCTTGTCAAAAATCAATTGACTATAAACATGGACATTCTTGTATTCTTTTGGCCTACATGTTTGGTTTTGGCTATTTGACATGATAGATCAATGGAACAGACTTGAAAATTCAGAAACAAGCCCTCACATTCATGGTCCACTGACTTTTGACAAGGATGCTAAGATAATACAGTGGAGAAAGAATAGTATTTTCAACAAATAATGCAGAGATAACTAGATAGCCAAATTCAAAACAAATAATTTAGGCTTCTGTTTTATATCACATACAAAAAAATTGGTCCAAAGTCTTAAATACGCTATCCTTAGAAGAAAAATAGTCATGTTTTAAGAAGAAATTGTGCTTCAAAAGTAACCATCATGAAAGTGAATAGACAACACCCTAAGTGGGAGAAAACATTTTTTTCATATATTTATAAAAGACTTTAATCTAGAGTACATAGAAAAATAACCTTTATAATTCAGTATAAAAAGACAACCCAATTAATACCAGATAAAGAATTTGAATAGGCATTTCTCCAAAAGGCAAAAACAAGTGGTGAGTAAACAAATTCATTAGCCGCCAGGGAAATGCAAATCAAAAGCACAATGAGAAACTACTCTATACCAATAAAAGTATCAAAAAGACAGGCCACGTGTTGGTGAGAATGTGCAGAAACTGGAACCATCACTGTACTTCTGGTAGAAATGAAAAGTGGTGTAACCATTTTAGAAAACAGCCTTCCAGTTCCTCAAATACTTAAACACAAATTTACCATCTGTTGTCGTTATTCAGTTGCCAAGTTGTGTTCAACTCTTTGTGACCCCATGGACTGGAGCACACCAGGCCTCCCTGTCCCTCACCATCTCCTGGAGTTTGCCCAAGTTTGTGTCCACTGAATCAGTGATACCACCCAACTGTCTCATCCTCTGTTGCCCTCTTCTGCCTTCAATCTTTCCCAGCATCAGGGTCTTTTTCAATGAGTCGACTTTACATCAGGTGGCCAAAGTATTGAAGCCTCAGTTTCAGCATCAATCCTTCCAATCAATATTCAGGGTTGATTTCCTTTAGGATTTACTGGTTTGATCTCCTTGCAGTCCAAGGGTCTCTCAAGAGTCTTCTCCAGCACCACAGTTCAAAAGCATTAATTTTGCCTTCTTTATGGCCCAACTCTCACATCCATACGTAACTACTAGATTTATCATATGACCCAGTAATTTCACCCTTACTTGTCTATACGCCAAAGACAATTAAAAACACATCCACATAAAAACTTATATGCAAATGTTCATGGCTGCATTATTAATAATAGTAGAAACAATCTAAAGGTCAAACAATTGATAAATGGATAAATAACATGTAATATAATCATACAATAGAATATTATTAATCAGTAAAAATAAAGTACTTATACTTGTGCATATAAAGTTTAACATGGATTAACCTTGAAAATATTATACAAAATGAATCCAATCACAGAACCACATACGGTATGATCCCATTTGTATGAAATATCCAGAGCAGGCATATCTATAGGGCATAAAGTAAAACTCTGGTTGTCTAGGGCTGGAGGGATTGGGGTAACATAAGTCAATCTGCTAAGAAGATCAATTTTCTTTATAAATGGAGATATGTTTTAAAATCAACCGAAGTTATGGTTGTGCAATTCTGTGAATACACTAAAAACATTAAATTTTACAATTTAAATATGCGAATTACATGACATATCTCAATAAAGCTGTTATTTTTTGAAAATAACATTTTCTGATGAAATTTCAGAAATACAAGTATAACTATGAAACTTCTAAAAGCTTTCAGAAAGGCAAAAGAAGTTACCTGTAAAGGAATAGGTATCAGCATGGCCTTAAAAAAAGCAATAACAGAAGGAGATATGATTTCAAAATCCTGGAGAAAAAGTTAATTTTCAATTTGATTTTTATACTAGAATGTTCTAATTCAACTGTAAATACTGTATTAGTTTCCTAATGTTGCATAACAAATTACTACATACTTAGCATCTTAAAACTATCTATACTGACCAATTTCCAAGAGCCCAGCCTGACTTAATGGGGTTTTCTGCTCAGGGTCTCACATTGGAATAATTTATATACTTGTTAGGCTATATTACTCTGGAGCTCCAGGTTCTCTCTGAACTCTTCCGGTTGTTGGAAGAATTCAGTGATAGGACTGATATCTCCTCTTCCTCTCCACTCTTGGCTGGGGGCTAATTTCAGCTCTTAGAAGACACTCCAGTTCCTTGCCATGTGGCCATCCCATAGGTCCCGTTACAACATGGCAGTCTATTTCTTCATAATCAGTAGGATAAACTCTCTAGACAACCTTCTAGGATATTTTAGTCTCTAGCCTGACTATGCCATTAACTTTGCTTAGAAGAAAGTGACAGTTTCCCATCCTCACTCAAGGGAAGGGGACTATATAAAGAGTTGACTAATTTGAGGGTGGTCTTAGAATTCTCCCTGTCATACAGGGTATGCCTTTTCAGAGCAAGTTATCTCAGACTTGATCTTACAAAACATGACAAACAAATGGGGAGTTGTGATAAAGAGTGAGCATACAGCAAGAGAATGAAGTTACAATCATAAGGTTACAATCAGTGGACTCTGGTGTCAATTCATACCAGTTCCTAAGAGCTGACTGCCAACTTTTTCAGAATAAAATAATATAAATTTACAACTAAATAAATTGTATTTAAAACACAGATAATGAATACTCTAAACATCACTTCTTAGTTATTTTACAGCTGTTTATTACTACCTATGCTGTTGAGGTTATTTACATATATCTCTATGGTAGGTAATAGTGAACTCATTTTTCACTCATGAAATAGAGCTCATCTCATTCCAATCATGCATTCAGTGACTTCATGCTAGCAGTCTGATATTAGCCTTGTAGGGAGTATTCGCACCATGGGAATTGGCAAATATTACAAACAGGGGCTCAATCCACCATGACAGTGCTGGTTGTTAAATATTTAGCACATAATTGGTTACAGGCAGAAAGTTTACATTTCAAGGCACTATGCCCTACAGCAAAGCAGTACGAATTGGATCTTTATAGCTATGAAATTTGAATAATAAGATGATAGTAAAAGGTCTTGAGAATTTGGGGATGGGGAAAAATATTCATAGGGTAGGACAAGGGATTCAGATATGGATATGGTATAAGACCTGCACATCCATACCCTGACCCAAACTTTCCATTCCAACTTATTTTGGAATGAAAATTTCTTAGTG